>NC_088233.1:13227978-14637978 GCF_036934945.1 Oncorhynchus masou masou | reverse complement strand
CTTATGGCAAGGCAGTATAGTATGAAGGGCATGTATGTGTCTTGGGGTGCAGTTGGTGTGGGTAGGAGGCTGTGTGTGTTTTGTATTCCAGATGTTGGACTGGAAAGATGGCTCCATTACCTCAAACATGTAGTTTCTACTTCCTCTTTGTGCGTGTGATTGAAATCCTCCGTGCGTGTGTGTGGTTGCCTGTGTGTGTGTGTGTGTTATTATTGTTTTGGTGATTGTTATTCAAAAATCTATAGCTCCATTATCTCTAAACACTTTATATCTGGTTTTAGTTGTTTCAGTTTACACTGTAAACACTTTACCATCCCGAAAAAAATAAAATATTAAATAGCCGCTGCTAAATGAAAAAAGGGGAAACACTGATCCGTGTGTCTGAAAATGCATTTGTGTACATGTGCATGTATGTGTGTGTGTGTTTGCGCCAATTCCTATGAGTCTTCAGATACAGATACAGATTCTTCAGATACTGACAAAAAAATCACCTAAACTGACATAACTGTAGGGGACATTGACATAACCTTCAGGGACAATGACATAGCCTTTAGGGACAGTGCCATAACCTTCAGGGACAATGACATAGCCTTCAGGGACAGTGCCATAACCTTCAGGGACAATGACATAGCCTTCAGGGACAGTGCCATAGCCTTCAGGGACAGTTCCATAGCCTTCAGGGACAGTGCCATAGCCTTCAGGGACAGTTCCATAGCCTTCAGGGACACTGACATAGCCTTCAGGGACAGTCCCATAGCCTTCAGGAACACTGACATAGCCTTCAGGGACACTGACATAGCCTTCAGGGACACTGACATAGCCATCAGGGACAGTGCCATAACCTTCAGGGACACTGACATAGCCTTCAGGGACACTGACATAGCCTTCAGGGACACTGACATAGCCTTCAGGGACACTGACATAACCTTCAGGGACAATGACATAACCTTCAGGGACACTGACATACCCTTCAGGGACACTGACATAGCCTTCAGGGACAGTGCCATAACCTTCAGGGACAGTGCCATAACATTCAGGGACAGTGCCATAGCCTTCAGGGACAGTGCCATAGCCTTCAGGGACAGTGCCATAGCCTTCAGGGACAGTGACATAACCGTCAGGGACAGTGACATAACCTTCAGGGACACTGACATAACCTTTGGGGACACTGACAAAACAAGAGCTGACAATGACAAAAACAGAGTTATCATCAACCTCTGTTAACAAGCACTCATTTCCCCTCCACCTCCTCAAGCCTGTACATTCCACAAGCAAATTTACATTATATACATTATATACAGACTACAACATGCCTACAACATGTGCTTCTCCAACCCAACTCCCAACTATTACAGCCCTCTACTGGACTCTACCAAAGTTAAATTCCCACTTCGACGGTGACCCAATGTTCCAGCGTACTGTACCGCATCTGAATGGAACGTTGAAACCCCATCCATCCCTCTCACCTCCCCCTGTCCTCCCTCCATCCTTCTCCTGTCCCCCCCCCATCGATCTTTTCCTCCCATGTCCAAGTATACATAACCGCCTCACCTCTATCTTTGTGACCAGCGCCAGGGTGTCGTACCACATCTGTATGGAGCCGGGCAGCTGTCTGGTGAGGGTCATACGGAGCACCATGAGGTAAGAGGCTGTGGTGAAGATACTTCTCAGGATGATGCCCTGGATAGACCATTCAGATTGTATGTTATTCATTCCCAAGAGAAGTATTTCACAGATGTTTTACCTCATATTCATTATATCCACCACAATACCGGTGTCTACGTATGTGAAAAGTGTGTGTTTTGTAGTGAAACAGATAAGAAAAGGTATTTTATTAATCCCCAAGGGGAAAATAATTTGTCATACTTTGTCAACAATACAAACACAAAACAAATACTCACAACATAAAAAGCATCACAAGTCAATTCTATTTTAAATAAATATATATAGACCAGTGGGGAAAGTACCTTGCTGAGGGCGTGGGGCACGATAGCTGACACAATGACCAGGATGGCAGAGAAGAAGTAGGAGGCACTGTAGAAGTACCGCAGAGAACCAATCTTCCTCGTCAGCGTCATCTCATCCCTGGGAGGGGATGGGAGGGAGAGGAGAGGTGGAGGGGACAAACAGCCACAGGGAAATCTAATTATGGATTTAGCCCCACATTCTCCCAAATCAGACAGGGATTAAACATTGAACATTGGCAATTTACTCAAGGACTGTATAACCAAAAAACATAACGCATCAAGGATAGAGCTCTCCATTGATTGACTGGACTTCACAATGCAGGGTTGTTGCTCTGATTGGCTTTGTTTGTGAAAGTCATGATCATAGAGTGCAATTAATGCTTCCTTTGAGCTTTGAGTCATATTTAAAGGAATTGAAGCAAAATTATCTTGATGGGAATCTCAGTAATGAGAGTCACAGATCATCTTTCCAAACTAACAGTTTTTAGTTCCAAGAAGATCTTAGATAGATAAGTACCTGTTGCTAACATAACTTTTCACGTCAGAGTATTACAACAGAGTCAAAGCATGACCACTTTCCCTATAGCTCTGGGATTGTTGCCTTGGACATTTAAGCAATAAGGCACAGGGGGGGGGGGTATGGCCAATATACCACGGCTAAGGGCTGTTACTTAGGCACGACGCATCGCGGAGTGCCTGGATACAGCCATTATCCGAGTTATATTGACCATATACCACAAACCCCTGAGGTGTCTTATTGCTATTATAAACTGGTTACTAAAGTCATTAGAGCAGTAAAAATAAATGTTTTGTCGTAACCATGGTATACGGTCTGATATACCATGGCTGTCAGCCAATCAGCATTCAGGGCTGGAACCACCCAATGCTTGAAAGATCACTTGTCTCTGTTTATGTACAGTATTAGGTTATAGTGAGGTCATGGAGTGTTTTGTGTGTCTTACTGTCTGATGTTCTTGATGATGGTCTCCATCACCTCCTCCCAGCCGTAGGCCTTCACTGAGTGGATGTTCTCTACGATCTCTGAGGTCAGAGCCAGACGCCTGCTGATTAACCCTGCTCTTTTCTGCCTGATCATAGGACCCCCCAAAACACACGCACGCACGCACACACGCACACACGCACGCACGCACGCACGCACGCACGCACGCACCCACACACACACACACACACACACACACACACACACACACACACAGAAAATAAGACACACACACAATATTGATACAATTAATGAGACTTTTCAACTTCAGAGAGATGGCTGAGAACATAAGCATGAAGACTTAACAGGTTTGGATGTTAATTAACAAGATTTATTTCTGGATCAAAAGAGTTTTGTGTGGAACAGTGAAAGTTGTGCCCATCTGAATAGGCAGTTATTCCTACTTTGTTGACATTTCTCAGGGGCACAGGCCATGCCGTTCTGTTCTATGTGGGTAAGATGAGATCAGTGGCAGAGATCAGAGATACCTGTCCTGTACAGACCCATCTAGAGTGCACGGTGTGTGTGTGTGTGTGTGTGAACTTCTGACCAGCCAGTACCCACCTGTGAGGCCCCATCTTCTGAGAGAGGCAGGCCTGTATGATGCCCAGCAGGGTGAGGGCAGCCAGGGCACAGAAACCATTCACCTCGATCAGCTCCCAGATCAACCCCACACACAGGATGCACTGCAGAGGGGTGATCCACACAAAGTGGGCCAGGCCAAGACTCTGCAACACACATCCACATGAATGTATGAAGAGAAGACACACGCAGTAACATTTATATGTACACAGAACACACTCACACAAACACAAGCACAACAAAAATATATATGTAATGACAAATCTACAATACATATTTTACACCATGGGTCTTCAACCCTCCCAGGCAAATCGGCACCCCAGGGACCCCATAATACATTAGCAAAAACACTTTTTTGTAGTTGTTGTTTTACAATCAGGTGAATGATAATGGCAAAGAGAAGTAATCAACATTTTAAAATAGTAGTTAATAGTTTTTCAGAATTTTGACCTCCCCACATTATAATTGGAAGACGAAGTGTAAACTCTCATATAGTCTATTAGCGAGAAAGGCAACTCCAAACACATTTTCACTAAAAGAAGCTGTTACGCCGGTCAAACAAAGGTTGGCAAAAATGTATGTCCAATTTAGGAAAGCTCACCAGCAGCCAGCGGCACTTGCCACACTGGTCAACTATTCGCAGGTGCTTTTTCTAAGCCTATGTAAGATACCTCAGTGAATGTAATTAGCTCCCGTGAGTGTAATTAGCTCCAGTGAGTGTAATTAGCTCAATATTAGAAGTTGAGAAATAAAGTTGATCATGAGAGAAAATATTCTCCTATTTTCTACTCTAGGTATGTAATTACAATTTTGTTTATTCTGTTGCTGTTAGTGATATTCATGAAATAATGAAGTAATAAAATAAATAATTGACATAATTTGAGTCAATTGGAGGTGTACCTGTGGATGTATTTCAAGGCCTATCTTCAAACTCTCTGCCTCTTTGTTGGACATCATGGTAAAATCACAAGAAATCAGCCAAGACCTCAGAAAAAAATTATAGACCACCAGTCTAGTTCATCCTTGGGAGCAATTTCCAAACACCTGAAGGTACCACATTCATCTGTACAAACAATAGTACGCAAATATAAACACCATGGGACCACGCAGCCATCATACCGCTCAGGAAGGAGACGCGTTCTGTCTCCTAGAGATGAATGTGTTTTGGTGTGAAAAGTCCCAGAATAACAGAACAACAGCAAAGGATCTTGTGAAGATGCTGGAGGAAACAGGCACAAAAGTATCTATATCCACAGTAAAACGAGTCCTATATCGACATAACCTGAAAGGCCACTCACCAAGGAAGAAGCCACTGCTCCAAAACTGCCATAAAAAAACCAGACCACGGTTTGCAACTGCACATGGGGACAAAGATCGTACTTTTGGGAGAAATGTCCTCTGGTCTGATAAAACAAAATTAGAACTGTTTGGCCATAATGACCATCTTTATGTTTGGAGGAAAAAGGAGGAGGCTTGCAAACCAAAGAAAGTACAGTTGAAATCGGAAGTTTACATACACCTTAGCCAAATACATTTAAACATTTTTCCACAATTCCTGACATTTAATCCTAGTAAAAATTCCATGTTTTAGGTGAGATAGGATTACCACTTTATTTTAAGAATGCGAAAAGTCAGAATAATAGTAGAGAGAATGATTTATTTCAGTTTTTATGTCTTTCGTCCCATTCACAGTGGGTCATAAGTTTACATACACTCAATTAGTATTCAGTAGCATTGCCTTTAAATTGTTTCACTTGGGTCAAACGTTTCGGTTAGCCTTCCACAAGCTTCCCACATTAAATTGGGTGAATTTTGGATCATTCCTCCTGACAGAGCTGGTGTAACTGAGTCAGGTTTGTAGGCCTCCTTGCTCGCACATGCTTTTTCAGTTCTGCTCACAAATGTTCTGTAGGATTAAGGTCAGGGCTTTGTGATGGCTACTCCAATACCTTGACTTTGTTGTCCTTAAGCCATTTTGCCACAACTTTTGAAGTATGCTTGGGGTCATTGTCATTTTGGAAGACCCATTTTAAGACCAAGATTTAACCTCCTGACTGATGTCTTGAGATGTTGCTTCAATATATCTACATAATTTTCCTGCCTCATGATGCCATCTATTTTGGGAAGTGCACCAGTCCCTCCTACAGCAAAGCACCCCCACAACATGATACTGCCACCCCCATGCTTCACGGTTGGGATGGTGTTCTTTGGTTTGCAAGCCTCCTCCCTTTTCCTCCAAACATAACGATGGCCATTATGGCCAAACAGTTCTATTTTTGTTTCATCAGACCAGAGGACATTTCTCCAAAAAGTATGATCTTTGTCCCCATGTGCAGTTGCAAACCGTAGTCTGGCTTTTTTATTGCGGTTTTGGAGCAGTGGCTTCTTCCTTGCTGAGCGGCCTTTCAGGTTATGTCGGTATAAGACCCATTTTACTGTGGATATAGATACTTTTGTACCTGTTTACTCCAGCATCGTCACAAGGTCCTTTGCTGTTGTTCTGGGATTAATTTGCACTTTTCGCAAACAAAGTACGTCAATCAGACCCTTTGCTATGAGTCTCGAAATGGAGCTCAGGCGTACCATGTTTCCGTTTATCATCCTTGTGATGTTTCTACAACTTGATTGGAGTCCACCTGTGGTAAATTCAATTGATTGGACATGATTTGGGAAGGTGCACACCTGTCTTAATAAAGTCCCACAGTTGACAGTACATGTAAGAGCAAAACCCAAGCCATGAGGTCAAAGGAATACTCCATAGAGCTCAGACACAATATTGTATGGAGTCACAGATCTAGGGAAGGGTACCAAAACAATTCTGCAGCATTGAAGGTCCCCAAGAACACAGTGGCCTCCATCATTATTAAATGGAAGAAGTTTGGAACCACCAAGACTATTCCTAGAGCTGGCCGCCTGGCCAAACTGAGCAATCGGGGGAGAAAGGGTAGCCTAGTGGTTAGAGCGTTGGGCTAGTAACCGGAAGGGTGCAAGTTCAAACCTCCGAGCTGACAAGGTACAAATCTGTTGTTCTGCCCCTGAACAGGCAGTTAACCCACTGTTCCTAGGCCGTCATTGAAAATAAGAATTTGTTCTTAACTGACTTGCCTGGTTAAATAAAGGTAAAATAAAAAAATAAATAAAAAAGGCCTTGGTCAGGGAGGTGACCGAGGACCTGATGGTCACTCTGACGGAGCTCCAGAGTTCCGCTGTGGAGATGGGAGAACCTTCCAGGAGAACAACCATCTCTGCAGCACTCCACCAATCAGGCCTTTATGGTAGAGTGGCCAGACGGATGTAAAAGGCACATGACAGCCCACTTGGAGTTTGCCAAAAAGCACCTAAAGGACTCTCAGTCCATAAGAAACAAGATTATCTGGTCTGATGAAACCAATATTGAACTCTTTGGCCTGAATGCCAAGCGTCATGTCTGGAGGAAACCTGGCACCATCCCTACGATGAAGCATGGTGGTGACAGCATCATGCTGTGGGGATGTTTTTCAGCAGCAGGTAGTGGGAAACAAAGCAAGATCAAGGGAAAGATGAACCGAGCAAAGTACAGAGAGATCTTTGATGAAAACCTGCTCCAGAGTTCTCAGGGCCTCAGAATGGGGTGAAGGTTCACCATCCAACAGGACAACTGCCTTTCTAAAGTCTTCGAAAGCCAAGTGAACGAACAGATCACCGAACATCTCGAATCCCACCGTACCTCTATGCAATCCAGTTTATGAGCTGGTCACAGTTGTACCTCATCCATGCTCAAGGTCCTAAACGATAACATAACCACCATCGATAAAAAACAGTACTGTGCAGTGGTCTTCATCGACTTGGCCAAGGCTTTCGACTCTGTCAATCACTGCATTCTTATTGGCAGACTCAACAGCCTTGGTTTCACTAATGACTGCCTCGCTTGGTTCACTAACTACTTCTCAGATAGAGTTCAGTGTGTCAAATCGGAGGTCCTGTTGTCCGGACCTCTGGCAGTCTCTATCGTGGTGCCACAGGGTTCAATTCTCAGGCCGACTCTTTTCTCTGTATATATCAATGATGTCGCTCTTACTGCGGGTGATTCTTTGATCCACCTCTACGCAGATGACACCATACTGTATACATCTGGCCCTTCATTGGACACTGTGTTACCAAACCTCCAAACGAGCTTCGATGCCATACAACACTCCTTCCGTGGCCTCCAACTGCTCTTAAATGCTAGTAAAACTAAATGCATGCTCTTCGATCGTTGCCCGCACCTGCCCGCCATCGTAGCATCACTACTCTGGACAGTTCTGACTTAGAATATGTGGACAACTATAGATACCTAGGTGTCTGGCTAGACTGTAAACTCTCCTTCCAGACTCATATTAAGCATCTCCAATCCAAAATTAAAGCTAGAATCAGCTTCCTATTTCGCAACAAAGCCTCCTTCACTCATGCTGCTAACCATACCCTCATAAAACTGACTATCCTGCCAATCCTTGACTTCGGAGATATCATTTACAAAATAGCCTCCAAAACTCTACTCTCTACTCAGCAAATTGGATGCACTCTATCACAATGCCATCCATTTTGTCACCAAAGCCCCATATACTTACCCACCATTGCGACCTGTATGCTACATATTTTCCGCCAAACCCACTTGGCTCCAGGTCATCTATAAGTCTTTGCTAGGTAAAGCTCCACCGTATCTCAGCTCACTGGTCACCATAGCAACACCCATCCGTAGCAGTCGCTCCAGCAGGTACATTTCACTGGTCATCCCCAAAGCCAAATCCACATGTGGCCGCATTTCCTTCCAGTTCTCTGCTGCCAATGACTGGAACGAACTGCAAAAATCACTGAAGTTGGAGATTTATATCTCCCTCACTAACTTCAAGCATTGGCTGTCAGAGCAGCTTACCGATCGCTGCAGCTGTACACAGCCCATCTGTAAATAGCCCATCCAACCTACTACCTACCTCATCCCAATATTTAAATAAAATAATAATTATGCTCTTTTGCAAACCAGTATTTCTACTTGCACATCTTCATCTGCACATCTATCACTCCAGTGTTATTTGCTAAATTGTAATTACTTTGCCACTATGGCCTATTTATTGCCTTTCCTCCTTACTTAAACAATGACCCTAAGCACACTGCCAAGACAAAACACAGGAGTGGCTTCGGGACAAGTCTCTGAATGTCCTTGAGTGGCCCAGCCAGAGCCCAGACTTGAACCCGATCAGACATCTCTGGAGAGACCTGAAAATAGCTGTTCAGTGACGCTCCCCATCCAAGCTGACAGAGCTTGAGAGGATCTGGAGAGAAAAATGTGAGAAACTCCCCAAATACAGGTGTGCGAAGCTTGTAGCGTCACACCCAAGAAGACCCGAGACTGTAATCGCTGCCAAAGGTACTGAGTAAAGGGTCTGAATACTTATGTAAATGTAATATTTCAGTTGTTTATTTTTTATACATTTGAAAAAATGTCTGAAAACCTGTTTTTGCTATGTGATTATGGGGTATTGTGTGTAGATTTAATCAATTTTAGAATAAGGCTGTAACATAAATAAATGTGGAAAAGGTGAAGTGGTCTGAATACTTTCTGAATGCATAATAACTGAATCATAATTCATAAACATATTTTCTCAAAACAGATTGTTAGCATTAAAGAGACATTTCTAAAATGTTCAACTTCATATTCATCATCTCCAGCACCACCCCAACATCAACATATGTGAAAATGGCATGTTTCTATGTTTTGTCATAAACAAGTGTTTCCAATGATATCATCAACCAATTAGTAGGACATTAGTAGGTAATGCCTACTCATAATTGGTTAAAATCACATGATGGTGTCATTGGAAACACTTATCTTCCCCTATCTTCTTTACTACAAAACATAGAAATGCGCAATTTTCACATACTGTACATATCCAATCAAATCTATTTTTTATTGGTCACATACATATATTTAGCAGATGTTATTGCAGGTGTCGCGAAATGCTTGTACATTTTTTCTGGCTGTATGTAATAACACAAAAAATGTTCTGGGCTAATAATGTAAGAAATAACACAACAACAAAAAAATACTGCAAAGTTGCTTTGGAGGTAGAAGCAGAGCTGCCATGTCTGTAGACGCCATCTTGAGTGAAGGAGATGATTGAGGGTGAACAAGCAACACTTCAGGTATTTTGTCTTTGTACTTTGAGCTTATTGCTTGGACTTGGGGGTCAATTAATGTTATTGCTGGAATGTAAGTTTTAATGTCTTATGTATTTTTGTCTGTTTTCCTCCTTTCCAGCTTTAATTGTCTGGAGCCTGGTGTTGTTATGACCAAGGAGCTCTCACTCAGATGGTACCAGGTTTCAGCTGCTGTGCAATGTTGACGTCCTTCCTCCCAGAGATGTGAAATCCTCCCCCGGGCTGGACACAACCCGACTTTTGGAATGAAAAGGCCATGGACATTATATGTCCTGCTCCAAATGGCAGGACAGAAATATGCTCTATGGCTAGATTCCTTTTTTCATATCGTAACATGACCTGAACCAAAGTTACTCAAAGGATCTGATGATCAAATCAAATCAAAGTTTATTTGTCATGTGTGCCAAATACAACAGGTGTAGACTTTACAGTGAAATGCTTACTTACAGGCTTTAACCAATAGTGCAAAAAAAGGTATTAGGTGAACAATAGGTAAGTAAAGAAATAAAACAACAGTAAAAAGACTGAAAAATAACAGTAGAGAAAGTATATACAGTAGCGAGGCTATAAAAGTAGCCAGGCTACCTACAGACACAGGTAAGTCAGGCTGATTGAGGTAGTATGTACAGTGGGGCAAAAAAGTATTTAGTCAGCCACCAATTGTGAAAGTTCTCCCACTTAAAAAGATGAGAGAGGCCTGTAATTTTCATTATAGGTACACTTCAACTATGACAGACAAAATGAGAAAAAAAATCCAGAAAATCACATTGTAGGATGTTTAATGAATTTATTTGCAAATTATGGTGGAAAATAAGTATTTTCTCAACAGTAAAAAACTGTTGAGAAGACATTTTGTCCTAGACTTGGCACTCCGGTACCGCTTGCTATGCGGTAGTAGAGAAAACAGTCTATGACTGGGATGGCTGGGTTCTTTGACAATTTTTAGGGCCTTCCTCTGACACCGCCTGGTGTAGAGGTCCTGGATGGCAGGCAGGTTAGCCGCAGTGGTGTACTGGGCCGTACGCACTACCCTCTGTAGTGCCTTGCGGTTGGAGGCCGAGCAACGCCATCAACCAGGAGTTGATGCAACCAGTCAGGATGCTCTCGATGTTGCAGCTGTAGAACCTTTTGAGGATCTCAGAACCCATACCAAATCTTTTTAGTTTCCTGAGGGGGAATAGGCTTTGTCGTGCACTCTTCACGACTGTCTTGGTGTGTTTGGACCATTCTAGTTTGTTTTGATGTGGACACCAAGGAACTTGAAGCTCTCAACCTGCTCCACTACAGCCCTGTCGATGAGAATGGAGGCGTGCTCGGTCCTCCTTTTCCTGTAGTCCACAATCATCTCCTTAGTCTTGGTTATGTTGAGGGATAGGTTGTTATTCTGGCACCAGCCAGGTCGCTGACCTCCTCCCTATAGGCTGTATCGTTGTTGTCAGTAATCAGGCCTACCACTGTTGTGTCATCTGCAAACTTAATGATGGTGTTGGAGTCGTGCCTGGCCATGCAGTCATGGGTGAACAGGGAGTACAGGAGGGGACTGAGCACGCACCCCTGGGGAGCTCCAGTGTTGAGGATCAGTGTGGCAGATGTTTTGCTACCTACCCTCACCACCTGGGGACGGCCCATCAGGAAGTCTAGGATCCAGTTGCAGAGGGAGGTGTTTAGTCCCAGGATCCTTAGCTTAGTGATGAGCTTTGAGGGTACTATGATGTTGAACGCTGAGCTGTAGTCAATGAATAGCATTCTCACATAAGTGTTCCTTTTTTCCAGGTGGGAAAGGGCAGTTTGGGTGGTGTGCAAATTGGAGTGGGCCTAGAGTTTCTGGGATAATGGTGTTGATGTGAGCGATTACCAGCCTTTCAAAGCACTTCATAGCTAAGGACGTGAGTGCTACGGGTCTGTAGTCATTTAGGCAGGTTGCCTTTGTGTCCTTGGGCACAGAGACTATGGTGGTCTGCTTGAAACATGTTGGTATTACAGACTCAATCGGGGACATGTTGAAAATGTCAGTGAAGACACCTGCCAGTTGGTCAGCACATGCCCGGAGCACACGTCCTGGTAATCCGTCTGGCCCTGCATGATCACACAGCATGATCACACAGTCGTCCGGAACTGCTGATGCTCTCATGCATGCCTCAGTGTTGCTTGTCTCGAAGCGAGCATATAAGTGATTTAGCTTGTCTGGTAGGCTTGTGTCACTGGGCAGCTCGCGGCTGTGCTTCCCTTTGTAGTCTGTAATAGTTTGCATGCCCTGCCACATCCGACGAGCGTCTGAGACGGTGTAGTATGAATCAATTTTAGCCCTGTATTGATGCTTTGCCTGTTTTATGGTTCGTCGCCGGGCATAGCAGGATTTCTTGTAAACTTCCGGGTTAGAGTCCCGCACCTTGAAAGCGGCAGCTCTACCCTTTAGCTCAGTGCGAATGTTGCCTGTAATCCATGGCTTCTGGTTGGGGTATGTACGTACAGCCACTGTGGGGACGACGTCTTCGATGCACTTATTGATAAAGCCAGTGAGTGATGTGGTGTACTCCTCAGTGCCATCGGAAGAATCCCGGAACATGTTCCAGCCTGTGATAGCAAAACAGTCCTGTAGTTTAGCATCTGCTTCATCTGACCACTTTTTTATAGACCGAGTCACCTGTGCTTCCTGCTTTAATTTTTGCTTGTAGGCAGGAATCAGGAGGGTAGAATTGTGGTCGGATTTACAAAATTGAGGGCGAGGGAGAGCTTTGTATGTGTCTCTGTGTGTGGAGTACAGGTGATCTAGAATTTTTCCCCCTCTGGTTGCACATTTAACATGTTGATAGAAATTTGGTAGTTCTGATTTAAGTTTTCCTGCATTTAAGTCACTAGGAGCCTCTGGGTGAGTGGTTTCCTGTTTGCTTATTTCCTTATACAGCTGTCTGAGTGCGGTCTTAGTGCCAGCATCTGTCTGTGGTGCTAAATAAACAACCACGAAATGTATAGCTGAAAACTCTCTAGGCAAGTAGTGTGGCCTGAAATTTATCACAATATACTCTACTTCAGGCGAGCAAAATCTAGAGACTTCCTTAGATTTCGTGCACCAGCTGTGTTTACAAATATGCACAGACAGCCCCCCCCCCCCTCGTCTTACCGGAGTGTGCTGTTCTATCTTGCTGGTGCAGTGTATATCCTGCTAGCTGAATATCCATGTCGTCATTCAGCCACGATTCCGTGAAACATAGGATATTACAGTTTTTGATGTCCCATTGATAGGTAATATTCGTGATCGTACCTCGTCTAGTTTATTGTCCAATGATTGCACGTTGGCGAGTAGTATTGACGGTAACGGCAGCTTTCCCACTCGCCTTCTGCGGGTTCTCACGAGACATCCGGCTCTGTGTCCTCTGTACCTGCGTCGCTTCCTCTTGCAAATAACGGGGATGTCGGCCATGTCGGGTGTTTGGAGAATGTCCTGTGTGTCCTGCTTGTTGTAGAAAAAAAATCTTCGTCCAATCTGAGGTGAGTGATCGCTGTACCTGATATCCAGAACCTCTTTTTTACCGTAAGATATGGTTGCAGAAACATTATGTTCAAAATAAGTTAAGAATAACGTGGGAAAAACACATATAATAGCACATATAATAGCACAATTGGTTGGGCGCCTGTAAAACTGCTGCCATTTCTTCCGGCACCATTTTAACTATATAGGCCTAGGTCTAGATATTTTTTTTTACCTAAGCCTTTATGTGTTTTACATTTTTCCTAATTGTAGGCTACTACAATTTTTTAAACACTACCTCACTGCTTTAGCACGTGGCCACATTCACATGTGTTTCAATATGAATTATTTAAGAGACGGGTGGGTCTAAGGCTTTAGAGGGTGTGAATGATGCTAAATGGGCATAAACAAAGAACAGCACTGTAGCTGTTATCTTTATTATACAACCATTTTTGGTTTGGCTAATCTGGGAACCTGGTGAAATAATGTTCAGAGAATCCATGTTGGCAATTTGGTGAAATGATTCCTTTTCTAAATATTCAGTATGATTCCCAAGGATTGATATAGAGCAAGTGTGAAAATCTAAACGTACGAATGCCTTTTTCTTCTAAATTGGATTATAAATTGCTCAACTTTGAAGGCAGCATGACTTCCCCATGTTTCCTATAACTACAGTGTATGATACGCCATTTTGAAGATCTGAGTCTGTACCTTTATCCAATGTAAAAAAACACCATTTCAAATTGTAGGACATAAGACTGAAAAGAGACGGTGGATCACATATGTTGATGTTGGGGTGGTGCTGGAGATGAGGAATATGAAGTTGAATAAAACAATACAGTCTAGCTGGCCTGCTCACATGTGAGATTTGTTTCAGAGTGACCGAAATCAAGTGGTGTTAACCACCAGAGAGGAGAAGAGAGAGCTTGGGAACAAGTGAGAGGTTGAGGCCACATCCAATCCAGGTGATAATTGCCTAGGAGCAGGTAGCAGAGTGTATTGACATTCAACACCCCTGCTCTAGGACTCCTAACGTTCAGCCTTCACTAGCCTAGCTACGGCTAAATTACACACCCCTCTCATCCCATGTTGGCTTGACAAACGGCTGGCCTCACTTGTTTTCTACCACTGAGCACTGACATAAGGCTCATGCCCAAGCCTAACAGGAGTGGATAAATGTGCTCGGAGTGTGACTCACATTTTTTTACGTCCTTCTCACATTGACATCTGCATGATGTATGATTTTACAGGGAGGTTGGAGTCGCCTGGCTGCGTGTGTATCTCGAGCTGGGATTCGGCCCATGCTGCAGTTTTTTTGTTACCACATAGTTCAATTGGGAGATATTCAGGGAGCACAGCTAGTGTTGTGGTGTCTCAATTCGTAGAAAGCATAGCTTGGTGTTTGGATGACGATGCAACACTGATTCAAAGTAGTTGAGATTGCAAAATGTCACTCCTGCCCTTGACTACGGTATACTGGCCCAACCTGGCCCCTTCAACCTGGCCCCTTCAACCTGGCCCCTTCAACCTGGCCCCTTCAACCTGGCCCCTTCAGCCTGGTCCCTTCAGCCTGGTCCCTTCAGCCTGGTCCCTTCAACCTGGCCCCTTCAACCTGGCCCCTTCAGCCTGGCCCCTTCAACCTGGCCCCTTCAACCTGGTCCCTTCAACCTGGCCCCTTCAACCTGGCCCCTTCAGCCTGGCCCCTTCAACCTGGCCCCTTCAACCTGGCCCCTTCAACCTGGCCCCTTCAACCTGGTCCCTTCAACCTGGCCCCTTCAACCTGGCCCCTTCAACCTGGCCCCTTCAACCTGGCCCCTTCAGCCTGGCCCCTTCAGCCTGGCCCCTTCAACCTGGCCCCTTCAACCTGGTCCCTTCAACCTGGCCCCTTCAACCTGGTCCCTTCAACCTGGCCCCTTCAACCTGGCCCCTTCAGCCTGGCCCCTTCAGCCTGGCCCCTTCAACCTGGCCCCTTCAACCTGGCCCCTTCAACCTGGCCCCTTCAACCTGGCCCCTTCAACCTGGCCCCTTCAGCCTGGCCCCTTCAGCCTGGCCCCTTCAACCTGGCCCCTTCAACCTGGCCCCTTCAACCTGGCCCCTTCAACCTGGTCCCTTCAACCTGGGCCCTTCAACCTGGCCCCTTCAACCTGGCCCCTTCAACCTGGCCCCTTCAACCTGGCCCCTTCAACCTGGGCCCTTCAACCTGGCCCCTTCAACCTGGCCCCTTCAACCTGGTCCCTTCAGCCTGGTCCCCTCACACCACCATGGCCACCTAACTATCCCCTAACTAACTGGCTCATTCAAATCCCCCATTTTTCACCACTGAAACTCTTCCCCCATTGTCTTCTGACACGTTTCGTCACTCTTATGCAACGGTGAAGAAAATCACGCTTTCTGACATAAGACAATGCTCTTCTTGACATCATTGTTATAGAGGAGAATGCATTCTCAGTCGACTAAACTGGTAAACTGACAGTTAATAAGTAGATTACTTGAGTCCTTACTTCTCATCAAGATTATTGGGGTTGAGTTTAGGATTAGTACAGCAGATGTGTTGGGTGGTTCTTACCTCATCCAGCTTGTTGAGGTGGGCTGACATCAGGCTGACCAGCTGACCTGTGCTGATCTTGTCCAGGACCCGGCTGGACAGCTTCAGAGTCTGAGGTGTCAAAGGTTAGGACAGACATAAAGGGTTAAAAAGCTGTAGCAGGAGAGGCTGCAGTGTGACACTAAGAGGGTGTTGCAGCCACACAGCCCGACCCTCACACAAGAGTCTGGCTACACTGAAGAGGGCAATGTAGATCTTCATGCCTGCCAAGGTGGTGGCATGCCAAAGATGTGCCCATACACACACACCCACACCCTGCCCACACAAACACACATACCACCTCCCCCCACACCTTCTTATAGATGAGGCTGAAGAGAGCGATGCGTATCTGCATGCCCAGGTGGTGCAGTCCAAAGATGGCTGGCTGCAGGAGCAGGAAGCGAGCGGTGAAGAGAAGACAGAGACCTAGGGCTAGGTAGTAACCCTGCTCCCGCTCAGGGGCATGGATGGGGTCAAACGAGCCGATTATACGACCCAGGAGCTGGGGCTGCACTGTCTTCGACGCCTCCTGTAAGAAAAGAGAGGGGAAAAAACCATCCAGAGACATTGATATAAAGAGTTCAGAATCTATCCTACAAAATACAATTTAGTGGCAGCTTGATATCATTGTCTTAACTATGTACCTTGATACCTCTAGTCTTATTTCCAATCAACTCTGAACTGAACTGATGGGCATTCCTAGAAGGTTCCACGGGGAACACCCCACACCACTAGGTTAAGCAAGACCTGCTACTGACGTCAGCTTCCTCTCCGAGCCGGGGACACTGGGATACTCACACTGCAGTGACACATGCATCTTCTCCATACTCTGGTCATGCCACTAATTCACTAGTAAGTAACACACACGTACAGGACAGAACAGGCTAACAGCCAGCCTGGGTTGGGTTGAGGTCAGTTCCATTCCAGTTCCAACTCTCTCCATCAATTTAGGAAGTGAATTTGAACTCCTTGTCATCTCCTCATTGACAATAAATGGGCACTTTTTTTTCATTCTTTAATTGGAAATGTCCATTTCCCTCCTGAATTTAAATGGAATTGATCACACACACAACCCTTACAATGGTATAACACGTCTGCTGTCACAATACATGACAACTGTTCGCCAACTGTGCTTTACGAGGAGAGATGGACTCACCCCAAAGTACAGCAGGATTCCGTAGAACACAAAAGGCCAGAGGAAACAACGGGAGAGAGCCCGCAAGAGCCGAGGCTTCTTCTTGGCCGATGCCACTTCTCGGTCCCATTCTCTACACCAAGAACACAGACCAGAGGAGTTAGAAACTGTTAAAAAAACACACACATTAGCTAACCGTAAAAGTCAAGTAGGGGCACATTGTTCAGGGCACTGGTGTATAACCTGGGTGATTTGGTTAGCTTATTAAACAGAGTGCAGAGACCTTAACAAATGAGGGAGAACAAGAGGAAAGAGAAAAAGATGACAACATTTATGAGAAAAATAGAGCAAGGAGGGAGGGAGAAAAGCAGAGAGGATGAAAAAATGTGAAAATGTGAGAGAGTGAGAGAAAGAGAGGGAGAGAGAGAGATTGAGCGAGAAAGAGAGACAGAGAGAGAGTGAGAGAGAGAGAGAGAGAGACAGAGACAGAGACAGAGACAGAGAAAGAGGTTGAGAGATTGAGAGAGAGAGACAGTGGAAGAGAGAGACAGTGAGAGATTGAGAGACAGAGAAAGAGACAGTGAGAGATTGAGAGAGAAAGAGCGACAGAGAAAGAGAGTGAGAGAGGGAGACAGAGAAAGAGAGTGAAAGATTGAGAGAGAGAGAGACAGAGAAAGACAGAGAGACAGTGAGAGATTGAGAGAGAAAGAGAGACAGAGAAAGAGAGAGAGACAGTGAGAGATTGAGAGACAGAGAAAGAGGGTGAGAGATTGAGAGAGAAAGAGAGACAGAAAAAGAGAGTGAGAGATTGAGAGAGAGGGAGACAGAGAAAGAGAGTGAGAGATTGAGAGAGAAAGAGAGACAGAAAAAGAGAGTGAGAGATTGAGAGAGAGGGAGACAGAGAAAGAGAGTGAGAGATTGAGAGAGAGGGAGACAGAGAAAGAGAGTGAGAGATTGAGAGAGAGGGAGACAGAGAAAGAGAGTGAGAGATTGAGAGAGAGAGACAGTGAGAGATTGAGAGAGAAAGAGAGACAGAGAAAGAGGGTGTAAGAGAACATCATAGATTGAGGGACCATACCAACCTGTTAATTCAATGTAAAGTTCAAATTCCCATGCAGCTACCAACAGTATTTGGCAGATTTAAAAAATGACCCGGTCATTTATCACTCTCCGGGCATCTGGCCCTTTTAAAGGTTGACTTTTACACCCATTTAGGGGGCTGCTGGCACCCTTTACCGTGACGCTGCCCCTGCCTCATAGGGGCCCCCGCAGCAGGATAAGGGTTGTGTTTGCATTGTTTCGGGGGCGAAAACACGGGTGGCATTTAACGGGTGGCCTAAGATCCTTCCCTTTTTTCTTTGTTCTTTCTACAATCCTCTCAAAGTTGTGACATTTACTTGCTCTTAAATAACGGGGACAGAGCAGTGAGGGCATATACAGTGAGGGGAAAGGGGAGAGACAGAGAGAGAAAGGGACAGAGAGATTGGAGAGAAAGTGAGATTGAGAGAGAGGAGGACGTTAGAGAAAGAGAGCCCAGCCTGACTCATCCCGTCTCCAGTGTGTTTGTTTGGGACACGCTAAGGTTGATGTTTTTCTGTCCACCTCCAACCAAAAAGCATCCCATATTTAAGGTTGGGGTTGTCTGTCTAGAATTTCCAGTTCCTTAGCTAATCATTGCAATCATTGGATGGGCGGTGGAATGAATGGGGGGTTGTTACAGTAAATACATTTAAAGGGCAGTAAGGAACATGAATTATCAACTCTCACAACTCAACAAGACAACAACAAAGAAAGTACCAACAACAATGCCAACAGGAGCACTCAATTTGATATATTGATATAGCAGGCTAATCCTCAATCAAAATATTTTGTGTTCTATATCATCAAGTAAAAAGAGGTTCTCTAACTAAGCTACTGTATATGCCTACATGTGTGTAATCCAATTTGTTTCTAATTTTGTATTTAGTAACTTCCAATGCCGCACACGTCTGTGATTCTGATTTAGATTAAGTAGTAATAGTAGTAATAGTAATAATGGTTATAAAATGGTTATATCAATTTAATGTGAGTCCAATGTGCCTTACATTTTCATAAAGTGAGGCACTTTGGCTGATACAAACCTATCGAGTCGTTCGGAAAGATTGTCTGCGAGATCAAAATATGGTGCTTTATAAACATCTGTCAACTCCAACTTCTTTCTGAAGCCCTTCCTCAACAGTGGAGATGTCCACCTGCAAAACAACCAAATGGGTATAGGAGGTTAGGTTGGTAACAAACTCCTATCACATATCTCCACTCACACAAAGGAACACATTATCCCACTGAGCACAGACATCATTTCAAAGTCCTGTTTTTATTTACATTTGATGTAGTTATCAATTCATTTTAATTCAACATTACATTTAAAAAAAATGTCACCATGTCATTGGATTTAGGCTAAAAGTTGGATGAAAAAATACCAAATTCCCTCATGTTTAGGACTTTTTGCAAATCCAATCAGTTTTCTACGTTGATTTAACATGATTTTAAAATGACATGTAAACAACGTTGATTCAACCAGTTTTTGCACAGTGGAAAACTCACAACAAGTGAGTTGGCTATACAGCGTGTATAGAATATAGCCTACTTCTGGGGTACCTTCATAGATCAATGTCCTCCGAAGTTGACCACAGATCGGCCAAATCAATAAATGTATAAATTAATTAAGCAAACGCCCAGTCGTATCTATAGGGTGACAAAATCAAACAACAAGCAAATAGCAGAGTGTATGTAGCTGGAGAATTAGGCCTACTACATCTTAGATAGCTATATAGATAGTTAAATGATAGCTGAATATCTATTTGTTAAAAAAAATATATAGGCAATCCTGAGTAGGCTATGTGCAAAATAATGAGTTTTGGGATGGCAAGGGATTTTTTAATGGCAGGAAGCGTGTGGTGAGTAGGCCTATTGTAGGCTACAAGATGACAATGTAGAAGTCTTTTACGCGCCTGAAAAATGACGAAAGATGTTTAGTATCAATTACACATTTCATACAAAGATAATCTTTATGAAAGTTGGAGGACAATCGACACGTGACGCACTGGAGCGCAAAAGGGCTGCTGGAATTTCCTCTCAGAGCAAAACAGGACACATAAACTGTCTATGGTGCATAGTTGCCCTAAAAGTGACCATTGAAACATATATAAAATAATAAGTAAGATCCCTGGGACCTGCCTTGACCTGACCTGGTCCCCTTTCAACAACAGTGCGCTCTCCAAATCGAGCAACCACGTCTAGAAAATCATTCCAAGGTTTATTTACGCGTCAAATCAGCCGGCACATAGATGAAGAAAATATATAATTCCTTACCAGAAGAAATATTTGGAGAGAAAGTTTGCATCTTCCACCGGTGACTTCTGCATCCTAAGAGAACCGCCAGTTTGATTTCACTGCACCTGTGAAATCACTGCACCTCGCTGTGTCGCTCACATTTGTGTCCCTCTGCTTCCCTTTTTCTCGAGGATGACCCGCGCTTGTGATTTTCTGACTGTCCCACCTTGTGCGGATTGTAGCCTAAATGCGCAGATCAGAGGTGATGTCACTGTTGTGAAATTGTCTCTTCCCAACCCGGAGTTGCGACCACTATCCAACCCACTATCGCACTATCCGACTTCTCAGATCAGCATTCACTGTTCTCACACACTGCGGAGCGCACAACACTGACCGCAGCAAATGGGCTGTCTTGTCCTTTCCTTGATCCTAACAATGAGAACACCGTGGTTAGCAAGAGAATAATTTATGGTCTCGCCAAAGATCCCGAGCGCGTCATTTCCATACTGACAGGCCTCTGCAAAAATGACACGGGTTGCATATTGTGGCAACCCAATTTGCAGAGACATAAACTACTACACGGCGTACAACTTTTAGCAGGCAGGTTTCAGAGAAATCACCTCTTCTGCAATTATGTGACCTATTATTTGAATCAATAAGAGGATATGTGATATCATACATTTTATAGAATGAATGTGATCCTTCAGAAACTCCAAGCAATGAACGCATTAGTCTAAAAAGATTAGATGATAGAGTTAGTCTGGAGAATATTCAAGACAAAGTAGGTGAAATCTTTTTGTAGGTCATTCCATTAAATTAATTTTAAATGCCTGTTATATTAAACTAAGTGCCCTTTAATATAGACCACGTGGAAAATTCAATAAATCTGATTTTTAACCCTCTAACTGCACATCGGCAACAGGAAACATTTTATCCCCTCACACTACCCATATATATTTGTTTAAATTCCTACACATGACAATATGTGATGATAATATGTGATGACACGTCTGTAAACAATCTAATGAGGTCCAGAAGTCGGTATGATGTCTCAATTGGGGGAGGGACCTTCTTTCAGGAACCAATAGCACCTATAGCATAGCATTGTGTGAGTGATAAGTACAGTGACGTTACATGTAATTATTTTTCATGTTTCAATAGAGCTAAATTGACAAAAAAAATGTAATAGTGTAATAACCTCTAAAGAAACATATTTTATTGTTTAAAAAAAAAACATTTTGTTTTTATATACAGTACCAGCCAAAAGTTTGGACACGCCTACTCATTCAAGGGTTTTTCTTTATTTCACTATTTTCTACATTATAGAATAATAGTGTAAACATCAAAACTATGAAAAAACACATGGATTCTGTTGCAACCAAAAAAGTGTTAAACAAATCAAAATATATTTTAGATTCTTTAAAGTAGCTTTTCCAACAGTCTTGAAGGAGTTCCCGCATATGCTGTGCACTTGTTGGCTGCTTTTCCTTCACTCTGTGGTCCAACTCATCCCAACCATCTCAATTGGGTTCAGGTCAGGTGATTGTGAAGGCCAGGTCATCTGATGCAGCACTCCGTCACTCTCCTTCTTGGTAAAATAGCACTTACACAGGCTGGAGTTGTGTTGGGTCATTGTCCTGTTGAAGAACAAATGATAGTCCCACTAATCCCAAACCAGATGGGATGGCGTATCGCTGCAGAATTCTGTGGGAGCCATGCTGGTTAAGTGTGCCTTGGATTCTAAATAAATCACAGACAGTGTCTCCAGCAAAGCACCCCTACAACATCACACTTCCTCCTCCATGCTTCACATGTGGAGATCATCCATTCACCGTTCACCTACTCTGCGTCTCAAAAAGACAGTGGTTGGAACAAAAAATCTCACATTTGGACTCATCAGACCAAAGGACAGATTTCTACCGATCTAATGTCCATTGCTCATGTTTCTTGGCCTAAGCAAGTCTCTTCTTATTATTGGTGTCCTTTAGTAGTGGTTTCTTTGCAGCAATTCGAGCATGAAGGCCTGATTCATGCAGTCTCCTCTGAACAGTTGATGTTGAGATGTGTCTGTTACTTGAACTCCGTGAAGCATGTATTTGGGCTGCAATGTCTGAG
Source organism: Oncorhynchus masou masou (assembly GCF_036934945.1). Classification (NCBI taxonomy): domain Eukaryota; kingdom Metazoa; phylum Chordata; class Actinopteri; order Salmoniformes; family Salmonidae; genus Oncorhynchus; species Oncorhynchus masou. The sequence goes on along the minus strand of NC_088233.1, from coordinate 14,615,640 downwards.
GCTAGTAACTCTAATGAACTTATCCTCCGCAGCAGAGGTAACTCTGGGTCTTCCTTTCCTGTGGCAGACCTCATGAGAGCCAGTTTCATCATAGAGCTTGATGGTTTTTGCGACTGCACTTGAAGAAACTTTCAAAGTTCTGGAAATGTATCAGATTGACTGACCATCATGTCGCAAAGTAATGATGGACTGTCGTTTCGCTTTCCTTTTTTGAGCTGTTCTTGCCATAATATGGACTTGTTCTTTCACCAAATAAGGCTATATTCTGTATACCACCCCTACCTTGTCACAACACAACTGATTGGCTCAAACACATTAAGAAGGAAAGGAATTCCACAAATAAACTTTTAACAAGGTACTCCTGTTAATTGAAATGCAGTCCAGGTGACTACCTCATGAAGCTGGTTGAGAGAATGCCAAGAGTGTGCAAAGCTGTCATCAAGGCAAAGGGTGGCGACTTTGAAGAATCTCAAATATAGAAGATATTTTCAACTTTTTTGGTTACTACATGATTCCATATGTGTTATTTCATAGTTTAGATGTCTTCACTATTATTCTACAATGGAGAACATAGAAAAAAATAAAGAAAACCCTTGAATTAGCAGGCGTGTCCAAACTTTTGACTGGTACTGTATATTTAAAAAAAAAAGTTTTATTTTTTTTAGGAGAGGCTACTTTTTTTGTTGCCTCAGGGAAATGTTGTTCAGTAGACAACTATTCAGGGCAATATAATGCTCAATGAATTACATATAATTTGATCTAAAATGATGGCCTTGGTCAATGGTATGCCAACATATCCACTGACATTCACAGCCTTCGCAGGCAATGAACACAGGGACATTCTATGGGCGAAAGGAGCCTAATCGAGCATACCCTCTGATTGTGATAGTGGGCTTGAGGACAGTGACAGTGTGGGAGGAATGGGCCCCAGAATCAGGTTTGAGAGGCGGTAAAATTTTAGTTTATGCCCAACTTGTATTTTCTTATGAACATTTTTATTTGTTATTATTGATACATTATCAGAAAGCCAAAATCTTCCAAAAAGGAGGAGATGCAATATCTTTTAAAATGATTAAACTGAATATGTGCAGTAAAAGGAACTAAAAAGGCTTTTTATATGGCAAGTAGGAGGCACTCTTTCCTTTGGTCTAAAAACAATGCCCTGGTGATTGGGGACATTGCCCTGTGTAGGGTGCCGTCTTTCAGATGGGACATTAAACCGACTCTCTGTGGTCACTAAAGATCCCATGGCACTTATTTTAAGAGTAGGGGTGTTAACCCCGATGTCCTGGCTAAATTCCCAATCTGGCCCTCGTACCAGTCTGGCCCTCATACCAATCTGGCCCTCATCCTCTCCACTATAACTATTCCCCAGGTCATTGCTGTAAATGAGAATGTGTTCTCAGTCAACTTACCTGGTAAAATAAGGGTACCATTTTGGGGGGAATTATGTGTAGAGAATCATTGTACAATCTAAAATGCTGAGAGATATATTTTCATTAACCAAAAATATTGTATTTTCAGCTGTTTGAGGCTGGTGTACAAAACTGAAAGTAAGGCAAAAGCTAAACTTAAGAATGGGAAGCATATAAATAGCGCACATAGAACAGATCTACCGCTTCTTAGACATGCTTTCAATGAGAGTGACAGATCTATAACTCACTTTTCTACTTCACACAAGAAGTTACATACTGAAGCTTTAAGATGGGAAAACATGTTTTTTATTAAGTTGAACATGTGCTCTTCATGACAAAATGTTCAAATTTGGTGAAATCAAACATCCTTTTTCAACAAGTTACACTACACAAAAAGGATTCTCTCCGTGGAACAACTCTTCTACACGTTGAAATATCAAGAAAAAAATTAATAGTGTGTGCGACATCCAATGGCTTAGAATAATATAGGCTACTTAATGCACAATGCTGTATTATATTTTAATAACCTGAGTGTATTTACTCACAAAACGTTAGAGTAGAGATAGGAAACAAGTAGAGATAGAGATAGGAAACAAATGATTCAACAATGTCATTCACAAATTGCTGTAGAATGATCAGATCACACCATGTCAGACATAAAAAGGTATAGTACCAACAATTCTTACAATCGTATTCTGAGATTACTGGAGCAAAAACAAACATGGCTCTGCTAACTGAGAGAACTTGAAACTTTCTATCAGCTTAATCACAATTTAATCAGTACAGTTTTAGGGAGGATAAAAAGTCAAGACAAAGTCAAGACATTCCATTATGGAACACAGATAAAAAGTGAACGCCAGCCTTAACTTCCTTTGTAGCCTTTAAAAAGTGTGCTAGCGAGCTAGTCTTCTCTCACATCTTGACCCCTCATCATAATCCGTACACTCTTAGAAAAAAAGGTGCTAGAACCTAAAAGGGTTTTTCGGCAGTCCCCATAGGTGAACCCTTTTTTGGTTTCAGGTATAACCCATTTGGTTCCAGAGAGGTTGAAAATTGAAAATAAAATTTTGTTCTTAACTGACTTGCCTAGTTAAATAAAGGTTAAATAAAACAATCGAATAAAAATCAGCTAAGAACAAGTTCTTATCTACAATGACAGCCTACCCTGACCAAACCCTAACCCAGACGACACTGGGCCAATTGTGCACCACTCTATGGGACTCCCAATCACAGCCGGTTGTGATACAGCCTGGAATCGAACCAGGGGCTGTAGTGACGCCTCTTGCACTGAGATGCAGTGCCTTAGATCACTGCGCCACTCTGGAGCCCATGAACAGTTGTGGTTCTACATGGATCCCAAAAGGCTTCTACCTGGAACCAAAAAGGGTTCTCCTATAGGGACAGCCGAAGATCCCTTTTCAAAGAGTGTAGGACACATCGGGTATTCTCTCATGCCGGGTTACAAACAGTGTTTCTCAGTTCACCATCAGGTGAGACCATACAAAATCCCTATTCACTCATGTCGGGTTACACACAGTGTTTCTTAGTTCACCATCAGGTGAGACCATGCAAAATACCTATTCTCCAAACAGCTACCATGGTCAGGTGAGACCATACAAAATGCCTATTCTCCAAACAGCTACCATGGTCAGGTGAGACCATACAAAATGCCTATTCTCCAAACAGCTACCATGGTCAGGTGAGACCATACAAAATGCCTATTCTCCAAACAGCTACCATGGTCAGGTGAGACCATACAAAATGCCTATTCTCCAAACAGCTACCATGGTCAGGTGAGACCATACAAAATGCCTATTCTCCAAACAGCTACCATGGTCAGGTGAGACCATACAAAATGCCTATTCTCCAAACAGCTACCATGGTCAAATCAAATCAAATCAAATCAAATTTATTTATATAGCCCTTCGTACATCAGCTGATATCTCAAAGTGCTGTACAGAAACCCAGCCTAAAACCCCAAACAGCAAGCAATGCAGGTGTAGAAGCAGGTGAGACCATACAAAATGCCTATTCTCCAAACAGCTACCATGGTCAGGTGAGACCATACAAAATGCCTATTCTCCAAACAGCTACCATGGTCAGGTGAGACCATACAAAATGCCTATTCTCCAAACAGCTACCATGGTCAGGGCCGTAATCAAGATTTGAGTTTTAGTGAGGTCTGGAAGGAGGGGGGCTGTTTCTGAAATAATTTACTGCAATTATTTACAAATAAAAAAAATGCAATATGCTATTTGGAGAAGAGAAAAAACATTAGTTATACAATTGTAATGTTATACCCCTGAAAGTGAGAAATATTAGAAATCATTCACACTGACACGTAGCATCAGAGACAAAACAGAAACCTATGACATTTTTTTACTGTATTGTTTGCATTTTGATTGCATTTTAATGTCGGCCTATATGGAAGATATGAAAATATCCACATGGCCTATATGAAACATATCTTATCTTAAGTTCTTAACTTGTTTGATGAGATTAGTACAGCTTCCCTCAGGGGACCCTACAAGGGGCCCCGACCCCATGTTTGGGAACCACTGTACTAACCCCTCTGCTTGCTTCCTCTGCTTTACCAGCCTTCAGCCACACCACGTCACTGTCTGTCTCGGTAGCCTATGAGAAGTTAGCAATGTATTTCTTACTCAGTTTAACGTTAGCTTCTCCTTCATCCTAGCTGGTTAAGTAATACTTGCCAGGAACCTTCAACATAACTGCAATAGAAGTCTCTGGTGGCAGGTATAAGCGACTATTTACAGTACCAGTTGTGCACTCTTTCTCTGAAAGTCGGTTTTTGTTTGTATTGGGATGTCTATAGAGTCGCGGGACAGTTTTTTTCCGGTATCTCGCAAACACACTGTCTGCGGGGTCTCTAGTTGCTCAATTGAGCGGGCTCCGAGCTGGGGTAGGACGTTTCACCTCTCAGGCCCCCGGCTTGTGCCGTGAGAGGGCAGAATTAAACGTTTGAGAGAGTGGTGAATATACTGCTACAAAGGCAAACTTTTGCTTCGTAAGTCCCAACTTTACATATTCGTTATACTTCTTCTTATTCCCGACTTTAAATTATCGTCATACTTTTTATTAGGTGGGACTTGCAAAGCAAAAGTCCCGACTTTAATCTTCGTCATACCTCTTTTTTCTTATTTTTCTTCTTCTGCATGCTACTCCTCTTACACCGTTTTAGCTAGAAAGCCATTCAAACTTTTAAAATATGCAGACTGGTCTGGAATAATGTGCTTGCATACAACTTTATAAATATTATTTATACTTTTTAAACTACCGGTATACATTTGCGTCTTTCTTTTTGTCCATCTTCATTCAACATTCTAAAGCTCCTCATTGTGACATCATCACTTCCAGCTTCCGTTCCCTGTACATGCAACTTTTGACACAAATCAGCTACTTTGACCACTTTGCGAAACACTTACACAAAAAGTTAGAGGGCATGACATCTTCCTCTACTTCTCTGCTATTCAAATCTAAAATAATAACACAATTATTTGGTACCAATCAAACGTTAAGGCTGTTTAAGTGACCGCATCAACAACATTTTCTGTAACTTTTTATAAACAACTGACATTTTGACCACTTTCCGAATAAGTTAGAGAAAACGTTAGAGACTATGCCATCTTTGTCTACTCTGCAATTCAAAACTGTCTGCGGAACAAACATTTCCGCAATGGACCTAACATACAGCTGTTTTTGTAGGAGTTTAGAGTGACGGGAAAAAAATAAGCTAACATCAGCTAACAGCTTTGTCATGTCTCAATAAAACCTTTTTTTTTTGTAAAATGTAACCTTTATTTAACTAGACAAGTCAGTTAAGAACAAATTCTTATTTGCAATGACGGCCTGCCTACTCATCATTGATCAGCTCAAACGGAGCTGTTGCTATGGATACTCATACACATTTAGAGTAAACGCTTACAGCTGTTTGTCAGAGTTTAGAGTGAAAAAAGCAGCTAACTAACGTCAGCTAACAGCTCTTTCATATCGCATCATTGAGCAGCCCAAACGGGAGCCGTTGCTATGGATACCAATGCATTACAATGGCAAAAAAAAGGGCCACTGGCTAGAATGGTAATACAATTCTAGACCTATCTCCTTTTTCAACGCAGCTATAGTATACCACAGTATGAGTCATAATACCCAAAAAACCTTGAGGTCAAAACACGGAAATTGTTCCAACTGGTTTTCCACCATTCATTTTTCCATAGGGGATTTTAGAACCACTTCATATAAGGTCTGTGTTTCATATAGGCTTACCCTGGCTTGATGTTTTGATGACCGTGTAAATCTCTCTTGGACAAGGTCACTTTTATCAATATTTTCACCTTGCATTTACCCCATCTAAATGAAATGCTAACTAGCCGCTAATGTGACTATCATACAGAACTACACATCCTGTCTCAAGCTTTGACTTCGTCACCCAAGGCAGTGTTTCAAGGGTTGGAAAAACCTCCACATTTCTTCATGCAAACTCACGTCAACAAGTAGCTAGTAACCTACCATGTCAAGCCAAATAGAATATCATAGCCTTTTTGTAGTTTCTCGATTACATCATTGAAGTTGTGTACTTATCATGCCGATTGTTGTTCAAAATTTTTCAAATTACCTACCGTAGCATTTTATAAAACTAGATTTTTGAAAATTACCCTGGCCTTAGGTATCTATGTTGATAGAAGCAAGGATGGTTCTGTGCTATGTACCGGATTATAACCACTACTCCGATAAGGACACGTGCATTTTATCGTTTTCCAACCTCTAAGAGCCGTCTGATAAGCTAAGCCGTTTGCTAGCTGCTAAACAAACTATTTTTGGTAATAAGTCAAAGATGTGCGGTTTTAGCTAGGTGCTTATGAAAATTAACTACATAACCACTGACTGTAGTTATGTGTATAACACCGGTTACCTTTCTTACAAGTAAAAAGAAAACCAGCATAGGCTAGCAAAATTACTGTTGTGACCTTTTATTATTGACAAGCCAGCTAGTTAACATTAGCTCACAGTTCTTGTTGTAATACTTTTTGATGTAGTGATATTGCTAGCTAACGTTAGCACAGCACCATGGCAAGGATCGTTAACTAGCATGTCACCACGTAGTAAAGTCTTACTACATGAACGGTGAGCTAATGTTAACCAGCTAAATTTCACCTGGTGGGCTAGCTAGTTAGGCACCTTGGTTGGCTAGCTAGCTACATTAGTATGTTGAAGCACCTTTGGCAGCGATTACAGCCTCGAGTTTTCTTGGGTATGACACTACAATCTTGACACACCTGCAGATCCTCTCAAGCTCTGTCAGGATGGATGGGGAGCATTTCTGTACAGCTATTTTTTTTAGGTCTCTTCAGATATGTTAGACAGGTTCAAGTCCGGGCTCAAGACATTTAGATACCAGTCCCGAAGCCATTCCTCCTGCGTTGTCTTGGCTGTGTGCTTAGGGTCATTGTCCTGTTGAGGTGAACCTGCGCCCCAGTCTGAGCTCTCTTGGTTTCATCAGACCAGATAACCTTGTTTCTCAGGGTCTGAGAGTTCTTTAGGTGCCTTTTTGCAAACCCCAAGCGGGCTATCATGTGCCTTTTACTGAGGAGTGGCTTTTGTCTGGCCACATTACCATAAAGGCCTGATTGGTGGAGTTCCTCAGAGATGGTTGTCCTTCTGGAAGGTTCTCTCATCAACACAGAAGAACTCTGAAGCTATGTCAGAGTGACCATCAGGTTCTTGGTCACCTCCTTGACTAAGGCCGTTCTTCCCGATTGCTCAGTTTGGCTAGGCGGCCAGCTCAAGGAAGAGTCTTGATGCTTCCAAACATCTTCCATTTAAGAATGATGGAGGCCACTGTGTTCTTTTTTGACCTTCCAAGCTGCATATATGTTTTGGTACACAACCCCCAGATCTGTACCTCGCCACAATCCTGTCTTAGAGCTCTACAGACAATTCCTTCGACGTCATGGCTTGGTTTTTGCTCTGACATGCACTGTCAACTGTGGGACCTTATATAGACCGGTGTGTGCCTTTCCAAATCATGTCCAATCAATTGAATTTACCACATGTGGACTCCAATCAAGTTGTAGACAAATCGCAAGGATGATCAATAGAAACAGGATGCATCTGACCTCAATTTGGAGTCTCATAGTAAATACATATAAATAAGGTATTTCTGTTTTTTATTTTGTATAAATTTTCATTATGGGGTATTGCGCGTAGATTGATGGGGGAAAAGTTGTATTTAATCAATTTTAGAATAAGGCTGTAATGTAACAAAATGTGGAAAAGGGGAAGGGGTCTGAATACTTTCTGAATGCATTGTATATCTGCACAGTATGTTTGTGTATGGTTCTCGTGATTTAGGATTGGGTGTTGAGGGACCACTTGTCACGTTGTCCAAGGTGTGTTTGTGTTAGGATAAACAATACATTTTCTGTCCAGATAAAGATGGTGATACAGCATTGAAAAAGACCCACCACATCCCTCAGGCCATCCAGTGCATGGACATCTTGTGCCAGTGTGATCCAGCACGAGAGTCAGTTGTAGAGGCTACAGCCGATCGAGCATGCGGACGGACAGGTCAGTAACTCATCAAATGTGATACAATATTGTGTAAAACATTGAATTTATAGATTGACTTTTGCCTCCCCTTTTTCCCATGTTTTCCCCCATGTTTTAGACATGAGGCATGACATGCAGAAGATCTTCAGGCTCCCCCCATGAGAAGCAGTGCATGATGTTCAATGCTACCCCCTTAAGGAGATCTGGTGGAAGTAATGGCTCTCCCATTCTGAGATGTATTCTCTCTCTCTTGCTCTCTGTCTAGTTAAGCAGTCCAGATGATTTTCGTAGGGTGTGTCCATAGGCCTAATGGTAAAATGCACATGTGGGCGTACTTTAAGGGTACTCCGGGCAGAGAGAAATTCAATTAGTGATGCTGTAGCCGAAAAAGGTTGGGAACTACTGCTCTATGACAGACCACTCCTAAAAAGTAAATTTTAAGATTTGTCTCTGGATGTCTCAACAATAAATATGTCAATAGATTGTTTGATTCATTCTCATCAATGACAACATTCTAGAACTGAGTTATCACTCATCTAAGTCTGGTATCCACACTGTATTGCTAAGATGCTCAAACTTTTCTTAATAGCTACACTCACCAACACAGGATAAACTTTATCCCTCATGCTGGCCCTGACCAAACCGGTATGTTGCCCTTCATCATAGCTGCACTTCTCCACATGGCCAGACTTATAGTAGTCTTTCCACCGTTTAATGCTCAAGCTCATCCTTCAAAAAATGCAATAAGGTCTGAAATAGAGACCAAAGTCAACATACTGTACAAACAATTATACAGGCTAAGTAAAAACATATAGTTTTGTATGTATCTACTGCTCTGCTAACTAGCTAGCTAAAGTGTAGTCAGTGGGTAGCTAAGACAGAGAGAAAGGGGACTGAAGAAGTTCAACACATTTAATTCAATTCATTTTAATACAGCAAATGGATTCCTCATTGATTGGGCACAGAAGGTAGCTGACAGGGTTGGCTAGAGATGACGTGCAGAAGCTTCCTGCAGGAATTTGTAGTCTCGCATGAGGTCTTCTCTGTTGCTAATTAGCATTTAACAATTTTGAGAGTAAATATATTGATCAAACTCACCTTGTCCGAGAGAGAAATTACACGGTTATCAAAATGTCACGCTAAGGTAAGTCTACACCAAACACATACTTAATTTTAAGTAAGTGTTTCTAAAATCTCATTTGGGAAAAATGAATGGTGGAAAAACGAATTGTATTACAACGCACCCACTGTGGGGCTCAATTAACTCCAAACCAATGCTGAGATGTTTAGACTCACCCTACTTAGATTGCGTGTCAAAACATTTTTGATACTATATACACTTAACATAAATATAAACACAACATGCAACAATTTGAAAGATTTTACTGTGTTACAACTCACATAAGGAAATTAGTCAATTGAAATAAATAAATGAGGCCCTAATCTATGAATTTCACATGACTGGGAATGCAGATATGCATCTGTTTGTCACAGATACCTTAAAGAAAAGGTAGGGGCGTGGATCAGAAAACAGTATTAGCAACAGAGAAGACCTCATGCAAGACCATAAGCCTACTTTAGCACGACACATCTCCTTTGCATAGAGAAGGACTGCACAATTCTCCAAAATAACGTTGAAGAAGCTTATGGTAGAGAAATTAACATTCAATTATCTAGAAACAGCTCTAGTGGACATTCCTGCAGTCAGCATGCCAATTTCACACTCCCTCAAAACTTCAGTCATCTATGGCATTTTGTTGTGTGACAAAACTGCATATTTTAGAGTGGCCATTTATTGTCTCCAGCACAAGGTGCACATGTGTAATGATCATGTTTAATCATCTTTTTGATATGCCACACTTGCCAGGTGGAGGGATTATCTTGGCAAAGGAGAAATGCTCACTAACAAGGATGTAAACAATTTTTTTGCACAACGTTTTTGCGAAATAAGCTTTTTGTGCATACATTTTGCGTTTATATTTTTGTTCAGTGTAATTCAAATGCTAATTAATTTATGCAAATGTTAAAAGGTTATAGTAATAGACACTCTTACACACACACACACACACACACTTGTGGGGCCCCTCACCTCAGAAACAATACATTTTAGTGGCCCCCCTCCTGACGACAGAGATAAAAAAATAAAAAAAATTGTTAAAGTAAAAAAACTTGCAATTCTACACATTATGTCATGGAGTGAAGAGAACATTTTGTAGTTTTATAGCTAATTTCCTGAAATTAATGATACTTGAGTGAGAGTGACTAACAAAATCAATGGGGGCCCCCTTGAGGTCAGGGCCCCTGGGCACGTGCCCGGTCGGTAGTCAGCCAAGTTTAGATATCTGGCAAGACTAATTTATCAATCTAAAAAAAAAAATAATGCTGACATGGCTAATTGAGTGACTGTCAGTGACTGACATGACAAGTAAATTAAAACCCCAACTGAGTTCCTAAAAATTGAAAATATAAACATTTTGGGGGCCTGGGGCCCTATGCGGCTGCTTACATACACACACACACCACCATGCACACACCCACCACCATGCACACACCCACCACTTATGCTACTGCAATACTGTTTACTAAAATTACCCTGCTTACCAGTCACTTTCTCGTAATCCCTGGCTATGTAGCTCATGGGGATGTGTGAAATTTACTCCTCAGCCTAGTGTCCACACTTGCTTCAGAGAATAGCTGTCTTTTCGAAGTAGATCATAAACTCCTCAGAATGTAAGCTCCTGAGATCAGGCTTCATTATCCTTGCACATTGAATATGTGGTACTGGCACTGACCTTGTATATGGCTTCCTCTCTTATTTCTCGAACTGCACAGGTATCCTACTTTTTGAAGTGATTGGGTTGACAATCATGCAGGCTGGCATAGCTGCAACAAACAGAACATGCACATTCTTACAACTAAACTGGTATAGCAGCTTCAAAGTCAAATAGGTTGCCCCTTTGGTCCATCGGTTTTCCACTGGGTAGAACTCTGAAACGTTTTTACAACACCCACAATTCCTTTTCTTAAAATACTTCTGGATTATGGTCTAGACCACTGATGTATATTGCATATGAACGATGTAGACCTGGATGCGCAAACTTGACCTGAATCTGACATTGTCACCCGGGTGACCTCATGGAGCGCCCTCCATGGTCACGTGCGTCTTGAAGCTTTATACAGAACACACTCTTCACGTCACTTCGATACGAAGTTATTTTCGTACCAGGTTAGGATATCATTTTCGCAAACCCCAACTCTTTTCCTAACCCTAATCTCAGTCTCCTAACCTGTTACGAAAAAGTAACTTCGGTATCGAAGTGCCGTGAAAAGAGTGTTCCCCTTTTTACAGAAGATTCATACTCGAGGTCATCATGTCCAACAAGGTGGAATATGCCTTCCCTGCAGGAGACGAAAGCGATGGGAGCGACGACGAGTGGGACATTGGATTTTCAAAGTCGATAAAGGTCCCCTTAATTGAGGTGACACATATTTCCTATTTGTTTCTCCAATAATTTCTTATCTGTCATCTTGCGCTCGAGCCAACTAAAATGCTAATGCCAGCTAGATAACTATAGTTCATGTTTAAGATGAATTGGCTAGGTATTTGCCAGCTCTGTTGAATGCGCAGTAACTTGTCAGGTTATCTCGTTTGATTATGATCCAAGACAACCATTTATCTTTAGTATTTTTATTGTTTAGTTACGATACTTTTTTTATCTAGCTAGCTAGCTATTGCGTGCATGTAACAGTGTGAGCGGAAGATGGTAAATCCAATCCAGCAGGTGGCGACAACTATCCCAGACGGTCTGTCTTGTCTAGTAGTTTGGCCAGGCTAGCTTCATGACCTAGCTACCAACCAGACAACAATCACTTTTAAAATACAACACACAGTGAAGTACTCATCATTTAATGTACCAGCATTGTGTAATTCATTTCTAACAGAAGGGCATTTCACTGTACTTGTGCATGTGACATTAAAACTTGAAACTAACAGAGCACAGATGCAGGGGTCCCAGAAGCAGAGGATAAGGTCTCCACTTTGAAAAGAGCCATCAACACCAAAGATGTCCAGCTAGTCCAGCAGCTGTTGGACAATGGCAGGTTTTGATAATGAACAGTCAATTCTACATTAGGAAATTGCCATTATGATCTGTTACAATTTTGAAATTGAAGCACCAGTTATACAGTCAGCCTTTTACTGAATATTATCATCTTTGGTTTTAGCCCTCTTGTTCAGGCAATGTTCTGTAAATGACAGTGTTTGCAACCTTTGGTACTGATCCAAGTTTTTTTTAATATCAATTACATTGATGGAAGCTACAAACTGCTAGTCGTATTAAAGCTGGTCTACCCCCTAAAAAAAAATGTGTGTATACTACCGTTCAAGAGTTGGGGGTCACTTAGAAATGTCCTTGTTTTTGATAGAAAATAAAATAACATCAAATTGATCAGGAATACAGTGTAGACATTGTTAATGTTGTAATTGACTATTGTAGCTGGAAACGGCAGATTTTTTATTTAATATCTGCATTTATCAGCAACCATCACTCCTGTGTTCCAATGATGCTGGATTGGATGCTGGCCTTCGAGGCAGAGTTCTTCTGTCCAGTGTCTGTTCTTTTTTCCATCTAAATCTTTTATTTTTATTGGCCAGTCTGAGATATGGCTTTTTCTTTGCAACTCTGCCTAGCGGGCCAGCATCCCGGAGTCGCCTCTTCGCTGTTGGTGTTTTGCAGGTACTATTTAATGAAGCTACCAGTTGAGGACTTGTGAGGCGCCTGTTTCTCAAACTAGACACTAATGTACTTGTCCCCTTGCTCAGTTGTGCACCGGGGTCTCCCACTCTCTATTTTGGTTAGAGACAGTTTGCGCTGTTCTGTGAAGGGAGTAGTACACAGCGTTTTATGAGGTCTTGAGTTTCTTGGCAATTTCTGGCATGGAATCGGCTTAATTTCTCAGAACAAGAATAGAACAAGAAAGTACTTTGTTTCTGGCCATTTTGAACCTGTAATCGATCCCACGAATGCTGATTCTCCAGATACTCAAATAGTCTTCAGCGAGCAAGCCTTTCTAATTGACCTGGCCCGGGTATCCTGGAAGGATATTGACCTCATCCCGTCCGTAGAGGATGCCTGGTTGTTCTTTAAAAGTGCATTCCTCACCATCTTAAATAAGCATGCCCCATTGAAAAAATGTAGAACTAAGAACAGATATAGCCATTGGTTCACTCCAGACTAGACTGCCCTTGACCAGCACAAAAAGATCCTGTGGTGTACTGCATTAGCATTGAGTAGCCCCCACGATATGTAACTTTTTAGGGAAGTCAGGAACCAATATACACAGTCAGTTAGGAAAGCTAAGGCTAGCTTTTTCAAACAGAAATTTGCATCCTGTACCGCTAATTTCAAAAGGTTTTGGGACACTGTAAAGTCCATGGAGAATAAGAGCACTTCCTCCCAGCTGCCCACTGCACTGAGGCTAGGAAGCACTGTCACCACCGATAAATCCACGATAATCGAGAATTTCAATAAGCATTTTTCTACGGCTTGCCATGCTTTCCACCTGGCTACCCCAACCCGGCCAACAGCTCTGTACCCCCCGCAGTAACTTCCCCAAATCAAGATAGCTGATGTTCTGAAAGAGCTGCAAAATCTGGATCCCTACAAATCAACTGGGCTAAACAAAACTCTCTTTCTAAAGTTATCTGCCAAAATGGTTGCATTCCCTATTACTAGCCTGTTCAACCTCTTTCGTATCGCCTGAGATGCCTAAAGATTGGAAAGCTGCCGCGGTCATCCCCCTCTTCATTGGGCGAGGCGCAAGACCCAAACTGTTAGACCTATATCCATCCTGCCCTGCCTATCTACAGTCTTCGAAACCAAGTTAACAAACATATCCCCAAACATTTAGAATCCCTCCATACCTTTTCCACTATGCAATCTGGTTTCCAAGCTGGTCATGGGTGCACCTCCGCCACGTTCATGGTCCTAAAATATATCATAACCGCCATCGATAAAAGACCGTGCTGTGCAGCCGCCTTCATCGACCTGGCCAAGGCTTTCGACTGCATTTCTGTCAATCACTGCATTCTTATCGGCAGTCTCAATAGCCTTGGTTTCTCAAATGACTGCCTCGCCTGGTTCACCAACTACTTCTCAGATCGAGTTCAGTGTGTCAAATTGGAGGGCCTGTTGTCCGGACCTATGGCAGTCTACGGGGGTGCCACAGGGTTCAATATTCAGGCTGACTCTTTTCTCTGTATATACAAATGATGTCGCTCTTGCTGCTTGTGATTCTCCAAATCCATCTCTACGCAGATGACACCGTTCTGTATACATCTGGCCCTTCTTTGGACACTGTGTTAACAAACCTCCAAACGAGCTTCAATGTCATACAACACTCCTTCCGTGGCCTCCAACTGCTCTTAAATGCTAGTAAAACTAAATGCATGTCGATTGCTGCCCGCACCCACCCGCCTGCGTAGCATCACTACTCTGGACGGTTCTGACTTAGAATATGTGGACAACTACAAATACCTAGGTGTCTGGTTAGACTGTAAACTCTCCTTCCAGACTCACAATATGCATCTCCAATCCAAAATTAAATCTAGAATTGGCTTCCTATTTGACAACAAAGCCTCCTTCACTCATGCTGCCAAACTTATCCTCTTAAAACTGACTATTCTACTGATCCTTGAATTCGGCAATGTCATTTACAAAATAGCCTCCAACACTACTCAGACTGCATCCAATTTGCTCTCACAGTGCCATCCGTTTGGTCACAAAGCCCAATATACTACCCACCATTGCGACCTGTATGCTCTCGTTGGCTGGTCCTCCCGACATATTCGCTGCCAAACCCACTGGCTCCAGGTCATCTATAAGTCTTTGCTAGGTAAAGCTCCGCCTTATCTCAGCTCACTGGTCACCATAGTAACACGTGCTCCAGCAGGTTTATTTCACTGGTCATCCCCAAAGCCAACAACTCCTTTGGCCGCCTTTCCTTCCAGTTCTCTGCAGCCAATGACTGGAACGAATTGCAAAAATCACTGAAGCTGGAGTCTTATATCTCCTTCACTAACTTCAAGCATCAACTGACAGTGCAGCCTACGGATCAGTGTACCTGTACACAGCGCATCTGTAAATAGCACATCCAACTACCTCATCCCCATATTGTTTATTTATTTATATATATATATATATATATATAAACAAACAATATCTTGCTGTTTTGCACCCTGGTATCTCTACTTGCACATTATCATCTGCACATGTATCACTCCAGTGTTAATGCTAAATTGTAAGTATTTTGATCACTATGGCCTATTTATTGCCTTAACTCCCTAATCTTACTACATTGCACACACTGGACGTATATTTTTCTATTGTGTTATTGACTACGTTTGCTTATCCCTTGTGTAACTCTGTTGTTTTTTGTCACACTGCTGTGCTTTATCTTGGCCAGGTCACAGTTGTAAATGAGAACTTGTTCTCAACTGGCCTGCCTGGTTAAATAAATGTAAAATAAAAGTCTAAAGAAGGCACGGTTTTATTGCTTCTGTAATTAGAACACCAGTTTTCAGCTGTGCTAATATAATTGCAAAAGTGTTTTCTAATGATCAATTAGCCTTTTTAAATTATACATTTTGAGTAGCCAACACAACGTGCCACTGGAACACGAGTGGTGGTTGCTGATAATGGACCTCTGTATATATTCCATTAAAAAAATCAGCCGTTTCCAGCTACAATAGTCATTTACAACATTAACAATGTCTACACTGTATTTCTTATCAATTTGGTGTTATTTTAAATGGACAAAAATGTGCTTTTTATTTCTAAGGGTCCCAAACTTTTGAACGATTGTGTGTGTGTATATATATATATATATATATGTATATATATATATATATATCTCACATTAGATCACATTAGATATCATCTATATAATATAAAATGTTCATATTTTTAGGGGGTAGATCAGCATTAATATTGCAGATTGTAGCTTCCATCAATGTAATTGTCTGTGTCATTTCCAATCCCCCTTATGTATGTATTTAAAAAAAAAAAAAATCCTTTATTTTCCCCTAACCCTCCCACCCTTCTCTAATTGGAGCAAACTAATGGACAACAACACTTAGGCCTCTACTTCCAGCTTATACATACTATATACATTTTACCCATCTGTGGTCTTTGTGCCTAGTAAGATAGCAAAGTGCTGTAACTCTGTATGGACTGGTTTAACCTTTCTAATCCCTGCCTTGTTAGGCCTGGATGTGGAGACAAGGCTGGGGTTTGAGTGGACACCGCTGATGTGTGCTGTGCACATGGCTCACTATGACATCGCCAAGCTGCTGCTGGACAGAGGGGCCAGCGCTAACTTCAGCAGAGGTAAGAAAGACGTGTCATATTATGTTAGCTGTATTCAATACCATGCCCTAACCAGCACTCAGATGTTGACAACGTCCTGGTGCACTACAGGTGTGATGTGTTGCATTGCAGTTGAACAAAAGTACAGCCTTATTCTAACAAAAGTTAATAGACCTAATTTTGAATCATTCGGCCAGGGAGTTATTTTTGGCACTTCATGGTTTTTCAGGGTTTCATAGACAGGTGTGTGATCTAGAATTTGACTCATTGCTGCCAGACTATTTCACATCTTCCAGTTTATGTAAGTCTCTGCTTGAGGAAGAGACTATCTGCTCTACCCACCTCTGTAGAGACTGAGAGCAATAAAGAGAATGCTCCCGCTGACTACATCAGCCCGTCAGAACTAGGACAGATAGCGGGATACTGAAACAGAACACCCACAATGGACAAGGAAAGGAAGGAATTCTGTGATATCGAAGACAAAAGCCTTGCTTGGTCAGACTTAATCTTCCCGTCCTCTGACGTGCCACTTCAGCTTTCCTTGATGAAGCACACACACACACTGCACTCGAAGCGCGCACCAATTCACACACGGTGATAGTGACCCCCCCCCCACTTCTCACACCTTCTTTCAATTTCCACACGTGTCCCGGCCAAAGACTGGAGAGCGAATTAGAAGCCTCACTACATAGCTCATCTGCCATTACTTAATATCTATGACGTTAAAGAGGAACCGTCGAAAAACATGCTGCTAATCCGCCGGTGTTTTCAGTTTACAGCTTCGACTGTTTCATTCCTCTTGTCTTTCTCTCTATCTCTTGTGGAGAAATGGAATGCATCTGTTGTATTGGTGATCTTGGAAAGGGAGACTGGAGTTTAAGTCATGGATAGACTGGGTACAGTGCTACCACATTTGGATGTTACAGGTGTCTTGGTCTGTGTATGTTATTCCAGTCAGTACATACGACAGGGATGGTTGTGTACAATACTTGTGTGTGTCTGTGTTTACACACACCATGGCGGCGTCTGTTGCCAGAGGCTTTGAAAGGAAACAATTAAACGGGAGAGCGGCGGTCACTTCCTATTTTGTGTTTCTCCAAGAGAGAGAGAAAGAGAGGGGGAGGAATGCAGGAGTGATTGATAAAGCTGGTACACAGAGCGTGGTGCTGTCGTCATAGCACTAGGCCAACCCCAGACTTTTATTTATTTTCCCCGGTCCACTGCAGACGCAAACCGTCAGTCTGGTTGCAACTGCCCTCAATGATTGCTCCCACCTAAAACATACTCCCAGACACGTACACTCCACACACGCACACAGTCAGTCCATGTTGAAACAGGAATTCAGCAGATTGCCATCACTCTCGTGTTCCGAGTCTGAGATGTCAAGACAATGCCACTGAAGTCAACACCACAGTTCCCGAGTTAAGATAAAAGGATATCGATCACATCAACGTTCACAGGGCCAATTTCAAAATTATATTTATTATGCTGCCTCATCCTGCCTGGTGTGATGTCTGGTTTCTTATTATTGTAATGACTATTGATTGCATGTCTAATGTGATGTTTTATCCATTGACATTGGTTTTGTTGGCATTGAATTGTGTCTAGTTAAATGATAGCCATGAGATTATGCATGGACTGCATATTCTGCCCCAGTACTAATGCTCTTTGTGTGTTACATAGACCAGTACTCTGTACTGATGGCTGCATGCACAGCTTCTGCCAGTGAGGACAAGATCGTCCAGTGTGTGGAGCTGCTCTTGTCCAGAAACGCTGATCCCAACACATTCACCAGGTGAGAGACAGTGTATGTGCCTGTCTTTGTCTGTCATGTTTTGAGTATCTCTGTGTGGATTTTCATGTCATTTCATCATAAGACATGGTACATTTTATACTCTGCAGCACAGGGACTGATATGGGCTCCAGAGTGGCACAGCGGTCTAAGGCACTGCATCTCAGTGCAAGAGGCGTCACAACAGTCCATGGTTTGAATCCAGGCTGTATCACATCCGGCCGTGATTGAGAGCCCCATAGGGGCAGAGCACAATTGGCCCAGCGTCGTCTGGGTTTGGCCAGGGTAGGCCGTCATTGTAAATAAGATTTTTTTTCTTAATTGACTTGCCTAGTTAAAAAGGTTAAATTAAAAATGAAACAATATAATATAGCCTCTGATGGCCAAGCTTGTGAAACACTACTACAGTATGTATTTCCTTTTAGCCACAGGACCACACTGTTATGTTGGCATCGCATAATAGACGTGAACAGCAACATGTTATTACATTCTTTAAGGGTTAGAGTTCCCATTCATCCACTGTTTTATTAATTTAGACATGATTTACTGTGATGGAATGTACCAGGACTGAAGCAGTGTTTCCTGTTGCCTGGCACCATGTCTTGACCCTGGCTTTGACCACCTTGTGACATTCTCCTGTACTGTCCAGTGTCCCTGTTCACCACTATACCATTTGGAGTACAGTGTGTGTTTGTCTCAGTACAATGTGTGTTGGTATGCATTTATCTTTTGTGTGGAATGCCCTGTTATGGCATTTGCATGCACACATACCCAGATCCCCTTCAGACAGACAATAAACACTTACAGAGCAGGGGGGGGGGAGAAGGACTAAACAAGAGTAAGAGAAGCCCTCCTCCACACCACCTAAACACACTGTACTGCCTGATGCTGCCCAGACACAGAGGGAGGGAGGGAGAGCAGGCAGGGAGGATTCTGGAACCACTTACACGTTGTCATTATCGCTGGACATTTCTCATGGCAAGTCAAGGAGAAAGCCCGAACTTAGCCTTCTCCCCTCCACCGCCATTGTCCTTCGCCCACCCCTCACAAACTCTCCGCCACCCTTGTCTTATGCCGTTGCCCGTGCCACACACCACCCCATCCCTCCTACACACACACACACACACCGTCCTGAAAGCGAGCGAGAGCAGGCGGTAGGAAATTGATTGTTTCCTCTCCAGACAAAATATTTGAAGAACGGTAACGAGAGACAGAAGGGATGTGGACGAGAAGAAAGGGGGGAAGAATGGAGTTACAACAACAGGAGGAGAAGAAAGAGGATCAGGGGTTCTTGTGGGTAGAGAGCTATGGCCTTTGAGTATTTGACCAGCAATTCACACCAGATGCATTTCTTTCCCTCAGCATCATAAACAAATGAACCTTTAAAGATGGTGTGTTTGTTCAGGAGCAAGATGTGGGGTCCACTCTCTCATCCTACAGCAGGGATCATCAACTACATCATTTTTTTTCTTGAGTGGATGGTCAGGGGGCCGGAACATAATTTCAGATAATTTGTAGACTGCAATTGACTGCAAGAAGCCCAAACACATATAATATTGGACTAAAACACAACCTTTTAAAATCTTGCTTGCATTTATATATAATGCGTGGGAATACTTTGGAACAGATGTCCAAAATACTAATCATTTGGAGCTGAATGCTAGCTAGCATTAAACTTACCTTATAAAAAACAATCAATCATAATCACTAGTTATAACCACTAATCCAGGTTAGCAGGCAATATTAACCAGGGGAAATTGTGTCATTTCTCTTGCGTTCATTGCACGCAGAGTAACGGTATATGCAACAGTTTGGGCTGCCTGGCTCATTGCGAACTCATTTGCCAGAATTTTACCTAATTATGGCATAATATTGAAGGTTGTGCAATGTAACAAGAATATTTAGACTTAGGGTTGCCACACATTTGATAAAATACCGAACGGTTC
Source organism: Oncorhynchus masou masou (assembly GCF_036934945.1). NCBI lineage: Eukaryota > Metazoa > Chordata > Actinopteri > Salmoniformes > Salmonidae > Oncorhynchus > Oncorhynchus masou. The sequence goes on along the minus strand of NC_088233.1, from coordinate 14,595,554 downwards.
CGTATTTCACTGAAATAATAAATGTTTGTTTTCGAAATTATAGTTTCCGGATTTGAGCATATTAATGACCTAAGGCTCGTATTTCTGTGTGTTATTATGTTATAATTTAGTCTGATTTGACAGAGCAGTCTGACTGAGCAGCTTTCGTCCGTTTTGCCAGCAGCTCTTCGCAAGCACAGCGCTGTTTATGACTTCAAGCCTATCAGCCTAATGGCTGGTGTAACCAATGTGAAATGGCTAGCTAGTTAGCTGGGTGCGCGCTAATAGCGTTTCAAACGTCACTCGCTCTGAGACTTGGAGTAGTTGTTCCCATTGCTCTGCAAGGGCTGCGGTTTTTGTGGAGCGATGGGTAACGCTGTTTCGTGGGTGGCTGTTGTCGATGTGTTCCTGTTTCAAGCCCAGGTAGGGACGAGGAGAGGGACGGAAGCTATACTTTTACACTGGCAATACTATAGTGCCTATAAGAACATCCAATAGTCAAAGGTTAATGAAATACAAATGGTATAGAGAGAAATAGTCCTATAAATACTATATTAACTACAACCTAAAAACCTCTTGCCGTGGAATATTGAAGTCTCATGTTAAAAGGAACCACCAACTTTCATATGTTCTGAGCAAGGAACTTAAACGTTAGCTTTTTTACATGGCACACATTTTTACATGGCACATAGTGCATATGGGCACATATTACTTCTCCAACACTTTGTTTTTGCATTATTTTAACCAAATTGAACATGTTTCATTATTTATTTGAGGCTAAATTCATTTCATTGATGTATTATATTATGTTCAAATAAGTGTTCATTCAGTATTGTTGTAATTGTCATTATTACAAATAAATATTTAAAAATCATCCGATTAATCGGTATCGGCTTTTTTGGTCCTCCAATAATCGAGTATCGGTATCGGCGTTGAAAAAACATCAGTCGACCTCTACTGAGTATACCACACATTAGAAACACCTTCCTAATATTGAGTTATACCCCGTTTTGCCCTCAGAACAGCCTCAATTTGTCAGGGCATGGACTCTACAGGGTGTCGAAAGTGTTCCACAGGGATGCTGGCCCATGTTGACTCCAATGCTTCCCACAGTTGTGACAAGTTGGCTGGATGTCATTTGGGTGGTGTACCATTACTGATACACAGGAAACTGTTGAGTGTGAAATATCCTGCAGCGTTAGTTCTTGACACAAACCAGTGCGTCTGGCACCTACTACCATACCCCATTCAAAGGCACTTAAATCTTTTGTTTTTGCCATTCACCCTCAATGGCAGAAATAATACACAATCTCTCAAGCCTTAAAAGTCCTTCTGTAACCTGTCTCCTCCCCTTCGTGTGTGCGCGTGCGTGTGTGACATCAATAGGGGATCATCGGTTTCACCTGGTCAGTCTATAAATGGAAAGAGCAGGTGTTATGATCACATCTCTGGTTTATCCTCTGCGTCCTCTACTGTGTCTGTCCTCTACTGTGTCTGTCCTCTGCGGTGTCTGTCCTCTGCGGTGTCTGTCCTCTGCGGTGTCTGTCCTCTGCGGTGTCTGTCCTCTGCGGTGTCTGTCCTCTGCGGTGTCTGTCCTCTGCGGTGTCTGTCCTCTACGGTGTCTGTCCTCTGCAGTGTCTGTCCTCTGCGGTGTCTGTCCTCTGCGTCCTCTGCGGTGTCTGTCCTCTGCGTCCTCTGCGGTGTCTGTCCTCTACGGTGTCTGTCCTCTGCGTCCTCTGCGGTGTCTGTCCTCTACGGTGTCTGTCCTCTGCGTCCTCTGCGGTGTCTGTCCTCTACGGTGTCTGTCCTCTGCGTCCTCTGCGGTGTCTGTCCTCTACGGTGTCTGTCCTCTGCGGTGTCTGTCCTCTACGGTGTCTGTCCTCTACGGTGTCTGTCCTCTGCGTCCTCTACGGTGTCTGTCCTCTGCGTCCTCTGCGGTGTCTGTCCTCTGCGGTGTCTGTCCTCTGCGTCCTCTACGGTGTCTGTCCTCTGCGTCCTCTACGGTGTCTGTCCTCTGCGTCCTCTGCGGTGTCTGTCCTCTGCGTCCTCTACGGTGTCTGTCCTCTACGGTGTCTGTCCTCTACGGTGTCTGTCCTCTACGGTGTCTGTCCTCTACGGTGTCTGTCCTCCGTCCTCTACGGTGTCTGTCCTCTGCGTCCTCTACGGTGTCTGTCCTCTGCGTCCTCTACGGTGTCTGTCCTCTGCGCCCTCTACGGTGTCTGTCCTCTACGGTGTCTGTCCTCTGCGTCCTCTACGGTGTCTGTCCTCTGCGCCCTCTACGGTGTCTGTCCTCTGCGGTGTCTGTCCTCTGCGGTGTCTGACCTCTGCGGTGTCTGTCCTCTGCGTCCTCTACGGTGTCTGTCCTCTGCGTCCTCTGTGGTGTCTGTCCTCTGCGTCCTCTGCGGTGTCTGTCCTCTACGGTGTCTGTCCTCTGCGTCCTCTGCGGTGTCTGTCCTCTGCGGTGTCTGTCCTCTGCGTCCTCTGCGGTGTCTGTCCTCTGCGTCCTCTGCGGTGTCTGTCCTCTGCGGTGTCTGTCCTCTGCGTCCTCTACGGTGTCTGTCCTCTGCGTCCTCTGCGGTGTCTGTCCTCTACGGTGTCTGTCCTCTACGGTGTCTGTCCTCTGCGTCCTCTACGGTGTCTGTCCTCTGCGTCCTCTGCGGTGTCTGTCCTCTGCGGTGTCTGTCCTCTGCGGTGTCTGTCCTCTGTCCTCTACGGTGTCTGTCCTCTGTCCTGCGGTGTCGTCCTCTGCGGTGTCTGTCCTCTGCGGTGTCTGTCCTCTGCGGTGTCTGTCCTCTGCGGTGTCTGTCCTCTGCGTCCTCTACGGTGTCTGTCCTCTGCGTCCTCTACGGTGTCTGTCCTCTGCGTCCTCTGCGGTGTCTGTCCTCTGCGGTGTCTGTCCTCTGCGTCCTCTGCGGTGTCTGTCCTCTGCGTCCTCTACGGTGTCTGTCCTCTGCGTCCTCTGCGGTGTCTGTCCTCTGCGTCCTCTGCGGTGTCCGTCCTCTACGGTGTCTGTCCTCTGCGGTGTCTGTCCTCTGCGTCCTCTGCGGTGTCTGTCCTCTGCGTCCTCTACGGTGTCTGTCCTCTGGCTTTTGAATAACCGGTGAAAAGTCAAGCATTTTCCTCCAGCCTATAGACCTATCAGTTGGATAAGAGCTGGAAATCAGTTTCAACTGAAACCTTTGAGTAGATAAGGACTGTTTGGGATGCAGGATGAGTAGGCAGCCTGTGTGTGGTGTGGTCATCCTCTCCAGAGGTTATGAACAGGATATGTACTGATGTATAACCTGTCACAATGGTTTCATAGGAAGGGGAGTTTGATCGTTTTATCTGGTATGGTTGTTTTATCTCTCGAGGCCATTGTTCTCAGAGTTGTGACGTCGGAGTTGTGTTTGCTCAAAACCGTCTACGTATCGATTCTCTGCTCATTTGGAACTGGTGATGAAAAACGCATACAGTACAAACACACACCACCCTTCACTCTCTGGCTGCACCCCACCGTGAGCCAATGACCTTGTCACTGGTTTGCCACTGAGACCAATACCTTAGGCCAAACCTGTTTTTCCCGTCTCCTGTGCTCAGAGGAAGGAAAAATGGAATACCTGGAATGTGTTAGGATGATAGATTACTACGCCCTGACTCACCTAGTTCTAGATGTCACCAATACACACAGATTTACAAACTCTCTCTCTCTCACACACACATCCTCCCTCTGTGTCCCTGGGAAACGTCACATATTGTGATGAATGGCCACAGACCATTCCCACACCTCTGGATTGATGCAGTTTCTCACCCTCTGTTCTGTCAGTGTCGGGTGATTTAAAGTTGAATTGTGTCAGTGGTTGACACTTGCCGGTTTGTTGCTCAACAGAATAGGATGGGTAACCAATGGCATGGGCTGCCTCACTCTTTCCCCAAAAATATAGTGTTTTGGGTGTTCCCCAATGTTAGAAGGCAGATTAACAACAACTGACCTAGAGCAGGGTTTCTCAAACTCTGTCCTGCCCCCTGGGTGCACGTTTTGGTTTCTGCCCTAGCACCACACAGCTAATTCAAATAACCAATTCAAGCTTTGATTATTTGAATCAGCTGTGTAGTGCTAGGGCAGAAACCAAAACGTGCACCCAGGGGGGCCCCAGGACAGAGTTTGGGACTGACCTAGAAGACTGCTTGTTTGGGCCAGACAGTGTGGTGAACCACTAAGTAATACAGTACTTTGCAGTAATTGTTTAACTTATTGTAACTTACTATAAGTAGTCTATGTTTTATGTCACCCTAGAGGTGTCAAAGCCAAGCGCTGCTTTGTGGAAAATGTTCTCCCTTACAGCATGTTTCCATAGAGAATGTAACCTGGGCAGGTCTGCTGTAGCTGGTCACTCAAGAGCTGAGGGCTTGGTGTCTGTCTCCCTCCAGTGGTTTCAAGTGTTTTAAAGCTGTTCTACCAATCATTCTTTCATACCTAGAGCGGCAGAAGACATTGAGATTGGGAGAAGAAAAATGTCTTTCTTTAACAACCAAAATTACAAAGTATCTATTCCATTTCATTCCTTGATGTCCAATCAAAAACATATTTGGGCCAATGGGTAAAATAGTGTTAATTGTGTAGATAATCCTATAAGAAAGCCATTGGTCCAAACCTCAGATCTCTCTATTGGAATTTTTAACCTAATAGGATGGCCAGAATTGACTAAATCAATGGAGGCCAGATACAAAGTGCATTCGGAAAGTATTCAGACCCTTTGAATCTTTCCACATTTGTTACACTACAGCCTTTATTCTAAAATTGATGAATTAATTTGTTTCCTCAACCTACACCCAATACCCTATAATTACAAAGCGAAAACCGGTTATTAGAAATGTTTGCAAATTTATAAAAAACATATTTACATAAGTATTCAGACCCTTTACTCAGTACTTTGTTGAAGCATCTTTAGCAGCGATTACAGCTTCGAGTCTTCTTGGGTATGACGCTACAAGCTTGGCACACCTGTACTTGGGAAGTTTCTCCCATTCTTCTCTGCAGAACCTCAAGCTCTATCAGGTTGGATGGGGAGTGTCGCTGCACAGCTATTTAAAATCAAATGTTATTTGTCACACGCGCCGAATACAACAGGTGTAGACCTTATAGTGAAATGCTTAATTACAAGCCCTTAACTGTTAGCAGTTGATGTTACTCTTCAGTAACACAGACCCCAAAGCAGACCAAGGGGAGGAAAATGGGTTTATTCTTATTCAAAGAGGACAAATCATGCAGGGCGGTAGATGGTAGATATTCATGCTCCCCTGTCCTCAGTGATTCTCTCCCCAGAAAAAAAAAACAGGATGTCATTTATAACTTCCCACCCTAGCCTGTGGCTGACCAATTATAAGTCCTTGCAGTACAACTGGGCCAATGGCCAAAAAAAAGTATCCTCTAAACTCAGACAAATTAAAACATAGCACACGTAGCTTTGAGTTCAGGACTGACATTCCTAACAGATTCTAAACAGATGTTGAACTGAAAAACAACGATTTCCATTGATCGTTAATTCTCGTCCTCTCATCCTCTGCGTTGTGTATTTATCTTGGACATATTCTTACTCTCCCTAGACCATTTAAAAAAAAAAATATATTTGCAATGTATATTTCGAAAACAATAGAAAACATGGAAAAATTAAATCATTCACATTAAACACCTTGCATTTCTATAAAACACAAAGGGAATATTTTACTTGCTGTTACAATAAGAAATATATTTCGAACAAAGTTATAGAAAATAAGTATTAACAGGTGTAATGATGATGTCCCTTACGATTCCTACCACCTCCTGTATTAGGAGGAAACTCACACACACACACTATTATCAAGACAATAATATTAAATTGTCCTATTGGCAAGGTAATCATTCACCAAGTCTTTTAAGTGATCATCTCTTCCACACTGGTATCAGTCCCTCATAGATAACTATTATAAATGATGTTCTGACGATAGTGAGGAATTCTTCCGTTCTAATTTTTCTTCCGTTCCACTAGTTGATAAAGACTTCTCTAATGAACACTTCATTGGTGATCTTGTATTGTTTAAGGTACAGTCCTTGGGTCAAGGGATATTGCTTAAGTTTCAGACGGTAGATTCTCATAGCCTGTAACAAAAGAAACAAAAGTGAAAGTAACATATCCTGGTTTCAAGAGAAATTAGTAGTTCACATAGATTTCCCTAAATAAGCAAATCAAATTTTATTTGTCACATACACATGGTTAGCAGATGTTAATGCGAGTGTAGCGAAATGCTTGTGCTTCTAGTTCCGACAATGCAGTATTAACCAATGAGTAATCTAACCTAACAATTCCACAACTACTATACACACAAGTGTAAAGGGATAAAGAATATGTACATAAAGATATATGAATGAGTGATGGTACAGAACGGCATAGGCAAGTTGCAGTAGATGGTATCGAGTACAGTATATACATATGAGATGAGTAATGTAGGGTATGTAAACAAAATGGCATAGTTTAAAGTGGCTAGTGATACCTGTATGACATAAAGATGCAGTAGATATAGAGTACAGTGTATATACATATACATATGAGATGAGTAATGTAGGGTATGGAAACATTATATTAAGTAGCATTGTTTAAAGTGGCTAGTGATACCTTTTTTCCATCCATTTCCATCCATTTCCATTATTAAAGTGGCTGAAGTTGAGTCAGTATGTTGGCAGCATCCACTCAATGTTAGTGGTGGCTGTTTAACAGTCTGATGGCCTTGAGATATAAGCTGTTTTTCAGTCTCTTGGTCCCTGCTTTGATGCACCTGTACTGACCTCGCCTTCTGGATGATAACGCGGTGAACAGGCAGTGGCTCGGGTGGTTGTTGTCCTTGATGATCTTTATGGCCTTCCTGTGACATCGGGTGGTGTAGGTGTCCTGGAGGGCAGGTAGTTTGCCCCCGTGATGCGTTGTGCAGACCTCACTACCCTCTGGAGAGCCTTACGGTTGTGGGCGGAGCAGTTGCCGTACCAGGCGGTGATACAGCCCGACAGGATGCTCTCGATTGTGCATCTGTAGAAGTTTGTGAGTGCTTTTGGTGACAAGCCGAATTTCTTCAGCCTCCTGAGGTTGAAGAGGCGCCTTCTTCACAACGCTGTCTGTGTGGGTGGACCAATTCAGTTTGTCCGTGATGTGTGCCCCAAGAAACTTAACTTACTACCCTCTCCACTACTGTCCTGTCGATGGGGAGGTGCTCCCTCTGCTGTTTCCTGAAGTCCACAATCATCTCCTTTGTTTTGTTGACGTTGAGTGTGAGGTTATTTTCCTGACACCACACTCCGAGGGCCCACACCTCCACCTGGGGGCGGCCCGTCAGGAAGTCCAGTACCCAGTTGCACAGGGCGGGATCGAGTCCCAGGGTCTCGAGCTTGATGACGAGTTTGGAGGGTACTATGTTGTTGAATGCTGAGCTGTAGTTGATGAAAAGCATTCTCACATAGGTATTCCTCTTGTCCAGATGGGTTAGGGCAGTGTGGTTGCGATTGCGTTGTCTGTGGACCTATTGGGATGGTAAGCAATTTGGAGTGGGTCTTGGGTGTCAGGTAGGGTGGAGGTGATATGGTCCTTGACTAGTCTCTCAAAGCACTTCATGATGACGGAGTGCTACGGGGCGGTAGTCGTTTAGCTCAGTTACCTTAGCTTTCTTGGGAACAGGAACAATGGTGGCCCTCTTGAAGCATGTGGGAACAGCTGACTGGGATAAGTTTTGATTGATTGAATATGTCCGTAAACACCAGCCAGCTGGTCAGTGCATGCTCTGAGGACGTGGCAGGGGATGCCGTCTGGGCCTGCAGCCTTGTGAGGGTTAAATGTTTTAGTGAGTCGGCTGCAGTGAAGGAGAGTCCGCCGGTTTTGGTAGCGGGCCGTGTCAGTGGCACTGTATTGTCATCAAAGCGAGCAAAAAAAGTTATTTAGTCTGTCTGGGAGCAAGACACCCTGGTCCGCGACGGGGCTGGTTTTCTTTTTTAATCCGTGATTGACTGTAGACCCTGCCACATACCTCTTGTGTCTGAGCCGTTGAATTGCGACTCATGTCCCGATTTTCATGAAAAAGTTGGACATTTCACCTAGATATCCCTAATATGATCATGACTGCGGTGTACAACATGGAAGCTTATCAGGTTCTGATCATCTTACTATGCTTCTTCACCCGAGATTGGCCCCCAATTGTAATCAATCAGTTCTTTATTCTCCAGGCACTTCTTTGTCATCAAAATGGAAAACCTTACAATGAGTAACATCGTGATTTTCCCTAGACTTTTATTGCTGACCTCCATTATGACAAAAAATGTATAAGAATTTGGCCCTATTTTGGCCCTAATGTGTCTGTTACATTTTAAAAAATTGTTTTACCATCCTGGTACTATGTTATGTCCCCCCTCGGGACTTATCCCCCACACCTCTTTTACTTGTCTGTCTGCTTCCCTTACTGCATTAGTTGTATGCAATAGTTTGTGTCACTCATAGTTTGTGTCACTCATAAAGTGAATGTCTGCTTTTCTCAAATCTAACGTGCCTAGTAGTGACATGGATCGACCTGTGATGACCTCAAACGGTCTCAACCCTGTGGTTTTCTTATGTGTTGCTCGTATACTACATAATACCTTAGGCAATGCTTCCGGTCATGCCATCCCTACTTGAATTGTTCAATGTAGAGTCAAGTTGCAAAATAACATCAAGGCTTAAAATAGGTTGTCCAAACAGCCCTGCATCAATCTTCATTGGACCAATAGAAATTGATAATGGTTTGTTTCATATCTGTCTCCCACCCACTCCTGTCGCTCTCATCTTCTTGCCGGGGTACTGAGGACATACAGTTGATGTCGGAAGTTTACATACATTTAGGTTGGACTCATTAAACCTTGTTTTTCAACCACTCCACAAATTTCGTGTTTAACAAACTATAGTTTTGACAGGTTGGTTAGGAAATCTACTTTGTGCATGACACAAGTAATTTTTCCAACAATTGTTTACAGACAAATTATTTCACTTATAATTCACTGTATCACAATTCCAGTGGGTCAGAAGTTTACATACACTAAGTTGAATGTGCCTTTAAACAGCTTGGAAAATCCCAGAAAATTACGTCATGGCTTTAGAAGCTTCTGATAGGCTAATTTTACATAATTTGAGTCAATTGGAGGTGTACCTGTGGATGTATTTCAAGGCCTACCTTCAAACTCAGTGCCTCTTTGCTTGACATCATGGAGAAATCAAAAGAAATCCGCCTAAAAAAAAACAATTGTAGACCTCCAAGTCTGGTTCATCCTTGGGAGCAATTTCCAAATGCTTGAAGGTACCACGTTCATCTGTACAAACAATAGTACGCAAGTATAAACACCATGGGACCACGCAGTCGTCATACCGCTCAGGAAGGAGACGCGTTCTGTCTCCTAGAGATGAACATGCTTTGGTGTGAAAAGTGCAAATCACTCCCAGAACAACAGCAAAGGACTTTGAGAAGATGCTGGAGGAAATTGGTACAAAAGTATCTATATGCACAGTAAAATGAGTCCTATATCGACATGAAAAGCCACTCGGCAACCTGAAAAGCCACTCGGCAAGGAAGAAGCAACTGCTCAAAAATCGCCATTAAAAAGCCAGACTACGGTTTGCAACTGCACATGGGGACAAAGATCGTACTTTTTGGAGAAATGTCCTCTGGTCTGATGAAGCAAAAATATAACTATTTTGGCCATAATGGCCATCGTCATGTTTGGAGGAAAAAGGGGGAGTCTTGCAAGCTGAAGAATACCATCCCAACCGTGAAGCACAAGGGTGGCAGCATCATGTTGTGGGGTGCTTTGCTGCAGGAGGGACTGGTGCATTTCACAAAATAGATTGCATCATGAGGCAATGTGGATATATTGAAGCAACATCTCAAGACATCAGTCAGGAAGTTAAAGCTTGGTCGCAAATGGATCTTCCAAATGGACAATGACCCCGAGCATACTTCCAAAGTTGTGGCAAAATGGCTTAAGGACAACAAAGTCAAGGTATTGGAGTGGCCATCACAAAGCCCTGACCTCAATCCTATATAACATTTTGTGAGCAGAACTGAAAAAGCATGTGCGAGCAAGGAAGCCTACAAACCTGACTCTGACTTATTGTGGGAAGCTTGTGGAAGGCCGCCCAACACGTTTGACTTAAGTTAATTAGTATTTGTTAGCATTGCCTTTTAAATTATTTGAGTGTGTAAACTTCTGACCCACTGGGAATGTGGTGAAAGAAATAAAAGCTGAAATAAATCATTTTCTCTACTACTATTCTGACATTTCACATTCTTAAAATAAAGTGGTGATCCTAACTGACCTAAGACAGGGAATTTTTACTAGGATAAAATGTCAGGAATTGTGAAAGACTGAGTTTTTAAATGTATTTGGCTAAGGTGTATGTAAACTTTAAAATTCAACTGTATATGTTTTGCATAAGATATGGGCAATGAAGTGACTTCAGCATCCGTATCTACATTTTCCATCTGATTTCATATGTACACCAGCTGAGATGGAACATAAGAGGGGGTCTATAAGTTTCCCTCCACAGCATCCAGCAAACTCTGCTGCTGAGCCGGAGAGAGCTTCTTAAATTTCTCCATCAGCTTTGCGTTGTTGGGGCTGTCTTCATTCCATTTCCCCTTAGACCCTGCTTCTCCGGCCCATTCCTCATAAGAACACATTTTCTTTTCCGACATTCTCGTTGCCAGTGACCAGATATCCTGCAATAATGACATACACCAGGTTTCCCATCTGCTGAACGAATAATGTTGGTTTCACTTGGAACCTGTGTGTCTCTGATACCCACGTCTCGTGGATGCTTCAAAGTATTTGACCATTCATCCAACTGTTTTGGAGATGCTGATTTATGTGTGATTACTGTCACCGGAGGTTTGTCTTTACTACCTTTTACAGCCTGTGTTCGTTCTGGTTGGCCCAAGACATTGTTCATCACTGCTGTCAGAATCTGTTGACTCAATGCCAGGCAATGCTGACCAGATTCTTGAAACCCGATCACCCTTGCGCAACTCAGTGTGAGGGTAGATTGAGGGAACAAAGGGTCCACTTGTTGGAGCCAAGTCTGTTTTTTACAACCCTCTCCTGTAATTGTTGAATCTCTTCTCTCAAGGTTTTTATGTTCACCAAGAGCTTTCAAACTATTCTTATCTCTCTGCAATGTCCTGTCATGATTCTCCAGAAATAATTTCTCATCCTGTTTTCTTACTTTGGCTAGAACAATTAAAGACCATCTTTTTTTTTGTCAACGAGTTAGACATCCTCTGTATTTTTCCCCAAGCTTTTTGAATGTCAGACAGATTCCATATTCCATCTCTGTCAACAATGACGGAATATTTCTTTATCTCTTGCATACACTTCTCTACTTTGAAATTGTTATTCATATCACTCGACAGTGAATGTAAAATATTTTTCATGGTGGGTGATAACCTTCAATCTGGATAATAACACAAAACAAATCTTAAGACTAGAGAAATTTATTGACAAATATTACGAAAACAAGCAACACCCAAACATGACAGAGAGTAAGACATGGGAACAGATTTCAAAACGAAAATGTGATTCTTCTACAGACACAGACAATTTTAATATTTTCACCACCGGGGATGGTAAAGGTCGAAACGGATCTGTTAAAATCGATAAATGACAAACTGGGTATACTTGAATTAGTCAGTAACAATATAAGAGTTGAAGGCAAGTCTCGAGATGAGTGATGAAAAAGCTGCAACATTGGAGAAGGAAACAAACAAGCTAAAAGTGACAGTCAATAAGATTGAAACTGAAGTGAATGAAAACCGTTCTGAGAGAAGCCTTACTTGAAATACAGACTAGAATCATGAGCGAGAATCTGGTACTTACAGGTATCCAACAGAAAGGAGAAGTTCCTGAATCTGTAGTTAGAGTTCCTCCTTACAGTGCTTCAGATTCCACGAGAAGCTATCAACTAAATGTAACTCGAATGTGTACACCTGTTCGGACAGAGGGCAGAGGTATAAACACTCAATCGTTGGCAAATTTGCTTCATTTAAATATAAAATAATGGTTAAAAGCCTGGGTAAAAGACTTGCGGGACCAAAATTGGCATGAATGATCAGTTCCCGAAGGAAATTGCAGAACGGCGTAGAGTTCTGTATCCAATTTTCAAGGAAAATAGATTAAAAGGGAAACGAGTAGCTCTCGTCGTCGATAAACTATATATTGATAACCAGTTGTTCAGAGACACAAAGACTACTCCATGGCTATTTTAAAACGTATTAAGTTCTTATAGATGAGGAAAACAATAACACAATTCTATCCCGGTTATGGATTGTAATAATACAATAAAAAATATAGCTTTTCTATATATCTTCAAATAGAACTAATTGGAACACAAAAGCACTAATTCAACATGGTGAAGATAAAAACTCAGTAAACAGAAGGCACAGTATGTGTGGATGGTGTGGTGTGTTTTTTTAAATGTTTGGGAAAGTGTGGCGTTGAGTGAGAAAGGAAATGGTTGCATATCCCAGAACCAATGTATTGATGTGGGCCGGGGTATGAGAGGGCTTTCGATGTTGTTCAGATGATGGATAGACTTTTATAATGGTCTAATTTATTGTCCTATCATGGAGGAACAGTGTTTTTTTATTTTTTTATTATACATTTAATTTATTTATTGTCCTATAATGGGGAACTACATTTTAAAAATTAAATTGTATATTTTATTTGTTTCTGATCCTATATTGATGGAACGGTCCTCAACCCTATACACCCACCTGAATGACCTAGATACTAAGGAGAAGTCCCAAACTGTTTTATGGGCCTGCTGTAAGCGGTATGTATGCAGTCAAAATGCAGTCAGAGACCTAGAGCAGCACTGCCCCCTTAGATTCTGAGCCTGCTTGGCAGGGTTGGACCTGCAAAGCCAAAGCCCTGTAAAGGGAGAGCATACTATACAAGGAAATTCTCAAAGCTGCTATTGAGAACCTTAACAACCTTCTACCTAGCCGGTGGGGATTCCGGTGGGGTGCCCCCACCCAGGCAGTGGCAGTTCTGGCAACACTAGCTGCAGTAACCCATGGGGAGGGGGTCACACTCGGACATTCAGAGAGGGGGTATATTGTTGTGGCACAAAATCAAAAGTCTGACTGCATGGAGATGCTTGGGAATATGGTCAATACAGGGGACTGTGTTGTGGATGTTTTCAGCTAAAATGTGTACATTTGACCTGCACCATCTAGGATGTGGCAATGGTTAATAAAATCTCTCCATTTCTGCCCATTTTTTTCCCTGCACGGTCTTGCAGGCCTTCTCATACAGCTGCAACTTTATATTCATTTGTAAATCAAGACCTTTCTTGAGTTGGGCTCTGGGATGGTGCAACTGTTGAGAATGTAGCCTATGGTTGTGTGGGAAATGGTTGAGTGTGTGCGTGCGTATCCCACAACTGTTGCGAAGGAGTAAAAGATGTTAGGGACAATATAGGATGATTCACAATAATTGTTTGCTAATATAATAATTGCTTGCAATAATGTACATTTGATAATGGCTTGACTGGTGAGAGGTAAAAATCCTTTGCATAAATTTCCTACATTACTACAAACATTAACTAATTATGGAAATGAAGAAACAGGATTTTTTTAAATATGTATATATTATTATTATATATACACTGCTCAAAAAAAATAAAGGGAACACTTAAACAACACAATGTAACTCCAAGTCAATCACACTTCTGTGAAATCAAACTGTCCACTTAGGAAGCAACACTGATTGACAATAAATTTCACATGCTGTTGTGCAAATGGAATAGACAATAGGTGGAAATTATAGGCAATTAGCAAGACACCCCCAATAAAGGAGTGGTTCTGCAGGTGGTGACCACAGACCACTTCTCAGTTCCTATGCTTCCTTGCTGATGTTTTGGTCACTTTTGAATGCTGGCGGTGCTTTCACTCTAGTGGTAGCATGACGGAGTCTACAACCCACACAAGTGGCTCAGGTAGTGCAGCTCATCCAGGATGGCACATCAATGCGAGCTGTGGCAAAAAGGTTTTCTGTGTCTGTCAGCGTAGTGTCCAGAGCATGGAGGCGCTACCAGGAGACAGGCCAGTACATCAGGAGATGTGGAGGAGGCCGTAGGAGGGCAACAACCCAGCAGCAGGACCGTAGTGCAAGGAGGAGCAGGAAAATGACCTCCAGCAGGCCACAAATGTGCATGTGTCTGCTCAAACAGACAGAAACAGACCCCATGAGGGTCCAACGGCCACAGGTGGGGGTTGTGCTTACAGCCCAACACCGTGCAGGACGTTTGGCATTTGACAGAGAACACCAAGATTGGAAAATTCGCCAGTGGCGCCCTGTGCTCTTCACAGATGAAAGCAGGTTCACACTGAGCACATGTGACAGACGTGACAGTCTGGAGACGCCGTGGAGAACGTTATGCTGCCTGCAACATCCTCCAGCATGACCGGTTTGGCGGTGGGTCAGTCATGGTGTGGGGTGGCATTTCTGTGGGGGGCCGCACAGCCCTCCATGTGCTCGCCAGAGGTAGCCTGATTGCCATTAGTTACCGAGATGAGATCCTCAGACCCCTTGTGAGACCATATGCTGGTGCGGTTGGCCCTGGGTTCCTCCTAATGCAAGACAATGTTAGACCTCATGTGGCTGGAGTGTGTCAACAGTTCCTGCAAGAGGGAGTAAATTGATGTGTCTCTCTGCAAAATCACTTGTGGTTTTGGAACTACTGAACATAACGCGCAAATGTAAACTCAAATTTTTGGATATAAATATGAACTTTACCGAACAAAACATACATGTATTGTTTAACATGAAGTCCTATGTGTTATCTGATGAAGATCATCAAAGGTTAGTGATTTAATTTTATCTATATTTCTGCTTTTTGTGACTCCTCTCTTTGGCTGGAAAAATGGCTGTGTTTTTCTGTGACTTGGCTCTGACCTAATATAATTGTTTGGTGTGCTTTCGTCGTAAAGCCTTTTTGAAATCGGACACTCTGGCTGGATTTACAAAGTGTATCTTTAAAATGGTGTAAAATCCTTGTATGTTTGAGGAATTTAAATTATGGGATTTCTGTTTTGAATTTGGCGCCCTGCAGTTTCACTGGCTGTTGACGAGGTGGGACGCCCCTGTACCCTAGAGAGGTTAAGGAGCGGGACACTAATCCGGATGCTTATAAGATGTCCAGCTATGCCCTCAGACGAACCATCAAACAGGAAAAGTGTCAATATAGGATTAAGATAGCGCCGGTGTAGTAGGATTTAGACGCTCGTCGGATGTGGCAGGGCTTGAAAACTACGGACTACAAAAGGAAAACCAGCCGCGAGCTGCCCAATGACGCGAGCCTACCAGATGAGCTAAATTAGTTTTATGCTCGCTTTGAGACAAGCAACACTTAAACATGCATGAGGGCACAAGCTATTCTGGACGACTGTGTGATAATGCTCTCGGTAGCTGATGTGAGCAAGTCCTTCAAACAGGTCAACATTCACAAAGCTGCGGGGCCAGACAGATTGCCAGGATGTGTTCAGCGCAGACCAACTGGCAAGTGTCTTCGCTGACATTTTTCAACCTCTCCCTGACCGAGTCTGTAATACCTACATGTTTCAAGCAGACCACCATAGTCCCTATGCCCAAGGAAGCGAAGGTAACCTGCCTAAATTATTATTGCCCCGTAGCACTCATGTCAGTAGCCATGAAGTGCTTTGAAAGGCTATCAACAGCATCATCCTGGATACTCTAGACCCACTCCAATTCGCGTACCGCCCCAACAGTTCCACATATGATGCAATCTCAATGCCCTTTCCCACCTGGACAAAAGGAACACCTATGTGAGAATTCTGTTCATTGACTACAGCTCAGCGTTCAATACCATATTTCCCACAAAGCTCATCACTAAGCTAAAGACCCTGGGACAACACCTCCCACTAACTGGATCCTGGACTTCCTGACAGGCCACCCCCAGGTAATAAGTGTAGGCAACAACACGTCTGCCACGCTGATCCTCAACACTGGGGTCCCACAGGGGTGCATGTTTAGTCCCCTCCTGTACTCCATGTTCACCCACAAGATTGTGAGCAAAACAAAGAAGCCAATCGTGAACTACAGGGAAAGGCAGGTCAAACATGCCTCCATTACCATCGACGGGGCTGTAGTGGAGCGGGTCGAGAGTTTCAAGTTCCTTGGTGTCCACATCACCAACAAACTATCATGATCCAAACACACCAAGACAGTCGTGAAGAGGACACGACAACACCTTTTCCCCCACGGGAGACTGAAAAGATTTGTCATGGGTCTCCAGATCCTGAAAAAGCTGAACCGTTGAGAGCATCCGGACCGGTTGCATCACCGCCTGTTATGGCAATGCTCGGCATTTGACCACAAGGCGCTACAGAGGGTAGTGCTTACGGCCCAGTACATCACTGGGGCCATCCAGGACCTATATACTAGGCAGTGTCAGAGGAAAGCCCAAAATATTGTCAATGGCTCCATTCACCCAAGTCTCAGACTTGTTCTCTCTGCTACCGCACGGCAAGCGGTACCGTAGCACCAAGTCTAGGGCCAAAAGGCTCATTAACAGCTTCTACGCCCAAGCCATAAGACTGCTGAACAATTAATCAAATGGCCACCTGGACTATTTACATTGACCCCCCCCCGAACAACAACCACCACACACACTTGTTTTTACACTGCTGCTATTCGCTGTTTGTTATCTATGCATAGTCACTTTACCCCTACCTACATAAATAAATGAAGTCGAGGAGTGTGAATACTTTCTGAAGGCAGTGAAATTTCGTTACCGAAGTGCATTTTCACCCATTCTAGGTAGATGAGGTGGATACCCTATTCATTCTAGTCTAATTCCCAGGTCTCGTATGACATCCCTGATGCTGGCGTCCCGGGACGGCTACAGTCAGGTAATCAACCTGCTGTTGTCTCACGGGGCAGAGGTCAACTCCCAGGATGAAAATGGGTACACGGTAAGAATGCCTACCTGGTGTAATGCCTGTCTCACATAAGCGGACAATTTTATTCATCAGCCTTCCCTACGTCCCAATAATCTCTCCTTTCTCCAAAAGTGTGGACTTGTTCACTTCCCTTGAGACATAGTTTGAAAGCATTTACAAGCATTTTGCTACACCCGCAATAACATCTGCTAAATGTGTACATGTTTGAAAGAAAATGACTGGTTTAGGAAATATGTTGGAAACTCCCTCCAGCCCATGCTAACAACAATCAAATGCTTTTACATTATCTTGATTGATTCTAACTGTGATTGATAGTAATGATTGGTGACACTGTGGTTATTAATAGTAATTAGGATGCCGCTAGACATTGATATGTGATGACCTGCTGTGACCTTTGACCCCAGGCCCTGAGTGTGGCGGTGCAGTACGGAAGAGAAGAGGCCGTCCTCAAGCTGCTCCAGCTGGGGGCAGACAAGACCCTCAAGACCAAAGCAGAGAAGAGTGCTGCCGACTTGGCCAAGGTCTTCAAACGACCACAGGTAAACACAACCAGTAATTATATTATTTATACTGAACAAAAATATAAATGCAACAATTTTAACGATTTTACTAATTTTACTACAGTTCATATAAGGAAATAAGTCAATTGAAATAAATTAACTAGGCCCTAATCTACGGATTTCACATGACTGGGCAGGGGCGCAGCCATGTGTGGGCCTGGGAGGGCATAGGCCCACCCACCTGGGAGCCAGGCCCAGCCAATCCCCCACAAAGAATCTTTATTACAGACAGAAATACTCCTCAGTTTCATTAGCTGTCCGTATGGCTGGACTCAGACGATCTCGCAGGTAAAGAAGCTGAATGTGGAGGTCCTTGGGCCGGCATGGTTACACGTGTTCTGCGGTTGTGAAGCCGGTTGGACGTACTAGCAAATGAACATTCAATTCTCTGGCAACAGTTCTGGTCGATATTCCTGCAGTCAGCTTGCCAACGGCATTCTCCCTCTAAACTTGAGACATCTGTGCCATTGTGTGACAAAACTACACATATTAGAGTGGCCTTTTATTGTCCCCAGCACAAGGTGCACCTTTGTAATGATCATGCTGTTTAATCAGCTTCTTGATATGCCACACCTGTCAGGTGGATGGATTATCTTGACAAAGGAGAAATACTCACGAACAGGGATGTAAACATTTGTGCACAAAATTTGAGAGAAATTAGCTTTTTGTGCGTATGGAACATTTCTGGGATCTCTTATTTCAGCTCATGAAACATGGGGCCAACATGTTACGTCTATTTTAGTTCAGTATATATTATCAAGAGGCTGGAAAGAGTGCTTCTGACATAGCCACGGTGTTCAATTGACCACATGTAGAACCAACAGAACCTCAGTCACAACTTTGTTTCCCACATAGTTAGCCAAGTACATAACTCTGGCACCTGAATCTGGTGTTTAAACAACCACAGGTACAGTAAAACCAAACACTAACCACAGCCACAAATTTACCACACTATGAAATGGTAGTCTTGAGGCGGTAGACTAGCGCCAATTTCCCCTTCTCTTGCAAACATATAAAAGGAACACCTTCCTAATATTGAATTGCACCCCCTTTTGCCCTCAGAACAGCCTCAATTCGTCGGGGCTTGGACTCTACAAGGTGTCTAAAGCCTTCCACAGGGATGCTGGTCCGTGTTGACGCCAATGCTTCTGTTACGAATCCCTTTTGGCCCGACAGTCTAGGGGGGATGGTAATGAGACTCGTAACATAACTCATGCAAATTATTATTGTGACAAAGGAAAAGTGTGAACGAAATAAGCACGACAACTGAAATCTACCGTCAAACTCTAGGTTTATTTATAAACACACGGTAATGGGGGGAGCAGGAAAGGGGCTGAGCTGGACCCAAGGAAAGAAACAATAAGTATTCAAAAACACCCCTAAGCTAGACTAGCCTACTTTAACAACAGCTAACTAACTAACCAAAAATACAGTGGGTGGTCCGCCCAGTTCTAACTAGTGTATTTAACAAAGTTCACCTACGGGTAGTGTATGCCCATGGGCGACTTGTCTTGGTTTCCCCCTTTTCCACCAGCAATCAAACACAAACACCATAACCAAAAACAATACTCACAGGTGATGACAAAGTGCTATGAGGTGCTTAAACAAAAGAGAGGTTACGACACAAAGCGAGAGTGAAACACAGAGACCTACAGACATGGCATTTACAGAGAGATTGAGCTGAGCTGGGCTCCAGAACAAACAAATGATGGGGTTTTTAAACCATGGGGAAGGAACTGTGATAGGTTTAGGAAATATGAGGAGGTGTGTCTTCTGATTGATGATTGATTGTTGACTGATTGGGGAGTGATGATTTTCACCTGTGAGGGGAGAAGGAGAGAAAAGAAACACACACAGGATACACACACACACAGGATAACTGTATCCGTAACACTCCCACCCTTAAAAGAGCAACCCTAGGGGTTGCGACTACAGTATTTCAATTAATACTCCCAACAAAGCAACAACCTTGCAAAACATGCAGAAATCATTTTCACACACGAGACAAAGCATCTGCCAACACATTATCAGAACCCTTTTTGTGGCGGATCTCCAAATTATAATTTTGTACAATCAGCGCCCAACGCATAAGGCGCTGGTTCTGGTTGTACATTCGGTGGAGAAAAACTAAGGGGTTATGGTCAGTATATACAATCACGGGTAGGGCACTGGAACCAATATATACTTCAAAGTATTGCAGAGCCAACAACAAAGCAAGAGCTTCTTGTTCTATTGTCGCATAGTTTGTTTGACATTTATTAAATTTACGTGAAAAATAACAAACGGGATGATCCACTCCACTCTTGTCCTGCTGCAGTAGAACAGCACCAGCACCTCTGGCACTAGCATCTACCTCAAGTTTGAACGGTTGTTCAAAATCAGGAGCAGCAAGTACAGTTGTACTACATAAGAGTGCTTTCGCTGATTCAAAAGCTCTCTTACAATCAGGGGACCACTCAAATGATCTAGCCGGACTAAGCAAATCGGTCAATGGAGCAACTACCGCAGAGAAATTTTTACAGAAGCTACGGTAGTAGCCAACCATCCCTAAAAAGCGGCGTAGCTCTCGTCTGGTGGTAGGTGCAGGGAATGCAGTTATAGCCAAGACCTTGGCATTAACAGGGCGCACCTGTCCATGCTTCTCAGAGGTATCACACAATCCATCCTCTTGATCAACCTCTTTGAACAGAACAGTGTTCGACAAATCTCTCTCATCACCCTCTTGTCGTGCCTGAGCACGAGTGACGGCACAAGCGGGGAACACATGTGGATAATTCTGTGCCAGCTCATTCGAGAGAGAGTGGTCACTTTTATCCAATACTTCCAATACGGGTACTACATTTCCTCCGGCAATATCGTTACCCATTATGAAGGTCACACCTTTCACTGGCAACATAGGGCGTACCCCACTCTGAATATTCCACTGATTAACTCAGAGTGTACTTTCACAAAGTGCAATGGCACTGGGACAAAACCCATTTCAATACCCTGCACTAACACACTGGAACCACAGTATGTATCGTCAGACAAGGGCAACACATCAGACAATATAAACGACTGCGCCGCACCAGTATCTCTAAGGATTTTAACCGGTCGTTGAGACGCTTCATCATTCGTTAGGGACACAAACCCCTCAAATGAATGGTTCATAACTGCGGTCGGGGACTGAGACTTTCAAACTACAGTTACCCTGAGGCACCTGTTTTGTTGCAGACCTCACAACCGTACGAATTAGAGCAACACCTGTTGGTGTCTTGGCACGAAGAGGCATCCCTTGTTTGCGTTTAAGCAGGAAGCAATCATTAATCATATGTCCTACTTTATGACAATAGAAACATGGACGCTCATTCTTCTGGCGTGCTTGACATACTACTGCTGGACGACTAGGGCTAAAGGTAGGAAACTCAGTGGCTCTACTCTCAGTTTGAGCCGAAAACACTCTTGTGCGTCAACACAAACTCGTCTGCCAACACAGACGCTTCTGCCAGGGTGGATACTTTCTGTTCGTTTAGGTAAACTACAATGCGTTCGGGTAAGCAATTTTTAAACTCTTCCAACAAGATTAACTCCCGGAGAGAGTTGAAATCAGTTACCTTACTAGCAGCATGCCATTTATCAAACAGATTTCCCTTGTCTCTAGCAAATTCCACATAAGTCTTACTAGAAGACTTTCTATGAGACCTAAATCTCTGTCGGTATGCCTCAGGCACAAGCTCATAGGCACGAAGAACAGTAGCTTTGACCACTTCATAATTCAAACTGTCCTCCAGAGGTAGCGCTGACAAAACCTCTTGGGCTTTACCAGTTAATTTACACTGAAGTAATAGGCACCAAACCTCTTCAGGCCATTTCAATGCTACGGCTATACGCTCAAATACACAAAAATAGGAGTCAACCTTTGACTCTCTGAACAAAGGTACTAAGGCAATCTGCCTACTAATGTCAAACGTGTTTGAGGACACAGCAGGTGAGGACGGCTCACAAACAGGCACAGTAGGACCGGAGGCTAGCCTCGCTGTCTCTGCCTCAAGTTCCATCTGGCGCATTTTGAACTCCAACTGCCTTTGTTCTCTGTCTGCCTCAATTTTACACATCTCTAAATGCCGTTGTTCTCGTTCTTTTTCTGCCTCTATTTTACACATCTCCAACTGGAGAGTCTCTCGCCTAATTTGGGCTCTCTTCCACCTCCAGTTGGAACTGTGCTAAACAGACATCCCTCCTGGCATCACCATTTGACAGTGGGGAGAGTGGATCAAAATGGGACAATGTGGCTGGTGTTTTAGCCTCTCCCTCATTATCAGACACCAATGGTCTTACAGGAGCAGCAACATCTGCTACAGGGGTAGTAGGCTCAGGCAGCGGTAACACAAGCACCTGCTCTTCCAACAATACATTTAATACTATCCGTTTCACCTCCGCCTTAACTAAACTCTGCGGAATCGATACTGAATAATGGTCAGCCAAGGTCATTAAATCAACTCTACGACATTTGTCAAAAACCTCCCACGAAGGGTTATCCAAAAAAGATTTCAAATCAAAAGTAGTCATTTTTACACTACTTCACAAGTGCCAAAGGAAATAGCAAACACTAATGCTACTTCAGCTATGACGCTCAACACTGAACTATACCACTACAACAATCTACATGAGCGGCATGGGTGTCAGTTATGACATATCCCGGATGAGCCCCCACTTATGTTACGAATCCCTTTTGGCCCGACAGTCTAGGGGGATGGTAATGAGACTCGTAACATAACTCATGCAAATTATTATTGTGACAAAGGAAAAGTGTGAACGAAATAAGCACGACAACTGAAATCTACCGTCAAACTCTAGGTTTATTTATAAACACACGGTAATGGGGGAGCAGGAAAAGGGGCTGAGCTGGACCCAAGGAAAGAAACAATAAGTATTCAAAAACACCCCTAAGCTAGACTAGCCTACTTTAACAACAGCTAACTAACTAACCAAAAATACAGTGGGTGGTCCGCCCAGTTCTAACTAGTGTATTTAACAAAGTTCACCTACGGGTAGTGTATGCCCATGGGCGACTTGTCTTGGTTTCCCCCTTTTCCACCAGCAATCAAACACAAACACCATAACCAAAAACAATACTCACAGGTGATGACAAAGTGCTATGAGGTGCTTAAACAAAAGAGAGGTTACGACACAAAGCGAGAGTGAAACACAGAGACCTACAGACATGGCATTTACAGAGAGATTGAGCTGAGCTGGGCTCCAGAACAAACAAATGATGGGGTTTTTAAACCATGGGGAAGGAACTGTGATAGGTTTAGGAAATATGAGGAGGTGTGTCTTCTGATTGATGATTGATTGTTGACTGATTGGGGAGTGATGATTTTCACCTGTGAGGGGAGAAGGAGAGAAAAGAAACACACACAGGATACACACACACACAGGATAACTGTATCCGTAACAGCTTCCCACAGTTGTGTGAAGTTGTCTGGATGTCCTTTGGGTGGCTGACCATTCTTGATGCACACAGGAAACTGTTGAGCATGAAAAACCCAGCAGCCCTGCAGTTCTTGACACTCAAACCGGTGCACCTGGCACCTACTACCATACCTTGTTCAATGGCACTTCAATATTTTCTTTCCCATTCACCCTCTAAATGGTACACATACACAATCCTCTGTCTCAAGGCTTAATAATCCTTTAAAAAAATCTCTCCTCCCCTTCATCTACACAGGCGGAAATGGATTTAACAAGTGACATCAATAAGGGATCATAGCTTTCATCTGGTCAGTCTGCCATGGAAAGAGTTGTGTGTATGAGGTCTTCTTTCCTCGCAGATTGCCAGGATCCTGGCGTCCCCAGGCAATGCCCTCACCAACGGGCAGGTAACCTCCTCGAAGGAGGAGACCCTCTTCAAGTTCTTCAAGAGGGACCCTGATCTATCTGCTGACTCCAAGGAGCGGTGAGACCATGGCTAAATCTCAATTCGTCTTATTGCTATTCCTTACATCCTATATCCTCTTCTCAACCGTAATGGAGGAGGTAAAAGGTCCCTCCCCTCAGGAGATCTTTTACAATTTGTTTTTAGGACAGAGGATGCGAGGAATTGAGGTAAGATGAATTGAGAAAAGGACACAAATCAGTCAGTGGAGGCAAGCAGCCGTGATTGTTATCTGGGGCCCTCTAGTGGACGTAGAGTTAAGTGTCCCATGCCATGAGACCGGTTTTTAGATGTAAACACACATCTAGGGACAAGCTGCTAAATCTGCACCATAATGCTTTAACATATTAAGTCTATTCGACTGTTGAAGATTCAATGTTTTAATTTGGATTGTTTAATCTGTCAATGTTTATCTGCTCTGAAATATTTTAGGCGGCCGACTTGGCAACGTGGGGTTGATGTAGTACGCTCTTAAACCTATTTATGTATTTATTTATTGCTTTTATTTAACCCGGGGAAGTTATTGAGAATGCATTACTTGTCTGGGAGCATAAGCAAACTGGCTGATTTTACAAATAATGTTGAGTAGGTGATTTAAAGGTTGATTTGTTGATCAGAGATTCTGCGCAGTTGGACTGCAATCTGGTCAATCTCAAACGCGCCCATTCACTTTCAAAATAACGACTTTGAACCTCTCCTAGTCTGGCCAAACTGTGTGATATTGAGCTGCTTCTTCACGGACTCAACCTGGAGTACCTCTCTGACATAATGCTAGTAAGTAGTGTACACACACACACACACACACACACACACACACACACACACACACACACACACACACACACACACACACACACACACACAGGAGTACCTCTGACATTGTTTGAGTACTGTACCTCATCCTCACTGTGATTGGACAGTTTTCAGATTTCCATACCTCTCTCATGCCATATCCCAGCATATGGTATTATCAGATACCTGTCCAACCCTACTGCTGGCTTATTGATGTTGAGCAGGCAGGTGTAAAGACTGTGGTTCTGACTCTGGAGTGATTGGGTGAAAAACTATAGTGTATGAAGCTCAGTTTGTGGTGGTGGGGGTGGATTGATATTTTCATCATTAGATCGAATAGACATACCGGTAACAAGTAGCTACACAACACAAACACATACTGTAATCGGTTACCGGTATTTAAAAAAAAAAAAACTTACCGGTAGCTACACAAATGCAGATTGTAAATGATTGTACAATATCTGTTCAGGGTTTAGCCTGGTTTGCAAGTTGTCAGATCGTCAAAGTAATTTTTCTTCTCTTCACAGGAAAATGACATCACTTGGAGCTACCTGGTAACCATGGAGAAGGATGACCTGGAGAAGGTATGAAAGACCTCTTTATGTCAGTCTGTCTGGCAGCAAGTTTCCAGGTTTTTCAGAAATCTATGGTTCCTGTAATCAGTAGAGAATTAGCATGGAAGGAATCCTCCAACTGGGAATGCTTCAACCAGGATTTCTGAAAAACCTGGGAACTTTGGGAACGTTTTGGGAATTTTGCAACCTGAGTTACCAGTATGTTGCCCAGTTATTAATGTTGCATTCTCCCCCAGATTGGTATCTCTGACCCAGAGGACCAGCAGAAGGTTCTGAGTGCAGTGAAGGAGATGCATCTAGACCGGGTCGACCTGGACACTGTCGACCAGCTGGAGAACATAGACACCGGGTAACATTAAAGTACAATGAAAAAAAATATTATTTTGAGCAATTCCTTCCAGGTCAAATCGTCAAGCACAATAACATATTTTCTTGACACATTATATATGCAACACAAACACCTACAGACTTACATGACATACTGTACACAGTCCATCCTCCAGCACACCACTGGAAGTCATTCCTCAGACTGACCTAAAGCATCCATCCCACTGTTATTCTCCCACTGCCTCACCTCCTATATCCTCTCCGAGCTTCTGAGAGCAGAGTCCTAATGGTTTATTAAATGGGGCCGTAATGATTTGTAAGGTGAGAGGAGATGGAATGAAATCCCCTCTTTCACCCCCCCTTCTCTCTGTGACTGATGATAGGATAGCTCTCAGGCCAAGCGGTACTGTAGTGTCAGGGCCAGGGGTACTTTTACTGAGCCTTTAAATCCCCCAGGAGTAAATCCTCTGATGATGGCCACACTGTAAACATTAAAGCACTAGATTACCACATCCCTTATGCTTTATGCTCATCCCAGGACCTAGTGGCCATGTTCTAGTTGGCCTGGGATGTTAGATGTTCATGTTCTAGTTGGCCTGGGATGTTAGATGTTCATGTTCTAGTTGGTCTGGGATGTTAGATGTTCATGTTCTAGTTGGTCTGGGATGTTAGATGTTCATGTTCTAGTTGGTCTGGGATGTTAGATGTTCATGTTCTAGTTGGCCTGGGATGTTAGATGTTCATGTTCTAGTTGGCCTGGGATGTTAGATGTTCATGTTCTAGTTGGCCTGGGATGTTAGATGTTCATGTTCTAGTTGGCCTGGGATGTTAGATGTTCTAGTTGGCCTGGGATGTTAGATGTTCTAGTTGGCCTGGGATGTTAGATGTTCTAGTTGGCCTGGGATGTTAGATGTTCTAGTTGGCCTGGGATGTTAATGTTCATGTTCTAGTTGGCCTGGGATGTTAATGTTCATGTTCTAGTTGGCCTGGGATGTTAATGTTCATGTTCTAGTTGGCCTGGGATGTTAATGTTCATGTTCTAGTTGGCCTGGGATGTTAGATGTTCATGTTCTAGTTGGCCTGGGTTGTTAATGTTCATGTTCTAGTTGGCCTGGGATGTTAGATGTTCATGTTCTAGTTGACCTGGGATGTTAGACGTTCATGTTCTAGTTGGCCTGGGATGTTAGATGTTCATGTTCTAGTTGGCCTGGGATGTTAGATGTTATAGTTGGCCTGGGATGTTAGATGTTCTAGTTGGCCTGGGACGTTAGATGTTCATGTTCTAGTTGGCCTGGGTTGTTAATGTTCATGTTCTAATTGGCCTGGGATGTTAGATGTCCATGTTCTAGTTGACCTGGGATGTTAGATGTTCATGTTCTAGTTGACCTGGGATATTAGATGTTCATGTTCTAGTTGGCCTGGGATGTTAGATGTTCATGTTCTAGTTGGCCTGGGATGTTAGATGTTATAGTTGGCCTGGGATGTTAGATGTTCATGTTCTAGTTGGCCTGGGATGTTAGATGTTCATGTTCTAGTTGGCCTGGGATGTTAGATGTTCTAGTTGGCCTGGGATGTTAATGTTCATGTTCTAGTTGGCCTGGGATGTTAGATGTTCATGTTCTAGATGGCCTGGGATGTTAGATGTTCATGTTCTAGTTGGCCTGGGTTGTTAGATGTTCATGTTCTAGTTGGCCTGGGATGTTAGATGTTCTAGTTGGCCTGGGATGTTAGATGTCCATGTTCTAGTTGACCTGGGATGTTAGATGTTCATGTTCTAGTTGACCTGGGATGTTAGACGTTCATGTTCTAGTTGGCCTGGGATATTAGATGTTAGATGTTCTGGGATGTTAGATGTTCTAGTTGGCCTGGGATGTTAGATGTTCATGTTCTAGTTGACCTGGGATGTTAGATGTTCATGTTCTAGTTGGCCTGGGATGTTAATGTTCATGTTCTAGTTGGCCTGGGATGTTAGATGTTCTAGTTGGCCTGGGATATTAGATGTTCATGTTCTAGTTGGCCTGGGATGTTGATGTTCATGTTCTAGTTGGCCTGGGATGTTAGATGTTCATGTTCTAGTTGGCCTGGGATGTTAGATGTTCTAGTTGGCCTGGGATGTTAGATGTTCTAGTTGGCCTGGGATGTTAGATGTCCATGTTCTAGTTGACCTGGGATGTTAGATGTTCATGTTCTAGTTGACCTGGGATGTTAGACGTTCATGTTCTAGTTGGCCTGGGATATTAGATGTTCATGTTCTAGTTGGCCTGGGATGTTAGATGTTCTAGTTGGCCTGGGATGTTAGATGTTCATGTTCTAGTTGACCTGGGATGTTAGACGTTCATGTTCTAGTTGGCCTGGGATATTAGATGTTCATGTTCTAGTTGGCCTGGGATGTTAGATGTTCATGTTCTAGTTGGCCTGGGATGTTAGATGTTCATGTTCTAGTTGGCCTGGGATGTTCATGTTCTAGTTGGCCTGGGATGTTAGATGTTCTAGTTGGCCTGGGATATTAGATGTTCATGTTCTAGTTGGCCTGGGATGTTAATGTTCATGTTCTAGTTGGCCTGGGATGTTGATGTTCATGTTCTAGTTGGCCTGGGATGTTAGATGTTCATGTTCTAGTTGGCCTGGGATGTTAGATGTTCTAGTTGGCCTGGGATGTTAGATGTTCTAGTTGGCCTGGGATGTTAGATGTTCATGTTCTAGTTGGCCTGGGATGTTAGATGTTCATGTTCTAGTTGGCCTGGGATGTTAGATGTTCATGTTCTAGTTGGCCTGGGATGTTAATGTTCATGTTCTAGTTGGCCTGGGATGTTAGATGTTCTAGTTGGCCTGGGATGTTAGATGTTCTAGTTGGCCTGGGATGTTAATGTTCATGTTCTAGTTGGCCTGGGATGTTAGATGTTCATGTTCTAGTTGGCCTGGGATGTTAGATGTTCTAGTTGGCCTGGGATGTTAGATGTTCATGTTCTAGTTGACCTGGGATGTTAGATGTTCATGTTCTAGTTGACCTGGGATGGTTAGATGTTCATGTTCTAGTTGGCCTGGGATGTTTAGATGTTCATGTTCTAGTTGGCCTGGGATGTTAAATGTTCATGTTCTAGTTGGCCTGGGATGTTAGATGTTCATGTTCTAGTTGGCCTGGGATGTTAGATGTTCTAGTTGGCCTGGGATGTTAATGTTCATGTTCTAGTTGGCCTGGGATGTTAATGTTCATGTTCTAGTTGGCCTGGGATGTCAGACGTTCTAGTTGTCCTGGGATGTCAGACGTTCTAGTTGGCCTGGGATGTTAGATGGATTTTTACTTGTAGTACATCACTAATGGACTGACAGACAGAGATGGGTGGATGGGGGGCATCTTCACACTGGGGGACAACTGATACGGACGGGCGACTGGGCAGACACATTTAAATCAACACAACAGACAAATGAACAGACATAAGACTGTGTGTGGCCAATGGCTAGGATTTCCTCTCATAACTCAAAACTAGATTAAAAACTTTTACATCCAAATTATTTGCACATCGTATTCATCGCGGCCCGATCTTTAAATATGTTTTGTTGCTGCGATTGATCCACTGCCCTTTGTATGTTGTTGGGTTGTTTTATCTTAGTGGTACATATCCCTGCATGTGTAGCAGCCGTTTTGTGATGCTCACACTCTGTCAGTGGTCGTGTAAACAGTGTCAGTCAGACTGGAGTTACTATCTCCTTCCAGAGGCTCGGGACCAGGGACTACAGCTCTGTTAGTTTATCTAGCGCACCCAAGACTGATAGTACAGGATAGAGAGGAGCAGAGGAGAGGGGGAGATGTCTGTCTGTTGTAGGTGACCTCTGTCTCTCCCTCCCTCCTGGTCTAGGTGAGACCTATAGGGGGTATACTTGAGATGGGCAGGAATGCAGACTGACACGGGTTGTGCTGCTCACCCACTCACACTGACAGTCACACATAAACACACTTGGGTTGAGGTAGAAGGAGACTCATCAACTAGGCATGGTCACGGTTAATCGAATATCTGGATGTTTGGCCTATTTTAACAATGAAAAGGCTATGTCTAAATTAAATTATCCTTGTGACATTTCTACCTACAAGGATATACCATGACATTTGAAATTCTTAATTTAGTAAAACAAAAATCTTTTCAATGTAGTTTTTCTAACGGTGCATTGAGTTACTGCCCTCCAGGTTGCCCTGGCATCGTTATGCTGTTTACCCCTCTTCAAGTAGAAATTAAAGGCACTCTGCAAATGTATCAATGCAAAACACTCACCAGAAAGGCTATTTGTAACAGAATCATTTCTATCATTGCCAAAATCTGACTTTTCCTTCGCTGTTGCTGACAAATTACAGAAGAAAAGCACCCGGTCCTCTGTTTACCTCAGCCATGGACATTTCAGCATTCTAATTGGTCAAGAGTTGACTATAAAAATGGTATAATTTAAAATGACCATCCCTGTCATCAACACTGATAGTGGGAAGTATTGTGAAAAGTTGTCTTATGGTGTATGTGTGTCCTTATAGAAGTGAGGAGCTGTATAACTTCCTGATCAGTCTGCGGCAGCAATGCTGCTACTTGACAGAGACAGTACAGGACGTCATCAGCCGCTTCCCCCGCCGAGCTTCTGAGGTGTGTGTGTCATTCCCTGTCCCTCTTTGATAATCTAAAGGACTGGCGACTGATTCATCAATGCTGTTGTCTGACTGAAAGCAGACAGTATTGTTGTATAACCTACTAAAGCAAATTCCCTTTCAGCCCTGAAAGGAGGGTGCCCCCACTCATGTTTGTGGTTAGATTAAGGGAGTGCGTTTTCAGTCAGACACTATAGTACTGATGGATTTTTTTAGAGCAAACCTGTTTCTAGCTCCCCTAACTTTCTCTGTCCTCAGCTGGTGTTGTCCCTGGACCCTAAGAAGGAGGCCCAGGCCATCTGTAATGAGCTGGTGGCCCAGACTGGAGACCTGCAGAAAGAGGTCGCCTGCCTCAAGAACCTGCTGCACAAGGTACATCTCACACCCTTTTCTCTGACTGCAGTGTACGTGTCACTATCACCCAAGAGCCCCCGCCACTATGTTTCTGCTCCCCTCAGTGGGCCACTCTGAGAGAACGAATTGGAGAACGGTCTGTTTCCTTCGTCTGGTCCCCCACACCCTTTCACTGCCCTAACCATCTCTCTGTCTGGTCCTCCACACCCTTTCACTGCCCTAACCATCTCTCTGTCTGGTCCTCCACACCCTTTCACTGCCCTAACCATCTCTCTGTCTGGTCCTCCACACCCTTTCACTGCCCTAACCACCTCTTCCCAGGTCTGGTCCTCCACACCCTTTCACTGCCCTAACCATCTCTCGGTCTGGTCCTCCACACCCTTTCACTGCCCTAACCATCTCTCTATCTGGTCCTCCACACCCTTTCACTGCCCTAACCACCTCTTCCCAGGTCTGGTCCTCCACACCCTTTCACTGCCCTAACCACCTCTTCCCAGGTCTGGTCCCCCACACCCTTTCACTGCCCTAACCACCTCTTCCCAGGTCTGGTCCTCCACACCCTTTCACTGCCCTAACCACCTCTTCCCAGGTCTGGTCCAAGCTTCCTGCAAACTTGGGTCAACTCCCCTTCTCATCCTCGCTATTGCTCATCCAGCGTTTACACACGGCGTGTGTGCGCTGTGTAGGATTCTGACAGGGCGAGTCCTCACAGCCTATAACTCAGAGACAGTGTGACAGTGTCCTGTCAGAGTGGAGATGGGGGGGTAGGGTGAGGAAGGAGGGGGGTAGCCCCGGACGCTGTCGGTGCCAGACAGGAATCCGACAACCAACAGAGGCCATTTGGAGACACTGGCTCAGTGCCCAGGGGGGGAAGGCCCTTGCACCCGTTTATCTTATCTGTGGGGGCTCGTCTTGACACCCATCCCCCTACACAGAGCGCAGGTGCGCGCACACACAATCTATCTGCCCGGCCAGAAAGTTTGGGGGGGGGGCATGAATTGTTCCCTGGGTTGGACATTACTGTGTAGAATGGTAGATCTGTGCCATATGTACCGGTCAGGTGGTGCAGGTGGTGAACTGTGCAGAGTGGTTCTCTTATTCAAACTCTAATTTGCATGCTTAAGCAGATCACCTCACCCAGATCGGTTTAATTTTATTCCTAATAAATGAATGATAGGACACAAGTCACATGACAAAACACTGCTCATGGCTACCATCTAGTGTCGAGACGGAAGGTTCTTGTGGGGCAGGGGTGTCAAATATACAATCTGACGGTGTTCAATCCAAGGGGGGAAACGAACTCTATGACTAAAACCAAATGGAAACAGTGTAGTAACAATAATGGACTCCTATTCATACCGTTTCTGGACTGTCCAGCTCACTGATAATTACTGAAATGAAAGCTAGACCATCAGGGAGCATTAAAAAAAAGAGAAGAAAAAACTATATTTTGAGGGCAAGGAAATATAATAAAATCCAATGAGGACCTTGTTGAAGACCGAATCACCCCCATGATAATCAGCTTAACTTGGGAGTACTATTTCCTTTTATACTAGTATGGGTATTTGGACACGTCCATGGTGTGTGCGCATCTCTAGTTTGTGTGTTCCGTGCTCTTTCTCACCTCTTACCTTGTGACGTTCTGCTGCTCCTCTTCCTAAGATGGACCCAGCAGGAGATTTCTGCCCACTTCCTCAACCTGGTTCCCACGGCGACTGGAGGAGACGGGTCCTGAAGAGGCTTGCACTGAGCATGCTTGGAGCAGGCCTGCTGTTTGCCCTGTCCAGAGCAAAGAGTGCCAAGGTTTACCTTTAGACTGACAGCTCCTTTATTATCCAATTTACTCTTACTTTGGATAAATTGTCATAGGTTATCAATCAATTAGCTTAATTGTCTTAATTTACATTTCTGTTTGAGGAATTATGCCGAATGAGAATAACTTGAATGCAAAAAAGTTTGGTTTTTGATTGAAATTCCTTATTAGTTATACTTTGTTCTTGTTTTTTATTGAGTTCTTAATTGTTTTAAGCAATTTTCTGGGCTTTTGTAAAATAAAAAATATTTCTTTATCCAGCATTTTCTTTGCATTAAGTTGCTGCACAAGTTAGGACACTATTAGGGAAATCCATCCCCTACATATTATTCAATACTTTGTGTAGTTGACTATATGACAAACTATTTAGGCTACTAAAAATCTAATTACATTTTTTTTGGTCACATACACATATTTAGCAGAAGTTATTGCGGGTGTAGCAAAATACATGCATTCCTAGTTCCAACAGTGAAGTAATATCTAACAATACACATAAATATAAAAGTTAAAGAATGTAATTAAGAAATATATAAATGTTAAGTTGAGCAATGTCCAGGGTATGTGTACAGTACCCGTCAAGTTTGGACACACCTACTCATTCAAGGGTTTTCCTTTATTTTTACTATTTTCTACATGGTAGAAGAAAAGTGAAGACATCAAAACTATGAAATAACACCTATGGAATCATGTTATAAGAAAAAAGGTGGTAAATCAAAATCGGCTCAAATAAAGTAACGATGGACTGTCGTTTCTCTTTGCTTAAAGACATGTAGGTCAGTCAATCCGGAACATTTCAAGAAAGTTTCTTCCAAGTGCAGTTGCAAAAACCATCAAGCGCATTGATGAAACTGGATCTCATGAGGACCGCCACAGGAAAGGAAGACCCAGAGTTACCTCTGCTGCAGAGGATAAGTTCATTGGAGTTCCCAGCCTCAGAAATTGCAGCCCAAATAAATGTTTCAGAGTTCAAGTAACAGACATCTCAACATCAACTGTTCAGAGACTGAATCAGGCCTTCATGGTCACTGATTGGCTCAAATGCATTAAGAAGGAATGAAATTCCACAAATACTTTTAACAAGGCACACCTGTTAATTGAAATGCATTACAGGTGACTACCTTATTAGCTGGTTGAGAGAATGCCAGCAAAGCTGTCAAGGCAACGGGAGGATGAATCGAAAACATCAAATATATTTTGTCTTCACTATAATTCTACAATATAGAAAATAGTAAAAATAAAGAAAAACCCTTGAATGAGTAGGTGTGTCCAAACTTTTAACTGGTACTGTGTTTGTGTACACTGAACAAAAATATAAACGCAAATGTAAAGTGTTGGTTGCATGTTTCATGAGCTGAAATAAAAGATCCCAGAAATTTTCCAGACGCACGAAAGACTTATTTCTCTCTAAGGTCTACATCCCTGTTAGTGAGCATTTCTCCTTTGCCAAGAATCCCTCCACCTGACAAGTGTGGCATATTAAACAGCATGATCATTAGACAGGTGCACCTTGTGCTGAGGACAATAAAAGGAAGCTCTAAAATGTGCAGTTTTGTCACACAAAACAATTCCACAGATGTCTCAAGTTTTGAGGGAGCGTGCAATTGGCATGCTGACTGTAGGAATGTCCCCTAGAACTGTTGCCAGATAATTGAATGTTAATTTCTCTACCATAAGCCGCCTCCAACGTGGTTTTAGAGACCACGTATGGCGTTGTGTGGGCGAGTGGTTTGCTGATGTCAACGTTGTGAAGGAGTGCCTCATGGTGGCTGTGGAATTATGGTATGGGCAGGCATAAGCTACAGACAACGAACACAATTGCATTTTAGGGCCTAATGAATTTCAATTGACATATTTCCTCATATGTACTGTAACAGTAAAATATTTGATATTGTTCCATGTTGCGTTTATATTTTTATTAAGTATATGAATGGATGGATGGAATGGGATGTATAGACATCATGGACAGTGTGTGGATAGAGTATTTAGTATGTCTGTAGAGTACATAGGATAGAATAGTACATAAACAGCAATAGTTTAATAGGATGGAATTGACTAGAATACAGTATATAAATATGAAATGAATAAAACAGTATGTAAACAGTGACCAGGGATTCCATGTCTATGTACAGTACATTCGAAAAGTATTCCGACCCCTTGACTTTTTTCACATTTTATGTTACAGCCTTATTCTAAAATTGATTTAAATACATATTTTCCTCATCAATCTATACAGAATACCCCATAATGACGAAGCAAAAAAAGGTTATTCAAATTTTTTGAAAATGTATACAGACCCTTTTCTATGAGACTCAAAATTGAGCTCAGGTGCATCCTGTTTCCATTGATCATTCTTGAGTCCACCTGTGGTAAATTCAATTGATTGGGAAAAAATTAACCTTTATTTAACCAGGTAGGCAAGTTGAGAACAAGTTCTCATTTACAATTGCAACCTGGCCAAGATAAAGCAAAGCAGTTCGACACATAACAACACAGAGTTACACATGGAGTAAAACAAACATACAGTCAATAATACAGTAGAAAAATAAGTCTATATACGATGTGAGCAAATGAAGTGAGATAAGGGGGGTAAAGGCAAAAAAAAGGCCATGGTGGCGAAGTAAATACAATATAGCAAGTAAAACACTGGAATGGTAGATTTGCAGTGGAAGAATGTGCGAATTAGAAATAATGGGGTGCAAAGGAGCTAAATAAATAAATACAGTAGGGGAAGTGGTACTTGTTTGGGCTAAATTATAGATGGGCTATGTACAGGTGCAGTAATCTGTGAGCTGCTCTAACAGCTGGTGCTTTAAGCTAGTGAGGGAGATAAGTGTTTCCAGTTTCAGAGATTTTTGTAGTTCGTTCCAGTCATTGGCAGCAGATAACTGGAAGGAGAGGCGGCCAAAGGAAGAATTGGTTTTGGGGATGACCAGAGAGATATACCTGCTGGAGCGCATGCTACAGGTGGGTGCTGCTATGGTGACCAGCGAGCTAAGGGGGGACTTAGCAGGGTCTTGTAGATGTCCTGGAGCCAGTGGGTTTGGTGACGAGTATGAAGCGAGGGCTAGCCAACGAGAGCGTACAGGTCGCAATGGTGGGTAGTATATGGGGCTTTGGTGACAAAACGGATGGCACTGCATCCAATTTATTGAGTAGCGTATTGGAGGCTATTTTGTAAATTACATCGCCGAAGTCGAGGATCGGTAGGATGGTCAGTTTTACGAGGGTATGTTTGGCAGCATGAGTGAAGGATGCTTTGTTGCGAAATAGGAAGCCAATTCTAGATTTAACTTTGGATTGGAAATGTTTGATGTGAGTCTGGAAGGAGAGTTTACAGTCTAACCAGACACCTAGGTATTTGTAGATGTCCACATATACAAGTCAGAACCATCCAGAGTAGTGATGCTGGACGGGTGGGCAGGCGCAGGCAGTGATCGGTTGAAGAGCATGCATTTGGTTTTACTTGTATTTAAGAGCAGTTGGAGGCCATGGAAGGAGAGTTGTATGGCATTGAAGCACGTCTGTAGGGTTAACACAGTGTCCAAAAAGGGCCAGAAGTATACAGAATGGTGTCATCTGCGTAGAGGTGGATCAGAGACACCAGCAGCAAGAGCGACATCATTAATGTATACAGAGAAGAGAGTCGGCCCAAGAATTGAACCCTGTGGCACCCCCAAGAGGCCCATGATCACTCTGGATGAACTGCAGAGATCTACAGCTGAGGTGGGAGACTGTCCATAGGACAACAATCAGTCGTATATTGCACAAATCTGGCCTTTATGGAAGAGTGGCAAGAAGAAAGCCATTTCTTAAAGATATCCATAAAAAGTGTCGTTTAAAGTTTGCCACAAGCCACCTGGGAGACACACCAAACATGTGGAAGAAGGTGCTCTGGTCAGATGAAACCAAAATTGAACTTTTTGGCAACAATGCAAAACGTTATGTTTGGCGTAAAAGCAACACAGCCCTGAACACACCATCTCCACTGTCAAACATGGTGGTGGCAGCATCATGGTTTGGGCCTGCTTTTCTTCAGCAGGACAGGGAAGATGGTTCAAATTGATGGGAAGATGGATGGAGCCAAATACAGGACCATTCTGGAAGAAAACCTGATAGAGTCTGCAAAAGACCTAAGACTGGGACGGAGATTTGTCTTCCAACAAGACAGTGATCCAAAAGATAAAGCAAAATCTACAATGGAATGGTTAAAAAATAAACATATCCAGTTGTTAGAATGGCCAAGTCAAAGTCCAGACCTGAATCCAATCGAGAATCTGTGGAAAGAACTGAAAACTGCTGTTCACAAATACTCACCATCCAACCTCACTGAGCTCGAGTTGTTTTGCAAGGAGGAATGGGAAAAAATTTCAGTCTCTCGATTTGCAAAACTGATAGAGACATACCCCAAGCGACTTACAGCTGTAATCGCAGCAAAAGGTGGCGCTACAAAGTATTAACTTATGGGGGCTGAATAATTTTGCACGCCCAATTTTTCAGTTTTTAATTTGTTAAAAAAGTTTGAAATATCCAATAAATGTTGTTCCACTTCATGATTGTGTCCCACTTGTTGTTGATTCTTCACAAAAAAATACAGTTTTATATCTTTATGTTTGAAGTCTGAAATGTGGCAAAAGGTCGCAAAGTTCAAGGGGGCCGAATACTTTCGCAAGGCACTGTATGTATATATATATATACAGGTACATGGGACACAACAAGATGAGGACAAAAGACGTCTGACTGCTATGCCATCTTGGGACAAAATTTGGACATGATTTGGAAAGGCACACACCTGTCTATATAATGTCCCACAGTTGACAGGGCATGTCAGAGCAAAAACCAAGCCACGAGGTCGAAGGAAATGTCCATAGAGCTCCGAGACAGGATTGTGTCGAGGCACAGATCTGGGGATGGGTACCAAATATGTCTGCAGCATTGAAGGTCTCCAAGAACACAGTGGCCTCCATCATTCTTAAATGGAAGAATTTTGGAACCACCAAGACTCTTCCTAGACCTGGCCAAACTGAGCAATCGGGAGATGGACCTGATGGTCACTCCAGACAAAGCTCCAGAGTTCCTCTGTGGAGATTAGAGAACACCCCAGAAGGATAATCATCTCTGCAGTACTCCACAAATTAGGCCTTCATTGTAGAGTGGCCAGTCGGAAGCCTCTCCTCAGTAAAAGGGACATAACAGCCCACTTGGACTTTGCCAAAAAGCACCCAAAGGACTCTCAGACAATGAGAAACAAGATTTTCTGGGTTGATGAATCCAAGAATGAACTCTTTGGCCTGAATGACAAGCGTCACGTCTGGAGGAATCCTGGCAACATCCTTACGGTGAAGCATGGTGGTGGCAGCATCATGTTTTTCAGCGGCAGGGAGTGGGAGACGAGAGTCAGGATCAAGGGAAAGATGAACAGCGCAAAGTACAGAGAGATCCTTGATGAAAACCTGCCCCAGATCACTCAGGACCGCAGACTTGGGCGAAGGATCACCTTTCAAGAGGACAATGATCCTAAGCTCACATCCAAGACAATGTAGGAGTGGCTTTGGAACAAGTTTCTGAATGTCCTTGAGTGGCCCAGCCAGAGCCCGTACTTGAACCCAATCTAACCTCTGGAGAGACCTGAAAATAGCTGGGCAGCGATGCTCCCCATCCAACCTGACAGAGCTTGAGAGGGTCTGCAGAGAATAATTTTTATTTAACCAGGCAAGTCAGTTAAGAACAATGTGCAACTCGTCAATCCTTGTCACGGATGGGCTGTTGCAGCAGACGACAATTGCAGCAGATGTTCTACCCCGATCAGCTAAAAACAAGAAGAAACGGCTCCAGTGGGCACACGTTCTCCAACACTGGACAATTGAGGAGTGGAAAAACAATGCCTGGTCTGAGAATCCCAGTTCCTCTTGCATTTTTATTTCACCTTTATTTAACCAGTTAAGAACAAATTCTTATTTTCAATGACGGCCTAGGAACAGTGGGTTAACTGCCTGTTCAGGGGCAGAACGACAGATTTGTACCTTGTCAGCTTGGGGGTTTGAACTTGCAACCTTCCGGTTACAACACTCTAACCACTAGGCTACCCTGCCGCCCCGTACAGGTGTGCCAAGCTTGTAGCGTCATACCCAAGAAGACTCAAGGCTGTAATCGCTGTCAAAGGTGCTTCAACAATGTACTGAGTAAAGGGTCTGAATACTTATGTAAATGTGATATTTCAGCTTTTTATTTTTAATAAATTTGAAAAAAATGGAAAATCCTGTTTTTGCATTTTCATTATAGGGTATTGTGTGTAAATTGATTAGGGGATTTTTTTTAAATCAATTTTTGAAATAAGTCTGTAATATAACAAAATGTAGAAAAGGTCAAGGTCTGTATACTTTACGAATGCACTGTATATAGGGTAGCACCCTCTAAGGTGCATGGATGAGTAACCAGGTGGTAGCCGGCTAGTGACCATGACTAAGTTCAGGGCAGGGTACTGGGTGGAGGTCGGCTAGTGATGGCTATTTAACGGTCTGATGGCCTTGAGATAGAAGCTGTTTTTCCAGTCCCAGCTTTGCTGTACCTATCCTGATCTCGCCTTCTGGATGATAGCAGGGTGAACAGGCCGAGGCTCAGGTCGTTGATGTCTTTGATGATCTTTTTGGCCTTCCTGTGACTTAGGGTGCTGTAGGTGTCCTGGGGCAGGCAGTGTGCCCCCGGTGATGCATTGAGTAGACCACACCACCCTCTGGAGAGCCCTGAGGTTGCAGGAGGTGCAGTTGCCGAACCAGGCAGTGATACAGCCCGGCCGGATGCTGTCAATGGTGCATACTATATTGAAATGTTCAGATATAAAGTAAATATGTCTTTGGGATATTTTTTTTCTTCCCTTAAAGATACTTTTTAGTAGAGCTTTTCCATTTCAATTATGTTTATTTTCGAACAGATTTATATTGAGTTCATAAAATTACTATGGTTAATATTTTGTCCCCAAATAGTTTATAGTATTAAGCATTATAAAACAGATATTGAAACAACTTGTAGATAGTTTTGCTATTGAACATCTAACAATTTATAAACTAAATAGTTTCAAGACATCCATATTGTGGGATTATAATTAGTATTATTCATTCTTACATGTTTATAATGCCTCTATAAAAATTCAGCGAATATCATGTGACGCAATTCAGTTGATCATACTTTCACTGCAATCTGTAGGACTAGCCTATACTTGCACCTGATAGAGTGGTGTTTATTGCTGAAAAAGCAAGCAATGAAGCCTCAAAGTTTCCTCCTAATACTGGTGGCATATTGGTTTTGTGAATTTTCCTTCCGTTTTGTCCAATTCTTCCACGGAGATCATGAGAGAGACTTCAATTTGAGCATTAATCTCATCCGGTCAGAAGATCAGACCTCCCAATACAAAGACGAGATGAACATTAAATCGCTTACATAAAACGGAGATCAAAGATAAAGCAAATACAATGTGACAACCGTACAGATTGAGAAGAGTTCAAAAGAATGATAATCCCATTTTAAATGCACACATCACCTTTTGTTGCGGCCTTTGAGGAATCTGTGCATTTAACGTCTACGAATATACCTAATATTAACCCTCCTGCTGTGTTCCGGTGGAATTTGACCAATTTACAAGTTTTCTCTCTGAAAAATGTAGTTAATTTAATCTGATTGTCATAAAGTTCCATGACTTTGTCCATACAGGGCATCTGAACACACAAAATACATTTAGATGATTTGCATTACATTTTGGGTGTTTTATTTAACTTTTGTACACCTGTGGTGTTCCCGGTCATTAGAAATGAATGGGTGAGGCTACAATTAGTGTATAAAATTGAGTTCAGGCACATGCCCATTCATCAGATGAATACACTTCTTCTCCCAGACCCCCACATGCATGTGTGTTTGAGCGCAAACACACACACACACCTCACCTCCTCTTCTTGGCTTCCATGGCAACCCCCATGGGAACCTTTCCCCAATAGAATATTTCCCCCATGGGAACCACACCTGTTGGCATTCTCACAAACAATCGCAACATTGTTTCAATAGTATATAGAACTTTTCCTGCAGCTCTGGTATATAAAGCACAATAACCAAATGATATACTGTATGTGAGGCTCTTGATCAAATCTTTGATCATGACACTGGTGAGGAGAGAGTCCTTGTTAAACTTTGACACAAAGTAGTCTGTGATAAATAGCACAATATGTTTCATCTGAGTATTTGTTATAGTCAAAATAATCCATACATTATGCTTTTATTACTCAAAAATGAGTTGTATGAGCTCAGGTCAATGAGGCCTGCAGGCCATAAATAGCAAATAGAAGTTCAAAACGTGTAATGTTCACAATAACTTAAGTTGATAAAAAGATGTAGCACAACATTAGGGTGATAATATATGTAATATTATGGATTTATAATCAGCTATAATGGGGCGGTCATTTTGGACCAGGAACACACAATTAATTAACATGAAACGAACACAACAGGAAGGTTAATCAAGGGCCTATCTCCACATCTAATATTTAATCTGTGTGCATAATATGGCGTCATGGCTGTGAGTTTCTGGAATATTTGGCATTTGGGCGTTATAGGCATAACCATAACTAAGCGCGTTTGCGCGGACCAGTTCCTCCCAAACACGTCAAATGTTTTTGTTAAAACACTCAGGGTTTAACGCATCACGTTGTACCACATTCTACAACTTGCCGCTTGGAAATCGGCCAAGCTTGTGTCTGGTGTCAAGCTAGCCTGAACAGATACTTTCAGACATCTAATTTCTTCACCTCATTCCTGAGACAGAACTGCGCCCACCCCTTGTGTAAGCAATTTAAACCTGATAGCAGACGATCATTTGCCTATCTTTACACTGCAAATCTTTGTTCACTTCAGATCGACCCAATATCTCATGCGCTTCTTTACCATAATCATTGTCATTTTTTACGCGCAAAACTCCACCCGAGCGGTAAACCTCTTCTGATTATCGATTTTTAATGTAAGACAGAGCAGAACTTTGATTGGTGCAATCGAGAGGCTGTAGACTCCTGTCTGACGCGCGCCTGTGTTCTTTTCTACCCATGGAAATGGTCAGTACAGGTGCCTGAATGTGCACAACGACAACATTTTAATAATATGAACTTATTGCCAAGTGGAATATGTTTTTATTTATCTGTAGCAATCTGCTGGCTAACGTCAAGGGTCGACGGATCTTGGTGGTGAGTAGGCTCTCAAGAATGTGAAAATAGCACTTACGACTAATGAAAATGTAAAGTTAGTAGAAAATATTATCGGCTTTAGGAACAATATATATACACAGTGGAGTCTAAACTTTATAGTATACGCTATTGGCAAGGACTGCGTGAGACAATGCATGACTTTGGACACATAGGCTATGATCTGTGTAAACGTTGGTTTAATTTGAATTAAACTATAATAATTTCCAATAAAATATGTAAATGTGTAAAATAATCGAATGTTTTCCCCAGAACACTAGACATGCATGTATCTTTAATTTGGACACATTATGGGGCAGATCATTTTTTTCTCCCTTTATTCGTGTTCTAGGAGCCTAGTTTTTAATTATATATATAAATAAACACCATAGCCCACAAGGACATTCAAACAGATTAAAGTTGCATGGTCAAAGCCAAAACCTCTTTCATCTTTCTATGCAGGTACATGGGTACCCTTGGGTCGCAAGTGATGTGCGACAACATCCCCGGGTTAATCAACAAACAGCGGCAGCTGTGCCGCCAGCATCCCAAAGTTATGCAGGCGATTGGAGCCGGGATTAAAGACTGGATCGGGGAGTGCCAACATCAGTTTCAGAACCACCGCTGGAACTGCAATACCATGGCGCGAGAACACAACTTGTTCGGACGCCTACTGCTGCGTAGTAAGTATTGAGAGAGTAAAAAACGCATGCATATGCCTACTGTAAAAATATGTAATTTCATATTTAGTTAAATACATTTTAAAATTATACTGAACAAAAATATAAACACAACATGCAACCATTTCAAAGATTTTACTGAGTTACAATTCATATGAGGAAATCAATCAATTGAAATAAATAAATTAGGCCCTATGGATTACACAACTGGGATTACAGATATAGATCTATTAGTCACAGATACCTTAAAAGAAATGGGCCTCACAATGGGCCTCACAATGGGCCTCACAATGGGTTTCACAATGGGCCTCACAATGGGTTTCACAATGGGCCTCACAATGGGCCTCACAATGGGCCTCACAATGGGCCTCACAATGGGCCTCAGGATCTCTTCACAGTATTTTTATGCATTCAAATTTCCATCGATAAAATGCAATGGTGTTCGTTGTCCATAGTTTATGCCTGCCCATACCATAACCCCACCGCCCCCATGGGGCTCTCTGTTCACAACGTTGACATCAGCAAACTGCTCGCCCACACGACGCCATATACATGGTCTGCGGTTGTGAGGCTGGTTTGACGGTTGGACGCTCTGCCAAATTCTCAAAAAAGCTGCCTCTGCTTATGGTAGAGACATTAACATTCAATTATCTGTCAACAGCTCTGGTGGACATTCCTGCAGTCATCATGCCAATTGCACGCTCCCTCAAAACTTGAGACATCATGTGGCATTGTGTCGTGTGACAAAACTACACATTTTAGAGCTGCTTTTTATTGTGCCTCAGCTTCTTGATATGCCAAACCTGTCAGGTGGAGGTTTATCTTGGCAAAGGAGAAATGCTCACTAACAGGGATGTAAACACATTTTTTGAGAAATAAGCTTTTTGTGTGTATGGAACATTTCTGGGATGTTTTATTTCAGCTCATGAAACATGGGACCAACACTTTACATTATGCGTTTATATTTTGGTTCAGTGTTATTGATCAAATCAAAGATATAGGCCTATATATGAACTAAATATCATATTTTTCCTTCTCAAATATGAGCATGAACATGTTATTAGCTAAAATGCTCAGGTAAAAAAGTGCAGCTATTAAATTACCATACGTAAAATAGCTGATATTCTGGAATGAATTTTTAAATTGTGTGCTGGGAAAGTAATATAGTCTACTCATCTTCATCCTCATGTACAAGACAAGCACTTCTGAACAATTGACTAGTAATTCCAACATGCTATCTTCTATAGACTCTCGGCTCCTAGATATATAGCAAATATGGTATGTGTTTTCCCCCAACCAATTATTAACAGTGGTGAACCTATAAAGTTCTAGCCTTTATCAAAGTGAAGGAATTTGTGTGAAATTCATGTTCTTCTTTGACAGATGTTTTCCCTGTGTGCTTGCATTGCATTCCATACATTGTCTCACTTTACAGCTCTAGATGTATCAATATGACGTGCCTGCTTGCTGCTACTCTGATGAGAAGGGTGTAATTGTGGCACGCAATTTGGGGTGTTCCTGCATGTGGTCATTCCTGTATCTGCAGGAACCCCTCTTTACACTTCTATTGGTTGATCCATTTTTATAAGCTAGGAATCCAGTAAACAGGCAAGAGGCGACAGCTCTCCTATACAGTAGATGGCGCCAACCGCCAATAAACCCCACAGGGGTGACAACTGTAGCTAGTTAGGACACCGGTAGACAGTGTCCTCCGTTCAGTTAGTGAGGGCAGGTGTTTGGCAGGCGGGCGCGAACAACACTATGTGCTAGCTAGCCAGGACTCCGATACCCAGCAGGTGGGGTAGGTAGCTAGCTAGAGCTTGACACCGGTACACAGCAGGCGGGATAGGTAGCTAGCTAGGACTCCGGTACACAGCAGGTGGGGTAGGTAGCAAGCTAGAACACGACACCAGCACATAGCAGGCGGGATAGGTAGCTAGCTAGAACACGACACCAGTACACAGCAGGCGGGATAGGTAGCTAGCTAGGACTCTGGTACACAGCAGGTGGGGTAGGTAGTTAGCTAGAACACGACACGGTATATAGCAGGCGGGATAGGTAGCTAGCTAGAACACGACACCGGTACGCAGCAGGCGGGATAGGTAGCTAGCTAGGACTCCGGTACACAGCAGGTGGGGTAGGTAGCTAGCTAGGACACCGGTACACAGCAGGCAGGATAGGTAGCTAGCTAGGACTCCGGTACACAGCAGGTGGGGTAGGTAGCTAGCTAGGACACGACACCGGTACACAGCAGGCGGGATAGACAGCTAGCTAGGATACGACACCGGTACACAGCAGGTGGGGTAGGTAGCTAGCTAGAACACGACACGGTACATAGCAGGCGGGATAGGTAGCTAGCTAGAACACGACACCGGTACGCAGCAGGCGGGATAGGTAGCTAGCTAGGACTCCGGTACACAGCAGGTGGGGTAGGTAGCTAGCTAGGACACCGGTACACAGCAGGCAGGATAGGTAGCTAGCTAGGACTCCGGTACACAGC
The DNA here is from genome assembly GCF_036934945.1 of Oncorhynchus masou masou. Taxonomy (NCBI): domain Eukaryota; kingdom Metazoa; phylum Chordata; class Actinopteri; order Salmoniformes; family Salmonidae; genus Oncorhynchus; species Oncorhynchus masou. The sequence goes on along the minus strand of NC_088233.1, from coordinate 14,551,211 downwards.
AGGTGGGGTAGGTAGCTAGCTAGGACACGAAACCGGTACCCAGCAGGCGGGATAGACAGCTAGCTAGGACACGACACCGGTACACAGAAGGCGGGATAGGTAGCTAGCTAGGATACGACACCGGTACACAGCAGGTGGGGTAGGTAGCTAGCTAAAACACCAGTAGACCGTGTCCTTCGCCCCCGCCTATTGGGCACTGCTTTCCTGCAGTTCTGTTAACAACGGCATTGGTAGGTGTTTGTCTAGCTAGGTAGTTAGAACTCCAGTACACAGCAGGTCGGAGGCGGGGGCGACATCAGTAGCTAGCTAGTACACCGGTAGACAGTTCTTCACCCCTAAAAACTTGGATAATACTTTTATTTCCCTTTATTTATTTTTCTCCACATTTTAATTGTATAGACAATCATGCAGGAACCAATGGAATGCTCGAGGCGGGACGTTCACTCAGGAACCAATTGGATGCTCAGGGGGGAGTGTCCACATGCAGGAACACCCTGAATTGCGGGCCGCAATCACACACTATTGGCTCTGATCGGTATCAGGTCCAGTGCTCTACATGCTTATAAAACTGCCACAGCTGACAAATGTGGGGAGTCAAGAATAAGTGTGTCAAATCCCATCTCGTATTAGTCTTACTTCTCTCCACGTTGGAATCTCTTTTTAATTGGTATAAATGTGAGGATCCACTCCACCTTGGGGGTGATCATATAAATAAAATGGGTAATTCTATTGGGCATCATGTCCCAGTCCTCCGGCTCCTATAGGCCCTAAGTTATTCCAAGGCGGAACTTTAATGGCCAGTTTCCCAGAAAGACTAGTCCTGGACTAAAAATCGTGTTCAATGGCGATTCACTATTGAACGTATTTATTTTTTACTCCTGGACTAGGCTTAATCTGTGCCCAGGAAACCGACCCTGAGAATTGCGTGTAATTTGGTTCTTTAATCGTCCCTTTGGTATTCAGACCTCCCAGACTCGGCTCTGGTTGTGTCACACAACATTAGGAAGCTGCTCTGATTGGCAGCATTATTGCTGTGGCACCGTGAGAAGCTACTTATTGTCAATGTCAGGACGCTAATTTAAAACAATTACTGAGTTTTCTTTTTTTTGGATGGTTTCATGTTCTCATCCTTTGGTTTATCTCCTCATTAACCAGATTAAACATTCACAGTCATTCACAGGCGCACACACAGTGAGTGTGTGTGTGTGTGAGAGAGAGTGAGAGAACATCTTGACATAAAAACAGAGCATTGTGAACTGAAGTTTGGTGTTTCCTGATTTCAGACACGCACTTTGATCCCACAGATCTCTCATCAGTTAGAAGAGAAGTCAGAGGTATTTTATCACAGACCATTGCTGGTCAATTTCACCTGTTTTCCCATCTTGGAGTTAGATAAAGCAAAACACTGCCATGCCTTAAATAAAAGACTTAAACAGTAACAAACAGTATCCATGCAGGTACCCCAACCTCAACCAATAGCTAGCTCTTTGTTTTTACAGGACCCTATTTAAACTGTGAACCCCCCCGAGCAAGACATTTTTACGTAATGTTTACTGTGTACAGTACACACACACACACACACTGTAGTGGTTATGCATCTTTATGGGATACTGGCTGGATACAATTTACAGAATATCTCTCGGTTTGTGTAACTTATATGGTGAGTTTACAAAACACTAAGAACTTCTCTTTCCATGACATAGACTGACCAGGTGAATCCAGGTGAAAACTATGATCCCTTATTGATGTCACTTGTTAAATCCACTTCAAATAAGTGTAGATGAAGGGGAGGAGACAGGTTAAAGGAGGATTTTTTTTTAAAGCCTTGAGACAATTGAGACATGGATTGTGTATGTGTGCCATTCAGAGTGTGAATGGGCCAGACAAAAGATGGAAGTGCCTTTGAACGGGGTATGGTAGTAGGTGCCAGGCGCTCCGGGTTGTGTCAAGAACTGCAACGCTGCTGGGATTTTCACGCTCAACAGTTTCCTGTGTGTATCAAGAATGGTCCATCACCCAAAGGACATCCAGCCAATTTGACATAATATTAGGAAGGTGTTCCTAATGTTTTGTACACTCGGTGTATGTTTGTGCAATGAGTTTGTGTGCATTAGTCATGGCCTTTAGGTAAGCCTATTCATACAGTTGAAGTCGGAAGTTTACATACACCTTAGCCAAATATATTTAAACTCAGTTTTTCACAATCCCTGACATTTAATCCGAGTAAAAATTCCGAGCCTTAGGTCAGTTAGGATCACCACTTTATTTTAAGAATGTGAAATGTCAGAATAGACAATTATGTTTTTAACCTTTTATTTATTTCATCACATTCCCAGTGGGTCATTCCCACTCGCACATGCTTTTTCAGTTCTGCCTGCAAATCTTCTATAGGATTGAGATCAGGGCTTTGTGATGGCCACTCCAATACCTTGACTTTGTTGTCCTTAAGCCATTTTGCCACAACTTTGGAAGTATGCTTGGAGTCATTGTTCATTTGGAAGATCCATTTGCGGCCAAGCTTTAACTTCCTGACTGATATCTTGAGATGTTGCTTCAATATATCCACATAATTTTCCTTCCTCATGATGCCATCTATTTTGTGAAGTGCAACAATCCCTCCTGCAGCAAAGCACCCCCACAACATGATGCTGCCACCCCCGTGCTTCACGGTTGGGATGTTGTTCTTCGGCTTACAAGCCTCCCCCTTTTTCCTGCAAACATAACGATGGTCATTATGGCCAAACAGTTCTATTTTTGTTTCATCAGACCAGAGGACATTTCTCCAAAAAGTATGATCTTTGACCCCATGTGCAGTTGCAAACCGTAGTCTGGCTTTTTTATAGGGGTTTTGGAGCAGTGGCTTCTTCCTTGCTGAGCGGTCTTTCAGGTTATGTCGATATAGGACTCGTTTTACTGCGGCTATAGATACTTTTGTACCTGTTTTCTCCAGCATCTTCACAAGGTCCTTTGCTGTTGTTCTGAGATTGATTTGCACTTTTCGCACCAAAGTACGTGGTACATTCAGGCGTTTGGAAATTGCTCCCAAGGATGAACCAGACTTGTGGAAGTCTTGGCTGATTTCTTTTGATTTTCCCATGATGTCAAGCAAAGAAGGACTGAGCTTGAAGGTAGGCCTTGAAATACATCCACAGGTACACCTCAAATTGTCAAAACTATAGTTTGTTAACAAGAAATGTATGGAGTTGTTAAAAAACAAGTTTTAATGACTCCAACTTAAGTGAATGTAAACTTTACTGTGTGTCCATGTAACTTATAACTTCTGGTGTGTATACTGTTTCCTGTGTGTGTGTGTGTGTGTGTTTGTTTGTGCGTGCGTGCGTAGTGTAGTGTGGTGGGTGTGTGTGTGTGCGTGCGTGCAGTGTGTGTAGTGGGTGTGTGTGCATGTGGAGTGTGAGCTTGCTTACGTGTGTGTGTTCAGCACTCACACAATGTCTTCCTCTTCCTCTCTATGCCTACCAGGCAGTCGTGAGGCGGCCTTTGTGCACGCCATCTCCTCGGCCGGGGTGGTCCACACGCTGTCCCGGGCTTGCAGCCAGGGAGAGCTGCAGTCGTGCTCCTGTGACCCCACCAAGAAGGGCTCGTCCCGGGACGCCAAGGGGACGTTCGACTGGGGCGGCTGCAGCGACCATGTGGAGCACGCCATGAGGTTCAGCCAGTCCTTCGTAGACGCCAAAGAGAGAAAGGAGAGAGACGCCAGGGCTCTGATGAACCTCCACAACAACCGCGCTGGGAGAAAGGTGGGTTCAAAGTTCAAACACATGGGGGAGTAATGACTCCAACTGAACCAATTTGATCTAGATCAGTGTTTTCCAAACAGTTGGTTTGCATATTTGTATTCCTGAACTGCCAGATTCAAATAATCAAGGGCTTGATGTTTAGTTGACTAGTGGAATCAGGTGTGCCAATCAAGGGCTAGTGATTCAAGAGTAGAGGGTTGGGATACACTTGTTTAGAGGAATTTGATAGACTATTACCCTGTGTAGATTCCTTGCAGAGACACACGTGCACATACACCAACATACAAACCTTACCTGACACACAACCACCAACCATCCAGATACACACCTAGCCTCCCTAACAACATTTCTTTCGCTCTCCATCCCCTTCCTCATCACCACACAGGCGGTGAAGCGGTTTATGTCCCTGGAGTGTAAGTGTCATGGCGTGAGCGGCTCCTGCAGCGTCCGGACCTGCTGGCTGGCCTTGGCCGACTTCCGACGCACGGGCGACCACCTGCGGCGGCGCTACAATGGGGCGGTGCAGGTGGCCATGAACCAGTATGGCACGGGCTTCACCACCGCACAGCGACACTTCAAACGGCCCAGCAAGAACGACCTGGTCTACTTCGAGGACTCGCCAGACTACTGCATAAGAGACCAAGAGTCTGGTGAGTCTGGTTTGTAGTGTTCAGATTTAGTCCACAGTCCAGACAGAGATACTGACGTAGATGATGTACGCTCTGTCTGTCTGACATCTGACATGACTGTCTCGCTGTAGAGTAGAACACCGTACTACTTGACCATAATATCTTCAGTATGTGGTAATATTTTCACAGGGTAACCGCTCAGCCTCTTGTACAGTAGGGTTATTCTCTTAATGCTGCACCGGAAAACACCAGAGAGAATGTGTTGGTGTGCCTGTGAGCGAGAGGGAGAAAACTGTATGTGTGGGTGCGTTTCTGAGACGGCAAGAAAATAGTGTTTGTGTGTGAAAACAATGTGTGTGTGATCTGAAGGACCTGGGTGCCCGTCAGGCAGCAGATGATCCGAGGTGATCAGGTGTCGGCCAGTTTAAGGGCCATTACACACTTCTGTGGGCTGAAACCCGACCTGCCACGCACCACTATAAATTACCCCTGCTGGAGCACACACACATACCCTTGGGCACAGTGATGGCCCCTACACCTCTGCATGCTTGGAACCCCAAAATGGAGAAATATTTGGAGGGTAAGTCATATCTCTCAAACCCCTCTGACCGACATCAAAGCTAACCACTCCTAATGTAGACCTGGGGGGGCCTCTCTGAAGTTCCCTCCCCTCTTTTTCTCTTCTCCTTCATTACGCTGACCTAGAGTCACAGGATAGGTGAAGGCAGTATGGTGAACACCCAGTACTGAGGATAGGTGAAGGCAGTATGGTGAACACCCAGTACTGAGGATAGGTGAAGGCAGTATGGTGAACAACCACCACTGAGGATAGGTGAAGGCAGTATGGTGAACACCCACCACTGAGGATAGGTGAAGGCAGTATGGTGAACACCCAGTACTGAGGATAGTTGAAGGCAGTATGGTGAACACCCAGTACTGAGGATAGGTGAAGGCAGTATGGTGAACACCCACCACTGAGGATAGGTGAAGGCTATATGGTGAACACCCAGTACTGAGGATAGGTGAAGGCTATATGGTGAACACCCACCACTGAGGATAGGTGAAGGCTATATGGTGAACAACCACCACTGAGGATAGGTGAAGGCAGTATGGTGAACACCCAGTACTGAGGATAGGTGAAGGCAGTATGGTGAACAACCACCACTGAGGATAGGTGAAGGCTATATGGTGAACACCCAGTACTGAGGATAGGTGAAGGCTATATGGTGAACAACCACCACTGAGGATAGGTGAAGGCAGTATGGTGAACACACAGTACTGAGGATAGGTGAAGGCAGTATGGTGAACACACAGTACTGAGGATAGGTGAAGGCAGTATGGTGAACACCCAGAACTGAGGATAGGTGAAGGCTATATGGTGAACACCCAGTACTGAGGATAGGTGAAGGCTATATGGTGAACAACCACCACTAAGGATAGGTGAAGGCTATATGGTGAACAACCACCACTGAGGATAGGTGAAGGCTATATGGTGAACAACCACCACTGAGGATAGGTGAAGGCAGTATGGTGAACACCCAGTACTGAGGATAGGTAAAGGCAATACAGTGAACACCCACCACTGAGGATAGGTGAAGGCAGTATGGTGAACACCCAGTACTGAGGATAGGTGAAGGCTATATGGTGAACAACCACCACTGAGGATAGGTGAAGGCAGTATGGTGAACACCCAGTACTGAGGATAGGTGAAGGCTATATGGTGAACAACCACCACTGAGGATAGGTGAAGGCAGTATGGTGAACACCCAGTACTGAGAATAGGTGAAGGCAGTATGGTGAACAACCACCACTGAGGATAGGTGAAGGCAGTATGGTGAACACCCAGTACTGAGGATAGGTGAAGGCAATACAGTGAACACCCACCACTGAGGATAGGTGAAGGCAGTATGGTGAACACACAGTACTGAGGATAGGTGAAGGCAGTATGGTGAACACCCAGTACTGAGGATAGGTGAAGGCAGTATGGTGAACACCCAGTACTGAGGATAGGTGAAGGCAGTATGGTGAACACCCAGTACTGAGGATAGGTGAAGGCAGTATGGTGAACACCCAGTACTGAGGATAGGTGAAGGCAGTATGGTGAACACCCAGTACTGAGGATAGGTGAAGGCATTATGGTGAACACCCAGTACTGAGGATAGGTGAAGGCAGTATGGTGAACACCCAGCACTGAGGATAGGTGAAGGCAGTATGGTGAACACCCAGTACTGAGGATAGGTGAAGGCAGTATGGTGAACACCCAGTACTGAGGATAGGTGAAGGCAGTATGGTGAACACCCAGTACTGAGGATAGGTGAAGGCAGTATGGTGAACACCCACCACTGAGGATAGGTGAAGGCAGTATGGTGAACATCCACCACTGATGATAGGTGAAGGCAGTATGGTGAACAACCACCACTGAGGATAGGTGAAGGAAGTATGGTGAACATCTACCACTGATGATAGGTGAAGGCAGTATGGTGAACACCCACCACTGAGGATAGGTGAAGGCAGTATGGTGAACATCCACCACTGATGATAGGTGAAGGCAGTATGGTGAACACCCAGTACTGAGGATAGGTGAAGGCAGTATGGTGAACACCCAGTACTGAGGATAGGTGAAGGCAGTATGGTGAACACCCAGCACTGAGGATAGGTGAAGGCAGTATGGTGAACACCCAGTACTGAGGATAGGTGAAGGCAGTATGGTGAACAACCACCACTGAGGATAGGTGAAGGCAGTATGGTGAACACCCAGTACTGAGGATAGGTGAAGGCAATACAGTGAACACCCACCACTGAGGATAGGTGAAGGCAGTATGGTGAACACCCACCACTGAGGATAGGTGAAGGCAGTATGGTGAACACACAGTACTGAGGATAGGTGAAGGCAGTATGGTGAACACCCAGTACTGAGGATAGGTGAAGGCAGTATGGTGAACACCCAGTACTGAGGATAGGTGAAGGCAGTATGGTGAACACCCAGTACTGAGGATAGGTGAAGGCAGTATGGTGAACACCCAGTACTGAGGATAGGTGAAGGCAGTATGGTGAACACCCAGTACTGAGGATAGGTGAAGGCATTATGGTGAACACCCAGTACTGAGGATAGGTGAAGGCAGTATGGTGAACACCCAGCACTGAGGATAGGTGAAGGCAGTATGGTGAACACCCAGTACTGAGGATAGGTGAAGGCAGTATGGTGAACACCCAGTACTGAGGATAGGTGAAGGCAGTATGGTGAACACCCAGTACTGAGGATAGGTGAAGGCAGTATGGTGAACACCCAGTACTGAGGATAGGTGAAGGCAGTATGGTGAACACCCACCACTGAGGATAGGTGAAGGCAGTATGGTGAACATCCACCACTGATGATAGGTGAAGGCAGTATGGTGAACAACCACCACTGAGGATAGGTGAAGGAAGTATGGTGAACATCTACCACTGATGATAGGTGAAGGCAGTATGGTGAACACCCACCACTGAGGATAGGTGAAGGCAGTATGGTGAACATCCACCACTGATGATAGGTGAAGGCAGTATGGTGAACAACCACCACTGAGGATAGGTGAAGGCAGTATGGTGAACACCCAGTACTGAGGATAGGTGAAGGCAGTATGGTGAACACACAGTACTGAGGATAGGTTAAGGCAGTATGGTGAACACCCAGTACTGAGGATAGGTGAAGGCAGTATGGTGAACACCCAGTACTGAGGATAGGTGAAGGCAGTATGGTGAACACCCAGTACTGAGGATAGGTGAAGGCAGTATGGTGAACACCCAGTACTGAGGATAGGTGAAGGCTATATGGTGGTGAAGGCTATATGGTGAACAACCACCACTGAGGATAGGTGAAGGCAGTATGGTGAACACCCAGTACTGAGGATAGGTGAAGGAAGTATGTTGAACACCCACCACTGAGGATAGGTGAAGGAAGTATGTTGAACACCCACCACTGAGGATAGGTGAAAGCAGTATGTTGAACACCCACCACTGAGGATAGGTGAAAGCAGTATGGTGAACAACCACCACTGAGGATAGGTGAAGGCAGTATGGTGAACACCCAGTACTGAGGATAGGTGAAGGAAGTATGTTGAACACCCACCACTGAGGATAGGTGAAGGAAGTATGTTGAACACCCACCACTGAGCTATTTAACATCAGCACAATTGAAGAAAAGGAAACAAGGAGAGGACTTTTTTCACATTTTGTTATGTTACATCCTTATTTGAAAATGTATCATCAATCTACACACAATACCCCATAATGACAAAGAGAAAACAGGTTTTTAGAAATGTTTGCAAATTTATAAAAAATGAAAAACAGATACCTCATTTACATAAGTATTCAGACCCTTTGCTATGCGACTTGAAATTAAGCTCAGGTGCATCCTGTTTCCATTGATCATCCTTGAGATGTTTCTACAACTTGATTGGAGTCCACCTGTGATAAATTCAATTGATTGGACATGATTTGGAAAGGCACACACCTGTCTATATAATGACCCACAGTTGACAGTGCATGTCAGAGCAAAAACCAAGGCATGAGGTTGAAGGAATTGTCCGTAGAGTTCAGAGACAGGATTGTCAAGGAACAGATCTGGGGAAGGATACCCAAAAAATTATGCAGCATTGAAGGCCCCCAAGAACACAGTGGCTTCCATCATTCTTAAATGGAAGAAGTTTGGAACCACCAAGACTCTTCCTAGAGCTGGCCGCCTGGCCAAACTAAGCAATCGGGGGAGAAGGCTCTTGGTCAGGGAGGTGACCAAGAACCCGATTGTCACTCTGACAGAGCTCCAGAGTTCCTCTGTGGAGGTGGGAGAACCTTCCAGAAGGACAAATATCTCTGCAGCTCTCCACCAACCAGGCCTTTATGGTAGAGTGGCCAGTCGGAAGCCACTCCTCAGTGAAAGGGACATGACAGCCCGCTTGGGGTTTGCCAAAAGGCACCTACAGGACTCTCAGACCATGAGAAACAAGATTCTCTGGTCTGATGAAACCAAGATTTAATTCTTGGCCTGAATGCCAAGCATCATGTCTGGAGGAAACCTGGCACCATCACTACGGTGAAGCATGGCGGTGGCAGAATCATGCTGTGGGGATGTTTTTCAGTGGCACCTACTTAGAGACTAGTTAGGATTGAGGAAGAGATGAACGGAGCAAAGTACAGAGAGATACTTGATGAAAACCTGCTCCAGAGCGCTCAGAACCTCAGACTGAGGCAAAGGTTCACCTTCTAACAGGACAATGACACTAAGCACACAGCCAAGACAACGCAGGAGTGGCTTCGGGACAAGTCTATTATGTAAATGTGACATCCTTTTCTTATTAATACATTTGTAGAAAGTTCTAAAAACCTGTTTTTGCTATGTCATGGGGTATTGTGTGTAGATTGATGAGGGGACAAAATGATTTAATCCATTTTAGAATAAAGCTGTAACGTAACAAAATGTGGAACATGTCAAGGGGTCTGAATACTTTCCGAATGTTCTGTATACACTCCTCGGACAGTTTATTTGGTACACTCATCTATTACCGGTTTTGACCCGCTTTGCCTCCTGCATGGATACACCTGGTCAGCAAAAATGTTAAGATACGTTGTGGCGTTCAATCATTGTTCAATTGGCATCAAGTGACCTAACGTGTGCCAGAAAAACATTCCTCACACCAGTACACCACCTTCATGGACTGCTTACGCCAAATCCTGACTGCCATCAGCATGATGCAAGAGGAACCGGACCAGGCATTGTTTTTCCACTCCTCAATTGTCCAGTGTTGGAGAACGTGTGCCCACTGGAGCCGTTTCTTCTTGTTTTTAGCTGATCGGGGTAGAACGTCTGCTGCAACAGCCCATCCGTGACAAGGATTGACGAGTTGCACATTCCGAGATGCATTTCTGCACACCACTGTTTTACTGCACCGTTATTTGTCAGTTTGTGGCCCGCCTGTTATTTTGTACAATTCTCCTTCAACCTCTCATCAATTAACTGTTTTTCACCCACACTACTGCCACTGACTGGATGTTATTTGTTTACTAGACAATGTAGTGCGTGAAAAGCCCAGGAGGCGACCATTTCTGAGATACTGGAACCGGCGTGCCTGGCACCAACGATCATACCACGCTCAAAGTCTCTTAGGTCACTTGTTTTGCCCATTATAACGTTCAATAGAACAGTAAATGAACGCCTCGATGCCTGTCTGCCTGCTTTATATGAAGGGTCTTTATGGCCTGTATACATGTAAGCATGGTGAGCTCACTGATCATGGCCCCTCTCATGAGAACCTCTATCCACAGACATTGGCTCCAGTCATCTTGGATGACACACACACACACACACACACACACACACACACACACACACACACACACACACACACACACACACACACACACACACACACACACACACACACACACACACACACACACACACACACACACACACAGCCCTGGGAGACAGATACTGTAGAGACTGCACCCCCCTGTGCCTCTCCAAAGTGTGAAATCAATTTCCCTCGGCCCCATGGAGGCTCAGGTGCTAAACTCATCTCTCGGCGCCCCCTCATCTTAATTCAATAAGCAGACGCCAGGAGAGAGAGAGAGGGAGAGAGAGAAGGGGGGGTGGAGTCTGTCCTTGATGTCAACCCTAGCTGTGCAGCATACCATGACTGACGGAGAGTCGGACACGTTGTCGGGTGGGGGTGGAGTCTCATCGTGCCCAGACACAATACCTGACTGCTCTCCCTCTTTTTCTACCTCCCTCTCTCTCTCTCCCTATCACTCTACCTCCCTCTATCTCTCAGCAGTGAGGAACAGATGGACAGAGTGGGAAGGAGGGATGAGGAAGAGGAGAGCATAGAGGGCTAGAAATAAGCTGCCTAGAATAGACATGATCTGTTCCCAATCCCAAATCGACTCCTAGCTAGCCCCTTTAAGTCAGGACATTCATCGTCACGTGTACAGGGTTTTCACCTTAGTGCAGAGGAAGGAGGTAAGGAAGCTACTTTAGACTATTGAGATGCACCCCATTGAGGTTTGAGTTGAGGCCTCAAATAAATAGTAAATATTGATCTAATTTAATTGTATTATGGGATGATTTCTGAGAGTCCAATAAGCCTGCCAGACTCCCTTGCATGGTCACTCTGAGAAGAGGTGCAGGAGTGTGTGTGTGACAGTGAGTGCCAGCCAGGGTGTAAAACTAACACCTGATGAAGAACCTGACTACCAGCTGATGGTTCCTATCATCGATCGCTCATCCTGTCTCCCTTCATCCTCTTATCCCTCACTCCCTCCTCATCTCCCCGCTCCTCCACGCCTTGCTCACTCTGTATCACTCACCGTCTCATCCAGTTAAGATTGAGTACACTGCATTCTATTGGAATGATGTCAATACCTGTACGGTAGTGGGGCTTAGACCGCTGTTTGCCAACAATCACTCCATTGCAGCTAAAGATTAGATTTAGTCTATTTGGCATGTTATAAGCACATTTGATAAGGATTGTATGTGGATCACAAGGTAAAAAATCTTACTGGTTCAATATACAGGCAGAATATATACCATACACCTGATTGTGTCTCTTCTGATTTGATCCATTATTTCTCTCCCTCGCCAGGTTCGGTGGGGACGGGAGGGCGGGTGTGCAACCGGACGTCCCGCGCCGTAGACAGCTGCGAGGTTATGTGCTGCGGCCGGGGCTACGATACAACACGCGTCAGCCGCACCACCAAGTGTGAGTGCAAGTTTCACTGGTGCTGCGCTGTGCACTGCCGGGACTGCAACCAGGAGATGGACGTGCACACCTGCAAGGCCCAAACATGACTATACCACCAACCAACCTCTTATCCAGATTTGGTCTGAAATGGCAACCTATTTCCCATTGGTGCACTACTTTTGAGTAGTGCACTAGCTAGTGAATAGGGTGGATTTTGGACATAACGCCAAATCAGTCTGACTTGCACCTGTAGGCTATTGCACCAAGAACACCTTACAATCTAATTTTGTTCTTCCCTCACATTCCATTATATTTATTTGCTCTCTCAATAACCAAAAATTATTTCTGAAATGTATTCAAATTTGTATATGTAAATACAAACTTTATGTAATTTAAAAGAAAGTTGAGTGTATAGTTTATGGAAACTGGTTGATAGCAGACCTGACCATACACCCCTGTCCTCAACCAGCCAGTTCCAGGACATGCTTTAGTCACCTGACCGCCATTTATGTTCCATGGCCCACAGGAATATTTATTACAGTTGTGATATATGCTTGACAATCAAAATTGTGTAGTAGAAGTTGCAGCAATACACATAGTCCTTTATTTTGGTATTTTTTTTCACTTTTTTAATGATGGCAATTGAGCACCTTTTTTTTGTACAACAAAAAAACGTTTTTTCTTTTTTTTTTACATGATTTGAAAACAAAATTGAATATATCAAATAAAGTCAAAACCGATTCAGAATGTTTCCCTTTTCTCTTCTCTTCCATCCTCTCTGTCCGTCTAATCCATGATCTTGGCACAAAGGGTGTGTCAGTCAGTCTGGTTCAGTCTAGTCCAGTCAGATGCGTGTGAGTTGGTGCCACAGACTGGATGGCAGGATGCTCTCCACTTTCTCCATGATGAAGTTCAGAGGAGCAAACAGGGTGCTAAGAAACTACATACAGAGAGACATGATGTTAGAACACACACGCCAATTCCTAGTGGAACCATTGCAACCAGATTTCTTCCTGAACATGTCAAGGTACTGTATGTAGATAGGTGCACCATAACATTCCAGTTGAGAATGTACCCATCTTTACTGAAGCTCTGCGCATTTCAAGGTAGCTACTGTGGGTTGTCGTTGGCCTCAAATGATAGCTAGAGGACCATGATAGGAGCACCATAGCATGCCAGTTTAGGTACTGTGCTCAATGGGGCAGAACCAGAACTTGTCTACCAGGTATGTTGACTACTGACTGTGCTCTAACCCCTAAGAGTGGTAGTGGACTCTCTGTCAGCTCCCCATTCATCTCTCCTTCATCCTCCTCCCCTCTGATGTTATTTTGCCCCCTCTCTTTCTATTCACACCACCCTCACTCTCATCCCTCTCTCTCCTCTCTGATGTGTTTTGGCAACATGCAGTGTGGGGGATAGGGGCTCCCTCAGAGGGATTGAGGGTGATGGAGGTTTGGCTTTGTCTGATGGCAGATAAAGGCTGTCAGGGAGAGATGGAGAGAGGTGGAACAAGCACCTTGTTTACATGCTAAGAGTGAAAGAGGCCCTGTTCCAATGCTTTGAAGATGCACCTTTACTTCCTTCCGTCTTTCTTTGGGAGAACCCAGTGATCTGACATGATTCGATAGGTGAAAGCCAAGTCATGTTTTCATCCATTCAATCATATTAGATCAGTGCTTACTTACTTACTAAGAAAGGGAGGAACAGTGCCTCTACCCTTGCATGTAAACCAGATGCTGATTAGTTTGTCTTTGAGGTATTGGAAGTGGATCAGAGTGTGTCTGATCATTCTGTTTCTTATTACGTATACCAGAATGTTTCTATTGGCAAGAACATACTCACCTTTACCATTAAGGCGAGAATGCAGGTTCTACCAACTAAATACAACCTAGCACTCTGGTACCCTGCAAACCATGATCTGTTTTGTATCTCACATGATGTAATAGAGTATATTGCAGATATTGTTAATGGTTTCTATTCATATAAGGACCAGTACATATATAACCTTTATTTAACTAGGCAAGTCAGTTAAAAACAAATTCTTATTTACAATGACAGCCTAGGAACAGTGTGTTAACTGCCTTGTTCAGGGGCAGAACAACAGATTTTTATCTTGTCAGCTCGGGGATTCGATCTAGCAACCTTTCAGGTTACTGGCCAAACGCTCTAACCACTAGGCTTCCTGCCGCCTCACATATCTAGACATGACTGCCTCGTTGACCATATAGCTAGTGAGATGAAACAGGCAGTACCACCATCAGTGCATATTCAAACATTCTCATCAGAGGAGGCTGATGAAGATGTGTTGTGTTTTCTTGTATACCAAATATGTCAGATATTGTTGTTGTGGAGGGAGGCCCGAAGGGGGTGCTAATTTGGAAGTAGGTTGCTTTGACACCTACATGAAGCATACCTTTGCTGCTAAGCCCCTTGTCAAGTGGAAACATAGGCTGACTGTACGTAGCCTTCAGATTGCAGGGCTACATAGGACAAAGGCAAAGCAGCTAGCGAGGTACTGCGCCGTTGTAGAGCTCATGGGCAGCCTAGCTTCATGGTGAAGGTGCTTTCTATGTCCAGATATCCGTGACCTTTGATGTGTTTGAATCATTCTCGACTGTAATGTGATTTGTGGATTCAAATAAAGTATTTAAAGTGTGTGTATGTCATCAGCACCCAGCTAAAACAGGGCCAGAACAGAGCAAGTGCAGGGCCAGAACAGAGCAGAGCAGAGCAAGCCCCTGCAGAGGAGATGGTAGCTGCTGATAGAGTCACACCAGGAGCAGAGCGATGAGCTCACACACATTCCAGGGGAGTGGCAGCACAGACAGCACAGGCCTGCTGAGGAAGTGCATCACGCCGAGGAGAATGCCCTCCACTGGTAGATAGGAGAGGGCCTGTGTAGGTTCTAGGGGTTGGATTCAATAGTTCTAAGCTGCTTCCTTTACACATTTCCTTCCCTGCATCACCACTGATCCACAAGAACTTGATATAGGACCTTGCATCAACTTGTATAGAGCCAAGTCTCCTGTTATCCAGACTTCAGATAAAAGCAAATCTATGGTTGTTACAGTCAAAACAAAAATGTCTCAATGACAACCTCTGTACAGTTCAGAAAAACGCAACAAAATGAATGGCCGCCACATGAAGAATCTGAATGCAAATAACCTTATTGGGGATGGGGACTTGGCTTAGAGAGGGAACTGGTATGTGTGCGTGAGTGGATGGGGACTTGGCTTAGAGAGGAACTGGTATGTGTGCGTGAGTGGATGGGGACTTGGCTTAGAGAGGTTACTGGTATGTGTGCGTGAGTGGATGGGGACTTGGCTTAGAGAGGTTACTGGTATGTGTGCGTGAGTGGATGGGGACTTGGCTTAGAGAGGGAACTGGTATGTGTGCGTGAGTGGATGGGGACTTGGCTTAGAGAGGGAACTGGTATGTGTGCGTGAGTGGATGGGGACTTGGCTTAGAAAGGGAACAGGTATGTGTGCGTGAGTGGATGGGGACTTGGCTTAGAAAGGGAACTGGTATGTGTGCGTGAGTGGATGGGGACTTGGCTTAGAGAGGGAACTGGTATGTGTGCGTGAGTGGATGGGGACTTGGCTTAGAGAGGGAACTGGTATGTGTGCGTGAGTGGATGGGGACTTGGCTTAGAGAGGGAACTGGTATGTGTGCGTGAGTGGATGGGGACTTGGCTTAGAGAGGGAACTGGTATGTGTGCGTGAGTGGATGGGGACTTGGCTTAGAGAGGGAACTGGTATGTGTGCGTGAGTGGATGGGGACTTGGCTTAGAGAGGGAACTGGTATGTGTGCGTGAGTGGATGGGGACTTGGCTTAGAGAGGAACTGGTATGTGTGCGTGAGTGGATGGGGACTTGGCTTAGAGAGGGAACTGGTATGTGTGCGTGAGTGGATGGGGACTTGGCTTAGAGAGGGAACTGGTATGTGTGCGTGAGTGGATGGGGACTTGGCTTAGAGAGGGAACTGGTATGTGTGCGTGAGTGGATGGGGACTTGGCTTAGAGAGGGAACTGGTATGTGTGCGTGAGTGGATGGGGACTTGGCTTAGAAGGGAACTGGTATGTGTGCGTGAGTGGATGGGGACTTGGCTTAGAGAGGGAACTGGTATGTGTGCGTGAGTGGATGGGGACTTGGCTTAGAAAGGGAACTGGTATGTGTGCGTGAGTGGATGGGGACTTGGCTTAGAGAGGGAACGTGAGTGGATGGGGACTTGGCTTAGAAAGGGAACAGGTATGTGTGCGTGAGTGGATGGGGACTTGGCTTAGAGAGGAACTGGTATGTGTGCGTGAGTGGATGGGGACTTGGCTTAGAGAGGGAACTGGTATGTGTGCGTGAGTGGATGGGGACTTGGCTTAGTGGATGGGGAACTGGTACTGGTAGGTGTGCGTGAGTGGATGGGGACTTGGCTTAGACTTGGCTTAGAGAGGGAACTGGTATGTGTGCGTGAGTGGATGGGGACTTGGCTTAGAGAGGGAACTGGTATGTGTGCGTGAGTGGATGGGGACTTGGCTTAGAGAGGGAACTGGTATGTGTGCGTGAGTGGATGGGGACTTGGCTTAGAGAGGGAACTGGTATGTGTGCGTGAGTGGATGGGGACTTGGCTTAGAGAGGGAACTGGTATGTGTGCGTGAGTGGATGGGGACTTGGCTTAGAGAGGGAACTGGTATGTGTGCGTGAGTGGATGGGGACTTGGCTTAGAGAGGGAACTGGTATGTGTGCGTGAGTGGATGGGGACTTGGCTTAGAGAGGGAACTGGTATGTGTGCGTGAGAGTGAAAGCGACCGGTGCAGGAGACTCACCGCTTTAGCGAAGACTCCCATGAGCTCGGGGAACTGGTGTGTTAGCAGGGCCAGCATGGCGGTGAAGGAGCAGAGACCAGCCGTGAAAAGGATGAAGAACGGCAGCTCCTTCTTAGGATACACCGACACCTCATGAAACACTGCTTCCACATGAGAGAGAGCGCATCAACACACTGTACATACTTTATTCACACACACAGTATTATCTCATACCCCTGAACATTGACTCGGTACTGGTACCCCGTGTACAATGCATTCAGAAAGTATTCAGACCCCCTTTTTCCACATTTTGTTATATTACAGCCTTATTTCTAGAATAGATTTAAAAAATATATATATTCTCAATCTACACACAATACCGCATAATGACATTTTTGCAAATGTATCAATAAATAATATATATATATATTTTTTTTAAACCTCATTTAAGTACTCAGACCCTATGCTATGAGACTCAAAATTGAGCTCAGGTGCATCCCGTTTCCATTGATCATCTTTGAGATGTTTCTACAACTTGATTAGACATGATTTGGAAAGGCACACATCTGTCTATATAAGGTCCCACAGTTGACAGTGCATATCAGAGTAAAAACCAAGCCATAAGGTTGAAGGAATTGTCCATTGAGCTCCGAGACAGGATTGTGTCGAGGCACAGATCTGGGGAAGGGTACCAAAAAAATGTCAGGGGCATTGAAGATCCTCAGACGGCAGGGTAGCAAGGTAAAAAAGAACAGTGGCCTCCATCATTCTTAAATGGAAGGAGTTTGGAACCACCAAGACTCTTCTTGAAACTGGCCGCCTAGCCAAACTGCGCAATTGGGGGAGAAGGGCCTTGGTCAGGGAGGTGACCAAGAACCTGATGGTCACTCTGGCAGGATCCCCTGTGGAGATGGGAGAACCTTCCAGAAGGACAAAAATCTCTGCAGCACTCCAGGCCTTTATGGTAGAGTGGCCAGAAAGCTTGCCAAAAGGCAAAGGACTCTCTGGTCTGATGAAACCAGATTGAACTCTTTGGCCTGAATGCCAAGCATCATGTCTGGAGGAAACCTGGCACCATCCCTACGGTGAAGCATGGCAGTGGCAGAATCATGCTGTGGGGATGTTTTTCAGTGGCAGGGACTGGGAGACTAGACAGGATGGAGGGAGGGAAAGATGAACAGAGCAAAGTACAGAGAGATCTTTGATGAAAACCTGCTTCAGAGAGCTCAGGACCTCAGACTGGGGTGAAGGTTCACCTTCCAACAGGACAACGACCCCAAGCCCACAGCCAAGACAACACAGGAGTGGCTTCGGGACAAGTCTCTGAATGTCCTTGAGTGGCCCAGCCAGAGCCCAGACTTGAACCCGATCGAACAGCACTGAAAAGACCTGAAAATAGCTGTGCAGCGACGCTCCCCATCCAACCTGACAGAGCTTGAGGGGATAAGAAAACTAAGAAAATTCAAGGCTGTAATCAATGCCAACGGTGCTTCAACAAAGTACTGAATAAAGGGTGTGAATACTTGTGTAAATGTGAGTTTATTTTTAATAACTTTACAAACATTTCTAAAACCCTGTTTTTTCTTTGTCATTATGGGATATTATGTGTAGATTAATGAGGGAACATTTTAGAATAATGCTGTAATGTAACAAAATGTGGAAAAAGTGAAGGGTCTGAATACTTTCCCAATGCACTGTGGACAAGTTATCATTAATCATTGTGTATTCAATTCCTTGTGTTATTATTTATTTATGCATTCCCATTCATTTGTTTCTCTTTGCATTGTTGGGAAGGGCCGTCAGTAAGCATTTCACTGATAGTCTACACCTGATGTTTACCAAGCATGTAACAAATAACATTTGATTTGTACACAGACACCTCACAAAACACTGCTTCCACATGAGAAATACAGAAAGTCAACACACCGCACACACAGTTGAATCCAGAGCGTCTCTTACTTGGTAGCAGCTCTCTGTCTGCGGTCTCGGTGCAGATGGGATATGGGTAGAAGAGGTGTCCTTTCTCCAGAGGGTAGGGGATCATTCTAAAAGCTGTGGAGGAAAGAGGACACAGCAGTCAGAATAGGTTCAGTCAGGTACAAAGGGTTCATGTTCAGCTCAGAAGTGTAGTGCACCATTAGAAAACTCTGAAAATGTGTGTTGTACTCACTGCCCTGAAAATGTGTATTGTACTCACTGCCCTCAAAATGTGTGTTGTACTCACTGCCTTCAAAATGTGTATTGTACTCACTGCCCTCAAAATGTGTATTGTATTCACTGCCCTCAAAATGTGTGTTGTACTCACTGCCCTCAAAATGTGTATTGTACTCACTGCCCTCAAAATGTGTGTTGTAATCACTGCCCTCAAAATGTGTGCTGTACTCACTGCCCTCAAAATGTGTGTTGTACTCACTGCCCTCAAAATGTGTGTTGTACTCACTGCCCTCAAAATGTGTATTGTACTCACTGCCCTCAAAATGTGTGTTGTACTCACTGCCCTCAAAATGTGTGTTGTACTCACTGCCCTCAAAATGTGTATTGTACTCACTGCCCTCAAAATGTGTATTGTACTCACTGCCCTCAAAATGTGTGTTGTACTCACTGCCCTCAAAATGTGTATTGTACTCACTGCCCTCAAAATGTGTGTTGTAATCACTGCCCTCAAAATGTGTGCTGTACTCACTGCCCTCAAAATGTGTGTTGTACTCACTGCCCTCAAAATGTGTGTTGTACTCACTGCCCTCAAAATGTGTATTGTACTCACTGCCCTGAAAATGTGTGCAAGTGTGTGTTACAGAGTAAAGGCAATGTGTAACACAATGAAGTTATGGGGTATGAGGTAAAGCGGATGTTGTGTGTGTGTGTGTGTGTGTTACGCACTGCCCTCCCAGGTACAGTGGAGCAGGTTAAGGGCCCCCTCCACCCTCTTCCAGTGCTGCAGGTGAAAGAAGGCGTATGCTATGGCCTCACTGTCCCCTCGCTTCAGAATGTGCTCTGGAGGCAGTATTAAACTTTTCATTTCTAACAGGTACTGTGGAAGACAGAGAGAGAGAGTCAGTAAGTACAATATAAAATGGACAACAGAAACATACTTTTTAATGCAACTTTATACCAGTTCATACAACCAGGGGAACGTCGATCAGCATTCAAGTAGCACTATTATAAGCGTCGTAGTAGTAGTGGTAGTGGTAGTAGTAGTAGTAGTAGTGGTTAGTGGTAGTAGTGGTTAGTGGTAGTAGTAGTAGTGCTACAGTAGTAGTAATAATAGTAGTAGTGGTAGTAGTAGTAGTGGTAGTAGTAGTAGTGCTACAGTAGTAGTGGTAGTAGTAGTAGTGGTAGTAGTAGTAGTAGTAGTGGTAGTGGTGGTAGTAGTAGTAGTAGTGGTAGTAGTAGTGGTAGTAGTGGTGGTAGTGGTAGTGGTAGTAGTGGTAGTAGTAGTAGTGGTAGTAGTGGTTAGTGGTAGTAGTAGTGGTAGTAGTGGTTAGTGGTAGTAGTAGTAGTGCTACAGTAGTAGTAGTAATAGTGCTACAGTAGTAGTAGTAGTAGTAGTATTAGTGCTACAGTAGTAGTAGTTAGTGGTGTTGTAGTAGTAGTAGTGGTTAGTGGTGCTGCAGTAGTAGTAGAAGTAGTAGTTGTGGTTAGTGGTGCTGCAGTAGTGCTACAGTAGTAGTAGTTGCTAGTGGTGCTGTAGTCAGTGGTGTAAAGTACTTAAGTAGTACTTTCAAGTATTTTTACTTAAGTAATTTTTGGGGGAATCTGTACTTAACTATTTATATTTTTGACAACTTTTACTTCAATACATTCCGAAAGAAAATAATGTACTTTTAACTCCGTACATTTTCCCTGACACCCAGAAGTACTCGTTACATTATTAATGCTTAGCAGGAGAGGTAAATGGTCTAATTTACACACTTATCAAGATAAAATCCCTGGTCATCCTACTGCCTCTGATCTGGTGGACTCACTAAACACATGCTTCATTTCTAAATGATATCTGAGAGTTGGAGTGTGCCCCTGGCTATCCGCTTTTACATTTTATGGTTCTGTCTGGTTTGCTTAATATACAGAATTATAAGTGACTTATACTTTTAGACTTTTACTCAAATAGGATTTTACTGGGTGACTTTCACTTTTACATGAGAAATGTTCTATTAAGGCATCTTTACTTTTACTCAAGTATGACAATTGGGTACTTTTTCCCCACTGGCTGCACTAGTAGTTGTTAGTGGTGCTACAGTAGTAGTAGAGGTAGCAGCAGTGCTACAGTAGTAGTGCTACAGTAGTATTTGTAGTAGAGGTCGACTATAGTAATAGTAGTAGTGCTATGGAAGTAGTAGTAGTAGGAGTAGTAATGGGTTCTGTAGTAATAGTATTAGTAGTAGTAGTAGTAGTAGTAGTAGTAGTAGTAACGGGTTCTACAGTAGTAGTAGTAGTAGTAGTAGTAGTAATGGGTTCTACAGTAGTAGTAGTAGTAGTAGTAGTAGTAGTAGGTTCTACAGTAGTAGTAGTAGTAGTAGTAGTAGTAGTAATGGGTTCTACAGTAGGAGTCGTCGTAGTGGTGCTACAGTAGTAGTAGTAGTAGTAGTAGTAGTAGTAGTAGTAGTAGTAGTAGTAGTAGTAGTAGTAGTAACGGGTTCTACAGTAGGAGTTGTCGTGGTGGTGCTATAGTAGTAGTAGTAGTAATGGGTTCTACAGTAGGAGTCGTCGTCATAGTGGTGCTACAGTAGTAGTAGTAGTAGTAGTAGTAGTAGTAACGGGTTCTACAGTAGGAGTTGTCGTGGTGGTGCTACAGTAGTAGTAGTAGTAGTAGTAGTAGTAGTAACGGGTTCTACAGTAGGAGTTGTCGTGGTGGTGCTACAGTAGTAGTAGTAGTAGTAGTAGTAGTAGTAGTAGTAATAGTAGTAACGGGTTCTACAGTAGGAGTTGTCGTGGTGGTGCTACAGTAGTAGTAGTAGTAGTAGTAGTAGTAGTAGTAGTAGTAGTAGTAGTAGTAGTAACGGGTTCTACAGTAGGAGTCGTCGTCATAGTGGTGCTACAGTAGTAGTAGTAGTAGTAGTAGTAGTAGTAGTAGTAGTAGTAGTAGTACCTCTGGCCTGCTCGCCTCCCTACCACTAGTAGTAGTAGTAGTAATGGGTTCTACAGTAGGAGTCGTCGTCATAGTGGTGCTACAGTAGTAGTAGTAGTAGTAGTAGTAGTAGTAGTAGTAACGGGTTCTACAGTAGGAGTTGTCGTGGTGGTGCTACAGTAGTAGTAGTATTAGTAGTAGTAGTAGTAGTAGTAGTAGTAGTAGTAACGGGTTCTACAGTAGGAGTTGTCGTGGTGGTGCTACAGTAGTAGTAGTAGTATTAGTAGTAGTAGTAGTAGTAGTAGTAGTAACGGGTTCTACAGTAGGAGTTGTCGTGGTGGTGCTACAGTAGTAGTAGTAGTAATGGGTTCTACAGTAGGAGTCGTCGTCATAGTGGTGCTACAGTAGTAGTAGTAGTAGTAGTAGTAGTAGTAGTAGTAGTAGTAAGGGTTCTACAGTAGGAGTTGTCGTGGTGGTGCTACAGTAGTAGTAGTAGTAATGGGTTCTACAGTAGGAGTTGTCGTGGTGGTGCTACATAGTGGTGCTACAGTAGTAGTAGTAGTAGTAGTAGTAGTAGTAGTAACGGGTTCTACAGTAGGAGTTGTCGTGGTGGTGCTACAGTAGTAGTAGTAGTAGTAGTAGTAGTAGTAGTAGTAGTAGTAGGTTCTACAGTAGTAGTCGGGTAGTAGTGGTGTACAGTAGTAGTAGTAGTAGTAGTAGTAGTAGTAGTAGTAGTAGTAGTAGTAGTAGTAGTAGTAGTAGTAACGGGTTCTACAGTAGGAGTTGTCGTGGTGGTGCTACAGTAGTAGTAGTAGTAGTAGTAACGGGTTCTACAGTAGGAGTTGTCGTGGTGGTGCTACAGTAGTAGTAGTAGTAGTAGTAGTAGTAACGGGTTCTACAGTAGGAGTTGTCGTGGTGGTGCTACAGTAGTAGTAGTAGTAGTAGTAGTAGTAGTAGTAACGGGTTCTACAGTAGGAGTTGTCGTGGTGGTGCTACAGTAGTAGTAGTAGTAGTAGTAGTAGTAGTAGTAGTAGTAGTAGTAGTAGTAGTAGTAGTAGTAGTCGTCGTAGTTCTACAGTAGTAGTAGTAGTAGTAGTAACGGGTTCTACAGTAGGAGTCGCGTAGTGGTGCTAGTAGTAGTAGTAGTAGTAGTAGTAGTAGTAGTAGTAGTAGTAGTAGTAACGGGTTCTACAGTAGGAGTTGTCGTGGTGGTGCTACAGTAGTAGTAGTAGTAGTATGGGTTCTACAGTAGGAGTTGTCGTGGTGGTGCTACAGTAGTAGTAGTAGTACAGTTGAAGTCAGAAGTTTACATACACTTGGAGTCATTAAAACTCGTTTTTCAACCACTCCACAAATTTCTTGTTCACAAACTATAGTTTTGGCAATTCATTTAGGACATCTACCTTGTGCATGACAGGTCATTTTTCCAACAATTGTTTACAGACAAAGATTACTTCACTTATAATTCACTGTATCACAATTCCAGTGGGTCAGATGTTTACATACACTAAGTTGAATGTGCCTTTAAACAACTGAAATTGCAACCAATCATGACCAGTTGTGATACAGCCAACCCAAATAAGAAATACATTTGATGATAGAATTCTCCCCCTACCCTCCTTCTAGGCAAGTCTATTGTCCAGCTACCTGCTAATAGCCATAATGGTGCTGTACAACGTGACAATATGTGTTTGAAGGAGTATTTTCTAGTAAGCAACAAGTTGTTTACATTCATTAAACAACTTTGTTCCAATATTTCTGTAATTCAGTGATATTTTTCCCCATAGTAATTCGTTATGGATCCATAACTAAATAAACAAACATCGGCATTTTGAAAGAGTATTTTTATCATTATTTTATTAACGAAAGCATAAAGATTCCATTATTAGTTACATTGTTTTAGTTTGAACGTGTAGACTGGCACTTAGAACAGAGGGAAAGTTTCCCTAGTCAGCTCCATTATTAGTGCAATGCCCCTTAAAGTGTTGCTCTGTCCTACCCAGTGTGACAAAGTGGGGGTCCACCCCCTCCCTCCTCTTCCCTTCCCCATGGGCTAGGTCCGTCTTCTGTGCACGGTTCAGCGGCCCATCCCGTGCCCCCTGCCATCGTGCCTTGAACGCTTTCAGTGGATAAAGCTGGAGAACTGCAAGGCAATCCCATTGTGTGCCACTCAGGAGCCATGAACAACATGACCAATGTATATTGTCCTGCTAATTACAGGGTTAATAATAGATCTGTGAGAATATCCAACAAGCTTTTAGATCATTCTAAATTAATAATAATAATAATAATAATAATATAACAATAATAATCGCTTTGTTTAAAAAATAACAATATTTTGGAGATGATTTAAAATAACGTAAAATGAGCAAGAAAAAGTCCATTTGTGAACATGGTGTGACATATGGTTACTAATTTGTAAATAAAGCTAATTTGTTTTTTTTTAGAATGATTTATTTCTGTTTTTAGAGGGAGAGAAACCTCATGGGTCTCCCAGTCAAGGCCGGCACGGGTATTGGACTAGCATCTGTCTTAGACCGTTGCACCACTCAGGCACTGTACAGCCAGCCCAGTTGGGAGTCGCCTACAGTACTACAGTGAGACCAAAATAAAATGGTTAAAAACCTTAGTGTAACAACAGTTTTAGTAAGTAATATTGAAGTCGTACACAATTATTTTCTATTTAGGTGTATGTCGCCCATTCATTGTCAGACACAGTAGGACCCAAAAGCGTAATCAGTGCTCTAACTCCCCCTTGCGCTGGTCTGGAGAAATGAAGTGGTGACGCAGGGTACCGTACTAAACCACTAATTACCTCTAAATCCCGCAGCATAATCTCAAAACTTTTAGTGGTGACGCAGGGTACCGTACTAAACCACGAATTACCTCTAAATCCCGCAGCAAAATTGCAAAACTTTTAGTGGTGACGCAGGGTACCGTACTAAACCACTAATTACCTCTAAATCCCGCAGCATAATCTCAAAACTTTTAGTGGTGACGCAGGGTACCGTACTAACCCACTAATTACCTCTAAATCCCGCAGCATAATCGCAAAACTTTTAGTGGTGACGCAGGGTATCGTACTAAACCACAAATTACCTCTAAATCCCGCAGCATAATCGCAAAACTTTTAGTGGTGACGCAGGGTATCGTACTAAACCACTAATTACCTCTAAATTCCGCAGCATAATCTCAAACTTTTAGTGGAGCAACCACTGTAGTAATGCTACTAGCGGTTGTCATGACGTTGGCCTCTTTCGGTATAGCAACCCCATCCCCCTCTCCCTGCCTCCCCCTTGCCTCCTTCAACTAGGCTGCTGTGGCCAGAGGTCGTAAATTCCTGAGAAGACCTCCTCGTGGACACACAGTATACAGAGAGTAGAATTTCATGGAGCACAAAGGAATTTCTTCCACCTCACAGAACTTGAGGTACGAACAAATTTCATGTTCCGGAGAAAGTATAAAAGATCGGTGAAGAATCCAGCTACGAACTGGTCCGTTTGTCACAACTTGGGGAAGCTCATGGGAGACGGTGTGGCCACATTACCATAACACTGTTTATATAATAGCCTCAGATGAGGTTTACATCTAATTGTTGTATAAGATGAATGAGTGAGTATGATACTGTTTGTATAATTGTGTGATATGATTTTGGACTGTTTAATGATGAAAAATACAAGTCCCTTTTGATTTGAACTAAATCAGAGGACTGCCCCTGAGCCCAGTTAGGGACAGACATCCTGGGACAGCCCTCTTCGGCCATTCCGAATAAAACCCCCACTCTGGTTTTCAATCAGCAGACCGAGCTTACCTCAATTATGAGATGGCTAAAGGTTTCAGACCATGTTTTTCTCCATTAGGAGGGCAAAGGTTGTAGACCATTGCTGAATCTTTTAACCATACCACGTGGTTAAACTCTTAGACTATCGATACCGACAGAATAAGAACAAGTCTTTGATATTAATTACTAGTATGGAGCTAGGAATTCGGTATCATTGAACGCGAAGAACGACAACCGCCGAAACACCCGTTCTATAACGAATGTCACTCTGAACAATCCCCTCTAACCACAAGCCGTCATTTCGGTTTAGCCCACTAGGGCACATTCTCCTATTATTTCATGCAACCACATTTACCTTGTTTGTTTGTTTGTTTATGCATTTCTGTGAATTACTTAGTTAGTAATAAATAAATGATTTAAGACAATTGATGTATGGACTCATAGTGAAGACTGGGTTCGTGCAGATAACCAACAATTTACGATGTTTGGAATGAGACTAACGTGAGGTAAAGTAAATAATTCATTAATTCGAAGACTAATTGATCAGATAAAATATCTAAAAAGTTATTTTAGGAAATTATAACTTTGTAATCTGAATATTTTTTCTTGGTGCCCCGACTTCCTAGTAATTACGGTTACATGATTAATCAGTCTAATCGCGTAATATCTAATTACAGAGAATCTTTGATAAAAAAAACTATCAGTCTTCAGTTAATGATAGTAAAGACACGACACAGTGTTACGTATGTAGCTCCATTGTTGTGTCTTACTTTGGGAACGTGTGGGTTGAACTCCACAGCTCTGTGTATGGCTTCTACAGCATTCATCTCGGCTGTACTCAACCCTCGCCTTGACGCTGCCTCTGGAGAGAACCTGCAATGGGGAACACGGGACACCAGTGTGTGTGTGTAAGAATGTGGGTCATTGAGTGTATGTGAAAGTGTAGTGTGTGTGTGTGTGTACCTGCAGTCATAGGGGTTACTATGCTAAGATAAATGGAATCCTCTCAGTCTCATACGCAGAACTAGGATATCTAGGAGGTGTTTTAAAATGCCCTAACCCATTTCAAAACAGAATCACTCAATATCATTCTCTCTGTCACACGAATATCCCCAGGCTAACTTTTAAATACTACTTCAGGTATGTGAACCACTTGGTGCCATTGTAACAGTGGTAAAATGATACTCACTTGTCTGATACCGCCCTGGCTTTGAGCAAGGCTGCTGTGTAGCATATTGTTGCTGATTTGGGTAAACTAATATCTGCGGGGAGACAAAGCACATATCAACAGTGTTCTTTTTCCTCCACTTAACTAGAAGACATTTCCACTAGACAGGGATGGAATAGGGCCCCTAAGGGTTTTTACTGAAGGTATTGGAGGGTTTACAGGATTTCACTAGAAAACAGTCTCATTTTACTTTAAGTCATATGATAATGGTTGGATGTAGACTTTATTTTCTAATGATTTTGTATTTTATGACTTTTGTTATGTAATGTCTGTCATTCAAACTTATGTCTCATCTCCAGAAATAAAATCACAGTGACATTGTTAGCACTGCACAGGTGTCTCTTGAATGTCTGGTCATGGACCAATGAGCAACAGTTAACATTGAACTTTTTTCACTTTAAGAGGTGTGTGTGTGTCTTACCGTCGTACTTGGCTAGTACGGCCTGTACGTCTGCGTAGTTCTGCAGCTCTAGCAGCGACTCCAGCAGGTTCTCATGGATATTGAACATACTGAGGAGAGGGAACTCCTTCATTAACTGGAAAACATACAACTGTTGTTACATGTAATACCAGACAGGCAGTGAAACAACAGACTTTAGTAACCCTGCCCAGTCCCACACAGCCTCAAACCTAGCCTGGTGCCAGACCTATTTGCTCTGTCTTGCAAAATTGTCATGGCAATAAGAGATGACGCGACAGCAGCAGATCTGGGACCAGGCTACCTCCAACCACTTCCCCAGACCTCTATGTTCTGAGGCTGCAGAAAATACATTTCCATTTCAGTCATTGAGCAGACACTCTTAACCAGAGCGACATGCGGAAGAAATTAAGGTGCCTTGCTCAAGGGCACAGACAGATTTTTTACAAAGTTGGCTCGAGGATTCAAACCAGCGACCTGTCAGTTACTGGCCCAATGCTCTAAACTTCTAGGCTACCTGCCGCCGCTGCTGTTTCGTTACATGTTTTTGTTACATTTATCATACAAATGTATAGTGATTGAAAACATTGGCAGGTAAAAATGAGGCAAATCCTAACTTTTACCAAAGTCACATTTTCACCTAGTCCACCCCCCCCGTAGTTCCCCCCGACATCAATGCTGATCTAACAGACAATTCAAGTTCAGTGGGAACTACAGTAGGATTGGGGATTGGTCCGTAACCTCCTGGTGGCTTGGTGTATACTGTACTTACATCTCTCAACATTTTGACAGCTTCTCTGGTTCGGCCCAGCTTTCTAGAGCACATAGCAAGTCTCCTCTTAATGTAAACCAGAACATTGGTGTCCCTTCCTGAGAGAAACACCGCAGCAAAGTTATTTCAGCTGGTATAACACACATGGACACACACACACACTTCCGAGCACACACACTAATAGATTTATTTGCGTATATATGTATGTGTTTGAGAGTGTGCGTCTGTGTTTCCAACCAGGTGCATGCGTAATCTTTTCGACTGTGTGTGTAGGTTCAACTGTGTGTATGTTTGACTGTCTGTCTGTCTGTCTGTATGTTTGGCTGTGTTTGTAGGTTCAACTGTGTGTATGTTTGACTGTATGTTTGGCTGTGTGTGTGTGTTTGACTGTGTTTGTTTGTACTCTACTCACTGTGCTGTGCCTCGTACTGTGCACCATGATGTTGAAGCTGTTGGCTGCGTCTGTAGCAGCCCTCTCCTGTCTTCAAGGCCTGTTTGAAGAGCTTCTCTGCCTCCACGATGGTGGTGGCCTCCTCCTCTGCCAGCAGGATGGACGCTGTTGCACAGCTGACAGGACAAGACAGACCAGTTGGAAAAGAGTGAAAATAATTTTTGGGGAAGACGACACAGAGGAAGACAACATAGAGTATATATACAAAAGTATGTGGACACCCCTTCAAATGAGTGGATTCGGATGTATAAAATCGAGCACACAGCCATGCAATCTCCATATGTTGTTGGACAGGATGCCACCTTTCCAACAAGTCAGGTCGTCAAGTCAGCTGCTCCGATAAACTGTAAGTGCTGTTATTGTGAAGTGGAAACGTCTAGGAGCAACAACGGTTCAGTTGTAAAGTGGTAAGCTTGTTGAATGCCAAGTAGTTTTTTAAACATTTTTTTAAATGTAACCTTTATTTAACTAGGCATGTCCGTTAAGAACAAATTCTTATTTACAATGACGGTGTAGGACAAGTGGGTTAACTGCATTGTTCAGGGGCAGAATGACAGATTTGACCTTGTCAGCTCTGGGATTTGATCTTGCAACCTTTCAGTTACTGGCCCAACGCTCTAACCACTAGGCTACCTGCCGCCCCAAAGTGATGGCTGGAATGGTGTAAAGCTCGCCGCCATTGGACTCTGGAGTGATGAATCACGCTTCACCCACTGGCAGTCCGAAGGATGAATCTGGGTTTGGTGGATGCCAGGAGTAGGTTGCCTGCCCAACTGCATAGTGCCCACTGTAAAGTTTGGTGGAGGAGGAATAACGGTTCTGGCTAGGCCCCTTAGTTCCAGTGACGGGAAATCTTTAACGCTACAGCATACAATGACATTCTAGTGGAGTCTCTGCTTCCAACTGTGTGGCAATAGTTTGGGGAAGGGCCATTTCCTGTTTCAGCATGACAATGCCCCCGCGCAAAAACCGAGGCCCATGCAGACATGGTTTATTGAGATCGGTGTGGAACAACTTGACTGGCCTGCACAGAGCCCTGACCCTAACCCCATCGAACACCCTTGGGATGAATTGGAAAGCCGACTGCGAGCCAGGTCTAATCACCCAACATCAGTGCCTGACCTCACTAATGCTCTTGTGGCTGAATGAAAGCAAGTCCCTGCAGTAATGTTCCAACATCTAGTGGAAAGCCTTCCCAGAAGAGTGGATGTTACAGCAGCAATAGGGGGGACCAACTCCATATTAATGCCCATGACTTTGGAATGAGGTGCTTGACGAGCAGGTGTCCACATACTTTTGGTCATGTAGTGTAGCTGGAGGGAGAAACAGGGG
The DNA here is from genome assembly GCF_036934945.1 of Oncorhynchus masou masou. Classification (NCBI taxonomy): domain Eukaryota; kingdom Metazoa; phylum Chordata; class Actinopteri; order Salmoniformes; family Salmonidae; genus Oncorhynchus; species Oncorhynchus masou. The sequence continues at coordinate 14,521,268 of NC_088233.1, read as the reverse complement.
AAGACCACACACTAAGCACAAAGGAGAATAAATTGTGATGCCGTTGACCCCTAAAAAAAGTATCCGGAAAGGCTGTGAAAATGTTATGTGTGTGTGTGTGTGTGTGTGTGTGTGTGTGTGTGTGTGTGTGTGTGTGTGTGTGTGTGTGTGTGTGTGTGTGTGTGTGTGTGTGTGTGTGTGTGTGTGTATCTCACACTTTATCGTCAGGCTGTATATACAGTGCCTTGCGAAAGTATTCGGACCCCTTGAACTTTGCGACCTTTTGCCACTTTTCAGGCTTCAAACATAAAGATATAAAACTGTATTTTTTTGTGAAGAATCAACAACAAGTGGGACACAATCATGAAGTGGAACGACATTTATTGGATATTTCAAAAAAATGTAACAAATCAAAAACTGAAAAATTGGGCGTGCAAAATTATTCAGCCCCTTTACTTTCAGTGCAGCAAACTCTCTCCAGAAGTTCAGTGAGGATCTCTGAATGATCCAATGTTGACCTAAATGACTAATGATGATAAATACAATCCACCTGTGTGTAATCAAGTCTCCGTATAAATGCACCTGCACTGTGATAGTCTCAGAGGTCCGTTAAAAGCGCAGAGAGCATCATGAAGAACAAGGAACACACCAGGCAGGTCCGAGATACTGTTGTGAAGAAGTTTAAAGCCAGATTTGGATACAAAAAGATTTCCCAAGCTTTAAACATCCCAAGGAGCACTGTGCAAGCGATAATATTGAAATGGAAGGAGTATCAGACCACTGCAAATATACCAAGACCTGGCCGTCCCTCTAAACTTTCAGCTCATACAAGTAGAAGACTGATCAGATGGCGGTGTTCGCCTTAGCAATCTCACTAGGATAAAGACCACCTCCATTCCTGTCATTATTGAAAGAGATCATGATACCTCACATCTCAAAATAGGGCTACTTAATGTTAGATCCCTTACTTCAAAGGCAATTATAGTCAATGAACTAATCACTGATCATAATCTTGATGTGATTGGCCTGACTGAAACATGGCTTAAGCCTGATGAATTTACTGTGTTAAATGTGGCCTCACCTCCTGGCTACACTAGTGACCATATCCCCCGTGCATCCCGCAAAGGCGGAGGTGTTGCTAACATTTACGATAGCAAATTTCAATTTACAAGCTTCTCGTCATGAAAAAAAAAATAGAGCAGATAATTTCTAATCTTTGGTGACTTTAATATTCACATGGAAAAGTCCACAGACCCACTCCAAAAGGCTTTCGGAGCCATCATCGACTCAGTGGGTTTTGTCCAACATGTCTCTGGACCCACTCACTGTCACAGTCATACGCTGGACCTAGTTTTGTCCCATGGAATAAATGTTGTGGATCTTAATGTTTTTCCTCATAATCCTGGACTATCGGACCACAATTTTATTACGTTTGCAATTGCAACAAATAATCTGCTCAGACCACAACCAAGGAACATCAAAAGTCGTGCTATAAATTCAGAGACAACACTGTGTCTACCCAATGACACCAGAGGACAAAAATCAGTTAACCACCTAACTGAGGAACTCAATTTAACCTTGCGCAATACCCTAGATGCAGTTGCACCCCTAAAAACTAAAAACCTTTCTCATAAGAAACTAGCTCCCTGGTACACAGAAAATACCCGAGCACTGAAGCAAGCTTCCAGAAAATTGGAACGGAAATGGCGCCACACCAAACTGGAAGTCTTCCGTCTAGCTTGGAAAGACAGTACCGTGCAGTACCGAAGAGCCCTTACTGCTGCTCGATCATCCTATTTTTCTAACTTAATTGAGGAAAATAAGAACAATCCGAAATTCCTTTTTGATACTGTCGCAAAGCTAACTAAAAAGCAGCATTCCCCAAGAGAGGATGACTTTCACTTTAGCAGTGATAAATTCATGAACTTCTTTGAGGAAAAAATTATGATTATTAGAAAGCAAATTACAGACTCATCTTTAAATCTGCGTATTCCTTCAAAGCTCAGTTGTCCTGAGTCTGCACAACTCTGCCTGGACCTAGGATCAAGAGAGACGCTCAAGTGTTTTAGTACTATATCTCTTGACACAATGATGAAAATAATCATGGCCTCTAAACCTTCAAGCTGCATACTGGACCCTATTCCAACTAAACTAACAATGTATACGAAATGCTTCAGTCTGGTTTTAGACCCCATCATAGCACTGAGACGGCACTTGTGAAGGTGGTAAATGACATTTTAATGGCATAGGACCGAGGCTCTGCATCTGTCCTCGTGCTCCTAGACCTTAGTGCTGCTTTTGATACCATCGATCACCACATTCTTTTGGAGAGATTGGAAACCCAAATTGCTCTACACGGACAAGTTCTGGCCTGGTTTAGATCTTATCTGTTGGAAAGATATCAGTTTGTCTCTGTGAATGGTTTGTCCTCTGACAAATCAACTGTAAATTTCGGTGTTCCTCAAGGTTCCGTTTTAGGACCACTATTGTTTTCACTATATATTTTACCTCTTGGGGATGTTATTCAAAAACATAATGTTAACTTTCACTGCTATGCGGATGACACACAGCTGTACATTTCAATGAAACATGGTAAAGCCCCAAAATTGCCCTTGCTAGAAGCATGTGTTTCAGACATAAGGAAGTGGATGGCTGCAAACTTTCTACTTTTAAACTCGGACAAAACAGAGATGCTTGTTCTAGGTCCCAAGAAACAAAGAGATCTTCTGTTGAATCTGACAATTAATCTTAATGGTTGTACAGTCGTCTCAAATAAAACTGTGAAGGACCTCGGCGTTACTCTGGACCCTGATCTCTCTTTTGAAGAACATATCAAGACCATTTCAAGGTCAGCTTTTTTCCATCTATGTAACATTGCAAAAATCAGAAACTTTCTGTCCCAAAATGATGCAGAAAAATTAATCCATGCTTTTGTCACTTCTAGGTTAGACTACTGCAATGCTCTCCTTTCCGGCTACCCGGATAAAGCACTAAATAAACTTCAGTTAGTGCTAAATACGGCTGCTAGAATCCTGACTAGAACCAAAGAATTTGATCATATTACTCCAGTGCTAGCCTCCCTACACTGGCTTCCTGTCAAAGCAAGGGCTGATTTCAAGGTTTTACTGCTAACCTACAAAGCATTACATGGGCTTGCTCCTACCTATCTCTCTGATTTGGTCCTGCCGTACATACCTACACGTACGCTACGGTCACAAGACGCAGGCCTCCTAATTGTCCCTAGAATTTCTAAGCAAACAGCTGGAGGCAGGGCTTTCTCCTATAGAGCTCCATTTTTATGGAACGGTCTGCCTACCCATGTCAGAGACGCAAACTCGGTCTCAACCTTTAAGTCTTTACTGAAGACTCATCTCTTCAGTGGGTCATATGATTGAGTGTAGTCTGGCCCAGGAGTGGGAAGGTGAACGGAAAGGCTCTGGAGCAACGAACCACCCTTGCTGTCTCTGCCTGGCCGGTTCCCCTCTTTCCACTGGGATTCTCTGCCTCTAACCCTATTACAGGGGCTGAGTCACTGGCTTACTGGGGCTCTCTCATGCCATCCCTGGAGGGGGTGCATCACCTGAGTGGGTTGATTCACTGATGTGGGCATCCTGTCTGGGTTGGCACCCCCCCTTGGGTTGTGCCATGGCGGAGATCTTTGCGGGCTATACTCAGCTTTGTCTCAGGATGGTAGGTTGGTGGTTGAAGATATCCCTCTAGTGGTGTGGGGGCTGTGCTTTGGCAAAGTGGGTGGGGTTATATCCTTCCTGTTTGGCCCTGTCCGTGGGTGTCTTCGGGTGGGGCCACAGTGTCTCCTGACCCCTCCTGTCTCAGCCTCCAGTATTTATGCTGCAGTAGTTTATGTGTCAGGGGGCTTGGGTCAGTTTGTTACATCTGGAGTACTTCTTCTGTCCAATTCGGTGTCCTGTGTGAATCTAAGTGTGCGTTCTCTAATTCTCTCCTTCTCTCTCTCGGAGGACCTGAGCCCTAGGACCATGCCCCAGCACTACCTGACATGATGACTCCTTGCTGTCCCCAGTCCACCTGGCCGTGCTGCTGCTCCAGTTTCAACTCTTCTACCTTATTATTATTTGACCATGCTGGTCATTTATGAACATTTGAACATCTTGGCCATGTTCTGTTATAATCTCCACCCGGCACAGCCGGAAGAGGACTGGCCACCCCACATATGCTCTCTCTAATTCTCTTTCTTTCTCTCTCTCGAAGGACCTGAGCCCTAGGACCATGCCCCAGGACTACCTGACATGATGACTCCTTGCTGTCCCCAGTCCACCTGGCCGTGCTGCTGCTCCAGTTTCAACTGTTCTGCCTTATTATTATTCGACCATGCTGGTCATTTATGAACATTTGAACATCTTGGCCATGTTCTGTTATAATCTCTACCCGGCACAGCCAGAAGAGGACTGGCCACCCCACATAGCCTGGTTCCTCTCTAGGTTTCTTCCTAGGTTTTGGCCTTTCTAGGGAGTTTTTCCTAACCACCGTGCTTCTACACCTGCATTGCTTGCTGTTTGGGGTTTTAGGCTGGGTTTCTGTACAGCACTTTGAGATATCAGCTGATGTACGAAGGGCTATATAAATACATTCGATTTGATTTGATTTGATCAGAGATGCAGCCAAGAGGCCCATGATCACTCTGGATGAACTGCAGAGATCTACAGCTGAGGTGGGAGACTCTGTCCATAGGACAACAATCAGTCGTATATTGCACAAATCTGGCCTTTATGGAAGAGTGGCAAGAAGAAAGCCATTTATTAAAGATATCCATAAAAAGTGTTGTTTAAAGTTTGCCACAAGCCACCTGGGAGACACACCAAACATGTGGAAGAAGGTGCTCTGGTCAGATGAAACCAAAATTGAACTTTTTGGCAACAATGCAAAACGTTATGTTTGGCGTAAAAGCAACACAGCTCATCACCCTGAACACACCATACCCACTGTCAAACATGGTGGTGGCAGCATCATGGTTTGGGCCTGCTTTTCTTCAGCAGGGACAGGGAAGATGGTTAAAATTGATGGGAAGATGGATGGAGCCAAATACAGGACCATTCTGGAAGAAAACCTGATGGATTCTGCAAAAGACCTGAGACTGGGACGGAGATTTGTCTTCCAACAAGACAATGATCCAAAACATAAAGCAAAATCTACAATGAAATGTTTCAAAAATAAACATATCCAGGTGTTAGAATGGCCAAGTCAAAGTCCAGACCTGAATCCAATCGAGAATCTGTGGAAAGAACTGAAAACTGCTGTTCACAAATGCTCTCCATCCAACCTCACTGAGCTCGAGCTGTTTTGCAAGGAGGAATAGGAAAAAATGTCAGTCTCTCGATGTGCAAAACTGATAGAGACATACCCCAAGCGACTTACAGCTGTCATCGCAGCAAAAGGTGGCGCTACAAAGTATTAACTTAAGGGGGCTGAATAATTTTGCACGCCCAATTTCAGTTTTTGATTTGTTAAAAAAGTTTGAAATATCCAATAAATGTCGTTCCACTTCATGATTGTGTCCCACTTGTTGTTGATTCTTCACAAAAAAATACAGTTTTACATCTTTATGTTTGAAGCCTGAAATGTGGCAAAAGGTCGCAAAGTTCAAGGGGGCTGAATACTTTCGCAAGGCACTGTACAAGAGCATATAGGTGGGGTTGATACAACCTCAATTGAGGAAGAGTTGAAGAGTCCTCATTGAAGATTCCTCAGAAAAATAATAGGTTACTTTCAAGTAATGCATGAGTGAACTGAGGCCAACCATGTTCCACAGCATCTGTATAGGTGAAAGAAGGAACTACTCACTCCTCTAGTTCCAGGGATTCGTGTGCAGCAGAGATTCGTGCCTGTGGGTTCCTCTCTCTCCACGCTTTCTGCATTACTAAAAACACACACGCACATTAGTAAGTGTTATTGAGGTCAGAGAGGTACGATACTACCTGTGAACATGAATCACACCTCCCGGGAGATGGGGTGAGTGACAGGGTGTGGTGTGTGTCTCTCTGGGTGCGTGTGTGTGTGTGTCTCTGGGTGCGTCTCTGGGTGCTGTGTGTGTGTGTGTGTCTCTGGGCGCTGTGTGTATGTGTGTGTCTCTCTGGGTGCTGTGTGTCTGGGTGCTGTGTGTGTGTGTCTCTGGGTGCTGTGTGTGCGCGTGTGTGTGTCTCGGTGCTGTGTGTGTCTCTCTGGGTGCCGTGTGTGTATGTGTGTGTGTGTGTGTCTCTGGGTGTGTGTCTCTGGGTGTGTGTCTGGGTGCTGTGTGTGTGTGTGTGTGTGTGTCTCTGGGTGCTGTGTGTGTGTGTGTCTCAGGGTGCTGTGTGTGTGTGTGTGTCTCAGGGTGTTTCTCTAGGTGCTATGTGTGTGTGTCTCTGGCTGCTGTGTGTCTCTGGGTGCTGTGTGTGTCTGAGTGCTGTGTGTGCGTCTCTGGGTTGATGTGGGTGTATGTGTCTCTGGGTGCTGTGTGTGTGTCTCTGGGTGCTGTGTGTGTGTGTCTCTCTGGGTGTTTCTCTAGGTGCTATGTGTGTGTGTCTGGGTGCTGTGTGTCTCTGGGTGTTGTGTGTGTGTGTGTGTATGCGTGTCTCTGGGTGCTGTGTGTGTGCGTGCGTGTCTCTGGGTGCTGTGTGTGTGTCTGGATGATGTGTGTGTGTATGTGTGTCTCTGGGTGATGTGTGGGTGTCTCTGGGTGATGTGGGTGTGTGTGTGGGTCTGGGTGATATGTGTCGTGTCTCTGGGTGTGTCTGTGTGTCTCTGGGTGATGTGTGTGTGTGTGTCTCGGTGCTCTGTGTGTGTCTCTCTGGGTGCGTGTCGTCTGGTGCTGTGTGTGTCTCTGAGTGTGTGTGTGTCTCTGGGTGCTGTGTCTGAGTGTGTGTGTGTGTGTGTGTGTGTGCGTCTCTGGGTGTGTGTCTGGGTGCTGTGTGTGTGTGTGTTTGTGTCTCTAGGTGCTGTGTGTGTGTGTCTCTGAGTGCTGTGTGTGTGTGTCTCAGGGTGCTGTGTGTGTGTGTGTGTCAGGGTGTTTCTCAAGGTGCTATGTGTGTGTGTCTCTGGCTGCAGTGTGTCTCTGGGTGCTGTGTGTGTGTGTGTCTCTCTGGGTGATGTGTGTGATGTGTGGGTGTCTCTGGGTGTTGTGGGTGTGTGTGTGTGTGCGTCTCTGGGTTGATGTGGGTGTATGTGTCTCTGGGTGCTGTGTGTGTGTCTCTGGGTGCTGTGTGTGTGTGTCTCTCTGGGTGTTTCTCTAGGTGGTATGTGTGTGTGTCTGGGTGCTGTGTGTCTCTGGGTGTGCGTGTGCGTGTGAGTGACGTGTGCGTGTGAGTGACGTGTGTGTCTCTGAGTGACGTGTGTGTCTCTGAGTGACGTGTGTGTCTCTGACGTGTGTGTCTGAGTGACGTGTGTGTCTCTGAGTCGTGTGTGTCTCTGTGTGTGTGTGTTTCTGTGTTTCTCTGTGACGTGTGTGTCTGAGTGAAGTGTGTCTCTCTGGGTGTTTCTCTAGGTGCTATGTATGTGTGTCTGGGTGCTGTGTGTCTCTGGGTGTTGTGTGTGTGTGTGTGCGTGTCTCTGGGTGCTGTGTGTGTGTGCGTGTCTCTGGGTGCTGTGTGTGTGTCTGGATGATCTGTGTGTGTGTGTGTCTCTGGGTGATATGTGGGTGTCTCTGGGTGATGTGGGTGTGTGTGTGTGTCTCTGGTGTGTCTGTCTGTGTGTCTGTCTGGGTGGGTGCTGTCTGTCTCTGGGTGCTGTGTGTGTGTGTCTCTGAGTGACGTGTGTGTCTCTGAGTGACGTGTGCGTGTGAGTGACGTGTGTGTCTCTGAGTGACGTGTGTGTCTCTGAGTGACGTGTGTGTCTGAGTGACGTGTGCGTGTGAGTGACGTGTGCGTCTCTGAGTGACGTGTGTGTCTCTGAGTGACGTGTGTGTCTCTGAGTGACGTGTGTGTCTCTGAGTGACGTGTGTGTCTCTGAGTGACGTGTGTGTCTGAGTGACGTGTGTGTCTGAGTGACGTGTGTGTCTCTGAGTGACGTGTGTGTCTCTGAGTGACGTGTGTGTTTCTGAGTGACGTGTGTTTCTCTGTCGTGTGTGTCTGAGTGAAGTGTGTCTCTCTGGGTGTTTCTCTAGGTGCTATGTGTGTGTGCTCTGGGTGCTGTGTGTCTCTGGGTGTTGTGTGTGTGTGTGTATGCGTGTCTCTGGTGCTGTGTGTGTGCGTGCGTGTCTCTGGGTGCTGTGTGTGTGTCTGGATGATCTGTGTGTGTGTGTGTCTCTGGGTGATATGTGGGTGTCTCTGGGTGATGTGTGTGTGGTGTGTCTCTGGGTGCTGTCTGTCTCTGGGTGCTGTCTGTGGGTGCTGTGTGTGTGTGTCTCTGAGTGACGTGTGTGTCTCTGAGTGACGTGTGCGTGTGAGTGACGTGTGTGTCTCTGAGTGACGTGTGTCTCTGAGTGTGTGTCTGAGTGACGTGTCTGTGACGTGTGTCTCTGAGTGACGTGTGTCTCTGTGACGTGTGTGTCTCTTTGGTGTGTGTGTGTGTGTGTCTCTGAGTGACGTGTGTGTGTGTGAGTGACGTGTGTGTCTGAGTCGTGTGTGTGTGACGTGTGTGTGTTTCTCTGGGTGTGTCTGGGTGCGTGTGTGTCTGAGTGACGTGTGTGTCTCTCTGTGTGTGTGAGTGTGACGTGTGTGTCTGGGTGGTGTGTGTGTCTGGGTGACTGCGTGTGACGTGTGTGTCTCTGAGTGACGTGTGTGTCTCTGAGTGACGTGTGTGTCTGTGACGTGTGTGTCTGAGTGACGTGTGTGTCTCTGAGTGACGTGTGTGTTTCTGAGTGACGTGTGTTTCTCTGAGTGACGTGTGTGTCTGAGTGAAGTGTGTCTCTCTGGGTGTTTCTCTAGGTGCTATGTGTGTGTGTCTGGGTGCTGTGTGTCTCTGGTGTTGTTGTGTGTGTGTGTGTATGCGTGTCTGGGTGCTGTGGTGCTGTGTGTGTGTCTCGTGCGTGTCTCTGTTTCTCTGGTGCGTGTGTGTCTGTGTGTGTCTCTCTGGAGGTGATGTGTGTGTGTGTGTCTCTGGGTGATGGGTGCTGTGTGGTGTCTCTGGGTGATGTGGGTGTGTGTGTGTGTCTCTGGGTGCTGTCTGTCTCTGGGTGCTGTCTGTCTCTGGGTGCTGTGTGTGTGTCTCTGAGTGTGTGTGTCTCTGTCGTGTGCGTGGGTGACGTGTGTGTCTCTGAGTGACGTGTGTGTCTCTGAGTGACGTGTGTGTCTGAGTGACGTGTGCGTGTGGTGATGTGCGTCTCTGAGTGACGTGTGTGTCTCTGGTGACGTGTGTGTCTGAGTGTGTGTCTCTGAGTGACGTGTGTGTCTCTGAGTGACGTGTGTGTCTCTGAGTGACGTGTGTGTCTCTGAGTGACGTGTGTGTCTGAGTGACGTGTGTGTCTCTGAGTGACGTGTGTGTCTCTGAGTGACGTGTGTGTTTCTGAGTGACGTGTGTTTCTCTGAGTGACGTGTGTGTCTGAGTGAAGTGTGTCTCTCTGGGTGTTTCTCTAGGTGCTATGTGTGTGTGTCTGGGTGCTGTGTGTCTCTGGGTGTTGTGTGTGTGTGTGTGTATGCGTGTCTCTGGGTGCTGTGTGTGTGCGTGCGTGTCTCTGGGTGCTGTGTGTGTCTGGATGATCTGTGTGTGTGTGTGTCTCTGGGTGATATGTGGGTGTCTCTGGGTGATGTGGGTGTGTGTGTGTGTCTCTGGGTGCTGTCTGTCTCTGGGTGCTGTCTGTCTCTGGGTGCTGTGTGTGTGTGTCTCTGAGTGACGTGTGTGTCTCTGAGTGACGTGTGCGTGTGAGTGACGTGTGTGTCTCTGAGTGACGTGTGTGTCTCTGAGTGACGTGTGTGTCTGAGTGACGTGTGCGTGTGAGTGACGTGTGCGTCTCTGAGTGACGTGTGTGTCTCTGAGTGACGTGTGTGTCTGAGTGACGTTTGTGTCTCTGAGTGACGTGTGTGTCTCTGAGTGACGTGTGTGTCTCTGAGTGACGTGTGTGTCTCTGAGTGACGTGTGTGTCTCTGAGTGACGTGTGTGTCTCTGAGTGACGTGTGTGTCTGAGTGACGTGTGTGTCTGAGTGACGTGTGTGTCTGAGTGACGTGTGTCTCTCTGGGTGTTTCTCTAGGTGCTATGTGTGTGTGTCTGGGTGCTGTGTGTCTCTGGGTGTTGTGTGTGTGTGTGTCTCTGGGTGCTGTGTGTGTGTGTGTCTGGGTGATGTGTGGGTGTCTCTGGGTGATGTGGGTGTGTGTGTGTGTGTCTCTGGGTGCTGTGTGTGTGTGTGTGTCTCTGGATTGATGTGGGTGTGTGTGTCTCTGGGTGCTGTGTGTGTGAGTGTGAGTGTGAGTGTGAGTGTGAGTGTGAGTGTGTGTGTGTGTGTGTGTGTGTGTGTGTGTCCCTGGGTGCTGTGTGTGTGTGTGTGTGTGTCTCTGGGTGTTTCTCTAGGTGCTGTGTGTCTCTGTGTGTGTGTCTCTGGGTGACGTGTGTGTGTCTGGGTGACGTGTGTGTCTCTGGTGACGTGTGTGCGTGAGTGACGTGAGTGTCTCTGAGTGACGTGTGTCTCTGAGTGACGTGTGTGTCTCTGAGTGACGTGAGTGTGTCTGAGTGACGTGTGTGTCTGAGTGACGTGTGTGTCTGAGTGACGTGTGTCTCTGGGTGTTTCTCTAGGTGCTATGTGTGTGTGTCTGGGTGCTGTGTGTCTCTGGGTGTTGTGTGTGTGTGTGTGTGTGTGTCTGCGTGTCTCTGGGTGCTGTGTGTGTGCGTGCGTGCATGTCTCTGGGTGCTGTGTGTGTGTGTGTGTCTGGATGATGTGTGTGTGTGTGTGTCTCTGGGTGATGTGTGGGTGTCTCTGGGTGATGTGGGTGTGTGTGTGTGTCTCTGGGTGCTGTGTGTGTGTGTGTCTGGGTGCTCTGTGTGTGTCTGGGTGATATGTGTGCGTGTGTCTGAGTGATATGTGTGCGATGTGTGTCTCTGGGTGATGTGTGCGATGTGTGGTGTCTCGGTGCTCTGTGCGTGTCTCTCTGGGTGCGTGTCTCTGGGTGCTGTGTGTGTGTGTGTGTGTGTGTGTGTGTCTGTCTCTGGGTGCTGTGTGTGTGTGTGTGTGTGTGTGTCTGTCTCTGGGTGCTGTGTGTGTGTGTGTGTGTCTCTGGGTGACGTGTGTGATATGTGTGTGTCTCTGGGTGACGTGTGTGATGTGTGTGTGTGTCTCTGGGTGACGTGTGTGTGTGTGTGTGTGTGTGTGTGTGTGTGTGTGTGTGTGTGTGTGTGTGTCTCTGGGTTGATGTGGGTGTGTGTGTGTGTCTCTGGGTGCTGTGTGTGTGTGTGTGTGTGTGTCTGGGTGTGTGTGTGTGTGTGTGTGTGTGTGTCTCTGGGTGCTGTGTGTGTGTGTGTGTGTGTGTGTGTCTCTGGGTGTTTCTCTAGGTGCTATGTGTGTGTGTGTCTCTGGGTGCTGTGTGTCTCTGGGTGCGTGTGTGTCTCTGAGTGACGTGTGTGTCTCTGAGTGACGTGTGTGTGTCTGAGTCGTGTGTGTGTCTGAGTGACGTGTGTGTCTGGGTGACGTGTGTGTCTCTGTGTGGTGACGTGTGTGTCTGAGTGACTTTGTGTGTGTGTGTGTGTCTCTGGGTGTTTCTCTAGGTGCTAGTGTGTGTGTGTCTGGGTGCTGTGTGTCTCTGGTGTGAGTGTGTGTGTGTGTGTGTGTGATGACGTGTCTCTGGGTGCTGTGTGTGTGTCGTGACGTGCATGTCTCTGTGTGTGTCTGTGTGTGTGTCTGAGTGTGTCTGTCTGAGTGACGTGTGTGTGAGTGTGTGTGTGTGTCTCTGGGTGATGTGTGGTGTGTGTCTGTGTCTGGTGACTGTGTGTGGTGATTGTGTGTGTGTGTGTGTGTCTCTGGGTGCTGTGTGTGTGTGTGTCTGGGTGCTCTGTGTGTGTCTGGGTGATATCTCTGGGTGTGTGTCTAGGTGATATGTGTGCGATGTGTGTCTCTGGGTGTTGTGTGTGTGTGTGTGATGTGTGTCTCTGGGTGCTCTGTGCGTGTGTCTCTGGGTGCTGTGTGTCTCTGGGTGCTGTGTGTGTCTGAGTGTGTGTGTGTGTGTCTGTCTGGGTCTGGGTGATGTGGGTGTGTGTGTCTCTGGGTGCTGTGTGTGTGTGTGTGTCTCTGTGTGTGTGTGTGTGTGTGTCTCTGGTGTGATGATGTGTGTGTGTGTGTGTGGTGATGTGTGTGTCTCTGGGTGACGTGTGTGATGTGTGTGTGTGTCTCTGGGTGCTGTGTGTGTGTGTGTGTGTGTCTGGGTGTGTGTGTGTCTGTGGTGTGTGTGTCTGTGTGTGTGTGTGTGTGTCTCTGCGTGATGTGTGTGTGTGTGTGTGTCTCTGGGTGATGTGCTGTGTGTGTGTGTGTGTGTCTCTGGTGCTGTGTGTGTGTGTGTGTGTGTGTGTGTCTCTGGGTGCTGTGTGTCTGTGTCTCTGGTGTGTGTGTCTGTGTGTCTCTGTGCTGTGTGTGTGTGTGTGTGTGTGTCTGAGTGACGTGTGTGTGTCTGAGTGACTGGGTGTGTGTGTCTGTCTCTGAGTGACGTGTGTGTCTCTGAGTGACGTGTGTCTGAGTGACGTGTGTGTCTGTGACGTGTGTGTGTCTGAGTGACGTGTGTGTCTGAGTGACGTGTGTGTGTCTGGTGACGTGTGTGTGTCTGAGTGACGTGTGTCTGAGTGACGTGTGTGTCTGAGTGTGTCGTGTGTCTCTGAGTGACGTGTGTGAGTCTCTGAGTGACGTGTGTGTCTGAGTGAAGTGTGTCTCTCTGGGTGTTTCTCTAGGTGCTATGTGTGTGTGTCTGGGTGCTGTGTGTCTCTGGGTGTTGTGTGTGTGTGTGTATGCGTGTCTCTGGGTGCTGTGTGTGTGCGTGCGTGTGTGTCTCTGGGTGCTGTGTGTGTGTCTGGATGATCTGTGTGTGTGTGTGTCTCTGGGTGATATGTGGGTGTCTCTGGGTGATGTGGTGTGTGTGTGTGTCTCTGGGTGCTGTCTGTCTCTGGGTGCTGTCTGTCTCTGGGTGCTGTGTGTGTGTGTCTCTGAGTGACGTTTGTGTCTCTGAGTGACGTGTGCGTGTGAGTGACGTGTGTGTCTCTGAGTGACGTGTGTCTCTGAGTGACGTGTGTGTCTGAGTGACGTGTGCGTGTGAGTGACGTGTGTCTCTGAGTGACGTGTGTGTCTCTGAGTGACGTGTGTGTCTGAGTGACGTTTGTGTCTCTGAGTGACGTGTGTGTCTCTGAGTGACGTGTGTGTCTCTGAGTGACGTGTGTGTCTCTGAGTGACGTGTGTGTCTCTGAGTGACGTGTGTGTCTCTGAGTGACGTGTGTGTCTGAGTGACGTGTGTGTCTGAGTGACGTGTGTGTCTGAGTGACGTGTGTCTCTCTGGGTGTTTCTCTAGGTGCTATGTGTGTGTGTCTGGGTGCTGTGTGTCTCTGGATTGATGTGGGTGTGTGTGTCTCTGGGTGCTGTGTGTGTGTGTGTGTGTGTGTGTGTGTGTCCCTGGGTGCTGTGTGTGTGTGTGTGTGTGTCTCTGGGTGTTTCTCTAGGTGCTATGTGTGTGTGTCTCTGGGTGACGTGTGTGTCTGGGTGACGTGTGTGTGTCTGGGTGACGTGTGTGCGTGAGTGATGTGAGTGTCTCTGAGTGACGTGTGTGTCTCTGAGTGACGTGTGTGTCTCTGAGTGACGTGTGTGTCTGAGTGACGTGTGTCTGAGTGTGTGTCTGTGTTGTGTCTCTCTGGGTGTCTCTAGGTGCTATGTGTGTGTGTCTGGGTGCTGTGTGTGGGTGTTGTGTGTGTGTGTGTGTGTCTCTGGGTGCTGTGTGTCTCTGAGTGACGTGTGTGATGTGAGTGTGTGTGTTTCTCTGTGTTTCTCTGAGTGCTGTGTGTCTGAGTGAAGTGTCTCTCTGGGTGTTTCTCTAGGTGCTATGTGTGTGTGGGTGCTGTGTGTCTCTGGGTGTTGTGTGTGTGTATGCGTGTCTCTGGGTGCTGTGTGTGTGCGTGCGTGTGGGTGTGTGTGTGTCTGGATGATCTGTGTGTGTGTGTGTCTCTGGGTGATATGTGGGTGTCTCTGGGTGATGTGGGTGTGTGTGTGTGTCTCTGGGTGCTGTCTGTCTCTGGGTGCTGTGTGTGTCTCTGTGACGTGTGTGTCTCTGAGTGACGTGTGCGTGTGAGTGACGTGTGTGTCTCTGAGTGACGTGTGTGTCTCTGAGTGACGTGTGTGTCTGAGTGACGTGTGCGTGTGAGTGACGTGTGTCTCTGGAGTGACGTGTGTGTCTCTGAGTGACGTGTGTGTCTCTGAGTGACGTGTGTGTCTCTGAGTGACGTGTGTGTCTGAGTGACGTGTGTGTCTGAGTGACGTGTGTGTCTCTGAGTGACGTGTGTGTCTGAGTGACGTGTGTGTTTCTGAGTGACTGAGTGACGTGTGTGTCTGAGTGAAGTGTGTCTCTGGGTGTTTCTCTAGGTGCTATGTGTGTGTGTCTGGGTGCTGTGTGTCTCTGGGTGTGTGTGTGTGTGTGTGTATGCGTGTCTCTGGGTGCTGTGTGTGTGCGTGCGTGTCTCTGGGTGCTGTGTGTGTGTCTGGATGATCTGTGTGTGTGTGTGTCTCTGGGTGATATGTGGGTGTCTCTGGGTGATGTGGGTGTGTGTGTGTGTCTCTGGGTGCTGTCTGTCTCTGGGTGCTGTCTGTCTCTGGGTGCTGTGTGTGTGTCTCTGAGTGACGTGTGTGTCTCTGAGTGACGTGTGTGTCTGAGTGACGTGTGTGTCTGAGTGACGTGTGTGTCTGAGTGACGTGTGTCTCTCTGGGTGTTTCTCTAGGTGCTATGTGTGTGTGTCTGGGTGCTGTGTGTCTCTGGGTGTTGTGTGTGTGTGTGTGTGTGTGTATGCGTGTCTCTGGGTGCTGTGTGTGTGCGTGCGTGCATGTCTCTGGGTGCTGTGTGTGTGTGTGTGTCTGGATGATGTGTGTGTGTGTGTCTCTGGGTGATGTGTGGGTGTCTCTGGGTGATGTGGGGTGTGTGTGTGTCTCTGGTGTGTGTGTGTGTGTCTGGGTGCTCTGTGTGTCTGGGTGATATGTGTGCGTGTGTCTGAGTGATATGTGTGCGATGTGTGTCTCTGGGTGATGTGTGCGATGTGTGTGTCTCGGTGCTGTGTGCGTGTCTCTGGGTGTGTCTCTGGGTGCTGTGTGTGTGTGTGTGTGTGTCTGTGTGTGTGTGTGTGTGTGTGTCTGTCTCTGGGTGCTGTGTGTGTGTGTGTGTGTCTCTGGGTGACGTGTGTGATATGTGTGTGTCTCTGGGTGACGTGTGTGATGTGTGTGTGTGTCTCTGGGTGACGTGTGTGTGTGTGTGTGTGTGTGTGTGTGTGTGTGTGTGTGTGTGTGTGTCTCTGGGTTGATGTGGGTGTGTGTGTGTCTCTGTGCTGTGTGTGTGTGTGTGGTGTGTGTGTGTGTGTGTGTGTGTGTCTGGGGTGTGTGTGTGTGTGTCTCTGGGTGCTGTGTGTGTGTGTGTGTGTGTCTCTGGGTGTTTCTCTAGGTGCTGTGTGTGTGTCTCTGGGTGTGTCTCTGAGTGACGTGTGTGTCTCTGAGTGGTGTGTGTCTGAGTGACGTGTGTGTCTCTGTGTGTGTGTCTGTCGTGTGTGTGTCTGAGTGACGTGTGTGTGTCTGGGTGACGTGTGTGTGTCTGGGTGACGTGTGTGTGTCTGGGTCGTGTGTGTCTCTGATGTGTGTGTGTGTCTGGGTGACGTGTGTGTGTGTGTCTCTGTGTGTGTCTCTGGGTGCTGTGTGTGCGTGCGTGTGTGTGTCTCTGGGTGCTGTGTGTGTCGTGTCTCTGAGTGACGTGTGTGTGTCTGAGTGACGTGTGTGTCTCTGGTGACGTGTGTGTCTCTGGTGACGTGTGTCTGGGTGCTGTGTGTGTGTCTGGGTGTCTCTGTGTGTGCGTGTGTGTGTCTCAGGGTCTGAGTGTGTGTGTCTCTGTTTCTGTGCTATGTGTGTGTGTCTCTGGCTGTGTGTGTCTCTGGGTGCGTGTGTGTGTGAGTGCGTGTGTGTGTCTCTGGAGTGATGTGGGTGTGTGTCTCTGGGTGCTGTGTGTGTCTGGGTGCTGTGTGTGTGTGTCTCTCTGGGTGTTTCTCTAGGTGGTATGTGTGTGTGTCTGGGTGCTGTGTGTCTCTGGGTGTTGTGTGTGTGTGTGTATGCGTGTCTCTGGGTGCTGTGTGTGTGCGTGCGTGTCTCTGGGTGCTGTGTGTGTGTCTGGATGATCTGTGTGTGTGTGTGTCTCTGGGTGATATGTGGGTGTCTCTGGGTGATGTGGGTGTGTGTGTGTGTCTCTGGGTGCTGTCTGTCTCTGGGTGCTGTCTGTCTCTGGGTGCTGTGTGTGTGTGTCTCTGAGTGACGTGTGTGTCTCTGAGTGACGTGTGCGTGTGAGTGACGTGTGTGTCTCTGAGTGACGTGTGTGTCTGAGTGACGTGTGCGTGTGAGTGACGTGTGCGTCTCTGAGTGACGTGTGTGTCTCTGAGTGACGTGTGTGTCTGAGTGACGTTTGTGTCTCTGAGTGACGTGTGTGTCTCTGAGTGTGTGTCTCTGAGTGACGTGTGTGTCTCTGTGACGTGTGTGTCTCTGAGTGACGTGTGTGTCTCTGGGTGCTGTGTGTGTGTGTGTCTCTGAGTGATGTGTGGGTGTCTCGTGTGTGTCTGAGTGATGTGGGTGTGTGTCTGGGTGCTGTGTGTGTGTCTGGGTGCGTGTGTCTCTCTGGGTGTTTCTCTAGGTGCTATGTGTGTGTGTCTGGGTGCTGTGTGTCTCTGGATTGTCTCTGTGTGGTGTGTGTGTGTCTCTGGGTGCTGTGTGTGTGTGTGTGAGGTGTGTGTGTGTGTGTGTGTGTGTGTGTGTGTGTGTGTGTGTCCTGGGTGATGTGGGTGTGTGTGTGTGTGTCTCTGGGTGCTGTGTGTGCTGTGTGTGTGTCTCTGGGTGTTTCTCTAGGTGCTATGTGTGTGTGTCTCTGGGTGACGTGTGTCTCTGGGTCTGGGTGTGTGTGTGTGTGTCTCTGGGTGACGTGTGTGATGTGTGTGTGTGCGTGAGTGATGTGTGTGTCTCTGAGTGACTGTGTGTGTGAGTGACGTGTGTGTCTCTCGTGTGTGTCTGAGTGACGTGTGTCTCTGAGTGACGTGTGTCTCTGAGTGACGTGTGTCTGAGTCTCTGGGTGTGTGCGTGAGTGAGTGTGCTGAGTGTGTGTGTCTCTGGGTGACGTGTGTGTCTCTGTGACGTGTGTGTGTGTGTGTGTCTGATCGTGTGTCTGAGTGCGTGTGTGTCTCTGAGTGACGTGTGTGTGTCTCTGAGTGACGTGTGTGTTTCTGAGTGACGTGTGTTTCTCTGAGTGACGTGTGTGTCTGAGTGAAGTGTGTCTCTCTGGGTGTTTCTCTAGGTGCTATGTGTGTGTGTCTGGGTGCTGTGTGTCTCTGGGTGTTGTGTGTGTGTGTGTATGCGTGTCTCTGGGTGCTGTGTGTGTGCGTGCGTGTCTCTGGGTGCTGTGTGTGTGTCTGGATGATCTGTGTGTGTGTGTGTCTCTGGGTGATATGTGGGTGTCTCTGGGTGATGTGGGTGTGTGTGTGTGTCTCTGGGTGCTGTCTGTCTCTGGGTGCTGTGTGTGTGTGTCTCTGAGTGACGTGTGTGTCTCTGAGTGACGTGTGCGTGTGAGTGACGTGTGTGTCTCTGAGTGACGTGTGTGTCTCTGAGTGACGTGTGTGTCTGAGTGACGTGTGCGTGTGAGTGACGTGTGCGTCTCTGAGTGACGTGTGTGTCTCTGAGTGACGTGTGTGTCTGAGTGACGTTTGTGTCTCTGAGTGACGTGTGTGTCTCTGAGTGACGTGTGTGTCTCTGAGTGACGTGTGTGTCTGAGTGACGTGTGTGTCTGAGTGACGTGTGTGTCTCTGAGTGACGTGTGTGTCTCTGAGTGACGTGTGTGTTTCTGAGTGACGTGTGTTTCTCTGAGTGACGTGTGTGTCTGAGTGAAGTGTGTCTCTCTGGGTGTTTCTCTAGGTGCTATGTGTGTGTGTCTGGGTGCTGTGTGTCTCTGGGTGTTGTGTGTGTGTGTGTATGCGTGTCTCTGGGTGCTGTGTGTGTGCGTGCGTGTCTCTGGGTGCTGTGTGTGTGTCTGGATGATCTGTGTGTGTGTGTGTCTCTGGGTGATATGTGGGTGTCTCTGGGTGATGTGGGTGTGTGTGTGTGTCTCTGGGTGCTGTCTGTCTCTGGGTGCTGTCTGTCTCTGGGTGCTGTGTGTGTGTGTCTCTGAGTGACGTTTGTGTGTCTGAGTGACGTGTGCGTGTGAGTGACGTGTGTGTCTCTGAGTGACGTGTGTGTCTCTGAGTGACGTGTGTGTCTGAGTGACGTGTGCGTGTGAGTGACGTGTGCGTCTCTGAGTGACGTGTGTGTCTCTGAGTGACGTGTGTGTCTGAGTGACGTTTGTGTCTCTGAGTGACGTGTGTGTCTCTGAGTGACGTGTGTCTCTGAGTGACGTGTGTGTCTCTGAGTGACGTGTGTGTCTCTGAGTGACGTGTGTGTCTCTGAGTGACGTGTGTGTCTCTGAGTGACGTGTGTGTCTGAGTGACGTGTGTGTCTGAGTGACGTGTGTGTCTGAGTGACGTGTGTCTCTCTGGGTGTTTCTCTAGGTGCTATGTGTGTGTGTTTGGGTGCTGTGTGTCTCTGGGTGTTGTGTGTGTGTGTGTCTCTGGGTGCTGTGTGTGTGTGTCTGGGTGATGTGTGGGTGTCTCTGGGTGATGTGGGTGTGTGTGTGTGTGTCTCTGGGTGCTGTGTGTGTGTGTGTGTCTCTGGATTGATGTGGGTGTGTGTGTCTCTGGGTGCTGTGTGTGTGAGTGTGAGTGTGAGTGTGAGTGTGAGTGTGTGTGTGTGTGTGTGTGTGTCCCTGGGTGCTGTGTGTGTGTGTGTGTGTGTCTCTGGGTGTTTCTCTAGGTGCTGTGTGTCTCTGGGTGACGTGTGTGTCTGGGTGACGTGTGTGTGTCTGGGTGACGTGTGTGCGTGAGTGACGTGAGTGTCTCTGAGTGACGTGTGTCTCTGAGTGACGTGAGTGTCTCTGAGTGAGGTGCTATGTGTGTGTCTGAGTGACGTGTGTGTCTCTGAGTGACGTGAGTGTCTCTGAGTGACGTGTGTGTCTGAGTGACGTGTGTGTCTCTGAGTGACGTGAGTGTCTCTGAGTGACGTGTGTGTCTGAGTGACGTGTGTGTCTGAGTGACGTGTGTGTCTGAGTGACGTGTGTCTCTCTGGGTGTTTCTCTAGGTGCTATGTGTGTGTGTCTGGGTGCTGTGTGTCTCTGGGTGTTGTGTGTGTGTGTGTGTGTGTATGTCTCTGGGTGCTGTGTGTGTGTGTGTGTCTGGATGATGTGTGTGTGTGTGTGTCTCTGGGTGATGTGTGGGTGTCTCTGGGTGATGTGGGTGTGTGTGTGTGTCTCTGGGTGCTGTGTGTGTGTGTGTCTGGGTGCTCTGTGTGTGTCTGGGTGATATGTGTGCGTGTGTCTGAGTGATATGTGTGCGATGTGTCTCTGGGTGATGTGTGCGATGTGTGTCTCGGTGCTCTGTGCGTGTCTCTCTGGGTGCGTGTCTCTGGGTGCTGTGTGTGTGTGTGTGTGTGTGTCTGTCTCTGGGTGCTGTGTGTGTGTGTGTGTGTGTGTGTGTGTGTCTGTCTCTGGGTGCTGTGTGTGTGTGTGTGTGTCTCTGGGTGACGTGTGTGATATGTGTGTGTCTCTGGGTGACGTGTGTGATGTGTGTGTGTGTCTCTGGGTGACGTGTGTGTGTGTGTGTGTGTGTGTGTGTGTGTGTGTGTGTCTCTGGGTTGATGTGGGTGTGTGTGTGTGTCTCTGGGTGCTGTGTGTGTGTGTGTGTGTCTGGGTTGATGTGGGTGTGTGTGTGTGTGTGTGTGTCTCTGGGTGCTGTGTGTGTGTGTGTGTGTGTGTCTCTGGGTGTTTCTCTAGGTGCTATGTGTGTGTGTGTCTCTGGGTGCTGTGTGTCTCTGGGTGCTGTGTGTCTCTGAGTGACGTGTGTGTCTCTGAGTGACGTGTGTGTGTCTGAGTGACGTGTGTGTCTGAGTGACGTGTGTGTGTCTGAGTGACGTGTGTGTCTGAGTGACGTGTGTGTCTGAGTGACGTGTGTCTCTCTGGGTGTTTCTCTAGGTGCTATGTGTGTGTGTCTGGGTGCTGTGTGTCTCTGGGTGTTGTGTGTGTGTGTGTGTGTGTATGCGTGTCTCTGGGTGCTGTGTGTGTGCGTGCGTGCATGTCTCTGGGTGCTGTGTGTGTGTGTGTGTCTGGATGATGTGTGTGTGTGTGTGTCTCTGGGTGATGTGTGGGTGTCTCTGGGTGATGTGGGTGTGTGTGTGTGTGTGTCTCTGGGTGCTGTGTGTGTGTGTGTCTGGGTGCTCTGTGTGTGTCTGGGTGATATGTGTGCGTGTGTCTGAGTGATATGTGTGCGATGTGTGTCTCTGGGTGATGTGTGCGATGTGTGTCTCGGTGCTCTGTGCGTGTCTCTCTGGGTGCGTGTCTCTGGGTGCTGTGTGTGTGTGTGTGTGTCTGTCTCTGGGTGCTGTGTGTGTGTGTGTGTGTGTCTGTCTCTGGGTGCTGTGTGTGTGTGTGTGTGTCTCTGGGTGACGTGTGTGATATGTGTGTGTCTCTGGGTGACGTGTGTGATGTGTGTGTGTGTCTCTGGGTGACGTGTGTGTGTGTGTGTGTGTGTGTGTCTCTGGGTTGATGTGGGTGTGTGTGTGTGTCTCTGGGTGCTGTGTGTGTGTGTGTGTGTGTGTCTGGGTTGATGTGGGTGTGTGTGTGTGTGTGTCTCTGGGTGCTGTGTGTGTGTGTGTGTGTCTCTGGGTGTTTCTCTAGGTGCTATGTGTGTGTGTGTCTCTGGGTGCTGTGTGTCTCTGAGTGACGTGTGTGTCTGAGTGACGTGTGTGTGTCTGAGTGACGTGTGTGTCTGAGTGACGTGTGTGTCTGAGTGACGTGTGTGTGTCTGAGTGACGTGTGTGTGTCTGAGTGACGTGTGTGTGTCTGAGTGACGTGTGTGTGTCTGAGTGACGTGTGTGTGTCTGAGTGACGTGTGTGTCTGAGTGACGTGTGTGTCTGAGTGACGTGTGTGTCTGAGTGACGTGTGTGTGTCTGAGTGACGTGTGTGTGTCTGAGTGACGTGTGTGTGTCTGGGTGACGTGTGTGTGTCTGGGTGACGTGTGTGTGTCTGGGTGACGTGTGTGTCTCCTGGTGACGTGTGTGATGTGTGTGTGTGTGTCTGGGTGCTTTGTGTGTGTGTGTGTCTCTGGGTGTTTCTCTAGGTGCTATGTGTGTGTGTGTCTCTGGGTGCTGTGTGTCTCTGAGTGACGTGCGTGTCTCTGAGTGACGTGTGTGTCTCTGAGTGACGTGTGTGTGTCTGAGTGACGTGTGTGTGTCTGAGTGACGTGTGTGTCTGAGTGACACGTGTGTGTCTGAGTGACGTGTGTGTCTGAGTGACGTGTGTGTCTGAGTGACGTGTGTGTCTGAGTGACGTGTGTGTCTGAGTGACGTGTGTGTCTCTGAGTGACGTGTGTGTCTCTGAGTGACGTGTGTGTGTGAGTGACGTGTGTGTGTCTGAGTGACGTGTGTGTCTCTGAGTGACGTGTGTGTCTGAGTGACGTGTGTGTCTCTGAGTGACGTGTGTGTCTCTGAGTGACGTGTGTGTGTGAGTGACGTGTGTGTGTCTGAGTGACGTGTGTGTGTCTGGGTGACGTGTGTGTGTCTGGGTGACGTGTGTGTGTCTGGGTGACGTCTGTGTGTCTGGGTGACGTGTGTGTCTCTGGGTGACGTGTGTGATGTGTGTGTGTGTGTGTGTCTCTGGGTGTTTCTCTAGGTGCTATGTGTGTGTGTGTCTCTGGGTGCTGTGTGTCTCTGGGTGCTGTGTGTCTCTGAGTGACGTGAGTGACGTGTGTGTCTGGGTGACGTGTGTGTCTCTGAGCGACGTGTGTGTCTGAGCGACGTGTGTGTCTGAGTGACGTGTGTGTCTGAGTGACGTGTGTGTCTGAGTGACGTGTGTGTGTCTGGGTGACGTGTGTGTCTCTGGGTGACGTGTGTGATGTGTGTGTGTGTGTCTCTGGGTGTTTCTCTAGGTGCTATGTGTGTGTGTGTCTCTGGGTGCTGTGTGTCTCTGGGTGCTGTGTGTCTCTGAGTGACGTGTGTGTGTCTGAGTGACGCGTGTGTGTCTGAGTGACGCGTGTGTCTGAGTGACGCGTGTGTCTGAGTGACGTGTGTGTGTTTGAGTGACGCGTGTGTCTGAGTGACGCGTGTGTCTCTGAGTGACGCGTGTGTCTCTGAGAGACGCGTGTGTCTCTGAGCGACGCGTGTGTCTCTGAGCGACGCGTGTGTCTCTGAGCGACGCGTGTGTCTCTGAGCGACGCGTGTGTCTCTGGGCGACGCGTGTGTCTCTGGGCGACGCGTGTGTCTCTGAGCGACGTGTGTGTCTCTGAGCGACGTGTGTGTCTGAGTGACGTGTGTGTCTGAGTGACGTGTGTGTGTGAGTGACGTGTGTGTGTCTGAGTGACGTGTGTGTCTCTGAGTGACGCGGGTGATGTGTGTGTGTGTGTGTGTCTCTGGGTGTTTCTCTAGGTGCTATGTGTGTGTGTGTCTCTGGGTGCTGTGTGTCTCTGTGTGTCTGAGTGACGTGTGTGTCTCTGAGTGACGCGTGTGTCTCTGAGTGACGCGTGTGTCTCTGGGTGTGTGTCTCTGGGTGACGTGTGTGATGTGTGTGTCTCTGGGCGATCTGGGCGTCTCTGGGCGATGTGGGCGTCTCTGGGCCTCTCTCTGGGTGATATGTGTGTGATGTGTGTGTCTCTGGGTGATATGTGTGTGATGTGTGTGTCTCTAAGTGACGTGTGTGTCTCTAAGTGACGTGTGTGTCTGAGTGACGTGTGTGTCTGAGTGACGTGTGTGTGTCTGAGTGACGTGTGTGTGTTTGAGTGACGTGTGTGTCTCTGAGTGACGTGTGTGTCTCTGAGTGACGTGTGTGTGTCTGAGTGACGCGTGTGTCTGAGTGACGTGTGTGTCTGAGTGACGTGTGTGTGTTTGAGTGACGTCTGTGTGTCTGGGTGACGTCTGTGTGTCTGGGTGACGTCTGTGTGTCTGGGTGACGTGTGTGTCTCTGGGTGACGTGTGTGATGTGTGTGTGTGTGTCTCTGGGTGTTTCTCTAGGTGCTATGTGTGTGTGTGTCTCTGGGTGCTGTGTGTGTCTGAGTGACGTGTGTGTGTCTGAGTGACGTGTGTGTGTCTGAGTGACGTGTGTGTGTCTGAGTGACGCGTGTGTCTCTGAGCGACGCGTGTGTCTCTGAGCGACGCGTGTGTCTCTGAGCGACGCGTGTGTCTCTGAGCGACGCGTGTGTCTCTGAGCGACGCGTGTGTCTCTGAGCGACGCGTGTGTCTCTGGGCGACGCGTGTGTCTCTGGGCGACGCGTGTGTCTCTGAGCGACGCGTGTGTCTCTGGGCGACGCGTGTGTCTCTGGGCGACGCGTGTGTCTCTGAGCGACGCGTGTGTCTCTGAGCGACGCGTGTGTCTCTGAGCGGCGCGTGTGTCTGAGTGACGTGTGTGTCTGAGTGACGTGTGTGTGTGAGTGACGTGTGTGTGTGAGTGACGTGTGTGTGTGAGTGACGTGTGTGTGTCTCTGAGTGACGTGTGTGTGTCTCTGAGTGACGTGTGTGTGTCTCTGAGTGACGTGTGTGTGTCTCTGAGTGACGTGTGTGTGTCTCTGAGTGACGTGTGTGTCTCTGAGTGACGTGTGTGTCTCTGAGTGACGTGTGTGTGTGAGTGACGTGTGTGTCTCTGGGTGACGTGTGTGTCTCTAAGTGACGTGTGTGTCTGGGTGACGTGTGTGTCTCTGGGTGACGTGTGTGATGTGTGTGTCTCTGGGCGATCTGGGCATCTCTGGGCGATGTGGGCGTCTCTGGGCCTCTCTCTGGGTGATATGTGTGTGATGTGTGTGTCTCTGGGTGATATGTGTGTGATGTGTGTGGGCATGTGTGTGATGTGTGTGGGCGATGTGTGTCTCTCTGGGTGACGTGGGCTTGGTGTGTGTCTCTGGGTGATGTGTGCGATGTGTGTGTCTCTGGGTGATGTAGGTGATGTGTGTGTCTCTGGGTGATCTGGCCGATGTGTGTGTCTCTGGGTGATCTGGCCAATGTGTGTGTCTCTGGGCGATGTCTCTGGGCGATATGTGTGTCTCTGGGCGATGTGTGTGTCTCTGGGCGATGTGTGTGTCTCTGGGCGATGTGTGTGTCTCTGGGCGATGTGTGCGTCTCTGGGCGATGTGTGCATGTTCCTTACTGGCGTCAGCTGGCCGGAGGTGGTCAGAGTCGCATGTGAAAAAGGTCTGGTGGTCTTGTGCCGAGAGATTCATATCGTAATACGTGAGTGGCTCTCGGCCCGTCACCCACGTATACCTGGTAGACACACACACACACACGGTCAAAATAATGTTCATGGTTCTACTAAAAGTCTGGGGGGAGTGAGAGAGGTGGAGAGATCTAGAATGAAAGAGAGAGGTGGAGAGATCTAGAATGAAAGAGAGAGGTGGAGAGATCTAGAATGAAAGAGAGAGGTGGAGAGATCTAGAATGAAAGAGAGGTGGAGAGATCTAGAATGAAAGAGAGAGGTGGATAGATCTAGAATGAAAGAGAGAGGTGGAGAGATCTAGAATGAAAGAGAGGTGGATAGATCTAGAATGAAAGAGAGAGGTGGATAGATCTAGAATGAAAGAGAGGTGGATAGATCTAGAATGAAAGAGAGAGGTGGATAGATCGAGAATGAAAGAGAGGGAGATATCTAGAATGAAAGAGAGAGGGGTGGAGAGATCTAGAAGGAAAGAGAGAGGAGTGAGAGAAAAGCAATAGAGAAAAAGGGGAGGGCTGCACTAGGCAGCACTGATCTAATAACATGGGCTCCTGTTGAGGCAGGGATTCTCTCAGCCTGTTGACACCATGTCAGACCCAGCCATTACTACCAACTCTCTCGAGGTGAGAACGAGAGCGAGCAGACATAGCAGAGCAGAGAAACAGAGAGAGGGAAGGAGGGAAGAACAGGACAGAGTATGGAAAAGAGTGAAGAACACAGAGGAGATGTGGAGAGAAACAGGGGTACTTGAGGAAGGGATCATGTGACTCACCGGTTATATTCCGCCCCTCTAAATAAATTCAGTGGATTTCGCCATACTTTACATTCTGAGGGAACAAGAGGAGAAAGACAGTGTTCGGGATGGTTTGTAGGCGTATCCAACAAAGTAGACTCCTAAATGTACTCCTGAGCAAGTTAGGGATCAAGTGTACATCATGAAATTCCTACACTAAATTACACTACAGTAAGGCAATTTCATAGCTTCTGTAATCTTCAGGTCAGTACTACCAGACTGCATCCCAAATTCACAGGTTTTCATCACTAGCCAGTCCATCTTAAAATCCCCCTTCTTTCCCCAGACATGGGGATTACAACAGCAAATCATTCTAAAGCAATTTCACCAATCATCAGTGTTGATTCAACACAGCTCAGATAATCCCATTTCACTCAACGAAAACAAAAACACACACTGGATTTGTCAGTGGTGTTGGAGCGAACGATAAGGCAATAAGGTACTAAATGCTCTATTTGACTGTAGTAGGCCTAAATGCTCTAATGTGTAGGCAGATTCTCTATCTGTTATCTCTATTAATGAGCTGGGCTGTCTATTCTTCTACCAACAAGGCAACAATAAACCCCCACAAATGATGCAGCGCCACCCCTTGGGATATCAGATGTGACTAAGAAAGTTAAGTTAATTACTATAGCTTCCGCCTTGGGCCAATCAGTCATCAGACACATCATTCACCCAAGTTCCCTCAAAATCGTCCCAGTGCTGTCTGAGATATCGCGTGGGACTAACGTACGGACGGAGACAGATCCACAGTCCCCTCCCCGATATCATCTTGGGGGACAACGATATACTCCATCTGGCTTTAGTAAACCACAGGGTCTCAGGCCACTTCACTGAGGAGCTGGGTCACTAACAGTAAACACTCTGGTGAACGCTCACTGAAGGCTTTACCTTTACCTAGTTTGTTAACGCTCTATACCTAGTACATGCTCTATATATGTAGTGAATGCTCCATCTAGTTAACGCTCTAGACCTAGTACATGCTCTATATATGTAGTGAATGCTCCATCTAGTTAACGCTCTAGACCTAGTACATGCTCTATATATGTAGTGAATGCTCCATCTAGTTAACGCTCTAGACCTAGTACATGCTCTATATATGTAGTAAATGCTCCATCTAGTTAACGCTCTAGACCTAGTACATGCTCTATATATGTAGTGAATGCTCCATCTAGTTAACGCTCTAGACCTAGTACATGCTCTATATATGTAGTGAATGCTCCATCTAGTTAACGCTCAAGACCTAGTACATGCTCTATATATGTAGTGAATGCTCCATCTAGTTAACGCTCTAGACCTAGTACATGCTCTATATATGTAGTGAATGCTCCATATAGTTAACAAGGCTTTACCTAGTTTGTAAATGCTCCATCTAGTTAACGCTCTATACCTAATACATGCTCTATATATGTAGTGAATGCTCCATATAGTTAACGCTCTATACCTAGTACATGCTCTATATATGTAGTGAATGCTCCATATAGTTAACGCTCTATACCTAGTACATGCTCTATATATGTAGTAAATGCTCCATCTAGTTAACGCTCTAGACCTAATACATGCTCTATATATGTAGTGAATGCTCCATCTAGTTAACGCTCTATACCTAGTACATGCTCTATATATGTAGTAAATGCTCTACCCATATAGTAAATCTCTGAGTCTTACCAGACACACTCTGTCGGTTGGAGTCTGCGTCTCCGTTACTGCTGTTGGAGTTGGTTGGGGAGCTGTTGTCCACGCCGCCCAGCAGAGGGCGCAGGTGGCTCACTGACACCTGCTCGATGAAGGAAGTACCGTACTTCCTGAAGTACCACCACTCAAATATCTGACAAGAGACCAACACGAGGCAGTTGATTCAGGGAGGATTCAGTAGGGTCAGGGCCATAGAGAAACAATATGTGACTGTATAATTGGTATGACTGATCTATTCCAATAACGGTCATTAGGGCCGTGTCGAATTAGTTGAATGTCCTTTGGGTTACATCACTCATACCACTGATAGGTTTGATAGGACTGTCTTCGACTTAGAGGGTCTTTGATTTTTGGTGTTATGCCACTAAGTGCAATGTAACACAGGCTAGCACAGGATTTCTCATTTCTGAAGAGCCCTAAATGCTCTTAAAATATGAAAGTAAAACCATCTGCACAAAAATGTGCACACTTTCTTACATGTTCTCTTTTAGCATTGCCCAATCAAGACAGGGCCCAATACGCAACTCTATTTCAACACTGGCTGACACACATACAAAATCCTTGACTGTTTGTATCTGGAAAGTCATCCACAACTGGTATTGCCTTGTCTACATTACGTCTAGTCCTGGTGATACAGTAATGCCCTATTACCTAACCGTCTTAGTTTCAACTGACTGTAATTAATATAACACGAAACCATCTGTATTTTAACACATCACAGTCCAGGCACATATAATCTCATCTCTACTGTAATTATTCATAGGACACAATGAAGGCTTAAGAGCCCTATGAGACTCATCGTCGTTACCAGGCAACTAAACAAACTGGCCAACCCACAGAGAGGAATGAGGTTCGCTAGTTAAAGCTACCGTAGCTCTCTTATTTTTTAGTTTTCATTTTCTTTGGAAGAAAGACCCCTGTAGCACAGTTCACTCTCACCATATAACAGACACACGAGGCTCAACTTGGTGGTCCTGTGTGGCTCAGTGGGTAAGACCAGTGTTGGGGGATCAATTCCCACTGGCATCACACAATACTTAAGTGTAGTGTAGGCTATGCACTCCCTGTACTGCAAATATCTTGCTTTGGATAAAACTCTTCTGCTAAATGGCATAGATCATCATATACTAAAATGTTTGCACTCACTGGACTGTCAGCGGAGAGGAAGAGGCACAAGCAAGAGGGTTTACTCCACCCAAATGTTTTTGTATGGAGGTCAATGAGAGCGTGCTGAATTTGGCCAACAAAAATGTAATTGCTAAGTGCGGTATATTTGATTGAATAGAATTTCTGTAATTGTTAGGTTGTTATGAAAGCACTTATATAAAAGTGGACACGTGGCATTTTGGCGAAGTCGACGATTTTATATCGCAGTGGTGCCCGTTGTTGACATGTACATCTGCCCTCTCATTGGCTAGAATGGTCCCACCTGATCTCGCCTCCTCCCACCTGCCTTCCATCTTTGAGGACATGCATTTACATTGTTAGAGCGGTCACTCAAATATCTTATCAATATAATAGAATCATTTGATCTAAGTCGCTTTGGATAAATGTGCTAAATGTCATAATATGAATATAATATCATCAACTTACCAGTATAAGTCCTGATATCAAGGAGGATGTCCCTGTCAGAGCCACGTAGAATTTGGGGGTCAGGGTGTTCAGAAACATGCTTACTGTAGAGGAGACAGAAAAACACAGCATTGTTAGTGTTACACACACCACCATGGCATTAGAAACAATAGAGCTACAATGATTACCCCCAGTGGCATCAACCACATTAGCCCATATTACAGGAATTCAAAGGCTTTTATACACAATTCTAATGCACCATGTTTCTCCAAGAACAATCAAAGTCCTGCAACATGGAACAGTGGATATCAGAACAGTGGTTTGAGTTGGTTAACGTTTGTGTGTCACTCCACAAAGATACAAATGATAGATTATTTACGAACCACATTGTGGACCACTCAAAATGAGTTGAGACACTAAAAACCATCATAGTCAAACATGGTACAGGCGTAATTTATAATGAATTCTATCATCTAAACCAGTGGTTCCCAACAAGGGGTACGAGGACCCCTTGGGTTACTTGGCCTATCCACAGGCGGTACTTGAGAACTCCTTAAACCTCAGGCCTACTGGTTAAATGCACACGAGGGGGTACTTCAGGGGAACTCCGGGCACAGTCAAATTCAGTTGTTGGTACCGGAAAAGGTTGGGAACCACTGATCTATACACAAGTATGCATAAACAATGTATAGATAATCGGCTGAATCATCCGCACACCCAAAGCTGATTTATGAAGGAGGCAAAGGGCAACATGGAGAAACAGGAAAAAGTCTCTACACACTTCCAGTCAGAGGCAAATGTATTTTAATATAGTGGAGCTTTCTGTCAGTGGACTTTTAGTCAGCTCTGATGAAGGTCGCCTGACCGAAAGCTCAGTTATAGACAAAAATTATTAGCATCTTTCCTGTTTCTGCAGAAACATTAGGCACTTAAAGAAACATCTGTGTGTTGCACCGTCACAATGCTTACTCCTACAGATGCGGTCAAATAAAATAGTTATTTGTCACGTGCCGAATACAACAGGTATAGTCAATTCATCTTACCGTGAAATGCTTACTTACAAGCCCTTAACCAACAATGCAATTCAAGAAATAGAGTTAAGAAAATATTTGCTAAATAAACTAAAGTAATTTTTAAAATAAAATAACGAGGTGGGGAGTTTAATGTAAATAGTCCCGGCCATTTGATTAATTGTTCAGCAGAATTATGGCTTGGGGATAGAAGCTGTTCAGGAGCTTTATGGACCTAGACTTGGTGCTCTGGTACTGCTTGTCGTGTGGTAGCAAAGAGAACAGTCAGTCTATGACTGGGTAGCTGGAGTCTTGGAAAAGTTTTGGGCCTTCCTCTGACACTGCCTAGTATATAAGTCCTGGATGGCAGGAATCTTGGCCCCAGTGATGTACTGGGCCGTACACACTACCCTCTGTAGCGCCTTACGGTCAGATGCAGAGCAGTTGCCATATCAGGTGGGGATGCAACCGGTCAGGATGCTCTCGATGATCCAGCTGTAGAACTTTGAGGATCTGGGGACCCATGTCAAGTCTCCTGAGGCAGAAAAGGTGTTGTGCCCTCTTCACAATGGTGTGTTTGGACCATGATAGTTTGTTGGTGATGTGGACACCAAGGAACTTGAAGTTGGCAATCAGGCTGTTGGTGACCACTTATGTCGTCAGCAAACTTAATGATGGTGTTGGAGTCGTGGTCAGCCATGCAGTCGTGGGTGAACAGGGAGTACAGGAGGGAACTAAGCATGCACCCCTAAGGGGCCCCCGTGTTGAGGATCATCGTGGCAGATGTGTTGTTGCCTAGCCTTACCACCAGGGGCAGTCTGTCAGGAAGTCCAGTATCCAGTTGCAGAGGGTTGAGTGCACATCCTGTTAATCCATCTGGCTTCGCGGCCTTGTGAATGTTGACCTGTTTAAAGATCTTGCTCACATCGGCTACGGAGAATGTGATCACACAGTTGTCCGGAACATAAAGGGATTTCTTATAAGCTTCTGGATTGGTGTCCCGCTCCTTGAAAGCGGCAGTTCTTGCCTTTAGCTCGGTGCGACTGTTGCCTGTAATCCATGGCTTTTGGTTGGGATATGTACGTACTGTCACTGTTGGGATGACGTTGTCGATGTACTTGTTGATGAAGCCGGTGACTGAGGTGGTATACTCCTCAATGCTATTGGATGATTCCAGGATTTTCCAGTCTTTACTAGCAAAACAGTCCTGTAGCGTAGCATCCGCATCATCAGACCACTTCCGGCTTTAGTTTTTGCTTGTAAGCAAGAATTGGGAGGATATAATTATGGTGAGATTTGCCAAATGGAGAGTAAGCTTTGTATGCGTCTCTGTGTGTGGCGTAAAGGTGGTCTAGAGTTTTTTCCCCTCTGGTTACTGGTAGAAATGAGGTAAAACGGATTGAAGCTTGCCTGCATTAAAGTCCTTGGCCACTAGGAGTGCCGGATGAGCATTTTTTCTGGATGAGCATTTTCTTGTTTGCTTATGGCCTTAAACAGCTCGTTGAGTGCAGTCTTAGGTGCCAGCATCAGTTTGTGGTGGTAAATAGACGGATACGGAAAATATAGATGTCTAGATAGTGTGGTCTACAGCTTATCATGAGGTACTCTACCTCAGCCGAGCAATACCTCAAGACTTCTTTAATATTAGACATCGCAAACCAGCTGTTATTGACAAATAGATACACACCCCCACCCTTCGTCTTCCCAGACGTAGCTGTTCTGTCCTGCCCATGCACGGAAAACCCAGCCAACTGTATATTATCCGTGTAGTCGTTCAGCCACGACTCTGGAAACACAAGATATTACAGTTTTTAATGTCCCGTTGGTAGAATAGTCTTGAACGGAGATCATCCAGTTTATTCTCCAGTAATTGCACATTGGCCAATAGAACAGATGTGGGAGGCGGGTTACCCACTCGCCGACGAATTCTCCCAAGGCACCCCGATCTCCACCCCCTGTATTCAGTCTTTTCTTCATGTGAATGACAGGGATTTGGACCTGGTCTCGGAGAAGCAGCATATCCTTCACTTCGGAATCATTAAAGAAAAAAATCTTTGTCCAGTTGGAGGTGAGTAATCAATGTTCTGCTATCCAGAAGCTGTTTTTCGGTCATAAGAGATGGTAGCAGCAACATTATGTACAAAATAAGTTACAAACAAAAACAAAATATTGCAGTTGGTTAGGGGCCGTAAAACAGCAGCCATCCCCTCCGGCGCCATTTATGACACCATTGCACTTACAAAAAATAAAAATGGGGTCCTGCGCAGTTGTAAATCAAACAAATAGGCCTACACGGGTGAACACCAAATGCTTTTTCAATTTATATTTAGAAGGAAGCATGACCTGTGTAAGGGTGCCAATATATTTGACCGCATCTGTAGCTATCTTGACTAGGGCCAAGTGTATGATACAGCAGGTGACCATATGATCCAATGTCTCATTATTATTATTTTTTATTGTATGTTTGTATATATAACTATTTTTATTTTTTATTGTATGTTTGTATATATAACTATTTTTATTTTTTATTGTATGTTTGTATATATAATTAGTTTTATTTTTTTGTTACGCTCGTCTGTTACTGTCACTTTGTCCTATCATTGTCTAATATCTTTTCACTTTTGTTTTGAATGTTCTTAATTGTAAAATGCAAAAATAAAATACAAAAACTCCCACAAAAAAACATAGGATACACTTACCCTAACTAATACTGGTAACCATCTAAATGTCACCATTATACATGCACATACATTTTAGTCAAAAGGTAGGGCATGAACGGCAACAACACCGGGACACAGTGCCCTTCGTTCCCGCTTGACAAGCAATGCTGTCTGGCAAAGGCATGGGAATTAGCTGCATAGTATCAGAGTGACAGTCACAGTAAGCACACGCATACGACGCATGACACAAGAGTACACCCGTCATCAGTACTTTAAAACTGAAAATGTACAATTATTTGGGTAAAACTAACAGTGAAATAATACTAACTTCTCCATCTTAAAAGCAGAAGTCCAAACTCTGGCAATACGGAAGCTCACAGTAGTTACGTGGTAAGAAACAGAAGATAAAATAAGAAAACGAAACACAGCTCAATCCAAAATGTCTAACCTATAGCAGAGCACTTGACTCACCCACTTCATTCCACATGCCCATCACTTTCCCTTTGACACCCACTTGTCTACACTCCGGGTCTACACATTGAGCTGCAACTATCCTCTTCTCAGCTAAAGCCCTATGCAGAACACCCACAACACTACAACTAGATCATCTCGTAACGAGGTGGACAGGGCTGCTGTAATCTGTTCGTAGGTTCGGCCTCAATGTGGGATTGTGGGCAATGTAGTACACAAGGATGTGGTGGTAAAGGAGGACAAACCCCGCTCAACTGCATCCCTGGTAGTGTGGTGAAGCTGTAACAGTTTTAAGCCCTTCTCCTGGGCAGAAAAACCTGTTAACATTCAATCATGTTAACACCACCTAAAAGTTCAATTTCCCTTCCGTTGGTTTCAATTCGGCCTAGTTTCAGAGTGGGGGGTGCAAACAGCACTAGGGCCGGCGGCTCATTAGGCTATTTGTAGGAGAAATACTTGTACAGTTATGGTGGGGATAACAGGATGCTATTGGATGCTGCTCCAGAAGGAAGCCGGGTGTTCCTTCTTAGGGAGACGCCAGTTATAGAGTGATCGGCTGGGACAAAGACCCCACTCAGACAGCCCTGCTCTCAACCAGATACACACGCCCATCCTCTACCACAGTAGCAGCTGGGCCCCTATGCCTATTCACCCTTCTGGAGTGGGTCTCCTCTCCTACTGAGAGGGGGGCATTATGGAGGAACCACAGCCCCACAGACCTGACATAGACCACACTATGGGAGAGGCCTGTAATGTGGCGTATAGGCCTATGTAAAATGTGGTGTTTACTCTACGTTGCTAGAATGTCAATGTTGCAGAACTGGATGCAGAGTCAAGTCTGTCTGGCACCTTTAAACATCATAATAGCACAGAGGAAATGAAAATGTGTGATAAATAAACCTGAACCTGGATTCTCTGTTGAGTTGCA
Organism: Oncorhynchus masou masou; assembly: GCF_036934945.1. NCBI lineage: Eukaryota > Metazoa > Chordata > Actinopteri > Salmoniformes > Salmonidae > Oncorhynchus > Oncorhynchus masou. Next base: position 14,487,754 of record NC_088233.1, on the reverse strand, counting down.
TTATGACACTGCAATATCAATACTATAAGGGCTTCACTCGTACTAGTTTAACTGTTGTAAGAGATTGATATCATTGTAACATCAGTGTAAATATGAGGTAGCATAAATTGGTAATTCATTAAGGCTCAGCTGACCCACCATCGGTGATACCATGTCTACAGAAAATGTAAACTGGCTTGATAATCAAGACAGCGATTCTAGCAGGGAAAAAACTAAATGTCATTGCAGACCAATAGATACAGTATGTGCCCTTCAGTAAGGACACCCAGGTGACTGCTGATAATGATAATAGAAACTGTTCTGTTCAGAATGATAAATCACACACACAGTCAGAAACTACTAGAGCTCTGTGTGGGGTCCATTCGCTATATTCTCCGCTTAGAATGTCTCCCTCTGTGTCACTGTGGTTTGGCTAGTAATGCCCAAATGTTTGGGGTTGCAGAGGCAATTAGCATCCACATCTGTCTCGGCTCGTATGGATGGCTTTTAGGGATGCTCCGCGGCCGCCGCAGCACGGCCCATTTAGTGTTTTAACTACCTATGTGACCTTTTGGGAACACAGGAAGTGGGCTGGGTATCATCTCACCTGTTATGGCAGCCAGGGGAAGGTGAGACACTCACATGGGTGATGACGGGTTATGGCCCAATTTAAATGAAATGGTCTGGATAAAATGACTATCCTAAAGCTGGTGGTTGTATTCATTAGGCACAAAAATGGAATAAAACCGATTGAAACAGGGAGGGATTACCTGGCCAATAAACACTCATTTTTGTTGTCTGTTGCAAAACATTTTGCTAGAGTGTTCCCTAACGAATATAACCCTGCATTGAGATCCGTCACTGAGGTCCCCACCCACACACGTACTGTATGTTTAATATGGCTCAACCTTATACTAGATAGGGAGCTCTTTGCGTCTTCTTCATTTACCTACTGACACACATTCAGGTTTATTGATAAGACAATGGAGTAGCCTGGTGTTTCTCAGCATCAATGACCTAGAACAGAAACAGGTCTCTATTCCCTACAGGCCTTGGTCCAAAACACTGCATTATATAGGGAATATAGTGCCATTGGGGACACAGGACAGGCCTATCTGCCAGGGACACTGGTATTCTAAACTAGCTCTATGGATCCTTATGTACACAGAAGATAACTTCAATGTATGAGCACACACACACACACACACACACACACACACACACACACACACACACACACACACACACACACACACACACACACACACACACACACACACAGGCACACAGGCACAGATACAAAACAAACACACAAGTGTAAACAAACACACAGTACAGGTTAATGTTTATATGAACAGCCCCTCGGCTCACCCACACGAGCAAACTGTTGAGTTCAGGAATAGAGACGAACAGTAGTTTCACTCTATGTAGCAACTGTACACTACACTATCAAAAAGGTCATTAACCTTGCCTAGCCCAATAGATAACCCAACAGAATAGAGCTCACAATCTCACCCCACTCAAGCTGTGTAAAGAGAAGCTGATGCACATTACGTAGGCTACAACACAGACTCTAGCATAGACTATAACTCACCTTCCATTTCTCTGTGACATCCGCTCTGATGATAGCCAGAGAAACCCACCAGAGGAAAATCAAACCACACACAAAGAGCACACAGTGAGTCAAGGCAATAAAACCCAGTCTAAGAGCACACACACACAATGTGCTTGGGGGGGCCCCTCAATGCCCTCAGTCCAGCTTCTGTGTACGTGATAGGCACCTGCTTTTGAGTGACAGCTGGCCAGGCCAATCATAATGCATGACTAGTCTGCCCTCTCTAGTGACACCATAGAATCAGGAGGGGGTCTGTAACCAGCGGCTCAACCAATCAAAAGCTCCCATTTTAATGTGGGGGTGGGCTGCTCTTTCACCTTCGCATGAAAAGGTAACCATGACAACCCCTCTCAACGACCCTACACGAGACTAGAAGACATTAGAAGACGTAGCTAGAGAGAGAGAAAAAGAGTGTGAATTGAAATAGTCTACTCCATTAATGCCATGTCTCAACCAGCTCGGAGATGGGATGTTGTCATTCCGGACCTAATAAAAGACCTGAGTGGTTGAAACATTGTCAATAAACCACGTAGGAGAATAGAATGCAGTGGGTGTGGTTTCACTCTTCATTTATTTAATGAATAAACAAATCCAGCACCTGCTCTGTAATATTTTTCTGTTGCCTTTCTTCTAATAGAGCCCAATAAGAACCTGACAACTGCCAGAGAGCCCAATGTAATTAAATGTCTGATGTGATTGGTCTAAATCATACAGTGGTATGAAGTTGTTGTGAAGGAACATGACGAGGAATGTTATGCTTTTGTAAAGAAGATCCCTCTGAACCAACTACAATAAGGGCTCTCTGCTCTGAGCTTGTCTCGACTTCTTCTCAACAAAATCAACATGCCTTGAAGAGAGATGCTTGAATAACATCAATGAGTTGAATACAATTGCATTTCAAAACACAAAGCGGAACATCTAATACATCGGTGTCCTTGAAAGCTCACTCACTATCACCAACCTAGCTGTCAACATGAAGAGGGCTCAAGTTGTTTGACCTCTCAAACAGTGGTTCTCGTTCCACACTTCATCCACATATCATGGAGGCCACACTTAGTCAGACTGACTTACTGACTGAGGCTCCTGACGATAAGGGGAACTGCTATAGCTCTGAGGGTGGCTTTGATAGAATCACACCATCAGCTGAAGCCTGAGGGACCAGAGCTTACTAGAGAAGTCATTTCCACTGAATAAGAGCGCAACTGGTAAATCCACCTGTTCTGGCAAACTGGCTTTGGATCATTAGAAATTGTACCAGTGTGAGTGCAAACATTATCAAAGTGTGCCTGAATTAAGCAGCAACGTGCTTTACTGTAAAAGGTTATTGAAAAGACACTGGTCAGTGACAGGTAAACTTGATCTGGATTGTTTATTACAACAGTAAACACCGTCCAACAAAGCTCTATCTGAACAGGCAGTTAACCCACTGTTCCTAGGCCGTCATTGAAAATAAGAATTTGTTCTTAACTGACTTGCCTAGTTAAATAAAGGTTAAAAAATGTTAAAAAAACATACATCTCAGCAGTCCCTTGAAAAACCATCTAGGCCATTTGTGGATAAATAACAAACACCTTAATGTAAAATAAAACCATGTTTTTATTTTATTTTTTACTTCCCTCAGGTTCTAGTTACCAACTAAGCTTCTCACTAAAACAAAAATAGCAGTAGTGGGCAGATACCACAGAAACCGGGTAACCACGGTAACAGAAAGTGACAGCTGGTTGCCGTCAAAGTTATGTACGCCGTTATCAAACTTCCAAAACAAAAAGAGCTGATCGTGGACTTCATGAAACAGCAGAGGGAGCATTCCCCTATCCACATCGAAGGGACAGCAGTAGAGAAGGTGGAAAGTTAAGTTCCTTGGCGTACACATCACAGACAAACTGAAACGGTCCACCCACACATACAGTGTGGTGAAGGCGCAATAGCACCTCTTCAACCTCAGGAGGCTGAAGAAATTTGGCCTGTCACCCAAAACCCTGAGAAACTTTTACAGCTACACAACCGAGAGCATTCTGTCGGGCTGTATCACAGCCTGCCCTCAACCGCAAGGCTCTCCAGAAGATAGCAAGGTCTGCAGAATGCATCATCAGGGGCAAACTACCTGCCCTCCAGGACACCTACACCACCCGATGTCACAGGAAGGCCGAAAAGATCATCAAGGACATCAACCACCCGAGCCACTGCCTGTTCACCTCGCTAGGTCAGTGCAGGTGCATCAAAGCTGGGACCGAAAGAATGAAAAACAGCTTCTATCTCAAGGCCATCAGACTGCTAAACAACAATCACTAACTTAGAGAGGGTGCTGCCTACATTGAGACCCAATCACTGGCCACTTTCATAAATGGATCACTAGTCACTTTATACAATACCACTTTAATAAAGGTTTACATACTCATATCATATGTATATACTGTATTTTAAAACATCTATTGTAACTTGGCTGTACCGCTCGGCCATCGCTCATCCATATACTTAGATGTACATATTCTCATTCACCCCTTTAGATTTGTGTGTATTAGGTAGTTGATAGGGAATTGTAAGATTACTTGTTAGATACTACTGCACTGTCGGAACAAGAAGCACAAGCATTTCACTACACTCGCACTAACATCTGCTAACAATGTGTTTGTGACAAACAACATTTGATTTGATGCTGTAAATACCTACCTAAAGCTACACTGTCGAGGCTCAAAGACAGAATAGACCCATGCGTGGGATACAGCTGTTTGGACAACAGGCGTCATCAAATGTCCACAAGTGGTGGAAGTCCCCCACTTCAATTCTGACTTGAACTTCTTATTGGTAAGTGAAGCATCTACAGGCTAAATGTGAATGGAAAAGACACAACACTGCTAGAGGAGATTGACATACTACAATGCTAGAGGAGATTGACACACTACACTGCTAGAGGAGATTGACACACTCTACTGCGAGAAGAGATTTGACATATTACACTGCTCGAGGAGATTGACACACTACACTGCGAGAAGAGATTGACAAACTACACTGCGATAAGAGATTGACACACTACACTGCAAGAAGAGATTGACACACAACACTGCGAGAAGAGATTGACACACTACACTGCTAGAGGAGATTGACACACTACACTGCTAGAGGAGATTTGACAGACTACACTGCTAGAGGAGATTTGACATATTACACTGCTCGAGGAGATTGACACACTACACTGCGAGAAGAGATTGACAAACTACACTGCGATAAGAGATTGACACACTACACTGCAAGAAGAGATTGACACACAACACTGCGAGAAGAGATTGACACACTACACTGCTAGAGGAGATTGACACACTACACTGCTAGAGGAGATTGACACAGTCTACTGCGAGAAGAGATTTGACACACTACACTGCTAGAGGATATTGACACACTACACTGCGAGAAGAGATTGACACACTACACTGCGAGAAGAGATTGACACACTACACTGCAAGAAGAGATTGACACACAACACTGCGAGAAGAGATTGACACACTACACTGTGACAAGAGATTTGACACACTACACTGCGACAAGAGATTGACACACTACACTGCAAGAAGAGACTGAGACACTACACTGCTAGAGGAGATTGACACACTACACTGCTAGAGGAGATTGACACACTACACTGCGAGAAGAGATTGACACTACACTGCGAGAAGAGATTGACACTGCTAGAGGAGATTGACACACTACACTGCGAGAAGAGATTGACACACTACACTGCGAGAAGAGATTGACAAACAACACTGCGAGAAGAGATTGACACACAACACTGCAAGAAGAGATTGACACACTCTACTGCGAGAAGAGATTTGACACACTACACTGCTAGAAGAGAATGACACACTACACTGGTAGAAGAGATTGACACACTACACTGCGAGAAGAAATTGACACACAACACTGCGAGAAGAGATTGACACACTACACTGCTGAGAAGATTGATTGACACACACACGAGAAGAGATTACACTGCGAGAAGAGATTGACACACAACACTGCGAGAAGAGATTGACACACTACACTGCGAGAAGAGATTGACACACAACACTGCTAGAGGAGATTGACACACTACACTGCGAGAAGAGATTGACACTGCTAGAGGAGATTTGACACACTACACTGCGACAAGAGATTGACACACTACACTGCGAGAAGAGATTGACACAACAGTGCGAGAAGAGATTGACACACTACACTGCGACAAGAGATTGACACACTACACTGCGAGAAGAGATTGACACACTACACTGCTAGAAGAGATTGACACACTACTGCGAGAAGAGATTTGACACACAACACTGCGAGAAGAGATTTGACACACAACACTGCGAGAAGAGATTGACACACTACACTGCAAGAAGAGATTGACACACTACACTGCGAGAAGAGATTGACACACTACACTGCGAGAAGAGATTGACACACTACACTGCGAGAAGAGATTGACACACTACACTGCTAGAGGAGATTGACACACTACACTGCGAGAAGAGATTGACACACTACACTGCGAGAAGAGATTGACACACTACACTGCGAGAAGAGATTGACACACTACACTGCTAGAGGAGATTGACACACTACACTGCGAGAAGAGATTGACACTACACTGCGAGAAGAGATTGACACTGCTGGAGGAGATTGACACACTACACTGCGAGAAGAGATTGACACACAACACTGCTAGAGGAGATTGACACACTACACTGCGAGAAGAGATTGACACACTACACTGCTAGAAGAGATTGACACACTACACTGCTAGAAGAGATTGACACACTACACTGCGAGAAGAGATTGACACACTACACTGCGAGAAGAGATTTGACACACTACACTGCTAGAGGAGATTTGACACACTACACTGCGAGAAGAGATTTGACACACTACACTGCTAGAAGAGAATGACACACTACACTGGTAGAAGAGATTGACACACTACACTGCTAGAAGAGATTGACACACTACACTGCTAGAGGAGATTTGACATATTACACTGCTCGAGGAGATTGACACACTACACTGCGAGAAGAAATTGACACACAACAGTGTGAGAAGAGATTGACACACTACACTGCGACAAGAGATTGACACACTACACTGCAAGAAGAGATTTGACACACTACACTGCTAGAGGAGATTTGACACACTCTACTGCGAGAAGAGATTTGACACACTACACTGCTAGAAGAGATTGACACACTACACTGCTAGAGGAGATTGACACACTACACTGCGAGAAGAGATTGACACACTACACTGCGAGAAGAGATTGACACAACACTGCGAGAAGAGATTGACACACTACACTGCGAGAAGAGATTGACACACTACACTGCTAGAAGAGATTGACACACTACACTGCTAGAAGAGATTGACACACTACACTGCGAGAAGAGATTGACACACTCTACTGCGAGAAGAGATTTGACACAAAACTGCGAGAAGAGATTGACACACTACACTGCGAGAAGGGATTTGACACACTACACTGCGAGAAGAGATTGACACACTACACTGCTGAGAAGAGATTTGACACACTACACTGCTAGAGGAGATTTGACACACTACACTGCGAGAAGAGATTGACACACTACACTGCGAGAAGAGATTGACACACTACACTGCGAGAAGAGATTTGACACACTACACTGCTAGAGTAGATTGACACACTACACTGCTAGAGGAGATTGACACACAACACTGCGAGAAGAGATTGACACACTACACTGCGATAAGAGATTGACACACTACACTGCGAGAAGAGATTGACACACTACACTGCTAGAAGAGATTTGACACACAACACTGCGAGAAGAGATTGACACACTACACTGCTAGAAGAGATTGACACACTACACTGCGAGAAGAGATTGACACACTACACTGCGAGAAGAGATTGACACACTACACTGCGAGAAGAGATTGACACACTACACTGCGAGAAGAGAATGACACACTACACTGCTAGAAGAGATTGACACACTACACTGCTAGAAGAGATTGACACACTACACTGCGAGAAGAGATTGACACACTACTGCGAGAAGAGATTTGACACACAACACTGCTAGAAGAGATTTGAGATTGACACACTACACTGCGAGAAGAGATTTGACACACTACACTGCTAGAGGAGATTGACACACTACACTGCGAGAAGAGATTGACACACTACACTGCGAGAAGAGATTGACACACTACACTGCGAGAAGAGATTGACACACTACACTGCTAGAGAGATTGACACACTATACTGCGAGAAGAGATTTGACACACTACACTGCGAGAAGAGATTGACACACTACACTGCGAGAAGAGATTGACACACTACACTGCGAGAAGAGATTGACACAACACTGCGAGAAGAGATTGACACACTACACTGCGAGAAGAGAATGACACACTACACTGCTAGAAGAGATTGACACACTACACTGCTAGAAGAGATTGACACACTACACTGCGAGAAGAGATTGACACACTCTACTGCGAGAAGAGATTTGACACACAAAACTGCGAGAAGAGATTGACACACTACACTGCGAGAAGAGATTTGACACACTACACTGCTAGAGGAGATTGACACACTACACTGCGAGAAGAGATTGACACACTACACTGCGAGAAGAGATTGACACACTACACTGCTAGAGGAGATTGACACACTACACTGCGAGAAGAGATTGACACACTACACTGCGAGAAGAGATTGACACACTACACTGCGAGAAGAGATTGACACACTACACTGCTAGAGGAGATTGACACACTACACTGCGAGAAGAGATTGACACACTACACTGCGAGAAGAGATTGACACTGCTAGAGGAGATTGACACACTACACTGCGAGAAGAGATTGACACACAACACTGCGAGAAGAGATTGACACACTACACTGCGAGAAGAGATTGACACACTACACTGCGACAAGAGATTGACACACTACACTGCTAGAAGAGATTGACACACTACACTGCGAGAAGAGATTGACACACTACACTGCGAGAAGAGATTTGACACACTACACTGCTAGAGGAGATTTGACACACTCTACTGCGAGAAGAGATTTGACACACTACACTGCTAGAAGAGAATGACACACTACACTGGTAGAAGAGATTGACACACTACACTGCTAGAAGAGATTGACACACTACACTGCTAGAGGAGATTTGACATATTACACTGCTCGAGGAGATTGACACACTACACTGCGAGAAGAAATTGACACACAACAGTGTGAGAAGAGATTGACACACTACACTGCGAGAAGAGATTGACACACTACACTGCAAGAAGAGATTTGACACACTACACTAGAGGAGATTTGACACACTCTACTGCGAGAAGAGATTTGACACACTACACTGCTAGAAGAGATTGACACACACTACACTGCTAGAGGAGATTGACACACTACACTGCGAGAAGAGATTGACACACTACACTGCGAGAAGAGATTGACACACTACACTGCGAGAAGAGATTGACACACTACACTGCGAGAAGAGAATGACACACTACACTGCTAGAAGAGATTGACACACTACACTGCTAGAAGAGATTGACACACTACACTGCGAGAAGAGATTGACACACAACACTGCGAGAAGAGATTGACACAACACTGCTAGAAGAGATTGACACACTCTATTGCGAGAAGAGATTTGACACACTACACTGCGAGAAGAGATTGACACACTACACTGCGAGAAGAGATTTGACACACTACACTGCTAGAAGAGATTGACACACTACACTGCGAGAAGAGATTGACACACTACACTGCGAGAAGAGATTGACACACTACACTGCGAGAAGAGATTTGACACACTACACTGCTAGAAGAGATTGACACACTACACTGCTAGAGGAGATTGACACACTACACTGCGAGAAGAGATTGACACACTACACTGCGAGAAGAGATTGACACACAACACTGCGAGAAGAGATTGACACACTACACTGCGAGAAGAGATTTGACACACTACACTGCTAGAGGAGATTTGACACACTACACTGCGAGAAGAGATTGACACACTACACTGCGAGAAGAGATTGACACACTACACTGTGAGAAGAGATTGACACACTACACTGCGAGAAGAGATTTGACACACTACACTGCTAGAGGAGATTGACACACTACACTGCTGGAGGAGATTTGACATACTACACTGCGAGAAGAGATTTGACACACTACACTGCTAGAGGAGATTGACACACTACACTGCTAGAGGAGATTGACACACTACACTGCGAGAAGAGATTGACACTACACTGCGAGAAGAGATTGACACTGCTAGAGGAGATTGACACACTACACTGCGAGAAGAGATTGACACACAACACTGCTAGAGGAGATTTGACATATTACACTGCTCGAGGAGATTGACACACTACACTGCTAGAAGAGATTGACACACTACACTGCGAGAAGAGATTGACACACTACACTGCGAGAAGAGATTGACACACTACACTGCGAGAAGAGATTGACACACTACACTGCTAGAAGAGATTGACACACTACACTGCGAGAAGAGATTGACACACTACACTGCGAGAAGAGATTTGACACACTACACTGCTAGAGGAGATTTGACACACTCTACTGCGAGAAGAGATTTGACACACTACACTGCTAGAAGAGAATGACACACTACACTGGTAGAAGAGATTGACACACTACACTGCTAGAAGAGATTGACACACTACACTGCTAGAGGAGATTTGACATATTACACTGCTCGAGGAGATTGACACACTACACTGCGAGAAGAAATTGACACACAACAGTGTGAGAAGAGATTGACACACTACACTGCGACAAGAGATTGACACACTACACTGCGAGAAGAGATTGACACACTACACTGCTAGAAGAGATTGACACACTACTGCGAGAAGAGATTTGACACACAACACTGCGAGAAGAGATTGACACACTACACTGCGAGAAGAGATTGACACACTACACTGCGAGAAGAGATTGACACACTACACTGCGAGAAGAGATTGACACACTACACTGCGAGAAGAGATTGACACACTACACTGCTAGAGGAGATTGACACACTACACTGCGAGAAGAGATTGACACACTACACTGCGAGAAGAGATTGACACACTACACTGCGAGAAGAGATTGACACACTACACTGCTAGAGGAGATTGACACACTACACTGCGAGAAGAGATTGACACTACACTGCGAGAAGAGATTGACACACTACACTGTGAGAAGAGATTGACACACTACACTGCGAGAAGAGATTGACACACAACACTGCTAGAGGAGATTTGACATATTACACTGCGAGAGGAGATTGACACACTACACTGCGAGAAGAGATTGACACACTACACTGCGAGAGAGATTGACACACTACACTGCGAGAAGAGATTGACACACTACACTGCGAGAAGAGATTGACACACTACACTGCTAGAAGAGATTGACACACTACACTGCGAGAAGAGATTGACACACTACACTGCGAGAAGAGATTTGACACACTACACTGCTAGAGGAGATTTGACACACTCTACTGCGAGAAGAGATTTGACACACTACACTGCTAGAAGAGAATGACACACTACACTGGTAGAAGAGATTGACACACTACACTGCTAGAAGAGATTGACACACTACACTGCTAGAGGAGATTTGACATATTACACTGCTCGAGGAGATTGACACACTACACTGCGAGAAGAGATTGACAAACTACACTGCGAGAAGAGATTGAGACACTACACTGCGACAAGAGATTGACACACTACACTGCAAGAAGAGATTTGACACACTACACTGCTAGAGGAGATTTGACACACTCACTGCGAGAAGAGATTGACACACTACACTGCTAGAAGAGATTGACACACTACACTGCTAGAAGAGATTGACACACTACACTGCGAGAAGAGATTGACACACTACACTGCGAGAAGAGATTGACACAACACTGCGAGAAGAGATTGACTACACTTGACACACTACACTGCTAGAAGAGATTGACACACTACACTGCTAGAAGAGATTGACACACTACACTGCGAGAAGAGATTGACACACTACTGCGAGAAGAGATTTGACACAACACTGCGAGAAGAGATTGAGAAGAGATTTGACACACTACACTGCGAGAAGAGATTGACACACTACACTGCGAGAAGAGATTGACACACTACACTGCTAGAGGAGATTTGACACACTACACTGCGAGAAGAGATTGACACACTACACTGCGAGAAGAGATTGACACACTAGAAGAGATTGACACACTACACTGCGAGAAGAGATTGACACACTACACTGCTAGAAGGAGATTGACACACTACACTGCTAGAAGAGATTGACACACTACACTGCGAGAAGAGATTGACACACTACACTGCGAGAAGAGATTGACACACAACACTGCGAGAAGAGATTGACACACTACACTGCGAGAAGAGATTGACACACTACACTGCGAGAAGAGATTTGACACACTACACTGCGAGAAGAGATTGACACACTACACTGCGAGAAGAGATTGACACACTACACTGTGAGAAGAGATTGACACACTACACTGCGAGAAGAGATTTGACACACTACACTGCTAGAGGAGATTGACACACTACACTGCTGGAGGAGATTTGACATACTACACTGCGAGAAGAGATTTGACACACTACACTGCTAGAGGAGATTGACACACTACACTGCTAGAGGAGATTGACACACTACACTGCGAGAAGAGATTGACACTACACTGCGAGAAGAGATTGACACTGCTAGAGGAGATTGACACACTACACTGCGAGAAGAGATTGACACACAACACTGCTAGAGGAGATTTGACATATTACACTGCTCGAGGAGATTGACACACTACACTGCTAGAAGAGATTGGCACACTACACTGCGAGAAGAGATTGACACACTAAACTGCGGGAAGAGATTGACACACTACACTGCGACAAGAGATTGACACACTACACTGCTAGAAGAGATTGACACACTACACTGCGAGAAGAGATTGACACACTACACTGCGAGAAGAGATTTGACACACTACACTGCTAGAGGAGATTTGACACACTCTACTGCGAGAAGAGATTTGACACACTACACTGCTAGAAGAGAATGACACACTACACTGGTAGAAGAGATTGACACACTACACTGCTAGAGGAGATTTGACATATTACACTGCTAGAGGAGATTTGACATATTACACTGCTCGAGGAGATTGACACACTACACTGCGAGAAGAGATTGACACACAACAGTGTGAGAAGAGATTGACACACTACACTGCGACAAGAGATTGACACACTAAACTGCAAGAAGAGATTTGACACACTACACTGCTAGAGGAGATTTGACACACTCTACTGCGAGAAGAGATTTGAAAACACTACACTGCTAGAAGAGATTGACACACTACACTGCTAGAGGAGATTGACACACTACACTGCGAGAAGAGATTGACACACTACACTGCGAGAAGAGATTGACACAACACTGCGAGAAGAGATTGACACACTACACTGCGAGAAGAGAATGACACACTACACTAGAAGAGAGAGATTGACACACTACACTGCTAGAAGAGATTGACACACTACACTGCGAGAAGAGATTGACACACTCTACTGCGAGAAGAGATTTGACACAAAACTGCGAGAAGAGATTGACACACTCTATTGCGAGAAGGGATTTGACACACTACACTGCGAGAAGAGATTTGACACACTACACTGCGAGAAGAGATTTGACACACTACACTGCTAGAGGAGATTGACACACTACACTGCGAGAAGAGATTGACACACTACACTGCGAGAAGAGATTGACATACTACACTGCGAGAAGAGATTGACACACTACACTGCTGGAGGAGATTTGACATACTACACTGCTCGAGGAGATTGACACACTACACTGCGAGAAGAGATTGACACACTACACTGCGACAAGAGATTTGACACACTACACTGCTGGAGGAGATTTGACATACTACACTGTTAGAGGAGATTGACACATTACACTGCGAGAAGAGATTGACAAACTACACTGCGAGAAGAGATTGAGACACTACACTGCTAGAGGAGATTGACACACTACACTGCGAGAAGAGATTTGACACACTACACTGCTTGAAGAGATTGACACACTACACTGCAAGAAGAGATTGAGACACTACACTGCTAGAGGAGATTGACACACTACACTGCTAGAGGAGATTGACACACTACACTGCTAGAAGAGATTGACACACTACACTGCGAGAAGAGATTGACACACTACACTGCTTGAAGAGATTGACACACTACACTGCAAGAAGAGATTGAGACACTACACTGCTAGAAGAGATTGACACACTACACTGCTAGAGGAGATTTGACATACTACACTGCTCGAGGAGATTGACACACTACACTGCGAGAAGAGATTGACACACTACACTGCGAGAAGAGATTGACACACTACACTGCTAGAAGAGATTTGACACACTACACTGCTAGAGGAGATTGACACACTACACTGCGAGAAGAGATTGACACACTACACTGTGAGAAGAGATTGACACACAACACTGCTAGAGGAGATTTGACACACTACACTGCTCGAGGAGATTTGACACACTACACTGCGAGAAGAGATTGACACACTACACTGCGAGAAGAAATTGACACACAACAGTGTGAGAAGAGATTGACACACTACACTGCGACAAGAGATTGACACACTACACTGCGAGAAGAGATTGACACACTACACTGCAAGAAGAGATTTGACACACTACACTGCTAGAGGAGATTTGACACACTCTACTGCGAGAAGAGATTTGACACACTACACTGCTAGAAGAGATTGACACACTACACTGCTAGAGGAGATTGACACACTACACTGCGAGAAGAGATTGACACACTACACTGCTAGAGGAGATTGACACACTACACTGCGAGAAGAGATTGACACACTACACTGCGAGAAGAGATTGACACACTACACTGCGAGAAGAGATTGACACACTACACTGCGAGAAGAGATTGACACAACACTGAGAAGAGATTGACACACTACACTGCGAGAAGAGATTGACACACTACACTGCGAGAAGAGATTTGACACACTACACTGCTAGAGGAGATTGACACACTACACTGCGAGAAGAGATTTGACACACTACACTGCTAGAGGAGATTTGACACACTACACTGCGAGAAGAGATTGACACACTACACTGCGAGAAGAGATTGACACAACACTGCGAGAAGAGATTGACACACTACACTGCGAGAAGAGAATGACACACTACACTGCTAGAAGAGATTGACACACTACACTGCTAGAAGAGATTGACACACTACACTGCGAGAAGAGATTGACACACTACTGCGAGAAGAGATTTGACACACAAAACTGCGAGAAGAGATTGACACACTCTATTGCGAGAAGGGATTTGACACACTACACTGCGAGAAGAGATTTGACACACTACACTGCGAGAAGAGATTTGACACACTACACTGCTAGAGGAGATTGACACACTACACTGCGAGAAGAGATTGACACACTACACTGCGAGAAGAGATTGACACACTACACTGCGAGAAGAGATTGACACACTACACTGCTGGAGGAGATTTGACATACTACACTGCTCGAGGAGATTGACACACTACACTGCGAGAAGAGATTGACACACTACACTGCGACAAGAGATTTGACACACTACACTGCTAGAGGAGATTGACACACTACACTGCTAGAGGAGATTGACACACTACACTGCGAGAAGAGATTGACACACTACACTGCGAGAAGAGATTGACACACAACACTGCGAGAAGAGATTGACACACTACACTGCGAGAAGAGATTTGACACACTACACTGCTAGAGGAGATTTGACACACTACACTGCGAGAAGAGATTGACACACTACACTGCGAGAAGAGATTGACACACTACACTGCGACAAGAGATTTGACACACTACACTGCTAGAGGAGATTGACACACTACACTGCTAGAGGAGATTGACACACTACACTGCGAGAAGAGATTGACACACTACACTGCGAGAAGAGATTGACACACTACACTGCGAGAAGAGATTTGACACACTACACTGCTAGAGGAGATTTGACACACTACACTGCTAGAGGAGATTTGAAACACTACTACTACACTGCGAGAAGAGATTGACACACTACACTGTGAGAAGAGATTGACACACTACACTGCGAGAAGAGATTTGACACACTACACTGCTAGAGGAGATTGACACACAACACTGCTGGAGGAGATTTGACATACTACACTGCGAGAAGAGATTTGACACACTACACTGCTAGAGGAGATTGACACACTACACTGCTAGAGGAGATTGACACACTACACTGCGAGAAGAGATTGACACTACACTGCGAGAAGAGATTGACACTGCTGGAGGAGATTGACACACTACACTGCGAGAAGAGATTGACACACAACACTGCTAGAGGAGATTTGACATATTACACTGCTCGAGGAGATTGGCACACTACACTGCGAGAAGAGATTGACACACAACACTGCGAGAAGAGATTGACACACTAAACTGCGGGAAGAGATTGACACACTACACTGCGACAAGAGATTGACACACTACACTGCTAGAAGAGATTGACACACTACACTGCGAGAAGAGATTGACACACTACACTGCGAGAAGAGATTTGACACACTACACTGCTAGAGGAGATTTGACACACTCTACTGCGAGAAGAGATTTGACACACTACACTGCTAGAAGAGAATGACACACTACACTGGTAGAAGAGATTGACACACTACACTGCTAGAAGAGATTGACAAACTACACTGCTAGAGGAGATTTGACATATTACACTGCTCGAGGAGATTGACACACTACACTGCGAGAAGAAATTGACACACAACAGTGTGAGAAGAGATTGACACACTACACTGCGACAAGAGATTGACACACTAAACTGCAAGAAGAGATTTGACACACTACACTGCTAGAGGAGATTTGACACACTCTACTGCGAGAAGAGATTTGAAAACACTACACTGCTAGAAGAGATTGACACACTACACTGCTAGAGGAGATTGACACACTACACTGCGAGAAGAGATTGACACTCTACACTGCGAGAAGAGATTGACACAACACTGCGAGAAGAGATTGACACACTACACTGCGAGAAGAGAATGACACACTACACTGCTAGAAGAGATTGACACACTACACTGCTAGAAGAGATTGACACACTACACTGCGAGAAGAGATTGACACACTCTACTGCGAGAAGAGATTTGACACACAAAACTGCGAGAAGAGATTGACACACTCTATTGCGAGAAGGGATTTGACACACTACACTGCGAGAAGAGATTTGACACACTACACTGCGAGAAGAGATTTGACACACTACACTGCTAGAGGAGATTGACACACTACACTGCGAGAAGAGATTGACACACTACACTGCGAGAAGAGATTGACATACTACACTGCGAGAAGAGATTGACACACTACACTGCTGGAGGAGATTTGACATACTACACTGCTCGAGGAGATTGACACACTACACTGCGAGAAGAGATTGACACACTACACTGCGACAAGAGATTTGACACACTACACTGCTGGAGGAGATTTGACATACTACACTGTTAGAGGAGATTGACACATTACACTGCGAGAAGAGATTGACAAACTACACTGCGAGAAGAGATTGAGACACTACACTGCTAGAGGAGATTGACACACTACACTGCGAGAAGAGATTTGACACACTACACTGCTTGAAGAGATTGACACACTACACTGCAAGAAGAGATTGAGACACTACACTGCTAGAGGAGATTGACACACTACACTGCTAGAGGAGATTGACACACTACACTGCGAGAAGAGATTGACACACTACACTGCGAGAAGAGATTGACACACTACACTGCTTGAAGAGATTGACACACTACACTGCAAGAAGAGATTGAGACACTACACTGCTAGAAGAGATTGAGACACTACACTGCTAGAGGAGATTTGACATACTACACTGCTCGAGGAGATTGACACACTACACTGCGAGAAGAGATTGACACACTACACTGCGACAAGAGATTTGACACACTACACTGCTGGAGGAGATTTGACATACTACACTGTTAGAGGAGATTGACACATTACACTGCGAGAAGAGATTGACACACTACACTGCTAGAGGAGATTTGACATATTACACTGCTCGAGGAGATTGACACACTACACTGCGAGAAGAGATTGACACACTCTACTGCGAGAAGAGATTGACACACAACACTGCGAGAAGAGATTTGACACACTACACTGCGAGAAGAGATTGACACACTACACTGCAAGAAGAGATTGACACACTACACTGCGAGAAGAGATTGACACACAACACTGCGAGAAGAGATTGACACACTACACTGCGAGAAGAGATTGACACTACACTGCGAGAAGAGATTGACACACTCCACTGCGAGAAGAGATTGACACACTTCACTGCGAGAAGAGATTGACACACTACACTGCAAGAAGAGATTGACACACTACACTGCGAGAAGAGATTGACACTGCTAGAGGAGATTGACAAACTACACTGCGAGAAGAGATTGACACACTACACTGCGAGAAGAGATTGACACACTCTACTGCGAGAAGAAATTTGACACACTACACTGCTAGAGGAGATTGACACAACACTGCGAGAAGAGATTGACACACTACACTGCGAGAAGAGATTGACACACTACACTGCGAGAAGAGATTTGACACACTACACTGCTGGAGGAGATTTGACATACTACACTGTTAGAAGAGATTGACACACTACACTGCGAGAAGAGATTGACACTACACTGCGAGAAGAGATTGACACACTACACTGCGAGAAGAGATTGACACACTACACTGCAAGAAGAGATTGAGACACTACACTGCAAGAAGAGATTGACACACTACACTGCTAGAGGAGATTGATTGACACTACACTGCGAGAAGAGATTGACACACTACACTGCGAGAAGAGATTGACACACTACACTGCTTGAAGAGATTGACACACTACACTGCAAGAAGAGATTGACACTACACTGCTAGAAGAGATTGAGACACTACACTGCTAGAGGAGATTGACATACTACACTGCTCGAGGAGATTGACACACTACACTGCGAGAAGAGATTGACACACTACACTGCGACAAGAGATTTGACACACTACACTGCTGGAGGAGATTTGACATACTACACTGTTAGAGGAGATTGACACATTACACTGCGAGAAGAGATTGACACACTACACTGCTAGAGGAGATTTGACATATTACACTGCTCGAGGAGATTGACACACTACACTGCGAGAAGAGATTGACACACTCTACTGCGAGAAGAGATTGACACACAACACTGCGAGAAGAGATTTGACACACTACACTGCGAGAAGAGATTGACACACTACACTGCGAGAAGAGATTGACACACTACACTGCGAGAAGAGATTGACACACAACACTGCGAGAAGAGATTGACACACTACACTGCGAGAAGAGATTGACACTACACTGCGAGAAGAGATTGACACACTCCACTGCGAGAAGAGATTGACACACTTCACTGCGAGAAGAGATTGACACACTACACTGCAAGAAGAGATTGACACACTACACTGCGAGAAGAGATTGACACTACACTGCGAGAAGAGATTGACACTGCTAGAGGAGATTGACAAACTACACTGCGAGAAGAGATTGACACACTACACTGCGAGAAGAGATTGACACACTCTACTGCGAGAAGAAATTTGACACACTACACTGCTAGAGGAGATTGACACACTACACTGCGAGAAGAGATTGACACACTACACTGCGAGAAGAGATTTGACACACTACACTGCTGGAGGAGATTTGACATACTACACTGTTAGAGGAGATTGACACACTACACTGCGAGAAGAGATTGACACACTACACTGCGAGAAGAGATTGACACTACACTGCGAGAAGAGATTGACACTACACTGCGAGAAGAGATTGACACACTACACTGCGAGAAGAGATTGACACACTACACTGCGAGAAGAGATTGACACACTACACTGCAAGAAGAGATTGACACACTACACTGCGAGAAGAGATTGACACACTACACTGCGAGAAGAGATTGACACACTACAGAAGAGATTGACACTGCTAGAGGAGATTGACAAACTACACTGCGAGAAGAGATTGACACACTACACTGCGAGAAGAGATTGACACACTCTACTGCGAGAAGAAATTTGACACACTACACTGCTAGAGGAGATTGACACACTACACTGCTGGAGGAGAGTTGACATATTACACTGCTCGAGGAGATTGACACACTACACTGCGAGAAGAAATTGACACACAACACTGCGAGAAGAGATTGTCAATCTCTTCTCGCAGTGAGTGTGTCAATCTCTTCTCGCTGAGAAGAGATTGACATCACTTCTACAGTGTAGTGTGTCAATCTCCTGAGCAGTGTAATATGTCAAATCTCCTCTAGAAGAGATTGACACACTACACTGCGCAGAAGAGATTGACACACTCACTGCGAGAAGAGATTTGACAACTACACTGCTAGAGAGTGAGATTGACACACTACACTGCTCAGAGGAGAGATTGACACACTACACTTCTAGAAGAGATTGACACACACGCAGTGAGATTGTCACTGCATTGTACACTGTGTGTCAAGAGTGAAGAGATTGACACACTACACTGTCAACTCACTCTAGCAGAGATTGACTCGCAGTGTACTAGAAGAAATTCACAACTCTAGAAGAGATATTGACACACTTCACTGTGAGAAGAGATTGACACACTACACTGTAGTGAGAATCTCTTCTCGAGTATGTGTCAACTCTTCTAGCTGTGTAGTTGTCAATCACTTCGAGTCAGATCAAATCTGAGCAGTGTTGTGTGTGTCAATCTCTTCTCGCAGTGTAGTTGTCAACTCTAGCAGTGTAGTGTCTCAACACTGCACTGCGAGAAGAGTGTGTCAACTCTTCTAGCAGTGTAACTGTGTCAATCTCTTCTCGAAGAGATTGACACATCTCTGCTAGAGGAGAGCAGTGTAGTATGTCAAATCTCCTCTAGCAGTGTAGTGTATCAATCTCCGAGAAGAGCAGTGTAGTATGTCAAACTTCTCTAGCAGTGTTGTGTGTCAATCTCTTCTGCAGTGAGTGTGACACACTCTTCTACACTGCAGAGAGTTTGACACACTACACTGCGAGAAGAGATTGACAAACTACACTGCGAGAAGAGATTGACACACTACACTGCGAGAAGAGATTGACACACTACACTGCGAGAAGAGATTGACACACAACACTGCGAGAAGAGATTGACACACTACACTGCGAGAAGAGATTGACACAACACTGCTAGAGGAGATTTGACATATTACACTGCTCGAGGAGATTGACACACTACACTGCTAGAAGAGATTGACACACTACACTGCGAGAAGAGATTGACACACTACACTGCTAGAAGAGATTGACACAATACACTGCTAGAAGAGATTGACACACTCTACTGCGAGAAGAGATTGACACAACACTGCGAGAAGAGATTGACACACTACACTGCGAGAAGAGATTGACACACTACACTGCTAGAAGAGATTTGACACACTACACTGCTAGAGGAGATTGACACACTACACTGCGAGAAGAGATTGACACACTACACTGTGAGAAGAGATTGACACACAACACTGCTAGAGGAGACTACTACACTGCTCGAGGAGATTGACACACTACACTGCGAGAAGAGATTGACACATTACACTGCGAGAAGAGTTCGACACACTACACTGCAAGAAGAGATTGACACACAACACTGCGAGAAGAGATTGACACACAACACTGCGAGAAGAGATTGACACACAACACTGCAAGAAGAGATTGACACACTACACTGCGAGAAGAGATTTGACACACTACACTGCAAGAGGAGATTTGACACACTCTACTGCGAGAAGAGATTTGACACACTACACTGCTAGAAGAGATTGACACACTACACTGCTAGAGGAGATTGACACACAACAATGCGAGAAGAGATTGACACACAACACTGCGAGAAGAGATTGACACACAACAATGCGAGAAGAGATTGACACACAACACTGCGAGAAGAGATTGACACAACACTGTGAGAAGAGATTGACACACTACACTGCGAGAAGAGATTGACACACTACACTGCGAGAAGAGATTTGACACACTACACTGCTAGAGGAGATTGACACACTACACTGCGAGAAGAGATTGACACACTACACTGTGAGAAGAGATTGACACACAACACTGCTAGAGGAGATTTGACATATTACACTGCTCAAGGAGATTGACACACTACACTGCTAGAAGTGATTGACACACTACACTGCTAGAAGAGATTGACACACAACACTGCGAGAAGAGATTGACACAATACACTGCGAGAAGAGATTGACACACTACACTGCGAGAAGAGATTGACACACTACACTGCGACAAGAGATTGACACACTACACTGCTAGAAGAGATTGACACACTCTACTGCGAGAAGAGATTTGACACACTACACTGCTAGAGGACATTTGACATACTACACTGCTCGAGGAGATTGACACACTACACTGCAAGAAGAGATTGACACACTACACTGCGAGAAGAGATTGACACACTACACTGCTAGAAGAGATTGACACAATACACTGCTAGAAGAGATTGACACACTCTACTGCGAGAAGAGATTGACACAACACTGCGAGAAGAGATTGACACACTACACTGCGAGAAGAGATTGACACACTTCACTGCGAGAAGAGATTGACACACTACACTGCGAGAAGAGATTTGACACACTACACTGCTAGAGGAGATTGACACACTACACTGCGAGAAGAGATTGACACACTACACTGTGAGAAGAGATTGACACACAACACTGCTAGAGGAGATTTGACATATTACACTGCTCAAGGAGATTGACACACTACACTGCTAGAAGTGATTGACACACTACACTGCTAGAAGAGATTGACACACAACACTGCGAGAAGAGATTGACACACTACACTGCGAGAAGAGATTGACACACTACACTGCGAGAAGAGATTGACACACTACACTGCGACAAGAGATTGACACACTACACTGCTAGAAGAGATTGACACACTCTACTGCGAGAAGAGATTTGACACACTACACTGCTAGAGGAGATTTGACATACTACACTGCTCGAGGAGATTGACACACTACACTGCGAGAAGAGATTGACACACTACACTGCGAGAAGAGATTGACACACTACACTGCGAGAAGAGATTTGACACACTACACTGCTAGAGGAGATTTGACACACTCTACTGCGAGAAGAGATTGACACACTACACTGCGAGAAGAGATTGACACACTACACTGCGAGAAGAGATTTGACACACTACACTGCTAGAGGAGATTGACACACTACACTGCTGGAGGAGATTTGACATACTACACTGCGAGAAGAGATTGACACACTCTACTGCAAGAAGAAATTTGACACACTACACTGCTAGAGGAGATTTGACATATTACACTGCTCGAGGAGATTGACACACTACACTGCGAGAAGAGATTTGACATATTACACTGCTCGAGGAGATTGACACACTACACTGCTGGAGGAGAGTTGACATATTACACTGCTCGAGGAGATTTGACACACTACACTGCTAGAGGAGATTGACACACTACACTGCGAGAAGAGATTGACACACAACACTGCGAGAAGAGATTGACACAACACTGCGAGAAGAGATTGACACACTACACTGCGAGAAGAGATTGACACACTACACTGCGAGAAGAGATTTGACACACTACACTGCTGGAGGAGATTGACACTACACTGCGAGAAGAGATTGACACACTCCACTGCGAGAAGAGATTGACACACTTCACTGCGAGAAGAGATTGACACACTACACTGCAAGAAGAGATTGACACACTACACTGCGAGAAGAGATTGACACTACACTGCGAGAAGAGATTGACACTGCTAGAGGAGATTGACAAACTACACTGCGAGAAGAGATTGACACACTACACTGCGAGAAGAGATTGACACACTCTACTGCGAGAAGAAATTTGACACACTACACTGCTAGAGGAGATTGACACACTACACTGCTGGAGGAGAGTTGACATATTACACTGCTCGAGGAGATTGACACACTACACTGCGAGAAGAAATTGACACACAACACTGCGAGAAGAGATTGACACACTACACTGCGCAGAAGAGATTGACACAACTACACTGCAGTGAGTTTGTCACACTACACTGAAGAGAGTGTGTCAAACTACACTGCGAGAAGAGATTGACACACAACACTGCGAGAAGAGATTGACACACAACACTGCTAGAGAAGATTTGACATACTACACTGCTCGAGGAGATTGACACACTACACTGCTAGAGGAGATTTGACATACTACACTGCTCGAGGAGATTGACACACTACACTACGAGAAGAGATTGACACATTACACTGCGAGAAGAGTTCGACACACTACACTGCAAGAAGAGATTGAGACACTACACTGCTAGAGGAGATTGACACACTACACTGCGAGAAGAGATTGACACACAACACTGCGAGCAGAGATTGACACACAACACAGCGAGAAGAGATTGACACACTACACTGCGAGAAGAGATTTGACACACTACACTGCAAGAGGAGATTCGACACACTCTACTGCGAGAAGAGATTTGACAC
Source organism: Oncorhynchus masou masou (assembly GCF_036934945.1). Lineage (NCBI taxonomy): Eukaryota > Metazoa > Chordata > Actinopteri > Salmoniformes > Salmonidae > Oncorhynchus > Oncorhynchus masou. Next base: position 14,463,303 of record NC_088233.1, on the reverse strand, counting down.
ACTACACTGCTAGAAGAGATTGACACACTACACTGCTAGAGGAGATTGACACACTACACTGCGAGAAGAGATTTGACACACTACACTGCTAGAGGAGATTGACACACTACACTGCGAAAAGAGATTGACACACTACACTGCGAGAAGAGATTGACACACAACAATGCGAGAAGAGATTGACACACAACACTGCGAGAAGAGATTGACACAACACTGCGAGAAGAGATTGACACACTACACTGCGAGAAGAGATTTGACACACTACACTGCTAGAGGAGATTGACACACTACACTGCGAGAAGAGATTGACACACTACACTGTGAGAAGAGATTGACACACAACACTGCTAGAGGAGATTTGACATATTACACTGCTCGAGGAGATTGACACACTACACTGCTAGAAGAGATTGACACACTACACTGCTAGAAGAGATTGACACACAACACTGCGAGAAGAGATTGACACACTACACTGCGACAAGAGATTGGCACACTACACTGCGAGAAGAGATTGACACACAACACTGCGAGAAGAGATTGACACACTACACTGCGAGAAGAGATTGACACACTACACTGCGAGAAGAGATTGACACACTACACTGCGACAAGAGATTGACACACTACACTGCTAGAAGAGATTGACACACTCTACTGCGAGAAGAGATTTGACACACTACACTGCTAGAGGACATTTGACATACTACACTGCTCGAGGAGATTGACACACTCTACTGCGAGAAGAGATTGACACAACACTGCGAGAAGAGATTGACACACTCTACTGCGAGAAGAAATTTGACACACTACACTGCTAGAGGAGATTTGACATATTACACTGCTCGAGGAGATTGACACACTACACTGCGAGAAGAGATTTGACATATTACACTGCTCGAGGAGATTGACACACTACACTGCGAGAAGAAATTTGACACACTACACTGCTAGAGGAGATTGACACACTACACTGCTGGAGGAGAGTTGACATATTACACTGCTCGAGGAGATTTGACACACTACACTGCTAGAGGAGATTGACACACTACACTGCGAGAAGAGATTGACACACTACACTGCGAGAAGAGATTGACACACAACACTGCGAGAAGAGATTGACACAACACTGCGAGAAGAGATTGACACACTACACTGCGAGAAGAGATTAACACACTACACTGCGAGAAGAGATTTGACACACTACACTGCTAGAGGAGATTTGAAACACTCTACTGCGAGAAGAGATTTGACACACTACACTGCTAGAGGAGATTGACACACTACACTGCTGGAGGAGATTTGACATACTACACTGTTAGAGGAGATTGACACACTACACTGCGAGAAGAGATTGACACACTACACTGCGAGAAGAGATTGACACACAACACTGCTAGAGGAGATTTGACATATTACACTGCTCGAGGAGATTGACACACTACACTGCTAGAAGAGATTGACACACTACACTGCGAGAAGAGATTGACACACTACACTGCTAGAAGAGATTGACACAATACACTGCTAGAAGAGATTGACACACTCTACTGCGAGAAGAGATTGACACAACACTGCGAGAAGAGATTGACACACTACACTGCGAGAAGAGATTGACACACTACACTGCGAGAAGAGATTTGACACACTACACTGCAAGAGGAGATTGACACACTACACTGCGAGAAGAGATTGACACACTACACTGTGAGAAGAGATTGACACACAACACTGCTAGAGGAGATTTGACATACTACACTGCTCGAGGAGATTGACATACTACACTGCGAGAAGAGATTGACACACTCTACTGCGAGAAGAAATTTGACACACTACACTGCTAGAGGAGATTTGACATATTACACTGCTCGAGGAGATTGACACACTACACTGCGAGAAGAGATTTGACATATTACACTGCTCGAGGAGATTGACACACTACACTGCGAGAAGAAATTTGACACACTACACTGCTAGAGGAGATTGACACACTACACTGCTGGAGGAGAGTTGACATATTACACTGCTCGAGGAGATTTGACACACTACACTGCTAGAGGAGATTGACACACTACACTGCGAGAAGAGATTGACACACTACACTGCGAGAAGAGATTGACACACAACACTGCGAGAAGAGATTGACACAACACTGCGAGAAGAGATTGACACACTCTACTGCGAGAAGAGATTGACACAACACTGCGAGAAGAGATTGACACACTACACTGCGAGAAGAGATTGACACACTACACTGCTAGAAGAGATTGACACACTCTACTGCGAGAAGAGATTTGACACACTACACTGCTAGAGGACATTTGACATACTACACTGCTCAAGGAGATTGACACACTCTACTGCGAGAAGAGATTGACACAACACTGCGAGAAGAGATTGACACACTCTACTGCGAGAAGAAATTTGACACACTACACTGCTAGAGGAGATTTGACATATTACACTGCTCGAGGAGATTGACACACTACACTGCGAGAAGAGATTTGACATATTACACTGCTCGAGGAGATTGACACACTACACTGCGAGAAGAAATTTGACACACTACACTGCTAGAGGAGATTGACACACTACACTGCTGGAGGAGAGTTGACATATTACACTGCTCGAGGAGATTTGACACACTACACTGCTAGAGAGATTGACACACTACACTGCGAGAAGAGATTGACACACTACACTGCGAGAAGAGATTGACACACAACACTGCGAGAAGAGATTGACACAACACTGCGAGAAGAGATTGACACACTACACTGCGAGAAGAGATTGACACACTACACTGCGAGAAGAGATTTGACACACTACACTGCTGGAGGAGATTGACACTACACTGCGAGAAGAGATTGACACACTCCACTGCGAGAAGAGATTGACACACTTCACTGCGAGAAGAGATTGACACACTACACTGCAAGAAGAGATTGACACACTACACTGCGAGAAGAGATTGACACTACACTGCGAGAAGAGATTGACACTGCTAGAGGAGATTGACAAACTACACTGCGAGAAGAGATTGACACACTACACTGCGAGAAGAAATTTGACACACTACACTGCTAGAGGAGATTGACACACTACACTGCTGGAGGAGAGTTGACATATTACACTGCTCGAGGAGATTGACACACTACACTGCGAGAAGAAATTGACACACAACACTGCGAGAAGAGATTGTCAATCTCTTCTCGCAGTGTAGTGTGTCAATCTCTTCTCGCAGTGGAGTGTGTCAACTCTTACACTGCGAGAGTTTGATCTCTTCTCGCAGTGTGTCAAACTACACTGCGAGAAGAGATTGACACACAACACTGCGAGAAGAGATTGACACACAACACTGCTAGAGAAGATTTGACATACTACACTGCTCGAGGAGATTGACACACTACACTGCTAGAGGAGATTTGACATACTACACTGCTCGAGGAGATTGACACACTACACTACGAGAAGAGATTGACACATTACACTGCCAGAAGAGTTCGACACACTACACTGCAAGAAGAGATTGAGACACTACACTGCTAGAGGAGATTGACACACTACACTGCGAGAAGAGATTGACACACAACACTGCGAGCAGAGATTGACACACAACACAGCGAGAAGAGATTGACACACTACACTGCGCTAGAGAAGAGATTTGACACACTACACTGCAAGAGGAGATTGACACTGCGAGAAGAGATTTGACACACTACACTGCTAGAAGAGATTGACACACTACACTGCTAGAGGAGATTGACACACTACACTGCGAGAAGAGATTTGACACACTACACTGCTAGAGGAGATTGACACACTACACTGCGAGAAGAGATTGACACACTACACTGCGAGAAGAGATTGACACACAACAATGCGAGAAGAGATTGACACACAACACTGCGAGAAGAGATTGACACAACACTGCGAGAAGAGATTGACACACTACACTGCGAGAAGAGATTTGACACACTACACTGCTAGAGGAGATTGACACACTACACTGCGAGAAGAGATTGACACACTACACTGTGAGAAGAGATTGACACACAACACTGCTAGAGGAGATTTGACATATTACACTGCTCGAGGAGATTGACACACTACACTGCTAGAAGTGATTGACACACTACACTGCTAGAAGAGATTGACACACAACACTGCGAGAAGAGATTGACACACTACACTGCGACAAGAGATTGGCACACTACACTGCGAGAAGAGATTGACACACAACACTGCGAGAAGAGATTGACACACTACACTGCGAGAAGAGATTGACACACTACACTGCGAGAAGAGATTGACACACTACACTGCGACAAGAGATTGACACACTACACTGCTAGAAGAGATTGACACACTACACTGCTAGAGGACATTTGACATACTACACTGCTCGAGGAGATTGACACACTCTACTGCGAGAAGAGATTGACACAACACTGCGAGAAGAGATTGACACACTACACTGCGAGAAGAGATTTGACACACTACACTGCTAGAGGAGATTGACACACTACACTGCTGGAGGAGATTTGACATACTACACTGCGAGAAGAGATTGACACACTCTACTGCGAGAAGAAATTTGACACACTACACTGCTAGAGGAGATTTGACATATTACACTGCTCGAGGAGATTGACACACTACACTGCGAGAAGAGATTTGACATATTACACTGCTCGAGGAGATTGACACACTACACTGCGAGAAGAAATTTGACACACTACACTGCTAGAGGAGATTGACACACTACACTGCTGGAGGAGAGTTGACATATTACACTGCTCGAGGAGAGTTGACACACTACACTGCTAGAGGAGATTGACACACTACACTGCGAGAAGAGATTGACACACTACACTGCGAGAAGAGATTGACACACAACACTGCGAGAAGAGATTGACACAACACTGCGAGAAGAGATTGACACACTACACTGCGAGAAGAGATTGACACACTACACTGCGAGAAGAGATTTGACACACTACACTGCTAGAGGAGATTTGAAACACTCTACTGCGAGAAGAGATTTGACACACTACACTGCTAGAGGAGATTGACACACTACACTGCTGGAGGAGATTTGACATACTACACTGTTAGAGGAGATTGACACACTACACTGCGAGAAGAGATTGACACACTACACTGCGAGAAGAGATTGACACACAACACTGCTAGAGGAGATTTGACATATTACACTGCTCGAGGAGATTGACACACTACACTGCTAGAAGAGATTGACACACTACACTGCGAGAAGAGATTGACACACTACACTGCTAGAAGAGATTGACACAATACACTGCTAGAAGAGATTGACACACTCTACTGCGAGAAGAGATTGACACAACACTGCGAGAAGAGATTGACACACTACACTGCGAGAAGAGATTGACACACTACACTGCGAGAAGAGATTTGACACACTACACTGCTAGAGGAGATTGACACACTACACTGCGAGAAGAGATTGACACACTACACTGTGAGAAGAGATTGACACACAACACTGCTAGAGGAGATTTGACATACTACACTGCTCGAGGAGATTGACATACTACACTGCGAGAAGAGATTGACACACTCTACTGCGAGAAGAAATTTGACACTACACTGCTAGAGGAGATTTGACATATTACACTGCTCGAGGAGATTGACACACTACACTGCGAGAAGAGATTTGACATATTACACTGCTCGAGGAGATTGACACACTACACTGCGAGAAGAAATTTGACACACTACACTGCTAGAGGAGATTGACACACTACACTGCTGGAGGAGAGTTGACATATTACACTGCTCGAGGAGATTTGACACACTACACTGCTAGAGGAGATTGACACACTACACTGCGAGAAGAGATTGACACACTACACTGCGAGAAGAGATTGACACACAACACTGCGAGAAGAGATTGACACAACACTGCGAGAAGAGATTGACACACTACACTGCGAGAAGAGATTGACACACTACACTGCGAGAAGAGATTTGACACACTACACTGCTAGAGGAGATTTGAACACACTACACTGCGAGAAGAGATTTGACACACTACACTGCTAGAGGAGATTGACACACTACACTGCTCGAGGAGATTGACACACTACACTGCTAGAAGAGATTGGCACACTACACTGCGAGAAGAGATTGACACACAACAATGCGAGAAGAGATTGACACACAACACTGCTAGAGGAGATTTGACATATTACACTGCTCGAGGAGATTGACACACTACACTGCTAGAAGAGATTGACACACTACACTGCGAGAAGAGATTGACACTGCTAGAAGAGATTGACACACTACACTGCGAGAAGAGATTGACACACTACACTGCGAGAAGAGATTGACACAACACTGCGAGAAGAGATTGACACACTACACTGCGAGAAGAGATTGACACACTTCACTGCGAGAAGAGATTTGACACACTACACTGCAAGAGGAGATTGACACACTACACTGCGAGAAGAGATTGACACACTACACTGTGAGAAGAGATTGACACACAACACTGCTAGAGGAGATTTGACATACTACACTGCTCGAGGAGATTGACATACTACACTGCGAGAAGAGATTGACACACTCTACTGCGAGAAGAAATTTGACACACTACACTGCTAGAGGAGATTTGACATATTACACTGCTCGAGAAGAGATTGACACACTACACTGCGAGAAGAGATTTGACATATTACACTGCTCGAGGAGATTGACACACTACACTGCGAGAAGAAATTTGACACACTACACTGCTAGAGGAGATTGACACACTACACTGCTGGAGGAGAGTTGACATATTACACTGCTCGAGGAGATTTGACACACTACACTGCTAGAGGAGATTGACACACTACACTGCGAGAAGAGATTGACACACTACACTGCGAGAAGAGATTGACACACAACACTGCGAGAAGAGATTGACACAACACTGCGAGAAGAGATTGACACACTACACTGCGAGAAGAGATTGACACACTACACTGCGAGAAGAGATTTGACACACTACACTGCTAGAGGAGATTTGAAACACTCACTGCGAGAAGAGATTTGACACACTACACTGCTAGAGGAGATTGACACACTACACTGCTGGAGGAGATTTGACATACTACACTGTTAGAGGAGATTGACACACTACACTGCGAGAAGAGATTGACACACTACACTGCGAGAAGAGATTGACACACAACACTGCTAGAGGAGATTTGACACATTACACTGCTCGAGGAGATTGACACACTACACTGCTAGAAGAGATTGACACACTACACTGCGAGAAGAGATTGACACACTACACTGCTAGAAGAGATTGACACACTACACTGCTAGAAGAGATTGACACACTACTACTGCGAGAAGAGATTGACACAACACTGCGAGAAGAGATTGACACACTACACTGCGAGAAGAGATTGACACACTACACTGCGAGAAGAGATTTGACACACTACACTGCTAGAGGAGATTGACACACTACACTGCGAGAAGAGATTGACACACTACACTGTGAGAAGAGATTGACACACAACACTGCTAGAGGAGATTTGACATACTACACTGCTCGAGGAGATTGACACACTACACTACGAGAAGAGATTGACACATTACACTGCGAGAAGAGTTCGACACACTACACTGCAAGAAGAGATTGACACACTACACTGCGAGAAGAGATTGACACACTACACTGCGAGAAGAGATTTGACACACTACACTGCTAGAGGAGATTTGAAACACTCTACTGCGAGAAGAGATTTGACACACTACACTGCTAGAGGAGATTGACACACTACACTGCTGGAGGAGATTTGACATACTACACTGTTAGAGGAGATTGACACACTACACTGCGAGAAGAGATTGACACACTACACTGCGAGAAGAGATTGACACACAACACTGCTAGAGGAGATTTGACATATTACACTGCTCGAGGAGATTGACACACTACACTGCTAGAAGAGATTGACACACTACACTGCGAGAAGAGATTGACACACAACACTGCTAGAAGAGATTGACACACTACACTGCTAGAAGAGATTGACACACTCTACTGCGAGAAGAGATTGACACAACACTGCGAGAAGAGATTGACACACTAACACTGCGAGAAGAGATTGACACACTACACTGCGAGAAGAGATTTGACACACTACACTGCTAGAGAGATTGACACACTACACTGCGAGAAGAGATTGACACACTACACTGTGAGAAGAGATTGACACACTACACTGCTAGAGGAGATTTGACATACTACACTGCTCGAGGAGATTGACACACTACACTGCGAGAAGAGATTGACACACTCTACTGCGAGAAGATTTGACACTACACTGCTAGAGGAGATTTGACATATTACACTGCTCGAGGAGATTGACACACTACACTGCGAGAAGAGATTTGACATATTACACTGCTCGAGGAGATTGACACACTACACTGCGAGAAGAAATTTGACACACTACACTGCTAGAGGAGATTGACACACTACACTGCTGGAGGAGAGTTGACATATTACACTGCTCGAGGAGATTTGACACACTACACTGCTAGAGGAGATTGACACACTACACTGCGAGAAGAGATTGACACACTACACTGCGAGAAGAGATTGACACACAACACTGCGAGAAGAGATTGACACAACACTGCGAGAAGAGATTGACACACTACACTGCGAGAAGAGATTGACACACTACACTGCGAGAAGAGATTTGACACACTACACTGCTAGAGGAGATTTGAAACACTACACTGCGAGAAGAGATTTGACACACTACACTGCTAGAGGAGATTGACACACTACACTGCTGGAGGAGATTTGACATACTACACTGTTAGAGGAGATTGACACACTACACTGCGAGAAGAGATTGACACACTACACTGCGAGAAGAGATTGACACACAACACTGCTAGAGGAGATTTGACATATTACACTGCTCGAGGAGATTGACACACTACACTGCTAGAAGAGATTGACACACTACACTGCGAGAAGAGATTGACACACTACACTGCTAGAAGAGATTGACACAATACACTGCTAGAAGAGATTGACACACTCTACTGCGAGAAGAGATTGACACAACACTGCGAGAAGAGATTGACACACTACACTGCGAGAAGAGATTGACACACTACACTGCGAGAAGAGATTTGACACACTACACTGCTAGAGGAGATTGACACACTACACTGCGAGAAGAGATTGACACACTACACTGTGAGAAGAGATTGACACACAACACTGCTAGAGGAGATTTGACATACTACACTGCTCGAGGAGATTGACACACTACACTACGAGAAGAGATTGACACATTACACTGCGAGAAGAGTTCGACACACTACACTGCAAGAAGAGATTGACACACAACACTGCGAGAAGAGATTGACACACAACACTGCGAGCAGAGATTGACACACAACACAGCGAGAAGAGATTGACACACTACACTGCGAGAAGAGATTTGACACACTACACTGCAAGAGGAGATTTGACACACTCTACTGCGAGAAGAGATTTGACACACTACACTGCTAGAAGAGATTGACACACTACACTGCTAGAGGAGATTGACACACTACACTGCGAGAAGAGATTTGACACACTACACTGCTAGAGGAGATTGACACACTACACTGCGAGAAGAGATTGACACACTACACTGCGAGAAGAGATTGACACACAACAATGCGAGAAGAGATTGACACACAACACTGCGAGAAGAGATTGACACACTACACTGCGAGAAGAGATTGACACACTACACTGCGAGAAGAGATTTGACACACTACACTGCTAGAGGAGATTGACACACTACACTGCGAGAAGAGATTGACACACTACACTGTGAGAAGAGATTGACACACAACACTGCTAGAGGAGATTTGACATATTACACTGCTCAAGGAGATTGACACACTACACTGCTAGAAGTGATTGACACACTACACTGCTAGAAGAGATTGACACACAACACTGCGAGAAGAGATTGACACACTACACTGCGACAAGAGATTGGCACACTACACTTCGACAAGAGATTGACACACAACACTGCGAGAAGAGATTGACACAATACACTGCGAGAAGAGATTGACACACTACACTGCGAGAAGAGATTGACACACTACACTGCGACAAGAGATTGACACACTACACTGCTAGAAGAGATTGACACACTCTACTGCGAGAAGAGATTTGACACACTACACTGCTAGAGGACATTTGACATACTACACTGCTCGAGGAGATTGACACACTACACTGCAAGAAGAGATTGACACACTACACTGCGAGAAGAGATTGACACACTACACTGCTAGAAGAGATTGACACAATACACTGCTAGAAGAGATTGACACACTCTACTGCGAGAAGAGATTGACACAACACTGCGAGAAGAGATTGACACACTACACTGCGAGAAGAGATTGACACACTACACTGCGAGAAGAGATTTGACACACTACACTGCTAGAGGAGATTGACACACTACACTGCTGGAGGAGATTTGACATACTACACTGCGAGAAGAGATTGACACACTCTACTGCGAGAAGAAATTTGACACACTACACTGCTAGAGGAGATTTGACATATTACACTGCTCGAGGAGATTGACACACTGCACTGCGAGAAGAGATTTGACATATTACACTGCTCGAGGAGATTGACACACTACACTGCGAGAAGAAATTTGACACACTACACTGCTAGAGGAGATTGACACACTACACTGCTGGAGGAGAGTTGACATATTACACTGCTCGAGGAGATTTGACACACTACACTGCTAGAGGAGAGTTGACATATTACACTGCTCGAGGAGATTGACACACTACACTGCGAGAAGAGATTGACACACTACACTGCGAGAAGAGATTGACACACAACACTGCGAGAAGAGATTGACACAACACTGCGAGAAGAGATTGACACACTACACTGCGAGAAGAGATTGACACACTACACTGCGAGAAGAGATTTGACACACTACACTGCTGGAGGAGATTTGACATACTACACTGTTAGAGGAGATTGACACACTACACTGCGAGAAGAGATTGACACACTACACTGCGAGAAGAGATTGACACACAACACTGCTAGAGGAGATTTGACATATTACACTGCTCGAGGAGATTGACACACTACACTGCTAGAAGAGATTGACACACTACACTGCTAGAAGAGATTGACACTACACTGCGACAAGAGATTGGCACACTACACTTCGAGAAGAGATTGACACACAACACTGCGAGAAGAGATTGACACAATACACTGCGAGAAGAGATTGACACACTACACTGCGAGAAGAGATTGACACACTACACTGCGACAAGAGATTGACACACTACACTGCGACAAGAGATTGACACACTACACTGCTAGAAGAGATTGACACGCTCTACTGCGAGAAGAGATTTGACACACTACACTGCTAGAGGACATTTGACACACTACACTGCTCGAGGAGATTGACACACTACACTGCAAGAAGAGATTGACACACTACACTGCGAGAAGAGATTGACACACTACACTGCTAGAAGAGATTGACACACTCTACTGCGAGAAGAGATTGACACACTACACTGCGAGAAGAGATTTGACACTCTACACTGCTAGAAGAGATTGACACACTACACTGTATCTGTCGGCCCCAGCCTTGAACTCAGGTCCTGTGCATACCTAAATAACCCTCTCTGCCCATTCATCACCATTTAACCATTGTTGTCTTAGCTCTCCCGATCAACACCCGTGATTGCTTTATGCCTCTCGCTAATGTCAATATGCCTTGTCTACTGCTGCCTCAGTTAGTACTTTGTTTTATTTCACTGAAGAGCCCCCGGTCCCACACAACATGCCTTAGAGAGCTCTTTGTCCCACCCCCCACACATGCGGAGACCTCACCTGGCTTAACTGGTGCCTCCAGAGATGCAATTTCTCATATCGTCACTCAACGCCTAAGTTTACCTCCACTATACACACACATCTAACCATACCCTTATCTGTACATTATGCCCTGAAACTATTCTACCACGCCCAGAATTCTGCACTTTTTATTCTCTATTCCCAACGCACTAGACGACCAGGTCTTATAGCCTTTAGCCGTATCCTTATCCTACTCCTCCTCTGTTCCTCTGGTGATGTAGAGGTTAACCCAGGCCCTGTAGCCCCCAGTACCACACCTATTCCCCAGGCACTCTCATTTGTTGAGAGCGCCTGGGGAACCGTAAAGGCCTTGGTTTCATGCATGTTAACATCAGAAGCCTCCTCCCTAAGTTTGTTTTATTCATTGCTTTAGCACACTCTGCTAACCCTGACGTCCTAGCCATGTCTGAATCCTGGCTTAGGAAGGCCACCAAAAATTTGGACATTTCCATCCCAACTACAACATTTTAGGTCTAGATTGAACTGCCAAAGGGGGCGTAATTGCAATCTACTGCAGAGATAGCCTGCAGAGTTCTGTCATACTATCCAGGTCTGTGCCCAAACAGTTCGAGCTTCTACTTTTAAAAAGCCACCTTTCCAGAAATAAGTCTCTCACTGTTGCCGCCTGTTCTAGACCCGCTCAGCCCCCAGCTGTGCCCTGGACACCATATGTGAATTGATTGTCCCCCATTTATCTTCAAAGTTCGTACAGTTAGGTGACCTAAACTGGGATATGCTTAAATTCACTAGGGTAGGGGGCAGCATTCGGAATGTTGGATGAAAAGCGTGCCCAAATTAAACTGCCTGCTACTCAGGCCCAGAATATAGGATATGGATAGAAAACACTCTAACGTTTCCAAAACTGTTAAAATAATGTCTGTGAGTATAAGAGAACTGATATGGCAGGCGAAAACCCGAGGAATATCCAACTAGGAAATACTAGGAAATTTTGAAAGGCTGTGTTTCCATTGAAAGCCTATCCACCATACAAAGACTTAGGACCCAGTCTCTATGGCTTCCTCTACATGTGGCCAGTCTTTAGGCATTGTTTCAGGCTTTTACTTTGAAAAACGAGGGAGTTACAGCACTTTCAATCAGTGGCCAGTGGAAATTTCCATTCATCAGCAATGCGTCTGATCGGGAACGCGCCTTCCTTGTTTCTCCTTTCCTATGGACGAAGCTTTTGTCTGATTGAAATATTGATTATTTATGACAAAAAAATGGAGGATTGATTTTAAACATAGTTTGGCATGTTTCGACTAACTTTTATTGTACTTCAAAAAAACTTTTAGTCTGGATTTATTAGCGCACGCGCATTAGGCATCCGGATTACTGGACAAAACGTGCGAACAAAAAGGAGGCATTTGGTCATAAAGAGGGAAATTATCAAACAAAACTTTTGTGACACTCTCCTTGGCTGGCTTTTCTGACACTCTCCTTGGCTGGAAAATGGCTGTATGGGTTTCTGTGGCTAGGTGCAGACCTAACATAATCGCAAAGTGTGCTTTCTCTGTAAAGCCTTTTTGAAACCTGACACAGCGGTTGCATTAAGGAGAAGTTTATCTGTATTCGTATGTTTAACACTTGAATTGTTTATCAATGTTTATGAGTATTTCTGTAATTTGATGTGGCTCTGCACTTTCACCGGATGTTTGTTTGAGACAATGCATTTCTGACCATAACGTGCCAATGTAAACTGAGATTTTTGGATATAAATATGAACTTTATCGAACAAAACATCCATTTATTGTATAACATGAAGTCCTATGAGTGCCATCTGATGAAGATCATCAAAGATTAGTGATTCATTTTCTCTCTCTTTCTGCTTTTTGTGACTACTCTCTGTTGCTGGAAAAATGGCTGTATGGTTTTCTGTGACTAGGTGCTGACCTAACATAATCGCATGGTGTGCTTTCGCAGTGAAGCCTTTTTGAAATTGGACACTGGGGTTGGATTTACAATAAGTTTATCTTTAAAATGGTGGATAATACTTGTATGTTTGATGAATTTTAATTATGGGATTTCTGTTGTTTTGAATTTGGCGCCCTGCAATTTCCTTGGCTGTTGTCGAGGTGGGACGCAAGCAAGAGGTTAACACCACCGCCGTCCTACAATCTAAACTAGATGCCCTCAATCTCACACAAATTATCAAGGAACCTACCAGGTACAAACCCTGAATATGTAAACATGGGCACCCTCATAGATATCATCCTGACCAACTTGCCCTCTAAATACACCTCTGCTGTCTTCAACCAGGATCTCAGCGATCACTGCCTCATTGCCTGCGTCCATAATGGGTCCACGGTCAAACGACCACCCCTCATCACTACCAAACGCTCCCTAAAACACTTCAGGGAACGGGCCTTTCTAAATCGACCTGGCTCAGGTATCCTGGAAGGATATTGACCTCATCCCGTCAGTAGAGGATGCCTGGTTATTCTTTGAAAAGTGCTTTCCTCACCATTTATTTTTTTATTTTTTATTTTACCTTTATTTAACCAGGCAAGTCAGTTAAGAACACATTCTTATTTTCAATGACGGCCTGGGAACAGTGGGTTAACTGCCTGTTCAGGGGCAGAACGACAGATTTGTACCTTGTCAGCTCAGGGGTTTGAACACACAACCTTCCAGTTACTAGTCCAACGCTCTAACCACTAGGCTACGCTGCCGCCCCATCTTAAATAAGCATGCCCCGTTCAAAAAATGTAGAACTAAGAACAGATATAGCCCTTGGTTCACTATAGACTTAACTGCACTTGACCAGCACAAAAACATCCTGTGGCGTACTGCATTAGCATCGAATAGCCCCTGCGATATGCAACTTTTCAGGGAAGTTAGGAACCAATATACACAGTCAATTTGAAAGTGCTAGCCTTTGCTTTTTTGGGACACTAAGGTCCATGGAGAATAAGAGCATCTCCTCCCAGCTGCCCAACTGCACTGAGGCTAGGAAACATTGCCACCACCGATAAATCTACGATAATCGAGAATTTTAATAAGCATTTTCTACGGCTTGCCATGCTTTCCACCTGGCTACCCATACCCAGTCCAACGGCTCAGGACCCCTACAAATCAGCTGGGCTAGACAATCTGGACCTTCTCTCCCTAAAATTATCTGTCAAAATTGTTGCAACACCTATTACTAGCCTGTTCAACCTCTCTTTCGTATCGTCTGAGATTAAAGATTGGAAAGCTGCCGCGGTCATCGCCCTCTTCAAAGGGGGAGACAATCTAGACCCAAACTGCTACAGACCCATATCTATCCTGCCATGCCTTTCTAAAGTCTTCGAAAGCCAAGTTAACAAATAGATCACCGACCATTTTGAATCATACCGTACCTTCTCCACTATGCAATTTTGTTTCCGAGCTGGTCATGGGTGCACCTCAGCCACACTCAAGGTCCTAAACAATATCATAACCGCCATTGATCAAAGACAGTACTGTGCAGCAGTCTTCATCGACCTGGCCAAGGCTTTCGAGTCTGTCAATCACTGCATTCTTATCGGCAGACTCAATAGCCTTGGTTTCTCAAATTACTCCCTCGCCTGGTTCACCAACTACTTCTCAGATAGAGTTCAGTGTGTCAAATCGGAGGGCCTGTTATCCGGAACTGCCACAGGGTTCAATTCTCGGGCCAACTCTTTTCTCTGTATATATCATTGATGTCGCTCTTGCTGCTGGTGATTCTCTGATCCACCTCTACACAGACGACATCATTCTGTATACTTCTGGCCCTTCTTTGGACACTTAACCTCTCTAGGGTATGTGGGACGCTAGGGTATGTGAGAACATAGCCCAGCAGACAAATCATTACAAACAGTAATCAGCCAAGTAGAAGAGATACACAAGTCAGAAAGAGAAAATTAATCACTTACCTTTGATGATCTTCATATGGTTACACTCAGAAGACATTCATTTAGTCAATAAATGTTCCTTTTGTTCGATAAAGTCTCTCTTTATATCCAAAAACCTCCGTTTTGTTTGCACGTTTTTTTCAGTAATCCACAGGCTCAAACGCAGTCACAAAAGGCAGACAAAAAAATACAAATTGTATCCATAAAGTTCATAGGAACATGTCAAACTATGTTTATATTCAATCCTCAGGTTGTTTTTAGCCTAAGTAATCTATAATATTTCAACCGGACAATAACGTTGTCAATATAAAAGGTAAACAAGAAAGGCACTCTCTCGGTCATGCGCATGAAAAAGTTCTGTGACACTGCAGGGTCCACTCATTCAGACTGCTCTTACTCCCTCATATTTCAGAATACAAGCCTGAAACAATTTCTAAAGACTGTTGACATCGAGTGGAAGGCATAGGAACTGCAATTTGAGTCCTAAGTCAATGGATACTGTAATGGCATTGAATAGAAAACTACAACAACAACAAAAAATCCTGATTCCTGAATGGACTTTTCTCTGGTTTTCACCTGCCAAATCAGGTCTGTTATACTCACAGACATTATTTTAACAGTTTTGGAAACTTTAGAATGTTTTCTATCCACATCTACTAAATTATATGCATATCCTATCTTCTGGGCCTGAGTAGAAGGTAATTTAATTTGGGCACGCTTTTCATCCAAAATTCCAAATGCTGCCCCCTACCCTAGAGAAGGTAACAAACCTCCAAACAAGCTTCAATGCCATACAACACTCCTTCCGTGGACTCCAACTGCTCTTAAAATGCTAGTAAAACTAAATGCATGCTCTTCAATCGATCACTGCCAGCACCTGCCCGCCCGACTAGCATCACTACTTAGAATATGTGGACAACAAATACCTAGGTGTCTGGTTAAACTGTAAACTCTCCTTCCAGCCTCACATTAAGTATCTCCAATCCAAAATAAAATCTAGAATAGGCCTCCTATTTCACAACAAAGCCTCATTCACTCATGCTGCTAAACATATCCTTGTAAAACTGACAATTCAACAGCTCAGACACGATAAGTATGTGGCAGGGTCTACAGTCAATCACGGACTATAAAAGGACAACCATTTTGTCTGTTGCGGACCAGATGTCTTGCTCCCAGACAGACTAAACAACTTCTTTGCTCGCTTTGAGGACAATACAGTGCCACTGACACCGCCCGATACCAAAACTTGCGGGCTCTCCTTCACTACAGCCGACGTGAGCAAAACATTTAAACGTGTCAACCCTCCCAAGGCTGCCGGCCCAGATGGCATCCCCAGCCGCGTCCACAGAGCATGCGCAGAAAAGCTGGCTGGTGTGTTTACAGACATATTCAATCAATCCCTATCCCAGTCTGCAGATTCCCACATGCTTCAAGAGGGCCACCATTGTTTCTGTTCCCAAGAAAGCTAAGGTACTGAGCTAAATGACTACTACCCTGTAGCATGCACTTCCGTCATCATGAAGTGCTTTGAGAGACTAGTCAAGGATCATATTACCTACACCCTACCTGACACCCTAGACCCACTCCAATTTGCTTAGCACTCCAATAGGTCCACAGACGACGCAATCACACTGCACACTGCCCTAACCCATCTGGACAAGAGGAATACCTATGTGAGAATGCTGTTCATCAACTACAGCTCAGCATTCAACAACATAGTACCCTCCAAACTCGTCACCAAGCTCGAGACCCACCACGTTTTGTGTAACTGGGTCCTGGACTTTCTGATGTGACGCCCCCAGGTGGTGAGGGTAGGTAACAACATCTCCACCCCGCTGATCCTCAACACTGGGGCCCCACAAGGGTGCGTTCTCAGTCCTCTCCTGTACGCCCTGTTCACCCACGACTGCATGGCCATGCACGCCTCCAACTCAATCATCAAGTTTGCAGACGACACTACAGTGGTAGGCTTGATTACCAACAACGACGAGACGGCCTACAGGGACGAGGTGAGGGCCCTCGGAGTGTGGTGTCAGGAAAATAACCTCACACTCAACGTCAACAAAACAAAGGAGATGATCGTGGACTTCAGGAACACACTCCAAACTCCACTATGGCCAATACCAAAGAGCTGTCAAAGGACACCAGAAACAAAATTGTAGACCTGCACCAGGCTGGGAAGACTGAATCTGCAATAGGTAAGCAGCATGGTTTGAAGAAATTAACTGTAAGAGCAATTTTTAGGGAATGGAAGACATACAAGACCACTGATAATCTCCCTCGATCTGGGGCTCCACGCAAGATCTCACCCCGTGGGGTCAAAATGATCACAGGAACAGTCAGCAAAAATCCCAGAACCACACGGGAGGACCTAGTGAATGACCTGCAGAGAGCTGGGACCAAAGTAACAAAGCCTACCATCAGTAACACACTACGCCGCCAAGGACTCAAATCCTGCAGTGCCAGACGTGTCCCCCTGCTTAAGCCAGTACATGTCCAGGCCCGTCTGAAGTTTGCTAGAGAGCATTTGGATGATCCAGAAGAAGATTGGGAGAATGTCATATGGTCAGATGAAACCAAAATATAACTTTTTGGTAAAAACTCAACTCGTTGTGTTTGGAGGACAAAGAATGCTGAGTTGCATCCAAAGAACACCATACCTACTGTGAAGCATGGGGTGGAAACATCATGCTTTGGGGATGTTTTTCTGCAAAGGGACCAGGACGACGGATCCGTGTAAAGGAAAGAATGAATGGGGCCATGTATCGTGAGATTTTGAGTGAAAACCTCCTTCCATCAGCAAGGGCATTGAAGATGAAACGTGGCTGGGTCTTTCAGCATGACAATGATCCCAAACACACCACCCGGGCAACGAAGGAGTGGCTTCGTAAGAAGCATTTCAAGGCCCTGGAGTGGCCAAGCCAGTCTCCAGATCTCAACCCCATAGAAAATCTTTGGAGGGACTTGAATGTCCGTGTTGCCCAGCAACAGCCCCAAAACATCACTGCTCTAGAGGAGATCTGCATGGAGGAATGTTCCAAAATACCAGCAACAGTGTGTGAAAACCTTGTGAAGACTTACAGAAAACGTTTGACCTCTGTCATTGCCAACAAAGGGTATATAACAAAGTATTGAGATAAGTATTTGGTCAATAACAAAAGTTTATTTTCCACCATAATTTGCAAATAAATTCATTAAAAATCCTACAATGTGATTTCCTGGATTTCCTTTCCTCATTGTGTCTGTCATAGTTGAAGTGTACCTATGATGAAAATTACAGGCCTCTCTCATCTTCTTAAGTTGGAGAACTTGCACAATTGGTGGCTGACTAAATACTTTTTTGCCCCACTGTAGATATTTCTATTGTGTTACTGACTGTACGTTTGTTTATCCCATGTTTAAGTCTGTGTTGTTGTTTTTATCGCACTGCTTTGCTTTATCTCGACCAGGTCGCAGTTGTAAATGAGAACTTGTTCTCAACTGGCCTACCTGGTTAAATAAAAAAAATAAACAAACAATACCCGTAGTCATGTTAGCATTCTAATATATAGCCTTGTTATTGTATTGTGTGACTTTTAATTTATTTTGTACTTTAGTAAATATTTTCATATCTCTTTCTTGAACTGCATTGTTGGTTAAGGGCTTGCAAATAAGCATTTCACTGTAAGGTCTACACCAGTTGTATTCGGCGCATATGACAAATACAATTAGACTTGAATATCATATGGTTAGCAGTTTTCATGCCAAAGCTGGATACTGAAGCAGAGATGAATCAACCAATTACACATTCTGTCTTTATCTACAGGTCACATCCACCACTAAAGGCTGGAACACACCAATAGCGCTCGCAGCAGAGAGTACTTATGAACAGAGTACTAAACGCGAGAAAATATCAGCCATCACAAATGTCAACAATAAGATTTGTTTTCTTGGTATCTCAGTTGAGTGGTTCAGCCTTATATGATGGCAAAAGACTAAAGGTGACCTAGCACAGTAAAATGGTGGCATGAACTCGGTGTCAGACTTGTGTGGCTTTGGCCGGCTCACACTACATCCTGTCAGAACCAACACAAAGCACCTTCAGCCTTCTTTGCTGCTCTGCTATGTACATCCACCAGTTCTAAGAGTATTTCTCCTAGTAACCTCTACATACAGTGCAGGGCAAAATGCCATCGGAATGAAACCAGGTAAGAGGATAGGAGGTCAAAACCCAAACCTAATACATTTCTAGTTTTAATGTCACATGCTCAAATACAGTGAAATGCCTTTCTTACAAGCTCTAAACCCAACAATGCAGTAATCAATATCAATGTAGTAAAATAACAAAGTAGAACAAAAACATGAGAAATAAAAATAGGAAAAAGTAAGAGGCTATATACCAGGTCAGTTCCAATACCATATTTACAATGTGCAGGTATACTGGAGGTAGATATGTAGAGGGGTAAGGTGACTAGGCATCAGGATATATGATAAACAGAGCAGCAGCGTAATGATGATTGTATGTGAGTGTGTGCGCACGTGTAGAGTCAGTGTAAATGTGTGTGCATGTTAAACGTGTGTTGGAGTGTCAGTGTGATTAAGTATGTAGAGTCCTGTGAGTATGCATAGAGAGTGCAGAAATATAAATACAATGTAAGAGTCAGCTCAGATAGTCCATGTAGCCATTCTGTTAGCTACCCAACTGTCAGGTCAATGACATCCTCCCTGACCCTTTTGTGTGTGTGTGTGTGTGTGTGTGTGTGTGTGTGTGTGTGTGTGTGTGTGTGTGTGTGTGTGTGTGTGTGTGTGTTTGTGTGTGTGTGTGTGTGTGTATGTTGGTGGGAGATGGGTGATGCAGGGGAAGGGAGGGGTTAGCCACAAATAGAACAATGAGACAGATATTTCACCAGATGTATAAATGTGAAGCATCCGCTTGGCGTTTCCAAGCCCAGTGGCCGGCAGTGGGAAAAGATGGAAAGAGACGGATTTTGACGATGAAACATTTAATCTCAACACAGTTTTCTGTTCCCAAAACTAGAATATGTTACAAACAGAGTGGATAAAGTTTTGTAGATTTTACCCTTTGCCAAAGTTTTAAAAAATGGCATTGTTTAGGAGTGCAAAGGCGAATTGAATTATTGCATACGCGCATTTCAGAGTAGGCAAATAACAGAAATATGCAAATGTATTGCCAGAACAGGCCAATAGGATCACGCTAGCTCATGCTTGGCTCTGCCCACCTCCTTGCTTGTTCTGCCCACTATGACTCATTTGTTCCCATTTGAAACGACGGGCTGTGCTCCATCTTTGGGATACCTGTCCTAACATGAGCTCTGTAAGTGTGGAGGTAACGTGGACTTAAATGTCTGGAGGGGATCCGTTGTTTCTGGTTACACTGACTGGGGTCGAATACACCTGTTTACAGGCTAAGCACTGTATTTTGTTGTGACTGAGTGTGTGGGAAGTTGTGTCTGCTGTGTAAGTCTAGGTGTTTGTGTCTGCAATGCTGTGCATGTAGTCTGTTGGAGCTAGTTTTTCAAGTCTGTACGGAGTTATTGCAGTCCGTTTGTAGTTCATGCTAGTCAGAGTTATTTGGTTAAAGAACACAAGTGAAGTGTCTATTTATTATGGATCCCCATTGGTTCCTGCCAAGGCAGCATCAACTGTTCCTGGGGTCCAGTTAAATTAAGGCTGTTTATAAAATGTTAAACATTCACAACACATGAAGTATGTGCTCTAAGTATGTTGCGTCTGAGGTTTGTGTTATGACATTGGTCTGAATGTAAGTTCAGTCATAGTTTGACACTGCACTGGGAGGTTGGTGGTGCCTTAATTGGGGAGAACAAGCTTGTGGTAATGGCTGGAGCAGAATTAGTGGAATGGTATCAAATACATCAAACACATGGTTTCCAGGTGTTTGATGCCAGTCCATATGCGCAGTTCCGGCCATTATTATGAGCCGTCCTCCCCTCAGGTCACTGAAAAGTCCTAGCACAAACCTAACCAGGTCCCCTGCTGTTGTTAGCTGTGCGACAATGGAAGAAACCATGCTCACCACCACAAAGCAATCACCATAGGAATGCAAATGAGGGAGAGGTTGACCCACAGTCCACCAGCAGCAGGTGGACAAAAGACTCCTGAAACACGATCAATATACAGTAGACCTACAGGAGCCATCTCTCTCCTCAGCAGTAACACTCACCCATAAAACAATATTCATCTGGAACCTTAAAAATAAAAACTACAAAGTTAAGTATATTTCAGTGTATGTAGACCAAGGCTCTCCAACCCTTTTCCCGGAGAGCTACCCTCCTGTAGGTTCACTCCAACCTCAGTTACAACTAACCTGATTCAGCTTATCAACCAGCTAATTATAAGAATCAGGTGCGCTAGATCAGGGTTGGAGAGAAACCCTACAGGACGGTAGTTCTCCAGGAACAGGGTTGGAGTGAAAACCTACAGGACGGTAGTTCTCCAGGAACAGGGTTGGAGTGAAAACCTACAGGATGGTAGTTCTCCAGGAACAGGGTTGGAGTGAAAACCTACAGGATGGTAGTTCTCCAGGAACAGGGTTGGAGTGAAAACCTACAGGATGGTAGTTCTCCAGGAACAGGGTTGGAGTGAAAACCTACAGGATGGTAGTTCTCCAGGAACAGGGTCGGAGAGCCCTGATGTAGACCGCTGGCTGACTAAACCGACTATGCTTTAGAGCTGGGCAACATGGACAAAAATCCATATCGCAATAAATTGCCTGAATTGATACAATAACGATAGAACGATAAGATTTATAATAATGTGCAACCACAGTTTATTTTATTATTCTTTAAAACTACTAGTTTGATGGTTGTAGCAATCAATTGTCCCATGAACAAATCACCCATATTAGAAACCTGATGCATGCGTTAAGTGATCGGTATGGTCTGTTTTGATCATTTTCGGTTTATCGTCCCAGCTCTACTCTGCTTTGTGACACACTACCCAGGTAGACTAAGCATTGTAGTAGCAGTTGATTAATAGGGGCAGGTAATGGTCCTACGGTTATGCACCTTTTGGCTACAGGCCTACACTAAGTTCTTCTGGAAAACAGCAGGTCAGGTCAGGACGATCTTTTGGGTCCTGTTCGCAGGAGACTAACAGTTGAAATCAAATTTCCACATAGATAACAGAACATCCTTATCCACTTAACAGTCAGTCATACATTCTGTCAAATTAAAATATTCAATTCATTTGATATGAAGAAGCAGCATTTTGATGCACAACTGAGTACTGCACTCCTCTGTTTAGAAGCCAGGGAAGCTGGTAATAGAAAAGGACTCGTTGCTGGACTGTTGCATGCAATCTCTAATCTACATTTCAGGAGAGAAAAATTAAGTATCCTAACTTTGTCTCTGTGCGGCAACAACAGTTTCTATTAGATCAGAGTGGATATTCCTTGTGACAGACGGGGAAGGAGACTAGATTGAACAGCGGACCACCTGAAGATCATGGTGACAGCTCCTCAAAATGGGGGTGAGGAGGAGGGGGGGGGTTTACAGTCTACAGTGAGGAGCCCACCCACACAACACCCATCCAGACACTGGTCTAGCTAGCCTAAGATAGCATGTAGGCTATGCTATGATCTCTATGTTTTTGCATGTGGGAACGCTACATTCACCCCTCTCAAAACCCACCCAAACATTGGTGCCATCACAGAGCCTCACTAGCAGTAGCATCTTTATGCCTTAGCTCAGCATGTGTACATGCTACATGCTACACCCACCTCTCTCAATGTCTCCTGACTGAGCAGGAGAGAGATTGAGATAGAACTGCCTGCAATGGCAGGAGGTTGCTGAAAGCAAACTGTAGAAAATCATGATCTATCTATCTATCTATAACAAAAAACAAATGTCACGTGGAATGCACGCACACACAACATGCACAGCGAGAGAGCGAGAAGGAGACAGTAATGGTGTATATTTCAGTCTAGCTAGCAAAGCCATTCGGAAAGGTGAAAAGAGAATATACACGGCATAACAGGATAAGTCTGGGATAAACATGGCGACGTGCAGGAATACCGAGGAATGGTGAGGAAAAGGAGGAATAAAGGGGAGGGAAGGCAGAGGAAGGAATTGACAGAGGAGAGATGGATATTTGTATAATGACCAGCTATCATTGGTCCTTTATGCAAAATGGTAGATCCCAGCTTTCTTGCCACCAGGAAACATGGAGAACAACAGAAAGGTCAGAGAGAGGGGAAAAAGAGAGGGATGTAGAGAGGAGAGCGAGAGCCCAGAAGGACGGGAGCAGACACTGTTACACCAGACAACAACACGCCACATAGAGAGAAAGACAGACGAGGCTGGAGGATGGCGGTACGGTACTTACATGAGGACTCTGTGCCAAACATGGCTGGGCCGGGAGCTGCGATGGAGATAGAGGAGAGGGGAAAAGGGGGACAGAGAGAGAGAGAGAGGGAGGGAGGGGGGGGTGAGCAGGCAGCTACACAGAGGGGGTCATCAAAGCACACAGTGCAGCCAGCCAGCCGGCCCTCGCTCTCAGACGCCCAGATGCTCTGCTCACTCAGTCGGCGCTCTCGTTGCCGCTAAACGGGCTTCCTCCACATACACACACTGCTCACAAAACACACACACACACACACGGTTCAGCTGCCGAACAGGGGCCTCACGAGAGGGAAGAGAAACTCTTCTTCTCCACTGAAAAGGTGTATTTTAAAATCCAGACTCAGAAGTAGCAGCCTGCCTGCTGTAGCTATGTTAGCTCTTGCTTTCCTCTCCTTCTCTTGTCCTCTCCTCCTCTGTTAATTTATCTCTCAGGACTGCCCCTGGGAAAAAAAGCTGAAAGCAGATACTGCAACCCTGGAGCCATGGTAGGCAGCCCGATGGATAAGACAATAGCTATGCAAACAGAGAGTGACGTCAGGAGCCCTGCGAAACACTGACAGACTGCTGCTGGAGAGAGGGAGAAGGGGAGGGAGATATGGACGGAGGGAGAGAGGAGGAAAGGGGGGCGCTGGAGTTTGGAAACGGGACTGGGAACTGGCCAATCATTTACACTTTTAGCAGACGCTCTTATCCAGAGTGACTTACAATTAGCTCATTCATCTTAACGAGGTAAGACAACCACATCACAGTCGTAGCAAGCAATGTTCTTTCAATAAAGTAGTTAGCAGCAGAGTCAGTGCTTGACAATTATTCTTTATTTTGGGGGTGGGGGAGTGGATATGTCTCTGATTGGACACATTCAAAATGGAGGTTGTCTACTATGCTCCCCGGAGAGCTGTAGGAAGTTAAAAAAGGCAGTGGCTCAGGTGGTTGATGTCCTTGTTTAACTTTTTGGCCTTCCTGTGACATAGGGCACTGTTAGGTGTCCTGGAGGGCAGGCAGTGTGCCCCCAGTGATGCATTGGGCAGACCGACAGGATGCTCTCAATTGTGCATCTGTAATAGTTTGTGAGGGTTTTAGGGGCCAAGCAGAATTTCTTCAGCCTCCTGAGGTTGAGGAGGCGCTGTTGCGCCTTCTTCACCACCCTGTCTGTGTGGGTGGACCATTTCATATTGTCAGTGATACGTACGCAGAGGAACGCAGAGGCGTTCCACCTTCTCCACTGCGGTCCCGTCGATGTGGATAGGGGAATGCTCCCTCTGCTGTTTCCTGAAGTCCACGATCAGCTCCTTCGTATTGTTGACGTTGAGGGAAAGGTTGTTTTCCTGGAACTACTCCACCACCACTCATGAGTTATGTTAAGTTTTTGTTTTGACTGGTTGTAAGGAAATAAAAAGCTGTAAAAACGACCAACATGTTTCTGATAAGATTTCAGTTCGCCTTGGATGCATATTTTCTATGGTTGAAATACTATCATCTTTTATGATGCTGATAAAGATAGCACTTCTACAGACTGTATCTAACTGAGCGTTCGGATTCTCTCAAGCTGCTGAAAGAAAAAAAACATATTTCTCCACTCCTACTTCCATGTCAAAATGTTGCCCACATTTGGTGTATTTTTTAGGCTACTGCAAGAAATGATTCATTCTGCAGTAGTTAATAAATATTAAGGCTATGTGAGCGGTTATAAACCTGTGTCCAGATTTCAGTTTCCAGTATCTGATCAGTAGGTTACGCTTCCCTTGAACTTCCCTATTTGAAGTCCCCTTCTTGTGACTGTAGAATTTGTATAGCGCCTCACAATCACCACACAACATAGCCAGCATAGCTATCATCCTCTTCTACCACTTCACCAAATTGCTTCCAAGCATTACTTTTCTGGCCCTCCCTTCTCTTTCAACTTTCCATTTCACAGTTTCTCTTATTGAATTAAACTCCGACATTGTCTTTTTTACCTCTGTAGATTGACCTGAACTTGTTCTGCCCGTTCCCAAAAGCATTTAAAATCAAATAAAATGTTATTGGTAACATACACAAGGTTAGCAATGTAATGCGAGTGTAGCAAAATGCGTGTGCTTCTAGTTCCGACCGTGCAGTAATATCTAACAAGTAATCTAACAATTTCACAATAACTACCTTATACACACACAAGTGTAAAGGAATGATTAAGAATATGTACGTATAAATATGTGGATGAGCGATGGCCGAACGGCATAGGCAAGATGCAGTAGATGGTATAGAGTACAGTATATAAATATGAGATGAGTAATGTAGGGTATGTAAACATATATATATATATATAGTATATGAAGTGGCATTGTTTAAATGACTAGTAAAACATTTATTACATCCAATTTTTCATTATTAAAGTGGATAGAGGTTGAGTCTGTATGTTGGCAGCAACCACTCAATGTTAGTGATGGCTGTTTAATTAACAGTCTGATGGCCTTGAGATAGAAGCTGTTTTTCAGTCTCTCGGTCCCTGCTTTGATGCACCTGTACTGACCTCGCCTTCTGGATGATAGCGGGGTAAACAGGTAGTGGCTCGGGTGATTGTTGTCCTTGATTATCTTTTTGGCCTTCCTGTGACATCAGGTGGTGTAGGTGTCCTGGAGGGCAGGTAGTTTACCCCTGGTGATGCGTTGTGCAGACCTCACTACCTTCTGGAGAGCCTTAGGGTTGTGAGCGGAGCCGTTGCCGTACCAGGTGGTGATACAGCCCGACAGGGTGCTCTCGATTGTGCATTTGTAAAAGTTTGAGAGTGTTTTTGTTGACAAGCCGAATTTCTTCAGCCTCCTGAGGTTGAAGAGGCGCTGTTACGCCTTCTTCACTACCCTTTCTGTGTGGGTGGACCATTTCAGTTTGTCTGTGATGTGTACGCTGATGAACTTAAAATCTTTCCACCCTCTCCACTACTGTCCCATCGATGTGGATAGGGGGGTGCTCCCTCTGCTCTTTCCTGAAGTCCACGATCATCTCCTTGTTTTGTTGACGTTGAGTGTGAGGTTATTTTCCTGACACCACACTCCGAGGGCCCTCACCTCCTCCCGGGAGGCCATCTTGCCGTTGTTGGCAATCAAGCCTACCACTGTAGTGTCGTCTGCAAACTTGATGATTGAGTTGGAGGCGTGCATGGCCACGCAGTCATGGGTGAACAGGGAGTACAGGAGAGGGCTGAGAACACACCCTTGCCCCAGTGTTGAGGAACCAGGAACCAGTTGCACAGGGCGGGGTCGAGACCCAGGGTCTCGAGCTTAATGACGAGTTCAGAGGGTACTATGGTATTGAATGCTGAGCTGTAATCGATGAGCAGCATTCTCACATATGTATTCCTCTTGTCCAGATGGGTTAGGGCAGTGTCATTGCGATTGCATCATTTGTGGACCTATTGGGGCAGTAAGCAAATTGGAGTGGGTCTAGGGTGGAGGTAATATGATCCTTGACTAGTCTCTCAAAGCACTTTCATGATGACGGAAGTGAGTGCTTTGGAGCAATAGTCATTTAGCGCAGTTACCTTAGCTTTCTTGGGAACAGGAACAATGGTGGCCCTCTTGAAGCATGTGGGAATCCGCAGACTGGGATAGGGATTGATTGAATATGTCCGAAAACACACCAGCCAGCTGGTCTGCGCATGCTCTGAGGACGCGGCTGGGTATGCCGTCTGAGCCGGCAGCCTTGCGAGGGTTAACACGTTTAAATGTTTTACTCACGTTGGCTGAAGTGATGGAGAGCCAGCAGGTTTTTGTAGCGGGCCGTGTCGTGGCACTATATTGTCCTCGAAACGAGCAAAGAAGTCGTTTAGTTTGTCTGGGAGCAAGACATTGGGGTTCGCGACGGGGCTGGTTTTCTTTTTGTAATCCGTGATTGACAGTAGACCTTGCCACATACCTCTTGTGTCTGAGCCGTTGAATTGCGACTCTAATTTGTCTTTATACTGACGCATAGCTTGTTTGATTGCCTTGCGGAGGGCATAGCTACACTGTTTGTATTTGGTCAAGTTTCTGGTCGCCTTGCCCTGATTTAAAGCACTGGTTTGCGCTTTCAGTTTTGCACGAATGCTGCCATCAATCCACAGTTTCTGGTTGGGGAAGGTTTTAATATTCACAGTGGGTACCACATCACTGATGCACTTGCTAATAAACTCGCTCACCGAATCAGCGTATCAATGTTATTGTCCGATGCTATCCGGAACACATCCCAGTCCACGTGTTCGAAAAAACCTTGAAGCGTACAATCAGATTGGTCAGACCAGCGTTGAACAGACCTGAGCATGGGTGTTTCCTATTTTAGTTTCTGTCTATAGGCTGGGAGCAACAAAATCGAGTCGTGGTCAGATTTGCCGAAAGTAGGGCGAGGAGGGCTTTGTATGCGTCGCGGAAATTAGAGTAGCAATGATATCGGAGTTTTACTAGCCCGGGTCGCGAATTTGATATGCTGATAAAATGTAGGGAGCCTTGTTTTCCAATTAGCCTCGTTAAAATCCCCAGCTACAATAAATGCAGCCTCAGGATATGTGATTTCCAGTTTCTTTCAGGGACATCGAGGTGTCTGCTTGTGGGGTGGGGGGTATACACGTCTGTGAGTATAATCTAAGAGAATTCTCTTGGTAGATAATGCGGTCGGCATTTACTCGTAAGGAATTCTAGGTCAGGTGAACAAAAGGACTTGAGTTCCTGTATGTTGTTATGATCACACCACAAATTGTTAATCATAAGAATACACCCCCGCCCTTCTTCTTACCAGAGAGATGTTTGTTTCTGTCGGCACAATGTGTGAAGAAACCGGGTGGCTGTACAGATTCGTATCCCGAGTGAGCTATGTTTGCGTGAAACAAAGAATGTTAGAATTTCTGATGTCTCTCTGGCAGGCAACCCTTGCTCAAATGTTGTCCTGCTTGTTGTCAAGAGACTGGACATTGGTGAGTAGTATTGTACGGGGTGCGTACTGGCAGCAGAGAAGTCAGGTGCAGGAGAGCAAAAACTGTCGTACAAACAAAGCAGTTCAATAAATAAAACCCACCGGAATCAGAACAAACAATCAATGGGTACAAAAACCCGTCACACACCAGATAAACATGCACATGCACTTAAAATAAACAATTCCGAACAAGGACATGGGGGGAACAGAGGGTTAAATACACAACATGTAATGATGGAATTAAAACCAGGTGTGTGGGAAGACAAGCCAAAACAAATGGAAAATGAAAAGTGGATCGATGACGGCTAGAAGATCGGCGACACCGAACGCCGAACAAGGAGAGGAACCAACTTCGGCGGACGTCGTGACCGTACCCCACATACCGTAAATGGCCCCACGCTGACCCAGCTTCTGGCAGGGCAGGCGGAGGGGCAGGTTTTGGACATTTTGCACATTACTCTCGGGGTGAAACCCCAAAGTAAGGCTAATCGAGAACCCCAGATGTTCCATGAACGCATTCCAGACCCTAGACGTTAACTGCCAACCTCAATCAGACACTATATCCTCAGGCACCCTGTAGTGCCGGAAGACGTGCGTAAACAAGGCCTCCGCAGACTGTAGGGAGACTGGGCAGGGGGAGGAGACAACAGGACTTAGAGAATTGATCCACAACGACCAGGATTGTGGTGTTACCCTGTGAGGGGGGAGATCATGTAAGAAAATCTACCGACAGGTGCGACCAAGGCCGTTGTGGAACGGGTTTGGGGTGTAGCTTCCCTCTGGCCAGGTGCCTAGGAGCCTTACACTGGGCGCACACCGAGCAGGAGGAAACATAAATCCTCACGTCCTTAGCCAAGGTAAGCCACCAGT
The DNA here is from genome assembly GCF_036934945.1 of Oncorhynchus masou masou. NCBI lineage: Eukaryota > Metazoa > Chordata > Actinopteri > Salmoniformes > Salmonidae > Oncorhynchus > Oncorhynchus masou. Next base: position 14,433,313 of record NC_088233.1, on the reverse strand, counting down.
ACCTCCCGCTCAAACAGCGCACTGTCCGACCGATCCCAGGATGACCAGAGGAGGGTGACGTGTGGGCCCAATAGATTAACCGGTCAAGGACAGCAGATGGGACATACACTAAATAATATAAAAACAAAATAGGAATGGTTTTATAAAGCTTTAACTAAATGGATCTGAAAACTAACTGAAACAAAAAAAACATCTTAAAACGCATATAAATAAAAACAAAACTATAATAACGTTGGTGTGAATATGAGACAATGAGTATGTGTGTATTTAGGGGGCTATACTGGGTATTTATGTAATAGTCAAGGGTGTTCATGATGTGTGTGTGTATTAGTGGTGGGTCTACATGTAACATGCCTACTTGCTGTCATGCCAGACAGACAGCCCTAACTGTCATTTGAATATAGGACTGGAGTGAGCTAGCAGCATTAGGATTAGGCCTAGCTCTGTGAGAGAGAGAGATAAAGGGAGAAGGAGAGAAAGAAGAGTTTTGGCCTTGTCTCCTTTGTCCCTCACACATGGTGGCTCCCTCTCTTCCCTCGCCAAAACCCAACGTCTTTGTCCTTCAGGCGGAGGCAGCACCCCCCCCACCCCTCTACCCAGCCACCCCCCCTCCCCATCTACTAAAGACATCTCCTGGAGTCTGAAACACTGCGCCGGGGGAGAGGAGGAATAGGGCAGAAGAGGACTGACTGCACAGGATCAGCTCTGATAGAAACAATTCCCAGCTGTAATCACGGGCATCTACATCTGCTATAATGTCAGCTTTTCCTTCATAGCTCATCTGACTAGAACAACCAACAATCTGATCTAGGCTCAGTTTATCTAGGAGTGGGATCCTAATCAGTGCTAGGGTAAACAATATTGAACCATAGCTATCATCATCTAAAATACTTAACTGATCCAAAGCCTGTGCAAGGAGACAATAAATGCAGTCAATTTTTAGCAAGGTGAATCTAGAGGAAGAACAGGCCAGTCCAGTAAGACCTGATTCAAGACGAAACCATTAGCTTAGACACAAAAGCATTCAGTGGAAGTGAAAGTGCTGAGGCCTTGTTCTTTCTATGGCTCAACTGAAGAGTTATGAGAAGGTGTTGTTGTTTTCGGAAGAGTAGACCCCTTACAAGTAATCCTCATCGGTTAAGAACAGGAGATAATTTATTGAAAATGGCCAATTGCCACACACCACGACGCCGGCCCGCTGTCATGCTGACCACAAGGGTCAGGTGAGGTGGATGAAGGACTAGTTATAATGGCAGCAAGGCATCAACTGTACTTCGCAGTACTCAAATGGGCTATTTCCGAATTTTGCTCTCCCTCTTTCGCAGAATCGTTCTAGCAGAGGAACCACTCATATATAATAATGACATTCATGGAGGGACTTAACTCAAAACAATGCCCCCCATCTCATCTACACCCCCCCCCTACCCTACCCCCGCCCGAATGGGAACAAGTACCACCCAAGTAAGCAAGGCCTCTCCTCTGGGTTGCTAGGCAACTGAAAATAAGTGTGAGAGGAGTGTGGCCATCCTTGAGCGAGAGAGAAAGAACAAGAGAAAGAAGGAGCAAGTCGAGTTAAGAACAAATTCTTATTTTCAATGACAGCCTAGGAACAATGTGTTAACTGCCTGTTCTGGGGCAGAATGACAGATTTGTACCTTGTCAGCTCAGGGATTTGACCTTGCAACCTTCCGGTTACTATTCCAACGCTCTAACCACTAGGCTATCCTGCTGCCCCCATAATTCTATGGGCTGAACTTTCCAGAAGCAGCTACATAAGGAGAAGCAAGAGAGGATGAAAAATGTGCAAAGAAAGTTGTCAATTGAACTGTATTATTGCAAGAACAAAGATTCCCACTTCACTTGCCGTGGATGTTCAATTGTGCAAAACAAGTGCCCTTTATCTATTTTTTTAAATGTAAGCTTCATTAGTAAGTGTCTTACTTTACTTGAGCATTCACTTTCATTTTACACGAGGCGAACAAAGCATTTCGAGCAGTTGGACAATAACTAATAGGCCTCGGTACCCAATAGAAAGGAACAATGTGTTGTGTAGGTTAGATACGTGTAGACGAGTCTCTATTCATAAGCGCTTGAATGAGTGCAAATGTTAGCGTGCCTGTGTGTGTGTGTGTGTGTGTGTGTGTGTGTGTGTGTGTGTGTGTGTGAGAGAGAGACATAATTGGATGTTTCCCATCCAGTATGCAGACTAGACAACAACGTATGACAGCATTGATTTTTTTTCTTGCTTTCGTTTTCCTTTCAGGCTCGAGCAGAAGAACGAGGCGCCCACAAAGGAAGGTCAGCAATGCTTTGATTCCCTACATGGGGGTCACCATTCAAATGCAGCGTTCAGATAACTGAGTCAGTGCTACTGAGGATCTGATGCTACTGACACCTAGTGGCCACAGGAAAAATGGCAGCTTCTTTTCTTCAGAAGGGAAGGCTTCTCAGTGTTCGTGGTTTAAAGTCTTATCGGACTCGTCGCAGGTATTTAGCAGACCTTTTCCACTCGGAGGCCCTGGGGTTCTCTCGTTTGGGAAAATGTTGGTCCTCCCTCCTGGGTGACCCCGAAACCGATAAAGTGGTCGAGGAGTGTGACGGAAGACAGTCCTCCCATCCTTGATAGTCTCCTTTTGGCAAGGAAGCACAAGTGTATCCTACCACAGAGTTTTGATATGTGCCACACCCCCTTTGAATCAGCTGTTGTATTGTCGGAGGAGAAAATGCACACATTTAAAAACGATATGCTACTTATCTTTTGATCTATAAAATGTTTTGAACAACTTCATTTTGAGCACTTTATACGTTTATCTTGGGATCCACCACTGTACACGTAGGGTAGCCTAGTGGTTAAAGCGTTGGACTAGTAACCGAAAGTAGTAGTAAAGTTATCGTAGACTGAGGAATGCACCGAGGATCAGGATGAAGAAGAGGCTGTGACAGTAGGAGTGAAGATTATGGGAAAAGTGGACTCTTGCCTTTTGGTTGATCCATTTGTGGTTTTACGGTGGGTGAAAAAAAGAGTTGTGTCATGTGGAATCGGTGAGGGTAACTTGAAGAGCTGCAAAATCTGGACCCAAACAAAATCAGCTGGGCAAGACAATCTGGACCCACTCTCCCTAAAATTATATCGGCCGAAATTGTTGCAACCCCTATTAATAGCTTGTTCAACATCTATTCCGTATCGTCTGAGATCCCCAAAGATCGGAAAGCTGCCGCGATCATCCCCCTCTTCAAAGGGGGATACACTCTAGACCCAAACTGATACAGACCTATATCTATCCTGCCCTGCCTTTCTAAGGTCTTCGAAAGCCAAGTTAACAAACAGATCCGACCATTTTGAATAGCACCGTACCTTCTCCGCTATGCAATCTGGTTTCCGAGCTGGTCACGAGTGCACCTCGGTCACGGGTGCACCTCAGCCACGCTCAAGGTCCTAAACAATATCATAACCGCCATCGATAAAAGACAATACTGTGCAGCTGTATTCATCAACCTGGCTAAAGCTTTCGACTCTGTCAATCACCACATACTTATTGGCAGACTCAACAGCCTTGGTTTCTCAAATGACTGCCTCGCCTGGTTCACCTGGTTCAACTACTTCTCAGATAGAGTTCAGTGTGTCAAATCGGAGGGCCTGTTGTCCGGACCTCTGGCAGTCTCTATGGGGGTGCCACAGGGTTCAATCCTCGGGCCGACCCTCTTCTCTGTTTACATCAATGATGTCGCACTTGCTGCTGCTTATTCTTTGATTCATCTCTATGCAGACAACACCATTCTGTATACATCTGGCCCTTCTTTGGACACTGTGTTAACCAACCTCCAGATGAGCTTCAATGCCATACAACTCTCCTTCCATGGCCTCCAACTGCTCTTAAATGCAAGCAAAACTAAATGCATGCTCTTCAACCGATCACTGCCCACACCTACCCACCCATCCAGCATCACTACTCTGGCCAGTTCTGACTTAGAATATGTGGACAACTACAAATACCTCGGTGTCTGGTTAGACTGTAAACTCTCCTTCCAGACTCACATTAAGCATCTCCAATCCAAAATTAAATCTAGAAATCGGCTTCCTATTTCACAACAAAGCATCCTTCACTCATGCTGCCAAACATACCCTAGTAAAACGGACTATCCTACCGATCCTTGACTTCGGCGATGACTGCATCCAGTCTGCTGAGTTGAGTGTTGGAGGCTATCACAGTGCCATCCGTTTTGTCACCAAAACCCCATATACTACCCACCACTGCAACCTGTATGCTCTCGTTGGCTGGCCCTCGCTTCATATCCGTCACCAAACCCACTGGCTCCAGGTCATCTATAAGTCTTTGCTAAGTAAAGCCCTGCCTTATCTTAGCTCACTGGTTACCATAGCAGCACCCACCCGCAGCACGCGCTCCAGCAGGTATATTTCACTGGTCACCCCCAAAGTCAATTCCTCCTTCGGCCGCCTTTCCTTCCAGTTCTCTGCTGCCAATGACTGGAATGAACTGCAAAAATCACTGAAGCTGGAGACCCATATCTCCCTCACTAGCTTTAAGCACCAGCTGTCAGAGCAGCTCACAAATCACTGCACATAGCCAATCTGTAAATAGCCCATCCAACTACCTCATCACCATATTGTTATTTATTTATTTTGCTCCTTTGCACACCAGTACCGCTACTTGCACACTCATCTTCTGCACATCTGTTACCCCAGTGTTTAATTTGTCATACTGTAATAATTTCACCAATATGGCCTATTTATTGCCTCTTTAAAAAATATGATTTTCTGGATTTTTTTTTCTCATTTTGTCTGTCATAGTTGAAGTTAAACCTATGATGAAAATTACAGGCCTCTATTCTTTTTAAGTGGGAGAACTTGCACAATTGGTGGCTGACTAAATACTTTTTTGCTGCACTGTATGTAAAGGTCCCACAGTTGACAGTGCATGTCAGAGCAAAATCCAGGCTCATGAGGTCGAAGGAATTGTCCGTAGAGCTCCAAGATAGGATTGTGTCAAGGCACAGATCTGGGGAAGGGTACCAAAACATGTCTGCAGCATTGAAGGTCCCCAAGAACACAGTGGCATCCATCATTCTTAAACAGAAGAAGTTTGGAACCACCAAGACTCTTCCTAGAGCTGGCTGCCAATCCAAACTGAGCAATCAGGGGAGAAGGGCCTTGGTCAGGGAGGTGACGAAGAACCCGTTGGTCACTCTGACAGAGCTCCAGAGTTCCTCTGTGGAGATGGGAGAACCTTCCAAAAGGCCAACCATCTCTGCGGCACTCCACCAAATCAGGCCTTTATGGTAGAGTGGCCAAACAGAAGTCATTCCTCAGTAAAAGGCACATGACAGCCCACTTGGAGTTTGACAAAAGGCACCTAAAGGACTCTCAGACCATAAGAAACAAGATTCTCTGGTCTGATGAAACCAAGATTGAACTCTTTGGACTGAATGCCAAGCGCTAGTTTGGGAGGAAACCTGGCACCCTCTCTACGGTGAAGCATGGTGGTGTGGTGGCAGCATTATGCTATGGGGATGTTTTTCAGCGGCAGGGACTGGGAGACTAGTTAGGATCGAGGGAAAGATGAACGCAGCAAAGCACAGAGATCCTTGATGAAAACCTAGTCCAGAGCGCTCGGGACCTCAGACTGGGGCGAAGGTTCACCTTCAAAATAGGACAATGATCCTAAGCACTGTCGTGTCTGACTATCATTAAATGTGAAGACAGAATGACAAAATAACTGTGTATTTATTATTACGCGATTAAATTAATCATGTAAACTTTAACTAGGAAGTCGGGGCACCATGGGAATATGAATATATATTTCCCGAATCGACTCTCCAAATATTTTCATATCTTATCGAAAACAGTCTTGTGTCAATGTATTATTACCTCACCAGTTGTCATTACTGAACGTCGCAAACCCTTGGATATCTGCTTGAACCCTAGTTTCCATAATGAATCAGCGATACACAAATTGGCTTAGTAAATAAATAAATAAATAACTAAACAAATCACAGAAATAAACAAACAATAAAGTTATTGGCTACTAACACAATGTATTGATAAGGCCCAAAACCGTAATGACGTCTTGGTAGACAATGGAAAGGGGGTGGGGACAGATAAAAAGCGGGAAAGGCTAAATGGATTCACTAAACAGAGTTGATAATTATATTCATTGAAATGCTAATCCTTTGCACATGAACGGCCACTCATTTGAACATAATTGCAATGTATATATTTATGCCCGAATGTCGTTGTCGTCTTCTCTGTTGGAATCGACGGTCTGTCTGCTGGAGAGTCAGAGTCTCTGGTTAACTTCCCCAGAAATCACATTGTCTTTCGTAGTTGTCGCTTTCTCAGCGGCTCTGGATAGTGTCTGTTGTAATGGATCCGTCAGGCGTACAGATGGTCGTTACATAGAATATATGCTTCCCGGTTGTCGGTATTCTCGTACTAGACTTACGTCATTTCGAAACCAAAATATTACTTTTTGGTAAAAACTCAACTCGTCGTGTTTGGAGGACAAAGAATGCTGAGTTGCATCCAAAGAACACCATACCTACTGTGAAGCATGGGGGTGGAAACATCATGCTTTGGGGCTGTTTTTCTGCAAAGGGACCAGGACGACTGATCCGTGTAAAGGAAAGAATGAATGGGGCCATGTATCGTGAGATTTTGAGTGAAAACCTCCTTCCATCAGCAAGGGCATTGAAGATGAAACGTGGCCAGGTCTTTCAGCATGACAATGATCCCAAACACACCGCCCGGGCAATGAAGGAGTGGCTTCGTAAGAAGCATTTCAAGGTCCTGGAGTGGCCTAGCCAGTCTCCAGATCTCAACCCCATAGAAAATCTTTGGAGGGAGTTGAAAGTCCGTGTTGTCCAGCAACAGCCCCAAAACATCACTGCTCTAGAGGATGGAGGAATGGGCCAAAATACCAGCAACAGTGTGTGAAAACCTTGACTTACAGAAAACGTTTGACCTCTGTCATTGCCAACAAAGGGTATATAACAAGATATTGAGATAAACTTTTGTTATTGACCAAATACTTATTTTCCACCACCAAATTAATTAATTAAAAATCCTACAATGTGATTTTCTGGAGAATTTTTTTTTCTCATTTTGTCTGTCATAGTTGAAGTGTACCTATGATGAAAATTACAGGCCTCTCTAATCTTTTTAAGTGGGAGAACTTGCACAATTGGTGACTGACTAAATACTTTTTTCCCCTGTACGAGCGTATGTGCCGAATACATTAAGACGCTACAGGTGTTAAGCTTATGGGCATGTGGCAGCAGTGTGTAGGCGGAAGGGTCCAAGGTGTGACAAATGTGCAGAAGGGCATGAGACAAAGTAATGTGTAGTATTGGGGAAAGTAGTGGAATGTGTTAATTGTAGGGGTGCCCTTGGAGCTGGGGATCAGAAATATCCCATGCAAGAGAGGCAGGTGGGGTTTCCAGGGGTAGAGTAGAGCAGAAGCTGTCATATGTTCAGGCAGTTTAGAAAGTAGAGGAAGATGGGTTAAGGGGGAGGAGTGGGGAGAGTAGTAGAGATATACCAGTACAGAGGGAGGAGTGGGGAGAGTAGTAGAGATATACCAGTACAGAGGGAGGAGTGGGGAGAGTAGTAGAGATATACCAGTACAGAGGGAGGAGTGGGGAGAGTAGTAGAGATATACCAGTACAGAGGGAGGAGTGGGGAGAGTAGTATAGATATACCAGTACAGAGGGAGGAGTGGGGAGAGTAGTAGAGATATACCAGTACAGAGGGAGAGGCCAAGAAGTGACATAAGTTTCAGTAAGATTGGATTTTTTGCATTTATATCAATGGTTATCAATTGTACTGCAGGGATGGATCGGAAGTCTCAGAAATGGAGGTTGTGGTGGCAGCTGCACCATTTGGGTGTGTGAGACTTGACAGCAGAAGAGTTACAGGACGTGTTAGGTGGTGATGTCCCATCCTTTCAGGGTGTCCCCCTGTCGCCCATTTTAAACATTTATTGGAGGATTTTTATTTTTGTATTGCTTGTAACTGTTTCGGGTAATGTAAGTTCTTGTGCTGTTAGGGGAATAAACTGTTAGGGGAATAACCTGTCTGTAAATGTAATCTGTTGTTATATTTTTGTGCAATCTGTGATCGTTTTGTTTGCCTTGTGTAGTTTCTTAATCATTGTACCTAAACTGTATGTGTAAACATGTATATGCAGGACCCAGCTGTAAAAGAGACCTTGGATTCAGTCTGTGTTCCTTGTTGAAATAAAGGTATTATAATAATAATATTAATAATAATAATAATAATAATAATAATAAATGGCATGAGGTAGAAATATATACATTTAATTATTGGTGTAGGTGGGGTGTTCATTTTTTTTAATCATTTGAAATGAATGAGTATAGTGTTATATGGTAGGGTATTTATTTAGTACATTTTTCTCTTTCAAGTATAAGGGAGTTGTACTCAGTCTAGTAGGTGGCAGTAATGCAACAAATTGGGATGCCAACCGCCGTTAAACCTCAGAAGAAGTGAGCAGGACCATCATTTTAAGCAAGCAGATTTCCATCCACATTCACTCTCCTCGCTGATTTTGACCTTTCGCCTAAATTGGAACGCATTGGCCCTGCCCCGAACCACTTTCGGAAAAGCTGACCACGACTCCATTTTGCTGATCCCTGCCTACAGACAGAAACTGAAACAAGAAGCTCCCACGCTGAGGTCTGTCCAACGCTGGTCCGACCAAGCTGATTCCACACTCCAAGACTGCTTCCATCATGTGGACTGGGACATGTTTCGTATTGCGTCAGGCAACAACATTGACGAATACGCTGATTCGGTGTGCGAGTTCATTAGAACGTGCGTTGAAGATGTCGTTCCCATAGCAACGATTAAAACATTCCCTAACCAGAAACCGTGGATTGATGGCAGCATTCGCGTGAAACTGAAAGCGCGAACCACTGCTTTTAATCAGGGCAAGGTGACTAGTAATATGACCGAATACAAACAGTGCAGCTATTCCCTCCGTAAGGCTATCAAACAAGCTAAGCGCCAGTATAGAGACAAAGTAGAATCTCAATTCAACGGCTCAGACAAAAGAGGTATGTGGCAGGGTCTACAGTCAATCACGGACTATAAGAAGAAATCCAGCTCAGTCACGGACCAGGATGTCTTGCTCCCAGGCAGGCTAAATAACTTTTTTGCCCGCTTTGAGGACAATACAGTGCCACTGACACGGCTTGCAACGGAAACATGCGGTCTCTCCTTCACTGCAGCCGAGGTGAGTAAAACATTTAAACGTGTTAACCCTCGCAAGGCTGCAGGTCCAGACGGCATCCCCAGCCGCGCCCTCAGAGCATGCGCAGACCAGCTGGCTGGTGTGTTTACAGACATATTCAATCAATCCCTATACCAGTCTGCTGTTCCCACATGCTTCAAGAGGGCCACCATTGTTTCTGTTCCCAAGAAAGCTAAGGTAACTGAGCTAAACGACTACCGCCCCGTAGCACTCACTTCCGTCATCATGAAGTGCTTTGAGAGACTAGTCAAGGACCATATCACCTCCACCCTACCTGACACCCTAGACCCACTCCAATTTGCTTATCGCCCAAATAGGTCCACAGACGACGCAATCTCAACCACACTGCACACTACCCTAACCCATCTGGACAAGAGGAATACCTATGTGAGAATGCTGTTCATCGACTACAGCTCGGCATTTAACACCATAGTACCCTCCAAGCTCGTCATCAAGAACCTGGGTCTCGACCACGCCCTGTGCAACTGGGTACTGGACTTCCTGACGGGCCGCCCCCAGGTGGTGTGGGTAGGCAACAACATCTCCACCCCGCTGATCCTCAACACTGGGGCCCCACAAGGGTGCGTTCTGAGCCCTCTCCTGTACTCCCTGTTCACCCACGACTGCGTGGCAACGCACGCCTCCAACTCAATCATCAAGTTTGCGGACAACACAACAGTGGTAGGCTTGATTACCAACAACGACGAGACGGCCTACAGGGAGGAGGTGAGGGCCCTCGGAGTGTGGTGTTGTAAGTTTTAAGTTCCTTGGCATACACATCACAGACAAACTGAATTGGTCCACTCACACAGACAGCATCGTGAAGAAGGCGCAGTAGCGCCTCTTCAACCTCAGGAGGCTGAAGAAATTCGGCGTGTCACCAAAAGCACTCACAAACTTCTACAGATGCACAATCGAGAGCATCCTGGTGGGCTGTATCAGCGCCTGGTACGGCAACTGCTCCGCCCACAACCGTAAGGCTCTCCAGAGGGTAGTGAGGTCTGCACAACGTATCACCGGGGGAAAACTACCTGCCCTCCAGGACACCTACACCACACGATGTTACAGGAAGGCCATAAAGATCATCAAGGACAACACCCACCCGAGCCACTGCCTGTTCACCCCACTATCATCCAGAAGGCGAGGTCAGTACAGGTGCATCAAAGCTGGGACCGAGAGACTGAAAAACAGCTTCTATCTCAAGGCCATCAGACTGTTAAACAGCAACCACTAACATTGAGTGGCTGCTGCCAACACACTGACTCAACTCCAGCCACTTCAATAATGGGAATTGATGGGAAAGGATGTAAAATATATCGCTACTTAATATAATGTTTACATACCCTACATTATTCATCTCATATGTATATGTATATACTGTACTCTATCATCTACTGCATCCTTATGTAATACATGTATCACTAGCCACTTTAACTATGCCACTTTGTTTACATACTCATCTCATATGTATATACTGTACTCAATACCATCTACTGTATCTTGCCTATGCTGCTCTGCACCATCACTCATTCATATCTTTATGTACATATTCTTTATCCCCTTACATTGTGTATAAGAAATTAGTTTTGGAATTGTTAGTTAGATTACTTGTTGGTTATTACTGCATTGTCGGAACTGGAAGCACAAGCATTTCGCTACACTCGCATTAACATCTGCTAACCATGTGTATGTGACAAATAAAATTTGATTTGATTTGATTTTGATTTGGCATTGGCTGTACAGTAACACGCTATAAAATGACGTCAGACCTCAGGCTCCTCGCTTCACAACTTTTGCATATTTTTGTTGTCTGAGTGAAGGAAATTCTGTAACTGAAGAGGACTTAAAGTATTTTGAAAGATACGTTGAGGATTATAATAAATACCACTGATGTCATAAAAGCAAGCCAAAAACACCTGTCTAGTTCAAATGTGTACTTCACATTTCCATATCATAAAACTCATGTCATGTAGCCTACAGTGTCAACGTTTATGATCACTATGTTTGTACAGTTACAACATTGTGTCATACACGGACAGTGTTGTTCTGAACAGAATGACTGAGCGATGGTAGGCAGTAAGCTGTTATGAACTTGAGTGAAGACCCAAAAGCGGTTTTAACAGAAAACAGAGTTCTTTAATGAAAATACAGGAATGGCATAAATCCTCTTCCAACGTTGTCAGGGGAACAAAAAGAACGTTAGTATAGTGCAGGATGCTTCAGCCAGGCAGACTCCGACAGGACAGGACAAGGTGGAAGCAAACGAGACGACAGCTTGCTTCTGGCATCAAAAAACACAAACAAGAATCAGACACTGAAAGTAGCAGGAACAGAGAAAGAAATAGAGACCTAATCAGAGGGGGAAGAGAGAACAGGTGTGAAGAGTGAAAGAGCTAGTTAGGGCAGATGTAGAACAGCTGAGGAATGAGAGACAGAGAAGGTAACCTAAAAAGACCAGCAGAGAGAGAGAATCAAGAGAAAGGACAGGAACAGACATAACAAGACATGACAGTAAGCATTCATTCAAACAGCATTTTAGTGCGTTTTGACAGCAGCTCTTCGCTGTGCTTCAAGCATTGAGCTGTTTATGACTTCAAGCCTATCAACTCCCGAGATGAGGCTGATGTAACCGATGTGAAATGGCTAGCTAGTTAGCGGGGTGCGTGCTCATAGCGTTTCAAACGTCACTCGCTCTGAGACTTGGAGTGGTTGTTCCCCTTGCTCTGCATGGATAACGATGCATTGAGGGTGGCTGTTGTCGATGTGTTCATGGTTCGAGCCCAGGTAGGGGCGAGGAGAGGGACGGAAGCTATACTATTACACTGGCAATACTAAAGTGCCTATAAGAACATCCAATAGTCAAAGGTAATACAAATGGTATAGAGAGAAATAGTCCTATAAAATAGTTGTATAAATACCTAAAACCTCTTACCTTGGAATATTGAAGTCTCATGTTAAAAGGAACTACCACAAAGTTCTTATGTCTATTTTTTCAAATTTTACCCCCTTTTCATGGTATCCAATTGTTAGTAGTTACTATCCTGTCTCATCGCTACAACTCCTGTACGGGCTCGGGAGAGACAAAGGTCGATAGCCATGCGTCCTCCGAAACACAACCCAACCAAGCTGCACTGCTTCTTAACACAGTACGCATCCAACCCGGAAGCCAGCCGCACCAATGTGTCGGAGGAAACACCATGCACTGCGCCTGGAGCCCGCCACAGGAGTCACTAGTGCGCGATGAGACAAGGATATCCCTACCTGCCAAACCCTCCCTAAACCGGATGACGCTAGGCCAATTGTGCATCACCCCACAGACCTCCCGGTCGCGGCCGGCTGTGACAGAGCCTGCGCGCGAACCCAGAGTCTCTGTGTCATAGACCACTGCGCCACCCGGGGGGCCCAAACGTTAGCTTTCTCACATGGCACATATTGCACTTTTACTTTCTTCTCCAACACTTTGTTTTTGCATTATTTAAACCAAATTGAACATGTTTCATTATTTATTTGAGGCTAAATTTATTTTTAAGTGTTCACTCAGTATTGTTGTAATTGTCATTATTACAAATAAATAAATCACCAAAAAAAATATATATATTTTATACATAAAAAAAATCATGATTAATGATTAATCGGTATTGGCTATTTTTTGGTCCTCCAATAATCGGTATCGACGTTTAAAAAATCATAATCGGTCGACCTCTAGTACAAACATTATTGGGCAGAGACAACAGCACAAAGGGCAAGAAGGCAGAGACAACAATACATCACACAAGGCAGCCACAACTGTCAGTGAGCGTCCATGATTGAGTCTTTGAATGAAGAAATTGAGATAAAACTGTCCAGTTTGAGTGTTTGTTGCAGCTCGTTCCAGTCGCTAGCTGCAGCGAACAGAAAAGACGAGTGACCTAGGGATGCGTGTGCTTTGGGGACCTTTAACAGAATGTGACTGGCAGAAAGGGTGTTGTATGTGGAGGATGAGGGCTGCAGTAGATATCTCAGATAGGGGAGAGTGAGGCCTAAGAGGGTTTTATAAATAAGCATCATCCAGTGGGTCTTGCAACTGGTATACAGAAATGACCAGTTTACAGAGTATAGAATGCAGTGATGAGTCCTATAAGGAGCATTGGTGGCAATACATACATACAGTACCAGTCAAAAGTTTGGACACACCTACTCATTCACAGGTTTTTCTTTATTTTACTATTTTCCACATTGTAGAATAATAGTGAATATATCAAAACTATGAAATAACACATATGGAATCATGTAGTAACCAAAAAAAAAAAGTGTTAAATAAAAAAATATTTTATATTTGAGATTCTTCAAAGTAGCCGCCTTGAAGACAGCTATGCACACTCTTGGCATCCTCTCAACCAGCTCCATGAGGTAATCACCTGGAATGCATTTCAATTAACAGGAGTGCCTTGTTGAAAGTAAATTGAAAGTTGAAAGTAAATTTGTGGAATGTCCTTCTTAATGCCAATCATTTGTGACAAGGTAGGGGTGGTATACAGAAGATAACCCTATTTGATTAAAGACCAAGTCCATATTATGGCAAGAACAGCTCAAATAAGCAAAGAGAAACGACAGTCCATCATTACTTTAAGACATGAAGGTCAGTCAATCCAGAACATTTCAAGAATTTTGAAAGTTTCTTCAAGTTCGCAAAAACCATCAAGCACAATAATGAAATTGACTCTCCTGAGGACCACCACAGGAAAGAAAGACCCAGAGTTACCTCTGCTGCAGAGAATATGTTCATTAGAGTTACCAGCCTCAGAAATTGCAGCCCAAATAAATATTTCAGAGATCAACTAACAGACACATCTCAACTAGATGTCGACCGATTATGATTTTTCAACACCGATACTGATTATTGGAGGACGAAAAAAGCCGATACCGATTAATTGGCCGATTTAAAAAAAGTGTATTTGTAATAATGACAATTACAACAAATACTGAATGAACACTTATTTTAACTTAATATAATACATCAATAAAATCAATTTAGCCTCAAGTAAATAATGAAACATGTTCAATTTGGTTTAAATAATGCAAAAACAAAGTGTTGGAGAAGAAAGTAAAAGTGCAATATGTGCTATGTAAGAAAGCTAACGTTTCAGTTCCTTGCTCAGAACGTGAGAACATATGAAAGCTGGTGGTTTCTTTTAACATAAGTCTTTAATATTCCCAGGTAAGAAGTTTTAGGTTGTAGTTATTATAGGAATTATAGGACTATTTCCCTCTATAACATTTGTATTTCATTAACCTTTGACTATTGGATTTTCTTATAGGCACTTTAGTATTGCCAGTGTAACAGTATAGCTTCTGTCCCTCTCCTCGCTCCTCCCTGGGCTCGAACCAGCAACACAACGACACCAGCCACCATCGAAGTAGCGTTACCCATGAAGAGCAAGGGGAACAACCACTCCAAGGCTCAGAGCGAGTGACGTTTGAAACGCTATTAGCGCGCGCTAACTAGCTAGCCATTTCACTTCAGTTACACCAGCCTCATCTCGGGAGTTGATAGGCTTAAAATCATAAACAGCGCAATGCTTGAAGCACAGCGAAGAGCTGCCGGCAAAACGCACTAAAGTGCTGTTTGAATGAATGTTTACGCGCCTGCTTCTGCCTACCACCGCTCAGTCAGATACTTGTATGCTTGTATGCTCAGTCAGATTATATGCAACGCAGGACACGCTAGATAATATCTAGTAATATCAACCATGTGTAGTTAACTAGTGATTAGGATTGATTGATTTTTATAAGATAAGTTTAATGCTAGCTAGCAACTTACCTTGGCTTACTGCATTCGCGTAACAGGCAGTCAGAGTGCAACGAGAGAGAGGCAGGTCGTTATTGCGTTGGACTAGCTAACTGTAAGGTTGGATCCCCCGAACTGACAAGGTGAAAATCTGTCGTTCTGCCCCTGAACAAGGCAGAGTTAACCCACCGTTCCTAGGCCGTCATTGAAAATAAGAATGTGTTCGTAACTGACTTGCCTAGTTAAATAAAGGTATATAAAAAATTAAATATATAAAAAATTAAAATGACCAAAAAATAATAATAAAACTTTAAAAAAAGATTTGTATTTTATTTTTTGGGGCAAATCGGCGCCCAATAATACAGATTTCCGATTATTATGAAAACTTGAAATCGGCCCTAATTAATCGGCCATTCCGATTATTCGGTCGACCTCTAATCTCAACATCAACTGTTCAGAGGAGACTGCGTGAATCAGGCCTTCATGGTCGAAATGCCGCAAAGAAACTACTACTAAAGGACACCAATAAGAAAAAGAAACACAAGCAATGGACATTTGACTGGTAGAAATCTGTCCTTTGGTCTGTTGAGTCCAAATTTGAGATTTTTGGTTCTTTGTGAGACGCAGAGTAGGTGAACGGATGTGTGGTTCCCACTGTGAAGCATGGAGGAGGCGCGATGGTGCTTTGCTGGTGACACTGTCTGTGATTCATTTAGAATTCAAGGCACACTTAACCAGCTTGGCTACCACAGCATTCTGCAGCGATACGCCATCCCATCTGGTTTGCGCTTAGTGGGACTGTCATTTGTTTTTCTTGTCCAAGACAATGACCCAAAACACACATCCAGGCTGTGTAAGGGCTATTTGACCAAGGAGAGTGCTGCATCAGATGACCTGGCCTCCACAATCACCTGACAATCACCTCAGTCCAATTGAGATGGTTTGGGATGAGCTGGACTGCAGAGTGTAGGAAAAGCAGCCAATTTGTGTGACATTTTTTAATAGAGCATTATCATACACCTGTATCAAAACAGGGGCAGCATGAAAAAAATACATGTCAACTATGCACTTCATTAAATAGCGAATAGGGGACACTTTTCCCCATGGTTTATTTTCATGCCAGCCAGGTAGGCTACGGAGCGTAAATATAAGCAATGTGCTTAATATTAGGAAAGTTGAGAAATATAGTACTCCTAGCCTATAGAATGATGATCTTCCTCTTTCTAAGAGGCCATCAATCTGTTTTCTAGCACAATTGCATGGCCTATCGAAATCTATAGCCTATCGAAATGTTGAGCAACATGAGCTCATGGGCTCTCGTGAAGTGTTTGAATAGATTTTCAAATACATTTGCATTAATGTCAGAGTAATTAGAGCAGGCCTGGGCAAACGCCAGCCCAGGTGCCGTATTCGGCCGCGAGCTGATTCAATACCGCCCGTGGAATTATACTCACAAAGAATTTGCGATAGTAAAGTTTTGAAAAACGTATTTGATATTCAAATTAAAAGCCCAATGAATACTCAACCTTGTGTAATGATTTACGTATAAATAACTGCACGTATAAATAACTGCACGAGGACAAACAGTTTACTGACAGACTGACACACGTCACAGTTACAAATAGTAGCTTGCTAGAAATTGTGCAAAAATGAGTTTTTCAAAGTAAAGTATAAAATGATGTTCAGCCTTGTAAAAGTCTTCAAGGGAAAAATACTCCTCCTGAGTCGCCAAGTAGAAGACAACAATCTCGCCCACCTTCCGACACTCCTTATCAGATGACCAGCAGGAGAAGTATACATCGCTGCTGCGTGCTTTGAACGGTGAGTTTTGTCATCATTTTGAGGATTCAAAGTGTTGGAAAATGACATGCTGTTGGTTAACATGGCTCTCACCTCTCAGCAATCCTTCGCATAGCAACATCAGAAACTATACCAGACTTTCCTGCTCTAGTCAATGTCCATCAGAGGCTTCACTCCTCACACTGATTGAGTAATTTCAAATGTAATGTTGAGCTCTTTCGTGATTTTGTGCATTCCCCTTAACAAGAGTTTTGTCCGTGGTGCTGAATGCAGAGTGAACTTTTCCCTCCGTGTAGTTCATGGCATGTTTAATAATGAAAATACCTAGGCTTCGATTAGAGGGAGAATAGAGTGCTGAGTACCAGGCAGTTAGCAAGTTTGGTAGGCTACTAATGACCATCAGCCGCATCAGAGCTTGGAGAAGCCTAATTACCATGACTAAATGGTCACATGGAATTTGACTGCCTTCATGACTTGTGACAGCCGGTGTGGCGGTAATACAGTCACCGCAACAGCCCTACCCGTGGTACACCTTTATGAACTTCAAGACATTCAGACTTAACCCCATCCATCACGATGGCCTGAGTTCTGTCACTAAGATAATCATGAAACGAAGAACAAGCATCAGAGCTCAGACCTATTGAGGACAAGTTATTCAATAAAACAACATGATCAACAGTATCAAAAGCTTTTGACAGGTCCACAAACAAAGCAACACATTCATGTCAGAGATAAGGACTGACCATCCATGATAACCAAATGATAGTTTTAACAGGTCTTTTTTTTTTCAGGCTGATATATTTTGAATGTAAATCAACTTTGCATATATACACACATATGGGATATCATGGATGGTCATCTCCAGCCCCATCCCTCAGCTTTTTACCAAATCAGTGGCGGGTTGACCTTTGCCATTGTTGGAACTGCAGATTGCCCCATTGAAGAGGACAG
The DNA here is from genome assembly GCF_036934945.1 of Oncorhynchus masou masou. NCBI lineage: Eukaryota > Metazoa > Chordata > Actinopteri > Salmoniformes > Salmonidae > Oncorhynchus > Oncorhynchus masou. The sequence goes on along the minus strand of NC_088233.1, from coordinate 14,415,508 downwards.
TGATGTTTCTACACAGCAAGTCATTCACACCACATCATGCATTGTTGAGTCAAGCATTATTTTCTCATCCACTCATGGCTTGAACTGAACTCCCTTCATATCCACTCAATTGCGCTAGTCTTCTATGGTCCACTGCCACCCATCACTGACATCTTGCTCCCAGGGAAATGCCCAGAGACATGATTTGCATATCGAGGGGAGGAAAGGAGAACTCAAAAAGGTGAGAACTGTTATGTAATAGTAATACCATAGATCTCTCAAACTCAACTCTGTACCTCGAAGCCAGTTCCACTGCTTTTCTTTCATTACCTGATTAGAGGCGAACAATCTTTTAGACCTGTGACACTGGGTGTAATTGATTATCAGATAGAAGAAGAAAAAAAACAGGTACTGGCCCTCGTAGGGTAAGAGTTGAATACCCCTGCCATATATAATATGAGGAACATACCATAGACAAGGTTGATGGGGAAGAGGAACTAAAAAGGAGTGATATAAGTACAAGAGAGGGTGTTGTTGAGCCACAGTTCAAAAAGACAGGTAGTCCAACATATGCCTTCTATCTATTAACTAGGCAAGTCAGTTAAGAACAAATTATTATTTTCAATGATGGCCTAGGAACAGTGGGTTAACTGCCTGTTCAGGGGCAGAACGACAGATTTGTACCTTGTCAGCTCGGGGATATGAACTTGCAACCTTTCGGTTACTAGTCCAACGCTCTAACCACTAGGCTACCCTGCCGCCCCATATCTTAATTGGGGAGGACGGGCTTGTGGTAAGGGCTGGAGTGGAATAGTATCAAACACATGGTTTCTGTGTGTTTGATGTCATTCCATTTGCTCTGTTCCAGACATTATTATGAGCCATCCTCCCATCAGCAGCCTCTACTGCTATCCAAGATAGAAAGGTCACGTTATTAACATAAGCTAATGTTTGGCCCACGTATTGGATTTACAGGGAAGAAAAAGAAAATAGGCTAATGTACTGAGTGCTAGTACACTGTACATCTTATCTGTTTTCGTGTAATAGGTCACTCGACAACTGGGTCATTAACGGGTTGCAATGCATACAAGTTGGCCTACGCATTGAGGCACTGCTGCCACCCATACGTTAACACATTCTCAGCTCGGCCCTAGTCCCTTTAAAGCAGGGTAGTCAACTTTGACATTAACTATTGAAATCATGACTAAGATGGCTATCACTCAAATCAACAATGACTTTTTCTGGCTTTCTACCAAGTGGTTGTTGAGTCTTTACTGAAATCATAAATGGCATCCAAAAAAACACATTAGCCATGTCACCAGTTACATATGTTAGTAAACACTAAGCATTTCATAATCATATAACGAGCCAGCTACCCACATTCAGACATCTTTCAATTGTATGCCCTTATTTTATTACTTTAGAACAGCTAGCTACAAACACTTTATAAATACACAGTTACTGTTCCAAATATGAGATATTACTTATCCTCTGTTTAGCCCTGTACTAGTGGCTTTACTAACTGGGTTTAGGATAATTACAAAGCAACAAAGAATTACCATACAATATGGCACCATGCATGTAGAAGCTAGTTAGCTAACTTAGTAAAGAAAGACCATTGCATTGGGAACATGGCTTTGCTAGTTAGCTAAACTAGCTGACTAGCTAGCAAAGTTAGGACCACAATAATGGAGACTGAAAGTGTGGTTAGTGTCCACACACTCAGTCAATACACAAAAAAATGAACAGGTTGAATTGCCTTACCTTGAAATTAGTTATTTGAAAGCCAGATAAAACACTATCAGTTGCATTTTCTTACTAAATTACTAAAATTAACTAGCCTAACAAACTAGAGAAGAAATGTACATATATAGCCAAATATATTTAATTTTCTCCTTGTTCTATCTGTGATATAGCCATGTCTGTCTAGCGAGACTGTAGACGTGTCTGCCAGTCTGCTAGCATACACAAACTAGCTAGTTTAGCTAGAAAATTAGCAAGCAAGTAACGTTACATACAACTTTAAAGTCATTAAAATAGCACGTCATGCAAGAATAATCTCACCTTGGTCAGATTGTCGCTGTATCTCAATGGCACTCTTAAAATGTCAACCAAATAAGCATCACAAAGAACCAGACTGTCCAGAAGTAAGTCCAAGACCAGGCGATGGTGGACTTGAGTTGCTACACTAAACCTGTCCCATCTTCAACCATGATACTCTGGGCTATCACTTTTTGTGTACTAGTACCTGTACAATTCTCAGTGTTTCTGGGACTATAATACCATGCCCTGTTTTTACTGTATGATCATGTGTATAGCTATTGTTCAATACTTTGAAAATATTAAAACATTATTTATTTGATAACACAAAAACATATATATTTTTTAAATTGTATTAAAATTAGTCAACGAACCATACAGTGTTAATGCATATTTTATGCACACCACTGGCTGATTACCTGACAATCTTTCACCTTTGCAATGAAAATGAAATCAGACTGCATTCAGAGTAAATACACTTTTATAAGTTTGGGCTCCTCCCCCTCATCAATATGGGGAATACGTGCCAGTCAGCCAAGTTATCTTTCAGGTGTAGTGTATCTTGAATCCAGCTGCTTTGAGGATTCCCCGTTTTATGTGCAATACTGTACTCAAAAAGGTAGTCATATCCTACATTGTATGTTTGCCCTAGAGCCTCTATCTATAAATTCATCTGTTGTCATTTTTAGCATGGTCAACGTGTGCACATTTATGTAACGAGGGACTTGAATTAAAGTGTATAGTGAAAAACCTACACAGAGGCCACATTCCAGGCTACCTACACTGAGCACAAATATAAATGCAACATGCAAAGTGTTAGTCCCATGTTTCATGAGCTGAAATAAAATATCCCTTGAATGTTCCATATGCACAAAAAGCTTATTTCTCTCAAATTTTGTGCACAATTTATTTTTTTTTTTTTTTACATCCATGTTATTGTGAGCATTTCTCCTTTGTCAAGATAATCCATACTCCTGAGTGGCACATCAAGAAGCTGATTTAACATCATTACAAAGGTGCATCTTGTGCTGTGGACAATAAAAGGCCACTCTAAAATGTGCAGTTTTGTCACACAACGCCACAAATGTCTCAAATTTTGAGGGAGCATGCAACTGGCATGCTGACTGCAGGAATATCCACATGAACTGTTGCCAGAGAATGTAATGTTAATTTCTCTATCATAAACCGCCTCTGTCATTTTAGAGAATGAGTACCGGCCTCACAACTGCAGACCACGTACATGTATGGTGAGCAATCTACTGATGTCAACGTTATGAAGAGTGCTCCATGGTGGCGTTTGGGTTATGGTATGGGCATGCATAAACTACGGACAACAAACACAATTGCATTTTATCTATAGCAATTTGAATGCACAGAAATACCGTGACAAGATCCTGAGGTTCATTGTGAGGCCCATTTTCTTTAAGGTATCTGTGGACCAACAGATGCATATCTGTATTCCCAGTCATGTGAAATACATTGTTTAGGGCCTAATTTATTTATTTCAATTGACTGATTTCCTCATATGAACTTTACCTCAGTAAAATCTGTGAAAATTGTTGCATTTATATTTTTGTTCAGAATACTTTAGGGTCACATTGAGCAGATTATCAAGTCATATTGATAGGGATCTTACAGTACAATGGTAAACACTTCCACATTTGTGGAACTAAATAAATCTATAGAGGGGTATACTACAAAGTAGGTTCAATGAGTTAGCCAGCGGACTTTGATAAAAAGCCAGAAATAACAATTTTGGGGGTTCATTAAAAGCACAGACCATAGAAACGTGGAGGCAATTATTTTACGACATCCATTTGCCATTGGGGTACTTCTAAAAGCCTATTTCACACCATGGCCTGTTGAATTTGTAATATTTTTTCTGCGTTTGTGATTTCGGCACAAATTAAAATGTGGCACTGACTCACCCATGGATTGATGTTTCAGCATTGTCTCAATGAAGAGTTCAACTAGCCCTGCACGCACAATTACAAGTCTGCTAGTGGCAGGCAGACGAGCAATGTCCATTGCAGGAATCTGATAATCTATGCAACACGTCTGCATTGTAGGTAGCCTGGAACGGGTCCATTCTCAAACTCCATTAAAGTGAGAGAAACTGGTACAAAGTAGGAGTTAGTAAGTAAATAGAAAGTGTAATTTAATGCAACATAGTCATGACTGAATTACAATAAATTACCAAATAATCAGACAAGGATGTTTAATACAGGTATATATATATATTACAATGTGCCATGTTATAAGTCAGATCTGTTTTAATAAAAAAAATAATCACTGGGGGAGAAAGTGATACTTTTACCTTTTATTGTAAATTTAAATTCAACATTATCCACATTTAGTAGCAATTAAAGACTTGTTAATTAAGCGTGTCAAGTTATCAGTTTCTCCTTTTTTGCTAAATGAACATTCAGTTCAGAAGTCAGGGAGTTAAACTGCAGTTTAGCCAGGAGGGTCGCAAGCTTGAGATGTGCACGTATGAGGCAAACCGTGGGGAGAGTACCAATATGAAGTGTAACAAGAAACTTGAGTGGTAGACATTGGCAAAGGTGACTAACCGCTTGTGCAAAAGATGTCATTATGATGTCATAAAAGTACGAGCAATTGAACACGACTGAGGGACTCTTTACAGTATGAGACAGTAACTGTGTTGTACAGTGGAGGATTCTCTTATCCTGTATTTGCCAATAAAGTCCTACTCTAAATATATTTTACAGTGATACTCCTCAAAAAAATAATTGTTTCATCATTACAATTGGAATTGTTTTCCTTTAGGTTAAAGAAAAGGTGTGGGCTCACCATCATATTAATAAATATTGCACACATACATTGAGACGCATTATGCTCCACGTCGTCCTCCACATCCTATTTTGCCAACAATAATATCATGATTATCATCTAGGTATTATACAGATTATGTTTTTAACAGTGTCTGTATAAAAGCATTCATAAAAGTAGACTTTTTCTGTGAGACCAAACCTTTTCTGCCCCCCCCCCCATTAATCTAATTTGTACAAAGACGATACAACAATCCAGTCATGCAATGTTGGGGTTTTCCGTTTTGTTTGTTTTAAGCGTTCTGCATCTCCTTGCCGATCTTGTAGCTCAGGATCTTGTTCCAGTCAATCTTGGTGCGCGTCACGGGAAGCTGGCGGCGCAAGGCTTTGAAAGTGGTGTCCGACATGGTTTGGTAATTCTCGTTGATGGCAGTCTGACGGGGTAAGAGGAGAGAGGGAAATTCATTTGGGCTTTTGCGTGTCACAATAAGAACCACAATTGACAGGAATTGTCACTCGGTGATGGTTTCCAGAGACACTTGCCACTAGTTTGCCATCAACATTACTCGTCACAAAATATGATGCTTCAGTATCTTGTGTTAGAAATATAACAACTACTTTATCAGGCACACGTGTCCATATCAAAGCTTTCCCAATCTCACACACACCTGGTAGTCATTCTCTGCAGCCTCAATGATCTTAATGAACTCCTTTGCAGTTGCAGCTTCGTTCTAGTGAAGAGGAACCAAGTGGAAATCAGGAAGTGAATCAAGAGGTTCAAATAGATTGTCAAACATACATACTAACGTGCATGTACATGTTTTGAGGTGTGTTTTTCATCACGTATTCCATGTCGTGATGTACTCACAGAAATGGACATCGACTCCTGGACCTCTTTGTGGCTGACCAGCTGAACGTTGCCGTCTTCATAGTAATGAACCTACAACCAGACCGAGAGTGGTGTGTTAGTGTGCAATGGTCTGGAACTCAATTACCTTACCCGAAAACCATGCGCCCACACACACACCTGGATTTTCATGATGCCGGCCACTTGAGTGGTGGAGGAGCCAATTGTGAATTTCCACTCTGACCTCCAACGTCCGTTCCTTTACAAAGAGAATAAATTTAGTATGTCTACAAGCTCTCTAAGTGTGTGTTGAGTGTTCTCCCACTCCCCCTCTATCCACTACACAGCAGTCTTTCCTAAGAGGTGTCAGATCTTGTACAGAAGCTATAAGATCATTATAGTCAGGGAGCCTTAGGCTTAGTAAAACTCACCGCAAAGAGGATTGGCACAGCCCTATTTCAATTATATTAACCTGATCGGGGCTGGCTCAACAAGGTAACGGGAGGCCAACAATCTCTAAACCAACAGGCACTGGTTAGCCAAGTAGCGAAAAAAGCAAGCTAAGATGGTGTTTGAACAGTGTTTAGCGTGTAAACCAGACAATAGAAGGTTTGCAGGCTAAACATTTTTAGATTCTGCCTGAAGGGAGTTTGAAGCCATTTACATGACTAGAAATCTAAAATACTTCATTCATCTCGCATCTTTAAATTATAAAGTCCATACATACCAGAAGTTTTTGGGTTGAAACTGATGGCACTCGATACACACAATGATGGTTTGATGTCCGTCTATGGTTTTGCCGTAAATCTAAGGGGAGATTTGACACTCAGTGTACTCAATTAATTCACATTACATGATAAAATGACAAATTTAACAGCGCAGGATCAAGAAGATGGGTGTTATGCAGCCCAGACGTACGGTGCAGACTCCGCTGGGGTAGTGCTCCTTGACGTAGGCCCGGACAGCACCATCCACAGCACTCCTCCAGCCCTCCATGGCGCCATCCACATCGTGGGGCCGCGGGTCACTGGCCTCCTTCCTCAGGTGGTCAAACTTAAAGGAGATCTTGTTTTTAGGGTCAAGGACCCGCCCATTGCCCAGGTCTCCATGCTCTGTGATTAAGACCTGGAGAGAGATTGAGAGGGGAGATCCGTAGGAAGGTAAGAAGGAGGTAAAAGGGGAGAAAGGGAAAGAGTTGTGCTCTCCTTTCTCTCTGCCTCTTTTTTCCTGATCTACAGTGCATTCGGAAATTATTCAGACCCCTCGACTTTTTCCACATTGTTACGTTACAGCCTTATTCTAAAATAGATTCAATCATTTTTTTCATCCCTCAATCTACACACAATACCACATAATGACAAATCAGGTCTCAATAAAGGTCCCAATAAAAATATACATACACACTACTGTTTAAATGTTTGGGGTCAATTAGAAATGTCCTTGTTTTTGAAAGAAAAGCACATTTTGTCCATTAATCTCAAATTGATCAGAAATATAGTTTAGACATGGTTATAAATGACTATTGTAGCTGGAAACGGCAGATTTTGTATGGAATATCTACATAGGCGTACAAAGGCCCATTATCAGCAACCATCACTCCTGTGTTCCAATGACATGTTGTGTTAGCTAATCATTTTAAAAGGATAATTAAACCCTTTTTCAATTGTGTTAGCACAGCTGAAAACTGTTGTCCTGATTAAAGAAGCAATAAAACTGGCCTTCTTTAGACTAGTTGAGTATCAGCACTTGTGGGTTCGATTACAGGCTCAAAATTGTCAACTGGCAGCTTCATTAAATAGTACATGCAAAACACCAGACTCAACGTCAACAGTGAAGAGACGACTCTGGGATGCTGGCCTTCTAGGCAGAGTTCCTCTGTCCAGTGTGTGTTCTTTTGCCCATCTTAAGCTTTATTTTTATTGGCCAGTCTGAGATATGGATTTTTAATTGCAACTCTGCCTAGAAGGCCAGCATCCCAGAGTCATCACTTCACTGTTGACGTTGAGACTGGTGTTTTGCATGTACCATTTAAAGAAGCTGCCAGTTGAGGACTTGCGAGGCATCCGTTTCTCAAACTAGACACTAATGTACTTTTCCCTTTGCTCATTTGTGCACCGGGGCCTCGCACTATTTCTATTCTGGTTCGAGCAAGTTTGCGATCTTTAGTTTCTTGGTAATTTGTCACGTGGAATAGCCTTCATTTCTCAGAACAAGAATAGACTGATGAGTTTCAGAAGAAATGTCTTTGTTTCTGGACATTTTGAGCCTGTAATCAAACCCACAAGTGCTGATACTCAACTAGTCTAAAGAAGGCCAGTTTTATTTCTTCTTTAAAATCAGGACAACAGTTTTCAGCTGTGTTAACATAATTGAAAAAGGGGTTTCTAATTATCAATTAGCCTTTTAAAATGATCAACTTGGATTAGCTAACATGCCATTGGAACACAGGAGTGATGCCTACAACATGAACCATGTCTACACTGTATTTCTGATCAATTTAATGTTATTTAATGGAAAAAGTGATTTTCTTTCAAAAACAAGGACATTTCTAAGTGACTCCAAACTTTTGAATGGTGGTCGTAAAATAGTCACACACACACCTTCTATAAATACCTATGTATTTAGCTTGGGTGCATCCTGTTACCATTGATCATCCTTGAGATGTTTCTACCTATGGTAAATTCAATTAATTGGACATGATTTGGAAAGGCACAGACCTATCTATATAAGGTCCCACAGTTGACAGTGCATGTCAGAGCAAAATCCAGGTTCATGAGGTCGAAGGAATTGTCCGTAGAGCTCCAAGATAGGATTGTGTCGAGGCACAGATCTGGGGAAGGGTACCAAAACATGTCTGCAGCATTGAAGGTCCCCAAGAACACAGTGCATCCATCATTCTTAAACAGAAGAAGTTTGGAACCACCAAGACTGAGCAATCAGGGGAGAAGGGCCTTGGTCAGGGAGGTGATCAAGAACCCGATGATCATTCTGGCAGAGCTCTGGTTCCTCTGTGGAGATGGGAGAACCTTCCAGAAGGCCAGCCATCTCTGCGGTACTCCACTAAATCAGGCCTTTATGGTAGAGTGGCCAAACAGAAGTCACTCCTCAGTAAAGGCACATGACAGCCCATTTGAAGTTTGCCAAAAGGCACCTAAAGGACTCTCAGACCATAAGAAACAAGATTCTCTGGTCTGATGATACCAAGATTGAACTCTTTGGACTGAATGCCAAGCGCTAGTTCGGGAGGAAACCTGGCACCATCTCTACGGTGAAGCATGGTGGTGGCAGCATTATGCTATGGGGATGTTTTTCAGCGACAGGGAATGGGAGACTTGTCAGGATCGAGGGAAAGATGAACGCAGCAAAGCACAGAGATCCTTGATGAAAACCTAGTCCAGAGCGCTCGGGACCTCAGACTGGGGCGAAGGTTCACCTTCAAAATAGGACAATGATCCTAAGCACTGTTGTGTCTGACTATCATTAAATGTGAAGACAGAATGACAAAATAACGGTTGTGGGTATTCTCGTACTAGATTTACGCCATTTCCAGCTGCAGACCAGTAATTCTACGTCTAGGATTTGCTCTTATTCTGTAGTGAATGATAGTCTGAGTTTAACCCATTTCCAGCCGAGTAGCCAACGCTACACGCTGTATGGTCTCCGTGGCCTATAAAGTTGTAGTTCTTAACCATTTCAACATGTAGCCACAGCTCCATGCTTTCTGGTCGAATGTAAATTTTGTCAGAGGTGGGTTTTATGCACTTCTGGGAAAAGGGGCGTTCCATGACGCCGGTGTAATGTCAATGCTCACGTGGGCGTGGCCACTGATTTGGTTAACTATATGAAAACCTAAATGAGAAAATATGGGTTAACATCACGACATCTTTTCACAAATAGTTTGTTTAATCACATACACCTAATTATGGGGGACACAACCAGAGACACAGTGATGAGTGTTTCCTGTACTTGATGACATCACCAAATGAAACACTCGTCATGCCTGTCCCTTAAATGTCCACGGACCACTCTCACATTCTTGAAACTATAAATGTTGTTTAATTATCCAAACTTTTGATGTCCAAGTGTTTCTCCGTGTTCCACAGTTTACATTCCAATCTCGAACACTACAGAGCATAGAGGCAGTATTTTACGACCGCCATAAAACAGCCGACTTCCCGCTCTCCCCCTATACAGGAGAGAGCACGCTGTAGAGCAGATCCACAGTAACCTGATCCTTCAGATCTCTCCACAGGAGAGTTAAGACAGCACACAGCCAAGACAACATAGTAGTGGCTTTGGGACAAGTCTCAAAGTCCTTTTTTAAAATTTTATTTCACCTTTATTTAACCAGGTAGGCAAGTTGAGAAGAAGTTCTCATTTACAACTGCGACCTGGCCAAGATGAAGCATAGCAGTGTGAACAGACAGAGTTACACATGGAGTAAACAATTAACTAGTCAATAACAGAATTTAAAAAAAAAATTTTTTTTAAAGAGTCTATCTATATACATTGTGTGCAAAAGGCATGAGGAGGTAGGCGAATAATTACAATTTTGCAGATTAACACTGGAGTGATAAATGATCAGATGGTCATGTACAGGTAGAGATACTGGTGTGCAAAAGAGCAGAAAGGTAAATAAATAAACAGTATGGGGATGAGGTAGGTAAATTGGGTGGGCTATTTACCGATAGACCATGTACAGCTGCAGCGATCGGTTAGCTGCTCAGATAGCAGATGTTTGAAGTTGGTGAGGGTGATAAGTCTCCAACTTCAGCGATTTTTGCAATTTGTTCCAGTCACAGGCAGCAGAGAACTGGAACGAAAGGCGGCCAAATCAGGTGTTGGCTTTAGGGATGATCAGTGAAATAGACCAGCTGGAGCGCGTGCTACGGGTGGGTGTTGCCATCGTGACCAGTGAACTGAGATAAGGCGGAGCTTTACCTAGCATGGACTTGTAGATGACCTGGAGCCAGTGGGTCTGGCGACGAATATGTAGCGAGGGCCAGCCGACTAGAGCATACAGGTCACAGTGGTGGGTGGTATAAGGTGCTTTAGTAACAAAATGGATGGCACTGTGAAACTGCATCCAGTTTACTGAGTAGAGTATTGGAAGCTATTTTGTAGATGACATTGCCGAAGTCGAGGATCGGTAGGATAGTCAGTTTTACTAGGGTAAGTTTGGCGGCGTGAGTGAAGGAGGCTTTGTTGCGGAATAGAAAGCCGACTCTAGATTTGATTTTAGATTGGAGATGTTTGATATGAGTCTGGAAGGAGAGTTCACGGTCTAGCCAGACACCTAGGTACTTATAGATGTCCACATATTCTAGGTCGGAACCATCCAGGGTGGTGATGCTAGTCGGGCGTAGGGAGCGAACGGTTGAAAAGCATGCATTTGGTTTTACTAGCGTTTAAGAGCAGTTGGAGGCCACGGAAGGAGTGTTGTATGGCATTGAAGCTTGTTTGGAGGTTAGATAGCAGTGTCCAAGGACGGGCCGGAAGTATACAGAATGGTGTCGTCTGCGTAGAGGTGGATCAGGGAATCGCCTGCAGCAAGAGCAACATCATTGATATATACCGAGAAAAGAGTCTGCCTGAGAATTGAACCCTGTGGCACCACAATAGAGACTGCCAGAGGACCGGACAACATGCCCTCCGATTTGACACACTGAACTCTGTCTGCAAAGTAGTTGGTGAACCAGGCAAGGCAGTCATTAGAAAAACCGAGCCTACTGAGTCTGCCGATAAGAATATGGTGATTGACAGAGTCGAAAGCCTTGGCCAGGCCAATGAAGATGGCTGCACAGTACTGTCTTTTATCGATGGCGGTTATGATATCATTTAGTACCTTGAGCGTGGCTGAGGTGCACCAGTGACCGGCTCAGAAACCAGATTGCACAGCGGAGAAGGTACGGTGGGATTCGAGATGGTCAGTGACCTGTTAGTTGACTTGGCTTTCGAAGACCTTAGATAGGCAGGGCAGGATGGATATAAGTCTGTAACAGTTTGGGTCCAGGGTGTCTCCCCCTTTGAAGAGGGGGATGACTGCGGCAGCTTTCCAATCCTTGGGGATCTCAGACGATATGAAAGAGGTTGAACAGGCCAGCCAGAGCCCGATCGAACATCTCTGGAGAGACCTGAAAATAGCTGTGCAGCAACGCTCCCCATCCAACCTGACAGAGCTTGAGAGGATCTGCAGAGAAGAATGGGAGAAACTACCGGTGTGCCAAGCTTGTAGCGTCATACCCAAGACTCGAAGCTGTAATCGCTGTGGCAAAGTACTGAGTAAAGGGTCTGAATACTTAGGTAAATATGATTTGTTTTATTTGTAATAAGTGAAATAAAAACTAATTAATTTTAGAATACGGCTAATGTATCAAAATGTTGAAAAAGGGGTCTGAATACTATCTGAATGCACTGTATTCCTGATATGCATTCTAGTGTGTGCTAACCAGAACATTTATTGGTGTATCATTGTGTTATCTAGGCAACACCACAACCACACTGATCTGGAATAGTACCAACATAGTACTAGAAGAGGAATTATTGTTTGTGTATAAAAACACAATACAATCGATATGCAACAAGGCTAATATTCAGTCCATTGAATAAAACATGACCCCTAAGGTAAGTCTGAAGGCACTAGGCTTCATTCCTTTATGTAGTTATTCTCAGAATCCATGACTCGAGCTGTTAATCCCTATTGTGGTTTGTTTCTAATGATACCAGGTTTGGAGTCACTAGCATCTATAGGCTTTGACTGGATAAAGGCTGTGAATTGTGAAAGCTGATGAAAAACATGCATGTCTTGTTTCACTGTAGTCCTACCTGTTCGTCATATCTCTCTATTTTCACCGGGGTAAACTGGTCCACGTTGTACTGTGCAAAAGCACTAAAGAAACAGACAAACAGGTACAAGGATTAAAACAGTGCCAATAATGAATGACTTCCTGGAGAAACAAAGACCTCATCTTTCTAGTTGGTTAATAATGAACTCATTCTGTTGATAGTTTGACGTGAGCAGACCACGGGTCTATATTTCATCACTTACTGTGCTGCACCTTCCCTGAGCAGATTGTCATTGTTGAGCAGCAATCGTACATCTGTGGGAAGTACAGAACCACACGTCAGAGTTCAGAAACCTACAGCACACAAACACACAGGAGGATTCACATCAAATCACATCCCTCTCTATCATACATAAACATTCCAGTCACAGGGCTATCATGGGGACAAAACTCAGACAGAGAAGGGCAACCAGTGGAGCACAAACCCCATTGTAAATAATCTATTTTCCCTTTCATACATCAACTATTAGCACAACACTGTACATAGACAATAATACCATTTGAATTTTTTATTTTTTTAAATGTTGAATGAAATGTTTACTGTTCACTTTGACTGTTTATTTCACTTGCTTTGGCAATGTATACATGTTCCCATGACAATAAAGCCCCTGAGAGAGAGAGAGAACGAGTAATGTTTACTAATGTTTCCCTTTTGTTAATTGTATATTCCATTTGCTTTGGCAATGTAAACATACGTTTCCCATGCCAATAAGGCCCTTTATATTGAATAGAGATGAGACCAAAAGAGCGAGAGACTGACAGCCTGTCTTCTCGAGAGCCAGGTCTCGCCATGTCTCAGCCTCCAGTATTTATGCTGCAGTAGTTTGTGTCGGGGGGCTAGGGTCAGTTTGTTATATCTGGAGTACTTCTCCTGTCCTAGTCGGTGTCCTGTGTGAATTTAAGTGTGTTCTCTCTCTGAGGACCTGAGCCCTAGAACCATGCCTCAGGACTACCTGTCATGATGACTCCTTGCTGTCCCCAGTCCACCTGGCCGTGCTGCTGCTCCAGTTTCAACTGTTCTGCCTTATTATTGGACCATGCTTTATGAACATTTGAACATCTTGGCCATGTTCTGTTATAATCTCCACCCGGCACAGCCAGAAGAGGACTGGCCACCCCACATAGCCTGGTTCCTCTCTAGGTTTCTTCCTAGGTTTTGGCGTTTCTAGGGAGTTTTTCCTAGCCACCGTGCTTCTACACCTGCATTGCTTGCTGTTTGGGGTTTTAGGCTGGGTTTCTGTACAGCACTTTGAGATATCATCTGATGTACGTAGGGCTATATAAATACATTTGATTTGATTTATGTGCACACTGCCCACAAAATGAGCTGCACTTCCTAACCTTTTGCCAAATGTATAACCAGAGAGACACATATTTCCCTCAGATTACACAGACCCACAAATAATTTGAAAACAAATCCAATTTTGATAAACTCCCATATCTATTGGGTGAAATACCAGTGTGCCATCACAGCGGCAAGATGTGACCTGTTGCCACAAGGGCAACCAGTGAAGAACAAACACCATTGTAAATACAACCCATATTTTTGTTATTTATTTTCACTTTTGTACATCGTTACAACACTGCACACACACAATATGACATTTGAAATGTCTTCATTGTTTTGATAATTTGTGAGTAATGTTTCCTGTTATTGTTTTATTTCACTTTTGTTTATTATCCATTTCACTTGCTTTGGCAATGTAAACATGTTTCCCCATGCCAATAAAGCCCATTAAGGATCGGACACTGTTTTTCAATTGTCGCCTGAAATGACATACCCAAATCTAACTGCCTGTAGCTCAGGACCTGTAACAAGGACATGCATATTCTTCATACCATTTGAAAGGAAACACTTTGAAGTTTGTGGAAATGTGAATGTAGGAGAATAACACACACTAGATCTGGTAAAATAAAATGTTTTTTTCTTTGCATTTTCTTTTTTTATATATATATTTTTTTCCACCATCATCTTTGAAATGCAAGAGAAAGGCCATACACATTAAGATAGGAGCCTAGGTGTAACTTTGATTTTGTCCACACGATGGCAGCATGTCTGCAAAGTTTCAGACTGATCCAGTAAGAATTACCTCACTACACAATATTTTGCATCAAGTCTGCCAGGAGTTTGCCCAAATGTGCTGAAAAGTTGGCTGTTGTATACGATGTTTCCTAGTCACATTATCGCATATTGAGCAACAACTGTCCCGGTTTAGGGACACCGATCCCATAAAGGTTCAATTTAAATTGAGAGCCCTACGATGAAGCTAAACCAGCCATGGCAAGTTCACACAGTGTAAAGGGCTGTGAACTCAAAGAGATGAAAGGGGAAGTGTTGACACTGTGTGTTGGGCTGTGAAATGGAGGCACTCCGAGGTGACAAAGCTAATCATGGACGTGGGCAGGCGTACACACTCACAACCAATGTGCTAAATAGTCCCTGGTTTTGTTCCTCTCCGGTCAGCCCGTTTGTGATCATACCCACTGGGCTGAGGCCTCAAGGCAGGGCTGCCCTACTGACCCAGAGAGTCAGGATGTTTCTCAAAATGCATATTACCATGCTCCAAGCATACAAATTGTCCATATCAAAGTATGCGAAGCACGTTGAATGCGTACTCCCGTTTGTACATATTGAAGCATACATCTGAAAGTATGCTAAGAAATATTACGCTAAATGTATTGAAATTTGAACTGAAGCGAAGTGAAAATACCCTCCGACTTCAGAATGAAATGTTGTCTATTCACATCTCATATGTTGCAAGACTACAATATTTTATCTTGGTACATTAATTAATATACGGTGTTCATTTTGGCATGTTTACCTGATCGCAAACCCATAAGTCAATGGGGCTTACTGGCTAGATACTACTGTTAGGTAGCCAAATCGCCACGAAGAATTGGTAACTACAAACGGAAAATGTACATCTACCTTGCATAACATTAGTTTTAGGTCATTTTTGCCTGTATAAATCGCTGGCTAGCTAGAGTATTACGATACACATATACCTAACTAATAATTATGTAAAACGTTTGCATTGAGTATATCTGGTTTCGTCAATTGTTGCCATTGTCCTGGCTGGAAGAAGGATCAGTGAATGGGGAGGTGCAGCGTGAGGTACTACAGTAGGGGGAGGTGCAGCGTGAGGTACTACAGTAGGGGGAGGTGCAGCGTGAGGTACTACTGTAGGGGGAGGTGCAGCGTGAGGTACTACAGTAGGGGGAGGTGCAGCGTGAGGTACTACTGTAGGGGGAGGGGCAGCGTGAGGTACTACAGTAGGGGGAGGGGCAGCGTGAGGTACTACAGTAGGGGGAGGTGCAGCGTGAGGTACTACAGTAGGGGGAGTGCTTTCTCAAATGTAACGTTTTATGCGTTCTCCACACTCGTACTCTGGAGTACGTTATTGTGAGGACATCCTGGGAGAATGCACTCGGGGCATGAGTGTGGAGTACGGTAGTATGCATATTGAGAAACATCCTCAGTCTGGCCTTTGTGATGTCATTCATTCATTATGTTAGGAGCATAGTGCATGGTCTGATGGGGACTATGGGCCAGCGACTCAGTCTCTCCCTCTCAGAAATGCTCCGCAACAGGCTAGTAGAAAACTAGACAGTGCATGTGGGTGTGAGACAGAAATATTGCGATACAGAGAGAGAAGTCTGTTCTGCAGTGTGTGGTTTCGAGATGCGAAGGGTTATCGGTGTCAAGTGACACGCTCATCAGGATGCTGTGACTGGATGCTCTTCCAGTTATAACTGTGGCGTTACAGCAGGTAAATTGGGAGTTGTGGCGCTCAGACCAGTATCCTGACTTTGGGCGATAGACACACACAGACAAACTCTCACCATTGAAAACTTCGTTGAACTCTCCCGGGGGGGCGTGGATGACGAAGTTTGCTGCTATGCGTACCTACAAAACAGCAAGACAGACACTTTAAAAGCTGACATCCGCATCACCGGCTTATTTGTTATTGTTGTTTATGAAACAGAAGAGCATCATGGTAAAAATAAAAGAGAGAAAAAGTGCCTAGTTAGAATCCGGCCCACTGCTATTTCAGCACACTCATCTATCAAATAAACATACTAAAATGTTATGCATACTCTGCTGTTCTATTGCATTTGCAATGATTTCCAAGGTAAATCAAATCTGTTTAAACAACAAAGTCATTTCTTTGTGATGTCACAACGATAGACATATCAGGTAGATGTGTTTATCCATTTATTTTAATTTGGCTTTGGTTTTATTCAGAGGATCCCCTCTTATCATGACTACGTTAATCAGTTATTAAAAACCTTGTCAATAAGGGGAAGTGCGAAACACACAAGCAACCCCTCTAACCCCATCTAATGAGGACTGTTTTTTCTGTTGCTAAGCCCAAAGCATGGACAAATAGTGGGTTTACAACCACAATTCTCACTTCTCAGCCATCATGCACCCAGAGTTGTCCTCTCTTCATAACATAACCGTCTGTCCCCTGCTGCACCACATTTCCTCTTTGGAGGTCACATGTGAAACTGACAGCATGGGGCAGGCAGCCCCTCCCTCCCCTGGTGGCTCATGACCATATAAGGGCATGAAAATGTGCTGAGGAGCCTAGTAGTGAAGTGCACCCCTCCCTCTCTCTGCTAGGGGTAGGGCTTGGCTAGTCTATCGTCCCTGTTCCCCACCTCCCCTGGACTGACAGGCTGGGAAAGTGTGCCTCTCCCTGGGGCCCTTATTAGTGGTCTGCATGAGAGCTTTGGTTCCCAGTGCGGCTGCAGATTGATTCTCACTAATGAGTGATGATAGGGTGAAAGCAAGAGAGGTGCTCTGGGATTCTTGTGTGTCTTCGTTGCTGCTGGCCTTGCTCTGGGGAAAAATAAAATAAAGTGTTCATTGCTAAAAATGGAGCCATTTGGATCAGGCCTCCCTTATTATGCTTCAGAGCAACGTAAACACACGTTCATTGAAAGCTCCGTAGTGGCGCTGCAGTGTTATCTGCTATGCTCAGTTTAAACTAGCCGAGGACAACTGGCCGTACTGATAACTGGTCACGCGATTTGCGAGCAACATGGAGTCACCATCAGTCAATACTGGTAAATGTTACATTCTGGAAATACTTACCTTTACAACCGCGGTTCTTCCGCAGGGTGCTGAAATTCATACTTTTAATGAAACTTAGAATACAACTAACTTTTTCCTAAATGGTGTTGCTCAACTGGAGACGTAACTTAGCTTGTTAAGGCTCGGGACAATACTGCCCCCTTTGGATGAATTGCGTGCCCCTAGTAAACTGAAAAAAAATCTGTCCAAAATTGCTAATATATGCATATAATAATTATTATTGGATAGAAAACTCTAAAGCTTCTAAAACCGTTTGAATTATGTCTGTAAGTATAGCAGAACTCACAGGGCAGCCAATCTCCCAAACTAGTTTTGGAAACATGAAAGTTGGGGCAACTTTGACGTCATTGCCCCCACCCTTCCCAACCAGCTATGGATCTGGAAACACTTTTTAGGTCATCCACTAGATGTCCTCATTCAGTAGAGCCTTTGATTGTGCAAATCCCGCGAGCTTTGACCCTTTGGGAGGCAAAAGAGTGGGGGTCGCGAGAAAATACATGCGCGTTAGGGCGCGAATTGTACACAGTTCTTCCTATGTTCCAGATTGTCTGAGAAGAATTGCTTTTGTCCGGTTGAATCGCCAATTGTTTTGTACGTTTATAACATCCTAAAGCTTGATTCTGCACTTAGTTTGACCAGTTTAGTCGACATATAATGTAATTTTTAAGTTTTGATGCGCAACTGTGCGGGACCAGAAGTCATTTTGGGTGCATTTCAGCTGAAAGTGTTAGCAGATGCTAATACAAAGACACACAACTTGAAACAAAATTATGTATTGGGTAAGTATGACTCCTTCCACTACATTCTGATCGAAGACCATCAAAGGTAAGGGAATATTTATGTTGTAATTTTGTATTTCTGTTGACTCCAACATAGCGGAGAAATATTGCTTACGCCTGAGCGCCGCCTCAGATTATTGCATAGTGAGCGATTTCTGTAATGTGAAAAAGAAATGTGACACAGCGGTTGCATTAAGAAGCAGTGTATCTTTCTAACTATGTAGAACATGTATATTTAGTCAAAGTTTATGATGTGTATTTCTGTTATCTGGCGGAGCTATTTATAATTTCTCCAGACATTTTTGAGGATTTTCTGAACATGGCGTCAATGTAAATGGAGATTTATGGATATAAATTGCATATTATTGAAAAAAACATAAATGTACTGTGTAACATGTCCTATTACTGTAATCTGATGAAGATTTTCAAAAGTTTAGTGAATTATTTTTCTTTTAATCCTGCGTTTGTGATTGCATCTTTTGTTCGACAAAATGGCTGTATATCGTCTGTGTCTTTGTGGTGGTTTGACATACATATGTGCTATGTTTTCGCCGTAAAACATTTTAGAAATCTGACTCACTGGGTAGATGAACAAGGTGTTTATCTTTCATTTGAGCTATTGGACTTGTTAATGTGTGGAGGTTAAATATTTCTAAGAATATTTTTGCATTCTGTGCGCCACCTTTTGAGTTGAGTGGGGGGGGCCTGGGGAACCTGTACCGTTAACACGTTAGCTGCCTTGATGTACTACGTAAACGGATTCAATTGGCACAAATTAGGAAATATTCGGTTGTATTCAAAAGTTCATGAAATAGTATGAATTTCAGCACCCTGCGGAAGAACTGTAGTTGTACAGGACAAACATTGGTAAATGTAAGCATTTTAACATTTAAAAATCTGTTGTTCTGCCCCTGAACAAGGAAGTTAACCCACTGTTCCTAGGCCATCATTGTAAATAAGAATGTTCTTAACTGACTCGGCTAGTCAAAAGGTTCAAAAATAAATAAAATAATAAGTTGTCGTTAGTAATTCACGCGACCAGTTATCAATACTCAACTCCGCCTCGATATAACAGAGTTGAGCGTTCCTCAGCTACATGTACACTCAACTCTGCTCTTATAGCCTAGCATCGTGAGATGCTGTGCCTTTTTATTGCACTGCTAATCTTAGTCAGGTCTATATTGTAAGAGAATTTAGTCTAAAAAAACATTAGGGCTACCCTCATTCGAACCTATTATAGCGTTACCCTACCACTGCACTGTGTTAACATTGATGTAGTGACACTAACACAAGACGTCTGTTGGGCGTGAATAAAAAGGCATGATGCACTTAAATTAGGACTATTGGGGTGATTCTCATGAAACCAATTTAAACCATGTTAGTAGTTCGTTACTAAACCATGGTCCATGATGGATCTGTTTCACCAGCTGACTTCCTGATTAAAAAAAAGGGCTCAATAAATGACTCAATTCAGTGTAATCACTGGCCCATAATAATATCATAATCACTTGGCCATCTTTATTCTTTAACAGAGTGTGTGTCATAACAGGAGACAATGCAGGTATTGTTCAGACAGAGCAAACAAACTGTTCTTCCACATTATCCTCCACATTCAATCACAACTTTATTGAATTGAAAGTGATTTACTGAAGTGAGAAGTGGTAAGAGTCCTGCTGTGATCATCACCAGGTTGCTTTGAGGGTCTTTTTGCACCCCACCATAGTGAAGATCAAGGAGTCAGAATAGGTGAGACTGAAGAGAAGAAGGCTAGAAGTTAGCCAGCTGACCTGACAGATGTAGCCTGGGACAAAGGCACTGGTGTCACCTCAGTAGGGCTAGCCTGAGAAAGCCTCTGAAGGAAATTGACAGACTTGTGACACTCACTCACAATCTGACAGCTAATGATAATACCAAGGGTAAGTGAAGTGGTCGTGTTTCATCGAGTGCTACTGTCTAACCTGCAGTAACATCAGTAGAAGCGAGAAGTGAGGAAAGGACCAACCATTACTTGAATACTTAGTATGTTTAGTAAAGGCCTACTGCCTCATGACAATCTGCAGCATGACAATCTAGTAGTCGACATTTAAACTGAAATCACTTGGCGTCAGAGACAAAAATAATTCATCACAACAGATTGTCTAAAAACAAACACTGATGGTGGCAAACTTAAAAGATTTTTGCCACGTCCTTTATTAGAGATGCTGCTGTGTCTCTGACTAACTGGCTGTTTGGTGTGAGAGCTGGAGCTGTCGTGTCCACAGAATTAAATACTTGACCTTGTGACGCTAGGTTTGGATCACACCCACACACAATGAGGTAATTTCAAAAGGAACACTGATAACAGACCGGCTCCAAGAAGGATTTGTTTTTTACACTTTTTATTTTTTTTTTTTTTACACTCAACAAAGGACTTAAATCATCTTGTTTCAAATTTGGCCATGGAATTAGACACCTACCCTACTCGCTATAATCTTATAAAAACACACTTTGGACTAGACGATAGCCTAACACATTCACAAAGCCATGCATGCGTACACACACAGAGAGACCCCCTGTAGGAGCCTAGTGTTTGTAAGCTCCTGGGCAGACAGTCACCAGATGCTCTCTGTGTTCTCTGTCCTCCAGTGATGATGCGTTTCGATTTCCCCACATTCACACTCCCAGGAGCATCTGTTATTCCAAAACACACAGCTCTAGAACACCATCCCTAATCCCAGAATCACACTTATCAGAACACTCCAGAACCCTAAACCATGAGGCAGGAGGAAGGGGTGTATCTGGCCTGCAGGCATCCTATAGATGTGTACTCCAGGGGGCTAAATCCTCCATCCTGGCACCTCTCCATCCATCCCCATATTTGTGATATATGAATTGGCACCTTGAGCACAGTACAACTAGAAAAACAGTACATGGGTAGCCAGCATAGGGTCTTCTGTTCTGTCACAACCATTGAGGCGATGAGAAGAATAGCCACAAATAAAGAAGATAATCATCCCCATAATGTCCCTGGAAGTAACTGGACCAGAACCTCTAAAATAAAATGGGGCAAAGGACACAAACACACGTCTACCATTGAGCTGTTTATAGTCACTCTTCCACAAATCTTCATCTTTGAAGAACTTGAGACCAGTGACATTCTAGCCCTTGTTACGGTTAGTTTCACAAATGCAGATAGTGTTTCCCTTACCAATACTACTGCCCAACGCCTAAACAAATTCAGAATTAGGCTAGTTCATTCTTGTTTCTACTGAATGTTATTGCTGTTTTAGGGCCCTATAAAATGTTTTATTTTTGTCTGATTCCATGGTGTATTTCTGTTTAAAGGCCAAAGATTAAAAAATAAAAATCACACTTTTAATAGAAAGAACATGACATTTTGTTGTTTAAGTTCACATTAATGCTTAAACCACAACAGGAGACCACTTGAGATCTGGGAAAAATCTAAGACATTTTAAAATGAGTTTGTATTGTTTGGCTGGTGGTGTTTCTATAGCACTCATGTGATTGCAGAGTTTCCAAAATAAAAGACCACTGGATTGAGGCAAATGATATTCTGCCAGGTAGGTCTAGGCTTCATTATAGTTAATAACCTGTTTGGGATAGGGGCAGTATTTTCACGTCCAGATGAAAAGTGTGCCCAAAGTAAACTGCCTGCTAGGATATACATATAATTGATAGATTTGGATAGAAAACACTAAAGTTTCTACAACTGTTAAAATAATGTCTGAGTATAACATAACTTATTTGGCAGGCGAAACCCCGAGGACAAACCATCCAGGATTTTTTTTTTTTTTTTTTTTTTTTTTTTTTTTTTTTTTTTTTGAGTTCACTGTATTTTCAATTGGTTTTCTATGGGAGCCTAGATTTCTGTGGCACTTGGTTGCAGTTCCTAAGGCTTCCACTAAATGTCAACAGTCTTTAGAAATTGGATGATGTTTCTCTTTAGAGAAATTAAGAAGTATGGCTATTCAGAACGAGGGTCCAGCCTAGTGTACTCGTTTGAGGTGCGTTACCTGAAGCTCGCTCCACTTTCATTTTAGCCGCAATTGAACCCAGTGTATTCCGTCTTAAATTTGATTGATTTTTTTACGTTTTAAAATACCTAAAGATGGATTAGGAAAGTTGTTTGAAATGTTTGGACCAAGATTACAGGTAATTTATTAGATAAATGGTATTTTTTCTGAATCACAAATGCCAAATAAATAGACATTTTGGGGATATAACGATGGAATTAATCTAACAAAAAAGACCATTTGTGATGTTTATGGGACATATTGTTTATGGGACATCTGAGTTTTGTGTCGCGCCTGGCAGGTTGAATTATGATTGTCATGTGTTTGTTTGATGGGGTGCTGTCCTCAGATAATAGCATGGTTTGCTTTCGCCGTAAAGCCTTTTTGAAATCTGACACAGTGGCTGGATTAACAAGAAGTTAAACTGTATTTTGGTGTATTGCACTTGTATGAAAGTTAAATATTTCTAATAATTTATTTTGAATTTCTCGCTCTGCAATTTCACTGGATGTTGTCGAAACGACCCCTAGCCGTAAAAAGTTTAACATTTCAATTGGGAAGGTTTTTGGGAAGCCTTTCCATCTACCAGCAGAGAGTTATCATTAGCATTGTTGTTAACGGCTACACAAGATAGGAGAATTCCTGTACTCTTTCAGAAAGTTGCAGCAAAATATCACTGGTTCATTTTGTTCATGTCTTAACTTGGGCAAATTAATGGATTTCCGAAAAAGTTCAATACATTTAGTTGATTTCATACAAAGTTCACATTTTTGAATATTGTTGAATTCGGTTTTAATGTCTGGATTCCGTCCGCGTTCTCCGCAATGCAGATGTTATAGGGCCTTACTGTTTGCACTGCAGGCCTGAATGTTGCTTTGGGCTGGGGGGGGATAAAGCACCCTGCTGCCAAGATAAGAAATCCAGGAGCAACACAGCAAATAGATTGTTAACACTTTGGAATAAACAGATGTTCTGTATTCCACCCCAGAGTCATACTGTAGCAAGCCCAGGCTATAGGTGGAGCTGTTTGCACACTGAACAGCACCACCAGGGTTGTTTCTCCTGCACATCCAAATCTATCATAGCAGGGAAGACACGTACAGACAAGAGAAGTGTTCCTTAGACATTCTTCACAAACACACACAGGAGAAGCAGGCCAATACTACAGAAATCATTATGTTTACTGTGAGGCTGTACGTTCAGCCATGATAACCATGGTTTGTTTATTAGAGTAGGCTACTTGACAACAATCTCCTGTAAAAAGTCTCAGATTACTTAGGCTAAATGATAAACACCCAAACATTGTTCTCAGTTTCAAAGTAAGCCATATTAAAATGGCTGAGGTTTAAAATAGTCACTAAAAGTCAGGGTGGAGCAGACACTTGCAGACAGTGATACAGTGGTCAAGTAGGTATTTAAGGGCGACACCAGAGACAGCGCTAGGACTGGGCAGTTATATCTGTAGTTTGCAAGCTCGATTGCTACTGGCTCTGAGGCTGCACTTAACCTTCCCATATGAACCCATCTATAGGCAATCTTTGAGCCCACTCAATGAGCTAGGCGTACATAGGTCTACTACATTCAGTAGGGTACGCTGAAAAGCCTTCTATGCCATTAGGCTAGGCCACATTGTTGCAATTGCTGGGTTCTGAAAGACAAACCACTGCATTGTCTCTAGCTAAGACTTTTCCATGGTACGCTCTGGCACTTTGAGCAAGTTCAACCCTCACTTGGGTATATCAACACAGACTGGCATTTTAAAAGATGACATGTACGCAACTTCACATCTGGCAGTGCTAAGAAACAGCGGTAGGATACGATAGGTTCAGCAGCATCTCTTAAGTGGAGCGCAAACAGACTAATGCCAATCTCCTCTGATGCGCGGCCCTGCGTAACAAGGAAGCTGGCAGGCCTGCACCGTAAGGGCACTTAAAGGGGGAAAAAATGGCTTGACGACTATGGTGTTGACTCTTCCTTCCTAAATCATTTAAAAATGTAGACTTTGTTTTTTCAAATGTTCACTAAAACCCAGAGGGGCAACTCGGTCTTCCATAAATATCACAGTTAATGGTTAGGAAAGTAATCCACCCCAAGAGATAATGATCAGTCCCTAGCAGCAAATATAAGGTCTCACAAATAACTTGTTGGTCAATTTGGTTATTTAAAAAAAGGACTTGTTTATGACTTTTGCATCTACACCCATGGCAGCTGTTTCCTGACAGCTCGCTGGCTGTCAAGGGATGTGAGATAACGAGTCAAGGCAAGTGTCAAAACGCACATTAATGCATCGCATTAATGCATCATTAGCTCCTCTGACACAGTACCTTTAGAAAGTATTGACACACCTTCACTATTTCCGCATTTTGTTCCATTACAACCTGAATTTAAATGGATTCATTTACATTTTTCACTGGTCTATACACAATACCACATAATGTCAAAGTAGAACTAGATTTTTTTTTTAAGTTGTTTAAAAAAAAATGTAAGACTGAATTGTCTTGAGACAATAAGTATTCATCCCCTTTCATGGCAAGCCTAAATGTTAAAAAATGTGCTTTACAAATCACATAAGTTGCATGGACCCTGTGTGCAATAGTGCTTAACATGAATGACTACCTCATCTCTGTACTCCAAACACCCAATTATCTGTAAGATCCCTCAGTAGAGCAGCGAAACTAAAACACAGACTCAACCACAAATACCAGGGAGGTTTTACAATGCCTCCCAAAGAAGGACACCTATTGGTAGAGAAGTAAAATAATAATGGAGATATTGAATATCCATTTGAGCATGCTGAAGTTATTAATTACACTTTGGATGGTGTATCAATACACCCAGTCATTACAAAGATACAGGCGTCCTTCCTAACTCAGTTGCCGTGAGGCAAGGGTGACTTTAAAACAGTTACAGAGTTCAATGGCTGTGATAGGAGAAAACTGAGGATGGATCTACAACATTGTAATATCTCCACAATACTAACATAATTTACAGAATGCCTGTACAGAATACAAATATTCCAAAACATGCATCATGTTAGGAACAAGGCTCTAAATACTGCAAAAAAAAAAGTGATATTCTTGTTCTAAATACAAAATCTAATACACCACTAAGTATCACTCTCCATATCATCAAGCATAGTGGTGGCATCATGTTATAGGTATGCTTATAAATCATTAAGGTCTGGGGAGTTTTCAGGATTTAAAAAAACAAACAATTGAGCTAAACCCAGGCAAAATCCTAGAGGAAAACCTGGTTCAGTCTTTCCACCAGACACTGAGATTAATTCACCTTTCAGCAGGAAAGTAACCTTTATTTTAATAGGCAAGTCAGTTAAGAACAAATTCTTATTTCCAATGAAGGCCTACCGGGGAACACTGCCTTGTTCAGGGGCAGAGTAACAGATTTTTACATTGTCAGTTCGGGGATTCGATCCAGCAACCTTTCGGTTAATGGCCCAACGCTCTAACCACTAGGCTACTTGCCGCCCTACACTGGAGTCGCTTATCAAGACAGTGAATGTTCCTGAGTGGCCGAGTTACAGTTTTGACATAAACCTACTTGAAAATATGGCAAGACCTGAAAAGCAATCAAGCAATGATCAACAACCAATTTGACAGTGTTTAAAGAAAGACTCACAGCTGTAATCGCTGCAAAAGGTCCTCCTACAAAGATTGACTCAGGGGTCTGAATACATAAATTAGATTTTTATGTTTTTTTGAAATGTATGGAAAATTAACTACATGTCTCAACTTTGTCATTATGGGGTATTGTGTGTCGAAGGGTGAAATAACATCTATTTAACCCATTTTTAATTCAGGCTGTAACAACAAAATGTTGAATATGTCAAGTGGTATGAATACTTTCTGAAGGCACGGTCTTTAGATAAATTCAATTGAGACACTAGAACAGCTGTAGGCTACTGAAAGAGTTTCCCGAGCATGAGAAGACTTGAATGCAAAATACATGGCCTAAATACCATTACTTGTGCTGTATTCGTACTACCTGACAACAGTGATGCACTATAGCTAACGTTAGCTAGCTAAAATATGTGTGGGGATATCATGAGTGAAGCCAGCTAGACTTGAGGTTGTGGTTTACTGGGCCGGGTGGGGGATGTTATGTTACATCTCGGCGACATATGGTGGCTCAGTCCTTACACTCAACCCACAATAATTAACGTGCTAGCATGATTAGCTCATGTCTGTGACTGATGGGGAAGAGGGAGCCACACCCATTGGACGATGCCCTGTCAAAATCCTAATAAACTTCTGACGTTAAGATGTTGTGGACAAACTAGTTGAAGATGAATAATGTTGAACACTGATCTTAAGTAATTTCTTGTGCAGTGGTTAATTTACTGCTATTCCTTTTAAGATAATGGTAATGTACAGCCAACCAGCGATACTGTTGTCATCTCAGTTTAGCTAGCTTTCTTGTGACAATGATATCATGCTAGCCAGCTTGGTTTAGCAATATTTAAATCCGAGATTGAACACTAGTCATATCCGTCACAGACAAACAGTAAATTGCACATGATCAGTATATCGTGCAACAAATACAGAACACGAACAGGGCGTGTAGAGCTCGAGGTGGTGACTTGCTTAAACGTTATCTACTCATTCGTGAGAAGTTGAGACATGATCACACAAAGCGATAAAGAAACACAAATTACAGCACGGCGTTGGTTACAAGATTTACGATTAGGGGGGGTGAGATGTTAGCGTTAGTTTATTTGTTATACGCTGCATGGTTCCTATTTCAGAGATAGGACCGTACAAGGAGTCTCCATTTGAGATTCGCAAAGGAGCGGAAGTTGGGCAGAGGCTGCCGAGCTAAAAATATAGACTAGCAGAGCGAGAAATCGCGGTCTGTTTATGCACAGTCGATTAATATTTTTAATAAACGCACACATACCTACACGATATCATATGTCATCCAATCAAGAGATGCTAAAAAAAAATGACATCTTACCTTCTCCTCATCAGATAACTGCTCTTCATGATCCGCCATCTTTTCTTCCGGCACCACCAGCTTGTAGAAGCCACATCTGACGTCATCAAATGGGAGGATTCGGCAACAAATGCCACATTCATATCCTAGTCAGAACTAGGAAACTCGGACATTTCCGACTGATGAATTTTTGAACGCGGCACGGGTATATCTACAACCATTTTAGAAGTCGGAAATATCAGAGTTTCTTAATTCCAACTAGTAAATAAACGCGTCAATATTAGTTGCTTTTGATTGGTGTGTAGGCCAATTAAAAACTGTATGTCGCTTCACCAATCAGGGATGAATTGTTATTCATAAGCACTGTAGTCCTCCTTTGTTAAGTGTTTTGAAGATACAGCCCATGGCTTTGAAAGGTTTGGAAAACCTAAATGGCATTCAAATAACAGCTGTAAATTGTGCTGTACTTTTATAAGTGTTGTTGTTGTGTATTGCTATATATTTAGCTATGGACACTGAACAAAAATAGGAATGCAACAATTGCCACGATTATACTGAGATGCAGTTCTTATAAGAAAATCAGTCAATTTAAATAAACGCATTAGGTCATAAATTATGGATTTCACATGATTGGTAATACAGATATGCATCTGTTGGTCACAGACACCTTTAAAAACATTTTTTTTTTAAAGTAGAGGAGTGGATCAGAAAACCTCATGCATCACGACACATCTCCTTCGCATGGAGTTGATCAGGCTGTTGATTGTGACCTGTGGAATGTTGTCCCACTCCTCTTCAATGGCTGTGCGATGTTGCTGGATATTGGCAGGAACTGGAAGAGCTGTTTTACACATTGATCCAGCGCATCCCAAGAGCACACTTCTCCAGTGTGCCGGTGGCCATCGAACGTGAGCATTTGCCCACTGAAGTCAGGTTATTTTAGTGGCCTTTTATTGTCCCCAACACAAGGTGCATTTGTGTAATGATCGTGCTGTTTAATCTGCTTCTTGATATGCCACACCTGTCAGGTGGGTGGATTAGCTTGGCAAAGGAGAAATGCTCACGAACAGGGATGTAAACAAATTTGTGCACAAAATATGAGAGAAATATGCTTTTTGTGCACATGGAACATTTCTGGGATCTTTTATTTCAGCTCATGAAACATGGGACCAACTCTACATTTTGCGTTTATATTTTTGTACAGTATATTCAGTGGCGACCCTTTATTTTGAGCCCCACCAGTTTAGCAAAAAAATATATATAATAAAAACATCTAGATATTTTGGCATTAATACATGTCACATATCAGTTTGCAAACAATGTAATTTTATAAAATCATTTTAGTTAATAAAGCCACATACAAACATGGTTTATTTTTTGCTTTCTTGAGTAAGAAGCCTCCAAAAATGCAGGTGTATCAGCCTAGATCAGCACTTTCTGTGGTGCTGGGGCAGCAAGCGGAAAATACAGAGCGCCGTGATTGGCTCATTGTTCTGTCACTCATGGGGACACTACATCACCACAAAATCTACAGTGAGAGCTTGAACATTCAAGCCCCTTGGGTGCTGCGATAGATTTACAATAGAAGTGACAATCCAAGAAGGATCAAGGTCATTGGCCACAGATCAAATTACGTCAAGTCATGTTGTATCTACAGTAGCTTTGACTAGATACTTTCAAAATCTTAGCTAGCAGTCATCATAAATAAAGTCGACAATCTACTGGAAAAAAAATTCAATCCTTGTCATATGAAGAGAAAATATTAATCAAACGTATCGGTGCTCATTGGACATAAGAAATTGGACATAACAATTTGGAAATTGCAAATTCAACCATGATTGATTTGGAAGGAATCAGTGGCTATCTGCAAGAGTTACAAAGCAATCAATAGCCTGATTTTCAGTGGAGAGGGTGTGTGGTCCAGGTTTAAGGGTCTCTTTTCCAAGCTTAAAAAATAAACATTCAAATGCAACACCATGGGCCAGAAAAGGTTGAATACATTGGCAATGCTGTCAATCCAGCATGACTTCTGCCACGTTCAAAACACCTGGAAACTCAGAACTGGGAAATCTCAGACTTCAGTGAGATACGTTTTGAACGGTCATCCATCTCGGAATTCCATGGCGGGAACTCAGGCGTCTTTCTAGAGCTCCGACCTGAAGATCACTGACATCATGATTCAATCTTGTTTTTTTTCTGATTTTCCAGTTGACTTGAAAGCACCATAATTCCAGAGAATGTCAAACTTGTATGTCCACAAGAAGGCCTGCCACATCACCTTCCTTTTCAAGTGAGTCCATAAATTATGTAATATGTAATATGCCATGGAGACATATATACTGTAGCTAAGAAAGTAATACTAAGTGTATGTTGTGGAGCAAGTCGTTAGAAGCCCATGTGCCTCACCCTAATAATTGGTCCCTTTCCCCTCATAACTTAGCCTATTGTTCTGACTTGGTGGTGTACATAGCCTATTTTAGAGAAATGTCATCATCGAATATTGTAAGAGCTTTCATTGTCTGCTTATATGCCCCCTTTATTTATCCTACGGTTCTAACTTGGTGTACAGGGAGAATATTGTAAGAACGGCCAATGTTCTGAATTCTGTCGCTGTACATTTCAATAGTTCTGAACAAATAGTAATATTGACTACATCCGTCTTAGCTCACTCATTAATGTCTTTATCGAAATTACAGATTAATTATCCACTCATCGTTACCTTATGCCATAGTTTGTGCATTTCAATTGTCAGTACAAACCACATTTGTTTAAGCAAGTCAGCCATATCAGCTATGTTTTTGTTAAGGCAGTAAATGAGGCTGAATTAACTGTTTCGCTGTCAGACAAGGCTCTGCTGATAGGCAGGTGTAGCGCTGGTAAGGATTCACTCCATGGTGCTGAAAAGAAAGCTCTGCTATTATGACAGCTTTATGTAGGCACTGACAGTTTGTTGGCAGTTTGTCACTGTTATAGTGGAATTAATGTAATGTTTAGTGTTTTGTATAGTGCCTTTGCTGGCATCCATCAACATTTTATTTTATTTTTTGCCCCACCAACATTTAACATGCTAAAATCGCCACTGAGTATATTAATCCTATATTTGACCACATATGCAGTATGTGGTATATTTCCTACAGCACCATGCATGCTTTAATTCTTCCCACTAGATGGTACTGTAATCCAGCATTGTGTATTAGCTGTAAAAAGCATAAATCTCCATCACCCATGCTCATTTTACGTGTGAATCTTGCGTGAGAAAGGCACACAGTGGCAAGAACTGAAATCCCTGATAGACAAACTATTAGCCTACTCTGTGACAATACACATTCAAATTGCTGATTTAGTATTTTGTCCAACTAGTCGATCAAAATGAATGCACTTTTTTGGCACCAGGCTCCAGCCTCCATCAGCTGATGCCAAATCAAATCAAATCAAATCAAATTTTATTTGTCACATACACATGGTTAGCAGATGTTAATGCGAGTGTAGCGAAATGCTTGTGCTTCTAGTTCCGACAATGCAGTAATAACCAACAAGTAATCTAACTAACAATTCCTAATCTACTGTCTTATACACAGTGTAAGGGGATAAAGAATATGTACATAAGGATATATGAGTGAGTGATGGTACAGAGCAGCATAGGCAAGATACAGTAGATGGTGTCGAGTACAGTATATACATGTGAGATGAGTATGTAAACAAAGTGGCATAGTTAAAGTGGCTAGTGATACATGTATTACATAAGGATGCAGTCGATGATATAGAGTACAGTATATAGGTATGCATATGAGATGAATAATGTAGGGTAAGTAACATTATATAAGGTAGCATTGTTTAAAGTGGCTAGTGATATATTTACAACATTTCCCATCAATTCCCATTATTAAAGTGGCTGGAGTTGAGTCAGTGTCAGTGTGTAGGCAGCAGCCACTCAATGTTAGTGGTGGCTGTTTAACAGTCTGATGGCCTTGAGATAGAAGCTGTTTTTCAGTCTCTCGGTCCCAGCTTTGATGCACCTGTACTGACCTCGCCTTCTGGATGATAGCGGGGTGAACAGGCAGTGGCTCGGGTGGTAGATGTCCTTGATGATCTTTATGGCCTTCCTGTAACATCGGGTGGTGTAGGTGTTCTGGAGGGCAGGTAGTTTGCCCCCGATGATGCGTTGTGCAGACCTCACTACCCTCTGGAGAGCCTTACGGTTGAGGGCGGAGCAGTTGCCGTACCAGGCGGTGATACAGCCCGCCAGGATGCTCTCGATTGTGCCTCTGTAGAAGTTGATGTACATTAGTGGTGTGTTCAGTTGGCCTCAACGTTTGCCATGTTGCATGGCGGTTTGTCAAGTTTATGTGAAGTTCAGAGCCTTACTGATGGTGTTACAATGCAAGGACTACTCCTGCTGCAACTCATGCTGATTTACAGACATTCTACCTGTATTTTATATTAATGTATACTCAGGGTCTGCACCTGACATGTAGCTGGCTTCTACCACGTGACATGGAACGGGTCAGTATCTGCACCTTACCTCCTCACTACTGGTGTCCAAGTTAACAGGCCTAAGTGCCAGGTCCCCTTTGGTTCTCTCTATACACAAAATCACTTGATTCTGTCACATCCTCACCTGGTCTGTCATCACTGTTATGCTTATTGTTATTTCTGTGTCTGGCAGACATTACTGCTTGAATTTTCGCCCACCACCACAAGCTTTACCTGATGTGCCTGGCTTGAGAACACCCTGGCCCGATGACACCCTGATGTGAGCCCACTCCATTGGAATGAGTTGAAGTCAACAAAACAAAGGAGATGATCGTGGACTTCAGGAAACAGCAGAGGGAGCACCTCTCTATCCACATCAAAGGGATAGTAGTGGAGAAGGTGGAAAGCACCAAAGTCCAGGCACGGTGTCCAGTCCCGCTCCATGGCAGGAGCCTCCCTCTGCGCCGGTGCCCAGTCCAGGCACGGCGTCCAGTCCAGCTCCATGGCAGGAGCCTTCTTCTGTGCCGGTGCCCAATCCAGGCACGGCGTCCAGTCCCGCTCCCTGGCAGGAGCCTTCTTCTGTGCCGGTGCCCAATCCAGGCACGGCGTCCAGTCCCGCTCCCTGGCAGGAGCCTTCTTCTGTGCCGGTGCCCAATCCAGGCACGGCGTCCAGTCCCGCTCCATGGCAGGAGCCTCCCTCTGCGCCGGTGCCCAATCCAGGCACGGCGTCCAGTCCCGCTCCCGGGCAGGAGCCTTCTTCTGTGCCGGTGCCCAATCCAGGCACGGCGTCCAGTCCAGCTCCATGGCAGGAGCCTTCTTCTGTGCCGGTGCCCAATCCAGGCACGGCGTCCAGTCCCGCTCCCTGGCAAGAGCCTCCCTCTGCGCCGGTGCCCAGTCCAGGCACGGCGTCCAGTCCCGCTCCCTGGCAAGAGCCTCCCTCTGCGCCGGTGCCCAGTCCAGGCACGGCGTCCAGTCCCGCTCCCTGGCAAGAGCCTCCCTCTGCGCCGGTGCCCAGTCCAGGCACGGCGTCCAGTCCCGCTCCCTGGCAAGAGCCTCCCTCTGCGCCGGTGCCCAGTCCAGGCACGGCGTCCAGTCCCGCTCCCTGGCAAGAGCCTCCCTCTGCGCCGGTGCCCAGTCCAGGCACGGCGTCCAGTCCCGCTCCATGGCAGGAGCCCTCCTCTGCGCCGGTGTCCAGTCCAGACATGGCGTCCAGTCCCCGATCCAAGGCCGGAGCCTTCCTCTGCGCTGATGCCCAGTCCAAGCACAGCGGTCAGCCCAGCTCCATGGCCAGAGCCTTCTTCTGCGCCAATGAACAGTCCAGACACGGCGTCCAACTCAGCTCCAGGGCTGGAGCCCTCCTCTGAGCCGGTGCCCAGTCCAGGCACGGCGTTCAGCCCGGCGCCATGGTCGCATCCGGGGTCTGTGGGGGGCTATGACCTGCACCGGAGCCGCCGCCGACACTAGTCACCCCCCTCAACCCCCCCCCCATTTGGTTTCAAGTTTTGCGGCCGGAGTCCGCACCTTTGGGTGGGGGGGTCATGTCACGCCCTGACCATAGAGAGCCCTGGTTTCTCTCTGGTGTAGTAGGTCAGGGTGTGACTAGGGGGTGTTCTCGTTTAAATTTTCTATGTTGGTGTTTTGTATGGTTCCCAATTAGAGGTAGCCTCTAATTGGGGATCATATTTAAGTAGCTATTTTTCCCACCTGTGTTTATGGGATATAGTATTGTGCATGTAGCACCACGTAGTCACGTTTCGTTGTTTGTTTATTGATTTATTGTTTTTGATTAAAGTTTCACTTTTAAATATGTGGAACTCAACATCCGCTGCGCCTTGGTCCCGTTCTTACGACAACCGTGACAGCAATTTCCAAATGCCTGAAGGTACCATGTTCATCTGTACCAACAATAGTACGCAAGTATAAACACCATGGGACCACGCAGCCGTCATACCGCTCAAGAAGGAGACGCATCCTAACCGTGAAGCACAGGTGTGGCAGCATCATGTTGTAGGGGTGCTTTGCTGCATGAGGGACTGGTGCACTTCACAAAATAGATGGCATCATGAGGTAGGAAAAGTATGTGGATATATTGAAGCAACATCTCAAGACATCAGTCAGGAAGTTAAAGCTTGGTCACAAATGGGTCTTCCAAATGGACAATGATCCCAAGCATACCTCCAAAGTTGTGGCAAAATGGCTTAAGGACAACAAAGTCCAGGTATTGGAGTGGCCATCACAAAGCCCTGACCTCAATCCTATAGAACATTTGTCGGCAGAACTGAAAAAGCATGTGCGAGCAAGGAGACCTACAAACCTGACTCAGTTACACCCACTCTGTCAGGAGGAATGAGCCAATATTCACCCAACATATTGTGAGAAGCTTGTGGAAGGCTACCTGAAACATTTGACCCAAGTTAAACAATTTAAAGGCAATGCTACCAAATACTAATTGAGTGTATGTAAACTTCTGACCCACTGGGAATGTGATGAAAGAAATAAAAGCTGAAATAAATCATTTTCTCTACTATTATTCACATTCTTAAAATAAAGTGGTGATCTTAACTGACCTAAGACAGGGATTTTTACTTGGATTGAATGTCAGGAATTGTGAAAAACGGAGTTTCAATGTATTTGGCTTAGGTGTATGTAAACCTCCGACTTCAACTGTTTTGTAACGGCTTTCTTCTGTGGACAAAGGATCGGACCAAAGCGCAGCGTGGTTAGTGTTCAACATGTTTAATAAAGACGATAACCGCGAACACTACAAAATAACAAATGTGAACAACCAAAACAGTCTGGTGCATAGACAGAAGACAACCACCCACAAAACAGGCTACCTAAATATGGTTCCCAATCAGAGACAATGACAAACAACTGCCTCTGATTGAGAACCATATCAGGCCAAACAACAAACCCAACATAGAAACACAAAACATAGAATGCCCACTCAGCTCACGTCCTTACCAACACTGAAACAAAGAAAACACATAAGAACTATGGTCAGAACGTGACATGTATGCCAATAGTGGACAAGCTTGTTTTACTCTTCTTGACAGTTTAATACTTTCTGAGAAGTAGCCATTATTTACTAGTTTACACCTAGGGTTACTTTACATATCTTTAACCCATTGCATAAGATATTCCCCAAAATATAAATATTCTATGCATTTATAAATAAATTCCAGTCACACTTTATCAAAAGTATTTTCAAGGTCAGCTATGAATACCAGGCCTGGTTTCCCAAATTTTTCATAGTGTTCTATTGTTTCCAGTACTTGTCTAATATTATCTCCAATGAATCGTCCATGTAAAAAACCTGTCTGATTAGTATCTTTTTAATTCTATGCGCTATGTATTTTGCAAGAAATTTTGCATCACAACACAGTGTAGGGGGCCTCCAATTCTTTCAATGGACTGGATCTCACTTGGGTCCTGTTTCAGTAATACAGAAAGCAGACCTTCTTGTTGAGTATCTGATAATCTACCATTTTTATAGGTGTGGTTAAAAAATGTTTGGTATACTGGTATGCCATCCAGCCCTGCGGTTTCCCCAGACTTAAAGGCTTTAATTGCATCAAAAACTTCCTCCTCTTTAATTCGACCTTCACATGAGTCTTGCTGTACAGCTATTAATTTTAAATTATTAATAGAAAGAAATCTTTACAATTTGTATTATTTATTTTTCACCTTTATTTAACCAGGTAAGCTAGTTGAAGAACAAGTTCTCATTTACAACTACGACCTGCCAAGATAAAGCAAAGCAGTGCGACAAACAACAACACAAAGTTACACATGGAAATAACAAGTGTACAGTTAATAACACAAAAGGAAAAAAATAAAGTCAATATGCTGTGTGTACAAATGGCGTGAGGAGGTAAGGCAATAAATAGGCGATAGTTGCGAAGTAATTACAATTCAGCAGATTAACACTGGAGTGATAATGCAGCAGCCTGTGATGTGCAAGTAGGGATACTGGCGTGCAAAAGAGCAGAAAAGTAAATAAAAACAATATGGGGCTGAGGTTGGTAGATTGGGTGGGCTAATTACAGATGGACTATGTACAGCTGCAGCGATCGGTTAGCTGCTCAGATAGCTGATGTTTAAAGCTAGTGAGGGAGATGTAAGTCTCCAGCTTCAGCGATTTTTACAATTCGTTCCAGTCACTGGCAGCTGAGAACTGGAAGGAAAGGCGGCCAAAACAGGTGCTGGCTTTGGTGATGACCAGTGAGATATACCTGCTGGAGTGCGTGCTATGGGTGGGTGTTGTTATCGTGACCAGTGAGCTGAGGTAAGGCAGAGCTTTACCTAGCATAGACTTATAGATGACCTGGAGCCAGTGGGTCTGGCGACGAATATGTAGCGAGGGCCAGACGACTAGAGCATATAGGTTGTAGTGGTGCGTGGTATAAGGGGCTTTGGTAACAAATCGGATAGCACTGTGATAGACTGCATCCAGTTTGCTGAGTAGAATATTGGAAGCTATTTTGTAGAAGACATGGCCGAAGTCGAGGATTGGTAGGATAGTCCGTTTTACCTAGGAACAAAGGAGGCTTTGTTGCGAAATTGAAAGCCAATTCTAGATTTGATTTTGGATTGGAGATGTTTGATATGAGTCTGGAAGGAGAGTTTACAGTCTAGCCAGACACCTAGGTATTTGTAGTTGTCCACATATTCTAGGTCAGAACCGTCCTGGTCGGGCGGGCGGGTGCGGGCAGGGAATGGCTGAAAAGCATGCATATGGTTTTTACTAGCGTTTAAGAGCAGTTGGAGGCCATGGAAGGAGTGTTGTATGGCATTGAAGCTCGTTTGGAGGTTAGTAAACACAGTGTCCAAAGAAGGGCCAGATGTATACAGAATGGTGTCGTCTGCGTAGAGGTGGATCAGGGAATCACCCGCAGCAAGAGCGACATTGTTGATATATAAAGAGAAGAGAGTCGGCCTGAGAATTGAACCCTGTGGTACCCCCATAGAGACTGCCAGAGGTCCGGACAACAGGCCCTCCGATTTGACACACTGAACTGTGTCTGCAAAGTAGTTGGTGAACCAGGCGAGGCAGTCATTTGAGAAACCAAGGCTATTGAGTCTGCCGATAAGAATACGGTGATTGACAGAGTCGAAAGCCTTGGCCAGGTCGATGAAGATGGCTGCACAGTACTGTCTTTTATCAATAGCGGTTATGATATTGTTTACTACCTTGAGCGTGGCTGAGGTGCACCCATGACCAGCTTGGAATCCGGATTGCACAGCAGAGAAGATACGGTGGGATTCGAATTAACTTTGGTTAATGGAGATGGAGGAGACTGAAACTAAAACATAGGCTTAAAGTGCTTTGCTTCCTCTTTCAAAATATTGTTTGGTGAATCATGGGTGACTCCATTTGTAACAAGTTTCAGTAAATTCATTTTGGTAGCATTTGTAGGTTGAAGATTAAAACATGATTTGGTGCATTTTCCCCCATATTCCATCCAGTTTGCTTTGTTTTTATAATATTTTACACTTGATCTTTCTTGAATAAGTTACTCCATTACTTTTTGTTTTTCCTCTAACGTATTGTGCGCCTCTATAGTACAGTTTTTGTTGCTATCTGTCTGTACAGTTAGTCCCTCTATTTCCTTTGTTAATATTAATTATTTTGTCCTACATTTCTTTTGTTTTAAGGAAGAGTATTGAATTGCATAGCCTCTAGGGACACATTTAAACGTGTCCCATACAACAAAGTGATCTGCTGTGCCTATATCACGTTGGAAAAAGTCAGTTATTGTAACCCAATTCGTCCTCCTCTGATGAGGAGTATGAGAGATCGGACCAATGTGCAGCGTGGTAAGTGTTCGTCATTTTTAATGAAAAGTCACTGAACACGAAAATACAAAATAACAAAGTGAAAGACAGAAACGAAAAACAAAACAGTTCTGTATGGAGGAAACACAGACACAGAAAACAGTTCTGTATGGAGGAAACACAGACACAGAAAACAATCACCCACAAATAAAATGGGGGAAACAGGCTACCTAAGTATGATTCTCAATCAGAGACAACGAACGACACCTGCCTCTGATTGGGAACCATACCAGGCCAAACACATAAATACTACATAGAAAAAAGAACATAGACTACCCACCACAACTCACGCCCTGACCAAACTAACACAAAGACATAATAAAGGAACTAACGTGACAGTTATAATTGATTTTGTGCTGGTGAAAAACAAGTTGTCATCCAATACAATACTACGTTTGGGTAATCCAAAAGTTACGTTACTGAATACAATTTTGGACGGGTAACTAATAATTGTAACGGATTACATTTAGAAAGTAACCTACCCAACCCTGTAAAGCACGTAGGACTCCATAATGTGCCTCCACTCATACAGTATCTTCACACAAGACCCATATTAATGCTTCACACAGTGCTAGACCAAAGGGCCAAATGGGTAAAATTATAGATTTGACATTTATTGAGTAGGGTATACAGTATGCACCAATAGTGAATATGCAGTTCCCAAATTTGGGGTAGGGACCCCGTGTGGGGTAAGCTGAAATGGGGTCTCTTGACAAAATCTGTAATCTTATCAAACAAAGTACGATTTTTTTCTATTGAAATGGTTATAGAAGACAACCTTTTAGTGTCAACTAAAAACCTTTGACTATTAGAATGAACTTGCATGTCATTATGTGTTGCGACTGAAAAATGAATATGAACACCCAGCGTTAACTAGGGAATATACTTTTTCCATGTGGGAACTTCTGCATTTTCTAGTGTCAATATGCGGTCATGTGCTGTTAAAGTTTGGGAACATGGAATTATCAGATTGTCTAGAACACACACACGCACGCACGCACGCACACGCACACACACACACACACACACACACACACACACACACACACACACACACACACACACACACACACACACACACACACACACACACACACACACACACACACACACACACACCTGTTTGCAGGTTTTAGGTTTTAGGTTTTGCCTTCTTCAACTAGCTGCTGTGGTCAGAGAGAGGTTGTAAATTCCTGAGAAGACCCTGCCTCATGGCCACACAGTATAAGAGACAGAGTGAATTTTCATAGAGAACAAAGGAATTTCTTCCACCTCACAGAACTTGAGGTCCGAACAAATTTCATGTCCGGACAAGGTATAAAAGATAGGTGAAGAATCCAGCTACGAACTGGTCCATTTGTTACATTTTGGGGAAGCTCATGGGAGACGGTGTGGCCACATTGCCATAACGCTGTTTATATAATAGTCTCAGATATGAGGTTGACATCTAATTGTTGTATAATATGAATGAGTGAGTATGATACTGTTTGTAAAATTGTGTGATGTGATTTTGGACTGTTTAATGAAGGAAACTCCAATTCCCTTTTGAGTTTAACTAAATCAGAGGACCGCCCCTGAGCCCAGTTAGTCAGGCATCCTGGGACAGCCCTTTTCTGCAAAACCCAACTTTGAGAAATTATCACCAGACCATGTTTGTCTCAATCACGGGCGTACAAAGGTTGCAGACCATTGCTGAATCTTTTAACCATACCACGTGGTTAAACTCTTAGACTATAGATACCGACAGAATAAGAACAAGTCTTTGATACTAATTACTAGTCTGCTGCTAGGAATTCGGTATCATTAAACGCGAATAACGATAACCGCCAAAACATCCATTCTACAACAACATGAATGAATGTCACTCTGAACTATCCACTATAACCACGACAGAGAGAGAGAGAGAGAAAGACAATTCTACAAAAGAAACAAACTTTTCAACAGCGATCAAGACGACACACTAAGCGTAAATATATATATTGATTGCAATTGTTCCCGAATGAGTGAGGGTTCATGTTTAAAGGATTAGCATTTCAATTGTTATAATTATTAACTCTGTCGTGACTTCTCATCTGACCCCCACTGCCCTTTTGTCCATCAAGCCGCGATGCCGGTTCAGCCCACTAGGGCACATTCTCCTATCATTTCTTGTAACCATATTTACTGTTTGTTTATGCATTTTTGTGAATTACTTAGTTAGTAATAAATAAATGATTTAAGACAATTGATGTATGGATGACTCATAGTGAAGACTGGGTTTGTGCAGATAACCAACAATTTACGACGTTTGGAATGAGACTAACATGAGGTAAAGTAAATAATTCATTAATCAGAAGACTATGGATCAGATATGAATATATCTGAAAAGTTATTTTAGGAAA
Organism: Oncorhynchus masou masou; assembly: GCF_036934945.1. NCBI lineage: Eukaryota > Metazoa > Chordata > Actinopteri > Salmoniformes > Salmonidae > Oncorhynchus > Oncorhynchus masou. The sequence continues at coordinate 14,375,470 of NC_088233.1, read as the reverse complement.
TGATAACTTTGTAATCTGAATATTTTCTTTGGTGCTGCGACTTCCTAGTTAATTACAGTTACATAATTAATCAGTTTAATCTCGTAATACTAATTACAGAGAATCTTTGATAAAAACTAAAAGTCTTCATTTAATGATAGTAAAGACACAACAGTAGCCTAACCCTAACCCTTTCAGTCTCTCTCATAGATCGTAATTTCTTTATTTCTTTAAAGTGACTCAGAGTGCAGCCAGCTCGTGTGAAGGAAGGAGCCGACAATAAAACTCCTGTATATTTGTTAATGTGCAATTTGAGAGGCAGTGTTACTACTAATTTCTGATTACTGAGCTGCTGACAGTGAAAGGGGCAATAATGATAATAGTCTTATGATTATCTAGTCTTTCTACCATACCATGTTATAGTCTTTCTACCGTACCATATTATAGTCTTTCTACCGTACTATGTTATATTCTTTCTACCGTACCATGTTATAGTCTTTCTACCGTACCATGTTATAGTCTTTCTACAGTACCATGTTGTAGTCTTTCTGCAGTACCATGTTATAGTCTTTCTACCATACCATGTTGTATTCTTTCTGCAGTAACATGTTATAGTCTTTCTACCATACCATGTTATAGTCTTTATACAGTACAATGGTGTAGTCTTTATACAGTACCATGTTGTAGTCTTTATACAGTACCATGTTGTATTCTTTCTGCAGTACCATGTTGTATTCTTTCTACAGTACCATGTTGTATTCTTTCTGCAGTACCATGTTATAGTCTTTCTACCATACCATGTTGTAGTCTTTATACCGTACTATGTTGTAGTCTTTCTACAGTACCATGTTGTATTCTTTCTGCAGTACCATGTTATGGTCTTTCTACTGTACCATGTTGTAGTCTTTATACAGTACCATGTTGTAGTCTTTATACAGTACCATGTTGTATTCTTTCTACAGTACCATGTTGTATTCTTTCTGCAGTACCATGTTATAGTCTTTCTACAGTACCATGTTTTATTCTTTCTGCAGTACCATGTTATAGTCTTTCTACCATACCATGTTGTAGTCTTTATACATTACCATGTTGTAGTCTTTATACAGTACCATGTTGTAGTCTTTATACAGTACCATGTTGTAGTCTTTATACAGTACCATGTTGTATTCTTTCTACAGTACCTTGTTGTATTCTTTCTGCATTACCATGTTATAGTCTTTCTACCATACCATGTTGTAGTCTTTATACATTACCATGTTGTAGTCTTTATACAGTACCATGTTGTAGTCTTTATACAGTACCATGTTGTATTCTTTCTACAGTACCTTGTTGTATTCTTTCTGCATTACCATGTTATAGTCTTTCTACCATACCATGTTATAGTCTTTATACAGTACCATGTTGTAGTCTTTATACAGTACCATGTTGTATTCTTTCTACAGTACCATGTTGTATTCTTTCTGCAGTACCATGTTATAGTCTTTCTACCATACCATGCTGTAGTCTTTATACAGTACCATGTTGTAGTCTTTATACAGTACCATGTTGTATTCTTTCTACAGTACCATGTTGTATTCTTTCTGCAGTACCATGTTATAGTCTTTCTACCGTACCATGTTGTAGTCTTTATACAGTACCATGTTGTATTCTTTCTACAGTACCATGTTGTATTCTTTCTGCAGTACCATATTATAGTCTTTCTACCATACCATGTTGTAGTCTTTCTACAGTACCATGTTTTAGTCTTTCTACAGTACCATGTTGTATTCTTTTTACAGTACCATGTTGTATTCTTTATACAGTACCATGTTTTAGACTTTCTACAGTACCATGTTGTATTCTTTCTACAGTACCATGTTGTATTCTTTCTGCAGTACCATGTTGTAGTCTTTCTGCAGGACCATGTTGTAGTCTTTATACAGTACCATGTTGTAGTCTTTCTACAGTATTGTTTTGTATTCTTTCAGCATTACCATGTTTTGTAGTCTTTCTGCAGTACCGTGTTGTATTCTTTCTGCAGTACCATGTTGTATTCTTTCTACTGTACCATGTTGTATTCTTTCTACAGTACCATGTTGTAGTCTTTCTACAGTACCATGTTGTATTCTTTCTACTGTACCATGTTGTATTCTTTCTACAGTACCATGTTGTATGCTTTCTACAGTACCATGTTGTATTCTTTCTGCAGTACCATGTTATAGTCTTTCTACTGTACCACGTTGTAGTCTTTCTACAGTACCATTTGTATACTTTCTGCAGTACCATGTTGTATTCTTTCTACAGTACCATGTTGTAGTCTTTCTGCAGTACCATGTTGTATTCTTTCTGCAGTACCATGTTTTAGTCTTTCTACAGTACCATGTTGTATTCTTTCTGCAGTACCATGTTGTAGTCTTTCTACAGTTCCATGTTGTATTCTTTCTAGAGTACCATGTTGTAGTCTTTCTACAGTACCATGTGTTTCTTCCTTGCCTCTGTGACTCACCCTCAAGTCACTCATTAGTCACTCCAGATACCCATTACAACCACCCCGCTTTAGATAATCATCAGTGGAGAAACTCAACAGATGGTTAATCAGAGAAGATATTAAAGAGGTGGGCAGTATCGGGATGCATTGACAGGAGTTGCTGAACTTTTGGATACAGTATCATTGCAATATTACAATTCTTAACAATTGTGTGCTTATTTGTTGCTCCTCCTTTCTGAGTATCACTGTGAGAACAGTGTTTTTGGCCCGGCATCAAAGCGTAGTCAGAGACAGTGCCATCAGGGAACTGAGATTATGTGTCCACACCTCTAGACCTCTAGTCTTGCCGGCCCAGATGATAGCCTTTGTGTTGAAAGCTGGTAGAGGGAGGAGGCAGTGGAACAGTCTGGATGTGCCTTGTGCCAATACTCCCTGGGCATTCCTTTTAATTTTACATGTTTCTTTTTCATTTGTTTAAAATAAAATCATTTAACATGACAAAATCTGTATTTTTTAGGAGTAGTGGCAATATATAATATAATTAAAATGGTTGACATCCATAAGTCTGGCAGATCAAAGCCTGGAATATTCCATCTAACATGGGTACCAAGAGTGATATATCCAAATGAACTGCAACCCCAACCCGGCAGTCTTCTTCACTTTCCACCAGGGGCAGTCTAATGTTACGCCCCAAATGGCACCCTATTCCCCAAGCCCTATGGGTCTTGGTCAAAAGTAGTGCACTATAAAGAGAATGGGGTGCCATTTGGGATGCATCCTAACTGGTTATCTAAAATGGCAGCCAGAATCCTGTAGCCATGGCAGACAACAATGACATAATATTCAGCTCATGTCTGTGGTTGTGTTGGATGACCTTGGCTTGGAGCAGAGTGTGGGTAGGGAGGAATGTGTGATTCAGGCCAAGATCCAACTGCTTGTAGGTATGTGAGATGTGTTCATCCAAACGTCTATGGCCCAAATTCTGAATTATGGATAGATAAAGGTTCTGAAGTACCTAATCTCATCCAAATGTAGAACCTAGGAATTGTGAAATATTTGGGCAGAATTGTAATTGTTATATAGACTAGAGGAGGCCTTTCTCTCTGTGTGAAATGGTCTTATGTGTTGTTTACTGTAATGTATACGAAGTTGGCAAATCAGACGAAAACATTAGATTGTACTTAGCTGCAAGAGCTGCAGAGTACCAATAGGGGGCATACACACCCCTCAAAAAACACAGCTTGAGGACACAGTTCTCTCCTGACTTAACAGATTCAATGATCAGAATAATGTATATTCCTCTAAAAGAAAAACAGCATATTCAAACTATGAGAGTTTGTTTGATAAAGAATAGGAATGAGGAGTTGTCCCAACTCACTCTCTTGCCAATGCATATTTCCAAAGCTCGTTAGTGGATTAATGAGTGTGTGTGTGTTGACTCAGGTCAGAATGTGTGCTGAGAGGGTGGAATAGGTTCATTATCAGTTGGCATGGGGCAGAAGAGGGGAAGAAAGGTGTAGTGTGTCTAGCAGCAGTCAAGTCAGCTTGCATTCCAAACGGGCTGACTAATTCCATGACACACATTCACATACCTGAGCTTTGCCCACCTGTTCTTTCTTTTGGCGTGTGTGTCAAATAGAGGGGAAATGAGAAGGAGGAAGAAACACAGAGACAGAGAGAGAGAGAGAGAGAGAGAGAGAGAGAGAGAGAGAGAGAGAGAGAGAGAGAGAGAGAGAATGAGAATTAATACGTGAGAGGGTGAGGGAAACATTGTGCAGGCTCCAGTCATTCCAGAGTAACTGATAAGTACATAGCTGAAGAGCTTTAGCACTGAGAGGCTCCCTCCTCTATCTATCTTCATATGATGACATTTTATCTAAGACAAGTGGGTCACTACTGTATAGACAGATAGAGAGTAAAGATATATTGCTCAGGGTCTAATGAACACGACCCTAGGTCTCCAAGTAACTGAGAGGAAGCCTTGCAATGAACGCTTCGATCACTGGGCCACAATACAAAGAGGAGAGGGTAAAGAAAGGTGAGAGGTCAGAGATTACAACAATGACAGCAGAGAAGGCTGAAGGAGTGAAGACAAAGCTAAAATTGTCATGTTTCCACCTGTCACCAGAGGGCGGCAGAGACCGCCCTAGAGATGATAATGACACAGGTGTTTTCAGTTACTAATTATGATTTTCTTGACCCTTTGCAGAAGCTAGATTTGTTTGCTGTGTGCGTCTGTCTCCTCACTGAGTTATCGAGTCATAGTGTTTGTTGGTTTCCCAAGTTTTACTTTGTACCTACTGTTGAACTTTTTCCCAGGAAAGTATTTCAGTTTATTCTAAACCACTGGTTCCTCGTCTGGTTCTCTTCTCTGCTCCTGGGTCACCTCACCACGTCACAAAAATAGGGTAGACACAAAATGTACAGCCTATAAGGCTGTTGTACTTCCTGTATGTTATCCAAACAGGACTTTCAATCAACCTCAATGCCCAGTCCAATGCCCAGTCCAATGCCCAGTCCACTGACAGGGTCATTCACCCCAACAAAATGTTCAGTATTCTGGGCACGTATAAAACATGATTTTTCTCCAGCTCTTAGCAAGAACCTCCAGGTTTTTCTCTATCTCGGTTCTCAACCTCAAGAGATGCCCTGGTTTTGATGTGTTCATGCAGGGCTCATCTGCGAACGAGACCCTGGTCTCAGCATGACTCCCTGCTTAAATAATGTTATTTTTTGTCGTTGCAAAAGTTAAATAAATGAAACTGAAACCCCTTGACTCCTTAGTTGACAGATATTACGAAATGTACCCTATAGGTAGATGATGTAAAGGAGTCATTATAATGACACCATTCTGTTACTATTTCACCGTCAGGTCACCCTTGTAAATAGAGATGTACTTTTCCTGGTAAACTAAAGGATGTACATACAGACAATGATAAGATATTTCACACTGATAATATAGCTTTATTACACTGAGACTGTCAGACGGCATAACGACGTAACAACATATGTACCATCATTATTTTCAAAGACGAACCCGTAACAGTGCTCATACAGACACTCACACTGCACAGACAGTGAGAAACATGGACCAATTCATGGATTTACAAGCCATTTAGTTACCAATAGAAAACATAGAAGTCTATAGTGAAGGAAGTGAACCTGCTAGCTCCAGTTGTTCAATGACTGTACAGTATCTTTAGTTTGTTTGTACTGTGCTGTACCTACAACGGTCACCTGTCATGAAGTATATACACACACGTTTACCAGTTAAATCCTACATATAGAAGACACCTCCACAAAGGCGCTATCCTTTTAATATAATTTTGTACAAAAGGCAGTGATTCTTCTAAAGTTTAGTTTAGTGGACTTGTTCATTGTTGTGGCACCACTGCTCAGTTATTGCATTCCATTGGATCAATATTGATTGAGGCTCATTTTCATCATAAAGGCATTCTAAAAAATATAGTACAGCATTTTAAACATTTATTTTAACAAACATTCATATCTGTCCATTGCTGGCCTTATCATTAATTACATCACAGCAGTCATAGTAAAAAGCCAAACGCTTCACAAAGGAAAGGCAAAATGGTAACATTTTAACATTGAAGTGGTCTTTCAAAATGCTGACATAGCTATTGTATGAATACTATCATGATTTACAGTAAAAGTACTTTTCTCAACTGACATAACACTATTATGATGCCCAAACGCATCAAATGTTCAAACGTGTCTCCAATTTACCCCATTTGACTGTCTGAAGTCAAAAAGATGATGTCCGTTTTCAGGCTGAGCTTCCACAAAGCGTTATGACACATGCTATGTAGACATTATGACAGGCCGTTTCAAGTCGGTGTTACCTACCAAAATACAAAAAAATAAACACTTTTCAACTGGGAAACATCTGCAGATTACTAATAGGTGAGTCACTCACGGCAACAAAGCAGCGAGACATTTAAAACGAAGCACATCAAAAGGGAATCATCAAAGATTATTACACTATAAGAAGTATCCAGTGTAGCTGCTACACACCGCACGGGCCGGGTGGCAGATTGGTCCTCTTGCCAGCTACTCTTCACCACCTCAGTTATTGAGAACATCACCTGGAGGCTGGAGCACACATTGTAATGGCAAAGCAGGCATCATTTGTCTTCCTTCAGTCCCGGTGCGCAGGGAGCTTGGAGGGAGGAATGCGAGGAGAAGTGGGAGGAGAGGGGCATTCAGTGACAGTAGGAAGGTGTAACATGTTTCTTTACAATACACCACCTTTCATTGACATAGAGAAAAAGAGCAGCTGGAGCCTGGCACTTTGCCATATCTCTAAGCACATGCCACCCAGTAACAAGCAGAAATGTCTCCAAAATCCACCGGTCCCCTCGTTGGGGAAGGGAATCGTTCAAATCATCGGCGCTTCACTTGTACTTCATACACACAATGTGCTTCTTTAGGCTTTGTTCTTTGAAAAGGTTTTCCCATGTCTCCAAATTGTCTGCAATAGAGACAAGAGGCCTGACCTCCTGAACTCAGGCTCCAGGGTCATACCAGGGTCAAAGGTCATTAGATATTCTAGAGCATGTTCTAGGTTGTCGAGCAGAGGCAGACCAAGGTCATCCTCACAGTTCATAAAGGCCTCAAGCGTACACTCATCGGTCAGTATCTATACACATTACATACGTACTGAACGCACAGCACAGGTCAGTAGCCTCAAACTGTCTTTTCTCAGTCAACGAGTTTGTCCAGTGTCTGTCTGTTAGTCACATACACTCGTTCTCCAGTGACCCAAAGTCTTCACCACCTCAAGCCCACTATTTACTCCCTCTTTCTTTCTCTCTGTCAAGCTCATTATTTTTCCTCTCCTCCTTTCATCTCATTTCCTCTCCTTTCTTCCGTCACTCTTGTCTTTTCTTCTCTCTCTCTCTCCAGCCCCATCCCCCATCAGGTGCAACAGTCTCGCTCCAGGGGGTGGCCCTGACGGGTGGAGGAAGAGGACGAGGATGAGGAGTAGGAAATGAGTGAGGGATAGGGGGTCATCTTGTCGAGGTTGACATAGGTGGTGTTGAGAAGTATGTAGTGCTCTCCACTGAAGCTGGAGAAGATGGACTTGATACGGGACACCAGCTCTGAGAAGGTAGGCCTTCTCTCCGGTCTAGGGTGCCAGCACTCAACCATCACGTTATACCTGAGGGGTGGGATTTAGAGGAGGGGGTTAAGATTAAATGCACATGAAATATAGTTTTTAGGTATATATATTTGGCTTACTTAGTTGTCTAGTAGCCACTAGCCATATTGGGTTTGACAGTTATGTTACAGGGCCCCATTAATTCTGGAAATACTCTGTCAGTCAATGTTCATGAATAGACTCATGAATTGTTATGGATTGTTCTGTTTCATGCTCCGCTTTGTTGAATCTGTATTATGATCTACGTCCTCCATTAAAAACCTAATGTTGTCCAAAGACTAGGTAAGACAGGGAGGATTTCACTCTATAGTGCCCTTTCTAAACATTCAACTTCAGTAGCTGTACATGCTTTATATATATCTATATATATATATATTTATTTTTTTTCCTTTTCCTCTATGTCTGTCTCTCCCCCTTCCTCTGTCTGCATATCTGCCCACCTCTCCCTGTCGGTGTCTCTCTCTGTCTCTCTCTATTCCCTCTCTGTTGGTCTCTCCCCTGTCCACTCCCTCCCTCCCTCCCTCCCTCCCTCCATCCCTGTCTGTCTGTCTGTCTGTCTGTCTGTCTGTCTGTCTGTCTGTCTGTCTGTCTCTCCCTCTCTCTCTCCCTGTCTCTCTCCCTGTCTCTCTCCCTGTCTGCATATCTTTCTTTCTCTCCATGCAGTGCCTAAGTTAACAATGGGCCTCTGTTCATGTCAATGTCTCTGCCAATGAGAAGCACTGAGCCATGCCTCTATGTACATTGGTCAAGGTGAAGGACAGTGGAGTGTGTGTGAGTGTGTGTGTGTGTGTGTGTGTGTGTGTGTGTGTGTGTGTGTGTGTGTGTGTGTGTGTGTGTGTGCACTTTTATTAATAAAATAAAATAGTTTTATATCTGGGAGTGGTGGGGTATAAGCTTGAAGAGTGTACATGTATGTGTGTTTGTGTATGTGCAAGATTGTGTGTGTCCTGTCTGTCTGTGTGTCTGTGTGTGTGTCATGTGTTTGCACTACTCACAGTGCGTCGGGGCAGAACTCTGGCTGCAGCAGGCGTCTCCCCTGCAGTAGGAACACTGTGATGTCGAAAGAGTTGACGTCCGAGTAGGGCGGGGCTCCCCGGGTCATCAGTTCCCATAGCAACACGCCAAACGACCACTGAAACACGGAACACCAAATGGACCAATAACACATCAGATCACATCACAGTACTTTACAGGCTGTGTCTGAAATGGCACCCTATTTCCTATAATATGACCTACATTTGACCAGAGCTCTATGAGTCCTATGAGTCCTATGAGCCCTATGAGCCCTATGAGTCATATGAGTCCTATGAGTCATATGAGTCCTATGAGCCCTATGAGTCCTATGAGCCCTATGAGTCCTATGAGTCCTATGAGTCATATGAGTCCTATGAGTCCTATGAGTCCTATGAGCCCTATGAGTCCTATGAGTCCTATGAGCCCTATGAGTCATATGAGTCCTATGAGTCATATGAGTCCTATGAGTCCTATGAGCCCTATGATACCTATGAGTCCTATGAGCCCTATGAGCCCTATGAGCCCTATGAGTCATATGAGTCCTATGATACCTATGAGTCCTATGAGCCCTATGAGCCCTATGAGCCCTATGAGTCATATGAGTCCTATGATACCTATGAGTCCTATGAGCCCTATGAGCCCTATGAGTCATATGAGTCCTATGATACCTATGAGTCCTATGAGTCCTATGAGTCCTATGAGCCCTATGAGTCCTATGAGTCCTATGAGTCCTATGAGTCATATGAGTCCTATGAGCCCTATGATAACTATGAATCCTATGAGCCCTATGAGTCCTATGACTCCTATGAGTCCTATGAGTCATATGAGTCCTATGAGTCCTATGAGTCCTATGAGCCCTATGAGTCCTATGAGTCCTATGAGCCCTATGAGTCATATGAGTCCTATGATACCTATGAGTCCTATGAGTCCTATGAGCCCTATGATACCTATGAGCCCTATGAGTCATATGAGTCCTATGAGACCTATGAGTCCAATGAGTCCTATGAGCCCTATGAGTCCTATGAGTCCTATGAGCCCTATGAGTCATATGAGTCCTATGAGTCCCATGAGTCCCATGAGCCCTATGAGCCCTATGAGTCTTATGAGTCCTATGAGCCCTATGAGTCCTATGAGCCCTATGAGTCATATGAGTCCTATGAGTCCTATGAGTCCTATGATACCTATGAGTCATATGAGTCCTATGAGTCCCATGAGTCCCATGAGTCCCATGAGCCCTATGAGCCCTATGAGTCATATGAGTCCTATGAGCCCTATGAGTCCTATGAGCCCTATGAGCCATATGAGTGATATGAGTCCTATGAGTCCCATGAGTCCCATGAGCCCTATGAGCCCTATGAGTCATATGAGTCCTATGAGCCCTATGAGTCCTATGAGCCCTATGAGTCATATGAGTCCTATGAGTCCTATGAGTCCTATGATACCTATGAGTCATATGAGTCATATGAGTCCTATGAGCCCTATGATACCTATGAGTCATATGAGTCCTATGAGCCCTATGAGTCCTATGAGTCCTATGAGCCCTATGAGTCCTATGAGCCCTATGATACCTATGAGCTCTATCATACCTATGAGTCCTATGATCCCTATGAGTCCTATGAGTCCTATGATCCCTATGAGTCCTATGAGCCCTATGAGTCCTATGAGTCCTATGAGTCCTATGATCCCTATGAGTCCTATGAGCCCTATGAGCCCTATGAGCCCTATGATCCCTATGATCCCTATGAGTCCTATGAGCCCTATGAGTCCTATGAGTCCTATGAGTCCTATGATCCCTATGAGTCCTATGAGTCATATGTGCCCTATGAGTCCTAGAAACTGTAGCAGAAACAAGCTAACCCTATAAACAGAAACTGTAGCATAGACAGGCTAACCCTATAAACAGAAACTGTAGCATAGACAGGTTAACCCTATAAATAGAAACTGTAGCAGAAACAAGCTAACCTTATAAACAGAAACTGTAGCACAGACAGGCTAACCCTATAAACAGAAACTGTAGCATAGACAGGTTAACCCTATAAATATAAACTGTAGCAGAAACAAGCTAACCTTATAAACAGAAACTGTACATTAACCAGAGATTAAACAGTAAGCGTGGTGGTTTGTTAAGGAGTGGGGAAACTGTAGCAGAAACAAGCTAACCTTATAAACAGAAACTGTACATTAACCAGAGATTAAACAGTAAGCGTGGTGGTTTGTTAAGAAGGAGTGGGGCTGAGAGGGTGGCAGGCCAGATTAAGGTTGATGCTGATTATCATAGGTTCTCATCGATACTGTGTGCGTTTCTGTGTGTGTATGTGTATGTGTGTGTGTGTTGTTGTTGTGTGTGTGTATAGGTAGTAGAGTAATAGTGTGTGTGAGTTTGAATAGATAAGAGAATGGTCTAATCTTGGATGCTGATTGGTTAAAACCGCATTCCAGCCGGTGTCAATTCCACAAGTAACCACCGGCTAAGGCTATGACGTTGAAATGCCTATTCACTGTTCCACTGTCTCATCAGCCCAACCAGGCAATTTATAAACTTGATCTACACTGGAAAAAGGCATTGCAATATAATTTCTCCTTTCTTTTAGACTAGCGTTTGGTTAGACTAGAAAAACAGGTCAAACGAAACTAAATGGTGCTAGTTTGCTGTCTTTCCAGTTTCAGTTTGAAGTGATTGTGTTAGCCATGTGGTTGGCTAGCTCCTCTGAACAATGTCCTGATGAGAGAGCACATTTTCTATGTCAGGCAAAATCGTGCATCATCAGCTCATTGTTGTGGATGTATAAATAAATATCACTAGAAAACATCTTAAACAAATGCAAATGCAGCTACTTTTCTGTTATTTTTTCTTCATTGTTTGAAGTGACTGTGTTATCCGTAGTTGGCTAGCTAGCAAGCAAGGGGGAACATTTAGAACGAACGACTGGGTCGCGTCCATTGGTATAGAACCAAAGGACTTCACAACCGGTTTGCGTCTCTGGCAACCTAACCGATAGAACGAACGACCAACTGGCTTGGGTAGCCACCCTTGATTTGTGTCAGGACTATATCACATGGAAGGATGAAAAGGCATGTATAAATTCATGAAAATGAATAAAATATGAAAATATGTCAATCATTATTTGAATATGTTGGTAACGTGTTGTATAAAAGTGATAGTTGTCACACTCTGACCATTATTTGAGTTGTTTGTTTCTATGTTTTGTTTGGTCAGGGTGTGATATGAGTGGGCATTCTATGTTGCATGTCTAGTTAGTCTGTTTCCATGTGTTTTGGCCTGATATGGTTCTCAATCAGTGGCCGGTGTTTGTCTGATTGGGAACCATATTTAGATAGCCTGTTTTGTATTGTGGTTTGTGGGTTATTGTCTATGTGATGTTGCATGTTTGCACACAGTATTGATAGCAGTCACGTTCGTCTTATTATTTTGTTCGTTTGTTTAGTGTTCGTCGTGTTCTTTCATCTACATTAAAAGAATGTATTCACACCACGCTGCGCTTTGGTCTTCTCACTACAACCATCGTGACAGAATAACCCACCAACAATGGACCAAGCAGCGTGATAAAGGCCAGTAGCAGCAGCGGCAAAGAATGCAGGACTCATGGACTTGGGAGGAGATTTTGGAAGGCGAAGGACCCTGGGCACAGCTAGGGGAATATCGCTGCCCCAAAGCAGAGCTGGAGGCAGCGAAAGCAGAGAGGCGCCGGTATGAGGAGGCAGTACGGCTGCGTGGCTAGAAGCTCGAGAGGCAGCCCCAAAAATGTATTGGGGGGCACACGGGGAGTGTGGTGAAGCCAGGTAGGAGACCTGCGCCAACTTCCTGTGCTTACCGGAGAGAGAGGGACCGGGCAGGCACCGTGTTATGCGGTGGAGCACACAGTCTCCCCAGTGCGTGTGCATAGCCCGGTGCGGTACATTCCAGCTCCTCATATCGGCTGGGCAAGAGTGGGCATCGAGCCAGGTGCCATGAAGCCGGCTTTACGCATGTGGTCTTCAGTAACGTCTCCTCGGGCCGGCTTACATGGCACCAGCCTTACACATGGTGTCCCTGGTTCACCATCACAGTCCAGTGCGGGTTATTCCACGTCGCCGCTCTGGCCTGGCTACCGGGAGCATTCAACCAGGTAAGGTTGGGCAGACTCGGTGCTCAAGAACTCCAGTGTGCATGCACGGTCCGGTCTATCCAGTGCCACCTCCACGCAACAGCCCTCTGATGGCAGCCCCCCGCACCAGGCTGTCTCTCCGTCTTCTGCCTACAGGTGCTCCCGCCTGTCCAGCGCTGCCAGAGCCTTCCTCCTGTCCTGAGCTGCAAGAGTCTCCCGTCTGTCCTGAGCTGCTAGAGTCTCCCGTCTGTCCTGTGCTGCTAGAGTCTCCTGTCTGTCCTGAGCTGCTAGAGCCGCCAGTCTGTCCTGAGCCGTCAGAGCCACCAGTCTGTCCTGAGCCGTCAGTCAGCCAGGAGCTGCCAGAGCCGTCAGTCAGCCAGGAGCTGCCAGAGCCGTCAGTCAGCCAGGACCTGCCAGAGCAGTCAGTCAGCCAGGACCTGCCAGAGCCGCCAGTCAGCCAGGAGCCGTCAGTCTGCCAGGAGCCGCCAGAGCCGGCAGTCAGCCAGGAGCCGCCAGTCGTCAGCCACCCAGGAGCCGCCAGAGCCGTCAACCAGCCAGGAGCTGCCAGAGCCGTCAGCCAGCCAGGAGCTGCCAGAGCCGTCAGTCAGCCAGGAGCTGCCAGAGCCGTCAGTCAGCCAGGACCTGCCAGAGCAGTCAGTCAGCCAGGACCTGTCAGAGCCGCCAGTCAGCCAGGAGCCGTCAGTCTGCCAGGAGCCGCCAGTCGTCAGCCACCCAGGAGCTGCCAGAGCCGTCAACCAGCCAGGAGCTGCCAGAGCCGTCAGCCAGCCAGGAGCTGCCAGAGCCGTCAGTCAGCCAGGAGCTGCCAGAGCCGTCAGTCAGCCAGGACCTGCCAGAGCAGTCAGTCAGCCAGGACCTGCCAGAGCCGCCAGTCAGCCAGGAGCCATCAGTCTGCCAGGAGCCGCCAGAGCCGTCAGCCAGTCCGGAGCTGCCCCTCAGTTTGGAGCTGCCCCTCTATCCAAAGCTGCCCCTCAGTCCGGAGCTGCCCCTCAGTTCGGAGCTGCCCCTCAGTCCAGGTCGGAGGCGAGGGTCGCCACTCTAAAGAGGCCCTTGAAGAGGGAAATGACTATGTGGGGTCCACGCCCACGCCAGAGCCGCCACCGCGGCCAGATGCCCACCCAGACCCTCCCCTATAGGTTTAGGTTTTGCGGCCGGAGTCCGCACCTTAGGGGGGGTACTGTCACACTCTGACCATTATTTGAGTTGTTTGTTTCTATGTTTTGTTTGGTCAGGGTGTGATATGAGTGGGCATTCTATGTTGCATGTCTAGTTAGTCTGTTTCTATGTGTTTTTGCCTGATATGGTTCTCAATCAGTGGCAGGTGTTTGTTGTTGTCTCTGATTGTGGTTTGTGGGTTACTGTCTATGTGATGTTGCATGTTTGCACACAGTATTGATAGCAGTCACGTTTGTCTTATTATTTTGTTTGTTTAGTGTTCGTCGTGTTCTTTCATCTACATTAAAATAATGTACAGTATTCACACCACGCTGCGCTTTGGTCTCCTCACTACAACGATCGTGACAATAATGCCCTCTAAGCCGGTGTTTATGTTGGCACGGTTTGCCGGTCCAAGACAATATATCCTCCAAACACGGGCTTCTCTGGCATTATCACTTAACTGTAATTTAATTAATAAGTGGATAATGGTGTGTGTACATGCATGTCTGCATGTGTGTGTGTGTGTGTGTGTGTGTAGGCTCTCACCACATCTGACTTGGGGGTGAACTTGTGTGTCTGCAGGCTCTCTAGGGCCATCCACTTGACCGGTAGTTTGACTCCACTCTTGCTGTGGATGCTGTAGTACTCCTTTTCATACACATCCCTGGCCAGGCCAAAGTCTGCCACCTTCACTGTGTAGCTCTCATCCAGCCTAGCAGAGGAGAGAGAGACGGCTTCAACCACAGCCTTACTGGAGATTTACAGAGCTAGGGGAAACTGGCAGCCATGTTGGATTCACACATTCTTACTAGAGTGTTATTAACCTGTAATGGTTGGAGCAAAATGGCACCCATTAAAATAAAACATCTCAAAGTATGCATGATTATATGGCATGACAATGCGTTAGCTCTCAATTCGTTAGCTCTCCTACAATGGTGACTACACTTCCACACACTGACTGTCTGAGATTGCATTTGACAGTTGGTTCCAGATCTTACATGCAGTTCCTGGCAGCTAGGTCTCTGTGGACAAACTTCTTGCTGGCCAGATACTCCATGCCCCTGGCCACCTGCACACCAAAGCCCATCAGGTCCTTCACTGTTGGGTTCTGGGAAAACAAGGAAGGGTGTGTTTAGGTGATATGCACATCCCAAATGTATCCACTGGTGCTAGGCCAAAAAAGACTGAATGGCCTGCATGCGATACAGATGTAGGACTTTAATTTGACCAGTTTCTCACAGCAGGAAAATAATGCTACAGCAACAGTAAGTGTAAAGTATTGTGTGGATTATAACTAAATGTAAGTTTTGTAGGGGTTGATACATTTTTGGTAGGGCAAATTAAGTCTGAACATTTTAAGTGGAAATTAAACTTTTACAAGCCATTTAAACCTTGAATACAATACAAGTTTGCATGTCTGCTGTGCATGATATTTCCTGCAACAACAGGGTGATCAAATGAAGACCCCACATCTCTACAGTATATGCTGCTTCCATGCTTTATTCCTGTACTTAAATATACAATGTTTCAGCTGCAATGGCCTAAATCAGTCATTATTCCAGCCAAAACACTATGACTTATAAAGGTGATTGTATGACTAGAGTTTGTGTATGTATGTGTGCCCCCCATCTATCTTCAGAGCTCGTGCTGCTGACCTAAACTGGAACATGCTTAACACCCCAGCCATCCTACAATATAAGCTTGATGCTCTCAATCTCGCACAAATTATCAATGATCCTACCAGGTACCACCCAAAAGCCGTTAACACAGGCACCCTCATAGATATCATCCTAACCAACTTGCCCTCTAAATAAACCCCTGCTGTTTTCAACCAAGATCTCAGCGATCACTGCCTCATTGCCCGCATCCGTAATGGGTCAGTGGTCAAGCAACCTCCACTCATCACTGTCAAATGCTC
This sequence comes from Oncorhynchus masou masou, assembly GCF_036934945.1. NCBI lineage: Eukaryota > Metazoa > Chordata > Actinopteri > Salmoniformes > Salmonidae > Oncorhynchus > Oncorhynchus masou. The sequence goes on along the minus strand of NC_088233.1, from coordinate 14,359,631 downwards.
CCTGAAACACTTCAGCGAGCAGGCCTTTCTAATCGACCTGGCCCAGGTATCCTGGAAGGATATTGACCCCATCCTGTCAGTAGAGGATGCCTGGTTATTTTTTTTTAAATGCCTTCCTCACCATCTTAAATAAGCATGCCCCATTCAAGAAATGTAGAACCAGGAACAGATATAGCCCTTGGTTCTCTCCAGACCTGACTGCCCTTAACCAACACAAAAACAACTTTTCAGGGAAGTTAGAAACCAATATACACAGGCAGTTAGAAAGGCCAAGGCAAGCTTTTTCAAGCAGAAATTTGCTTCCTGCAACACAAACTCCAAAAAGTTCTGGGACACTGCAAAGTCCATGGAGAATAAGAACACCTCCTCCCAGCTGCCCACTGCACTGAGGATAGAAAACTCTGTCACCACCGATAAATCCACTATATGAGACTTCCGGCGTCGACAGAGATGGCCGCCTCGCTTCGCGTTCCTAGGAAACTATGCAGTTTTCTGTTTTTTTCCGTGTTATTTCTTACATTGGTACCCCAGGTCATCTTAGGTTTCATTACATACAGTCGAGAAGAACTACTAAATATAAGAGCAGCGTCAACTCACCATCAGTACGACCAAGAATATGACTTTCCCGGAGTGGATCCTGTGTTCTGCCTTCCACCCAGGACAACGGAATGGATCCCAGCCTGCGACCCAAAACAACGATGCCGTAAAAGAGGCAAACGAAGCGGTCTTCTGGTCAGGCTCCGGAGACGGGCACATCGCACGCCACTCCCTAGCATACTACTCGCCAATGTCCAGTCTCTTGACAACAAGGTTGACGAAATCCGAGCAAGGGTAGCATTCTAGAGGGACATCAGGGACTGTAACGTTCTTTGCTTCACGGAAACATGGCTCACTCGAGAGACGCTATCAGAGTCGGTGCAGCCAGCTGGGTTCTCCACGCATCGCACCGACAGAAACAAACATCTTTCTGGTAAGAAGAGGGGCGGGGGCGTATGCTTTATGGTTAACGAGACGTGGTGTGGTCACAACAACATACAGGAACTCAAGTTCTTCTGTTCACCTGATTTAGAATTCCTCACAATCAAATGTCGACTGCATGATTTACTAAGGGAATTCTCTTCGATTATAATCACAGCCGTATATATTCCCCCACAAGCAGACACATCGATGGCTCTGAACAAACTTTATTTGACTCTTTGCAAACTGGAATCCATATATCCTGAGGCTGCATTCATTGTAGCTGGGGATTTTAACAAGGCTAATCTGAAAACAAGACTCCCTAAATTGTATCAGCATATCGATTGCGCAACCAGGGCTGGTAAAACCTTGGATCATTGCTATTCTAACTTCCGCAACGCATATAAGGCCCTCCCCCGCACTCCTTTTGGAAAAGCTGACCACGACTCCATTTTGTTGCTCCCTGCCTACAGACAGAAGTTTAAACAAGAAGCTCCCACGCTGAGGTCTGTTCAACGCTGGTCCGACCAATCTGATTCCACGCTCCAAGACTGCTTCCATCACGTGGACTGGGATATGTTTCATATTGCATCAGACAACAACATTGACGAATACGCTGATTCGGTGAGCGAGTTCATTAGAACGTGCGTTGAAGATGTCGTTCCCATAGCAACGATTAAAAAATTCAGCTTTCGCGTGAAACTGAAAGTGCGAACCACTGCTTTTAATCAGGGCAAGGTGACCGGAAACATGACCGAATACAAACAGTGTAGCTATTCCATCCGCAAGGCAATCAAACAAGCTAAGCGTCAGTATAGAGACAAAGTAGAATCGCAATTCAACGGCTCAGATACAAGAGGTATGTGGCAGGGTCTACAATCAATCACGGATTACAAAAAGAAAACCAGCCCAGCCACGGACCAGGATGCCTTGCTCCCAGGCAGACTAAATAACTTTTTTGCCTGCTTTGAGGACAATACAGTGCCACTGACACAGCCCGCAACCAAAACATGCGGTCTCTCCTTCACTGCAGCCGAGGTGAGTAAAACATTTAAACGTTTTAACCCTCGCAAGGCTGCAGGCCCAGACGGCATCCCCAGCCGCGCCCTCAGAGCATGCGCAGACCAGCTGGCTGGTGTGTTTACGGACATATTCAATCGATCCCTATCCCCGCCCTGTGCAACTGGGTACTGGACTTCCTGACGGGCCGCCCCCCAGGTGGTGAGGGTAGGTAACAACATCTCCACCCCGCTGATCCTCAACACTGGGGCCGCACAAGGGTGCGTTCTGAGCCCTCTCCTGTACTCCCTGTTCACCCACGACTGTGTGGCCACGCACGCCTCCAACTCAATCATCAAGTTTGCGGACGACACAACGGTGGTAGGCTTGATTACAAACAACGACGAGACGGCCTACAGGGAGGAGGTGACGGCCCTCGGAGTGTGGTGTCAGGACAATAACCTCACACTCAACGTCAACAAAACTAAGGAGATGATTGTGGACTTCAGGAAACAGCAGAGGGAACACCCCCCTATCCACATCGATGGAACAGTAGTGGAGAGGGTAGCAAGTTTTAAGTTCCTCGGCGTACACATCACAGCCAAACTGAATTGGTCCACCCACACAGACAGCATCGTGAAGAAGGGGCAGCAGCGCCTCTTCAACCTCAGGAGGCTGAAGAAATTCGGCTTGTCACCAAAAGCACTCACAAACTTCTACAGATGCACAATCGAGAGCATCCTGTCGGGCTGCATCACCGCCTGGTACGGCAACTGCTCCGCCCACAACCGTAAGGCTCTCCAGAGGGTAGTGAGGTCTGCACAACGCATCACCGGGGGCAAACTACCTGTCCTCCAGGACACCTACACCACCCGATGTCACAGGAAGGCCATAAAGATCATCAAGGACAACAACCACCCGAGCCACTGCCTGTTCACCCCGCTATCATCCAGAAGGCGAGGTCAGTACAGGTGCATCCAAGCTGGGACCGAGTAAAATATATCACTAGCCACTTTAAACAATGCTACTTAATATAATGTAGCATTGCTGACATACCCTACATTATTTATCTCATATGTATAAGTATATACTGTACTCTATATTATCTACTGCATCTTTATGTAATACTTGTATCACTAGCCACTTTAAACTATGGCATTTTGTTTACATACTCATCTCATATGTATATACTGTACTCGATACCATCTACTGCATCTTGCTTATGCTGCTCTGTACCATCACTCATTCATATATCTATATGTACATATTCTTTATCCCTTTACACTTGTGTGTATAAGGTAGTAGTTTTGGAATTGTTATCTAGATTACTCGTTGGTTATTACTGCATTTTCGGAACTAGAAGCACAAGCATTTCGCTACACTCGCATTAACATCTGCTAACCATGTGTATGTGACAAATAACATTTGATTTGATTTATAATTGAAAATTTCAAGAAGCATTTTTCTACGGCTGGCCATGCTTTCCACCTGGCTACCCCTACCCCGGTCAACAGCACTGCACCCCCCACAGAAACTCGCCCAAGCCTTCCCCATTTCTCCTTCTCCCAAATCCAGTCAGCTGATGTTCTGAAAGAGCTGCAAAATCTGTACCTCTACAAATCAGCCAGGCTAGACAATCTGAACCCTATCTTTCTAAAATTATCTGCCAAAATTGTTGCAACCCCTATTACTAGCCTGTTCAACCTCTCTTTCGTGTCGTCTGAGATTACCAAAGATTGGAAAGCAGCTGCGGGCATCCCCCTCTTCAAAGCAGCTGCGGTCATCCTCCTCTTTATAGACCCAAACTGCTACAGTCTTATATCTATCCTACCGTGCCTTTCTAAGGTCTTCGAAATCCAAGTCAACTAACAGATTACCGACCATTTCAAATCCCACCGCACCTTCTCCGCTATGCAATCTGGTTTCAGAGCTGGTCATGGGTGCACCTCAGCCACGCTCAAGGTCCTAAACGATATCTTAACCGCCATCGATAAGAAACAATACTGTGCAGCCGCATTCATTGACCTGGCCAAGGCTTTCGACCCAGTCAATCACCACATCCTCATCGGCAGACTCGATAGCCTTGGTTTCTCAAATGATTGCCTCGCCTGGTTCACCAACTACTTATCTGATAGAGTTCAGTGTGTCAAATCGGAGGGCCTGTTGTCCGGACCTCTGGCAGTCTCTACGGGGGTGTCATAGGGTTCAATTCTTGGGCTGACTCTCTTCTCTGTATACATCAATGATTTCGCTCTTGCTGCTGGTGAGTCTCTGATCCATCTCTACGCAGACGACACCATTCTGTATATTTCTGGCCCTTCTTTGGACACTGTCTTAACAACCCTCCAGAGGAGCTTCAATGCCATACATCTCCTTCCGTGGTCTCCAGCTGCTCTTAAATGCAAGTAAAACTAAATTCATGCTCTTCAACCGATCGCTGCCCGCACCTGCCCGCCCGTCCAGCATCACTACTCTGGACGGTTCTGACTTAGAATATGTGGACAACTACAAATAACTAGGTGTCTGGTTATACTGTAAACTCTCCTTCCAGGCTCACATCAAACATCCAAACACCTCCAATCCAAAGTTAAATCTAGAATTGGCTTCCTATTTCGCAACAAAGCGTCCTTCACTCATGCTGCCAATCATACTCGTAAAACTGACCATCCGACTTCAGAGATGTCATTTACAAAATAGCCTCCAATACCCTACTCAGCAAATTGGATGCAGTCTATCACAGTGCCATCCGTTTTGTCACCAAAGTTCCTTATACTACCCACCACTGCAACCTGTATGTTCTCTTTGGCTGGCCCTCGCTTCATACTCGTCGCCAAGCCCACTGGTTCCAGGTCATCTACAAGACCCTGCTAGGTAAAGTCCCCCTTATCTCAGCTCGCTGGTCACCATAGCATCTCCCACCTGTTGCACGCGCTCCAGCAGGTATATCTCTCTGGTCACCCCCAAAACCAATTCTTCTTTTGGCCGCCTCTCCTTACAGTTCTCTGCTGCCAATGACTGGAACGAACTACAAAAATCTCTGAAACTGGAAACACTTCTCCCTCACTAGCTTTAAGCACCAGCTGTCAGAGCAGCTCACAGATTACTGCACCTGTACATAGCCCATCTATAATTTACATTTACATTTACATTTAAGTCATTTAGCAGACGCTCTTATCCAGAGCGACTTACAATATACAGAATCAACAATTTAGCCCAAACAACTACCGCTTCCCCTACTGTATTTATTTATTTATCTTGCTCCTTTGCACCCCATTATTTTTATTTCTACTTTGCACATTCTTCCACTGCAAATCTACCATTCCAGTGTTTAACTTGCTATATTGTATTTACTTTGCCACCATGGCCTTTTTTTGCCTTTACCTCCCTTATCTCACCTCATTTGCTCACATCACATATAGACTTGTTGATACTGTATTATTGACTGTATGTTTGTTTTACTCCATGTGTAACTCTGTGTTGTTTTATGTGTCGAACTGCTTTGCTTTATCTTGGCAGGTCGCAATTGTAAATGAGAACTTGTTCTCAACTTGCCTACCTGGTTAAATAAAGGTGAAATAAAAAATAAAAAAATCTTACGTGTGTCTCATCCCTGATAAAGTTCCTGAGGTCTCCGTGCTTCATGTATGGCAGCACCACCAGAGGAGAGCCCTCAGGGGGCAGACAGATCCCCAGGAGAGACAACACGTTGGGGTGGCTGAAGTCCTTCATGATGATCCCCTCCTTCAGGAACTGAGACACCTCCTCCAGGTCAGTAATCCCTGAAACACAGCAAGATATTACAGGATTGTTTATTTATTTATTACCTTTATTTAACCAAGTTGTTGAGAAGAGAACACATTATGTTTTACAGCAACCTGACATTAAAGCTTAATCATGTGCTGTTAGATGGACCACCAACAAAAACGCTAACAAAAACAGGCCATCAAGCCATAAACCTGTATCTCTTTACCGTTGTGCCATCTAAACCTTAGTTATATACCACTGTTTGAAGCCCATGAGGAGCCAGTCTCCAGGCTGTCTGAGCATAGGGACTGTGACCCTACCCCAAACCTATAGGTTACTGCTACACAACACTCCCATTATCCAATCGAATCAGTGCTCCTGGTGTCACTGCTCTTTCTCTTTCTCCCCTTCTCTTCTAATCTCGTTTGAAACAGAATCTCATTTAGCTAAGATAAAACGTCTGATAAAACTGCCCTTTCACTGTAACTACCAGATGACGACACACACAAGCAAAGACGACTCGCCATTTAGAGTTGAGTAAAAGAAAGATCACAGAATATCTAAGAAAACGAGGCTGTGAAGCTGGATGTTTAGAACTATCTGCCTACTGCAGAAACAACATGTTGACATCATCTACAATATCCTCCAAACCATGTGCCTTTTCCATGACAGTGACAAAGCTCCCTGGGGAACTTCTTTATTTTCTTTCAAGCTCCCTGGGGAACTTCTTTATTTTCTTTAAAGCTCCCTGGGGAACTTCTTTATTTTCTTTCAAGCTCCCTGGGGAACTTCTTTATTTTCTTTAAAGCTCCCTGGGGAACTTCTTTATTTTCTTTAAAGCTCCCTGGGGAACTTCTTTATTTTCTTTAAAGCTCCCTGGGGAACTTCTTTATTTTCTTTCAAGCTCCCTGGGGAACTTCTTTATTTTCTTTAAAGCTCCCTGGGGAACTTCTTTATTTTCTTTCAAGCTCCCTGGGGAACTTCTTTATTTTCTTTAAAGCTCCCTGGGGAACTTTAGGTCACTGTAAACACAATGAGAAGGCCAAGGCTTAGAGAACAAGGCAGTGGTAACCCTCTATCGCTATGGGTTACCACTAGCCCAACGGCAGAGCTTCCAGAAGCCTTGTGGAAGAATTATCTAGGACATTCATCTCTCAGGATAAAGTGACAGGTTACACAATTAGAGAGAGGGGGACACTAATGTCATCCTCACCACCAGGAACCAATCCATCTCAATCATCCTTCCACGGGACACACTGCCGTAGCACATTCATAAGATGAGTTAAGCCCTCTAACGTTGTTGCAGCGTTGCGTTGTGTGGTGACATATCAGAGCAATGAGATTTGAATGAACACTGACGGGGTGAACTGTGCCTTTGTGGTCATGCAGTACTCACGGTTGAGAGACTTGATGGCACAGTGCTGCTTCTGTCCGTCAGCCTCCAACAAGGTACCGTGGAACACACAGCCAAAGTGTCCTGTATGAAGAAGAATAAATATGATGTCAAATAAGCAACAACCTGAGTGCTTGATGTTAGACAATGCACACTTTACACTGAGGAATCCCTGATACCAAAACTATTTGTTTATGAACTATGCTCACGAGGATTAAGCACCCGATTCTCTAGACCATTAAGTCATTTGGTGGCACGTCAGTGGAGCAGTCAGTCACTCAGAAAAGCAAGATTTCTCTTTGTTGAAGTGGGTGGTGTAAATGAAAATGAATTTAAAGTACAACTTAAGTCGTTTTTTGGGGTATCTGTACTTTACTATTTGTATTTTTGACTTTGACTTTTATTCCATTACATTCTTTAAAGAAAATAATGTACTTTTTACTCCATACATTTTTGCTGACACCCAAAAGTTACATTTTGAATGCTGAGCAGCAGAGGAAAATTGTCCAATTCACACACTTATCAACAGAACATCTCTGGTCATCCCTACTGCTTCTGATCTGGTGGACTCACTAAACACAAATGATTAATTTGTAAATGATGTTTGAGTTGGAGTGTGCCCCTGGCCATCTGTAAATGATGTTTGAGTTGGAGTGTGCCCCTGGCCATCTGTAAATTATGTTTGAGTTGGAGTGTGCCCCTGGCCATCTGTAAATGATGTTTGAGTTGGAGTGTGCCCCTGGCCATCTGTAAATGATGTTTGAGTTGGAGTGTGCCCCTGGCCATCTGTAAATGATGTTTGAGTTGGAGTGTGCCCCTGGCCATCTGTAAATGATGTTTGAGTTGGAGTGTGCCCCTGGCCATCTGTAAATGATGTTTGAGTTGGAGTGTGCCCCTAGCCATCTGTAAATGATGTTTGAGTTGGAGTGTGCCCCTGGCCATCTGTAAATGATGTTTGAGTTGGAGTGTGCCCCTGGCCATCTGTAAATTATGTTTGAGTTGGAGTGTGCCCCTGGCCATCTGTAAATTATGTTTGAGTTGGAGTGTGCCCCTGGACATCTGTAAATTGTGTTTGAGTTGGAGTGTGCCCCTAGCCATCTGTAAATGATGTTTGAGTTGGAGTGTGCCGCTAGCCATCTGTAAATGATGTTTGAGTTGGAGTGTGCCGCTAGCCATCTGTAAATGATGTTTGAGTTGGAGTGTGCCCCTGGCCATCTGTAAATTAGAAAAGCAAAAGAATTGTGCCGTCTGGACATGATTTATTCTTTTACTTTTGATGCTCAAGTATATTTAAAAACAAATACTTTCGACGTTTACTCAAGTAGTATTTTACTTGCAATTGTGTATGATAAGTATGACAATTGTGTACTTTTCCCACCACTGGTTGAGGTCTAGGTGACTTCTATAACCCTTTACTGAAGGGCCATTCATACAGCACCCTACAGTTGTAGCCATAGCAGTGGGAGGCTATATCTCCCCTTATCTGAGCTCTGAGTTACAGTGGCCCTTACTGAATTATATGTGGTGGAGAGGGTTCAGTGCAGCTTTGCAGGGGTGTTGGGGTATTAAAGCTAGAGGAGCGTAGAGAACTCTCTGAGGCGTTTTTCCATCACAATCCCTGCAGATGCAAAGACGGCTCAGCTTACACCACACGGATCAACAATGGATCTTGCAATGCTACCCGGGTACAAATCACCCCACCCCCTAATTCTGCTTTCGGAATCCCTAGGCCTCCCCGAGGGTTGAGCTAAGGGGGAGGAGGCAGTTTTTGGGAGCATTGTCCCCGAACATTGTGGGGATGTTAATAACAGAGAAAGGCCTTTCTCCTTTAAACTAATATAGTGATATAGTGAAGTAGTGAACACCCCACTTGGTGACCACATATAATGTCTGGTGATTATTTATGTCTGGATGTCCAACCTGGTGGTTTGATAATGTTGGTCATTAAGCTCTTACAAGGTGATTCTAAAGTGTATTTAGGTGTATCCCCTATGGAGAAGGATTCTGATATGTTTGAGAGACCTACATGTTCCCTAATGACTTTATAAGTGTGTCTGAGTCTGTGTTAATGTAATGTGTGTGTGTGTGTGTGTGTGTGTGTGTGTGTGTGTGTGTGTGTGTGTGTGTGTGTGTGTGTTTGTGTGTGTGTGTGCACGTGTGTTCATGGATGTGGGCGTCTTTGCGTGCACTGTACCTGTGTATGTGTTCATGTATCAGAAGTGTGTACAGTATATACACATGTATGATCATCCCACTGACCTCTGCCGATGACCTGGTTAAAATGTAACAGCAGATGTTCTCTGGCGATGACCACATGTTGAACCTCCTTCAGGAGGTCAGGGTGCAGCTGGGATGGGTCGATGTGGACCGGGGCCGACAGGAGAGGGGACACCAGCTCCCCCTCTGCCCCCAGACCCATGCCTCCGAGCCCCAATCTGGGGGACAGCAGCTCCCCATGGCTCCCGTAGATAGGGGGAGCCCCCCTGCATGACTCTGGCCTCTCCACGCCCTGGTCTGAAACAATATAGCCAAAGGTCAATTACTACAGGGGTCAGGGTTAGAGGTCAACATAGGTCACATGATCACAGAGTGATGCCAGAGAGAAAGGTCGGAGAAAGAGAGAGTCATGGTTACAGAAAGGAAGAGAGGGAACCTGAGAACCTTCTTTATGTCATTGGGGGGAGAAGGGAAGCAGGGGAGGGAAAATTAGTTTGCATGAGTGAAAATGTGAGGGTTATTTTGAAAGAGGAGCAGGCAGGGATGGGAAACTCTAGTTCTTGGACGTTGGAGTGCCTTCTGGTTTTCACCTCCATCGATACATTAATGTCATTGGTTTCCCAGATCTGAATAGTCATCAGGTATGAAGCAAAGAATAAAAAACACACAGAGTTAGATGGCCATCTCTTTAGAGGTTAGAGGTTAAGGTTAAGAAAGGCAGGTGTTGTTAGTAGATGGTTAGTGTTAGTTTTTAGGGTCAGAGTAACCGCCCCAGTGGTGTAGTGTCAGGAAACGTACCCTCCAGCAGGGTGGTTCTATAGTCCAAAGACTCGTGGGACACCATTTCGTTAGTGGGGCTGACGCTCCGGGCATTAGCCAACATATCCAAGTGCTGAATGTGAGCCCTGCCGTCATACCAAACCTTACCCTCAGCCAGATCTGGAAACCAGAGATAGAGAGAAGGAGAGAGAGGAGGAGGGAGAGGGGGGGGAGAGAGAGAGAGAGAGAGAGAGAGAGAGAGAAGAGGAGAGAGGAGGAGAGAGAGAGGAGGAGAGAGAGAAGAGGAGGGAGAGGAGGAGAGAGAGGAGGAGGGAGAGGAGGAGGGAGGGAGAGAGGGAGAGGAGGAGGGAGAGAGAGAGGATGAGAGAGGGAGAGAGAGAGGATGAGAGAGAGAGAGGAGGATGGAGAGAGAGGGGAGGAGGGAGAGAGAGAGGTGGGAGAGGAGGAGGGAGAGAGAGAGGAGAGAGGATGAGAGAGAGAGAGAGAGAGAGAGGAGGAGGGAGAGAGAGAGGAGGAGGGAGATAGAGAGGAGGAGGGAGAGAGAGAGGAGGGAGAGGAGGAGGCAGAGAGAGAGGAGAGAGGATGAGAGAGAGAGAGCAGGAGGGAGAGAGAGTGGAGGAGGGAGAGAGAGAGGATGCGAGAGAGAGAGAGAGATGAGAGAGAGAGACGATGTGAGAGAGAGAGAGAGAGAGAGAGGGGAGGAGGAGGGAGAGAGAGAGAGAGGAGGAGGGAGAGAGGATGAGAGAGAGAGAGGAGGGAGAGAGAGAGGAGGAGGGAGAGAGAGGAGGGAGGGAAGGAAGGAGAGAGAGAGAAGGAGAGAGGGGAGGAGGGAGAGGAGAGAGAGGAGGAGAGGTGGTAGGAGGTAGAGAGAAGGAGAGGATGTAGGGAAGAGAGTGGGGTAGCAGAGAGGGGTACAGGTAGAGGGAGGGGACAGAGAAAGAGAGAGGAGGAGGCAGTAGCAGAGGGAGAGAGAACACAGTCATTGAAGGAGAAGGATAGAGCGCTCCACCAGTGCTCCCATCAGCTCAACACCTCACAATCCCACAGCCAGTAAGAGGCAGGCAAACATGCACACACACATGCACACGCACGCACACACAGTTGAAAATATATCACAAAATAACACAAACTGACTTACCGTCAATGTGTTTGTTCCTCCTTTTCCAGAGGAACAGAGTGAGCAACATCAGCAGCAGCAGACTGACACACACACAGCCAGCTAGCAGCCCTCTGTAGTCCTGCTCATGGGCCAACATCACCCTGCCCAGACTCACCGAGGACGACGCCTGACGCCACTACACACATAATACACATACACAGACAGACAGACACACATACAGACAGACAGTCAGACAGAGGAGAGGAGAACAGTGAGTGAGATGTACAACTACGTTCTATATAATACATTTTTTACGGTGTGTGTGTTGGAAAACTCCAATTCCATTCTAGGCGAAAAACTGATGAACACACACACACACACACTCTCTCTCTCTCTCTCTCTCTCTCTCTCTCTCTCTCTCTCTCTCTCTCTCTCTCTCTCTCTCTCTCTCTCTCTCTCTCTCTCTCTCTCTCTCTCTCTCTCTCTCTCTCTCTCTCTCTCTCTCTCTCTCTCTCTCTCTCACATGTGGAGCATCGTGAGCCACAGATGGAGTGCAGTTTGGATCATATATATTGCTTTTACCATTATTAGATTTGGGAGAAATGAGCTGGAGACGGTGTGTGTGTCAGGGGGGCTTGTCTGGCTCTGTCTGGCTCTGTCTGGGGCTGCCTGGGTCTGTCTGGGGCTGTCTGGGGCTGTCTGGCTCTGTCTGGGGCTGTTTGGCTCTGTCTGGGGCTGTTTGGCTCTGTCTGGGGCTGTTTGGCTCTGTCTGGCTCTGTCTGGGGCTGCCTGGCTCTGTCTGGGGCTGTCTGGCTCTGTCTGGGGCTGTCTGGCTCTGTCTGGGGCTGTTTGGTTCTGTCTGGCTCTGTCTGGCTCTGTCTGGGGCTGTTTGGCTCTGTCTGGCTCTGTCTGGGGCTGTCTGGCTCTGTCTGGGGCTGTTTGGTTCTGTCTGGGGCTGTCTGACTCTGTCTGGGGCTGTCTGGGGCTGTCTGGCTCTGTCTGGGTCTGTCTGGGGCTGTCTGGCTCTGTCTGGGGCTGTCTGGCTCTGTCTGGGTCTGTTTGGGGCTGTCTGACTCTGTCTGGGGCTGTCTGGGTCTGTCTGGCTCTGTCTGGGTCTGTCTGGGGCTGTTTGACTCTGTCTGGGGCTGTCTGGGTCTGTTTGGCTCTGTCTGGGGCTGTCTGGCTCTGTCTGGGGCTGCCTGGGTGTGGCCTACTGGTGTGTCAGTGTGGACAACCAGGGACAGAGGCTAGGGGGTCTAGGGATATTGCCTGACCCCTCTCTAGAGATCACACTAATGGTGAGTTCTAATACCCTCAACTCTGCAGCTGATTGTGCCCGAAGCTCCATGTTCCTCTGCCTTTACCGGTGAATTATATCATTATGAAACAGCTCTGTCTTCTGCTCCATGTTCCTCTGTGTTTACAGGCCTGAATTATATCAGTATGAAACAGCTCTGTCTTCTGCTCCATGTTCCTCTGTGTTTACAGGCCTGAATTATATCATTATGAAACAGCTCTGTCTTCTGCTCCATGTTCCTCTGTGTTTACAGGCCTGAATTATATCAGTATGAAACAGCTCTGTCTTCTGCTCCATGTTCCTCTGTGTTTACAGGCCTGAATTATATCATTATGAAACAGCTCTGTCTTCTGCTCCATGTTCCTCTGTGTTTACAGGCCTGAATTACATCAGTATGAAACAGCTCTGTCTTCTGCTCCATGTTCCTCTGTGTTTACCGGCCTGAATTATATCATTATGAAACAGCTCTGTCTTCTGCTCCATGTTCCTCTGTGTTTACAGGCCTGAATTATATCATTATGAAACAGCTCTGTCTTCTGCTCCATGTTCCTCTGTGTTTACAGGCCTGAATTATATCATTATGAAACAGCTCTGTCTTCTGCTCCATGTTCCTCTGTGTTTACAGGCCTGAATTATATCATTATGAAACAGCTCTGTCTTCTGCTCCATGTTCCTCTGTGTTTACAGGCCTGAATTATATCATTATGAAACAGCTCTGTCTTCTGCTCCATGTTCCTCTGCCTTTACCGGCCTGAATTATATCATTATGAAACAGCTCTGTCTTCTGCTCCATGTTCCTCTGTGTTTACAGGCCTGAATTATATCATTATGAAACAGCTCTGTCTTCTGCTCCATGTTCCTCTGTGTTTACAGGCCTGAATTACATCAGTATGAAACAGCTCTGTCTTCTGCTCCATGTTCCTCTGTGTTTACAGGCCTGTCTTCTGCTCCATGTTCCTCTGTGTTTACAGGCCTGAATTATATCATTATGAAACAGCTCTGTCTTCTGCTCCATGTTCCTCTGTGTTTACAGGCCTGAATTATATCATTATGAAACAGCTCTGTCTTCTGCTCCATGTTGCTTTAACGTTCTGGGGTTGAATCACGTCCATTAAAGACAATGTGGAAAGTCAAAGGTTTATGGTTAACAATGTATTGTTATGACATTTCTAAGCAGTTTGGGTGAGACTCCTGTGTGTGAGATATTGGAAGTCTGAGTTGAACACACCGGTATCGTTCAGGGGTGATGATGGAATGCCAGGTGGAATACAGTGTTATCTGTACATTTTCCTGGCTAGTGACTGTGGTAATAAAATGTCAGACAACAGAACGATGTAAACTACTGTATGATCTATCAAAGCAGGAACTGCACACTGGTGTTCTGACATCAGTCAATCTGTCAATAGGCACACTTAGGATACACACACACACACACACACACACACACACACACACACACACACACACACACACACACACACACACACACACACACACACACACACACACACACACACACACACACACACACACACACACACACACACACACCACACACAGAGCCCTCTGTATGGATGCAGTGGCAGCCCAACAAAGCCTTTATTGAGCTGTGGAGTGGGCCTGCTAGACTGGGGGGTCTATAGCTGTCTGTAGTGGTATCTGTAGATAAGGGGCTGTCTAAAGTGAAGTGGAGAGCTCAGAAAGCCAAGGGAAGGTAGGGTGGTCTCATCCATGTCTAACTAGGGGTGATGAGGGGACTCAGTGGGAAGTTCATGGAGCGAGTTTGGAAGTGTTGATTGAAAGTTTGGTTGGAAGGGAGTGTGTATTTTTGTGTCAGTGTCTGTGTCTGTGTATGTGTGTTTCTCTCTCTCTCTGTCTGTGTCCTCACCTCCACCTCCAATTCATTGGTTGCGTCCCATAGCTCCATGGGGACGGTACACTCCAGAGTGTTTCCCACCACAGTCACGCTCTCACAGGTTCTGTTAGACACCTTCAGCACCTCCCCCTTCATCGCCTCCACATCCACACGGCCTGGCACCTGGAGAGGGAGAGAGGGAGAGAGGGAGAGAGGGAGAGAGGGAGAGATGGAGAGATGGAGAGAGGGAGAGATAGGGAGAGAGGGAGAGAGGGAGAGATAGGGAGAGAGGGAGAGAGGGAGAGATGGAGAGAGGGAGAGATGGAGAGATATGGAGAGAGGGAGAGAGGGAGAGATAGGGAGAGAGGGAGAGAGGGAGAGATAGGGAGAGAGGGAGAGAGGGAGAGAGGGAGAGAGGGAGAGATGGAGAGAGGGAGAGAGGGAGAGAGAGAGAGATAGAGAGATAGGGAGAGATGGAGAGATGTAGAGATATGGAGAGAGGGAGATAGGGAGAGGGATCATATACACATGTAGTACTACATCATCCTCAGTGAGTCCTTCAGTATCCACTCAAAGACATGCATGCTGGGAGTGGAAGTGACTGAGGCATTGGTTGTGGTGTCATTACTGTTCTCGTGAGCCCACCGCCCTGGACAGAGACAAAAGCAGAGACAAAAAAAGACTGTGCATCTACATACACACTAACTAACCCTTTGTCCCTGAGGGCTCTTCTTGACAGGAAGAGAGGATTTATAGAGAATTAATCTCACTTTCACACAGACTGCCTTGGCTACTCCCCCCCACACACACACACAGCTCGGGTGCTGCTCACTCTGCCTGGCTGTGCTGTATGAGCATAGCAGAAGGCCATAAAGAGAAGGATCATTCCTCGCGTGACATCCTGGGATTTTCAGATTTGACACAGGGCCACACCTGTTCCTCAACCACACTACAGTACACGTCAACTAATGCAGTGCATGTGAACACACATACACACATACACACGCACGCATACACACATACCAGGGCCACTAAGACAAGAACAAACTCTAACGTCTACAGTATTTGAACACATACAAAGCATACTGAATAATACATACAATACTAATCTGTCATCTGATGTCTGTACCCTGAGGTTGTAACATATTTAATGCTTGGGTATGGAACATTGAAAGTACCATGTCCCATAGAGAATAACTATTAAAAATTCTGCCACTCCTATCCAAACAAACAGTCTGTGTGGTGCTAATCTGGGTTGAGATGCTTGTTAACCTCTCATGAAGCGATCTGCAGTGCTACACCAGCCAAGACTCATAACGTTATCAGGAGCCTGACCAGCGGCCTTTTTGGGGCAAAGATATCAGATGGCCCCAAATGTAGCCTGTAACAGTGTAACCCAGGGCGATGTGTGTCCCCTGGGTAATGGGGGCTCATAGGGGCTTGTCTGGGATGGGGAAGGTGATTGGTGGGGGGTGGGAGGCAACTGAGAGAGGGGAGGAGGGAGGAGGATTAGACTATTGGGCCAAGGCCCTGCCTGGGAAAACAAGCCGGCCAAGGATCCTGTGTGACCCACTCCCCACAGCTGCCACTAACCTTAGGGCCTCCTTTTTTTTTCATTGTTTGAAAAAACTTTTTTCTACCCAGAGAAATGGGGTTGCATGTTCAAAACCCGCCATTAATATGTCAAGGGCTTTGACCTCGGGAACTTGGAACAATGTGGTGAGTTGGAGAGAATACTTGGAGAAGAGGAGAGGGGCCAGAGGAGTGAGGGAGGGAATTGTGGGGGATGGGCGATGGGAAACGGACTCCTTTTCCTGTTTTGTTTCAGTATTGTTTCCTTCAAACCTCAGACGGCGAGGATGAGTCAGCTCACGGCCTAGAGGTGAGCCGGAGAGCAAGGTGTCGTTAACTCCAATCAGGGTTCAATCCCATTTGAATTTAGCAAATTCAGGAGATCAACAGACACTCTGTTCCAGAATAGAATCTCTAAGTGCCATTTGTTTAAAATGAGGATTTTTCCCATGCATGAATCAAAATTCAGTTCAGTTTCTGAATGGATGCATTGGTAACTGAACTGACCCCAACCCTAGACATCACTACAATGAAGAGGTGGTGGTGGGGAGAGGGGCATAATAATCGTTCACCTTAATATTATCAGTAAATTCCAGTTATATTCAGCCAATTCAGGAGGTCAGTTGAGACCCAGTTAGAGAACAGAAAAGTTACATTTATTTCAATGATCTGACATGTCTCACCTTAATCTCCAGAATGCTCTTGTTGCCCTTTGATGTGACGGTGGGTCTCTGAAAGTCCTCGAAGCGAGGGTCCTCTACATACAGCAGGTCAAACTGGGGCGTGGAGAAACCATCCAGGACGAACGCCACCTTGGTGACCACAGGAGTCTGCAGACCCAGGTCCTTCAGGGACGGGGTGGTACACAGGATGGCCAGCCTGTCCTCACCCTTGATGCAGTTCTGGAGGGAGAACACTCACACAGCATAAGTAACATGCACATGTACACACACACACACACACACACACACACACACACACACACACACACACACACACACACACACACACACACACACACACACACACACACACACACACACACACACCACAAGTTAAGAGAAACACTCTTAAAAAAGCCTATAGCGCTTACCCTGCTGTCACATAACAAGTACACATACTAATCCTTCACATGGCAGATGCTTTCATCCCAGGGCATATTACACACTTTCTAGTTGTACAAACTATCCATTACAGCTCCACATCTACAGCTGCTGTGGGGTTTAAGTGCCTTGCTCCGGGGCACAACAGCAGTGTGTTTATACCACCCTGGATTATAACCAAAATGCCTCCCATCACTAAGACCTATTAATCGCCCAATTCAGAGCCACATAACAGAAAGTCTCTTTTCACCTTTTATTTAAAAAATAATTATATCCGCACCTGCTCAGAGACAATGGATGTCTGTATGTAATATCTTCTTATACATAAGAGAAAGCCACCTTATATTCCTCTACATAAAGGTTGTGATGGTGCACTACTACAAATTATTCCACCCTCTGGCCTCCGATTCCAAACAGACGCATTGACACCAAGTGTGTTTGAAAGTTTCTCTGTTTCTCTGTTTACATGGCGATGAAAGCTGTGTTGACATGTCATTCTGTCAGATAGTTGTTTCCATTTGAAATGCTCAAAGACCATGAATCTGGTCCAGTTCCTATTTCTACACTCATGCTGCAGGTATGTTGTTCTGCTTCCACATCTCTACAATATCATTATTTATAAATATGGATAGTTCATCAGGCCATCTAAAAGCACAAGGTGGAACATTCCTTTCAATACTGCACATCAGAGTTCAAGGAGGTCATAATAAGGCACAGACGTTATGGCAGACAGTCAAACACTGTATATACAGTGCATTCAGAAAGTATTCAGACCCGTTGACCTTTTCCACATTTTGTTACGTTACAACCTTAATTTAAAATGGATTAAATTGTTTTTCCCTCCTCATCAATTCACATACAATACAATACTAATAGCAAAGCAAAAGCAAGTTTTTTGAATTTTTTGCAAATGTATTAAAAACAAAAAATCGGAAATATCACATTTACATTTACATAAGTATTCAGACCCTTTACTCAGTACTTTGTTGAAGCACCTTTGGCAGCGATAACAGCTTTGAGTCTTCTTGGGTATGACGCTACAAGCTTGGCACACCTGTATTTGGGGAGTTTTTCCCATTTTGGTACACTTCCCTAGATCTGTGCCTCGACACAATCCTGTCTCGGAGCTCTACGGAAAATTCTTTTGACCTCATGGCTTGGTTTTTGCTCTGACACGCACTGTCAACTGTGGGACCTTATATTTACAGGTGTGTGCGTTTCCAAATCATGTCCAATCAAGTTAATTACCACAGGTGGACTCCAATCAAGTTGTAGAAACATCTCAAGGATGATCAATGGAAACAGGAAGCACCTGAGCTCAATTTTAAGTCTCATTGCAAAGGGTCTGAATACTTAGGTAAATAAGGTATTTCTGTTTTTATTTTTAATACATTTGCTACAATTTCAATAAATCTGTTTTTGCTTTGTCATTATGGAGTATTGTGTGTAGATTGATGAGGGAAGAAACTAATTTAATAGATTTTAGAATAAGGTTATTATGTAACAAAATGTGAAAAAGGTCAAGGGGTCTGAATACTTTCCAAATGCACTGCAATTCAACCAAGCACATCCAACCCAGCTATGAATACTCAGTGTAGTGTAGAGACATGTTCACTCCATTTCTAACAGTGAGGGTGAATCTTGGCCAGTCTACTCATGAGAGTTCAACCAGTGTGTGAAGGCCGGATCAGGTCCAACATTCCTGTACCTTTCCCCTGTAATTTCTCCATCTGTGTGTTAATTTGACTGCACTGGGATAAATCAGCATCACAAAGAGTGCTTCTTGGTAGCCTACAACAAGTCTACGTTGAAACAAAAGTATACACCTCACACACATGGTTATAGGCTTACAAAAAGAAGACATGTCAGATACAGAGTTGAATAGTATTCAATTTTGAGTTTGCATACCAATATAACACTTTATCACAGAAGACTGAAATGTAACGACCCCATTTGACATAGAAACAACAGTTTTCTGTGTTTAAAAAAAAAGTTTATTAATTATGAAATTATGAAAAATATGAATATATGAATAAAGGGGAAGGGAAAAGGGAATACCTAGTCAGTTGTATAGGGAAAGGGGATACCTAGTCAGTTGTATAGGGAATGGGGGATACCTAGTCAGTTGTATAGGGAAAGGGGATACCTAGTCAGTTGTATAGGGAAAGGGGATACCTAGTCAGTTGTATAGGGAAAGGGGATACCTAGTCAGTTGTATAGGGAAAGGGGATACCTAGTCAGTTGTAAAGGGAAAGGGGGATACCTAGTCAGTTGTAAAGGGAAAGGGGATACCTAGTCAGTTGTAAAGGGAAAGGGGGATACCTAGTCAGTTGTAAAGGGAAAGGGGGATACCTAGTCAGTTGTATAGGGAAAGGGGATACCTAGTCAGTTGTATAGGGAAAGGGGGATACCTAGTCAGTTATATAGGGAAAAGGGGATACCTAGTCAGTTGTAAAGGGAAAGGGGATACCTAGTCAGTTGTATAGGGAAAGGGGGATACCTAGTCAGTTGTATAGGGAAAGGGGGATACCTAGTCAGTTGTAAAGGGAAAGGGGGATACCTAGTCAGTTGTAAAGGGAAAGGGGGATACCTAGTCAGTTGTATAGGGAAAGGGGGATACCTAGTCAGTTATATAGGGAAAGGGGAGACCTAGTCAGTTGTATAGGGAAAGGGGGATACCTAGTCAGTTATATAGGGAAAGGGGGAGACCTAGTCAGTTGTATAGGGAAAGGGGGATACCTAGTCAGTTGTAAAGGGAAAGGGGATACCTAGTCAGTTGTAAAGGGAAAGGGGGAGACCTAGTCAGTTGTATAGGGAAAGGGGGATACCTAGTCAGTTGTAAAGGGAAAGGGGATACCTAGTCAGTTATATAGGGAAAAGGGGATACCTAGTCAGTTGTATAGGGAAAGGGGGATACCTAGTCAGTTGTAAAGGGAAAGGGGATACCTAGTCAGTTGTAAAGGGAAAGGGGGATACCTAGTCAGTTGTATAGGGAAAGGGGGATACCTAGTCAGTTATATAGGGAAAGGGGGAGACCTAGTCAGTTGTAAAGGGAAAGGGGGATACCTAGTCAGTTGTATAGGGAAAGGGGGTACCTAGTCAGTTATATAGGGAAAGGGGATACCTAGTCAGTTATATAGGGAAAGGGGGACACCTAGTCAGTTGTAAAGGGAAAGGGGATACCTAGTCAGCTGTAAAGGGAAAGGGGGATACCTAGTCAGTTATATAGGGAAAGGGGATACCTAGTCAGTTATATAGGGAAAGGGGGATACCTAGTCAGTTATATAGTGAAAGGGGGATACCTAGTCAGTTGTAAAGGGAAAGGGGGATACCTAGTCAGTTATATAGGGAAAGGGGATACCTAGTCAGTTGTAAAGGGAAAGGGGGATACCTAGTCAGTTGTATAGCGAAAGGGGGATACCTAGTCAGTTATATAGGGAAAGGGGGATACCTAGTCAGTTATATAGGGAAAGGGGGATACCTAGTCAGTTGTAAAGGGAAAGGGGGATACCTAGTCAGTTGTATAGGGAAAGGGGGATACCTAGTCAGTTGTATAGAGAAAGGGGGATACCTAGTCAGTTGTAAAGGGAAAGGGGATACCTAGTCAGTTGTATAGGGAAAGGGGGATACCTAGTCAGTTGTAAAGTGAAAGGGGGATACCTAGTCAGTTGTATAGAGAAAGGGGGATACCTAGTCAGTTGTATAGAGAAAGGGGGATACCTAGTCAGTTGTAAAGGGAAAGGGGATACCTAGTCAGTTGTATAGGGAAAGGGGGATACCTAGTCAGTTGTATAGGGAAAGGGGGATACCTAGTCAGTTGTATAGAGAAAGGGGGATACCTAGTCAGTTGTATAGGGAAAGGGGGACACCTAGTCAGTTGTATAGGGAAAGGGGGATACCTAGTCAGTTGTAAAGGGAAAGGGGGATACCTAGTCAGTTGTATAGGGAAAGGGGATACCTAGTCAGTTGTAAAGGGAAAGGGGGATACCTAGTCAGTTGTATAGGGAAAGGGGATACCTAGTCAGTTGTATAGAGAAAGGGGATACCTAGTCAGTTGTGTATGAACTCGCACACCGAATCAGCGTATTCGTCAATGTTGTTATCTGACGCAATACGAAACATGTCCCAGTCCACGTGATGGAAGCCTTGGAGTGTGGAGTCAGCTTGGTCGGACCAGCGTTGGACAGACCTCAGCGTGGGAGCTTCTTTTTTTAGCTTTTGTCTGTAGGCAGGTATCAGCAAAATGGAGTCGTGGTCAGCTTTTCCGAAAGGGGGGCGGGGCAGGGCCTTATATGCGTTGCGGAAGTTAGAGTAACAGTGATCCAAGGTTTTTCCGCCCCTGGTTGCGCAATCGATATGCTGATAAAATTTAGGGAGTCTTGTTTTCAGATTAGCCTTGTTAAAATCCCCAACAACAATGAATGCAGCCTCCGGATAAATGGTTTCCAGTTTGCAAAGAGTTAAATAAAGTTTGTTCAGAGCCATCGATGTGTCTGCTTGGGGGGGATATATACGGCTGTGATTATAATCGAAGAGAATTCTCTTGGTAGATAATGCGGTCTACATTTGATTGTGAGGAATTCTAAATCAGGTGAACAGAAGGATTTGAGTTCCTGTATGTTTCTTTCATCGCACCATGCCTCGTTAGCCATAAGGCATACACCCTCACCCCTCTTCTTACCAGAAAGGTGTTTGTTTCTGTCGGCGCAATGCGTGGAGAAACCCGTTGGCTGCACCGCTTCGGATAGCGTCTCTCCAGTGAGCCATGTTTCCGTGAAGCACAGAACGTTACAGTCTCTGACGTCCCTCTGGAATGCTACCCTTGCTCGGATTTCATCAACCTTGTTGTCAAGAGACTGGACATTGGCAAGAAGAATGCTAGGAAGTGGGGCACGATGTGCCCGTCTCCGTAGTCTGACCAGAAGACCGCCACGTTTCCCTCTTTTTCGGAGTCGTTTTTTGGGGTCGCTGCATGCGATCCATTCCGTTGTCCTGTTTGTAAGGCAGAACACAGGATCCGCGTCGCGAAAAACATATTCTTGGTCGTACTGATGGTGAGTTGACGCTGATCTTATATACAGTAGTTCTTCTCGACTGTATGTAATGAAACCTAAGATGACCTGGGGTACTAATGTAAGAAATAACATGTAAAAAAACAAAAAACTGCATAGTTTCCTAGGAACGCGAAGCGAGGCGGCCATCTCTGTCGGCGCCGGAACTATAGAGTTGTATAGAGTCAGTTGTATAGAGAAAGGGGATACCTAGTCAGTTGTATAGGGAAAGAGGATACCTAGTCAGTTGTATAGGGAAAGAGGATACCTAGTCAGTTGTATAGGGAAAGGGGGATACCTAGTCAGTTGTACAACTGAATGGATTCAACTGAAATGTGTCTTCTGCATTTAACCCAACCCCTCTGAATAATAACATTCAGCCCATAAGGCCACCAGGTCAATTGACTGCAGGAAAGGGCTTCCTATAATGGATGGCACAGCACACAAACACAGTGAATCACTTTCCCGGTCTTGTAACCTCCTTTTTTCTAGTTTGACACGTTTCTCCTGCCTGTCACATGTGGCTGCCCATGGCTTTTCTTTCCTCTAACACAACTCGTGTGGAGAGTCACTGGCTCAGATTTCTGCTACGCTTGTAATTTCTGGCTGCTCGCGTCTAGCTGGAGATAGAGGAAGTGGTGCTGAATGTGGTTAGTAGCCCGGAGGGGATGAGGATGGGTACTAGATTCTGGAGTCGCGGGCCCCCATGCTTCCTATATACAGCAATCTGCCTATTTACAGCAATCTGGTGTTCCTTGTGGAACTGTGTGTGTTTTTAATAAAGGACTCCTGAAAGTGCACCGGCAGCTGATTCACCGTAGCCTCCAGTCCACACAGCTGTGGGGTGGACAAAACCAGTTCAACTCTGCCCAAAGTAGACAGCCAAGTGTAAATGTTTGCAGTGTGGTTATGGGCCATTGATATTGTATATTTACCTAGATGGCTCACTAAAGCAAACATGTCCTAGAATAATGGAATAAATCTTTACTATGGAAAGCTTGACATATGTCTTAATATTCCAAAAACCTGTCTTCGACAGTAACTGGGATGAATGGATATCATTCACAAACGGGTAAGACCTGATTAACTAATAATATCTTGTTAACAATACAATATGAAACAAAGATAAATTACGTATGATATTGCCAACTACTTTAATGTTTTTATCTTTGGATGATTAGCAAATTTAGGCATGACATGCCAGCAACAAATGCTGACACTACACATCCAAGTATATCTGACCAAATTATTGAAAGACAAGCATTGTAATTTTGAATTCTGTAAAGTGAGTGTGGAAGATGTGAATTTTTGTTGGTGTTGTCTATCAACAATGAGAAGCCACTGGGGTCTGACAACTTGGATGGAAAATTACTGAGGATAATAAATTACGATATTGCCACTTTTATTTTCCATATCTTCAATTTAAGCCTACTAGAAAGTGTGTGACCTCAGGCCTGAAGGGAAGCAAAAGTAATTCCGCTACCTAATAGTAATAAATAGGAGAGTCCTCTTTACTGGCTCAAATAGCCAACCAATCAGCCTGTTACCAAACCGTAGTAAACTTTTGGAAAAAATGGTGTTTGACCAGATACAATGCTATTTTAAAGTAAACAAATTGACAACAGACTTTCAGCACGCTTATAGGGAAGGACAATCAACAAGCACAGCACTTACACAAATGACTGATGATTGGCTGAAAGAAATTGATAAATAAAAAGATTGGGGGGGCTGTTTTGTTAGACTTCAGTGCGGCTTTTGACATTATCGATCATAGTCCGCTGCTGGAAAAATGTATGTGTTATGGCTTTACACCCCCTGCCATATTGTGGATAAAGAGTTACCTGTCTAACAGAAAATAGAAGGTGTTCTTCAATGGAAGCCTCTACAACAGAATCCAGGTAGAATCAGAAATTCCCCAGGGCAGCTGTCTAGGCCCCTTACTTTTTTCAATCTTTACTAATGACATAAGTAAAGCCAGTGTGTCTATGTACGCGGATGACTCAACACTATACACGTCAGCTATTACAGCAACTGAAATCACTGCAAAAGTTAACAAAGAGCTGCAGTTAGTTTCAGAATGGGTAGCAAGGAATAAATTATTCCTAAATATTTATAAAACCAAAAGCATTTTATTTTGGACAAATCATTCACTAAACCCTAAACCTCAATTACATCTTGTAATTAATAATGTGGAAATTGAGCAAGTAGAGGTGACTAAACTACTTGGAGTAACCCTGGATTGTAAACTATCATGGTCAAAACATATTGATACAATATTAGCTAAGATGGGTAGAAGTCTGTCCATAATAAAGCACTGCTCTGCCTTCTTAACAGCACTATCAATAAGATTGGTCCTACAGGCCGTGTTGTCAGGTGCCATGAAGAAGGACTTCAAAAAAATGCAATTGTCTCAGAGCAGGGCAACACGGCTGGCCCTTGGCTGTACACAGAGAACTAACACTAATAGTATGCATGTCAATTTCTCCTGGCTCTAAGTGGAGGAGAGATTGACTTCATCACTACTTATATTTGTGCGAGGTATTGACATGTTGAATGCACCGAGCTGTCTGTTTGAACTACTGGCACACAGCTTGGACACCCATGCATACCCTCACAAGACATGCCACCAGAGGCCTCTTCACAGTCCCCAAGTCCAGAACAGACTATGGGATGCGGACGGTACCACATAGAGCTATGACTACATGGAACTCTACTCCACATCAGGTAACTCATGCAAGCAGTAAAATTTGATTTAAAAAAATCAGATACAAATACACCTTATGGAACAGCAGGGATTCGCACACGATAGCATACGCACTATACACATACATACACATGGATTCTGTGTTGTATATACAGTTGAGTCGGAAGTTTGCATACACTTATGTTGGAGTCATTAAAACTTGTTTTTCAACCCCTCCACAAATTTCTTTTAAACAAACTATAGTTTTGGCAAAAAGGTAAGGACATCTACTTTGTGCATGGCACAAACAATTGCTTATTGCTTGGAAAATTACAGAAAATATGTCATGGCTTTAGAAGCTTCTGATAGGCTAATTGACATAATTTGAGTCAATTGGAGGTGTACCTGTGGATGTATTTCAAGGCCTACCTTCAAACTCAGTGCCTCTGCTTGACATCATGGGAAAATCGAAGGAAATAAGCCAATACCTCATAAATAAAATTGTAGACCTCCACAAGTCTGGTTCATCCTTGGGTGCCATTTCCAAATGCCTGAAGGTACCACGTTCATCTGTACAAACAATAGTATGCAAGTATAAACACCTCCTAGAGATGAACGTGCTTTGGTGCGAAAAGTGAATATCAATTCCAGAACAACAGCAAAGGACCTTGTGAAGATGCTGGAGGAAACAGGTACAAAAGTATCTATATTCACAGTAAAACGAGTCCTTTATTGACATAACCTGAAAGGCCACTCAGTAAGGAAGAAGCGACTGCTCCAAAACCGCCATAAAAAAGCCCGACTAAGGTTTGCAACTGCACATGGGGACAAATATTGTACTTTCTGGAGAAATGTCCTCTGGTCTGATGAAACAAAAACAGAACTGTTTGGCCATAATGACCATCGTTATGTTTGGAGGAAAAAGGGGGAGGCTTGCAAGCCGAAGAACACCTTCCCAACCGTGAAGCACGGAGGTAGCAGCATCATGTTGTGGCGGTCCTTTGCTGCAGGAGGGACTGGTGCACTTCACAAAATAGATGGTATCATGAGGTAGGAAAATTACGTGGATATATTGAAGCAACATCTCAAGACATCAGTCAGGAAGTTAAAGCTTGGTCGAAAATGTGTCTTCCAAATGGACAATGACCCCAAGCATACTTCTAAAGTTGTGGCAAAATGGCTTAAGGACAACAAAGTCAATGTATTGGAGTGGCCATCACAAAGCCCTGACCACAATCCTATAGAACATTTACATTTACATTACATTTAAGTCATTTAGCAGACGCTCTTATCCAGAGCGACTTACAAATTGGTGAATTCACCTTCTGACATCCAGTGGAACAGCCACTTTACAATAGTGCATCTAAATCATTTAAGGGGGGGGTGAGAAGGATTACTTTATCCTATCCTAGGTATTCCTTACACATACATACACATTTGTGGGCAGAACTGAAAAAGCATGTGCGAGCAAGGAGGCCTTCAAACCTGACTCAGTTACACCAGCTCTGTCTGTCATGTCTTGTTATGTCTGTTCCTGTCCTTTCTCTTCATTCTCTCTCTCTGCTGGTCTTTTTAGGTTACCTTCTCTGTCTCTCATCCCTCAGCTGTTCTTCATTTCCCCTAACTAGCTCATTCTCTCTTTCCCCACCTGTTCTCTCTTCCCCCTCTGATTGGGTCTCTATTTCTCTCTCTGTTCCTGCTACTTTCAGGGTCTGATTCTTGTTTGTGTTTTTTGATGCCAGAAGCAAGCTGTCGTCTCGTTTGCTTCCACCTTGTCCTGTCCTGTCGGAGTCTGCATGGCAGATGCAACCTGCATTATACTACGTGCTTTTGTTCCATTGACTACGTTGGAAGAGGATTTATGCCATTCCTGTTTTTTATTAAAGAACTCTGTTTTCTGTTAAAACCGCGTTTGGGTCTTCACTCAAGTTCATAACAGAAGAATCAGACCAAGAATGGACCCAGCGGCCCGGACCCTTTTCACTCCGCCGTCGAGATCCAGGGAGCGATGCTAGGCAGACACGAGGAGGAATTGTCTGCTGCTCAACATGCCGTTGAGACCCTGGCCGTCCAAGTCTCCGACCTCACAAGACGGGTTCACCAACTCCACCTCGATCCACCGCCCACTTCCAGGGTTTCCGAGTCTCCGGAGCCCAGGATCAACAACCCGCCGTGTTACTCTGGGGAGCCCACTGAGTGCCGCTCATTCCTCACTCAGTGTGATGTGGTGTTCTCTCTCCAGCCCAACACTTACTCCAGGAGCGCAGCCCGCATCGCCTACGTCATTTCTCTCCTTACCGGACGGGCGCGTGAGTGGGGCACGGCAGTCTGGGAGGCGAGGGCTGAGTGTATTAACCAGTATCAGGACTTTAAGGAGGAGATGATACGGGTTTTTGACCGTTCTGTTTTTGGCGAGGAGGCTTCCAGGGCCCTGTCTTCCCTATGTCAGGGGAATAGATCCATAACGGATTATTCTATTGAGTTTCGCACTCTCGCTGCCTCTAGTGACTGGAACGAGCCGGCTTTGCTCGCTCGTTTTCTGGAGGGTCTCCACGTCGAGGTTAAGGATGAGATCCTCTCCCGGGAGGTTCCTTCCAGTCTGGACTCCTTAATAGCTCTCGCTATTCGCATAGAGCGACGGTTTGATCTTCGTCGCCGAGCTCGTGGAAGGGAGCTCACGTTCTCCGTTGCTCCCCCTCTCCACATCACTGCCACCTGCCGCATCACTGCCACCCTCCCCGCCGGCTCGGATGCTGAGCCTATGCAGCTGGGGGTATTCGCATCTCGGCCAAGGAGAGGGAACGGAGAATCACCAATCGCCTCTGTCTCTACTGCGGCTCCGCTGGTCATTTTGTCACCTCATGTCCAGTAAAGGGCCAGAGCTCATCAGTAAGAGGAGGGCTACTGGTGAGCGCAACTACTCAGGCCTCTCCTTCTGGATCACGCACTACCTTTCCGGTCCATCTCCGCTGGCCCGGTTCATCTGCTTCCTGCAGTGCCTTGATAGACTCTGGGGCGGAGGGCTGTTTTATGGACGAGACCTGGGCTCGGGAACATGACATTCCTCTCAGACAGTTAGGGGAGCCCAGGGCCTTGTTCGCTTTAGATGGTAGTTCTCTCCCCAAGATTCAGCGTGAGACGCTGCCTTTAACCCTCACTGTCTCTGGTAATCATAGCGAAACCATTTCTTTTTTAATTTTTCGTTCACCTTTTACACCTGTTGTTTTGGGTCATCCCTGGCTAGTGCGCCATAACCCTTCTATTAATTGGTCTAGTAATACTATCCTATCCTGGAATGTTTCTTGTCATGTAACCTGTTTAATGTCTGCTATCCCTCCTGTTTCCTCTGTCTCTTCTTCACAGGAGGAGCCTGGCGATTTGACAGGGGTGCCGGAGGAGTATCACGATCTGCGCACGGTGTTCAGTCGTTCCAAGGCCACTTCTCTCCCTCCACACCGGTCGTATGACTGTAGTATTGATCTCCTTCCGGGAACTACTCCCCCCCGGGGTAGATTATACTCTCTGTCGGCTCCCGAACGTAAGGCTCTCGAGGATTATTTGTCGGTTTCGCTCGACGCCGGTACCATAGTCTCCTCCTCCTCCCCCGCCGGCGCGGGGTTCTTTTTTGTTCAGAAGAAGGACGGGTCCCTGCGCCCTTGCGTGGATTATCGAGGGCTGAATGACATAACAGTTAGGAATCGTTATCCGCTTCCTCTTATGTCTTCAGCCTTCGAGATCCTGCAGGGAGCCAGGTTTTTCACCAAATTGGACCTTCGTAACGCCTACCATCTCGTGCGCATCAGGGAGGGGGACGAGTGGAAGACGGCGTTTAACACTCCGTTAGGGCACTTTGAATACCGGGTTCTTCCTTTCGGCCTCGTTAACGCTCCAGCTGTCTTTCAGGCACTAGTTAACGACGTCCTGAGAGACATGCTGAACATTTTTGTTTTCGTTTACATGGATGATATCCTGATTTTTTCACCGTCTCTCTCGATTCATGTTCAGCACGTGCGACGCGTCCTCCAGCGCCTTTTGGAGAACTGTCTTTATGTGAAGGCTGAGAAGTGCACTTTTCATGCCGCCTCTGTCCCTTTTCTCGGTTCCGTTATTTCCGCTGAGGGCATTAAGATGGATCCCGCTAAGGTCCAGGCTGTCATTGATTGGCCCGTTCCTAAGTCACGCGTCGAGCTGCAGCGCTTTCTGGGCTTCGCTAATTTCTACCGTCGTTTCATCCGTAATTTCGGTCAGGTGGCAGCTCCTCTCACAGCCCTTACTTCTGTTAAGACGTGCTTTAAGTGGTCCGTTTCCGCCCAGGGAGCTTTTGATCTTCTTAAGAATCGTTTTACATCCGCACCTATTCTTGTTACACCTGACATCTCTAGACAGTTTGTTGTTGAGGTTGACGCGTCAGAGGTGGGCGTGGGAGCCATTCTTTCTCAGCGCTCTCTCTGACGGCAAGGTCCATCCTTGCGCGTTTTTCTCTCATCGCTTATCGCCGTCAGAACGTAACTATGATGTTGGTAATCGCGAACTGCTCGCCATCCGCTTAGCCCTAGGCGAATGGCGACAGTGGTTGGAGGGCGACCGTTCCTTTTGTCGTTTGGACTGACCATAGGAACCTTGAGTACATCCGTTCAGCCAAACGACTTAATGCGCGTCAGGCTCGTTGGGCTCTGTTTTTCGCTCGTTTCGAGTTTGTTATTTCTTATCGTCCGGGCTCAAGAAACACCAAACCTGATGCTTTATCTCGTCTCTTCAGTTCTTCTGAGGTCTCCACCGACCCCGATGGGATTCTCCCTGAGGGGCGTGTTGTCGGGTTGACTGTCTGGGGAATTGAGAGGCAGGTAAAGCAAGCACTCGCTCACACTCCGTCGCCGCGAGCTTGCCCTAGGAACCTTCTGTTCGTTCCCGTTCCTACTCGTCCGGCCGTTCTTCAGTGGGCCCACTCTGCCAAGTTAGCCGGCCACCCCGGCCTTCGGGTACGCTCGCTTCCATTCGCCAGCGTTTCTGGTGGCCCACTCGGGAACGTGACGCGTCGATTTGTCGCCGCTTGTTCGGTCTGCGCGCAGACTAAATCTGGGAACTCTCCCCCTGCCGGCCGTCTCAGACCGCTTCCCATTCCCTCTCGACCGTGGTCTCACATCGCTTTAGATTTTATCACCGGACTGCCTTCATCAGCGGGGAAGACAGTTATTCTTACGGTTGTCGATAGATTCTCTAAGGCGGCTCATTTCATTCCTCTCGATAAGCTCCCTTCTGCTAAGGAGACGGCTCAGATCATTATCGAGAATGTTTTCCGAATTCATGGCCTTCCGTCTGACGTCGTTTCCGACAGAGGCCCGCAGTTCACGTCTCAATTTTGGAGGGAGTTTTGCCGTTTGATTGGGGCTTCCGTCAGTCTCTCGTCCGGCTTTCATCCCCAGTCTAACGGTCAAGCCGAACGGGCCAATCAGACTGTTGGTCGCATTTTACGCAGTCTTTCTTTTCGTAACCCTGCGTCTTGGTCAGAACAGCTCCCCTGGGCAGAGTACGCCCACAACTCGCTTCCCTCGTCTGCTACCGGTCTATCCCCTTTTCAGTGTAGCCTCGGGTACCAGCCTCCGCTGTTCTCATCTCAGCTCGCCGAGTCCTGCGTCCCCTCCGCTCAGGCTTTTGTCCAGCGTTGCGAGCGCACCTGGAAGGGGTCAGGTCGGCACTTTGCCGTAATAGGGCGCAGACTGTGAGGGCCGCTAATAAGCGTAGGACCAAGAGTCCTAGATATTGTTGCGGTCAGAGAGTATGGCTCTCCACTCAGAACCTTCCCCTTAAGACAACTTCTCGCAAGTTGGCCCCGCGGGTCATTGGTCCGTTCCGTATTTCCCAGGTCATTAATCCTGTCGCAGTGCGACTTCTTCTCCCGCGCTATCTTCGTCGCGTTCACCCGGTCTTCCATGTCTCCTGTGTTAAGCCCGTTCTTCGCGCCCCGCTCGTCCCCCCCCCATCCTTGTCGAGGGCGCACCCATCTACAGGGTTCGTAAGATTTTGGACATGCGCCCTCGGGGCCGTGGTCATCAGTACCTAGTGGATTGGGAGGGGTACGGTCCTGAGGAGAGGAGTTGGGTTCCCTCTCGGGACGTGCTGGACCATTCGCTGATCGATGATTTCCTCCGTTGCCGCCAGGTTTCCTCCTCGAGTGCGCCAGGAGGCGCTCGGTGAGGGGGGGGTACTGTCATGTCTTGTTATGTCTGTTCCTGTCCTTTCTCTTCATTCTCTCTCTCTGCTGGTCTTTTTAGGTTACCTTCTCTGTCTCTCATCCCTCAGCTGTTCTTCATTTCCCCTAACTAGCTCATTCTCTCTTTCCCCACCTGTTCTCTCTTCCCCTCTGATTGGGTCTCTATTTCTCTCTCTGTTCCTGCTACTTTCAGGGTCTGATTCTTGTTTGTGTTTTTTGATGCCAGAAGCAAGCTGTCGTCTCGTTTGCTTCCACCTTGTCCTGTCCTGTCGGAGTCTGCATGGCAGGTGCAACCTGCATTATACTACGTGCTTTTGTTCCATTGACTACGTTGGAAGAGGATTTATGCCATTCCTGTTTTTTATTAAAGAACTCTGTTTTCTGTTAAAACCGCGTTTGGGTCTTCACTCAAGTTCATAACACTGTCAGGAGGAATGGGCCAAAATTCACTCAACATATTGTGGGAAGCTTGTGGATGGCTATCTGAAACATTTGACCCAAGTTAAACAATTTAAAGGCAATGCTACCAAATACTAATTGAATGTATGTAAACTTCTGACCCACTGGGAATGTGATGAAAGAAATAAAAGCTTAAATAACTACTACTATTATTTTGACATTTCACATTCATAAAATAAAGTGGTGATCCTAACTGACTTTAGACAGGGGATTTTTACTAGGATTAAATGTCAGGAATTGTGAAATACTGAGTTTAAATGTATTTGGCTAAGGTGTATGTACATTTCTGACTTCAACTGTATGTTGTAGTGGAGTGGGGGCCTGAGGGCACACACTTAATCTGGTGTGAAATCTGTTGTGAATGTATTGTAATGTTTTTAAAATTATATAACTGCCTTAATTTTGCTGGACCCCAGAAAGAGTAGCTATACCGACTGGATGGCATCTTCTGTTTGCTTTTATTTAATTGTTTCTGTTGTTAATCTTTATTGTTTTTGCTGTATTGTTTCGAAAAAGACGAACAAAATGACATTGAGTAAAGATATCCTACAGACCGACATCAAGCCCAAAGTACCACATGGCCCCAGAAATGACCCCAAATACACGTTTCTAGTAGTCGTTCTCCACCACATTACCTATCCTTTCTGCGAAAACGAATATCTATCACTGAATCAATCAATCAATCAATCAATCAATCAATCAAATGTATTAATAAATCCTATTTTACATCAGCAGTTGTCACAATGTGCATTTACAGTAA
This sequence comes from Oncorhynchus masou masou, assembly GCF_036934945.1. Lineage (NCBI taxonomy): Eukaryota > Metazoa > Chordata > Actinopteri > Salmoniformes > Salmonidae > Oncorhynchus > Oncorhynchus masou. Next base: position 14,327,451 of record NC_088233.1, on the reverse strand, counting down.
CCCAGCTTGTATTTGGCTGTACTCCTCAGTAGTACAACTAAACCGTAGCCATGAACTCAGTTGTCACAATGTTCATTTACACTAACCCAGCCTGTCTTTGGCTGTGCTCCCCACTAGAGGCCAACGTTTCCGGAACCTGGAAGTGTTTTAATAAACGTTTCGCTGACTCGTCAATACGTTGGCTCTAACTAAATTATTGAAGTCAAATTCCCATGAGCATTGTTTCCTCTAACCACAGTTGCCATGGATGGAGAAGCAGGGCTGGTTTTAAGTGTTGCAGAACCTTCCTGTTAGCAGTTCAGCTCCCCTGGACGGATTTCCAAACCCGGGTCGCTATTGAGCAATATCCCAGATGGAGTGTAAAAACAAACACACACACATACACACACTGGCCCTGCAGGCCTCGTTTACCCACACGCACGCACACAGACGCACAGACACACACACTAACCTCGCAGGCCCCGCAGGCCCCGCAGGCCCCAATCTGGTGAGTGTGTGTGCTTCTCCACAGGGAGCAACTAAACAGGTCTACTACATGGAGCAACTAAACAGGCCTACAGGGAGCAACTAAACAGGCCTATAGAGAGCAACTAAACAGGCTTACAGGGAACAACTAAGGCCTACAGGGAGCAACTAAACAGGTCTACTACATGGAGCAACTAAACAGGCCTACAGGGAGCAACTAAACAGGTCTACTAGAGGGAGCAACGAAACATGCCTACAGGGAACAACTAAACAGGCCTACAGGGAGCAACTAAACAGGCCTACTGCAGGGAGCAACTAAACAAGCCTACAGGGAGCAACTAAACAGTCCTAAAGGGAGCAACTAAACAGGCTACTAGAGGGAGCAACAAAACAGGCCTACAGGGAACAACTAAACAGGCCTGCTAGAGGGAGCAACTAAACAGGCCTACTAAAGGGAGCAACGAAACAGGCCTACAGGGAGCAACTAAACAGTCCTAAAGGGAACAACTAAACAGGCCTGCTAGAGGGAGCATCTAAACAGGCCTACAACAGGGAGCAACTAAACAGGCCTACAGGGAGCAACTAAACAGTCCTAAAGGGAGCAACTAAACAGGCTACTAGAGGGAGCAACAAAACAGGCCTACAGGGAGCAACTAAACATGCCTACTATTGGGAGCAACTAAACAGGACTACAGGGAACAACTAAACAGGCCTACTACAGGGAGCAACTAAACAGGCCTACTACAGGGAGCAACTAAACAGGCCTACAGGGAACAACTAAACAGGCCTACTACAGGAAGCAACTAAACAGGCCTACAGGGAGCAACTAAACAGACCTACAGGGAGTAACTAAACAGGCCTACAGGGAGCAACTAAACAGGCGACTAGAGGGAGTAACTAAACAGGTCTACTAGAGGGAGCAACTAAACAGGTCTACTAGAGGGAGCAACTAAACAGGTCTACTAGAAGGAGCAACTAAACAGGCTACTAGAGGGAGCAACTAAACAGGCTACTAGAGGGATTAACTAAATAGTCTACTAGAGGGAGCAACTAAACAGGTCTACTAGAGGGAGCAACTAAACAGGCTACTAGAGGGAACAATTAAACAGTCTACTAGAGGGAGCAACTGAACAGGCTACTAGAGGGTAAAATGGTACCCTGGAGAGGTTAGACACATATCCTGTGAATTATGGGAAACCTCAGTCGGTCACAACTCACTATATGGCAAAGATGAATTGTTTCATAAATGTCTCTTCTCGTTTGAGCAGTGTGGGTAGACTGTCTGAATGACCGTGGGTTGGAAGCAGAGCAGCTGTAAATAATAGGGGGTAGATATTGTAGTGAAAGAGCCGGGGCGAGTATTTGGCTGTGATTATGTGTGAACCGGCAACCCAGTACTCTCAAGATGGCGACCATAGAGATGGTGGAGCCTCTATCCACAGTCCCAGAGAGAGTCAAACAAAGCTGCCTTCTAAGATACCAACTGTACAGGCTAAGGACTGGTAATAAGAAGGAAACTGTATGCTATGCTAAAGTATGTTGACAGTTTGTGACCCCCATAGCAACCTGGCTTAGACAGTCAGATAGCTAACACAGATGACTGTAGCCATGGGGCCAGGAAGGGGAAGGGAAAGAGGCCTCGCACTTGAACCCTCAGGCCTTCCCTCAGGCTGGGCATTGGACATGCTGCTGAAAGGGTAAGAGATGGGAAAGGCAGACCAGACCAGAACAGATCAGACCAGATCAAACCAGACCAGATCAGACCAGATCAAACCAGATCAGATCAGACCAGATCAAACCAGACCAGACCAGATCAAACCAGATCAGATCAGACCAGATCAGACCAGATCAAACCAGACCAGATCAAACCAGACCAGACCAGATCAAACCAGACCAGACCAGATCAGATCAGACCAGATCAGACCAGATCAAACCAAACCAGACCTTGGTCTCTGATGTCTTGACATGGACCAACTTCATCTATGAATCCTTACAACAGGTGTTTGGCTAGTCTAGTGAATCCTCTAGTAAAACAAAATCTCTGACAGACCGTAACTACCACTGCCCTATCAACCACTCCACACACAACCCCCTGGCATCTCACTTGTCTCCCTTTCCCCCCTGTTCTGTGTGTGGTTGGCCCCCGGCTGTACTAATGTGAAAATTCACACTAACTCTGATCTATGGCTCTATCCCTCTTTTTTCATGGTCCCCTTTGGCTTTTTACCATGCCAGCTTTTCCCTGTGGATCATAAAATTAAATAAAACCTTCCTTTCATGTTTGTGTGAAAGCTGAGATTGCTTGAGCCTCGGCTTTACTTCAGATCTGAGAATCGCATATCAAGTCAATGCTGGAAGTGTTTTTTCTTCTCCTCTGACCTCTTTCCCTCAAGTCTCACTGTGGTTCTATGGAAGGGTTGTGTTTCTTCTCTTCTAGAACCGGTTGGTATGAAGTCAATGGGAAGAGGCTAAAAAAAAAGAGTGTGTGTGTGTGTGTGTGTGTGTGTGTGTGTGTGTGTGTGTGTGTGTGTGTGTGTGTGTGTGTGTGTGTGTGTGTGTGTGTGTGTGTGTGTGTGTGTGTGAGTGTGTGTACATCCGTGCAAGCTACTGTGTGCATATGTGTGTGTGCTTGACATCCTCCATGCATACAGTGAGTGAGAAAAACATTAAGAACAACTGCTTTCCATGACATAGACTGACCAGGTGAATCCAGACGTAAGCTATGATCCCTTATTGATGTAATCCACTTCAATTGGTTTAGATGATTGAGAGTGAAGGATTTTTAAGCCTTGAGACAATTGAGACATGGATTGTGTATGTGTGCCATTCAGAGGGTGAATGGACAAGACAAAGGATTGAAGTGCCTTGGAAAAAACACTGCTGGGTTTTTCACACTTTCACAGTTTCCAGTGTGTATCAAGAATGGTCCACCAACCAAAGGACATCCAGCCAACTTGACACAACTGTAGGAAGCATAAAAGTCAACATGGGCCAACATCTCTGTGGAACACTTTAGACACCATGTAGAATCCAAGCCCAACGACAAATTGCATTAGGAAGGTGTTCTTAATGTTTTGTACACTCAGAGTACAGTGTGTACATATTTTATATGCGGATTGATTACTATTCCAACCACATGACTTTACTGATGTTAAATGTCAGCCAGTGGTCTGTGCAGTCAGTCAGGCTTCCCACCATCAGGAGATGAAACTGAACACAGACCAGTTTTCTTTCCCTTTCTTTACTACTGAACAAACACAGTTGATATGGTGGAGGATGATGACAGACTCTGCTCAGATTACTGCTCTGCCATTCATATATCCAGGAGTGTCCTCTTTGGAAATAAAGGGATCGTTCTCTTGCTCATTCTCTCTCTCTCTCCCTCTCTCATTCTCTCCCTCTCTCATTCTCTCCCTCTCTCTTTCTCTCTCTCTCTCTCTCCCTCTCTGTTTCTCTCCCTCTCTCTTTCTCTCTCTCTCCCTCTCTCTCTCTCTCCCTCTCTGTTTCTTTCCCTCTCTCTTTCTCTCCCTCTCTATTTCTCTCCCTCTCTCTTTCTCTTTCTCTCCCTCTCTCTTTCTTTCTTTCTCTCTCTCTCTCTTCTCTCTCTCTCTCTCCCTCTCTCTTTCTCTCTTTCTCCCCCTCTCCCTTTCTCTCCCTCTCTCCCTCGCTTTCTCTCCCTCTCTCTTTTTCTCCCTCTCTCCCTCTCTCTTTCTCTCTCCCTCCCTCTCTCTTTCTCTCCCTCTCTCTTTCTCTCTCCCTCTCTCTTTCTCTCCCTCTCTCTCTTTCTCTCCCTCTCTCTTTCTCTCCCTCTCTCCCTCTCTTTCTCTCCCTCTCTCTTTCTCTCCCTCTCTCTTTCTCTCCCTCTCTCTTTCTCTCCCTCTCTCCCTCTCTCTTTCAATTCAATTCAGTTCAAAGGGGCCAAAGCAAGTGAAAAAAACAACAACAAAAAACAGACATTAACAGTAAACATTACACACACAAAACATTTCAAGAGAATAACAACGCTGAAAATATTTTATTATTATTGTTATTATATCCAGCCCCCCCCCCCACCACCACCACTCATGCTGTGGGTCAAAACAATAATGTTCCCGATACTGTCTCTTCCCAGAGAATGTTTCAACTCATCCTGTCTCTTCCCAGAGAATGTTTCAACTCATCCTGTCTCTTCCCAGAGAATGCTCCAACTCATCCTGTCTCTTCCCAGAGAATGCTCCAACTCATCCTGTCTCTTCCCAGAGAATGCTCCAACTCATCCTGTCTCTTCCCAGAGAATGCTCCAACTCATCCTGTCTCTTCCCAGAGAATGCTCCAACTCATCCTGTCTCTTCCCAGAGAATGTTCCAACTCATCCTGTCTCTTCCCAGAGAATGTTTCAACTCATCCTGTCTCTTCCCAGAGAATGTTTCAACTCATCCTGTCTCTTCCCAGAGAATGCTCCAACTCATCCTGTCTCTTCCCAGAGAATGCTCCAACTCATCCTGTCTCTTCCCAGAGAATGCTCCAACTCATCCTGTCTCTTCCCAGAGAATGCTCCAACTCATCCTGTCTCTTCCCAGAGAATGCTCCAACTCATCCTGTCTCTTCCTAGAGAATGCTCCAACTCATCCTGTCTCTTCCCAGAGAATGCTCCAACTCATCCTGTCTCTTCCTAGAGAATGTTTCAACGCATCCTGTCTCTTCCCAGAGAATGTTTCAACTCATCCTGTCTCTTCCCAGAGAATGTTTCAACTCATCCTGTCTCTTCCCAGAGAATGTTTCAACTCATCCTGTCTCTTCCCAGAGAATGTTTCAACTCATCCTGTCTCTTCCCAGAGAATGTTTCAACTCATCCTGTCTCTTCCCAGAGAATGCTCCAACTCATCCTGTCTCTTCCCAGAGAATGCTCCAACTCATCCTGTCTCTTCCCAGAGAATGCTCCAACTCATCCTGTCTCTTCCCAGAGAATGCTCCAACTCATCCTGTCTCTTCCCAGAGAATGCTCCAACTCATCCTGTCTCTTCCTAGAGAATACTCCAACTCATCCTGTCTCTTCCCAGAGAATGCTCCAACTCATCCTGTCTCTTCCTAGAGAATGCTCCAACTCATCCTGTCTCTTCCCAGAGAATGCTCCAACTCATCCTGTCTCTTCCCAGAGAATGCTCCAACTCATCCTGTCTCTTCCCAGAGAATGCTCCAACTCATCCTGTCTCTTCCTAGAGAATGCTCCAACTCATCCTGTCTCTTCCCAGAGAATGCTCCAACTCATCCTGTCTCTTCCTAGAGAATGTTTCAACTCATCCTGTCTCTTCCTAGAGAATTCTTCAACTCATCCTGTCTCTTACTAGAGAATGCTTCATGCTTCAACTCATCCTGTCTCTTACTAGAGAATGCTTTATGCTTCAACTCATCCTGTCTCTTACTAGAGAATGCTTCATGCTTCAACTCATCCTGTCTCTTACTAGAGAATGCTTCATGCTTCAACTCATCCTGTCTCTTACTAGAGAATGCTTCATGCTTCAACTCATCCTGTCTCTTACTAGAGAATGCTTCATGCTTCAACTCATCCTGTCTCTTACTAGAGAATGCTTTATGCTTCAACTCATCCTGTCTCTTACTAGAGAATGCTTTATGCTTCAACTCATCCTGTCTCTTACTAGAGAATGCTTTATGCTTCAACTCATCCTGTCTCTTACTAGAGAATTCTTCAACTCATCCTGTCTCTTCCCAGAGAATGCTCCAACTCATCCTGTCTCTTCCCAGAGAATGCTCCAACTCATCCTGTCTCTTACTAGAGAATGTTTCAACTCATCCTGTCTCTTCCTAGAGAATTCTTCAACTCATCCTGTCTCTTACTAGAGAATGCTTCATGCTTCAACTCATCCTGTCTCTTACTAGAGAATGCTTCATGCTTCAACTCATCCTGTCTCTTACTAGAGAATGCTTCATGCTTCAACTCATCCTGTCTCGTACTAGAGAATGCTTCATGCTTCAACTCATCCTGTCTCTTACTAGAGAATGCTTCATGCTTCAACTCATCCTGTCTCGTACTAGAGAATGCTTCATGCTTCAACTCATCCTGTCTCTTACTAGAGAATGCTTCATGCTTCAACTCATCCTGTCTCGTACTAGAGAATGCTTCATGCTTCAACTCATCCTGTCTCTTACTAGAGAATGCTTCATGCTTCAACTCATCCTGTCTCTTACTAGAGAATGCTTCATGCTTCAACTCATCCTGTCTCTTACTAGAGAATGCTTCATGCTCCAACTCATTCTGTCTCTTCCCAGAAAATGCTCCAACTCATCCTGTCTCTTACTAGAGAATGTTTCAACTCATCCTGTCTCTTACTAGAGAATGCTTCATGCTTCAACTCATCCTGTCTCTTACTAGAGAATGCTTCATGCTTCAACTCATCCTGTCTCGTACTAGAGAATGCTTCATGCTTCAACTCATCCTGTCTCTTACTAGAGAATGCTTCTTGCTTCAACTCATCCTGTCTCGTACTAGAGAATGCTTCATGCTTCAACTCATCCTGTCTCTTACTAGAGAATGCTTCTTGCTTCAACTCATCCTGTCTCTTACTAGAGAATGCTTTATGCTTCAACTCATCCTGTCTCTTACTAGAGAATGATTCATGCTTCAACTCATCCTGTCTCTTACTAGAGAATGATTCATGCTTCAACTCATCCTGTCTCTTACTAGAGAATGCTTCATGCTTCAACTCATCCTGTCTCGTACTAGAGAATGCTTCATGCTTCAACTCATCCTGTCTCTTACTAGAGAATGCTTCATGCTTCAACTCATCCTGTCTCGTACTAGAGAATGCTTCATGCTTCAACTCATCCTGTCTCTTACTAGAGAATGCTTCTTGCTTCAACTCATCCTGTCTCGTACTAGAGAATGCTTCATGCTTCAACTCATCCTGTCTCTTACTAGAGAATGCTTCTTGCTTCAACTCATCCTGTCTCTTACTAGAGAATGCTTTATGCTTCAACTCATCCTGTCTCTTACTAGAGAATGATTCATGCTTCAACTCATCCTGTCTCTTACTAGAGAATGCTTTATGCTTCAACTCATCCTGTCTCTTACTAGAGAATGCTTCATGCTTCAACTCATCCTGTCTCGTACTAGAGAATGCTTCATGCTTCAACTCATCCTGTTTCTTACTAGAGAATGCTTCTTGCTTCAACTCATCCTGTCTCTTACTAGAGAATGCTTTATGCTTCAACTCATCCTGTCTCTTACTAGAGAATGATTCATGCTTCAACTCATCCTGTCTCTTACTAGAGAATGCTTCATGCTTCAACTCATCCTGTCTCTTACTAGAGAATGCTTTATGCTTCAACTCATCCTGTCTCTTACTAGAGAATGCTTCATGCTTCAACTCATCCTGTCTCTTACTAGAGAATGCTTCATGCTTCAACTCATCCTGTCTCGTACTAGAGAATGCTTCATGCTTCAACCCATCCTGTCTCTTACTAGAGAATGCTTCATGCTTCAACTCATCCTGTCTCTTACTAGAGAATGCTTCATGTTTCAACTCATCCTGTCTCTTACTAGAGAATGCTTCATGTTTCAACTCATCCTGTCTCTTACTAGAGAATGCTCCAACTCATCCTGTCTCTTACTAGAGAATGTTTCAACTCATCCTGTCTCTTCCTAGAGAATTCTTCAACTCATCCTGTCTCTTCCTAGAGAATGCTTCAACTCATCCTGTCTCTTACTAGAGAATGCTTCATGCTTCAACTCATCCTGTCTCTTACTAGAGAATGCTTCATGCTTCAACTCATCCTGTCTCGTACCAGAGAATGCTTCATGCTTCAACTCATCCTGTCTCTTACTAGAGAATGCTTCTTGCTTCAACTCATCCTGTCTCTTACTAGAGAATGCTTCTTGCTTCAACTCATCCTGTCTCTTACTAGAGAATGCTTCATGCTTCAACTCATCCTGTCTCTTACTAGAGAATGCTTCATGCTTCAACTCATCCTGTCTCGTACTAGAGAATGCTTCATGCTTCAACTCATCCTGTCTCTTACTAGAGAATGCTTCATGCTTCAACTCATCCTGTCTCTTACTAGAGAATGCTTCATGCTTCAACTCATCCTGTCTCTTACTAGAGAATGCTTCATGCTTCAACTCATCCTGTCTCTTACTAGAGAATGCTTTATGCTTCAACTCATCCTGTCTCTTACTAGAGAATGCTTCATGCTTCAACTCATCCTGTCTCGTACTAGAGAATGCTTCATGCTTCAACTCATCCTGTCTCTTACTAGAGAATGCTTCTTGCTTCAACTCATCCTGTCTCTTACTAGAGAATGCTTTATGCTTCAACTCATCCTGTCTCTTACTAGAGAATGCTTCATGCTTCAACTCATCCTGTCTCTTACTAGAGAATGCTTTATGCTTCAACTCATCCTGTCTCGTACTAGAGAATGCTTCATGCTTCAACTCATCCTGTCTCTTACTAGAGAATGCTTCATGCTTCAACTCATCCTGTCTCTTACTAGAGAATGCTTCATGCTTCAACTCATCCTGTCTCTTACTAGAGAATGCTTCATGTATTTATTTTATTTCACCTTTATTTAACCAGGTAGGCTAGTCGAGAACAAGTTCTCATTTACAACTGCAACCTGGCCAAGATAAAGCAAAGCAGTGTGACACAAACAACAAAACAGAGTTATACATGGAAAAAACAAACATACAGTCAGTAATACAGTAGAACAAGTTTATATACAGTGTGTGCAAATGAGGTGGGATAAGGGAGGTATAAGGCAATAAATAGGCCATAGTGGCAAAATAATTACAATATAGCAATTAAACACTGGAGTGATAGATGTGCAGAAGATGAATGTGCAAGAAGAGATACTGGGGTGCAAAGGAGCAAAATAAATAAATAACAGTATAGGGATGAGGTAGTTGGATGGGCTGTTTACAGATGGGCTATGTACAGGTGCAGTGATCTGCGAGCTGCTTTGACACCTGGTGCATTACGTTAGTGAGGGCGATATGAGTCTCCGGCTTCATTGATTTTTGCAGTTCGTTCCAGTCATTGGCAGCAGAGATCTGGAAGGGAAGATGCATCAAAGGAGGAATTGGCTTTGGGGGTGACCAGTGAAATATCCCTGCTATGGTGGGTGCTGCTATGGTGACCAGTGAGCTGAGATAAGGTGGGACTTTACCTAGCAAAGAATTATAGATGACCTGGAGACAGTGGGTTTGGCGACGAATATGAAGCGAGGGCCAGCCAACGAGAGCATACAGGTTGCAGTGGTGGGTAGTATATGGGGCTTTGGTGACAAAACGGATGGCACTGTGATAGACTGCATCCTATTTTGAAAATTACATCGCCGAAATCAAGGATCGGTCGGATAGTCAGTTTTACGAGGCTATGTTTGGCAGCATGAGTGAAGGATGCTTTGTTGCGAAATAGGAAGCCGATTCTAGATTTAATTTTGAATTGGAGATGCTTAATGTGAGTCTGGAAGGAGAGTTTGCAGTCTAACCAGACACCTAGGTATTTGTAGTTGTCCACGTATTCTAAGTCAGAGCCGTCCAGAGTAGTGATGCTGGACGGGCGAGCAGGTGCGGGCAGTGATCGGTTGAAGAGCATGCATTTAGTTTTATTTGCATTTAAGAGCAGTTGGAGGCCATGGAAGGAGAGTTGTATGGCATTGAAGCTCATCTGGAGGTTAGTTAACACAGTGTCCAAAGAGGGGCCAGAAGTATACAGAATGGTGTCGTCTGCGTAGAGGTGGATCATATAATCACCAGCAGCAAGAGCAACATCATTGATGTATACAGAGAAGAGAGTCGGCCCGAGAATTGAACCCTGTGGCACCCCCATAGAGACTGCCAGAGGTCTGGACAACAGGCCCTCCGATTTGACACACTGAACTCTATCTGAGAAGTAATTGTTGAACCAGGCGAGGCAGTCATTTGAGAAACCAAGGCTGTCGGGTCTGCCAATAAGAATGTGGTGATTGACAGAGTCGAAAGCCTTGGCCAGGTCGATGAATACGACTACACAGTAATGTCTCTTATCGATGGTGGTTATGATGTTGTTTAGAACCTTGAGCGTGGCTGAGGTGCACCCATGACCCGCTCTGAAACCAGATTGCATAGCGGAGAAGGTACGGTGGGATTCAAAATGGTCGGTAATCTGTTTGTTAACTTGGCTTTCGAAGACCTTAGAAAGACAGCTAGCTTTAAGTGCCAGCTGTCAGAGCAGCTCACAGATCACTGCACCTGTACATAGCCCATCTGTAAACAGCCCATCTATTTACCTACCTCATCCCCATACTGTATTTATTTATTTATCTTGCTCCTTTGCACACCAGTATCTCTACTTGTTCATTCATCTTCTGCACATCTACCATTCCAGTGTTTAATTGCTATATTGTAATTGCTTCGCCACCATGGCCTATTTATTGCCTTAACTCCCTTATCTTACCTAATTTGCACTCACTGTATATAGACTTCTTGTTTTCTTTTGTTCTACTGTATTATTAACTATGTTTTGTTTATTCCATGTGTAACTCTGTGTTGTTGTATGTGTCGAATTGCTATGCTTTATCTTGACAAGGTCGCAGTTGCAAATGAGAACTTGTTCTCAACTAGCCTACCTGGTTAAATAAAGGTTAAATATTTTAAATCCCTCATCCCCTTCTCATCCCTTCTCTCCTGTTGTCTCTCAGTGCTGATTCCGTCCCTCCCTGGGGCCGTTTTGAGCACTTTCTAACCTAATCACAGGCCACACCAGGAGGGGGTCAGTAAAAGGGAAACTGAAAGGCGAGCTGTTTTGTGTGTGTGTGTGTGTGTGTGTGTGTATCAGGAGTGGGGGTTGGTTGTAGCTGATACAGCTCAGGGTAGTTGGAGATTTTGTTGTTTGGCTAAGATGTGAGATACAGTGCTAGAACAGGGTGTGTGTAATTGTCTCCTAAAGGTGTCAGAATGGTTCATTTCGGCTGAACGAGTGTGCTCCCATACTGCCTTAAAAGACCTTCACTTGAAAAATGAGAAAAAAGCAGCAATAGTACTGTTTGTCCATTTTGAGACGCCGTAGCCAGTATACACTTCGTCAACGACGATGGGGCGGAGACTTCGGCTGCTGACTTCGACTTGCCTCGAGAAAAAATGTAGTGTGCCCAAACAGCCAAAGTCCAAAACGAACAAAAAATGTACAAAACGTCATTATAAAATACTGTATGAACGAACTGACAGAACTGACGCCTTACGGGGGTCATGACTAAACCCGCCAGAGTATACCTCACGTTGCAAGATAACAAACAAACCTGTCCTGTTCCCCTCCCTTCTTCCCAAAAACAAGACATCCAACATCAGATAGAGGCCACTTGTGTGTAAATGAGTATTTGTTGTGGTTCATTGAATAACACGTTACAATGTGGTCCAACTCCGACCCCACCCCCAACACACCACCAACCCCCGACACACCACCAACCCCCAACACTAAGGTGTACCAGTCCTTAATCTTTCTTCTCTTTTTTCAAAGCAGGGGCTAACATTTGAAAAACAACTGCAATGAAACCTGAGCTTCCAGATAGTTATCAGGGTTCCTTATAAAAGTGGAACGAACTTAGAGTCAGGTCAGGCGTTCTTAATGCCATAGTAACCATGGCAACCATGGCATCACCCAAATACATGTGTACGTACCATAGCTTTCCTAGAATAAGGAGAATCAACCCAGATTGAAGCAAGATAATAAACCTCTGTGTCTCAAATGCCAAACTATTCCCAACGTAGTGCACTACTTTTTACCAGGGCCCTATTGAACCCTATTCCCTACGTAGTGCACTACTTTTGACCAGGTCCCTATTGAATCCTATTCCCTACGTAGTGCACTACTTTTGACCAGGGCCTATTAAAGTGCCATTTGGAATCCATGCAGACAAAGAGAATCCCCCAGATTGAAGCCTGATTATACTCCAGGTTAGCTACTGTAACATTACTGTGTGACTCAGAAGTGATGACTCCATCACATTTGAAGCGTGGGTTTTCCATTTCCTTTCCCCTCAATTTATACAAATCTATCTATCTCTGTTCCCCCTATCATTGAACTTATTTTCTTTCAGGGGCCTTAACGACAATACCAGCCACATAGTGTGTGTGACGGGGCCCGGAGGTATTTTGTTTTTGCACAGGCAGGCAGGCAGATCTCCAGTTGGTCGTCTCAACAGACAGACAGACACTCAACGGGAAAAAGGTCTTGCTAAACCTCAATCCTAGTTCAATAAAGGTTAAATAAGACACTCACCACAGTGAAGACCTTGCCTTCCTGGGCTGTGGGGATGAGCACCATCTGAGGCTGGAGGGTAGAGTGAAGGTAGAAGCCCTGGGCCACCACCGTGCTGCCTCCACTATTAGGGACACAGAGATAGGAGCCATGAATAATGATACAATGGGATCTCTATGGGGTAAAACGGCTGTTGGTTATTAGACACTAGCTGCCTGTAAGAGCAATGCATAAAGATGCATTGTGATTTTAACGGGGAAACCGGCTGTCCTGGCCATAAACGTTATCCACCACTAGCGCCCCATGTCATCACCTCCCTCATGCTACTTCCAGTCATAAAGCCTAGTGCTAATGTGTCCCTCTTCGCCCACTTATCCTCTGTGAATATCTTTCTCACTTTCTCTTCTCCTTTATACTCCACACACTGCTTCCTGTTATTTATGCCTGTGACTTGTCTGTTTTCATTAACTCCCCCCTGCTCTCCATCATTCCTTCTCTGACACCTGTATCCTATACAGTATGGAACCTCTTCCTATGGATAATAATGTCTAATCTCTTTCCCTGCCTTCCTCATATGGTGTGGAAGTTAGAATTCATCACCATTTACAGACTAACTAACTGACTGGCTGACTGGCTGACGGACTGGCTGACTGACTCATATAAAGTACCTGATTTAGGATCGTTTGGGCTGGTTGGAGGGGGTGAGAGGGTTAAGGTTAGTATTGGGGTAGTATTGGATAGGGGAACAGACCTGATAAAGGATTGTGTGGGCTGGATGGAGGGGATGAGAGGGTTAAGGTTAGTATTGGGGTAGTATTGGATAGGGGAACAGACCTGATAAAGGATTGTGTGGGCTGGATGGAGGGGATGAGAGGGTTAAGGTTAGTATTGGGGTAGTATTGGATAGGGGAACAGACCTGATAAAGGATCTTGTGGGCTGGATGGAGGAGATGAGAGGGTCTTCGTTGTAGGTGAAGAGTACAGGAGCCTCCCGGACAACAGAGTCCACCCTCATATACACCGCCTGGCGGGATGGGGCCGACTGGGGAGGGGTCCTGCACATCAGCATAGTACCTGATACTCTGGAGAAAGAGACAGAATACAAATCAACACAATTCATCACATATTGATAATGCCCACATCAGCTCTAGACTCGACGCTAATGCCAACCTCAAAACACAAACCTATTAAACCCAGTGCACAGTATATTGTACATACACACACAAGCATTTTTACTCGAAGCAAAAACATTAGGACCTCACCTCAGGATTTCACAGGTGGCGTTTCCCACAGTGACCTGTCTGGTGTTTCCGCTGTCTAAGAAAGAGCCTCTGATGGTGAGCATGGTTCCTCCTAACTTAGGGCCAAACACAGGGAAGATCTCTCTGATCACTGGGTTCTAGAGGGAGAGAGGAAGGGAGATGAATTACTTCAAATCCAACAACCACAACCACAACAACAACCACAACTACAACAACAACCACAACAACCACAACAACAACCACAACTACAACCACAACAACAACAACCACAACAACAACCACAACAACAACCACAACTACAGTTTGTTTGGAAATCAGTCAGTTAATAACCTTTTACTGCAGTGGGCTGAATCAGGGTCACACACAGTGATACTTGGTAGTCTTAAATAAATCTACTTTCAAACAAAAATACACACCTCACACACATGGTTATGGGCTTAAAAAAAGAAGACCACTGTACCATGTCAGATATAGATTTGAAATGTATTAAATTTTGAGTTTGTGTCCCAATATTACACTTTATATACAATAGTGCTATTTCAGCCACACCCGTTGCTGACAGGTGTATAACATCGAGTACACAGCCATGCAATCTCCATAGACAAATATTGGCAGTAGAATGGCCTTACTCAAGGGTTCAGTGACTTTCAATGTGGCTCCGTCTGCCTGGTCAACTGTAAGTACTGTTATTGTGAAGTGGAAACGTCTAGGAGCAACAACAGCTCAGCTGCGACGTGGTAGGCCACACAAGCTCACAGAACGGGACAGCTGAGTGCTGAATCGTGTAGCGTGTAAAAATCGTCTGTGCTCGGTTGCAACACTTACTACCAAGTTCTAAACTGACTCTGGAAGCAATGTCAGCACAATAACTGTTTTTTGGGAGCTTTATGAAATGGGTTTCCATGGCCGAGCCGCCGACACAAGCCTAGGATCACCACGCACAATTAGGGCTGGGCGATATGGGCAAAATATCATATAACGGTATTTTATGTTTTTGAATAATAAAAGTACGTGACCCTAGAGTGGCTACACATACATTCCAAGTGATTTCAATGGGTCTTTCTCCAAACTGGCTGTTTTATACTGTTCAATTCAACTTCAACCCAAAATAATTTCTACATTCCTGCACTCATTGGAGATAATTTCCACACTGCCACGTAGAGCTGCACGATATGGGAAAACAATCTAGGCCTTATTTTTAATCAAATGTTGAAATTCCGATTTGACTTGAGATTTAGCGCAAAACACTTGGGTGAACTGTTGGAATCATGGAAATATAATGGTTATTCTAATTCTATAGTTAGAATTTAATAATAGTGGGCACTTCGAATACAGTATTGTTTGACATGACAACAAATGAAAATGCCAGGGAGAAGTTATTGTGACAGGGTAGGAACCAAAGTGTTGATAGGTGACTATTAGTTGATTACACTATTAGTTTATGTTTATTACATCTGCAGTGAATCTTTGGCTTCATTTAATGTTATCTCTTAGCTACTTAATGTAGCTAACATTCTTGTGTATTCCTCATTAATTTAAAAGCTACTGTGGCACAAACAACATGCTGATTTAGGTCTACACCATCACTGGTATTATCAGGCTGTATAGCTAATTATGTTTACTCCTGACTCAGTACATTTATTAGCTAGCTAGTGATTAGCATTAGCTATTAGCAATTAGCATTAGAAATTAGCATTAGCGGCGAACAAGATTTAGGCCCAACTTGCTAAGAAAATACAAAATAGATGTTTGCAGATGTAATAAATATAAACTAATAGTGTAATCACAGAATGCTTGTGGATTTATATTAAGAAGCAAAGTGAAAACAGCATCGTTGTCATCAACATTGTTGCATATGCTGCATTGACCATGCAGACTGAACACAGGTGTTTCCTGGTCGAGGAACAACAAATTGAGTGACAGAGTGCGTATGTGTGTGTGGAAAGCGGCATGGAGAGAGAGCGGGGGAGAGCTGACTCAAGTAGCTAAGTAAACTACAAAAATGGACGTTACACACAGCGTATCCCATTTAACAAACCAAACATTGAAATACCGTTATAGAAGGCAAAGTAAAAACCCAAACCGGGCCGTGCATCAATACCGGTATATCGTAAAATATCGTATACTGCCAAGCCCTATGCGCAATGCCAAGCGTCAGCTGGAATTTTATAAAGCTCGCCGCCAAACATGTTCTCTGGAGTGATGAATCATGTTTCACCATCGGGCAGTCCGACTGGCAAATCTGGGTTTGGCGGATGCCAGGAGAACACTAAGTTTGGTGGAGGAGGAATAATGGTCTGGGGCTGTTATTCATGGTTCGGGCTAGGCCCCTTTAGTTCCAGTGAAGGGAAATCTTAACGCTACAGCATACAATGACATTCTAGACGATGCTGTGCTTCCAACTGTGTGGCAACAGTTTGGGGAAGGCCCTTTCCTGTTTCAGCATGACAATGCCCCCGTGCACAAAGCGAGGTCCATATTGAAATGGTTTGTCGAGATCAGTGACTGGCCTGCACAGAGTCCTGACTTCAACCCCTTTGGGATGAATTGGAACGCCGACATCGAGCCAGGCCTAATCGCTCAACATCAGTGCCCGAACTCACTAATCCTCTTGTGGCTGAATGAAAGTAAATCCCCTCAGCAATGTTCCAACTTCTGGTGGAAAGTCTTCCCAGAAGAGTGGAGACTGTTATAGCAGCAAAGGGGGGTCCTCCCGAGTGGTGCAGTGGTCTAAGGCACTTCTACACATTTGCTAGCTGTGCCACTAGAGATCTTGGTTCGAGTCCAGACACAATTGGTTTGAGTCCAGACACAATTGGCCCAGCGTTGTCTGGGTTAGGGGAGGATTTGGCCGGCAGGGATATCCTTGTCCCATCACGCTCTAGCGACTCCTGTGGCGGGCCGGGCGCATGCACGCTGACACGGTCGCCAGGTGTACGGTGTTTCCTCCATCACTTTGGTGGGCTGGCTTCATGTCAAGAAGCAGTGCGGCTTGGTTGAGTTGTGTTTCGGAGGATGCATGGCTCTCGACCTTCTCCTCTTCCATGTCCGTACGGGAGTTGCAGCGATGAGACAAGACTGTCACTACCAATTGGATACCATGAAATTGGGGGGGGAGGTGTAAAAGTAAAAAATATATATAAAATAATAATAAATAGCAGCAAAGGGCAATTTGGTCATTTGACTGCAGGAAAAGCCTACTGTACATCAATCTGTCCAACCATCTTACATACTGTACCTACAGTGTCTATGACATTGTTCACCAACTGTAGTTGGAGAGATACAGAGAGAGAACCAAAGCCTGCACACATTGTAGCTCTCCAGGCCAGGGTTACGACTACTGTCACTGAGTTCGTATTGTGATTGTGAGTGGAGACAGTATTTAGTGCTTACCACGAAGGTGAAGCCCTGTTGTTGGGCCATCTCCTTTCCACTGTGGACCTTCACCACATTGCTAGCCTGAGACGAGTTCACAGGAGACACTGGAGCACACACCAACCTACACACACACACACACACACAGAGACGTGTACACACACAAACACACACAATTCAACAAAAAATAATTTATCCCACAAAAGAGGACCAAGAAGGCAAAAAACAAAACTTGTGTGCTCACTCTGGTTGGAGTAAGCAAGAATTTAACCTAATTTGATGATATCCCTACTACGCCACAGCAATGAAACACAATGAAGCCATCTTTCAGGGGGGTGTTTTTCAATCTTCTATACAATGAGTTGACTATGACATGGGGGATGTTTGGGCACAAGGGTCTTTGAGTTAAACGCTGCTATCTGGCATGGCCTCTTGGACTACGAAGAGTGAAATTCTGTACACAGCCATTCTCCCACTAATTTAACACTTATTGAAGTCATGAGCAGAATGCGAGGCAGGAATGGCGGAACGCCTTGACGCTTGGAGTTCTCATTCCATGGCGCCCTTTCCTTAACATTCTTCATTCAACTGTTTAACCCTCTAACCCTTATCCTAACACATGAACATGCAGTACTCCCATCCATGCACGCACACACACACACACACACACACACACACACACACACACACACACACACACACACACACACACACACACACACACACACACACACACACACACACACACACACACACACACACACACACACACACACACACACATACACACACACACACATACACACACACACACACACACACACACACACACACACACACACACACACACACACACACACACACACACACACACACACACACACACACACACACACACACACACACACACACACACACACACACACACACACACACACACACACACACACACACACACCCTCCTTGTGAGTCCTCTCTCACCTGTAACTGGTGCTCTCTCGTTTCAGAAGTTTACATGGTGCTCCAGCCAGGTCCAGGCTGATGAGTGTATGGTCAAACCTCTCTGTCTTGTTGAAGCCAAAGTTCCTCCCACACACCGTCACCTTGGTGTCTCCTCCCAGGGGGCCGTTGGCTGGGGAGATCTACCCAAAAAGAACACCAACCCTCAGACAACCCTCAAACAACCTTCAAACAACACAGAAAGAGAAAACCCTGTCTAGATCCAGGTGCTGGTATTAAAAAACAAGTGTGAAAAACTGACACTAGAAAAGACAGGCAACCAGACAAACAATCTTCAAACTATCCTTCAAACAACAATAGAGGAAGGAGTCTCTTACAAACTCTCCAGTAAAAGACTGGCTTTTTCACAGCCAAACCCTGCTGAGTCTTTTCCTTGTATCCAGGTTACTGGTGGGAGCTTTGTACTTCGCAAAAGGGTATGTGACACATTCAATAAGAAATATCCTCAGATGACACTAGTCACTGTCTGCTTGTCCTTGTCCATGTAGACACTGTCACAGTATGGACTGTCACAATAAAGACAAAAACAACAACAATTCCAGTGTTCTCACAATATGGACTGTCACAATAAAGACCAAAACAACAACAATTCCAGTGTTCTCACAATATGGACTGTCACAATAAAGACCAAAACAACAACAATTCCAGTGTTCTCACAATATGGACTGTCACAATAAAGACCAAAACAACAACAATTCCAGTGTTCTCACAATATGGACTGTCACAATAAAGACCAAAACAACAACAACCCAGTGTTTGGATCAGAAGGTAGGACATCGAGGTGTGGGGTAATGCCATTAGGAAATGTTGTGTTTATGGACAATAAAGCTTTTTGAACCTGAACTGGCTAGTTACCATGGTGATGATGGGAGGGCAGGAGTCCTGGGTCCAGAGGGAGGTTGGGTGACACTGGGCCAACCTGGTGCAACGGCCGTCACACCAGCCACATCCCATAAACCTCGGCGCCAGCAAGCAGGAACTACACGTCCACTGCTGCTCACAGCCAGGACCAATCAGAGGCACCTTGGTGATCTGGGGGCACACAGGACAACCAATCAGAATACAGACACAACACACTGCTAAACAGGTTCGATTCCAAGTTTGATTCCAGCATTGATCATACAACTAACTGTAAGTCACTTTGGATAAAATTATTTTCTAAATAAACCACATACTGTGATGTACCTCTGTCATACATGGTGGGGTTTTCTCTCTGATCAATAGGCATACAGGAAAACATTCACTCTGAACTGTTGGCTGGGCATTTGTAGGACATTGACGTCAAGCTCTCAGGACATTGTTTCCAATCATCTGTTGGCTCTGGTCCATGTTGAACACCGTGTCTCGGTGCCAGGGGGCTGTTGTTTCCATCATACCAGTAATGTGAAGAATGCCTGAGTTCTGATTATAATACAGTGTGTGTGTGTGTCTTTGAGTGTGTCATTATACACTACGTGTCTTAGTGTTAGTGTGTGTGTCTCCATAGTGTATGTGCATGCATGTGTGTGTGTGTGTGAGCCTGCTCTCTATTCACCTTATTTCCTGTCACCAACAATAGGGAGCCATCCTGGCTGCGCTGTGGAGAGCCAGTGTGGCCCTGTGGGAACAGGAGTGCCACCTCGGGGGAAACAGAGCGTGAGGGGTCCAGGCGGAAGTCCACGTGGGGCGTGCTGCGTTTGGAACGGGAAACTACCACCTGGGGAAGACAGAGGCCAGGCCAGGTCAGTAAAACACAAAGTTACACCATCTAATGTGAAAAACAGCCCTGTCTACCGGAGATGCCACACGTACCTCACGTTCTTAATAATAGGTCAATGTAATGATGTAGAAATGCACTGTGGGGTACTGTACTTGGCATGGTATTTTGAATTCACTGTTTCGTTGTTGTGGTTGCTGGTGTTTTCAGTCAACGTGAACTGGGCATGGGGATTTGATAGGACTCTTTATTGCTGAGCAAATCTGCTGCTGTTTCTTCTAATATACAAGATTGAAGGTCGCAATAGATTAGAACGGGGACAGAAAGGGGTAACGTCATGGTATCTTGTGGTGTTGACCAGGGTATCTTGTGGTTTGACCAGGGTATCTTGTGGTCTTGACCAGGGTATCTTGTGGTCTTGACCAGGGTATCTTGTGGTCTTGACCAGGGTAAATTGTGATGTTGACCAGGGTAAATTGTGATGTTGACCAGGGTAACGTGTGATGTTGACCAGGGTAAATTGTGATGTTAACCAGGGTAACTTGTGATGTTGACCAGGGTAACTTGTGGTATGACCAGGGTATCTTGAGGTGTTGACCAGGGTATCGTGTGATGTTGACCAAGGTAACTTGTGGTATGACCAGGGTATCTTGTGATGTTGACCAGGGTAACTTGTGGTATGACCAGAGTATCTTGTGGTCTTGACCAGGGTATCTTGTGATGTTGACCAGGGTATCTTGTGGTCTTGACCAGGGTATCTTATGGTGTTGACCAGGGTATCTTGTGGTGCTGACCAGGGTATCTTGTGGTCTTGACTAGGGTATCTTGTGGTGCTGACCAGGGTATCTTGTGATGTTGACCAGGGTAACTTGTGGTCTTGACCAGGGTATCTTGTGGTGTTGACCAGGGTATCTTGTGGTGCTGACCAGGGTATCTTGTGATGTTGACCAGGGTATCTTGTGGTGTTGACCAGGGTAACTTGTGGTATAACCAGGGTCTCTTGTGGTGTTCACCAGTGTCTCTTGTGATGTTGACCAGGGTATATTGTGGTGTTGACCAGAATATCTTGTCGTCACAGAGAAGGAGCTAATAACACAGTAACACTGAATTACATTTGACTTCACGTGTAAAGTAATGCCTCTATTGGATACAGCTGAAAATGAGAGCTTTTGGGAGTTTTTTTCCATTGGCATTGTATGGGCCCGTTGGGCCACTCCTGCTACTGTGTGCAGGGTAATAACTAATGCTGCTGTATTGAGGGTGAGA
Organism: Oncorhynchus masou masou; assembly: GCF_036934945.1. Lineage (NCBI taxonomy): Eukaryota > Metazoa > Chordata > Actinopteri > Salmoniformes > Salmonidae > Oncorhynchus > Oncorhynchus masou. The sequence goes on along the minus strand of NC_088233.1, from coordinate 14,306,137 downwards.
TGACAGATTGGCAGATTAGAGCTAACCACCATGGAGGTGGAGGTGGAGGGAGCTACAGGGAGACGGAGGGACAAAAGACATCGCCTGCAGGCAGAGAGAACAGCACAAGATCACTGTATACCTGGACATGTCGGGAGGTGTTTCAGACGTCTTACTAATCTTACTGAGGCAGGCAGGCAGGCAGGCAGGCAGGCAGGCAGGCAGGCACGCACACTGGCAGACAGGCCGGCACGCAGGCAGGCACACAGGCAGGCAGGCACACTGGCAGGCACACTGGCAGGCAAGCACACATAGACGCATACACACACACACACTCCTACACACAGATACAGTGTAGTGTAGTGTACACCTGGAGTAACATTCATCATGTGTGATTAGGCTGCAATTACAGGCTTGGAGCTCAGAACCAGTTGGGTTGGGGTGAAACATAACAGTAACAGTGGGCTGTAATGGAGTGTGGTTATGTCCTGGTTGACTAAGGAATGCTCTGGTTACATCATCTACTTTATCACCTCCCCTCTCCATCTATCCCCCCTTTCTCTTTATTGACGGGCCCTTAGCCAGGTGTACAAAGTGTTGCTTGCTTGAGTGCAGGTAAACTTCCTGCAGTGTTTAGACACTGTTTAAATAAAGTTGAACAAATGTCATATCTTTGTGAGTGACTTGAGCCAGTCAATGAATGTCTGCGGTCTCAGGGACCGCTATTTTCCTGAAGGGGCAACTCTGTCTTCAGTAGCCTGTAACCGTGGGGATAATGTGTATGTGTTGCTTTCCACTGGGGACATCCCCCATACAACAGTCCTAGTCTCTCTCTCTCCAGAGATGATAGTGGTGTGAATTACAGCTTATTGTATTAGCCAGAGGAAGTAAGCCTATAAACACAACCACTGTGTTATTCCCACAGTGATACTGAACCACAGACTTCCTGAGCCAGAATGAGAGACCTCGGGGACAGACCACAGCGCACTCTTTATTTCTCTCTGTCACCTTCCCTCTATCTTTCTCTCTCTCCCTCGGTGCTAAGAGTATTTTTCTCTGGGAACAAAGGGTAAACAGAAATTAAGGCAGTTGACAGAAGCCTATTCTAATAAGCTAGAAGCAATCTTTTAACCTCTATTCCTCCCTATTTTTTCCCCTTTGTCTTTCTCTCCATCTTTCCCCTTTATCTTTCCTTCCCTCCCTTCACTTCTCCATGCCTCCTCTTTCTCTCTTCCTCCCTGCCTCTCTCTCTTCCTCCATCTCTCTTTCCCTCCATGGGGCCCTCTGCACCCTTCTCTCAGGACAGCTGTTCTCCTGCTCTCTCCTTCCCAGAGCCATGTCCTGAGACAATGAGGATAGAAATTTCACCAACAATAAAAAAAGAGAGAAAAAAAACATGCCAACAGCTGCGGGCACTCTGCAGAAAGAGAGAGAGAACGTGTCATCGAAGCACGGCGCTCACCATTAACCGACCGCTCGGCTCATAACCCTGCTTCCCGCGCAGCTGTCGCCGACTTTTCCCCCGCTCTCGTCGTCTTCCAAAACTTTTTTTAACACCGTTTTTCGGACCGTATTTATAAAACACCATCAGGGGGAGTTCTAGAGACCAGCAGGGTTCATTTAAAGGAACATGTAAGACAGAACACTCCAAAAGCTCTTATCAGTGGTGTTCCACTACTTATTTGTATTTTTTTACCCCCCAATTTTGTGGTATCCAATTAGTAGTCCCCTACGGACTCGGGAAAGGTGAAGGTCGAGAGCCATCGTCCTCTGAAACATGACCCTGCCAAGCCGCACTAATTCTTAATACACTGCAAGCTTAACCCGGAAGCCAGCCGCACCAATGTGTTGGAGGAAACACCATCCAACTGACGAGGTCAGCTTGCAGGTGGCCCGGCCCACCACAAGGAGTCACTAGAGCACGATGAGACAAGGAAATCCTGGCCGGCCAAACCATCCCTTACATTTGTATTTACATTTAAGTCATTTAGCAGACGCTCTTATCCAGAGCGACTTACAAATCCCTTAACCTGGACAACGCTTTGCCAATTGTGCACCGCCTCATGGGTCTCCCGGTCACGGCCGGGTGTGACGCAGCCTGGGATCGAACCCGGGGCTGTAGTGCCTTAGACTGCTGCGCCACTTGGGAGGCCCTTGGTGTTCCACTTCTATCTGACCTGACTGAACCTAGCCTGATCCCAGATCTTTTTGGGCTGTGTTGCCAACTTCTATGGTCATTATCACGGTCAATGCATTGTGCATGTAAACAGGGCTGGATGTTGGTTGATCTGGGACTAGGCTACACTGAAACACTGAGTTCATCCCATCTATAGGAGACAGAGAGACAGATGCTGAGAGAGGAGCAGGTCTTCAGGTCTACTGACAGACAGACACAAACACACACGACATGGGGAAGTGAAATCCACCTTCGGCTGTACATGTCATTGATATGCAAAACCAGCCATGTTGTGTTTGCTCAGATGGTAGACCTCGGTGGAATGCAGCAGCAGGGTTTGTGGAAGCATGGAGAGGCAAGGTTGGGGGTCATGTGTTGAGCAAACAGGAAGGAAGCCCCCCCTCCAACTTGCCTCTGTACTGGTTGCCACCTGTGTCACAGCATGCTGTGTCCCCAAAATGGCTGGTTTTACTGGTCACGTACCAACATCCTGCCCCATTTACATGCACAATGAGAAAGGGAAACAGTGCTGCCTGGCAACCGCACTGACAGGCAGGGGAGATTATGTTGTGCAGGTTTCTGTAGGGCTTCAGTGTACACTCAGGTCTAAGGGCCACAGTGGAGGATACGGTTGTTAGGTTGGGTTGTTTCCTTTCTTCTTCTTGGGCGAACAGGTTAAACGCTCAATGCCTTGCTGTTCATGTAGCTTCATCCCAAACTATTTTGAAATAAATTAATATCACCCAGTAATAGTCTACCCCTTCTCCAGGCCCCCAGTGTCTCCAGGGCCTAGATAAAATACACAACCCTTCATAAGGGCGTTTTAAGGGGTCATTCATACCTATAAATGCATTATAAAGCTTATTTTCTTAAAGTGTTACAGTATCACCCATGGTGTCCCCAACCTGTATGAGGCGTCCATCTGTGGTGCCCAGGCTGGCCACGGTCTGTTCCTGGGCGGTTGCCACGGCAATGGAGGTCAGCAGGACTTTGCTGAATTGACCGCTGAAGTAGTCCAGTCTGGTCATTGGGGTGGTCACTTCCAGACGGTATCCCTCCCCGTGCTTCCCACAGCCAAACGAGTCGTCTGAGGAACTCTGGGTGGAGAGGAAGACAGGTTACAAACAGCAGAAGATACACCACATGGATCACATTAATGTTGCATGAAAGACGTCATATACATCCACATTGATTTTAACGTCTCAGCTTTCTCAATCACATTCAGAGTGTCTCAACTGATAAAAGAGCCATTATCCTATGAGCTACAGTACATGCCCTCCTGCCCCTGCCAGAAGAGAGAGGAAGAGAGAGGAAGAGGGATAGAGAGAGGGGCAGAGCTGGGCTTGCTATGCCCCCTCATCTGCTCTTTCATCAGGCCCTGCTCGTAACTGAGAGCTCAGTTGTGGCCCACTGTGGCTGGCACAGTGCGTGTGTTTAGGAGATCATCACACATGACAGGAATTCATGGGAAACACAACGGAATGCGTGCTGGTGCGACATTACACACTTGCACTGTTCTCTCTCTCCTTTTCTCTCTCTCTCTCTTTGTCTCCCTCTCTCTATCTCACCCAACAGACATACAACAGACTTCTTCCCACAGACCTATTTTTCACTCTCCAGAAACTTTCTGTGGGTTTGTTCAACTGCACACTGTTTGGCACAGGCAGCTCTATGCATGTTGTCACTTGACCACTCTCTCTAAAAATCCCACTTTGAACACCAACTACCTCTAGAAGTTACCTAAGTCATTATCATTAAACCATTATTCTGACCCTCTGAAGAATCATCAGAGGTCACCAGCCATTGAAGTTGACAACGTTCCCCAGGCCCCGGCTGGTCAAGCTCTCAAGGCCCCTACCATTGCACACCCCGGCCCCCCCAGTCGGCCATCCATAATTAACAAAACCCGAGGCTGGCACGTGGGGGGCCGTGACTAAACAAGCAGGAACAGCTACAGAGATTAAGGTGCTGGGTATAGACTGAGTAAAGAGGGAGAGGGTTACTGATTAAGCCTCGGTCTCTAACTCGGCCAGGCCTGACAGCGCCTACTGTTTCACAGTACGCTCCAAAGGGCCCGGGCACAACACTCAGTAAAAAACACAGCACCGGCCCAAAACCCAGAGAGAGAGAAGTTCATACAATGATGTAGGTCCAGGGGATAAGGTCTTTCAAATTCTAAATCAAATCAAATCAAATTTTATTTGTCACATACACATGGTTAGCAGATGTTAATGCGAGTGTAGCGAAATGCTTGTGCTTCTAGTTCCGACAATGCAGTAATAACCAACAAGTAATCTAACTAACAATTCCTAAACTACTGTCTTATACACAGTGTAAGGGGATAAAGAATATGTACATAAGGATATATGAATGAGTGATGTTACAGAACAGCATAGGCAAGATACAGTAGATGGTATCGAGTACAGTATATACATATGAGATGAGTATGTAAACAAAGTGGCATAGTGATACATGTATTACATAAAGATGCAGTAGATGATATAGAGTACAGTATATACGTATACATATGAGATGAATAATGTAGGGTATGTAAACATTATATTAGGTAGCATTGTTTAAAGTGGCTAGTGATATATTTTACATAATTTCCCATCAATTCCCATTATTGAAGTGACTGGAGTTGAGTCAGTGTGTTGGCAGCAGCCACTCAATGTTAGTGATGGCTGTTTAACAGTCTGATGGCCTTGAGATAGAAGCTGTTTTTCAGTCTCTCGGTCCCAGCTTTGATGCACCTGTACTGACCTCGCCTTCTGGATGATAACAGGGTGAACAGGCAGTGGCTTGGGTGGTTGTTGTCCTTGATGATCTTTATGGCCTTCCTGACATCAGGTAGTGTAGGTGTCCTGGAGAGCAGGTAGTTTGCCCTGGTGATGCGTCTTAAAACCCATCTGATCACTGGTCTACAGTTTGTTGCTCCAACCCAACCGACTGATGGCAGCTGTGCACTTTATTTATTTTAACATTATTTAACTAGGCAAGTCAGTTAAGAACAAATTCTTATTTTCAATGACGGCATAGTGGGTTAGGAACAGTGGGTTAACTGCCTGTTCAGGGGCAGAATGACAGATTGTCAGCTCCGGGATTTGAACTTGCAACCTTCCGGTTATTAGTCCAATGCTCTAACCACTAGGCTACCCTGCAGCCCCATCTGGGATGGACAACTAATTAACTAACCACTAGGCTACCCTGCAGCCCCGTCAAGGATGGACAACTAATTAACTAACCACTAGGCTACCCTGCAGCCCCATCAGGGATGGACAACTAATTAACTAACCACTAGGCTACCCTGCAGCCCCATCTGGGATGGACAACTAATTAACTAACCACTAGGCTACCCTGCAGCCCCATCAGGGATGGACAACTAATTAAATAACCACTAGGCTACCCTGCAGCCCCATCAGGGATGGACAACTAATTAACTAACCACTAGGCTACCCTGCAGCCCCATCTGGGATGGACAACTAATTAACTAACCACTAGGCTACCCTGCAGCCCCATCAGGGATGGACAACTAATTAACTAACCACTAGGCTACCCTGCAGCCCCATCAGGGATGAACAACTAATTAACTAACCACTAGGCTACCCTGCAGCCCCATTAGGGATGGACAACTAATTAACTAACCACTAGGCTACCCTGCAGCCCCATCTGGGATGGACAACTAATTAACTAACCACTAGGCTACCCTGCAGCCCCATCAGGGATGGACAACTAATTAACTAACCACTAGGCTACCCTGCAGCCCCATCAGGGATGGACAACTAATTAACTAACCACTAGGCTACCCTGCAGCCCCATCAGGGATGGACAACTAATTAACTAACCACTAGGCTACCCTGCAGCCCCATCAGGGATGGACAACTAATTAACTAACCACTAGGCTACCCTGCAGCCCCATCAGGGATGGACAACTAATTAACTAACCACTAGGCTACCCTGCAGCCCCATCAGGGATGGACAACTAATTAACTAACCACTAGGCTACCCTGCAGCCCCATCAGGGATGGACAACTAATTAACTAACCACTAGGCTACCCTGCAGCCCCATCAGGGATGAACAACTAATTAACTAACCACTAGGCTACCCTGCAGCCCCATCAGGGATGGACAACTAATTAACTAACCACTAGGCTACCCTGCAGCCCCATCAGGGATGGACAACTAATTAACTAACCAGAACCACCAAAAGAGACACTCTCTCTACATCAAGTACTGCATGTGAGGACTATGTCGCTAACATTTCTTGGGCAAATCTCAAAGGAGCTTAGAAGCTGAGTAGAACAATTGGAAAGTAATAAATCAAGAAAGCAGCTTTTCTTCAGCAGCCATTACCAAGTAGAGTAGACCATTACAGGCAAGCTCAGCTCCAAGGTGAAAAGAGAGTCCTGGCTGTTAGTCAAATCAACTGTAGTAGTATAAACTGTAATATAATAAACTGAAAGTTGTATAAACTGTAGTAGTAGTATAAACTGTAGTAGTATAAACTGTAGCAGTAGTATAAACTGTAGTAGTAGTAGTATAAACTGTAGTAGTAGCAGTAGTATAAACTGTAGTAGTAGTATAAACTGTAGTAGTAGCAGTAGTATAAACTGTAGTAGTAGTATAAACTGTAGTAGTAGTAGTAGTAGTATAAACTGAAGTAGTAGTATAAACTGTAGTAGTAGCAGTAGTATAAACGGTAGTAGTAGTATAAACTGTAGTAGTAGTAGTAGTAGTATAAACTGTAGAAGTAGTATAAACTGTAGTAGTAGTAGTAGTAGTATAATTGTAGAAGTAGTATAAACTGTAGTAGTGTCACGCCCTGACCGTAGATTGCTTTGTATGTTTCTATTTTTAGTTTGGTCAGGGTGTGATGTGGGTGGGTATTCTATGTTTTGTTCTATGTTTACAGAACTACCCACCACCAAAGGACCAAGCAGCATGGAAAGGAGGACTGGACATGGGAGGACATTCTAGACGGCAAGGGATCCTACACATGGGAGGAGATCCTGGCTGGAAGGGATCGCCTACCATGGGAACAGGTGGAGGCAGCCAGGAGAGCAGAGGCAGCAGGAAAAGGGAACCGGCGACCGACACGAGGGAACACGGCTGGCAAGGAAGCCCGGGAGGCAGCCCCAATTTTTTGGGGGGGGGCACATGGGGAGTGTGGCAGAGTCAGGTTGGAGACCTGAGCCAACTCACTGTGCTTACCGCCGCGGGCGTCGTACTGGTCAGGCACCGTGTTATGCGGTGGAGTGCTCTGTGTCCCCAGTACGCGTTCTTAGCCCGGTGCGCTACATCTGCCGGGCTAAGGTGAGGATCCAGCCAGGGCGGATGGTGCCAGCCCTGCTCTCCAGACAGCCACTGCGTCTCCTCGGGCCAGGATATCCTGCGTTGGCTCTGCGCACTGTGTCTCCTGTGTGTCTGCACAGCCCAGTGCATCCTGTGCCTGCGCCCCGCACGTGCCGGAGTAAAATATCCAGAGCTGCCAGAGCTGCCAAGTGTCCGGAGCTGCCAGAGCCGCCCGTCAGTCAGGAGCTGCCAGAGCCGCCCGTCACTCCTGCGCTGCCGGAGTCGCTCTTCAAGCCGGCATTGCCAGAGTCTCCCGTCTATTCGGGGCCCGCTGCAAGGGTCCCCAGTCCGAGGTCGGAGAGGGTCACCGCTCCAAAGGTGCCACTTAAGTCGGCCAAGACTATGGTGGAGTGGGGTCCACGTCCCGCAGCAGAGCCTCCACCGCGGACAGATGCCCACCCAGACCCTCCCCTGTGGGTTTAGGTTTTGCAGCCGGAGTCCGCACCTTTGGGGGGGGGGGGGGGGGGTACTGTCACGCCCTGACCGTAGATTGCTTTGTGTGTTTCTATTTTTAGTTTGGTCAGGGTGTGATGTGGGTGGGTATTCTATGTTTTGGTCTATGTTTGTATTTCTATGTGTTTGGCCTGGTATGGTTCCCAATCAGAGGCAGCTGTCAATCGTTGTCTCTGATTGAGAACCATACTTAGGCAGCCTGGTTTCACCCTTGAGTTGTGGGTAGTTGTTTTCTGTTGTATGTCTGCACCAGCCAGAACTGTTTCGGTCGTTCTCGTTGTTATTTTTTTATTTCTGTGTTCATTAAATAAATATATACACATTCCACGCTGCACCTTGGTCCTCTCCTTCCAACAGCCGTTACAAGTAGCAGTATAAACTATAGTAGTATAAACTGTAGCAGTAGTATAAACTGTAATAGTAGTATAAACTCTAGAAGTAGTATAAACTGTAGTAGTAGTATAAACTGTAATAGTAGTATAAACTCTAGAAGTAGTATAAACTGTAGTAGTTTAAACTGTAGTAGTAGTATAAACTGTAGTAGTATAAACTGTAGTAGTAGTATAAACTGTAGTAGTAGTAGTATAACCTGTAGTAGTACACTGTATCTATCAGAAGCCAAACCAGGTTGGATAGGCTATAACTAGATCCAAGGCTATAGCAAGTGTAGACTAGATAGAGACATAACTGCAAAGAGAAATCTATGGATAAAAACCAACAAGCCTCAACCAACTTGCCTCAACCAACAAGCCTCAAAATATCTGGATGAATGTAGTGCCAAAAGCCACAGCTGTACTGCATAGAGCCAGCGGTGCTGAGCTGTCAGGCTGGAGTTGATTCATTCTATAAGAACCTCATCATTCAGAAGAGGATAAATAATATCTGATGTGATCCAGGCCACATAGATCAGGACTGATGTCTGAATAGGGATAGAGAGGTCTGAATACTTAGAGTGAAAAAAGGTCAGGTGTGTGATATAGAGAGAGTGTGTGTGTGTGTGTGTGTGTGTGTGTGTGTGTGTGTGTGTGTGTGTGTGTGTGTGTGTGTGTGTGTGTGTGTGTGCGCATACTTCTGCACAGAAATCCCGGGGCAGCAACATTGATCCATCATAACTCCCGCTGTCCGCACGTCTAGATACTGGCCTTACGCAAGGAGACCACATGAGAGTACAAGGGAACCGTTCCAAAGTCTGGGCCCTCTCTCTCTCTTACTAGTCCCCGAGATTGAGACGTCATCACGCCAGGGCACCATGGAGATTACCACAGAACCGCTCCAAAAACAGGTCCAGGGACAATTATTTTGATAGCAAACAAACAGGGTCCTATGGAGTGTTTCTAAAAGCTACTCTGACCAATAGGAGGGATGGAAGAAGAAAGAGCCAGGGTTCTGGAACATTCCATGGAACTCTGTGAAGGTGACGCTGAGGCTCTAGAATAAATACTGATAAATACTAAATACTGATGAGGTTGGACAGCGGAAGGGTGTTCTGACGAGGCTGTGTTTGAAGCCCCTTTGTTATTATCCTAGAGACCTAGAACCTATTATCATAGAGACCTAGAACCTATTATCCTAGAGACCTAGAACCTATTATCCTAGAGACCTAGGACCTATTATCCTAGAGACCTAGAACCTATTACTCTAGAGACCTAGAATCTATTATCCTAGAGACCTACAACCTATTATCCAAAAGACCTAGAACCTATTATCCTAGAGACCTAGGACCTATTATCCTAGAGACCTAGAACCTATTATTCTGGAGACCTAGAACATATTATCCTAGAGACCTAGAACCTATTATCATAGAGACCTAGAACCTATTATTCTAGAGACCTAGAACTTATTATCCTAGAGACCTACAACCTATTATTCAAGAGACCTAGAACCTATTATCCTAGAGACCTAGAACCTATTACCCAAGAGACCTAGAACCTATTATCCACGATACCTAGGGCTTTGCTTTGGCACGGAGCAAGCCAATCGCCTTGAAGACTATACTCACCTTGTTGTCATGGCAAACGATTTCCTCAGTGAGGTAATACCTATGTTTTGGTTTCCTGCTGTCTTTCTCTTTCTGTCTTTCTTTCTCTATATGATTCCAAGTCGTAGGTTACATTTCAAGACAAACTTTCAAACTGCTTTCTGCTCTCCAACATCCACTCCCAAGTTTAATGGAGGTGTTTTTGTTCAGTAAAACAGGAGCAGGGGGATACGTGAGACACCCACACTTAACTACCACCCATTGTCTGCAACACAACGGCCAGGCGATAGGGTAACTAAGGCTACACCAGCTCTGTGAAGTATTGAGCTGCTCTGCAGAGCCTGACCAACCCTGGGAGTGTGTGTGTGTGTGTGTGTGTGTGTGTGTGTGTGTGTGTGTGTGTGTGTGTGTGTGTGTGTGTGTGTGTGTGTGTGTGTGTGTGTGTGTGTGTGTGCCTGTCTGTGAGTGAGTGAGTGAGTGTATGAGGCCTGCCAGAGTCAAGAGGGGTGTGTAAGAGGATCTGATAGAGAGGACTAATGTCTTTTAGTGTGTGTGTGCGTGTGTGAATGTGAGTGTGTAAGTGAATGTGTGTGCGTGTGTGAATGTGAGTGTGTAAGTGTATGTGAGTGTGCGTGTGTGAATGTGAGTGTGTAAGTGTAGGTGACTGTGTGTGCGTGTGTGTGTGTGTGTGTGTGTGTGTGTGTGTGTGTGTGTGTGTGTGTGTGTGTGTGTGTGTGTGTGTGTGTGTGTGTGTGTGTGAGAGAGAGTGTGTGTGAGAGTGAGAGTATGAGGCCTACCAGAGTCAAGAGGGGTGTGTAAGAGGATCTGATAGAGAGGCCTAATGTCCTATTAAACTCTCACTCTGACCCTCAGGGCCAGGCCCCACTTACAGTATTGCAGCAGACACACTGGACAGAGGCTCCTCACAAACCCACTGAACTAGAGGCTCCTCACAAACCCACTGAACTAGAGGCTCCTTACAAACCCACTGGACAGAGGCTCCTCACAAACCCACTGAACTAGAGGCTCCTCACAAACCCACTGGACAGAGGCTCCTCACAAACCCACTGAACTAGAGGCTCCTCACAAACCCACTGGACAGAGGCTCCTCACAAACCCACTGAACTAGAGGCTCCTCACAAACCCACTGGACAGAGGCTCCTCACAAACCCACTGAACTAGAGGCTCCTCACAAACCCACTGGACAGAGGCTCCTCACAAACCCACTGGACAGAGGCTCCTCACAAACCCACTGGACAGAGACTCCTCACAAACCCACTGAACTAGAGGGTCCTCACAAACCCACTGGACATAGGCTCCTCACAAACCCACTGAACTAGAGGCTCCTCACAAACCCACTGGATAGAGGCTCCTCACAAACCCACTGGACAGAGGCTCCTCACAAAACCACTGAACTGGAGGCTCCTCACAAACCCACTGGACATAGGCTCCTCACAAACCCACTGAACTAGAGGCTCCTCACAAACCCACTGGACAGAGGCTCCTCACAAAACCACTGAACTAGAGGCTCCTCACAAACCCACTGGACAGAGTCTCCTCACAAACCCACTGGACAGAGTCTCCTCACAAACCCACTGGACAGAGGCTCCTCACAAACCCACTGAACTAGAGGCTCCTCACAAACCCACTGGACAGAGGCTCCTCACAAACCCACTGAACTAGAGGCTCCTCACAAACCCACTGGACAGAGGCTCCTCACAAACCCACTGAACTAGAGGCTCCTCACAAACCCACTGGACAGAGGCTCCTCACAAACCCACTGAACTAGAGGGTCCTCACAAACCCACTGAACTAGAGGCTCCTCACAAACCCACTGGATAGAGGCTCCTCACAAACCCACTGGACAGAGGCTCCTCACAAAACCACTGAACTAGAGGCTCCTCACAAACCCACTAGACAGAGGCTCCTCACAAACCCACTGGACAGAGGCTCCTCACAAACCCACTGAACTAGAGGCTCCTCACAAACCCACTGGACAGAGGCTCCTCACAAACCCACTGGACAGAGGCTCCTCACAAACCCACTGGACAGAGGCTCCTCACAAACCCACTGAACTAGAGGCTCCTCACAAGCCCACTGGACAGAGGCTCCTCATAAGTAATGACATCATGATAAAGGTCGCTACTGTTCAGATCAGCATGAGATGAGCTTTTTTTTATCCCATTTATTGAATATCGGTTATCGGTTGAATTATAGGCCTATACTGATATAGTGGAAAAAGGTCAATATCGACTGATAATATCGGTGAACCGATGTATCGGCCAGGATCTTGTTACTACTAATAGTAGACACACAGCCACACACTCACTCAATAACTAAAATACACTGGGGGTTACTGATTAGAGCAGGCAGACATCTATTTATATTAGTCATGACATGTATATGCATGTATGCACGAATGTACACATGAGCGCACTCGTGCACTCGCGCGCAAACACACACACACACACACACACACACAGGCTTTGTCATTACTGATCTCTAGAGTGGGGAAGCAAAGCTCTCAACCCAGTCAGCTGCCCTTTCACTAGAACAACACACCTCTGCCCCGTGACAGCCTGCTCCACTGTTGTTGATGTGTGTGTGATTGTTTATCAGGGAGCACTGTGGTTAGGTTGTAATGGCGTGTGTGAATATGTATGTCTTGTATAGTTTGCAGGGTGTTAATGGCTTGCGTGTGAGTAATTACTTATATATACTGTACGTGTGTCTGTGTGTATGCATTGTTTGTTAAGTGTACGTGTGTGTGCATGTGTTGTTGGGGGGGAGTCCCACAGGGACACCTGGGTTAAGGGGAGGCATGTTATTTTGCAACCTGACTGGTGGTTGTACTGACTGCGTGCTTGTGTGTGTGTATGTGTGTGTGTGTGTGTGTGTGTGTGTGTGTGTGTGTGTGTGTGTGTGTGTGTGTGTGTGTGTGTGTGTGTGTGTGTGTGTGTGTGTGTGTGTGTGTGTGTGTGCGTGTGTGTGTGTGTTTATGGGTGTGTGGTAACAATATGTGTGTGTGTGTGTGTGTGTGTGTGTGTGTGTGTGTGTGTGTGTGTGTGTGTGTGTGTGTGTGTGTGTGTGTGTGTGTGTGTGTGTGTGTGTGTGTGTGTGTGTGTGTGTGTGTGTGTGTGTGTGTGAGTGTGTGTGTGTGTGTGTGTGTGTATGGGTGTGTGTGGTTGTGTTTGTGTGTATTGGTGTGTGTCTGTGTCTGTATGGGTGTCTATATGGATGTGTGTATGGGTGTGTGAATGGATGTGTGTCAGGAGAACTAGAGAAGCTGACAATAAGGTTGGATTAGACCCTGGCGCTCAGAGGGCAGCTGGTCTGGGGCGTTGCTTGCTCTTTGGATGCCAGGCAGGGTCAGGGGTTACTGTGTGTGTATGATGTGTGTGTGTGGGGGGGGGATTGAGGGGGCATTGAGGGGCATTGAGCAAGGACATAGAACTGCCCCACATAAACAGACAGAACTCAGTCAGTCAGGCTGAACAATATTCACCTTTGTTTCCCAAGTGTTTTGGTTCAGTGAGGGTGAAAAGTAAAGGGTCTACAAGCACCTGTTGGTGAGAGGCCCCACTCTTAACATCTCCCTACCCCTCACTACCTCCCCCTCCCTCCATCCTCTTTCCCGCCAGTCTCTCCTCAATCTCTTCACTCTCAATCTCACCATTTTCTCTCTCCTCTTTCTCTCCCTGTCCACACTCTTCTCCTTCTCCACCTCTCACCCTTCCCTACTCTTTCTCTCCTCTCTCACCCTTCTCTATCTCTCTCTCAATTTCAATTCAATTTAAGATCTTTATTGGCATGGGAAACATATGTTAACATTGCCAAAGCAAGTGAAGTAGATCATAAACAAAAGTGAAATAAACAATCAAAATTAACATTAAACATTACACTCACAAAAGTTTAAAAAGAATGAAGACATTTCAAATGTCATATTATGTGCAAATACTTAAAGTACAAAAGGGGAAAAAAACATAAATATAGGTTGCATTTAAAATGGTGTTTGTTCTTCACTGGCTGCCCTTTTCTTGTGGCAACAGGTCACAAATATTGCAGCTGTGATTGAAATACTGTGGTATTTCACCCAGTAGATATGGGAGTTATTTTTTCTCTAATTCTTTGTGGGTCTGTGTAATCTGAGGGAAATATGTGTCTCTAATATGGTCATACATTTGGCAGGAGGTTAGGAAGTGTATCTCAGTTCCCAACTCATTTTGTTGGCAGTGAGCACATAGCCTGTCTTCTCTTGACAGCCAGGTCTGCCTATGGCGGCCTTTCTCAATAGCAAGGCTATGCTCACTGAGTCTGTACATAGTCAAAGCTTTCCTTCATTTTGGGTCAGTCACTGTGGTCAGGTATTCTGCCACTGTGTATTCTCTGTTTATAGCAAAATAGCATTCTAGTTTGCTCTGTTTTTATTGTTAATTCTTTCCAATGTGTCAAGTAATTGTCTTTTTGTTTTCTCATGATTTGGTTGGGTCTAATTCTCTCTCTCTCTCTCTCTCTCTCTCTCTCTCTCTCTCTCTCTCTCTCTCTCTCTCTCTCTCTCCTACTCTCTCTCTCTCCTACTCTCTCTCTTACTCTCTCTCCCCTGATCTCTCTTCTTCTCTCTCTCTCTCTCCTACTCTCTCTCCTACTCTCTCTCTCCTACTCTCTCTCTCTCTCTCTCTCTCCTACTCTATCTCTCCTACTCTCTCTCTCCTACTCTCTCTCTCTCCTATTCTCTCTCTCTGGCTCATCATGGAGAATATAAGATAATCTTTAAGAATGCAGTTACTAATGATTTTTCCCTTAAGCTTGACACAGCTACTTTTGGTCTTGCATATCAAGGGGATTTTGAGATTACACATTCCTCAATAGCTGGAGCCCTCTTCTTCTCTCTCTGACATATAGTTCTGCCAGTCCATCCAACATATCTACTGTGGCATGCCAGGCAGTCGCCAGCATGTTAATTAAATTAGACCAAACAGACCAATGCAAATCTGGGATCATTTAGTGTTGGGGCAGCCGGCTGAGCACAGTTAGCGACCATCATTTACCTGTCATTTACCTGCCACAGACAGACAGTAGAGACTTATAGAGGGAATCCTTTCCATCATGAACCACCTCTCTGTCTCCTACAGGACATAAATTGGCTCTGGTATAAGGACAGGGAATTGCCCAGAACAGAGCATTCTGGAGACGAGTTGTCAAGGACCTATGCTCCCTAAAGAGTAGGTGTATTAAGAAAAGATAACAGTTTCAACATGCACGATTCCAAAAGAGCATAACTCCTTTTCAAAGAGCCAAGACCCAAACTGATATGTTTTATATCTCATTCCTGCCAAACTGTTTGAATTTAAATTGAATTCCTGTTTCTCATTTAGTAGTAGTCTGGACTAATCAATTCCACCTGGCCGATCAGCGAGTAGCAAAACACTTGGCAGAGTAATCTTAGTGATGACTTCTTGGTAAAGTGAAAAGTCTGAAAGCCTGCTCCTTCCTCCAGGCCATAAACACCAGCACTCCACTACTCAACACACACTGTGTTTTGGGCTCTCTCTTTGTGTGTGTGTGTGTGTAACTGTGTTTGCATGTGCCTCTGGCTCTTATTTCTTGAGGATTTGAGGGCCACTGCAGAGCAAAGGAAGACGGATTTTCCACACACGGTTGTTTCCCAGCTGAAACAGTTTGGAACAGTTCGGATATGTTTCCCAGCTGAAACAGTTTGGAACAGTTCAGACATGTTTCCCAGCTGAAACAGTTTGGAACAGTTCGGACATGTTTCCCAGCTGAAACAGTTTGGAACAGTTCGGACATGTTTCCTAGCTGAAACAGTTTGGAACAGTTCGGACGTGTTTCCCAGCTGAAACAGTTTGGAACAGTTCGGACATGTTTCCCAGCTGAAACAGTTTGGAACAGTTCGGACAAATATTATCATTACATTTTTTTACATTTTTGTTTGTTGTCGGCTCTTCGGGGACACAAAATAATTCTCGAGGCAAGCCGAAGTCTACGCCCTCTCATCTTCGATTGGTTAACAGTAGGGATTCTTCAGCAAAGTGCCTGTTGTCATTCAATGAGAGACGACTCGTCCTCATGCATATTTTTTCACTGGAAAAATACTGCACCAAACACAAAATTGCATGAATAAGATCTCCTCTGCAAAAACTTCAAAATTAATGACAGATTACTTGAAGTTATCTTAGATTAATTCGGACTATTTTGAGGAAGCGTATAATGGACAAACAGTAATATTGACATTTTTTTCCTCATTTTTCAAGCAAAGTTATTTTAAGGGAGTATGCGAGCACACTTGTTCGGTTTGCCTAGCCGAGCTCGGCTAGGAGCCAGCTGAAATGAGACATTAGCTTACGACGTTAGCTTACTGTATATGACACAAGGTTCCAACAGCAGTTCCAACAGCTGGCAGTTTATGGGTAGCCAGATATCCCAGAGTTGTAAACAGGGCCAGGGAAATATACACTGTATCTGGGCTCTGGATTTGAGAGCATAGCTTATCAGTGGAGGGTTAACACGGCCTGAGGATCACTGGAGCACTGGGGAGCAGCAATAGTCTGTGTACACGCCAATATCTTTGTTATTTTTGCACCGTTTATCTTATCAAGTTTGGGATGTGCATATCATTTTGTTTTCTCTATTGACACAGGGTCTGGCCCTAGCTAGACCTCCTCCACTCTCTGCTCTTCTTCTGCACGCCCAGGTCGGGATGACTATTAGGTCACTGGTTGCTCAGCTAGTACTGGCAGAAGGGGAGCGTGTTCATACTCATACCAGCTAGCACCCAGCCCTGATCAGAGCAGGAGATGAACACTGGGAAAGGTAATAAATAAGAGCCAGAGAGAGCACAGCTGAGAAACAGCGCCTCACAATTTGGAACATGGCAACGCAAAAAGGAAAACAATCCCTTGGGAAAACGCTTTTTAACACATACAAGTTCATATTTCTCTCAAAACACAGTCACACTTACACAAAGAGACATGCAAACCACCCCTCCACACACAAATAAACACCCAAGCTTAAAAACACACAAAACACATTTTGTTTAAACAAAAAGGTCAAGGCCTTGTGGAAATACAAATGGGGTTACCAAACCACACAAAAACACAGCGGACACATACTGTTAGTTTAACTGGAACGCAGCTTTAAAAATCAACATAAACTGGGAACAAACCAACACAAACTTATTATATTCTGATGTATTTTAAGACAACCTGCAGGTGGTGGTGGACTTGGGTATTTTTATGAAGCACTATTTGTGCTCCAGCTAAATACTACATGGTGACGACTGTAAAAAACAAAAAACATACAACAAAAGGAAAACTGACAATGGGCATAGCCCCAGTCCACAGAGAAATGGTAGGCAGTGCAGAAATGCATCATTGTTGCTGCTTTTCACACTCATAAACTCCTGGAAGTTGGCATCTCTCTTCACAGTATTTTTCACACACATACACAAAAACACACACACACACACACACACACACGCACGCACGCACGCACGCACGCACGCACACACACACACACACACACACACACACACACACACACACACACGAGTTCTTCAGGGATTAATGTCAGAATAATACATGACCTAAATACATCTGGTTGGTTTCTCCTATTGAGAGTCAGCGTAGCCAGTGTATATATGCATCTTCTTATGAAAAATGACTGAACATCACCGTGTCAATCAGGCTCACTGTCACATGAACTGAAAAAAGCAATCTGTTCTTGTTGGACAAAAACAAAAATGAACTGCTTGAGTTGGTTAACAAACAAACACTATAAAAGGTATTTTGTCTTCCTATAAAAATCTAAATAAAACAGCCTATGTGTGTTCTGAGAACTGTAAAAACAATATATTCATATATTTTTGACACAATCCCTAAACCATTGTCACGATCGTCGTATGGCGTAGATCAAAGCGCAGAGTGGTCAGAATATATTCTTCTTTATTAATGAAGAACACAAAGAACACAAAGAACATTGGTTCCCAATCAGAGACAACGATAAACACCTGCCTCTAATTGAGAACCAATATAGGCAACCATAGACCTACATAAACACCTAGATGGAAACAACCCCATAAATCTACAAAACCCCTAGACAGTCCAAATATCCTAGATGAGACAAAAACACACATATCACCCATGTCACACCCTGACCTAACCAAAATAATAAAGAAAACAAAGAATACTAAGGTCAGGGCGTGACAACCATAAAGACTAAGTAATCTTGTCAGAGTTGACAGAGTCTAGTAGCTGGTGAAAGAGGGGGAGGTTTCTGACCATAAAATACAACATTCAATTTCAAGAAAAAATGCCTCAGACTCTCTCAGGTGTGAGCTTGCCCTGTTCTCATCCACCTCCTTCAAAGCCTCCTGTCCCAATATGAATGGCATCCTGGGGATTGACTACTTAGATAGCCTTCCTCTCTGTTTGGTGATGCATTGTATGTGAGCGCGACAGGGTGATAAAAACCACACAAGCATGGGTGGGATGGGGATTGAAAGGTTAGCAGGCGAGGGGGTGTCTTTCTATTCTCTCCCCTCCATTACTTGAGTACACATTCAGACAATCCCTTGGCTCCATTGTGTGGGGATTACTATAGCTGAATGGAATGGGGTTTAGCCTCAGATAAAGGCCAGAGTCAGAGCATATCTTGGCCCGGAATGACTTTAAATCCACTTTACATTTCATCAAGTCATCTTAACCAAGGTTCAGATGTATTCAAGATTCATCTAAACTTAACCCTGAAATATCAAATCTTTCAAAGGAGAGTTTGGTTAAAGGCTTGCTTTTGTCAATACATCATCGGTTCACAGTTGAAAGATCAAAGGTCTGGGTGCGAGTGGACACTTCTGTCATGTACAGTTGAAGTCGGAAGTTTACATACATTTAGGTTGGAGTCATTAAAACTTGTTTTTCAACCACTCCACACATTTCTTGTTAACAAACTACAGTTTTGGCAAGTCGATTAGGACATCTACTTTGTGCATGACACAAGTCCTTTTTCCAACAATTGCTTACAGACAGATTATTTCACTTATAATTCACTGTAATCACAATTCCAGTGGGTCAGAAGTTTACATACACTAAGTTGACTGTGCCTTTAAACAGCTTCGAAAATTACATAAAATGATGTCATGGCTTTAGAAGCTTCTGATAGGCTAATTGACATAATTTAAGTCAATCAGAGGTGTACCTGTGAATGTATTTCAAGGCTTACCTTCAAACTCAGTGCCTCTTTGCTTGACATCATGGGAAAATCAAAAGAAATCAGCCAAGACCTCAGAAATAAGGTGAATTCTGATGTCAGAAGGTGAATTCACCAATTTGTAAGTCGCTCTGGATAAGAGCGTCTGCTAAATGACTTAAATGTAAATGTAAATAGAATTGTAGACCTCCACAAGTCTGGTTCATCCTTGGGAGCAATTTCCAAACGCTTGAAAGTACCACGTCCATCTGTACAAACAATAGTACGCAAGTATAAACACCATGGGACCATGCAGTCGTCATACCGCTCAGGAAGGAGAGCGATCTGTCTCCTAGCGATGAACGTAGTTTGGTGCGAAAAGTGCATATCAATCCCAGAACAACAGCAAAGGACCTTGTGAAGATGCAGGAGGAAACAGGTACAAAAGTATCTATATCCACAGTAAAACGAGTCCTATATCGACGTAACCTGAAAGGCTGCTCAGCAAGGAAGAATCCACTGCTCCAAAACCACCATAAAAAAAGCCAATCTACGGTTTGCAACTTACTAATGGGGACAAAGATCGTACTTTTTGGAGAAATGTCCTCTGGTCTGATGAAACAAAAACAGAACTCTTTGGCCATAATGGCCATCGTTGTGCTTCGAGGAAATGGGGGGTGGCTTGCAAGCCGAAGAACTCCATCCCAACCGTGAAGCACGGGGGTGGCAGCATCATGTTGTGGGGGTGCTTTGCTGCAGGGGGGACTGGTGCACTTCACAAAATAGATGGCATCATGAGGGAGGAAAATTATGTGGATATATTGAAGCAACATCTCAAGACATCAGTCAGGAAGTTAAAGCTTGGCCGCAAATGGGTCTTCCAAATGGATATTCACCCAACTTATTGTGGGAAGCTTATGGAAGGCCACCTGAAACGTTTGAGCCAAGTTAAACCATTTTAAAGGCAACGCTACCAAATACTAATTGAGTGTATGTAAAATTCTGACCCACTGGGAATGTGATGAAAGAAATCAAATCTAAAATAAATCATCCTCCCTACTATTATTCTGACATTTCACATGATCCTAACTGACCTAAAACAGGGATTTTTTACAAGGATTAAATGTCAGTAATTGTGAAAAACTGAGTTTAAATGTATTTGGCGAATGTGTGTGTAAACTTCCGACTTCAGCTGTATCTGCTGCATGCGGCTAGGGAGGAACAACTATATGACATCTGTGACTGCAATGGAGATGTCCAGCAATCCATGCGTCCGTAGAGTCCATAGAAGTCTGGCTGAGGTTAATGATGTGGTGCTGGCCTGGGCTCCTGTGCCCACCGGGTGCACCAGCTGGCCTAGCAAACAAGATCGTTTACCTCTCAACTACTCCACTGACCTTGGTGATAAAAACCCTGGCCCTTCATAAAGCCAGTTCAGACTGCATGGGAGACAATGCTTTAAGGGAGAGTAAGGAAATGAGAGGGCATTGGGGGAGGGAATAGGGGTCGAGGTGAGGGCACTGGTCAGGAGGGTGGCTTGTGGCCGGGGGGTAGGAGATTGAGTTTGGTCTCTCATGCAGAAATGGGGGTGTGGGTAAGTGTGTCCACATCGCATAGCAGGTATTCCACCAGAAAGCAGGATATTAATGTGTGGAGGAGGAATTGTGAGTGACTGATTAGGAAGCAGTTCTGGGGCCTTGACTCATAGCTAAAAGCTCAACTGAACAAAGATCCTCTGCTTCACATCTGACTCTAAACAAGCGTGGAGCCTTAGGGACTATAGGTAAATACATCACAAGTCATAAAGTAGGTGTTTTAAAAATCCCTGCTGAGATATGTGGATGAAAAAAGGAAGACGTGATGAGAATATATCTCATTTGTAGCGGTATGGCAGAAAGGTAAGTTGACATGTCACACGCAGCCGTGACGTGAAGAGGAGTGGTGTGCAGCAGGGATCGGTGTTAGGGCAATTCCAGTATGTGCTTTCCCTCTGGGAGAGAGACAGGTTGCAAGCGGAGGGAGACGTTTTGACAAGTTCCTGCTCTTTCTTTATCTGGGTTATGAAGATAAGGTGTTCACACAACACCAACGTCACAAACAGACAAGCAGCACACACACACACTAAGCAATGTTGTTTTTTCCAAACAAGTTGCAGGGAACAGAGGATGGAGACCCCTCGCTAATGATTAACATACTGCCAAAAACAAACAGACATTTACCACAGAAAACAGCCTGATTATTTCCAGGAAATACCTGCAGATGGTAACTGAGCAAAGCACACCAGCCATGGAGAATTCCTTAAGTAAACAGCTTCCTGAACATATCTATTTTCAACTATTTAGAATTAAAGTCCAGTTTGATAATGTCAGCATCGCTTGACCAAAAGGACAACCTTATGTAATCACTTTTTTCCTGAATATTGACCCACTGCTCCTCTCTGTATATTGCAGAGTCAGTCAATACTAAGTCATAGGCTACTAAGTGAATATTATGTCTACAACATACAGGTACAGTCAGGTAAGCTTTCCAAATTAGCCTACTATGAATTTGAGACAATAGGTACGTATGAAACACAGTTAGTGAACTGTTCCACTTCATTATGGACTAGTTGACTAACTGTATTTCATACATACATATTGTCTTAATGACCTGGTCTCAACGTGTTTCTACTCTGTTTCTATTCTATTCTCCTCCAGAAACAGATTTTGAAGACAGTCAAACAGTCAGCAGCGGGATGCCAGGTGGCTAGCGTGCCAGTCAGCCAGTCTCTGGTGGTATCTAGCTCCTGGGGCTCAGCCTCTCCTCACACATGGAGCCTGTCTGGGCACGGCCAACCCATGACACACTGTACTGGGCTGGGCTCATACTGGGAACGACTCACTGAACTGAGAGGGTGGAGGGGCCTGAGAGAGCATGCAGCTGCAGCGGGTTGGTCTTTCACCCTGCTCTTACCACACAGCCATATGGGCTAGGGTAGTGTATGCCATGGCTAGTGTATGGCTTGGCTAGTGTATGCCTAGGCTAGTGTATGCCATGGCTAGTGTATGGCTTGGCTAGTGTATGCCTGGGCTAGTGTATGCCCAGGCTAATGTATGCCTGGGCTAGTGTATGCCTGGGCTAGTGTATGCCTAGGCCAGTGTATGCCTAGGCTAGTGTATGCCTGGGCTAGTGTATGCCTAGGCTAGTGTATGCCTAGGCTAGTGTATGCCTGGGCTAGTGTATGCCTGGGCTAGTGTATGCCTGGGCTAGTGTATGGCTAGGCTAGTGTATGGCTAGGCTAGTGTATGCCTAGGCTAGTGTATGCCATGGCTCGTGTATGGCTTGGCTAGTGTATGCCTGGGCTAGTGTATGCCTGGGCTAGTGTATGGCTAGGCTAGTGTATGGCTAGGCTAGTGTATGCCTGGGCTAGTGTATGCCTAGGCCAGTGTATGCCTAGGCTAGTGTATGCCTGGGCTAGTGTATGCCTAGGCTAGTGTATGCCTAGGCTAGTGTATGCCTGGGCTAGTGTATGCCTGGGCTAGTGTATGCCTGGGCTAGTATATGCTGGCCCTTGTTAATGTGTGGAGGTTAAATATTTTGAAGAATATTTTTGCATTCCCTGCGCCACCGTTTGAGCTGAATGGGGGGGTGTAGTTCCCGCTTGGGAAACTATAGGAACAAATTCATATTTACAATGACGGCCTACACCGACCAAACCCAGACGACTCTGGGCCAATTGTGTGCCGCCCTATGGGACTCCCAATCATGGCCGGTTGTGATACAGCCTGGATTCAAACCAGGGTGTCTGTAGTGATGCCTCAAGCACTGAGATGCAGCGCCTTAGACCACTGCACCACTCGGGAGTGGGGGTGGGTGGGGCTGGGGGGGGGTGAAACAGATGCAGCTTTGGGAAAACAACCACAAAATCTCAAGCTGAACCTCATACAGAGATTAGTATTGCTCATAGATTCAGAGCACACACAAGCACAAACTGTAAATATACACCTACCCTACCTTATCAAACCTCAGATACATACACATCTACCCTACCTTATCAAACCCCAGATCAATACACATCTACCCTACCTTATCAAACCCCAGATCAATACACATCTACCCTACCTTATCAAACCCCAGATACATACACATCTACCCTACCTTATCAAACCTCAGATACATACACATCTACCCTACCTTATCAAACCCCAGATCAATACACATCTACCCTACCTTATCAAACCCCAGATCAATACACATCTACCCTACCTTATCAAACCTCAGATACATACACATCTACCCTACCTTATCAAACCTCAGATACATACACATCTACCCTACCTTATCAAACCTCAGATACATACACATCTACCCTACCTTATCAAACCCCCAGATACATACACATCTACCCTACCTTATCAAACCCCCAGATACATACACATCTACCCTACCTTATCAAACCCCCAGATACATACACATCTACACTACCTTATCAAACCCCGGATCAATACACATCTACCCTACCTTATCAAACCCCCAGATACATACACATCTACCCTACCTTATCAAACCTCAGATACATACACATCTACCCTACCTTATCAAACCCCAGATACATACACATCTACCCTACCTTATCAAACCCCAGATCAATACACATCTACCCTACCTTATCAAACCCCCAGATACATACACATCTACCCTACCTTATCAAACCCCAGATACATACACATCTACCCTACCTTATCAAACCCCCAGATACATACACATCTACCCTACCTTATCAAACCTCAGATACATACACATCTACCCTACCTTATCAAACCCCCAGATACATACACATCTACCCTACCTTATCAAACCCCCAGATACATACACATCTACCCTACCTTATCAAACCCCAGATTGTGAGATTATAAATGGGATGGAAACAGAGCAAGGCAGGAACTTTCCTGTATTTTTATGATATTGTTCATTTATCCAGTGAATTGATGTTGAGCCTCTCCCTCTCTCCCACCTGGCGAGATATGACCTGAACCACTCCATGGGAATGTTCCAAATGGCACCCTGTTCCCTATTGTCCCTGTCCAAAGTAGTGCACTATATAGAGAAAAGTGTGCATCTTGGATGCAGTCGTGGGTTGGTTCTGCCACAGCAGCAGTTCAGGCAGTTCAGGCCGGGCATGAACAGGCTCAGACATGTGGGAAGCAGTGCGTGGCATCTCAAAGGCAGCAGTAGCACTCACTCAACTGTTAAATGGATACTATTTATACTTATGTAATGCGTTGGATGTTGGGTATATACAGACATATATCCTTGTTTAATTTTATAATCAGAAATTATTACGCTTTCTTTTTTACAAAGTAACATAAAATCAATGCCTCTCTATGTCACTAGTTTTTGTTTACTTTCTTAAAGCCACAATTTAAAACATGTTCATTTAAACAGTACTGCTAATTAAAATGACTGTCGATCAAAACCCTCTTCCATGTGAATTATATTACACATATACTATCAATCAGACTTCAGATTCAATTTAAAAGCAATCAGCGACGGGAGGGTTTTAACAAATCAATGGTAATCTAATTAAGCAAAAAGGCCCGAGAGGGTGTGGTATATGGCCAATATACCACGGCTATGGGCTGTTAGATATAGATGTTATATAACTGTTCTTATGCACGGCGCAAAGTCGTAGTTGCAATGTAACCTACATCTGTTATTAAACTTGAGTGATGATGCCTCCCTGTCTTTGTCTATTGGTGCCATTCCAAGTCCTTACCATCTCTCACTCGCTTCCATTACCATTACTCAGCAAAATGTCTAGTAAAAAAAATCTAAAATAAACATTAGTGCGTTTATATGCACACTAATAATTCAATATTAAACTGATTATGGCAGTAGGCTGAGTATGACCGTAGTCATTTAAACGCCTTACTCTGCTGATCTTAAATCGGCGTAAGGTAAAAAATCAAAGTCAGCATACGCCGATTAAAACACCTGGATTTCTGAGCAATTTTTCTAATTGTTAAGACATGTAAACACCTTCATTGGCGTTCCAGCTGTGTATTTGATCTACGCATGTGCTAGCCCCAGCCGAGCAAGCCTCCCTCTTTAGCACGAGTGAAGTGAGTTGGGAACAACTGTATGTATGTGTCATATAAGTAGTTTTCACATACAAACTCTATATGTCCGAACACAGAATCAAATACCCTTCCCAAAAATAGCATGTTCGCTGTGGTACAACATTCATTGTGATTGCTGATTTTCTGCATTTATCAGATTGCCATCAGGTAGCCTGATTTCAGATGTGTCCATGTAAACAGGATTATTTGGGCAATTGTGTGTCTTGCAAAGCACGTAAACATTTTAATCAAACTATTATATTAATCTGACTATCCACAATAATCACATTATTGAGTGCATGTAACCGTACTCCTTGTCAAGCCGAAGTCTGATGTATAATCCCATCAGTAGTTTTAAGAAGCACTTTGAAACTCCTTGACGTTTGTGTGTATACGTCCACTGAGAGGACACGTTATTATTCTTTCATTAGCATTCTAGATGGTTTGTGTTTCTGGTAAGTAACACACAGCCAGACCATAATAAGCCTGCAGCGAGAGAGGCAATGAGCAGCTACTGAGAACAGACTTACTCTAGCCTCTAACACATGGACAAGATGACAGAGCCACTTATCATTACATCATTTATCATATCTGACCCCCTACACTAGGGTTGAGTCCCAAACGGCACTGTTTTCCCTTCATAGTGCACTACTTTTGACCAGAGCCCTATGGGTACGTAGCCAGGAGTGAAGAGGCTCGGTGGAGTTGACAACCACCACTTAAATCATCAAACATACTCTTGCATCGGCTCGCTTCTCCAACCCTCCTTTACATTCCTATTCCAGGTCTTCTTCAGAACTACAGCCTCTTTAGTGTGTTTCCTTTCTACTGTTTCATGGCCTGGCTTATCTGGTTCTCTTACTATGGAATAGAAGAGAGGATCTACTTGCCATATGCCACTGAGTATGACCCATAAATCCATTAGAAAACTACTAGGATAAGATCCTTCTTCTCCTTCAGGCTTTAAAACAAAAACAGGGCAAGAGACCGTTGGTCAGTTATTGTACGTTTATACTCATTGCTGCCAAGTTAACCCCTCCTTAAGTCTAAAAAACACCTGTTGGTCTGGTGGTTAAACATTTAAATGACTTGTTGTTTTGACTTGAGAGCACAAAGGAATATGTTTTAATGGCTGTTAAAGTAATCAACAAAAAGAGAAACCCTGATAGCATTTAACTGTTAATTAAAAGCTTTTTTGGCTGCAGAAAATTCACACAATACATTTAAAATCGACTACATGAATAAGAATGTATGGCGATGTCTAAAACAGAAACCAAATATCTGAAAAAAATTATCTGAAAAAGCTGCTTAATTCTGACTGTGGAATTATTGAAAGGTATGATTCAGATATTACACCAGTATAACTAAGTGTAGAGGCTCTTGCACCACAAGGCACCTGATTAGTCAGTGAAAAATAATGTCTGATAAAAATATGCCTAGCTAGCATGCCATCATCTTTTTGTGTGTAAATACTATTTTGAGAGAGTGAGAGAGAGAAAGAGTGAGAGAGAGAGAGAGAGAGAGAGAGAGAGATGGAGAGTAAGGGGGAGAGAGAGAGAGTGGGAGACAGAGAGTAACAGAGAGAGAGAGAGACGGAGAGTAACAGAGAGAGTGAGAGACGGAGAGTAACAGAGAGAGAGAGAGAGAGAGAGAGAGAGAGAGAGAGAAAGAGAGTGGGAAAGAGAGATGGAGAGTAGGGAGAGAGAGAGAGAGAGAGAGAGAGAGAGAGAGAGAGAGAGACGGAGAGTAACAGAGAGAGAGATAGAGAGAGAGAGTGCGAGATGGAGAGTAAGGGAGAGATGGAGAGTAAGGGAGACAGAGAGAGAGAGAGAGGGAGAGAGAGAGAGAGAGAGAGAGAGACAGAGAGACAGAGAGAGAGAGAGAGAGAGAGAGCTTTCACTAGCATGGTATAGTATCATCTTCCTCCCAGCAGCTGCTGAGTTCCTGTTATTTTACCACAGATTCATCACGGATCGCTGAGAGTCAGAAATGCATTCCATGATTCAATTTCCCCCCTCTGCATTCTTAACTAAAGCCCCCCTCCCCTCCCCTCCCATCTCTCTGTATCTCTACTGTAGCTACATAATCATTAAAAACTATTAACATCCTCATTCTCAGGGAGTGAGTAGACCTGAGTTATGTATGTTGTAGTGACGTTTTTGGCTCTATTGTATGTCTATGTGGTAAAGTCAGATCCTGGTTCCAATACTATTTGAAATCTTTAAGATACATTAAGCGTTTGTCTTAACAATGAAGCCAGGTCTTGTAATAATGAAGTCAGGGCATGGGGGTGCTCTGCTCAGTGCTGCTACAGATGTTGACAGGACTATCGACAGATCCTCTAGAAGGGCCGTCGGCGGTTCAATTCATGTCCCTATTGATCAGATTATTTAACCGATTGATCCCATCAATGCTGATGGATGGATAGAGAAGAGAAGACAAAGAAGAGGAGAAGAGAGGCATGAAGCCAAGTGAAGACCAAGTCAACTACATACAGTAGTTGCTGCATAAGCAAATTCTCTAACTCTAATTAAATCCTGAAAATAACCTAATGACCATAATACCCTTGAACAGTACTCTAACTACAACTACATTACAGTGCAAAACATATTTACCAAATCTGATGAAGCATATTTGTAGTGATTCTATAACACATAACTTTCATAATGCATTATTATTCAGTTCTTACCCCGTTGTAGCAGCGTTTCTCCTCGGAGCCGGTGAAGTGGTATGGCTGCTTGGTGTGGCACTTCTGGATGAAATCCTTGAAGAAGTTGTTGACGTCTGCCAGTGAGATGACACAGACGGCCGAGCTGGCCGTGGGTTCCGGGGAGTCTGGCTTGGATCGGGCGAAGGCAGCAAACAGCACGTCCTCCCTTTCCTTCAGCCCCATCTCCTGCCTCAGCTCGCTGCCCGCCTCGGCCACATGGGCTGCCTGGAGGACATTAAACACCTCGACGCTGGCCAAGTGCCGCCGCCGCCGCCTCTCCGTCAGGATGCACTCAAAGGGCATCTCCACGTAACGCCGCAGCTCCGGGTCGGTGCCGCACATGCGGACGATGCGGGTGTGGTAGACCTGCGAGCTGCGGCCCTCACGCTGCACAGTGAGGAAGTAGGCGTGGCTGCCGCTCTGGAAGGAGTAGACGTAACGCAGGTGGTGGTCGCCGCGGAGGCCCGGGGCCAGGTCCATGTAGGACTGGTCGGAGAAGAAACGGAAGCCATCTTGGGTTTCTTTCATCTGACGCACTGAGATGGTGTGGTGCTGTGGCTGCTGGGCCTGGGGGTTGGAGGTCATGCGGGCCGGACTTCCAGTTCCAGCGCTTCCAGTGATCTCCGAGTTCCCTACGAAGAACCGTACCACGCCTCCGCTCACCATGTTGAGCACACGGGAACCCAGGGGGCTGGCAACACAGTCGGGACAGCCCTGCTGTCCTCCATCATCTGTCTTGGGTGAATACATACAGTTCACCTCCTTGTAAACATTCCCTCTCTCCACCAGCAGGTGGCGACGGCAGACACCGGCGTCCGCAGAGCTGCAGCTGAACAGCTCATCGTCATAGTAACGCTCCACCAGCAGGGCCATGTTATTGTTGTCCAACACAGCGTTGGGCTTGCCAGCAGCTCCATCCTGGCTACTTGGGCCACATTGCTTTTCGACACCAGCCTCTGACACTGGCCCGGTCCAGTACTCCGACAGCTTGGTCAGGTTCTCTGACAGCGCATAGATCCTGTTCACAGCACCAACGTAAACCGTCCCCTTGAAAGTGACCAGGTTCTGTATAGCGGAGTCGGCCTCGAAGATGGGCAGGTTGTAGGTCACAGAGAGGTTGAGCTTGGAGTTCTCGGCCGGTTCATCACATTGACCTCTCACCTTCGAGGAGCACAGAGCCCAGAGGATGATCACGATGTCCAACAAGTAGCTATTCTTCATCCTGTTCCAAAATAAGCCACAGAAAGAGAGAAGTTACATTACACTGTGTGTTTTAGTCAATTAGCAGACAGGCTTATCCAGAGTCACTTATTATCTCATTCAACTAAGGTTAGGAAAGTAAAAAAATGAGGGGTGACTTATTCGGGACATTCATAACAATAACACAAAGAAAACACCATCAAACATAATAATGTTGGCGTCTAGATTTCCCTCACGTGTTCAGACAGAGAGGTGTGGAGAAAAAGGAGCATTCTCTTGATTAAAATAGGGATTAGAAAAACAAGAGGGATCACTATTTCTTTGTCAGGCTCATAAATGGGACTGTGTGCCAGGGACTAAGGCCGTGGTCTACTCACTCCACCACAGCACCACGTCAGTGAAATCACTGCCACTAAATGCTGATAGGACTTGGGAGCATTATGGAGCCCCACTTCAATATCAAACACATCAGCACTTCTACTATGACTCTCTATTATTGTGAACAAGCCAGTCAGTGAAACTCATGTTGACCAACGGACAATAACGTTTTATTGCAGTAGTGTTCTGCAGTGCTGGCCGAGCAACGCTCAGTACCACTTCGGTGGTTCCAAATTCCAGATCTCTGGTTCCATTCCGGCCACAGTGCGACCCAATGGGGTGAATCACCGAGGATACAGCAACCCTCTCTGGTCTGTAGGGCGATGCAACCAACCAACCACACAGCTAAGTTTAGAAAACTTCCCCAAAGGAGTGGTAGCTAGAACCCCAATTAAAACAAGTCAGGTGGACTATGAGTGGGGCGCTGTACAAAATGATAAATAGTTGGAATGCAGGCCACTAAAATGGCAATCCACTGGGGAATGCTTTTAAGGTCTGTCAGAGAGAGAGAGAGAGAGAGAGAGAGAGAGAGAGAGAGAGAGAGAGAGAGACATATTTCAGACCCTAGTTAATCAGAGACAAAGAGAGAGAGAGAGAGAGAGAGAGAGAGAGAGCTAGGTAGGTAGGTAGGTAGGTAGGTAGGTAGGTAGGTAGGTAGGTAGGTAGGTAGGTGTAGGTAGGTAGGTAGGTAGGTGTAGGTAGGTAGGTGAAGGTAGGTAGATAGATAGATAGATCTATAGATAGATAGATAGATAGATAGATAGATAGATAGATAGATAGATAGATAGATAGATAGATAGATAGATAGATAGATAGATAGATGAGGAGAAAGAGAGAGATTTCAGACCCCAGTTAATCAGAATATTTGCATGTAGGGATTCGTCTGCTTGGTCCATATCAGCACATTTTGTACAAGTGGTGGGAAGACAACAAAAACAGCAGGAGAGGTCAGCAAGGAGAGAACCCCCTTAGCACAATTTCCTAATATCCTGAGTGGAGTATATTTTTTGGTTTAACAATACATTGTTGTTGTTTCTCTATTATAGGCCAGTTTTGTACTTGATATTTCCAGACAATTCATAAATCTCACTATCATATTTAAATGGATGATTCCACAGTAGCCAATACATATGTAGCCACTATAGGCTATGAAAACTATGTTTATATCAATATAATGTTACATAGCCTTTCTTGATTACTACAAACACGTGATTGATTAACCCCCTGGAACCTAAGGGTTTTCTCAATGAGTTGTACCTCCCTAAAACATTACATCCTTATAAGAATGTAATAACATTATTGACCATCAGTCCAGAGTTCTGATTTTCTATTTTAGGGCACTTGGGGTCATCACAGACAAATATATACAATTCTAGTGATGGAGAGGAAATGGGGGCCCCTCGTGCAAAACTATTTTCAACGATGGATGGGAGTCAAAGTGGCATGTGCACATACTAGAGGAATGACTATTTTTTTTTTTACTAACACTTATGAATAAGCGTGAAGAACGAAAACACATTTCATTGACTCCATATTATTGTACCATTATTGGTCCCCGTCTGGCTCAGTTGGTAGAGAATGGCGATTCCCACGGGAGACCAGTACAAAAAGTAGGAAAATGTATGTCGCTCTAGATAAGAGCCTTTTTTTTGTATGTACCACGCACCTGCTCCCGTGTCCCGTCCCGATACAATTAATTTCTTAAGGGAGGTGTTATTGCAAGTAACAAGTAAATACAGATTTCATAAACAATAATCTTAGAGGATATATCGTTATTTAAAGAGAGGGAAATGATTCATGAGAGAAACTGTTGAGAGAAATCCGCGGAACATTCTGTGAGGCTATTCTGGAGATGTTGGTTAGTGTAAGCTTATCATTGCAAAACGTAGGCTATTAGGACAATACTATCATTTAATCAATAAATTAAAGTATTCAGTATTGGCTAGCTTTCTGATACGCATCTGAGCAAAGGCATATTGACGAGCGTTTCGTGGATGCCTAATTTTAATAGGCCTATGTAGGCTAATTAAAAGTAAAGCAAACTTAAATAGCATTATTAAACCAAGTATACATTTAAAATTAGTCGAAAATAGAACGTACCTGTCAGTTAGGCAACTGTCTCAGTTATGTTTGGGTTTCTTCTTTCAAATCATAGTAGGCTACACAACTCAGGATTCCTCACAAGAGACTGTGCGCATTGACTTGTTGACCACCGAATAACAAATTGATATGCAAAAGATGCGTTTGACTTTGAATACTCTGCCCCTTTCTCTTTATTTTCACAAAGAATACAAAAGTTTGTCCTTTACTCAGACACAAGAAGACCGTTTCTCAATCCGTTTTACAAGATGCGGACCAGTGTGACTCATGAGTGTGAGGTGTAGATCACGCACACTGGCATTCAAACCCCCTCCGTTTTTTTGTCTGCTCTCGTAGCGCTCCTCCTCTATAAACTACTCTGCTGCGAGAGGTGGTGAGGCGCGGGAGTTCACACAGGTGAATTTCATAGGGTTTGATCGATGGTACCCGTACATTTGACTGTTTCGTCTTTAGCTTGGTCCCCGCAGTGTATGTTAATAATTACGTTATGTCATAACAAGTCAATAAAATAGCCTATATATTGTGTGTATAAAAAAATGAAGAACGCCTTCCTAATATTGAGTTGCACCCCACCCCCCTGCCCTCAGAACATCCTCAATTCGTCTGGGAATGGCCTCCACAAGGTGTAGAAAGCATTCCACAGGGATGCTGGCCCATGTCGACTCCAATGCTTCCCACAGTTGTGTCAAGTTGTCTGGATGTCATTTGGGTGGTGGACCTTTACTGATACACAGGAAACTGTTGAGTGTGAAAAACCAAGCAGTTCTTGACACAAACCGGGGTGCCTGCCACCTACTACCAGTCTATGTCATGGGAAGAGTAGGTGTCCTTAATGTTTTGTACACTCAGTGTAAATCGCTGTTGAAGCAACTGTTGAAAACTAGAAAAACTATTTAACATTCCACATTTCCACTCCCTAAGAACGACCACTGACTCAGTCTGCTTGTCAAGTTAAAATGGCTCGCTCAGCCGTAAATAAAGAGATACAATTTGAACACTAACCAACTGAGTGTGTCACCTATGAATCACAGTGGGCAGCACAACAATCCCTTTGTCCTACTTCCTGAAACCAGGCATTTGGAATGAAAGGGAGTTGAAAATCAAGATAACAGTGTGTAGAGTTTAAAATCAAATGAAAAGGCATACTGGTGTTAGCTGTAATAAGTAGGTAGGATCCTATTCACTTTCCACAGTGACTGTGAGGTTATTTTGACTTCAAAAGGAGATGCTGAAGTGGAACAAGTGACAACAGAAATAGAGAATAACAGTAATGCCCTTCAGATGACTTAATTCGAGTGACTGGTAAACTGGTGAATGTAACATGTGAATCATGTGCCATGTGCTTGGGTGATGTGCACACTTACCACAGTTAACCTGCTATGGTCTTCAACCCACATGGCAGTAGTTGTAGTTTATTATTTTAGAGTGTTCTGTACCTACATCATCATGCTGATGTCTCTGGGAATCAAAGCTCTACTCTTCTTCCTTCAACAACAGTTACGTAGTGTAGTGTATCATACTACTCCTCTTCTGTTTGTTTTATAGTGCATTTCTCATGTCTGTTTGCTATGTGTTATAGTACCACAAGTTATGTACAGTATGTCTGATGCAGTAACCAAGGGGTGTGTCTGCTCTGACAGAAGTGTGTGTGTGTGTGTGTTTCTGGGTGTGTGTGTGTGTGTGTGTGTGTGTGTGTGTGTGTGTGTGTGTGTGTGTGTGTGTGTGTGTGTGTGTGTGTGTGTGTGTGTGTGTGTGTGTGTGTGTGTGTGTGTGTGTGTGTGTGTGTGTGTGTGTGTATGTGTATGTGTGTGTGTGTGTGTGTCTGGGTGCGTGTGTGTGTGTGTGTGTTTCTGTGTGTGTGTGTGTGTGTGTTTCTGGGTGTGTGTGTGTGTGTGTGTGTGTGTGTGTGTGTGTGTGTGTGTGTGTATGTGTATGTGTGTGTGTGTGTGTCTGGGTGTGTGTGTGTGTGTGTTTGTGTGTGTGTGTGTGTCTGAAGGGTGGAGGTGAAGGCCCGTGGCTCCTGTGTTGATGGTGGATTCCATTCAACCTGGAGCACTTCCCCTGAACAGCAGCTGAGGAGGAAAAGGTCAGTTCGGTGGTGGTTGGGGTGGTCAACCCCACATCTTCACACTGCAATTACTGTGTGGTTGGTATGTGGAACCTGTATGACACACGGTACAAGAATGACACACACTACCACTACTACACTGTAAAAAAAAATGTACAAATATGTTGATTCAAAACACATTTGTAAGGCAACCAGCTGCAATGGAATTGTGAGTTTTCTCAACAACATTGTCACACACATTCTTTGTTGTGTCTCCTCATCAATTTGTTTGTTGAGAAAATCAATCCTATTGCAGCAAGTTGCCTAACAAGTGTGCTTTGAATCAACATTTTTATTTATTTTTTTACTGTGTATACCACAGGTCTGATTAACAAGGATATTTGTGACAACATGTTGTTTCGATGTGCAAGAACTCACAGGCCAGTATGTGTAGCCAGAAGCAGATTTCCACAGATTTTATGGGTAGCCTATGGCATGAACATTCTATGGTCAATTAATATAATCTCTCCCTAAGGTAGCCCTGACTAATGTAGCAATGGCTGTTCCATTAAACAATAAGGCACGAGGGGTGTGGTATATGGCCAATATACCACGGCTAAGGGCTGTTCCATAGATGTTATATAACTGTTGTTGCCATCTACTGGTAGAGAGTATGAACAATGAGATTCTGTCCCCTCCTGTATAATGACCCTGAGCTCTAGGGCAGGGGTACTCACTCAACTCTTACCCTATGAGGTCCGGAGCCTGATGGTCTTCCGTTCTACCTGATAGTTAATTGCAGACACCTGGTGTCCCAGGTCTAAATCAGTCCCTGATTAGAGGAGAACAATTTAAATTGTAAGGAGAAAGAGAGAGACACTTAATTGACTTAACTCAATCCTCTTGGTCCCCTTGGGTGCATAGGGTGTCCTCCATGGCTCTCCACCTCACTGTTTCCTTTTGTAAGAGGTTTAGCCTGTTGCTAAGAGATCCCCACTGTCAAGATGGAGAGAGTGGAACAGAGCAGTAATAATCCTAATATCCTCAATCTTAATTTAGCGGTCACAACATCATCCATCAGCAGTAACTAAGTGCAGTCAGAATATTTATCACCTGGTGGGTCACTAGAAACCAGGGTTAACTGCTGACCAGGGAGATCCCATGATCCATCCTGCTACTGTAAACCCTGATTGATGCTTGAGCCATTAATGGCCCAGCCGCGGCCTGGCTGATGGGGTGTGTTTGTGTATATGTGTGTGTGTGCGTGTGTCTGTGTCTGGGTGTGTGTATATGTGTGTGTGTGTATCCTACCACTGTGTGTGTGTGTGTGTGTGTGTGTGTGTGTGTGTGTGTGTGTGTGTGTGTGTGTGTGTGTGTGTGTGTGTGTGTGTGTGTGTGTGTGTGTGTGTGTGTGTGTGTGTGTGTGTGTGTGTGTGTGTGTGAGAGAGAGAGAGAGAGAGTGTGCATGTGCACGTGGAGTGTGTGTGTGAGTCCCTTGAGTTGCTCACTAAAACAGGCAAACAGTAGTTTAGTGGTCCCCTCTCAGTCAATAACTCAATCACATATCCTCAATGACTTGGATGAAGATGGAGGGCAGGAGTGATCTAGAGTCGTGTTCAATAGCAAATCATAAGTCATAAAACCACAATGTTTGTCTGTTTAAAAACATGAGAGACAAGACCTTAGCCTATCACAAAATGGAGGCCAGAGGAAGAGTACATTGTCTCAAGATGAGGGAAGGTCTGGTGAATGTACTCAAAAAGAGGAAATCAAAAGATCCCAATCTGGGAGTTGTTAGGGGAGATAACTGCAGCTGTGAAAAAAAATAAAATAACTGTCACTCAATAAGATCTTGCCCAGCAAACTGGAAACATTCCCAGAACATTAGCTAAGATTCCCATTTAGTTCTAGTTAGGGTTTTTATCTAACGTTAGGATGATAACATATTACACCTTTATATATTTTTTTATATTTATTTTTTTATTTATTCTTGGAATGTTCTTCTGACATTCAACCACCACAGAACATTCCCCAAAAGTTCCCAGAACATTTCTTAGCTTGCGGTAAATGTTCCCATGTCACAAAAACTCCAGTCGTGCTGATGATTACACAATGTTTGTATAAAATATTCTCCTGATGTTGCAAGAACGTTCCCAGAACACATTTGGTTTGTTCTTTAAAGGTTCGCAGAATGAAGGTTATCTAGGAGGGGTGCATCACTTGAGTGGGCTGAGTCACTGATGTGATCTTCCTGTCCGGGTTGGCACTCCCCCCTTGGGTTGTGCCGTGGCGGCGATCTTCGTGGGCTACACTCAGTCTTGTCTCAGGATGGTAAGTTGGTGGTTGAAGATATCTCTCTCTCTCTCTCTCTCTCTCTCTCTCTATCTCTCTCTATCACTATCTTTCTCTCTCTCTCTCTCTCTCTCTCTCTCTCTCTCTCTCTCTCTCTCTCTTTCAGAGGAGGACCTGAGCCCTAGGACCATGCTGCTGCTCCAGCTTCAACTGTTCTGCCTGCGGCTATGGAACCCTGACCTGTTCATCGGACGTGCTACCTGTCCCAGACCTGCTGTTTTCAACTCTCTAGAGACAGCAGGAGCGGTAGAGATAATCTGAATGAT
The DNA here is from genome assembly GCF_036934945.1 of Oncorhynchus masou masou. NCBI lineage: Eukaryota > Metazoa > Chordata > Actinopteri > Salmoniformes > Salmonidae > Oncorhynchus > Oncorhynchus masou. The sequence continues at coordinate 14,269,844 of NC_088233.1, read as the reverse complement.
CGGCTATGAAAAGCCAACTGACATTTACTCCTGAGGTGCTGACTTGCTGCACCCTTCTACAACTACTGTGATTATTATTATTGGACCCTGCTGGTCATCTATGAACATTTGAACATCTTGGCCATGTTCTGTTATAATCTCCACCCTGCACAGCCAGAAGAGGACTGACCACCCCTCATGGCCTGGTTCCTCTCTAGGTTTTTTCCTAGGTTCCGGCCTTTCTAGGGAGTTTTTCCTAGCCACTGTGCTTCTACACATGCATTGCTTGCTGTTTGGGGTTTTAGGCTGTGTTTCTGTACAGCACTTTGTGACATCAGCTGATGTAAGAAGGGCTATATAAATACATTTGATTGATTGATTGATTGATTGATTGATTAAGTTGTGGGATCAGTCTGGTGAGAACATTTTGGGGTCATCACAAAAGACATGTTCCCAAAACACAAAAGCTGTCCAGTTCTGCGGATTATTCTACAATGTTTATTTTAGGGTGCAGAAAACATTCACACATTTCGTCTGTTCTTTAAAGGTTCCCATAATGTTTCTTTAGGTTGTGGGAACACTGTGGTAATGGGACAAGAGATACGTTTCTAAAACAATACAACTGTCCAGTTGAACATTCAGAGAATGTTTCTATCAGGGTGCAAAAAAACATTGAAGTTGCAAAATTTTTGACAGAACAGCCTTTCTGATTTCTTTAAAGTTTCCAGAATAGGGCTGTTACGGTGACCATATTACCGCCACACCAGCGGTCATGAGTCATGAAGGCAGTCAAATTCCACATGACCGTTTTATCACAGCATTTAGATTTCTCCAAGCTATGATGCTGATGGTCATTAGTAGCCTACCAAACTTGCTAACTGCCTGGTACTCAGCACTCTATTCTCCCTCTAATCACTCTGACACCAACGCAAATGTAATCGAAAATCTATTCAAACACTCCATGAGAGGCCATGAGCTCATGTTGCGCAATATTTCTATAGGCTATGCAATTGCGTGAGAAAACAGAGTGGTGACCTCTATTAAAAAGAGGATGATCGCATCAGGCTAGGTAATAGGCTAGGCTTACTGTATTTATTTCTCAACTTTCCTAATATTAAGCACATTGCTTCTCTTTACAACAGGATTATTGTCTACCTGGCTGGCATGAAAACCACGGGAAAAGCGTCCTCCATTCACTATTTAAGTGCATAGATTGTTATGTATTTTTTCCCCTGCCCCTGTTGCTTCGAGACAGGTGCATGATAATGATCCATTCTAAATCAAAACTCATTTTGCACAGATATTTAGTGCATTCGGAAACTATTCAGACCCATTGAATTTTTCCACATTTTGTTACATTACAGGTTTATTCTAAAATGTATTAAATTGTTTTTTCTCTCTCATCAATCTACACACAATGTATTGCAAATCATTGACATTGACAAGTATTCAAACCCTTTACTCAGCACTTTGGTGAAGCACCTTCGCCAGTGATTACAGCCTCTAGTCTTCTTGGGTATGACGCTACAAGCTTAGCACACCTGTATTTGGGTAGTTTCTCCCATTCTTCTCTGCAGATCCTCTCAAGCTCTGTCAGGTTGGATGGGGAGCGTCACTGCACAGCTATTTTCAGGTCTCTCCAGAGATGTTCGATCGGGTTCAAGTCCAGGCTCTAGCTGGGCCACTCAAGGACTTTCAGACACTTGCCCCGAAGCCACTCCTGTGTTGACTTGGCTGTGTGCTTAAGGTCGTTGTCCTGTTGGAAGGTGAATCTTCGCCCCAGTCTGAGGTCCTGAGCGCTCTGGAGCACGTTTTCATCAACGATCGCTCTGTACTTTACTCCATTCATCTTTCCCTCAATCCTGACTAGTCTCCCAGTCCCTTCCACTGAATAACATCCCCCCCAGAATAATGCTGCCACCACCATGCTTCACCGTAGTGGTGGAGCCAGGTTTCCTTCGAGACCTGACGCTTGGCATTCAGGCCAAAGAGTTCAATCTTGGTTTCATCAGACCAGAGAATCTTGTTTCTCATGGTCTGAGAGTCTTTAGGTGCATTTTGGGAAACTCCAAGAATACTTCTGTATAAAGAGGATGGGTGAAGTGGTGGTGAATGACCCAGCTAACAGTATTTCCCTGGATTAGTTATGTCTAAGAAGGCGAAAAAGGAAGCATGGAATTAGTGATTGGCCATACTGGCATGGCTATATACTGAAAGAAGATGTAAGAGATCTTCCCCGGTGGAGCAGAGAGGATAAAACACCACGAGGTCACAATAACTATGGCTGTGTTTGGATGTTTCAATCCTGTTCAAGTGTCATATGAATGATTTTAAAATGACATGAATTGCCATTTAATATGGAAAGCAACATGATTGGGATGTATTCCAATCTGGTTTCTTATGCTTTAAGGAGCTACAAATTTACATGCTGAGAATGTTGTGGTAATATTAGGTAAGACTTAAATGTAACATTTGTTATGTTCTTGAAATGTTCTGAGGACATCCAAGACAACATAAAATATATATTGTGTGAACATCAATGGAATATTATGTTGAACCTAAAACAAATATGGTATGAACATCATAAAAACTGACTCATTTGGAAATTGTGTTACATTGTGCAACATTGTGGGAATGTTCTTTGCAACCTATGTGTATATCACAATAATATTCTCGCAAAATACCAGACTCTCTTGTCATATCCCCACAGTGTTCCCACAACCGAAATAAATATTCTGGGAACCTTTAAAGAACAGACAAAATGTGTTCTGGGAATGTTCTTGTACCATCAGGTGAATGTTTTTGCACCCTAAAATAAACATTGCAGAATCGCCCGAACACCTGGACAGTTTTTTTGTTATGGGGCATACAATATATTTTGTCATGTCCCCACAATGTTCACTATGTCCCCACTTGACTGTTTCCACAGCTTAATTAAACATTCTGGGAACCTTTAAAGAACAGACCAAATGTGTTCTAGGAATGTTCTTGTAACATCAAGTAAATCTTTTTTTGCACCCTAAAAGAAACATTGTAGGGCCCGGTTTCCCAAAAGCATCTTATGGCTTTGAACCTAACCTTAAGATGTTCTTGGGAAACCAGGCCGTAAACAGTTTTTGTGTTTTGGGAACATATCTTTTGTGACGTCCCCACAATGTTCCCACCAGACTTTTCCCACAACCTAATGAAACATTCTGGGAACAGATTAAATGTGTTCTAGGGATGTTCTTGCAGTGTCCGGCGATTGCTTTATACAAGCATTCTATAATCATCAGCACGACTGGACATTTCTTTGTGTTATGAGAACATTTGTCGCGACCTAACGAATGTCCTGGGACCTTTCGAAGAACCAATGTTGGTTTGCTGGGTGTCATCCTTTATCTTGCTTTGTCTTGCCGTCATCTGATGAAATCACATTGTCATTGTTCATATCAGTCACTACCATGGTACAGAATCTGTAATAAAAGTAATGATCAGAGGAGTATTGCAAAGATGAACTGAATCCAAATTTCGTTCATTTTCATTGGGGTAAGATAGGCCTAAACTCGCTGGTAGTTCAATGGGTCCAAGTAATCAAATCTAATTAAATTAAATGACCTTCCCTACAATTAGTTTCAGGCAAGGGAGAAATAGAGCCAAATTTCCATTGTCAAAACAACCTTAAATAAAATGTTTTTCTACAATATGTTGAATTGTACAATTCACATTCTTTACCATTACACTCTAAATCTTTCTCCTCTCCAGGGAAATGCTCTCAGGTCTAGTTAAAATGTTTATGGGATATCTTCAAGAGCTGTTAAACCCCCCCTGCCTGCTTGTTTACCAGAGGAAACGATCACAAAACAAACCACGTTCAAGTGGAGCCAAGCACGACGGAGTACCTCAGTGAAAGCATCTCTAAAACTATTCCACAAACTCGCTCACGCATCTGGGAGAAGCCAGGTCATGGTTCAAATTACAGGGAGGCTAGAGGGGGCTGGGCACCACCGTAACAATTCAGGGCCCGCCATGAGAATTTAAATGTAAATGTAGAGGTGGTACCATTCATTTGGTAAGAAAGTGACAAAGGTATGGATCGTCTTTCTCCTTCCAGTCTGGCTTCTCGCCTTTCTGTCCACAGTAGGAGGAGGACTATTCTGGTTAATGGATGACAAATCGAGGCACAGCAATAACAAATAAACAGGTGGACATCAGCACAAGTTCTCTGAGTTTTTGTCTTTCCTGACTCATTTTCCATCAGGCAGTACAATTGTGTTTTCAAAAAGAAACAAAACAGTCAGAACTGGAATGCTTACAGACAGACAGCCAGGTGAAGGATGACTGTTGGTGAAGAGAGGAGAAACCAGGTGTGCTACAGGGAAAAGGAACATCTGTGAGGGGTGTAGTTAGTAGACACTGGGGCTGGAGGGGTTGGCCCACTGCCAGTCTTCCTGTGGTGTGATGTCACTGTCATCACCATCATCACTATTCGCTACCGCAACAGCTGATGGTGGATCAAGTCATGATACTGTATCTAGACATTGCATGGGTCCATGACCTGTTCGCCCTGACCCATTTTAGAGGAAGAGAAGAGAGAGAGACAGGGAGAAAGGGAGAGAGGGAGACAGGGAGAGAGAGAGACAGGGAGAAAGGGAGAGAGGGAGACAGGGAGAGAGGGAGAAAGGGAGAGAGGGAGAAAGGGAGAGAGGGACAAAGGGAGAGAGGGAGAAAGGGAGAGAGGGACAAAGGGAGAGAGGGAGAAAGGGAGAGAGGGACAAAGGGAGAGAGGGAGAAAGGGAGAGAGGGACAAAGGGAGAGAGGGACAAAGGGAGAGAGGGAGAAAGGGACAAAGGGACAAAGGGAGAGAGGGACAAAGGGAGAGAGGGAGAAAGGGAGAGAGGGACAAAGGGAGAGAGGGAGAAAGGGACAAAGGGACAAAGGGAGTGTGACGTAGAAGTCCGTCACTGGCCGCGGGCAGCATTTGGTTCTTTAACGCACACACATATTCATCACTCCTCCCTGCGCCATTATAAGATAAGTTAACAATGTGGGTCGACACACAAATTAACTTCTGTCTTGGTGCATGCATTTTACACTTGTCAATGTTCATATTTGAGAGATACAATAATTATTATACTTATCAATGTTGTGGATGAGCGCATTGTTTGTTTGTTCTGTTCCTCTCTCTCCATCTCTGTAGCTTCCGGGTATGCTGGAAAAGGAGCCTCTCCTCCAGTCTCTAAAGAGGCAGTTTGGATTGAGCTGTGGATGGGGCAGCATTGTTTTTAAGCTGTCCCATAAGGTAGACGTTGATGGCAGTACTGTTGTTTTTTGTTCCGGAATCACTTGTAAATAAACACCTTTGCACAGAAGAACTTTTGCGGTTCCGCCATCTTTTTTTATTTTGATAGAGGTTAGGTTATCCAGTTTAGCCTTCTGGCCTACTCTACGTGACAGGGAGAGAGGGAGAAAGGGAGAGAGAGAGGGATCGAAAGAGATCAAGTAAACAGAAACAGGTGGCTTAACAACAGGCACAAGGACATTGTCTCTGTCATTATAGTGAACGGTCCAATAGAGAGAAAGAGGAGAGAGCAACTGCCACTTACAGTATTGTAAAAAGGGTCGGTCTTCAACTGAAGACGTGGATTGTGGAGGAGGAACAGGGATTTCCTCTTTGTGATGTGTTTCCACACCTATTTCTCTTACAGTATGATGCTATGGATCATCATCATCTGTATGTTACACTCCTCCTGATGGGAAACAACTGTTGTGTAGTAATCCCTCAAGGCAGAAAGGTGAGACAGTGTCTATATCACCGTACCTCTGCTTTCCATTGTGTATGATGACTAATTCATAATTGGATAAATTATCTGTGGGAGATGAAAGGGCACCTCCAAGGCACCAACTTCTGGTCTTGTTCAGTGAAATGAGGATGTAAGAAGTTATTGTTTCTGAAATGGAATGTGTCATTGGTTTGAATAGATTTACTCTTTGTAACCGAGATGCGTGTACTCTATGCATTGCCAATATATAATCTCTAGATGGCGCCATTGTACTGTTACATTAGCAGGCTACATGTGCAAAGACCTGACCAGTCACTCCAACAGAGCTGACAATGAAAGCAGCAGACAATGAATAAAGAAAATTAAAGAAGTAAATAATTACTTTAACATAACAAATGTTTCTAAACTTTATCCTAACTCTAGTAGATACAATTTTGATTCTCTATGTATACCAGTTGGTTATGGAGTGAGGCGTGAAGTTGATCATTGTTCAACAGTGGCCTGCTACTGTAAGTAACACTGATATCTTGGTGTTCTGTCATCATCCTGTTATGTCTGCTTTGGGCTTGCTATGTGAAGTTGTGTGAAGCTCTAGAAGGTCAATTTGCTCCTGCTGAGTTCTGCAAGGTTTCCTCTCTCACTACTGTATCCTATCTGTGGCTGGGACTGAGGGAAGCTTTCTCCACCCCTCCACCTCTCTTAGCAGTAGTTTTCTGGGTCATGTATTTGTTAGGTCACCAGTAATAAATGTAATAAAACATGTTGCATAAAAAGTGTGTTTCTTATTGGACAGTTTCAGGTATTCCCTCTCTGTTTCAGTCTGTTTTCTATGCTGTGTGCGCTGCAATGGTTCCACACCCCCTCTGGAAGGTCCAGGGAGGTCCCAAGCATAGAGTTAAAGTCACTAGAACGGACAGAACATGGCATCCAGGAATGTTGACTTGAATGAGTATGTCTGTTTGTTCTAGTCTTTCTAATTCTATGGCCCTGAGTAGCAGCTGTACTGTAAATATAGCTGCTGTCTATACTTTGCCATTAAAGTCATGCTTAGCGGCTCAGGCCACTGACTATGTAAATCATGATGGACAGACCATGTGAAAGGAGAAGACAGCATCAGAGGATTGTGCAACTTGAAATACTTTCCCCGGGTCATTATGCTACTGATACTGTGGCAGTCTGGTAGTGAATAAAGATGCTTTTTAACGGGAACTATATGGAGTTGTATAGGGAGTTTCTTGCCTCCGGCCGCACTTCAGTTACATGGTTTTTAGTATAAATCAAGACTGAAATAGGTCCTGTTTTCTCAAACATTGCAGTGCATATTGCTCAACTATTTGTTTCCCTCTTTCTGGTAACCATGGTGATGTGCCACCTCCCGGGGGAAATAAACCCATGAGCAACGTTGAAGAAGGATCGGCATAAGGCCTCATTGAGAAAGAAGGCCTGTAATAAAGTATGACTTCTTACTACATCTCAATCAGGGTTGAGACTGAAGCCACTGCGGTTGAGATGTTTATTCTCCTCTCTACTCTTGGTTTCCACTAGTAACTTAAAAGAAAAGTGGAATGGAATTCCCTTACCCTTTCATATTTCGTGCTGTATTGCGAAAGATTAAAAGGGGGAGATAGATTATAGGGAAGGATACCGACAGAAGTCAAGTAAGAGGTAAGTGTCGAAACCTTGCAGCTTGGGTGCATATGACACCGGCAGTGATGGATTAACGAATCATAGGCCTCGGGGCTTCGTTGTTTCAGAGCCCCCTCACACACCATCATTTTCTGTAAACAAATCCGTGCACCAAGATGCAATTTGTTGCGTGGTAAATTTACTGAAGTAAAAGCCCCTTTGTAATAAAGCCATAATAACACTTGTGATGTGGGGTTTCCACACAGAAAAAAAGCATTTTAAAAACAAATTAATGCCATTTTACCTCATTTACATAACATTTACATGACAGAAGACATTAGCTGATCTCTTTTACACAAATTACTGAAATGAGTGGCTACTCTGACTCTGACAGACTCAATCTGGTCTTGAATTCAAACAAACTATAGCCCAGGCCGATGATGTGACACACAAATTGCAAAATATTAGGAAGAAATGATTATAGACTACAGTAAACTACTTATAAAATGTCCCGCGGCACAGAAACTCATCTAATGATGACGATGAAGCCATAGGCTACTCACAGTGACAGCCGATGCACTCATCGTCGTGGCAATAGCCATATCTCAAGATGAACTACTTTGAAAAGCATTGCTGCTGTTCGCCAAAAACTGGAAGTTGTTTCTATTGGTTTTATAGACAGATTAGTCTTCTCTTCCCAACAATAGCCATTTGCTTTCCAAACTGTACAAACGTATTGTATTGCGATTGTATTTTGAAATCTGCAAACCTTCAGCCACAACCAACCGTAGAAACATATATCCATAGATGGCAGTTCCCATTCAAGTCAATAATGGCAGCCATTGCTAGCATACTCATGAGGTTTTAACAGTCAAATTGTCAGGGTAAGAGGTTTCAGAACTCTTTTATGGTTGATATGTTTTTGGCCACAATGTGACAAGCTGTATATTTGGAGGGCATGCTGCCCAAACGGCTGCCCTCCCGACTGTAGGCATATCGGTAACTGCCAAAATAAAGGAAACACTTGAGTAAATGAGGGATACAAAGTATATGTTAGGGTGTGGGGTGCATTTTCCTGGCATGGTTTAAGTCCACTTGTAGAATCGATGCCAAGGCACATGGAAGCTGTTCTGGCAGCTTGTGGTGGCATAACACCATTTTAAGACACATTATGTTGGTGTTTCCTTCATTTTGGCTGTTACATCTATGTGCTTGTGATAAAACTTACTCCACAGTTATTTTATAGAAACTAAATTATGTTCTCTGATGTATTTTAAACATTGAGACCTCCTGTGGTTGAAGTAAAAACAGACACACATATATATATATATATATATATCAACTCAGTAAAAAAAGAAACGTCCCTTTTTCAGGACACTGTCTTTCAAAGATAAATTGTAAAAATCCAGATCTTCATTGTAAAGGGTTTAAACACTGTTTCCCATGCTTGTTCAATGAACCATAAACAATGAATGAACATGCACCTGTGGAACAGTCGTTAAGACACTAACAGCTTACAGATGGTAGGCAATTAAGGTCACAGTTATGACAACTAAAGAGGACACTAAAGAGGCCTTTCTATTGACTCAGAAAAACACCAAAAGAAAGATGCCCAGGGTCCCTGCTCATCTGCGTGAACGTGCTTTAGGCATGCTGCAAGGAGTCATGAGGACTGCAGATGTGGCCAGGGCAATAAATTGCAATATCTGTACTGTGAGACGCCTAAGACAGCGCTTCAGGGAGATAGGACGGACAGCTGATCGTTCTCGCAGTGGCAGACCAAGTGTAACAGCACCTGTACAAGATCGATACATCCAAACATCACACCTGCGGGACAGGTACAGGATGGCAACAACAACTGCTCGAGTTACACCAGGAACTCACAATCCCTCCATCAGTGCTCAGACTGTCCGCAATAGGCTGAGAGAGGTTGAACTGAGGGCTTGTAGGCCTGTTGTAAGGCAGGTCTTCACCAGACATCACCGGCAACAACGTTGCCTATGGGCAAACCCACCGTCACTGGACCAGACAGGACTGGCAAAAAGTGCTCTTCACTGACGAGTCGCGGTTGTGTCTCACCAGGGGTGATGGTCGGATTCAAATTTATCATCGAAGGAATGAGCATTACACCGTGGCCTGTACTCTGGAGCGGGATCGATTTGTAGGTGGAGGGTCCATCATGGTCTGGGGCGTTGTGTCACAGCATCATCAGACTGAGCTTGTTGTCATTGCAGGCAATCTCAACACTGTGTGTTACAGGGAAGACATCCTCCTCCCTCATGTGGTACCCTTCTTGCAGGCTCATCCTGACATGACCCTCCAGCATTACAATGCCACCAGCCATACTACTCGTTCTGTGCGTGATTTTCTACAAGACGGGAATGTCAGTGTTCTGCCATTTCCAGCGAAGAGCCCGGATCTTAATCACATTGAGCACGTCTGGGACCTGTTGGATCGGAAGGGGAGGACTAGGGCCATTCCCCCCAGAAATATCCGGGGTCTTGCAGGTACCTTGGTGGAAAAGTGGGGTAACATCTCACAGCAAGAACTGGCAAATCTGGATCATCCATGAGGAGGAGATGCACTGCAGTACTTAATGCAGCTGGTGGTCACATCTGATAATGACTGTTACTTTTGATTTTGACACATATCTGTGGAACTTGTTCAGTTTATGTCTCAGTTGTTGAATCTAGTTATCTTCATACAAAGATTTACACATGTTAATTTTGCTGAAAATAAACGCAGTTGACAGTGAGAGGACGTTTATTTTTTTGCTGAGTTTATACACTACATACAGTGCCTTGCGAAAGTATTCGGCCCCCTTGAACTTTGCGACCTTTTGCCACATTTCAGGCTTCAAACATTAAGATATAAAACTGTATTTTTTTGTGAAGAATCAACAACAAGTGGGACACAATCATGAAGTGGAACAACATTTATTGGATATTTCAAACTTTTTTAACAAATCAAAAACTGAAAAATTGGGCGTGCAAAATTATTCAGCTCCCTTAAGTTAATACTTTGTAGCGCCACCTTTTGCTGCGATTACAGCTGTAAGTCGCTTGGGGTATGTCTCTATCAGTTTTGCACATCGAGAGACTGAAATTTTTTCCCATTCCTCCTTGCAAAACAGCTCAAGCTCAGTGAGGTTGGATGGAGAGCATTTGTGAACAGCAGTTTTCAGTTCTTTCCACAGATTCTCGATTGGATTCAGGTCTGGACTTTGACTTGGCCATTCTAACACCAGGATATGTTTATTTTTGAACCATTCCATTGTAGATTTTGCTTTATGTTTTGGATCATTGTCTTGTTGGAAGACAAATCTCCGTCCCAGTCTCAGGTCTTTTGCAGACTTCATCAGGTTTTCTTCCAGAATGGTCCTGTATTTGGTTCCATCCATCTTCCCATCAATTTTAACCATCTTCCCTGTCCCTGCTGAAGAAAAGCAGGCCCAAACCATGATGCTGCCACCACCATGTTTGACAGTGGGGATGGTGTGTTGTGGTTGATGAGCTGTGTTGCTTTTACGCCAAACATAACGTTTTGCGTTGTTGCCAAAAAGTTCCATTTTGGTTTCATCTGACCAGAGCACCAGTTGAAGTCAGAAGTTTACATACACTTAGGTTGTAGTCATTGAAACTCATTTTTCAACCACTCCACAAATGTCTTGTTAACAACCTATAGTTCTGGCAAGTCGGATAGGACATCTACTTTGTGCATGACACAAGTCATTTTTCCAACAATTGTTTACAGACAGATTATTTCACTGTATCACGATTCCAGTGGGTCAGAAGTTTACATACACTAAGTTGAGTGTGCCTTTAAACAGCTTGGAAAATTAGAGAAAATGATGTCATGGCTTTAGAAGCTTATGATAGGCTAATTGACATCGTTTAAGTCAATTGGAGGTGTACCTGTGGATGTATCTCAAGGCCTACCTTCAAACTCAGTGCCTCATGGGAAAATCAAAAGAAATCAGCCAAGACCTCAGAAAAAGAATTTCAGACCTCCACAAGTCTGGTTCATCCTTGGGAGCAATTTTCAAACAGCTGAAGGTACCACGTTCATCTGTACAAACAATAGTATGCAAGTATAAACACCACGCAGCCGTCATATCACTCAGGAAGGAGACTCGTTCTGTCTCCTAGAGATGAATCTACTTTGGTGCGAAAAGTGCAAATCAATCCCAGAACAACAGCAAAGGACCTTGTGAAGATGCTGGAGGAAACAGGTACAAAAGTATATATACATCCACAGTAAAACGAGTCCTATATTGATATAACCTGAAAGGCCACTCAGCAAGGAAGAAGCCACTGCTCCAAAACCGCCATGAAAAAGCCAGACTAAGGTTTGCAACTGCACATGGGGACAAAGATCATCCTCTGGTCTGATGAAACAGTAATGACCATCATTATGTTTGGAGGGAAAAGGGCTTGCAAGCCGAAGAACTCCATCCCAACCGTGAAGCACGGGGGTGGCAGCATCATATTGTGGGGGTGCTTTGCTGCAGGAGAGACTGGTGCACTTCACAAAATAGATGGCATCATGAGGCAAGACAATTATGTGGATATATTGAAGCAACATCTCAAGACATCAGTCAGGAAGTTAAAGCTTGGTCGCAAATAGGTCTTCCAAATGGACAATGGCCCCAAGCATACTTCCAAAGTTGTGGCAAAATGGCTTAAGGACAACAAAGTCAAGGTATTGGAGTGACCATCACAAAGCCCTGACCTCAATCCTATAGAAAATTTGTAAGCAGAACTGAAAAAACAAGGAGGCCTACAAACCTGACTCAGTTATACCAGCTCTGTCAGGAGGAATGTACCAAAATTCACCAAAATTATTGTGGGAAGCTTGTGGAATGCTACCCGAAACATTTGACCCAAGTTAAACAATTTAAAGGCAATGCTACCAAATACTAATTGAGTCTATGTAAACTTCTGACCCACTGGGAATGTGATGAAAGAAATAAAAGCTGAAATGAATCATTCTCTCTACTATTATTCTGACGTTTCACATTCTTAAAATAAAGTGGTGATCCTAACTGACCTAAAACAAGGAATTTTTACTAGGATTAAATACCAGGAATTGTGAAAAACTGAGTTTAAATGTATGTAAACTTCCAACTTGTCACACCCTGACCATAGTTTGCTTTGTATGTTTATATGGTTTGTTTGGTCAGGGTGTGATCTGAGTGGGCATTCTATGTTGTGTGTCTGGTTTGTCTGTTTCTGTGTTTGGCCTGATATGGTTCTCAATCAGAGGCAGGTGTTAGTCATTGTCTCTGATTGGGAACCATATTTAGGTAGCCTGTTTGGTGTTGGGTTTTGTGGGTGATTGTCCTTTTGTCCTTAGGTCTGTCGTGTGTTAGTTTGCACCAGTATTAGGCTGTTTCGTTTTTTTTTGTTACGTTTATTGTTTGTTTTGTATTTTGATTCGTGTTTCTTCAGTTTTATTAAACATGGATCGCAATAGACACGCTGCATTTTGGTCCGACTCTCTTTCACTTACTTTATGTCTTAAAATACAAACAAACTGAAGGAGGGTTTATGTCTGGGAAAAATTAATTACAGTTATGATGAAAACTAAATATTAGGATTCTTTGTGAGTTAAACTTATCTGTCAATGCAAAGTTCTGTAAATGGCCAAATAGGCATACAGCAGCTTTTTGAATGATATTGTCAACACACATGTGATGATTGACTGTTATCCCTGTGTGTGTATCTAAGTCTTAAACACTGCTCAATCTTACAGTGCAGATGAATAATTCTGTTGTAGCCTCAACATGCAGTGTTTTTACCTCAGGCTAGATAGAGCTCCTCTTTGGAACAGTCTGCAAGTGTGAGCAGCAAGGATGCCTACAGCAAATGCGTGTGTTTTAAAAGACTTAAACCATTGGGAAGATGCCCTTTTACAGAAAAACCACATGAATGTCATTCCGTTACAGAAAAATGCTGCAGACTTTAAGGCACAGCAGAAAGATCCATAGGTTGTGAGTGCAAATCCCAGGTGGGGATTATTAGGGATTATTGAAAAATCAGTACTAAATCATCAGGTCAAATGGAATCATACTATCATTGATTAAAGATGTTTTAAACTATTTTAGCTGAACAGCATAACACTTAGCTTGAAACCCCAATATAATTGAATTCCCTTACAAAAAAAATCCCAGGTGAAATAGCTGTTTTCAACTGTTGATCTGAAGTTTTCACATGTGAAAAAATAAAGAGAGACGTGAAGTCAGTTGTTCACATGTATTACATTTAGAGTTCCCATGTGAAACTTGAAATACTTTCCCCGGGTCATTATGCTACTGATACTGCGGCAGTCTGGTAGTGAATAAAGATGCTTTTTAACGGGAACTATATGGAGTTGTATAGGGAGTTTCTTGCCTCCGGCCGCACTTCAGTTACATGGTTTTTAGTATGAATCAAGACTGAAATAGGTCCTGTTTTCTCAAATATTTCAGTGCATATTACCAACTATTTGTTTCCCTGTTTCTGTTTCCCCTGATTCTGGTTACATGTGATCTTATGTGAAGTTAATGTGATAACATATGACAACATGTAAAAGCAACATGTGATAACATGAAACTACACGTGAAAACACGATCTCATATGAAGTAAAAGTTACAACATGGGGTTGCAAAATTTCAACATGGGATACCGTACCATGAAAATACAAATTTGAGCATGTGAAAATACGATCTCATGTAAAATAAATGTGACAACAAAAATTGCAAAATTTCAACAAAGTTTCACATGCAACAATCAAACTGTCACATGTGAAATAGCATTCACATGTGAAAAACCTTTAAAAAAACACTTTATTCTCCTCACATGTGAAAAGGTGGTGGGTGTTAACAGGTGTACTCTATGGTTTCACATGTGAACAACTGACCTCGCATGTCTCTTTTCTTTTACATGTGAACATTTCAGCTCAACAGCTTGTTTTGTTGTTGTAAGGGAATGAAATGATATGGGCATTCAAAGTAAGTGGTTCCCTGTTCAGCTATATCTGTGTAAAATTCTGAAAATATGATTCCACTTGACCTGATCACTTGGTACAGGCTTTTACAATATGACCCCACCTTGGATTTGAACTCAAAACTTGTGGACTTGGGGAATGCTGCTCGCAGTTCACTACACATTGATTACCTACAGTATAATACATCTTTGCACTTAGTAAAAGAGTGCCGTCTCCACTGCCATTTTACTTATCAGTTAATCTAACTATTCTCTCATCATTGATTTCTATGACTTATTTCATCAATTTGAGGGTTTTCTGTTTATTTGTCTATTGTTGGTGGGGCATATTATTTTGTTTCCATGTTATTCCTGAATCACTATGATAAATATAATCATTTTTCTTGAGTGTATTTTTTTTAAAAGGCTGAGATTTACTTAAGTCCAAAGTGTAGGAATACAGGTGAAATCTGTCATTGACACAGACATGGTAGACGTAAGACAGAGATTGGAATGACGTGAATCAATAGGTTTTGAGTCCAAATCCCAGGTGAGGACATGCTAAATAATAATTACTGTGTAAATAAATATACACAATGTAATTGTGTGTCAAATATTTAAGTTGTGGCCACTGTATGTTAAAAGTGCTGTTTGAGTCTGTATCTTAACCTGTGAAATTGTGAAAAATATTCACGTGAAAATTTGAATCCACATGTGAAAGGTTATGTAATCATGTGAAATATCATAACATGTGAAGTGTTCCAAAATCACGTTTTAATATGATTTTACATGTGAAATCATGTGGTTTTTCCGTGAGCAAAATGCATTTTTATATACACTAAAGTGGCTCCGTGTTCTGGGTTATTTTGCCTGTAGGCTTATTTGCACAATGTAGGCTAACATCAAGTTCTCTCTAAGGTCAAAGTCACATGACAACAAAGAGAGACTGATTCACAAACCAAAACAACACAAACAAAGAAGCAATACAAGTAGGCTAGCAGATTTGATTATACAAATGTTTAATGTGCACAGCGTGATGTGAGATTGTACAGTAAAAGCAAGGGAAGGAAAAATTCAATTTGAATATAAAAATACATATGACCTTTTCATCAAGTCAAAAAACAAATTAAATCAAGCAACGTGCTAATATTTACCATCTTCACAGACAGCAGGTAGACAAAAGCTGAAAGAGTCAAAGGAGACATCCCAAAATATCACCATATTTCTTAGTGCACTACCTTAAAACAGGTCCCATACTGCGCTTCGGTTAAAAGTAGTGCACGATATGAAATAGGATGCCATTTGGGATGCAGACACAGTGAGATTCATGTCAGTATAGAACAAAAACATGCTCCCATTCGTTGTCAAACAGCAGTGGTCTCAGGGGAGGGAGACCGGTTAGCTGATTGTCCTTGTTTGGTGGTGTATGTCCACAGCCAACAAGCAGAACGCTACACCAGACCAAACTAGTCAACCAGGGACTTAACTCATCCAAACTCATTTGGGGAAAAAACTAAATAGATTATATATGACAATGCTACTCAACTTGTGCATACATTGGGCAAGGCGAGCATAAAACAACAACATTGAAACAAAGCTTAAAAGTTCTTCATCTACAGAAGGTGTAGTAATTAAAAGCCCTGGTTATTTAGCTACAGCTACCACAATGTGTATCAACATACAAGGTGCAATCCTGCTGCCCATTTTACAAGAGAAGAGACCTCAATGGTATAAAAAAGGTGTGAATGTATTAAAACAAAGATCAAGTGATTTTTCTCCCGAGATTCAAATTCAAACTTAAAAAACATTCTTGGTCACATAGAAGCAATATGAAAACTCTATTTAAGACCTTGTTGTCGTCATGGAATTTAGTTTCTCTGGCTTGTAGTAGGACTGGAGCTGAATGTTGATGGAGAGAGTGATTATGATGTCATGATGTGGCACTGGGCTGAGGGCAGGGCAGGCTCTGTGAGTGAGGTTGTCCTATAGCTGTGTGTCTGTCTGGGCGTATAGACTGACAGCAGTGTGTTCGTTGGCTCGGTGGCTTTGTGGTGGGGTGGCGGTGCATGCAGAAACAAGGGCAGGTTCAGTGTTTCAGACTGGGAGGTTGGGCAGGCATGGGGGAAGGGGTGTGAGAGGGGGTCAGTGGGGGTAGGGGGGCTGAGGGGGTTGATAAGGTTTTGGGTATAGGATTTTGTGCTGTGTCAGGTGGGATTTGTCTCTCAAAACAGCGCAGCGGGACAGGCACAGGGATATCCCCCCTCTCTCCCTCCACCCCACCCAAACCATCCCCCTCCCAAAAAACAGGCCCCAAACACACAAACCCAGCAGAGTGGACACCAACATCCATTATATGAGCCTATCAATCGATCAATTAATTAACTTACCAGTCATTCAATCAATACCCCAATACCCCCTATTAAACAAGCTATAATCAGAGAGGGTCACACAACATTTTGGAACAATGGAAGGAATGGATGGGGGGGGGGGGCTAGCGTGATGCTCTTGCAGTGATAAACAACGCTAACAAATACAGAATAAAAAAATGAAAGAAAAACAAACAGAAAAACAAAGAGCCCAAGGAATGACACTCAATGTAATCCTGTGCCCCTGTTGGTTAAACCAGCACTGGAGAGAGAAACCATTGTTGTCTAGGAAGAAAGAGAAGCGGGACCAGATGCTCTCTATTACTTGGTCCCCTTACCTCCAATATCCCTACCACAGCACTGGAAATGTCTCACCTCTTCTTTTAGCAGAAGTTGTTCCCTCTTTTCTTTTTCTTCTGGTGACTTCTCCCTCCTTTCAATCTGTGTTAGTTATGGTTTCCACACCTCCCCTCCTTATTCCCTTCCTCCCTTCCTCTTCCTCTTCTTCCTCACTTCCTCGTCTTTTCTATACCCCCTTGGTGGTGCTGATGCGGATGCTGCTGAAGCACTTGCCCATGGCTTCGAACAGCGGGTCGCAGAATGTGTGGACGCAAATGGAGTAGACGCGGCTGACACAGTGGATCTCGATCAGATAGCTCTTGACACACGGCACCACCGCCCAGATGTGAATGAAGGACAGGATGGCGAAGAAGATGCCCCAGACCAGCGCCAGTGGGATGCCCACCAGGGCAGTGAGGAGACGGTAGCACCAGTACTTGGTCACTGTGAAGGTGGTGAAGCTAGCCTTCCACACGCCGTCGAAGCTGTACGTGCCCGCAGGCTCTGCGATCACATCCTCAAAGTCCACCTGACAGCAGAGAAGAGTAATTGTTAAAATCAAGGAACCAGCAATGATTCAATTAGACAGTCAATCTCAAAGCAAAAAACTGATGAACAAGATTTTAAAAAATGAAAACAGATGTTGCCCTCCAATAGATTTGTGCCCCTGTTCTGAAGTTACACAAGTACTAGAAATATTACAAGAGATGTATGTCTCCTCATAGTGACTTGTACGAGCAGTCAAACCAGGTCAAACTACCCTCCCTCCCACCCTCCTACCCCACCCTTCACAAAACATTTTGTGATTGCTACACATGCTGTATGAGGCCCTCCTACTCTCTCTACCCTCTTAAACCATCTCTTCACATTCCTGACAGACACTGATACACAAGACAGAGACACATACTGTAGAAGTGTCTGAATCAGAGGGCAAATATCCAGCACCCTATTCCCAAGATAGTGCAATACTTTTGGTCACAGCCATCGACCTATTCCCAAGCACTGGTTTTGGTCAGAACCAGCCAGCACCCTATTCCAATTCAATATAGGAAATACGGTGACATTTCAGACACTGCACAGTTCAGTTTACAAGGCCCGTCTCTACCCTGGAGTTCTCTCTAATACAGTTCAGTTTACAAGGCCCGTCTCTACCCTGGAGTTCTCTCTAATACAGTTCAGTTTACAAGGCCCGTCTCTACCCTGGAGTTCTCTCTAATACAGTTCAGTTTACAAGGCCCGTCTCTACCCTGGAGTTCTCTCTAATACAGTTCAGTTTACAAGGCCCGTCTCTACCCTGGAGTTCTCCCTAATACAGTTCAGTTTACAAGGCCCGTCTCTACCCTGGAGTTCTCCCTAATACAGTTCAGTTTACAAGGCCCGTCTCTACCCTGGAGTTCTCCCTAATACAGTTCAGTTTACAAGGCCCGTCTCTACCCTGGAGTTCTCTCTAATACAGTTCAGTTTACAAGGCCCGTCTCTACCCTGGAGTTCTCCCTAATACAGTTCAGTTTACAAGACCCGTCTCTACCCTGGAGTTCTCCCTAATACAGTTCAGTTTACAAGGCCTGTCTCTACCCTGGAGTTCTCTCTAATACAGTTCAGTTTACAAGACCCTTCTCTACCCTGGAGTTCTCCCTAATACAGTTCAGTTTACAAGGCCTGTCTCTACCCTGGAGTTCTCCCTAATACAGTTCAGTTTACAAGGCCTGTCTCTACCCTGGAGTTCTCCCTAATACAGTTCAGTTTACAAGACCCGTCTCTACCCTGGAGTTCTCCCTAATACAGTTCAGTTTACAAGGCCTGTCTCTACCCTGGAGTTCTCTCTAATACAGTTCAGTTTACAAGACCCTTCTCTACCCTGGAGTTCTCCCTAATACAGTTCAGTTTACAAGACCCGTCTCTACCCTGGAGTTCTCCCTAATACAGTTCAGTTTACAAGGCCCGTCTCTACCCTGGAGTTCTCCCTAATACAGTTCAGTTTACAAGGCCCGTCTCTACCCTGGAGTTCTCCCTAATACAGTTCAGTTTACAAGGCCCGTCTCTACCCTGGAGTTCTCTCTAATACAGTTCAGTTTACAAGGCCCGTCTCTACCCTGGAGTTCTCCCTAATACAGTTCAGTTTACAAGGCCCGTCTCTACCCTGGAGTTCTCCCTAATACAGTTCAGTTTACAAGACCCGTCTCTACCCTGGAGTTCTCCCTAATACAGTTCAGTTTACAAGGCCCGTCTCTACCCTGGAGTTCTCCCTAATACAGTTCAGTTTACAAGGCCCGTCTCTACCCTGGAGTTCTCTCTAATACAGTTCAGTTTACAAGGCCCGTCTCTACCCTGGAATTCACTCTAATACAGTTCAGTTTACAAGGTCGTCTCTACCCTGGAGTTCTCTCTAATGCAGTTCAGTTTATATTCACCACCTAAGAGCCTCCAAGATCCTGTATTAAAGTCCTCCCAGCTACAGAATATGTGGAGGTCTCTAGTACCTACATGTAATAAAGAGAAGCCGGATGGGCCCCAGTAAACCATGACATTTATTTATTTTTAGTGTAAACAGACTTCTCAGGCGATCGATGGGTTTGCGACGTGCCTCTCAAGTACCCATGACCTCATATATGTTTAGTGCAGATTGTAAAGTGGAAAACACACACGCTTGCTCTCTCTCCTTCTTTCTATCTTTTTCCAACTCTCTCTCTCACACTACCACTCGCACTACCCCTCTCTCCTTCTCTCTCTCTTTCTCCTTTGCTCTCTTCTTTGCTACCAAGCCCATGATACAGCAAATATTTATTTTACAGTCACTTATTGCGTGTGTGTTTTGTCTGCGAGAGACGTGTCGCTGTCAGAGGGTTTAACATCACCTGTGTCCAGCGCATTTTCAAGTAAAAATGCATTTTCAATATCAAAATAGGACTCTGTTCATTTTATTCAGTAGTCAATCCTTCCAGCTATTACTGTGTACACAGGGGACTTGCTAAACTAAACAGGCTAAACTTACAGGATAAAATAACAGTTGGTGGTGAAGCTCTTTAATATAAATCTCATTGTTCTTTACGCTGCAAAACCCAGCAACATCCATTTCATTTTCCAGAGCCATACATCTTGAGTACTGTATTGTACAGAGCCTTTGGAAAGTATTCAGACCCCTTAACTTTTTTTCCACATTTTCTTACGTTACAGCTTTATTCTAAAATGGATCAAATAAAATACATTTCTCAGCAATCTACACACATTACCCCATAATGACAAAGCAAAAACAGGTTTTCTAGAAATGTTGGCAAATGTATTACAAATAAAAAACAGAAATACCTTATTTACATAAGTATTCAGACCCTCTGCTAGTGCATCCTTTTACCATTGATCATCCTTGAGATGTTTCTACAAATTGATTGGAGTCCACCTGTGGTAAAATAAATTGATTGGACATGACTTGGAAAGGCACACACCTGTCAAATAAGGTCCCACAGTTGACAGGGCATGTCAGAGCAAAAACAAAGCCATGAGGTCGAAGGAATTGTCCATTGTGCTCCAAGACATAATTGTGTTGAGGCACAGATCTGGGGAAGGGTACCAAAAACATTCTGGAAGAAGTTGGAAAAAGTAAATGGGAGAAGCTTGTAACCAACAAGACTCTTCCTAGAGCTGTCCGTCTGGCCAAACTGAGCAATTGGGGGAGAAGGGTCTTGGTCAGGGAGGTGATCAAGAACCCGATGATCATTCTGGCAGAGCTCTGGTTCCTCTGTGGAGATGGGAGAACCTTCCAGAAGGACAACCATCTCTGCAGCACTCCACCAATCAGGCCTTTATGGTAGAGTAACCAGATGGAAGCCACTCCTCAGTAAAAGACACATGACAGCCCGCTTGGAGTTTGCCAAAAGTCACGTAAAGACTCTCAGACCATTAGAAACAAGATTCTCTGGTCTGATGAAACCAAGATTGAACTATTTCGCCTGAAAGCCAGGCTTCACATTAGGAGGAAACCTGGCACCATCCCTACGATGAACCATGCTGGTGGCAGCATTATGCTGTGGGGGTGTTTTTCAGCGGCAGGGACTGGGAGACTAGTCAGGATTGAGGCAAAGATGAAGTACAGCGAGATCCTTGATGAAAACCTGCTCCAGAGCACTCAGGACCTCAGACTGGGGCAAAGGTTCACCTTCCAACAGGACAACGATCCTAAGCACACAGCCAAGACAACGCAGGAGTGGCTTCGGGGACAAGTCTCAATGTCCTTGAGTGGCCCAGCCAGAGCCCGGACTTGAACCCGATCAAACATCTCTGGAGAGACCTGAAAATAGCTGTGCGTCCATCATGACAGAGAAAAGTACAGTCAGCTTGAGAGGATCTGACGAATATGAGAAAATCCTCAAATACAGGTGTGCCAAGCTTGTAGCGTCATACCCAAGAAGATTCGAGGCTGTAATCGCTCCTAAAGGTGCTTCAAGAAACTACTGAGTAAAGGGTCTAAATAGTTTTGTAAATGTGATATTTCAGTTTTTATATTTAATACATTTGCAAAAAGAAAAGAAAATAACTGTTTTTGCTTTGTCATTATGGGTATTGTGTGTAGATTGATGAGTAAAAACTCCCAGATTTAATCAATTTTAGAATAAGGCAGTAACCTAACAAAATGTGGAATACTTTCAGAAGGCACTGTCGGCTCACAGACACAGCTTCCATCACTTCCATGCAGAACAAACGAGAGGTCTGTGTAGAATGGTTCTGATGAGGGCTGTCAGCAGCTGAAATGTAACGTTTAAAAAAAAATAAAAAAAATACAAAGCTTTTAAATTGTAAACGAGAAAAAGCCCAGTTTAGAAAAACATAAATATAAGATAAAATCCCATTTTTTTCAGGCAGTTGTTATAACTTTGCTATGGATGATTGAACTATAGTGGACAGAGAAGAACATTATTCATTAGAAACACCCCTAGGTAATATGGAGGGAAGTATATTCTTTCTTTCTTCTTAATTTATTGGTGGGCAAGTCATGTTTGGCTAGATAGATACAATGTCTCAGCACCTATCACCCCTTTAGGGATTTGGCATACAGTACAACAAACTAGTTCTCAGGGACAACATGTGAGCAGTCTGGTTGGCTGAAATCTGGAGAGAGACCTGTAATATATTTTTCCATTCTGTCCCTAGAGTGCTGAATGCCTCAGTTCAGTGTTTCCTCCACCATTGTGTAAGTAGGGCAGTCCATCCCTACTTAGCTCTGTTTGCCCCCACCTAAAAGAAATCATTTGGCTTCAATTGATTTCAACTGAAATTGTTGCTGAATAAATTATCCCTGAATGTTGATTTGGAGCCTTTGTTTACACCCCGCCTGGACAATCTAAGGAAAACACTGCCTCAGCTTGTCCATTAAGCCTAAATGTCTTAATTTCCCAATATAATGTACCTCCCGCCTCCCTCAGGGAGTCCCGGCATTCTTGAGAGTTTGGCAGGGAGATGTTAACTAGCGGCTGGTTAGCGAGCCGATCGCTGCTGTCTGGATTGCACAGTGTGGCCGTGGGTATGTCTGCTCAGCTTAGATTCAGCCCCATCGGGGTTTAACAGGAGGCTGCCTGGCCATAGGCTATATAAAGAACCAGGCTTTATGAGAGGAAAATATTCTATTCCCAGGGCAAACTCTCCAAACTCTGCATGGATTTCATTGATGGTGATTCTTTGATGTGGCCGGTTGAGGGAGTTCAGCTGCCGAAATTTCAACTATAAGATCTACTGGTCCACATGGTTCTGCAGAAGGAGAGAGAGTAGTGTGTGTGTGTGTGTGTGTGTGTGTGTGTGTGTGTGTGTGTGTGTGTGTGTGTGTGTGTGTGTGTGTGTGTGTGTGTGTGTGTGTGTGTGTGTGTGTGTGTGTGTGTGTGTGTGTGTGTGTGTGTGTGTGTGTGTGTGTGTGTGTGTGTGTGTTTGTGTTCCCTGTTCTGCATAATAGCAGGATAGTTAGGGCACCCCAAACACACACCTCCATTGACGACATTTAGAACTCCAAACCTCTATAGCCTGGGAGGAAACATGTGATTTCAGATGATTACACTAGCGGTCTGTAGATTTGATTAAAAGAGCAGAATCATAAGGCTGTATTCTATTCTGAGCATACTGGAGAGTCTGACTCACTGTCACAATGGGTTGGTAGGAAGCCAGAGAACGAGACAGAGAGAGTGTAATGTTCACTGTTCATTTTTTCTTTTTTTCTTGTTTATTTCACTCTTGTTTATTATCTATTTGACTTGCATAAATATATGTTTCTCATGCCCAATAAATCCATTTGAATTGAGAAAGGGAGAGAGAGAGAGAGAGAGAGAGAGAGAGGATTACTGCAAGACAGGTAAAACTCTTTTTTTTTACAATTATCTCTACTTTTATCTAAAAGTAGAGTGGGTTGGGTTCCCTGTTACCATTAACATACAATATTATATTTTTATATGAACAAACTTATTGAAATGAAATGGAGAAACTGCACACAAGGAGGGAGACTAGGAGACAAGGGTGAGAGCTTATTGTTTATTTCACTTCTGTATATTATCTACTTCACTTGCTTTGGCAATGTTAATAACATATGTTTCCCATGCCAATAAAGCCCCCTGAATTGAATTGAATTGAGAGAATGTGGTCATTGCTCCCTAGTTGACGCATCCCTGTGAATTGCAGAGAGGGAGGGAGAGAGACAAAGGGGGATATAGGACAGAGCAGTGGGAGGGGGAGAGGGGAGGGGAGAGAGAGGGAGATCCCTTTGGCCTGCCTGCTGCTGCAGCTACTTGGGTGTTTCCCAGTTTTATGAAGGCAAAGTTCACTACTTCAAACGGCTGACCCTCTCCCAGTGGTAACTGACTCTTTACAGATGAAACAATAACCACGCTGGACATGAGGATAGACGGACAGTCTATGTCCCAAGTGGCACCGTATTTCCTATGTAGTGCACTACTTTTGAACAGGCATATGATGCCATTTGGGACACAACCTCTGACTGTGTCACCTGAGCCTTTCTGTTCCCACCAACGCATGACAGGTCGTTTTCACAAGTACCACAGTAACGTCAGCGAGGGTTTCTCTCAACAAATTCATAGTTTACATAAACACAAAATGGGCACAGTGTGGTTGGAGTCTACTTTGGGAAATAGGTTTGCTCTGCAATAACGCACTCACTGAATATGAGGCACGTGTAACTATAAAACAAGGACTGTAAAACAACAGCAAATTCGTGATGTTTCCTCCATTCCAAAACTGGAGCAAGGATGTTCAACTAAAGACTACAGCCGCACCAGCAAAATAGGCAAGAGACGCTGCTGCGTACGCATCACATTTACGCATGTGTTGAGGCCTTCACAAACCTAATCTGATCTATGTAAACCATTGTAAACTGGGGTCATGAATCCGAAAAATTCATAGTATAGTCTACACACGAGAATGCCATGCGATCCACCAACCACTACTTTGGTACGCGCGCAGCTTACTATGCGTATTTAGCAGCTCATAGTCTGCCCAGTAATCGTGTGAGTGACAATTTCCAGTCTTCCTGGGTATATTATAATGGGAACATTCATAATATAATGTGTCCAAGTACAAAACCAACTCACATGCAATATTGGAACTGAACTAGTTTTAGTTTAAACCACGATTTGATTAAAAAAACTGTATAATAGTATCAAACCAGTCTAATAAATAAAGTAAATTAAAGGATCCAAAGTGAAATCTTACTAGGCGAAAAAATCCATGAACAATTATTTCCCTTCATGTAAATATACCGTCTACGGACTCACCTTTACAACGTCGTCGTTTATGTGCTTGGGGTCCCGGTTCACCAGGTCGATCTCTTTCGTATGGACATCCTGCATCGTCTTCATCCCGCTCATACTGTCATTATCCATGTCTTTGTTATTAGGTTTATAAATGTTCCCTTGTTTTCTGATGAACGGCGAGTGCAGAAATTCCTGTGGGTCCGGAGGTGAAGAAGAGAAGCGTTATAAATGTATAAGTTAGTGGAGAGACGGGCAGAGAGGCAGAGAAGGTCGACTTGACCGGAGCGCACCAGAGTTAGCAGCCTGTCCCAGCCTGAGATGGTTTTAAAAGAGTAGCACCACACCCCTCAATAGCAGAGATCCGTTTCTCACCGCAAGGGGTCATCTCCAAGCGCTCACACATTCCGTGCGTAAAGATCGTTCGGCTGGCCATTCTCTTTAAACGCAGAACCTTTCTCACATAAGGCATCAAAAGAGTATTTTCACTAATGTAAACTGTCATCAACTTTTAATGGAAATTGCATTTTCGATTGACTTAGTCTAATATAATTAACGATCTAACCAAAACTTTGACAGACTTCTAAGTGCGCACAAAATGTGTGTTTCAAGTGGATTAAAAATGAAATAACATACAGAATCTTAGAAGCGTATGCTAGTTAATAAATAACTGTAAATGTATCATGCCCGTGCTAATGGAGACGAGAGGGGCTTGCACATTTGCCCAGTAGGAGTGGGAGTAACGTTCACAACTAGGTGCCAAAAAAGATTGGCAACTAGCGCTTTGGAGTTAAAAATGTTCCAGTTTCCCAATCTTCCAAGGGCATGTTCGATAAATGTCACAATGAGAACGAGCCATAGAAAATGTGTTGCTCACAGATTATTCAATATCCATAATAAAAGTATAAATACAGTAAAAATAAAAAGTGTAAAATAAAAAGTTGGATTGTGACAGGATACAGAGTCCAAAAGAAAACCTTACCTCGTCAGTTTCGCCGTCCTTGAGTCCGCCAGTCATGCTGTCCCGCGCCTGAAGTGCTAACACACCCGTTTGTTGTTGAAGCAAGACCGTGTCAGCTTAACAGAGGGAGCAAATCAACAGAAGGAGGCGTGGGGACTGTTTGTTAACGACTTGGGGGCTCCTCCGGGGATATTACCAAATCCTATCGCTTATCTTTACGTTGCGCTCATTGAACGCTAAATTCAAGTTAAGGCGCCGGAGAGACCTGAGTGAGAAATCTCGGCGTGCCTCTGCATGGACTTAATGAATGCTCTTCTTATTCATTCAGTAGTCACCTGTTTAGACAAGCAGTGCAGCGGGATGAGAGTGTAACCCGTCATTAACCTACTGCTCAACACATTACGCAGGATCTAGTGGTGGAGAAACTGACTTGATCTGTTCAACTACTAAGATGATGTTTTCAATTTGGCCTGTGTGTGTACTATGTGTCGTTTCTGCTGGCTGCTGTTGTTCCTGAATAAACTGAGAGATTGGTATCCCCCAGCCCTATGCTCTGTCACGATTATGAACCTGTTCTGGGCATGGTGGTCTGTTTACATTCCTTTATCTGATTCTCGGCTCAGGGAAACAACTCAGCTTGGTTTGGAAACGACATCAGTCCCAGAGACTAACAGACATGTCAGGGGTATTTTCAGCCTGTGTGCTTGTGTGTGTATGTGTGTGAAAGAGTTTATGGGGGTTGTAATTGGTAACCTAGGCTACACAGTACTGTCCCTCTTCATTGCAGAACTCAGCCACTAGAAGTTGACTGTAGCTATTCTCGAGGGAAGAGAACCAGATCAGTGGGAATCTACTGCAGAGTTAGCTAAGGTCTAGACTATGCAACAAGTCTGTGTCCAGCTTTCATGTATTAAAGGTGCTTTAATGTCCCAGAGGGGAAAACTGTACTGCTGTATGCAAAAAAGGGATACAGCTGCTTTTTCTTATCAGTCATGTATCAGTGCTATTTGTGCAAGATAGATGGTTCTGGAAAATATGCCTTCTGGCTCCAGATCACACAGTGAGTTCCCAAATGTAGAAGAAAGAAGACCCCTTCCTCTTGTCTTTGGCATCAGGGAACAGAGAGAAGTAGATGAATACACTTCACATTAGACTGAAGGTCTGTAACCAGGGGGATAACCGTAGGCAGAAAGTACATGTGTTGACCCAGATACATTGAAGGCTCATAAGTCAAACAACTCATAAATCTGGGGAATTTCGCTGGACGGACGTTGTAGAACCATCATCGCAGTATGGAATATTTTTCACATTCTACCGAATCAGTAGAATGTTGTCTGTGTGTAAACCTGCAGATTATCATTATATAATATTCTTCCAAGTCAGTATTGTGCTGTGTGTAAACCTGTAGGTTATAAAATGAGCCCCAGGTCATGCTCCATAGGCCCACAGGCAGAGGCAGCTCCTTCTCCTCCGAAACAAACACCTTTCTGGTAAGAAGAGGGGCGGGGGCGTATGCCTTATGGCTAACGAGACGTGGTGTGATCACAGAAACATACAGGAACTCAAATCCTTCTGTTCACCTGATTTAGAATTCCTCACAATCAAATGTAGACCGCATTATCTACCAAGAGAATTCTCTTCGATTATAATCACAGCCGTATATATTCCCCCCCAAGAAGACACATCGATGGCTCTGAACAAACTCTATTTGACTCTTTGCAAACTGGAATCCATCCCGAGGCTGCATTCATTGTAGCTGGGGATTTTAACAAGGCTAATCTGAAAACAAGACTCCCTAAAATGTATCTGTCATGTCTTGTTATGTCTGTTCCTGTCCTTTCTCTTCATTCTCTCTCTCTGCTGGTCTTTTTAGGTTACCTTCTCTGTCTTTCATTCCTCAGCTGTTCTACATCTGCCCTAACTAGCTCTTTCACTCTTCCCCACCTGTTCTCTCTTCCCCCTCTGATTAGGTCTCTATTTCTCTCTCTGTTCCTGCTACTTTCAGTGGCTGATTCTTGTTTGTGTTTTTTGATGCCAGAAGCAAGCTGTCGTCTCGTTTGCTTCCACCTTGTCCTGTCGGAGTCTGCCTGGCAGGAGCATCCTGCACTATACTAACGTTCTTTTTGTTCCGCTGACAACGTTGGAAGAGGATTTATGCCATTCCTGTATTTTCATTAAAGAACTCTGTTTTCTGTTAAAACCGCTTTTGGGTCTTCACTCAAGCTCATAACAGAAGAATCAGACCAAGAATGGACCCAGCGGCTCCGGACCCTTTTCACTCCGCCGTCGAGATCCAGGGAGCGATGCTAGGCAGACACGAGGAGGAATTGTCTGCTGCTCAACATGCCGTTGAGACCCTGGCCGTCCAAGTCTCCGACCTCACAAGACGGGTTCACCAACTCCACCTCGATCCACCGCCCACTTCCAGGGTTTCCGAGTCTCCGGAGCCCAGGATCAACAACCCGCCGTGTTACTCTGGGGAGCCCACTGAGTGCCGCTCATTCCTCACTCAGTGTGATGTGGTGTTCTCTCTCCAGCCCAACACTTACTCCAGGAGCGCAGCCCGCATCGCCTACGTCATTTCTCTCCTTACCGGACGGGCGCGTGAGTGGGGCACGGCAGTCTGGGAGGCGAGGGCTGAGTGTATTAACCAGTATCAGGACTTTAAGGAGGAGATGATACGGGTTTTTGACCGTTCTGTTTTTGGCGAGGAGGCTTCCAGGGCCCTGTCTTCCCTATGTCAGGGGAATAGATCCATAACGGATTATTCTATTGAGTTTCGCACTCTCGCTGCCTCTAGTGACTGGAACGAGCCGGCTTTGCTCGCTCGTTTTCTGGAGGGTCTCCACGTCGAGGTTAAGGATGAGATCCTCTCCCGGGAGGTTCCTTCCAGTCTGGACTCCTTAATAGCTCTCGCTATTCGCATAGAGCGACGGTTTGATCTTCGTCGCCGAGCTCGTGGAAAGGAGCTCACGTTCTCCGTTGCTCCCCTCTCCACATCACTGCCACCTGCCGCATCACTGCCACCCTCCTCCGCCGGCTCGGATGCTGAGCCTATGCAGCTGGGGGTATTCGCATCTCGGCCAAGGAGAGGGAACGGAGAATCACCAATCGCCTCTGTCTCTACTGCGGCTCCGCTGGTCATTTTGTCACCTCATGTCCAGTAAAAGCCAGAGCTCATCAGTAAGAGGAGGGCTACTGGTGAGCGCAACTACTCAGGCCTCTCCTTCTGGATCACGCACTACCTTTCCGGTCCATCTCCGCTGGCCCGGTTCATCTGCTTCCTGCAGTGCCTTGATAGACTCTGGGGCGGAGGGCTGTTTTATGGACGAGACCTGGGCTCGGGAACATGACATTCCTCTCAGACAGTTAGGGAGCCCAGGGCCTTGTTCGCTTTAGATGGTAGTTCTCTCCCCAAGATTCAGCGTGAGACGCTGCCTTTAACCCTCACTGTCTCTGGTAATCATAGCGAAACCATTTCTTTTTTAATTTTTCGTTCACCTTTTACACCTGTTGTTTTGGGTCATCCCTGGCTAGTGCGCCATAACCCTTCTATTAATTGGTCTAGTAACACTATCCTATCCTGGAATGTTTCTTGTCATGTAACCTGTTTAATGTCTGCTATCCCTCCTGTTTCCTCTGTCTCTTCTTCACAGGAGGAGCCTGGCGATTTGACAGGGGTGCCGGAGGAGTATCACGATCTGCGCACGGTGTTCAGTCGTTCCAAGGCCACTTCTCTCCCTCCACACCGGTCGTATGACTGTAGTATTGATCTCCTTCCGGGAACTACTCCCCCCCGGGGTAGATTATACTCTCTGTCGGCTCCCGAACGTAAGGCTCTCGAGGATTATTTGTCGGTTTCGCTCGACGCCGGTACCATAGTCTCCTCCTCCTCCCCCGCCGGAGCGGGGTTTTTTTTTTTGTTCAGAAGAAGGACGGGTCCCTGCGCCCATGCGTGGATTATCGAGGGCTGAATGACATAACAGTTAAGAATCGTTATCCGCTTCCTCTTATGTCTTCAGCCTTCGAGATCCTGCAGGGAGCCAGGTTTTTCACCAAATTGGACCTTCGTAACGCCTACCATCTCGTGCGCATCAGGGAGGGGGACGAGTGGAAGACGGCGTTTAACACTCCGTTAGGGCACTTTGAATACCGGGTTCTTCCTTTCGGCCTCGTTAACGCTCCAGCTGTCTTTCAGGCACTAGTTAACGACGTCCTGAGAGACATGCTGAACATTTTTGTTTTCGTTTACATGGACGATATCCTGATTTTTTCACCGTCTCTCTCGATTCATGTTCAGCACGTGCGACGCGTCCTCCAGCGCCTTTTGGAGAACTGTCTTTATGTGAAGGCTGAGAAGTGCACTTTTCATGCCGCCTCTGTCCCTTTTCTCGGTTCCGTTATTTCCGCTGAGGGCATTAAGATGGATCCCGCTAAGGTCCAGGCTGTCATTGATTGGCCCGTTCCTAAGTCACGCGTCGAGCTGCAGCGCTTTCTGGGCTTCGCTAATTTCTACCGTCGTTTCATCCGTAATTTCGGTCATGTGGCAGCTCCTCTCACAGCCCTTACTTCTGTTAAGACGTGCTTTAAGTGGTCCGTTTCCGCCCAGGAGCTTTTGATCTTCTTAAGAATCGTTTTACATCCGCACCTATTCTTGTTACACCTGACATCTCTAGACAGTTTGTTGTTGAGGTTGACGCGTCAGAGGTGGGCGTGGGAGCCATTCTTTCTCAGCGCTCTCTCTCTGACGGCAAGGTCCATCCTTGCGCGTTTTTCTCTCATCGCTTATCGCCGTCAGAACGTAACTATGATGTTGGTAATCGCGAACTGCTCGCCATCCGCTTAGCCCTAGGCGAATGGCGACAGTGGTTGGAGGGGGCGACCGTTCCTTTTGTCGTTTGGACTGACCATAGGAACCTTGAGTACATCCGTTCAGCCAAACGACTTAATGCGCGTCAGGCTCGTTGGGCTCTGTTTTTCGCTCGTTTCGAGTTTGTTATTTCTTATCGTCCGGGCTCAAAAACACCAAACCTGATGCTTTATCTCGTCTCTTCAGTTCTTCTGAGGTCTCCACCGACCCCGATGGGATTCTCCCTGAGGGGCGTGTTGTCGGGTTGACTGTCTGGGGAATTGAGAGGCAGGTAAAGCAAGCACTCGCTCACACTCCGTCGCCGCGAGCTTGTCCTAGGAACCTTCTGTTCGTTCCCGTTCCTACTCGTCCGGCCGTTCTTCAGTGGGCCCACTCTGCCAAGTTAGCCGGCCACCCCGGCGTTCGGGGTACGCCGCTTCCATTCGCCAGCGTTTCTGGTGGCCCACTCGGGAACGTGACGCGCGTCGATTTGTCGCCGCTTGTTCGGTCTGCGCGCAGACTAAATCTGGGAACTCTCCTCCTGCCGGCCGTCTCAGACCGCTTCCCATTCCCTCTCGACCGTGGTCTCACATCGCTTTAGATTTTATCACCGGACTGCCTTCATCAGCGGGGAAGACAGTTATTCTTACGGTTGTCGATAGATTCTCTAAGGCGGCTCATTTCATTCCTCTCGATAAGCTCCCTTCTGCTAAGGAGACGGCTCAGATCATTATCGAGAATGTTTTCCGAATTCATGGCCTTCCGTCTGACGTCGTTTCCGACAGAGGTCCGCAGTTCACGTCTCAATTTTGGAGGGAGTTTTGCCGTTTGATTGGGGCTTCCGTCAGTCTCTCGTCCGGCTTTCATCCCCAGTCTAACGGCCAAGCCGAACGGGCCAATCAGACTGTTGGTCGCATTTTACGCAGTCTTTCTTTTCGTAACCCTGCGTCTTGGTCAGAACAGCTCCCTGGGCAGAGTACGCCCACAACTCGCTTCCCTCGTCTGCTACCGGTCTATCCCCTTTTCAGTGTAGCCTCGGGTACCAGCCTCCGCTGTTCTCATCTCAGCTCGCCGAGTCCTGCGTCCCCTCCGCTCAGGCTTTTGTCCAGCGTTGCGAGCGCACCTGGAAGGGGGTCAGGTCGGCACTTTGCCGTAATAGGGCGCAGACTGTGAGGGCCGCTAATAAGCGTAGGACCAAGAGTCCTAGATATTGTTGCGGTCAGAGAGTATGGCTCTCCACTCAGAACCTTCCCTTAAGACAGCTTCTCGCAAGTTGGCCCCGCGGTTCATTGGTCCGTTCCGTATTTCCCAGGTCATTAATCCTGTCGCAGTGCGACTTCTTCTCCCCGCTATCTTCGTCGCGTTCACCCGGTCTTCCATGTCTCCTGTGTTAAGCCCGTTCTTCGCGCCCCGCCGTCCCTCCCCCCCCATCCTTGTCGAGGGCGCACCCATCTACAGGGTTCGTAAGATTTTGGACATGCGCCCTCGGGGCCGTGGTCATCAGTACCTAGTGGATTGGGAGGGGTACGGTCCTGAGGAGAGGAGTTGGGTTCCCTCTCGGGACGTGCTGGACCGTTCGCTGATCGATGATTTCCTCCGTTGCCGCCAGGTTTCCTCTCGAGTGCGCCAGGAGGCGCTCGGTGAGTGGGGGGGGTACTGTCATGTCTTGTTATGTCTGTTCCTGTCCTTTCTCTTCATTTCTCTCTCTGCTGGTCTTTTTAGGTTACCTTCTCTGTCTCTCATTCCTCAGCTGTTCTACATCTGCCCTAACTAGCTCTTTCACTCTTCCCCACCTGTTCTCTCTTCCCCCCTCTGATTAGGTCTCTATTTCTCTCTCTGTTCCTGCTACTTTCAGTGGCTGATTCTTGTTTGTGTTTTTTGATGCCAGAAGCAAGCTGTCGTCTCGTTTGCTTCCACCTTGTCCTGTCGGAGTCTGCCTGGCAGGAGCATCCTGCACTATACTAACGTTCTTTTTGTTCCGCTGACAACGTTGGAAGAGGATTTATGCCATTCCTGTATTTTCATTAAAGAACTCTGTTTTCTGTTAAAACCGCTTTTGGGTCTTCACTCAAGCTCATAACAGTATCAGCATATCGATTGCGCCACCAGGGCTGGCAAAACCTTGGATCACAGTTATTCTAACTTCCGCGACGCATATAAGGCCCTGCCCCGCCCCCCTTGCGGAAAAGCTGACCACGACTCCATTTTGCTGATCCCTCCCTACAGACAGAAACTAAAACAAGAAGCACCCACGCTGAGGTCTGTCCAACGCTGGTCCGACCAAGCTGATTCCACACTCCAAGACTGCTTCCATCACGTGGACTGGGACATGTTTCATATTGCGTCAGGCAACAACATTGACGAATACGCTGATTCGGTGTGCGAGTTCATTAGAATGTGCGTTGAAGACGTCGTTCCCATAGCAACGATTAAAACATTCCCTAACCAGAAACCGTGGATTGATGGCAGCATTCGCGTGAAACTGAAAGTGCGAACCACTGCTTTTAATCAGGGCAAGGTGACTGGTAATATGACCGAATACAAACAGTGCAGCTATTCCCTCCGTAAGGCTATCAAACAAGCTAAGCGTCAGTATAGAGACAAAGTAGAATCTCAATTCAATGGCTCAGACACAAGAGGTATGTGGCAGGGTCTACAGTCAATCACAGACTACAAGAAGAAATCCAGCTCAGTCACGGACCAGGATGTCTTGCTCCCAGGCAGACTAAATAACTTTTTTGCCCGCTTTGAGGACAATACAGTACCACTGACACGGCCTGCAACGGAAACATGCGGTCTCTCCTTCACTGCAGCCGAGGTGAGTAAAACATTTAAACGTGTTAACCCTCGCAAGGCTGCAGGCCCAGACGGCATCCCCAGCCGCGCCCTCAGAGCATGCGCAGACCAGCTGGCTGGTGTGTTTACGGACATATTCAATCAATCCCTATACCAGTCTGCTGTTCCCACATGCTTCAAGAGGGCCACCATTGTTTCTGTTCCCAAGAAAGCTAAGGTAACTGAGCTAAACGACTACCGCCTCGTAGCACTCACTTCCGTAATCATGAAGTGCTTTGAGAGACTAGTCAAGGACAATATCACCTCCACCCTACCTGACACCCTAGACCCACTCCAATTTGCTTACCGCCCAAATAGGTCTACAGACGACGCAATCTCAACCACACTGCACACTGCCCTAACCCATCTGGACAAGAGGAATACCTATGTGAGAATGCTGTTCATCGACTACAGCTCTGCATTTAACACCATAGTACCCTCCAAGCTCGTCATCAAGCTCGAGTCCCTGGGTCTCGACCCCGCCCTGTGCAACTGGGTACTGGACTTCCTGATGGGCCGCCCCCAGGTGGTGAGGGTAGGCAACAACATCTCCACCCCGCTGATCCTCAACACTGGGGCCCCACAAGGGTGCGTTCTGAGCCCTCTCCTGTACTCCCTGTTCACCCACGACTGCGCGGCAACGCACGCCTCCAACTCAATCATCAAGTTTGCGGACGACACAACAGTGGTAGGCTTGATTACCAAAAACGATGAGACGGCCTACAGGGAGGAGGTGAGGGCCCTCGGAGTGTGGTGTCAGGACAATAACCTCACACTCAACTTCAACAAAACTAAGGAGATGATTGTGGACTTCAGGAAACAGCAGAGGGAACACCCCCCTATCCACATCGATGGAACAGTAGTGGAGAGGGTAGTAAGTTTTAAGTTCCTCGGCATACACATCACAGACAAACTGAATTGGTCCACTCACACAGACAGCATCGTGAAGAAGGCGCAGCAGCGCCTCTTCAACCTCAGGAGGCTGAAGAAATTCGGCTTGTCACCAAAAGCACTCACAAACTTCTACAGATGCACAATCGAGAGCATCCTGGCGGGCTGTATCACCGCCTGGTACGGCAACTGCTCCGCCCACAACCGTAAGGCTCTCCAGAGGGTAGTGAGGTCTGCACAACGTATCACCGGGGGCAAACGACCTGCCCTCCAGGACACCTACACCACCCGATGTTACAGGAAGGCCATAAAGATCATTAAGGTCAACACCCACCCAAGCCACTGCCTGTTCACCCCGCTATCATCCAGAAGGCGAGGTCAGTACAGGTGCATCAAAGCTGGGACCGAGAGACTGAAAAACTGCTTCTATCTCAAGGCCATCAGACTGTTAAACAGCAACCACTAACATTGAGTGGCTGCTGCCAACACACTGACTCAACCCCAGCCACTTCAATAATGGGAATTGATGGGAAAGGATGTAAAATATATCACTAGCCACTTTAAACAATGCTACCTAATATAATGTTTACATACCCTACATTATTTATCTCCTATGTATACGAATATACTGTACTCTATCATCTACTGCATCCTTATGTAATACATGTATCACTAGCCACTTTAACTATGCCACTTTGTTTACATGCTCATCTCATATGTATATACTGTACTCGATGCCATCTACTGTATCTTGCCTATGCTGCTCTGCACCATCACTCATTCATATCTTTATGTACATATTCTTTATCCCCTTACACTGTGTATAAGAAATTAGTTTTGGAATTGTTAGTTAGATTACTTGTTGGTTATTACTGCATTGTCGGAACTGGAAGCACAAGCATTTCGCTACACTCGCATTAACATCTGTTAACCGTGTATGTGACAAAATAAAATTTGATTTGATTTGATTTCCTCTCTATATAGGATTGTGTCTTGTGCAATCAGACCAGCTCAGTTCGTAATTTCTGACTTTCCTCTGGCCCTGAGACTGAGAAACATTCCCCTCGCCCTCCCGTCACAGTTGTCATGACCTTCTATGACAGACAGACAGAGCAATACTCAGAACATTTTAGAAACAAGAATCTTTATTCGTGAAGAAAAGGGTCATTTTTGGTACTTTACACAAATCAAAGAATACTTGTTGAGCAGAATTAGAATCATATCGTTGTCCATTTTTACTACATTGTTTCATCTCATAAAAAAAACCTCCAGCCCAAACTCAACACCGATACAATCCCACCTGCAATTTTCTCTCGGTAGAGAAGAACCAACTCAGCCAAGTACAGACATGGTCTGTGAACTGTCTTGCTTTATAGCCGAATGATTAGAAGTCACTGAGAGAACCGCTGCGCTTGATTGTCCCTTTCTTGCAGTCAAATGACAAACTTTTCTAGTGGCCTCATGGGTGGAATGTTATTAATCGTTTTTATAATTTCATAATGAATAAACATACATTTATTTTATAACAGAAAATCCGGTGTTTCTACGTCAAATGATTTTGTTGTTGATATTTTAGTCTTCTGTGATGTATGTAAAGGCTAATAATGGGATACATTCCATGAATGAATACATTCCAACTCTATATCTGACATGGTACAGGTGTCTTTTTTAAGCCCATAACCACATGTGTGAGGTATACCTTTGTTTCAAAGTAGATTTGTTTAAGACTACCGAGAAACAGCCAGTGTGACCCTGATTCAGCACACTGCAGTAAAAGGTGAAACAAAGCACAGGGTCTTGTGTGAGTCCTATTTTTTATATGAGCTGCGAAAAACTGGTGGCACTATCTGCCAGATATTTCTGTTAGTTATCTGTCTGTAGAGATTCTCTCTATAGTTGGGTTTTGAAGTAAAGCATGTACGCTAGCTACTACGAGCTGCTAAAAACAAGCTCAGCAGCACCTACAATATTAGAAAAAAAGGTTCCAAAAGGGTTCTTCGACTGTCCCCATAAGAGCACCTTTTTGTTTTCAAGTATAACCCTTTTGAGTTCCATGTAGAACCCTCTGTGGAAAGGGTTCTACATGGAACACATAAGGGTTCTTCTACCTGGTACCAAAAAGGGTTCTTCAAATGGTTCTCTTATGGGAACAGCTGAAGAACTCTTTTAGGTTCTAGATAGTACATTTTATTTTTTTCTAAGAGTGTAGGCCATGTACCTGACAAGTGTATCAATGCTTCACTCAATAGAATTAACTGGAGTGTAATCACCTCATTATCTTAAGGAACACAAGCAGCAAGTTCTGTCCAGTTTTTTCATGACTTCAATCAAAACATGGACAATCATGAAACATGACAAATGTGCGTGGCATATAAATAGTAAGTTAGAGAGCCAATACTCGTGTTTTATATTATATTGGACATTTAGTCCACTTCTTGTATAAATGTATATAATTGTCTTCGGTTTTTACTGTAGTTTTTTTAGGGACGGTTTCCCGGACACAGAAAAGCAAGCGTCATGGATACAAAAAGGAAAAAAGGAAGCTTAATAGAGAATTTCTAGGCTTAATCTATGTCCGGGAAACTGCCCCTTAGTATAAAAGCTAATGCCCAAAAATATATCCAAAGCACTGCGAGATCAACACAGCAGTAGCAAAATAAGGCTGCACAAGTAAGCAATAAGCTGCATCCCATAATCTTGGATCTATGTACACTCTATTACAGAAAACATATGAAGGAATTCATTCATTCAATTTCCAGCTGAATTCTCTGCTATATATACATCACATAAAAAGCAGAAACTACACAAATATTACATGTCTGCTGTCAGGGATGGTATGATGCCTTATCGTCAAAAACCATGTTGCCCTGACCTGATCGAATATGATTAAAACAGTTCTTTAGAATCAGAATCAGAACTATGGAATGACAAGAATTTGTTTTGGTCACAAATGCAAAATGGTCCTTTTGGCAGTATACATAAAAAGCCTTTATAAAGCTGGACACAATAACTTCTATAAACATCAAACCTTATTATTAATCTTTTGTGAAATTCCAGATGATATAAATGATCATGTTGGATCATGTTATTACCCAGATGGTGTCATGGTGTTGTCTAAGGGAAGTTTACCCCAATCAACCTTTATGACGACTTAAAAACATATCATTACTTTACAGGTAGCCATTAGCCTTCTTATAAATGATTATATCATAATTCTAGCAGATATTATGGAGTGTTGATGTTGGCTTTATAAAGAGCTTATATATTTCAACACAAACATTGAGTGAAGGATATCTTGTTTTTCCACTTAGACATATGCCAAAAAAAGTTAGAGCCTTAAATAAATCCTTTTTAAGTCTCTATCATCCGACCCCCTGCTTTCCCCCCTCTGTGCGTCTTCATGACAGGGAAGGAAAGCCCCTATCAGTTGTCTGTGGTCTTGACGTGAACTGATGACAGACACCGGCCCATACTGTGGAAGAGGGGGGTGACGAGCATGTCTGTCAGGCTGCTCCAGACCACCTGGACAGAGGGCAGCGCCATTAGACAGCTCCGCACCACCGGCATTAGCACCCTGAAGGGAGGAGAAAAGGAAGGACCACAACAACAGGTTCAACTGTGCATCACAAACATGCAGTATTCTTCCAGTGCACATAGTGTGTAGTCGTGCATAGCTATTACACATACGTATATGTATTACATTACAAGAAACCTATAACCTTGAGTTTAATATCAAGTGCATGAGAAAGCCAAGTTGTGCTTGTTACAGACCGCAGAGTACCTCTTAACATGCATTCAACACACAGCCTTCTTCATCGTCTTAATTTGTCCCTTTGGGATATTCAGAATCGTAAACAGTTAATGCAGACTTTCATGAATGCTTGTAGCCTGCAATATGTATTAAGGCTAGGGAGTGTGTTGTTATCAATGTGCCTTTCTCTAGTGCCACTGTGTCTTGTAACACTCAGCCAAACCCCAGCCATCTATTGACCAGACACAGGGTCAACTATTTGCTACAGTTGCCATTCCACCCTCTATTGATTTCTGCCTATGTCACCAACGCCATATTTACATTGCTTATCCGCCATAAAAGCTGTGACAGACAGTGCCGACTTACTCTTCCTCCACACAATAACTGCGTACCAAATTGCACCCTATTCTCTATATAGTGCACTAATTTTGACCAAAGCACTATGGGCCCTATGGGTGCAATTTGGGATGCAGACAATGGCTTTAAGCAGAATAAATTCTGTAGAGAGACTGAGACATTGAGACATGGAGAAATTAGTCCAGAAACTGTAGTAAAGATCAGATGAAAGTTTCTTTGTGACATGCCCACAAAACAATGGCCAAAACAATATATAGCCTATCTGTTCTAGTGGAATGTCCCACTCTCCTCTGAAAATAGGCCTATGGTGCTGCAAGGCAGACTAGAATGCCAACTGTCTGGCAGGGGTTATGGGGGCATTTTTCCACTACTACTGGAACACTGCATTCCTCCTAACTTTTTATACAGTGCCTCACTTTTGGTGTTGTTTCAGCAAGTAGCCAGCCTACTAAGTGGCTCTCAGGCAGTTTGTGAATGTAAGGAGTTGCACGATATCCCTACAACTTAAAGGAAAATACATTTCAAAAACTATCTTTTGGTATTTGTTTTCATTCGACCACTGTTGATATAGCAAAACACATCATACTGTGACACTTTCTGTATTTTTTTGTGTTCTATATCTTGAAAATTTGATTGTTGACATGCAAAACATTTCTGAACTGTATCAACAGTGGACTAATGAAACAAATACCAAAATATAGTTTTTGAGTGGTATGTTAGGCACCTGTGTCCACTGGCACGCAAATAGTACATCATGGAAAATAGGCCTATATACCTCCATATGGAAAGGTTACCAAATAATGACCAAAATCAAGTTAAAACACTTCAAACTTATTCACAGTTTTACCCTCCCTATGATGTGAACTAAATAGTTTATGTTAATGTCAATATACCAGCTTAACTGTGCAAACTGAGTATACGCAGTATACCACCCTCTCTGTCATCAATGGGACAAAACATTTAGGCAGCAAAACAGGCAAAGGAAACATTGGCCCTTGGCCAAGCACCGAAACAACAAGATAGCATGTGATGTTCATACCAAATATGAACACAGCTGAAGACCCCGAAGACAATACCAAGGATAAACGCCATGGGCACAGCAAGGATGGTGGTCAATATTAGGTAGAAGCCATATTTGACCAGTTCGAAGACAGCGTGACTTCCTATCCATACTTTGTCGAAGCTGTGGCTCGAACTGGGCTCTGCTATCACATCGTCAAAACCAACCTGGGGAAGGAGATATCTTGTCAGGAGTCATTCATTCATATACCCATCTGTCACCATCTGTCCTGTAAAATCACAAACAAACAATCAGATGTTTCTGAAGTGTCTGGCAGCCAGGTCTCATAGACTAGATGTAACATAGTAAATGAAAAATCCGAAACACACACATTAGTATGATATGTTACATTTGGTATGGTTAAATAAGACAGATGGTTACTTAAGGCAAAAACGAAAATTGGGTGTTTGGTTGGGGTGGATGAGTAGGCGTATAATGCAAATGTCTAGCAACACAAAGGTTACAAGTTGGAATCTCACCCTGGACAACTTTTAGCTAATTAGCAACTTTTCAGCTACTTACTACTTTTTAGCTATTTAGCATGTTAGTTAAATCTTCCCCTAACCCTAACACTAACCCTAACCTTCACCCTAACCCCTAGTCTATCTAGAAATTGTAACATATCATGTGTTTTTCACCAAAAAAAATCAATTTTGCAAATTCGGAACATATAATATGAATTGTAATACATAACATATAATAAAAAATGGGTGACGGACATCCACAAATTAACAAATTAATACACAAATTAATACATAGGAAACGTGACATATCATACTAAGGTGGGATCTTGGATTTACGTATTGAGTAATCCGAAATGCTCTGAGACCAGGTTGGTTCAGGAAATGGATGGATAAGAAAACTCCAAATGAAAACTCACAGCCAATTTATAAACTATACTCATAGGCAAAAGCAATGATTTGTGCAGCTATTACACATGCACAGCATACAATGTTGTTATTACTTTATTACTTATGGCAACGTAACAATGACATAATGAAATTATCGAACTATGGCTTGATATAGGCATATCCACATACTGTAGTTTACATTGTGAAACCCGAAGCGCACGGTGTGCTGATACACTGATAGGGTAGCTTACCTTTAAGTGCGCGTTTATGTCATTGGGATCTCGGTCTGGAATCGCCGCATATACTTTGTCATTTTTCGACAGAATCGGTTCGATTGATCGGTTGAACTCGTCCTCGTCCATGATAATGCTCGTTTCGTAATTCACCTTTTCGAGACCCATTTTCACTTGACAGTCCTGCGACGCGGTGAGCGGCGTAGAGCTGTCGTTGGTCAGAAGCTGGGAGCGCTCTTTGCATTTAGAACTGTGCCCGTGCCGTGCGCATCTGAAACGGACCCACGCCCCGCGCGGGAAGCAGCGCAATGTGGGGTAGTAGACACAACAAGCAAAAGTCATGTCGCCATGAAATGTTAAACTAGAGGACAAACATTTTTGTATTTGACACTGTATTTATTTATACATTTGTCTGATTAGAATCGAATTATCTGAACTAGCCTATATTGAACTAGGCCAATATTGCAAGATTGTAATGGACATTATTTGTTAATATCTCAATATGTATATCAACTGGACACTGACCACCCTAGAAATAAACTCATTCCCATTCAGATAAGCATGTGGTGTCTGAGTGCCAAGTCACAAAGAGCTTCAATCATCAGTCTCAATCATCATGGTCTCATTCCTTCACTTCCTCTTGCTCTATTTGTTCCTGTCTCCATCCACTATCACACACTCTCCAAATAAGAGTGATGTGGAGGAGAAAGGAGGAGAGGAGGATGAAACAAGGGAGACGTGCATATAAGGTTGGGAAATATAAAAAATACAAACACACACACACATGGACACACATAGAGGCTATGTTTGAATGTTGTCGTGCTCCCAACCCCCACCCTGGTAGAGAAAAACCCTTTATGGTGTGATGTCTGAGGCAGAGGATTGTGTGTGTGTGTGTGTGTGTGTGTATGTGTTTGTGGCAGAGAAAAAAACATTGGGTTACACAGCAACTGAGTAGGCCTACAGAGGCTGTTTACCTGTACAGAAAGCATAAACAAACATTGAATGCATTTTGTGCAAGTCATCATGATATTCTTGCAAATTCATTGCACTGATTGAGTTCAGTGACCTTTTTCTCTGCTGTTTCTGAACATACCTGGGAGCAATTTTAGAATCGCTCTGTCTTCAGATTTTTAAAGCCAGGATATACATACAGTGGGAAAGACATCTTGCTGTGATTATTCTCACAGTGACCCAAATGCATTTCTAATGACCACATATACCACACGTGTGTGTGCCTGCATGCATGTATTCAGGGCTGAGCCTAGCCTTTTGCGGGTCCTAAGCAACATTTTGTTGTGGGGCCCTCCCACCTCACGAGCAAAACATTTTAATGGCCCCTCTCTTGACGGTTGACAGAAAAAAATAGAAGTTTTAGAGTTAATTTCCTGCAATTCTACACATTTTGCAATGGAAGGGGTAGAGAACATGTGGCAGTTTTAAAGCAGGTTTGCTGCAATTCTCCACATTTGCAATTCGGCAGAGAGAAGATTTTGTAGTTTTATAACTCATTCCATGCAATTTTACACATTTTGCCATGGGGCGGAGAGAAACATTTACAGTTTAACAGCTAATTTCCTGCAATTCTACACAGTTTGCCATGACTTATGCCATGTTAATATGACGTCTGAGTGAGAGTGAATAACAAATGAATGAGGGCCCCCTAGAAGTCAGGGCCCCTGGGCACGTACCCTATGTGCCCGGTTGGAAATTCAACCATGATTACTACAAGCTTAGATAGCTGGCTAGACAAACTTACAAATCTACAACATGTTAGCTAACATGGGCTAATAGAATGACTGTCAGTGACTGACATAACAAGAGATAAACTGCTGATACACAACCACATTTCGTTTTTTACTCAGGGGCCCCCTAGTGGCCACGGGGCCCTAAGCGATTGCGTATTAGTGATGGGGGGAAAAAAATACATACAATTACATATCGAGATACTATTTTGAATATATCGTATCATTTTGATAAAATCGCAATATTATTTTTGCGCTAGTTGGCTGTATCTGCACCACAACACCACAGTATTTTTCCTTCATATCTTGTCCTCCATCATCTTTTTAAACAGGAAGCCAAATTGTTTTCAGCGCTTTTATTTCTATGACTGATTAAAACTTATTTTCTAATGACTCTTGTCTCTCTGCAACAGACATATGGTGAGCAATATGTTTGGAACATCGAATCACAATATAGTCACAGTATCAAATCGCAATAAATATAGAATCGTGAGAATCGCAATACATATCGTATCACACCTAGGTACCGTGATAATATCGTATCCTGAGATCCCTGGCCATTCCCAGTCCTATTACTTATGTTGCTTATGCCTGGAACCTGCCCAGCATGTATGCATATGTGTGTGTGTGACCGTCAACTCTTTTGTCCACCACTTTGCATTTTATTTGTTGATGAACAAGGTCAGTTGGGTGTTCTTGTCTGTAGAGTGGACGTAGTATAAACAACAGGGGCCTTTGTATATAGAAAAAGTAGGTCAGGGCTGTGTGTGTGTGTGTGTGTGTGTGTGTGTGTGTGTGTGTGTGTGTGTGTGTGTGTGTGTGTGTGTGTGTGACAGTGAGGCAGAAACCCAGTCAGCAAGCGTGGTGCAACAATACCAACCCACAATCCCTAGGATTAAACACACAGGGCTTTTCTGACAGCCAAGCATTCAACGAGGGAGGCCTGGCTGGCTAGTTGGCTGGGATAGGGTCAGATAGGGTTGGGTAAGGATAGAGTTAGGGAGCAACAGGGGAAGTGGCTGTTAGTGGTGGTGGTGGTGATGATAGTGGTGGTGGTGATGGTGGTGGTGTTGATGGTAATGGTGGTAGTTATGGTGGTGGTGCTGGTGGTAGTTATGGTGGTGGTGGTGGTGGTGGTAGTGGTGGTGGTGGTGATGTAGTGGTAGTTCTGGTGGTGGTG
The DNA here is from genome assembly GCF_036934945.1 of Oncorhynchus masou masou. Lineage (NCBI taxonomy): Eukaryota > Metazoa > Chordata > Actinopteri > Salmoniformes > Salmonidae > Oncorhynchus > Oncorhynchus masou. The sequence continues at coordinate 14,226,358 of NC_088233.1, read as the reverse complement.
ATGGTGGTGGTGTTGATGGTAGTGGTAGTTCTGGTGGTGGTGGTGGTGGTGCTGATGGTAGTGGTAGTTATGGTGGTGGTGGTGGTGATGGTGATGGAAGTGGTGGTGGTGGTGGTGATGGTCGTGTTGGTGATGGTAGTGGTGGTGGTGGTGGTGATGGTAGTGGTGGTGATGGTAGTGATAGTGGTGGTGGTGATGGTAGTGTTGGTGATGGTAGTGGTAGTGCTGGTGGTGATGATGGTAGTGTTGGTGAGGGTAGTGGTGGTGATGGTGGTGGTGGTGGTAGTGGTGGTGATGGTAGTGGTGGTGGTGGTGGTGATGGTAGTGTTGGTGATGGTAGTGGTGGTGGTGATGGTAGTGGTGGTGGTGATGGTAGTGGTGGTAGTAGTGGTGGTCGTGATGGCAGTGGTAGTGGTGGTGGTGGTGATGGTAGTGGTGGTGGTGGTGATGGTAGTGTTGGTGATGGTAGTGGTGGTGGTGGTGATGGTGGTGGTAGTTGTGGTGGTGGTGATGGTAGTGGTAGTGGTGGTGGTGGTGATGGTAGTGGTGTGTTGGTGATGGTAGTGGGGGTGGTGGTAGTGGTGGTGGTGGTGGTGATGGTAGTGGTGGTGATTGTAGAGTTGGTGATGGTAGTGGTGGTGGTGGTGATGGTGGTGGTAGTAGTAGTGGTGGTGGTGATGGTAGTGGTAGTGGTGGTGTTGGTGATGGTAGTGTTGGTGATGGTAGTGGTGGTGGTGGTGGTGGTGATGGTGGTTGTGGTGGTGGTAGTTGTGGTGATGGTAGTGGTAGTGGTGGTGGTGGTGGTGGAGGTAATGGTAGTGTTGGTGATGGTGATGGTAGTGGTAGTGGTAGTGGTGGTGGTGGTGGTGGTAGTTGTGGTGATGGTAGTGGTAGTGGTGGTGGTGGTGGTGATGGTAGTGTTGGTGATGGTATTGGTGGTGCTGGTGATAGTGGTGGTGGTGGTGATGGTATTGTTGGTGATGATGGTAGTGGGGGTGGTGGTAGTGGTGGTAGTGGTGGTGGTGGTGATGGTAGTGTTGGTGATGGTAGTGGTGGTGATGGTGATGATGGTGGTGGTGGTGGTAGTGGTGGTGATGGTGGTGGTGATGGTAGTGGTAGTGGTGGTGATGGTGGTGGTGATGGTAGTGGTAGTGGTGGTGATGGTAGTGGTAGTGGTGGTGGTGATGGTAGTGTTGGTGATGGTAGCTGTGGTGATGGTGGTGGTGATGGTAGTGGTAGTGATGGTGGTGGTGGTGATCTTAAAAAAAAATCGTTCAGTATCAGTATCTGTCAGTATGTTAGTAGTCCATTAAACAAAGTGGTCCCCAGGCATAATTAAACAGGAATAGGGTATAACTACTACATACTCCATCAATGGCATGTTCATGTTCCTTTTGGTGACATAAGACACACTGTAGTATCCAGAGAACATCTAAAACACCGTACAACTGCATGTTCAAAACTGCACCCTGCAATTTGACTTAGTATAATGATGAATGTGTTTCAACAAGGAAGTAACTTCTAGATAGCTTCTAGTCATCTATATGCAACAAAAACATTTTGTTTTTAAATATTCTTAAAGTAACTGCCCAGTGAAAATGTCACTCATATTGTAAGTAATTCTAGGTCATAGACAAACAGGGTCTAGACACAACCCAGATACACCCTGTCCTACTGGCATGGATCCAAGCTATAGGCCCAAGTGACCTATGTACATGTATGTGGTCATTGTTTTTCTTAGACATAAGCTGACATATTGTTCCCTTGCATACACCTGTTAATGACATGCAGCCCCTATTGTTTTCTCACGCATATTATTCCATAGACGTGTTAGTATTCGCTGCTAATGTGAACAGCAGATGAGGTTCCACCAGCAGCGTCATCGATGAACTTCCTGTGGCTTGGGTGCTATTTTTGATGCTCATTCCCCGGAATGTTTAATGAATTCACCAAGCCACCACATTCCAGGACCTGAATTCAAATACTATTTGAAAATTTTTGAAATACTTTTAGAGTTTGCTTTAGTCCCAGATGAACAGGGTTTGCACATTTGTGACTTTTCCATTGGTTCGATTGTAACATGCAAGCTCAGTCGACCATTAGTATTTGAACCCAGATCTGTCGCAGTCCAGGACCTCCAGTGGTCCCTAAAGGACCAGTGCCCTAATGGGGAACCGCTGGGACGGTGATGAGGGCTTCCTCTGGCTTAATGAGGAACAAATGTGTGCATGCTTGTTAGGGGACAGGGGAACAATCAGTGCACTCACTGTGGACGTGGGGCATCTTGTTGACGGACCCCAGAGGAGAGGACTGCAACTTCCCTGATGTTTCTCAAATGGCACCCGATTCCCATTGTAGTGTACATCTTATAGAGCTTTGGTCCAAAATCCCTAGCATGATTATGGGAAATGCATTTCAGGACCACTGTACTTGAACTTTGTGTGACGGTTTTTATCTGCCTGAGGTGTATGTGTGCTTTCTTGAGTGTATGTTCAAGTACTATCATGTCTGTTTGTGTGCGTGTCTGTATGTGTTTGTGTGTGTATTTGAGGGAATGTGTACTTGTGTGTAAGTTTGTTAATGTTCATGTACACTATATATACAAAAGTATGTGGACACCTTCAAATGAGTGGATTTGGCTATTTCAGCCATACCTTTTGGTGATAGGTGTATAAAATCTAGCACACAGCCATGCAATCTCCATAGACAAACAGTGGCAGTAGAACGGCCTTATTGAAGAGCTCAGTGACTTTCAATGTGGCACTGTCATAGGATGCCACTTTTCCAACGAGTCAGTTTGTCAAATTTCTGCCCTGCTAGAGCTGCCACGGTCAACTGCAAAGGCTGTTATTGAGAAGTGTAAACGTCTAAGAGCAACAACGTCTCGGACGCGAAGTGCTAGGCCACACAAGCTCACAGAAGGAGATCGCCAAGTTCTGAAGAGTGTAGCATGTAAAAATTGTCTGTCCTCGGTTGCAACACTTACTACAGAGTTCCAATCTGCCTCTGGAAGCAATGTCAGCTCAAAAACTGTTGGGAGCTTCATGAAATGGGTTTCCATGGCCGAGCAGCTGCACACAAGCCTAAGTTCACCATGCACAATGCCAAGCGTCTGCTGGAGTGATGTAAAGCACACAGCTCCATTGGACTCTGGAGCAGTGGAAACGCGTTCTCTGGAGAGGGCTCGCAAGGCTGCCGGCCCAGACGGCATCCCTAGCCAAGGCCTCGGAGCATGTGCACATCAGCTAGCTCAGGTGTGTTTACGGACATATTTAATCTCTCCCTATCCCAGTCTGCTGTCCCCACATGCTTCAAGATGGCCACCATTGTTCCTGTACCCAAGAAAGCAAAGGTAACTGAACTAAATGACTATCGCCCCGTAGCACTCACTTCTGTCATGAAGTGTTTTGAGAGACTAGTCGAGGCTCATATCACCTCTACCTTACCTGTCACCCTAGACCCACTTCAATTTGCTTACCACCCCAATAGATCCACAGATGATACCATCACCATCACACTGCACACTGCCCTTTCCCATCTGAACAAGAGGAATACCTATGTAAGAATGCTGTTCATTGACTGTTCGCTGATCCTCAACACTGGAGCCCCACAAGGGTGCGTGCTCAGCCCACTCCGGCACTCCCTGTTCACCCATGACTGTGTGGCCAAGCAAGCCGCCAACTCAAACATCAAGTTTGCAGACGACACAACAGTAGTAGGCTTGATTACCAACAATGACAAGAGGACAGGGAGGACATGAGAGCTCTGGGAGTATGGTGATAGGAAAATAACCTCTCACTCAACGTCAGCAAAATAATGGAGATGATCATGGACTTCAGGAAACAGCAGAGGGAGCACCCCCCTATCCACATCGATGGGACCTCAGTGAAGGTGGAAAGTAGAGGTCGACAGATTAATCGGAATGGATGGTTAATTAGGGGCGATTTCAAGTTTTCATAACAATCGGTGTCCAAAATCTGCGTGGCAGGCAGACCACTTATGCAAGTGCAGCAAGGAGCCAAGGTAAGGTGCTAGCTAGCATTAAACTTATCTTATAAAAAACAATCAATCTTAACATAATCACCAGTAAACTACACATGGTTGATGATATTAATAGTTTATCTAGCTTGTCCTGTGTTGCATGTAATTGATGCGGTGCCTGTTAATTTATCATTGAATCACAGCCTACAACGCCAAACTGGGGATTTAACAAGCGCATTCGCGAAAAAAGCACTGTTGTTGCACCAATGTGTACATAACCATAAACATCAATGCCTTTCTTAAAATCAATACACAAGTATATATTTTTAAACCTGCATATTTAGTTAATTTTGCCTGCTAACATGAATTTCTTTTAACGAGGGATATTGTGTCACTTCTCTTGTGTTCTGTGTAAGGGTAAACTACCTGCCCTCAAGGACACCTACAGCACCCGACATCACAAGAAGGCCAAAAAGATTATCAAGGAAAACAACCACCCGAGCCACTGCATGATCACCCCGCTATCATCCAGAAGGTAAGATCAGTACAGGTGCATCAAAGCTGGGACAGAGAGACTGAAAAACAGCTTATATCTCAAGGCCATCAGACTGTTAAATAGCCAATACTAGCACATAGGCTAGTGATAGCTATTTATAGACATAGACTTAAAATCACTTGCCACTTTAATAAACGGAACACCAGTCACTTCAATAATGTTGACATATCTTGCATTACTCATCTCATATGTACAGCCGCTTGTGAAAGTATTCACCCCCCCTGGCATTTTTCCTATTTTGTTGCCTTACAACCTGGAATTAAAAAGATTTTTGGGGGGTTTGTGTCATTTGACGGTGTTCTCGGGGTGATGAGAGGTGTTGGCTTTTGGAATGAGATGTTTGACGAGCAGGTATCCACATACTTTTGGTCATGTAGTGTATGCACGTATGCATGTATGCATGTATGCATGTATGTATGCATGTATGTATGTATTGTCATGATGTTGGCCTGGTGGGATGTTTATGACAGTCATAAATACCTCTTCCCCCCTTTTTCCTCTCTCTACCCGACTGATGTGACATTTGAAAACCCCTTGGTTGACATAGAGATTCTGTGAACATCAGAAAGTTGGGGGAAATGAACTATATTCTGGTAATCTGACCAATTGAACATATGCGGTGGTACTTAATGAATATGATGTCAGTTTGGTTGTCATCTGAGACATTCTCATTGATGAGAGGATGACATAAACTCTCCAGTGGAAAGTCTACACATCAGAGTTATCGGATTTACATGGAACTGTTGTTCAATTTAAATGTTTGAACATAAAATTATTGGTGAAAAGATTAAATGTAATTTTAGCTTCCAAATGAGGGATTTGGGTTTTCATAAGGTTAGGGCTCTGCTTAATCAGTGGCCCGCCCCTGTGAAGAGACATGGGTTATAAAACTTTTCAAACACACCCTTCTCGCTCCACTATATAAAGCCTTGAGGAAAATGTAACCTCCTGTTCCAAGTACGTGAGGTCTGCAGCCTCTGCATTTAAAGGACTAACATGTCAACTAAAGAACTAAGCCAACCTCAGCGTGAGCTTTGGTTGCGAATGGTATGAACTTTGAACTCTTATTCACTACAGAAGTGATATCTCCTAGCCGTTGAGTTAGCAACAGCAGCTGCAAACGTAGGCTAGGAAAGAACAGACAGACTATCCTTACCACACAACGACATTACTACAACGTATCCAATTTACCACCATAGACATTCTTCAAAGGACAAAGGACTCGGTTTGGCAACACGGCCTTCCATCTTCCACCAACCTACCAAAGCGCAGCTCAGAGTAAATATTTATTTCATTTTCCTTTTCCAAATGTGCGGTATTTTAGAATGCATAAGATACTGTATTTACGATAGCACAGCTTCAACCCTTTGTTCCTCAGTCTTCCCGCTCTTTCACTCAAACCCAGCCCTTTTCTTTTGTGTAACCAGCTGTCATATCTGTTCCGCCCGCCAAGGATTTTATAGAATAGCATGTCATATCACTTAATCCGGCATAGCCAAAGACACAACATTGTGTATGTATGTATGTTTGTGGGTGGTGGTGGTTTACATAGCAGGGGTGCAGCTACCAGGGTGGCTTGTGTATGTTCATGAAATGCATTTGTAGTTTTTTGAGTGTATGTTTGTGTGTGTTCACATACAGTATGTTAATTATCTCTGCGATATTCCAGTAGTTCTCTGCATGGTGGGCAACAGAGAGATGGCCTCGCAGGGTGGACCCCTGCTCCTAGTCTGGCACCATAGCACACCAGACAGACATTTTCTGTTCCCTCTCTAACTCTCTGGGACTGACACATTGAACATTCTTTCCAGTAATAATGAGTGTGGTTTTCTGGCACAGACCCTTTCTAGTTAAAATAAGGCCTTTCAATAGAGAAAACGACCTCAACCAAAGTGTAACAGGGCCTCTTTTGAATCAATGTGCCACAGAATGACGTGTAGAATAAAAATACTGTGTGATATTAGCATTGAAAAAGATTATGCTTTAATTTCACTCCATTCCATTTTTAAAGAAGATTTTTGTCTGAATCACACTCAATGGTGAGTGAAGCAACAGGCTAATTAACATATTGCCTCAACATTGATATCTCTTCTGATATCTTGTTTTTCCTGGCAGGTGAGAACATAGACTGCCTCTTCCAGAAAGTTTTAAACCTGTCAAGAGTAATATCTTCAAATCATGGAGGCTGGGGATATTACCCTTATAACTCCGCTGTTCACAGAGTCGTAACACACCTGGGCCACGCCCGCCCGCCCAGCCATCGCCTACAGCAACATGACCTGAGAGAGGACACACAAACAACATGTATCACTCCTTTTTCTCCTGTTCTCTCTCTCTTCCCCCACCCTTCTCTCTCTCTTTTTCCCCTCCCCCTCTCTCTCTCTTCCCCCCCCCACCCTCTCTCTCTCCCCACCTCTCAATTAAATTCAATTCAAGGGCTTTATTGGCATGGGAAACACATGTTTACATTGCCAAAGCAAGTGAAGTAGATAATAAACAAAAGTGAAATAAACAAATACAAATTAACAGTAAACATTACACACATAGAAGTTCCAAAAGAATAAAGACATTTCAAATGTCATGTTATGTCTATATACAGTGTTGTAATGATGTGCAAAAGTACAAAAGTACAAAAGGGAAAATAAATAAACATAAACATGGGTTGTATTTACAATGGTGTTTGTTCTTCACTGGTTGCCCTTTTCTTGTGGCAACACACTCTCTCTCTCAAGTCTTTGGTAAGAGGTAGATGTGATGGGGGAAGGAGGTATGGGAGGAAGGGAGTAGGTGGTTAGAAAGAGGGGGGGTGTTAATGCCTCCTAGCATGGAGACTGAACTTGACAGCCCCTCCAACCATTTTCCAAAATAGCTCCGACTGATATTGCAACGTTGGGCAACAACGCCTTAGATCGTCTCATTCTGACATCTTTATTTCTCCTTGACACCGTTTTATTATAAATCAGAGGGTCACAGACAGGTTGGGTTGTATTGGTGTATTGGTTCATGCTATTGGTTTCTAAAACAGACACAGATAATTAGGACCAGTAGGTAAACAATGAGAGGTTATCTTCATTTTTGTTGCATTGGCCAATGGGTAATGTTGTTATTGGTTTCTAGAACAGACAGACACAGCTATATAGGACCAATAGGTAAACAATTATATCCTGCTCTTTCGTCTCAGTTCATCCAAGGTCATCTGAGAGCATTGTGGGTAGCGTACAGGGTTTAGCCCATGTAACTCATTAGATGATGTCAATTCATTCCTGTTATCCTGTGTGAACTATGCAGGTGAGCAACAGATGTCAGAGAGGAGAGGAGCTGTGTTCTGTTCTCACTCCCATCTGGAAGCAGAGTTGGACTGTATAAAATATACATGTCCAAATTAAACCAGATGGAATCAGTTCCCTCTAAATAGCTTTCTAAAAAAATATTAAAGAAATAAAGAAAATAGCTCTCTAAATCTTGAAAGTATAGCAGTACCCACTGTTTCTTAACCTCTCACAAATGATAAGTAGGGCATATTGAGGTTTGTGACTAGCCCTGGTTACAAAATGGTTGCAGGTAGACTAAAGCAGAATGTAACTCAGAACTCATGTGCCACCTACAAGTTCACGGTGCACCACACTCTGACAAGTGGCAAACCTCAGAGACTCTTCCGTCTCTTCTTGTAGTAGGACTTGCATCCTGTTATGGCGTACCATCACACCTCATTGGCCAACACAGAACACATGCATAATGAATAACATGTGGATGCGTGCCTGTTTTTACCTGGAAAATATTACCTCACGGTGAAATGAAATACTATATACACCTGTTATGGCTTCTTTCCCCTGTGAAAAAAGTAAATACACTCAACCGTGGAGCTTAGGGGGAAAACGTAATGCTGTAAGGCTACAGGTCTTTGTTTGCCGAGGTTACAGTAGCCTACAAGGCCTATTTTTAACCATGGAGTCTGGAAAGCCACCACTGTGGCATATTTCTCATTGAGAACTAAAGTGTTGTAGAAGCAAAAGAGTTAAATAGCAACAACAATGCTTACTCTACATTCATTTCTAATCTTTTGGTAAGCACTTGTCATCTGAAGAGAGATAGAGATTTCTAAGCACATTTAGGACACATTAACATTTATTTCCTTAGGCATTAATCATGCACATACATTTATTTGTATTGTGACATGGCATCAGTGGGATTCAAACCTATCACCTTCTGTTATCTATCCATGGAATTAGTCCACTGCTCCGCCAGGATAAAGCTAGCTTGCCATCTATTTTTATGCATACAAAGCTGTTCACTTTAGTCTATTCAAACAAAACCCATTTCAAAGGAAACAACTGCTCATTATGATCAGGTGTTGCCAATTAGTGGGCTTGGCCAGCACACCTGAACACAATTCACAAGATAGAGGACAGAGAGTTTTCTTGTTGAGAATGGAATGTATATGTTTTTAAATTACATTCTTAGAACATTATCTGAATGTTACTAAAGTTTTCTTGTGTTTTTTTTATAGAAAGTTTTCTTAACGTTTTTGGAACAATTTGAGAACATTACTTTAAATAGAACCATGATGAAACCTGTAGGAAACGTTAGGCTGAAGTACTGAAATTCCCACAGAATAACGTTGGTTCTTAACATTCTCTGAACTATTTGAGAACATTCCCAATGTCAAACCTGTTGGAGAATGTTCCTTCCATGTTTGAACTTTTAGGAAACATTCTGTTAAAGTAATTAAATACCAAGAAAATAGTTTTTGTTAAGTTCCTTAAATGTGCTGAGAATGTTCCAAACGTAAGCATGTAAACTCAACATTCCCAGAAAGTTGTGGGAAAGTCTTATGCAAAATAACCATAGGACAAAACCACAATCTCACTAAGCTCTGAGAAACTTATGCTACTCAGAATGGTATGTGTTAGCTGGGTAATTTCCCCTCACGGTTGGAGGGAAAGGAATATGCTCCTAAGTGATGTGTGCGAGTTCCAACCAGTTGGAAGACAACAGCGTGGTTCTCTTTTTCCTTTCCTGTATAAAGTATCAGTGGTAACAGTGTAAAGGAAGGATGGATGGAGAGAGGGATGACAGCATAGGATGGAGAGAGGGATGACAGCATAGGAAGGTATGCACAACAGCAGTTCGGTCATGCAAAAATACTAGCCGTTGATCATGACTCTCAGGTCCAATACATTACACCTAAGAGTCATGGGACCAGTAGCGGTACGTGGTTAAAATCACTGGGGAAGCCAAGGCAGGGAAAAAAGCCATATGTGTTGTGATAATTGCATTGTTTCCTCTATAACCTGTTAGTTCATATGCCTTGCAACCATGATATATAGGCCTAAGGTCGAGACAATAAGAAGACACATTGGTGGAATGAATTCAATCACACCTTTGTTTCATCACGAAACCGGGAAGAAACCTCTGTCCAGTGAAGTCCACAAAGCATATTGCATGTAATAAACAGTTACATGAACTACGGCATGGTCAAGTAAGTTAATGTTTCCGACATAGAACCATGGAGAGTTAACACAAGTCGCAAAGAAAACAGGAGCTGCCACCATTATTACAGCACCATTTCAACTTCACCATTTCAACCTCAACATCAAATGACCTACGCTTGGTTCAATACAGTGACTAAAAGACAGCAAAAACAATTTAGTCCAATCAATGTAAGCCTAATATGATGTGGCTGTCCATGGTTTTGATTTCTGTATGTGTGCGTACGTGTGTTTGTGGAAGTAGAAAAAACATGTTGACTCACCCTAACTTACTTGTAGAGAAACTTCAATCACATCCTTCAATCCCATGTAATACAGTACACCCTTTTTCTGTTGTCCTAGCCTACCTGGCTAAAATACTTGTTCGCTAGCCTGTCTTCCTTTCAGGGGCAACGTCTAACAGTAGCTACATATTAAACTTCCATCCTCTTAGGCCAGGGACACAATATATGAATTTATGGTTGGATCAGAATCACCATTATTATCATTGGCCAGTACAGAGAATTAAGTAAAACTCTAGTTAAAATGTGCAAATCCCTATCTCCATCAATGGCTAATTTAGGAAAGGGCCAATTTTAGCTAGCTAACTGGCCACCGGAGGACAACAACACAACGAGATGCTCACTGGCTTCCATTTCATTCAATGTTATGGGCTGCAACAATGTCATACTCTTTTTGACCAGACATTGCTTTCTCCAGTGAGATACATTCAGCCTCTTGTGAATTGAAGGAAAATTATGAAACACAGAGACGAAAGACTAGTTTTATTGACCCCTCTCTCTCCAGGTCAGAGTGGCTATCATCATCAGCCAATGAGGAAGCAAAGTTTGGCTGGGGAACAAGTTTTGACTGTGTTTTAGGAAGATTTATTGTCGGGAGGGTTAATGCGTAATTAGACAGTTCAGTGACGCCTAGAGGCCGGTGACGTAGACCTCCGGAACTGGTGCACGGAATGAGCAGCAGTACTTGGGGAATCCGTGACACTCAGCTTGGAGAGAAGAAGCCTCGTGAGGTATTGGTCTGCCACATGCATGAACCATTATTGGTCGGTCACATGAATGATAGCAATTGATCACATGAATGATAGCAATTGGTCACATGAATGATAGCAATCAGTCACATGGATGATAGCAAACAAATAATGAATAAGCTAAATCATGCAAATATTACTGTCTGTGTAAGTATATAAGTGAACTAACGGGACTGCCCTGTTGGAGCTCCTAATCGACATGTGTACATGGTGCACGAAGTTGGTTGGAACCTCTCCAGTTAACTGTTATTAAACAATGATTAATTTAACTTTGACTTCATGTCCCACTGTGGAAGAATTTCCTTGACAACGTCAATCCAGAACATCCCAAACATCATCAATGGGTGACATGTTTGTTGAGTATGCAGGCCATGGAAGAACTGGGACATTTTCAGATTCCAGGAATTGTGTACAGATCCTTGCGACATGGGGCCTTGCATTACCAAATCTAAATCGAATCAAATCAAATTCTATTTGTCACATACACATGGTTAGCAGATGTTAATGCGAGTGTAGCGAAATGCTTGTGCTTCTAGTTCCGACACTGCAGTAATAACCAACAAGTAATCTAACTAACAATTCCAAAACTACTGTCTTATACACAAGTGTAAGGGGATAAAGAATATGTACATAAAGATATATGAATGAGTGATGGTACAGAGCAGCATAGGCAAGATACAGTAGATGGTATCAAGTACAGTATATACATATGAGATGAGTATGTAAACAAAGTGGCATAGTTAAAGTGGCTAGTGATACATGTATTACATAAAGATGCAGTAGATGATATAGAGTGCAGTATATACGTATACATATGAGATTAATAATGTAGGGTATGTAAACATTATATTAGATAGCATTGTTTAAAGTGGCTAGTGATATATTTATATATTTTACATCATTTCCGGCCATGATAAACCACTAAAGAAATTAAACATGGATTTTGTGATCAGTGGCAAAGCAGTGATGACCGTAACACTGAAGCAGGACCGCGGTTGAAACATAGAGAAAATCCACAATCATCTCCTTAGTTTTGTTGACGTTGAGTGAGGTTATTGTCCTGACACCACACTCCAAGGGCCCTCACCTCCTCCCTGTAGGCCGTCTCGTCGTTGTTGGTAATCAAGCCTACCACTGTTGTGTCATCCGCAAACTTGATGATTGAGTTGGAGGCGTGCGTGGCCACGCAGTCTTGGGTGAACAGGGAGTACAGGAGAGGGCTCAGAACGCACCCTTGTGGTGCCCCAGTGTTGAGGATCAGCGGGGTGGAGATGTTGTTGCCTACCCTCACCACCTGGGGGCGGCCCGTCAGGAAGTCCAGGACCCAGTTGCACAGGGCGGGGTCGAGGCCCAGGGTCTCGAGCTTGATGACGAGCTTGGAGGGTACTATGGTGTTAAATGCCGAGCTGTAGTCGATGAACAGCATTCTCACATAGGTATTCCTCTTGTCCAGATGGGTTAGGGCAGTGTGCAGTGTGGTTGAGATTGCATCGTCTCTGGACCTATTTGGGCGGTCAGCAAATTGGAGTGGGTCTAGGGTGTCAGGTAGGGTGGAGGTGATATGGTCCTTGACTAGTCTCTCAAAGCACTTCATGATGACGGAAGTGAGTGCTACGGGGCGGTAGTCGTTTTGCTCAGTTACCTTAGCTTTCTTGGGAACAGGAACATTGGTGGCCCTCTTGAAGCATGTGGGAACAGCAGACTGGTATAGGGATTGATTGAATATGTCCGTAAACACACCAGCCAGCTGGTCTGCGCATGCTCTGAGGGCGCGGCTGGGGATGCCGTCTAGGCCTGCAGCCTTGCGAGGGTTAACACGTTTAAATGTTTTACTCACCTCGGCTGCAGTGAAGGAGAGTCTGCATGTTTTCGTTGCAGGCCGTGTCAGTGGCACTGTATTGTCCTCAAAGCGGGCAAAAAAGTTATTTAGTCCGCCTGGGAGCAAGACATCCTGGTCCGTGACTGGGCTGGTTTTCTTTTTGTAGTCCGTGATTGACTGTAGACCCTGCCACATACCTCTTGTGTCTGAGCCGTTGAATTGACATTCTACTTTGTCTCTATACTGACGCTTAGCTTGTTTGATAGCCTTGCGGAGGGAATAGCTGCACTGTTTGTATTCGGTCATGTTACCAGTCACATTGCCCTGATTAAAAGCAGTGGTTCGCGCTTTCAGTTTCATGCAAATGCTGCCATCAATCCACGGTTTCTGGTTAGGGAATGTTTTAATCGTTGCTATGGGAACGACACCTCCAACGCACGTTCTAATGAACTCGCACACCGAATCAGCGTATTTGTCAATTCGTCATTATCATGCTGGCGGTGGATGAATGGCATGACAATGGGCCTCAGGAGCTCGTCTCAGTGCTTTCAAATTGCCATCAATAAAATGCAATTGTGTTTGTTGTCCATAGCTTATGCCTGCCATACCATAACTCTACCGTCTCCATGTGGCACTCTGTTTACAACGTTGACATCAGCAAAGCACTCACCCACACAAACGTGGTTTGTGGTTGTGAGGCCGGTTGGACGTAATGCCAATTTTTTTAAACAATGTTGGAGGCGGTTTATGGTATAGAAATTAGGATTACATTCTGTGGCAACAGCTCTGGTGGATATTCCTGCAGTCAGCATGCCAATTGCACGCTCCCTCAAAACTTCAGACATCTGTGACATTGTGTTGTGTGACAACTGCACATTTCAGAGTTGTCTTCTATTGTCCCCAGCACAAGGTGCACTTGTGTAATGATCATGCTGTTTAATCAGCTTCTTGATATGCCACACCTGTCAGGTGGATGGATTATCTTGTCAAATGAGAAATGCTCACTTACAGGGATGCAAAAAACAAATTTTGAACATTTCTGGGATTTCATTTCAGCTCATGAAACATGGGACCAACAATTTACATGTTGTGTTGATATTGTTGTTCAGTGTGTAATAAACCTCTGGTTATGGACACATTCACCTTGTTCTTGCCAGACAGTCTGGAACGACTCAGAACCAAAACCAATCAACATTAAGTAATAGCGGGTGAGGTCATTCACAGGCATCCGCTCACACAAGCTCCAGCTAGCCATTTTTACATGGTCCCTCATTTCGCCAGATTTAGCGGCGAACAGTATTTACATTAACATTAAGACACGTCTCTTGCGGTACAGTTTTGGAAGCATAAGGACCTTCTCTTTCATATCAATGAGAAATAATTGTCAAAACAAAACATACATTATCATCATTTCCGGTCACAACTTGTAGACATGTTTGCATGCTGCTGTGCGGTTTGTTGCTAAAGTTTCTTAGCTCCCTGACAACTTTACGGTTTTTACTTTTTAATTACCGTTACCGTAACTTTTCCCTCAATCATTCAACTTGTTCACCCCGGACACTTTATCTGGACATGGTTCTACACGACCTCCACCAGCAGAAGCTAAGTAGTAACATTAACATTATGCCTTCTAATTGCAGTCGCTGTACCCATAATATACAGGAGAACTATGGCGAGGATAACAGTGCTGCAAGCCCAGCTTCAGACGCAATCCATAGGATGTAATGATCACAATATAATAGCCATATCTGGGGAAACCAAAGTTCCAAAGGCTGGGCCTATTATAGTGTATAAGAGGTCATACAATAAGTTTTGTTGTGATTCCTATGTTGATGATGTAAACAATATTTGCTGGTCTGTGGTGTGTAATGAGAAGCAACCAGACGCTGCACTTGACACATTTATGAAACGACTTATTCCAGTTACTAATAAGCACCCATTAAGAAATGACTGTAAAAACTGTTAAATCCCCATGGATTGATGAGGAATTGAAAAACTGTATGGTTGAGAGGGATGGGGCAAAAGGTATGGCAATTAAGTCTGGCAGCCCAACTGATTGGCAAACATACTGCAAATTAAGAAATCTTGTGACTAAACTAAATAAAAATAAAAATAAACAATACAATGCCACAAAAATAAATGATATGAAGAATGATAGTAAAAAGCTTTGGGGCACCTTAAATTACATTTTGGGGGGAAAAAGCCAACTCGGATCCTTCATTCATTGAATCAGATGGCTCATTCACCACAAAGCCCACTGATATTGCAAACAACATTAATTACTTTTCATTGGCAAGATAAGCAAACTTAGGGATGACATGCCAGCAACAAACGCTGACACTACACATCCAAGTATATCGGACCAAATTATGAAAGACAATAATTGTACTTTTGAATTCTGTAAAGTCAGTGTGGAAGAGGTGAATTTTTTTGTTGTTGTCTATCAACAATGACAAGCCACCGGGGCCACTGAGGTCTGACAATCTGGTTGGAAAATTACTGAGGATAATAGCAGACGATATTGCCACATCTTCAATTTAAGCCTACTAGAGAGTATGTGCCCTCAGAACTGGAGGGAAGCTAAAGTCATTCTGCTACCCAAGAATAGTAAGGCCCCCTTTACTGGCTCAAATAGCAAACCAATCAGCCTGTTACCAACCCTTAGTAAACTTCTGGAAAAAATGGTGTTTGACGAGATACAATGCTATTTCACAGTAAACAAATTGACAACAGAATTTCAGCATGCTTATAGGGAAGGACACTCAACAAGCACAGCACTTACACAAGTGACTGATGATTGGCTGAGAGAAATTGATGATAAAATGATTGGGGGGGTTCTTGTTAGACTTCAGTGCAGCTTTTGACATTATTGAGCATAGTCTGCTGCTGGAAAAACGTATGTGTTATGGCTTCACACCCAATAAGAGTTATTTGTTGAACAGAACACAGAGGGTGTTCTTTAATGGAAGCCTCTCAAATATAATTCAGTTAGAATCAGGAATTCTCCAGGGTAGCCGTTTAGGCCCCTTGCTTTTTTCAACTTTACTAACGACATGCCACTGACTTTGAGTAAAGCCAGAGTGTCTATATATGCGGATGACTCAACACTATACACGTCAGCTACTACAGTGACTGAAATGACTGCAACACTCAACAAAGAGCTGCTGTTAGTTTCAGAGTGGGTGGCAAGGAATAAGTTATCCCTAAATATTTCTAAAACTAAAATAATTGTATTTGGAGCAAAACACTCACTAAACACTAAAGTAAATCTTGTAATAAATAATGTGGAAATTGAACAAGTTGAGATGACTAAACTGCTTGGAGTAACCCTAGATTGTAAACTGTCATGGTCAAAACATATTGGCTGTTAGCCACCCTGCCAGCTTAGTGGAGTCTGCCACTAGCATAGTCAGTGTAGTCAGCTGAGCTATCCCCATTGAGACCGTGTCTGTGCCTCAATCTAGGTTGGGCAAACTAAACATGGCGGTGTTCGCCTTAGCAATCTCACTGGAATAAAGACCTCCTCCATTCCTGTCATTATTGAAAGAAATTGTGATGATACCTCACATCTCAAAATAGGGCTACTTAATGTTAGATCCCTCACTTCCAAGGCAGTTATAGTCAATGAACTAATCACTGATCATAATCGTGATGTAATTGGCCTGACTGAAACATGGCTTAAGCCTGATGAATTTACTGTGACCATATCCCCCGCACAACCCGCAAAGGAGGAGGTGTTTCTAACATTTACGATACCAAATTTCAATTTACAAAAGTAAATGACTGCGTTTTCGTCTTTTGAGCTTGTAGTCATGAAATCTATGCAGCCTACTCAATCACTTTTTATAGCTCCTGTTTACAGGCCTCCTGGGCCATATACAGCATTCCTCACTGAGTTCCCTGAATTCCTATCGGACTTTGTAGTCATGGCAGATTATATTCACATTTCTGGTGACTTTAATATTCACATGGAAAAGTCCACAGACCCACTCCAAAAGGCTTTCAGAGACATCATCGACTCAGTGGGTTTTGTCCAACATGTCTCCGGACCTACTCACTGCCACAGTCATACTCTGGACCTAGTTTGGTCCCATGAAATAAATATTGTGGATCTTAATGTTTTTACTCATAATCCTGGACTATCGGACCACCACTTTATTACCTTTGCAATCACAACAAATAATCTGCTCAGACCTCAACCAAGGATCATCAAAAGCCGTGCTATAAATTCTCGGACAACCCAAAGATTCCTAGATGCCCTTCCAGACTTCCTCCACCTACCCAAGGACATCAGAGTACAAAAATCGGTTTACCACCTGAGGAACTAAATTTTACCTTGTGTAATACCTTAGATGCAGTCGCACCCCTAAAAACCAGAAACATTTGTCATAAGAAACTAGCTGGTATACAGAAAATACCCAAGCCCTGAAGCAAGCTTCCAGAAAATTGGAACAAAAATGGTGCAACACCAAACTGGAAGTCTTCCGACTAACTTGGAAAGACAGTACTGTGCTGTATCGAAGAGCCCTCACTGGTGCTCGATCATCCTATTTTTCCAACTTAATTGAGGAAACTAAGAACAATCCAGAATAGATTTTTGATACTGTCGCAAACCTAACTAAAAAGCAGCATTCCCCAAGAGAGGATGGCTTTCACTTCAGCAGTAATAAATTCATGAACTTCTTGTACGAAAAGATCATGATCATTAGAAAGCAAATTACAGACTCCTCTTTAAATCTGCGTATTTCTCCAAAGCTCAGTTGTCCTGAGTTGTATAGACTGTTACTGTAAGTGTATATCTTTTTTTATTATTATTATTTCTCGCTGATGAAACGTGATTGACATTTCTAAACGTTAAAACACCGCGTTGGGATTGTAGTTCACACGAGTGGCTGAAAACTGTAAGGAGAAGATAGAATGCACTAGCCCAGGCCCTTGAGTACTGGAATTGCCCACACCTGTGACTATCTGGTGATTTTTTTGTACCCTAGAGTCACTCTCTGGGCTGAAGAGTTGCCACCCAGAAATAGTTTCCATTCCGCTGGGTGAGAATTTGGAACACGTGCCTTAGGTAAGTGTTTACATGACTGCCATCTATTGCAGCCTCCTTCAGCCGTTGTCAAAAGGACTCACGCAACACATTTACATCCCAAGTCACCCAAACATTATGCTATTGAGAAATTGGCCCACAACCAGACCAATGTAGATGCATAATGTAAAACAGGCCACATGTACCACAAAAATTATCATTGCTTAACCCAACATACTAATGTCCCCCTTTATGTTAACTTTACTGCAAATTTTGCAATATAACCTTGTGGTAGTTCATGCAGAAGAACAATATTCATACGTAAGCATGCACATCTAAAATGGATCCGGAGATGAAGGCATTCGTTTTACATGCCCCCAACCTTGCTTTTTTGGTCATTTATTTGAGTTATTTCTATCTTATTGTTTTACTTATTTTGTACATAATGTTGCCGTTACCGTCTCTTATGACCGAAAATAACTTCTGGACATCAGGACTGCGATTACTCACCACGGACTGGCAGAATCCTTTTTTTCAATAACGAGTCTGACGAGCCTGACGCGAACGATATGCTGCTTTCTCGGGAACAGGCCCTGATCCCCGTGATTTGCGTGAAGAGGCGGAGAAAAAGGGTCCGGAGGGCGGGCTGCCTTCTGAGAATTCGTAGGCGATCGAATAAACCCCTACTTCCTTCCATTCTGCCAGCAAACGTGCAATCTTTGGACAATAAAATAGATGACCAACGTGGAAGATTAAGCTACCAACAGGACTTTCAAAACTGTAATATCTTATGTTTCACGGAGTCGTGGCTGAACGACGACACTATCAACATACAGTTGGCTGTTTATACGCTGTATCGGCAGGACGGAACAGCAGTGTCTGGCAAGACAAGGGGCGGCGGACTATGTATTTATGTAAATAACAGCTGGTGCATGATATCTAAGGAAGTCTCGAGCAATTGTTCACCTGATTTAGAGTATCTCATGATAAGCTGTATCTACCTAGAGAGTTTTCATCTGTATTTTTCAAAGCTGTTTACATACCACCTCAGTCACGGGCTGACACTAAGACAGCATTGAATGAGCTGTGTTCCGCCATATGCAAACAGGAAAATGCTCACCCAGAGGCTGTTCTCCTAGTAGCCTGGGACTTTAATGCAGGGAAACTTATATCCTTTTGATCAAACTTCTATCAGCATGTTAAATGTGGAACCAGAGGGAAAAATCTCTGGACCACCTTTACTCCACACACAGAGACGCATACAAAGCTCTCTCTCGCCCTCCATTTGGCAAATCTTACCATAATTCTATCCTCCTGATTCCTGTTTTCAAGCAAAAATGAAAGCAGGAAGCACCAGTGACTAGAACAATAAAAAAGTGGTCAGATGAAGCAGATGCTAACTACAGAGTTGTTTTGCTAACACAGATCGGAATATGTTCTGGGATTCCTCCGATGGCATTGAGGAGTACATCACATCAGTCATTGGCTTCATAGATAAGTGCATCGATGACGTCATCCCCACAGTGACCGTACGTACATACCGCAACCAGAAGCCATGGATTACAGGCAACATCCGCACTGAGCTAAAGGCTAGAGCTGCTGCTTTCAAGGAGCAGAACTCTAACCCGGAAACTTATGAGAAATCCTGCTATGCCCTCCGACAAACCATCAAACAGGCAAAACGTCAATACAAGACTAAGATTGAATCGTACTACACCGGCTCTGTCACTCGTTCGATGTGGCAGGGCTTGCAAACCATTACAGACTACCAAGGGAAGCACAGCTGAGAGCTGCGCAGTGACACGAGCCTACTAGACGAGCTAAACTACTTCTATGCTCGCATCGAGGCAAATAACACTGAAATATGCATGAGAGCTCCAGTTGTTCCGGAAGACTGTGTGATCACGCTCTACGCAGCCGATGTGAGTAATACCTTTAACCTCTAGCATCGAGCAATCCCGTATCCGGGAGCGTAATCATAGCCACAAGCTCATTAGCATAACGCAACGTTAACTATTCATGAAAATCGCAAATGAAATGAAATAAATATATTGGCTCACAAGCTTAGCGTTTTGTTAACAACACTGTCATCTCAGAGTTTCTAAATATGCTTTTCAACCATAGCTACACAAGCATTTGTGTAAGAGTATTGATAGCTACCATAGCATTAAGCCTAGCATTCAGCAGTCAACATTTTCACAAAAACAAGAAAAGCATTCAAATAAAATCATTTACCTTTGAAGAACTTTGGATGTTTTCAATGAGGAGACTCTCAGTTAGATAGCAAATGTTCAGTTTTTCCAAAAAGATTATTTGTGTAGGAGAAATCGCTCCGTTTTGTTCATCACATTTGGCTAAGAAAAAAAAAACGAAAATTCAGTCAATACAACGGCAAACTTTTTTCCAAATTAACTCCATAATATCGACAGAAACATGGCAAACGTTGTTAAGAACCTCAAGGTGTTTTTCACATATCTATCCGATGATAAATCATTCGTGGCAGTTGCCTTTCTCCTCTGAACCAAATGGAAAAGTGGACGCAGCTGGAGATTGCGCAATAATTTCGACGGAGGACACCAAGCGGACACCTGGTAAATGTAGTCTCTTATGGTCAATCTTCCAATGATATGCCTACAAATACGTCACAATGCTGCAGACACCTTGGGGAAACGACAGAAAGTGTAGGCTCATTCCTGGTGCATTCACAGCCATATAAGGAGACATTGGAACACAGCGCATTCAAAATCTGGGGCATTTCCTTTATGAAATTTCATCTTGGTTTCGCCTGTAGCATTAGTTCAGTGGCACTCACAGACAATATATTTGCAGTTTTGTAAACGTCAGAGTGTTTTCTTTCCAAAGCTGTCAATTATATGCATAGTCGAGCATCTTTTCATGACAAAATATCTTGTTTAAAACAGGAACGTTTTTTTATCCAAAAAATAAAAGAGCGCCCCCTATATCGAAGAAGTTAAACAGGTCAACATTCACAAGACCGCAGGGCCAGACGGATTTCCAGGACGTGTACTGCGAGCATGAGCTGACCAACTGGCAAGTGTCTTCACTGACATTTTCAACCTCTCCCTGTCCGAGTCAGTAATACCAACATGTTTTGAGCAGACCACCATAGTGCCTGTGCCCAAGAACACTAAGGTAACCTGCCTAAATGACTACCGACCCGTTGCACTCACGTCTGTAGCCATGAAGTGCTTTTAAAGGCTGTAATGGCTCACATCAACACCGTTATTCCAGAAACGCTGGACCCATTTCAATTTGCATTCCGCCCTAACAGATCCACAGAATATGCGATCTCTATTGCACTCCACACTGCCCTTTTTCACCTGGACAAAAGGAACATCTATGTGAGAATGCTATTCATTGACTACAGCTCAGCATTCAACACCATGTTACCCTCAAAGCTCATCAATAAGCTGAGGACCCTGGGACTAAACACCTCCCTCTGCAACTGGATCCTGTAATTCCTGAAGGGCCACCCCCAGGTGGTAAAGGTAGGTAACAACACATCTGCCACGCTGATCCTCAACACAGGGGCCCCTCAGGGGTGGGTGCTCAGTCCCCTCCTGTACTCCCTGTTCACTCATGACTGCAAGGGCAGGCACGACTCCAACACCATCATTAAGTTTGCTGATGACACAACAGTGGTAGACCTGATCACTGACTACGACGAGACATCCTATAGTGAGGAGGTCAGAGGCCTGGCCGTGTGGTGCCAGGACAACAACCTCTCCCTCAACATGATCAAGACAAAGGAGATGACTGTGGACTACAGGAAAAAGAGGACTGAACACGTCCCCATTCTCATCGACGGGGCTGCAGTGGATCAGGTTGAGGGCTCTTTGGTGTTTACATCACCAACAAACTAACATGATCCAAGCACATCAAGACAGTCGTGAAGAGGGCACATAAAAACCTATTCCCCCTCAGGAGACTGAAAAGATTTGGCATGGGTCCTCAGATACTCAAAAGGTTCTAGAGATGCACCATCGAGAGCATCCTGACTGGTTTCATCACTGCCTGGTATGGCAACTGCTCCGCATCCGACCACAAGTCACTACAAAGGTTAGTGCGAACGGCCCAGTACATCACTGGGGCCAAGCTTCCTGCCATCCAGGACCTCTATACCAGAGCAAGGCCCTAAACATGGTCTAAGATTCCAACCACCCTAGTCATAGACTGTTCTCTTTGCTACCTCACGGCAAGCAGTACCAGAGCGCCAAGTCTAGGTCCAGGAGGCTTCTAAACAGCTTCTACTCCCAAACCATAAGACTCCTGAACAGGTAATCAAATGGCTACCCAGACTATTTGCATTGCCCCCCCTCTTTTACACCACTGCTACTCTCTGTTGTTATCACCTATGCATAGTCACTTTAATAATTATACCTACATGTACATATTACCTCAACTAACCGGTACCCCCGCACATTGACTCTGTACCGGTACCCCTGCACATTGACTCTGTACCGGTCCCCCCTGCACATTGACTCTGTACCGGTACCCCTGCACATTGACTCTGTACTGGTACCCCTGCACATTGACTCTGTACCGGTACCCCTGCACATTGACTCTGTACCGGTACCCCTGCACATTGACTCTGTACCGGTACCCCTGCACATTGACTCTGTACCGGTACCCCTGCACATTGACTCTGTACCGGTACCCCACGTATGTAGTCTCGCTATTGTTATTTTACTGCTGCTCCTTAATTAGTTGTTAGTTATCCGTTTTATCTTAAACTGCATTGTTGGTTAGGGGCTCACAAGTAAGCATTTCACCCGTTGTATTCGGCGCATGTGACTAATAACATTTTATTTTATTTGACATAACATGGGGGGGATTTAGATTATTTATTGTTTGTAGAGTATTCCTAAAGCCAATACAACACCACTTGTATTATTTATATGCAAGGTGAGATCCTCTGCACTAACCTAAAAAACACAGGTTGTTTACATCAAGGACTGGAGCATGGGAATGATCAGGCCAGAAACATACAAATCATTTTTATTCAATTTCAAAATGTTCAAGTAACTCAATGAAAGCTTCTCAGACACAATGTTCAGCGCCTTGCACTCTGTACAATCACTGCTGACAAGAACAGGGTTCAATCATTCTTAGTTTCGTCAGCAAATAAACATTAAATACTCAATGTGTCATATCTCAATTAATATTCTCATACACATCTGGTCAACACTTCCTATACCTAGAATGGCGCGCCATGGGAGAAGGGGAACAGGTACCAGTGGCAACGGGCACATACTGCCAGAAACAGACTACCAATTCATTTTCCTGCTCACTTTTGTCCAAGCCACAGCCAGCCACCTGGTCACTTTGTCCAAGCCACAGGCATTCCCCTGGTCACTTTGTCCAAGCCACAGCCATTCCCCTGGTCACTTTGTCCAAGCCACAGCCAGCCACCTGGTCACTTTGTCCAAGTCACAGCCATTCCCCTGGTCACTTTGTCCAAGCCACAGCCATTCCCCTGGTCACTTTGTCCAAGTCACAGCCAGCCACCTGGTCACTTTGTCCAAGTCACAGCCATTCCCCTGGTCACTTTGTCCAAGCCACAGCCAGCCACCTGGTCACTTTGTCCAAGTCACAGCCATTCCCCTGGTCACTTTGTCCAAGCCACAGCCATTCCCCTGGTCACTTTGTCCAAGCCACAGCCATTCCACTGGTCACTTTGTCCAAGCCACAGCCAGCCACCTGGTCACTTTGTCCAAGCCACAGCCATTCCCCTGGTCACTTTGTCCAAGCCACAGCCATTCCACTGGTCACTTTGTCCAAGCCACAGCCAGCCACCTGGTCACTTTGTCCAAGCCACAGCCATTCCACTGGTCACTTTGTCCAAGCCACAGCCATTCCCCTGGTCACTTTGTCCAAGTCACAGCCATTCCCCTGGTCACTTTGTCCAAGCCACAGCCATTCCCCTGGTCACTTTGTCCAAGCCACAGCCATTCCACTGGTCACTTTGTCCAAGCCACAGCCAGCCACCTGGTCACTTTGTCCAAGCCACAGCCATTCCCCTGGTCACTTTGTCCAAGCCACAGCCATTCCCCTGGTCACTTTGTCCAAGCCACAGCCATTCCACTGGTCACTTTGTCCAAGCCACAGCCAGCCACCTGGTCACTTTGTCCAAGCCACAGCCATTCCCCTGGTCACTTTGTCCAAGCCACAGCCATTCCACTGGTCACTTTGTCCAAGCCACAGCCAGCCACCTGGTCACTTTGTCCAAGCCACAGCCATTCCCCTGGTCACTTTGTCCAAGCCACAGCCATTCCCCTGGTCACTTTGTCCAAGCCACAGCCATTCCCCTGGTCACTTTGTCCAAGCCACAGCCATTCCCCTGGTCACTTTGTCCAAGCCACAGCCACTTTGTCCAAGCCCCCTGGTCACTTTGTCCAAGCCACAGCCGTTCCCCTGGTCACTTTGTCCAAGCCACAGCCGTTCCCCTGGTCACTTTGTCCAAGCCACAGCCAGCCACCTGGTCACTTTTGTCCAAGCCACAGCCAGCCACCTGGTCTCTTTGTCCAAGCCACAGCCAGCCACCTGGTCACTTTGTCCAAGCCACAGCCAGCCACCTGGTCACTTTTGTACAAGCCACAACCACCAAGGCACACCAGCCTGCGCATCAAAAGGGGATCCCCTGATGGAATTTATATACCTGGGCATGGCAGCCACTCCCCTAATGTTGAATTACCTGACTGAGGCTGTGTTCAATACTGCAGCAGTTTCACCCTGTTACAAAGACATTACTCATATGGTAGTGGACCTGAAAGGGGAAAAATAAAGTATGTAATGTTAGTGTGCTCCTAATGATTAATGGCTGAAAGTTGTCTGTTGCAAAGACAAGCGCGTCTCCACGGTTCCATAAACAGCGCTAAGACGTTTTCACTCCTCGTCCAAACATTCTTAGATGTTTTTAAGTGCTCATATGACTGTTTTCCTTGATGTTAAGGGAGGGAAACTGAAAGGAGGAAAGTGCATTGGATAAGAAATTCATGATGATAAAGTCAGGTATCTATTCATCATTTTTCTATGTCTCATTATGTATTAGGCCAGGGGTATTGAACTCTGACCCTACGAGGTCCGGAGCCTGCTGGTTTTCTGTTCTACCTGATAACGAATTACATCCACCTGGTGTCCCAGGTCTACATCAGTCCCTGATTAGAAGGGAACAGTGAAAAAACACAGTGGAACTGGCTTCGAGGTCCAGAGTTGAGTGTGAGGGTACACCAGGGGGCCAAACTCATTCCATGGAGGGCCTAGTGTGACCTAGACAACCAGGTGAGGAGAATGTCCCTAACTAATCAGTGACCTTAATTCATCAATCAAGTACAAGACATGAGCGAAAACCTGCAGACACTCAACCCTCTAGACAGTTTGGTGTATTTAGGCTACGTCTGCTTTTATATATTTTTTAAATGTAGTTCTGTCCTTGAACTGTTCTTGTCTATTCATTTGCTGTATTATATTTCTTCTTTTTTGTGGACGCCAGGAAGAGTAGCTGCTGCTTTTGCAACAGCTAATGGGGATCCTAATAAAATACCAAATAGTTCCGTGGGATGAGTTTAACTCGTGTTTTACATAGTATAACACAGTGGATGATGTGTTTTTGATAGCCTATGCCCTAGAGGAAGCTCCCACTCATCCCACTCAGCGTTATTCATGCATTCATCAACACAAATAAGTGTGGGTGTGCCACGCCCCTCCACACCACGCCCCTCCACACCGCGCCCCACCATCACGCCCTCTGCAAGATGTACACACATCTGTCCTAGTCCAAACCATAGCTCGCTCTCTCTCTCTCTCTCTCTCTCTCTCTCTCTCTCTCTCTCTCTCTCTCTCTCTCTCTCTCTCTCTCTCTATCGCTCTCTCTCTCTCTCTCTATCGCTCTCTCTCTCTCTCTCTATCGCTCTCTCTCTCTCTCTCTGTCTCTCTCTCTCTCTCTCTCTCTCTCTCTCTCTCTCTCTCTCTCTCTCTCTCTCTCTCTCTCTCTCTCTATCACTCTCTCTCTCTCTCTCTCTCTCTCTCTCTCTATCACTCTCTCTCTCTCTGTGTTTAAAGATGTGTTTTCAGGAGGTATCCATGTCCATGTTGTTATCCGTCTCTGTCAGAAAGAGGAATGCAGGGCTTTGCTTCACTTGGCAAAAACAGTGAGCCAAGAAAAGTATTAATAGTATACAGAAAATGTAGAATTGTCATATCGGGAATAAAAGTAGACTAGAACTGATAAAACATTTGCAAGTTGAATGTGCCAGAAACTTCATGGTGTTGGATTGTGTCATTGTGTCAATATTTGTCTGCTACATCCTCCCTTTCAGTTCGGTTTGTCTTCACTTTATCAACAAACTCTCACCCCCTGACACAGAGCACACCTGACACACAGACACAAAATAGGTGTGGTGATGTGAGAGCCAATAGACACCTGGTGTTACTAACCCCAGTCCCTGGTAGTTTTCCACACAACTCTCACCCGGGAATGTGAATGATGCTTTCACACAAAACAAAATGGCCACCTTTAGCTCTGAGTGACTGCAGCCCTCAGTCTAAAAGGCACAAAGTGTTCCTTTAAGTTTACTCCTCCTGCTTTCATGATGCACAGTGCTGTGGTGGGATGCCCCAAGGCCATGTCTGCATATGTCTGAAATGGCACACTATTCCCTATATTGTGCACTACATTTACCCTATTTACTATATCGTACTTTTGACCATGGCTTTAAATAGGGAACGGGGTGCCATTTTGGATGCACCCTAGGCCTCCCAAGCTCCACCAGGTTTCCTGGGTTACAGTGAGAACAAGGACTGTCTTGCTGTCTGTTTCTCATTTAGCAGAATGATACATTTGGGGTGGAATCTCCCCGTAGTGGTGGGCGGAGGCTGGTTGCCATGTTGCGAACAGGCGGTTGCCATGCCGAGGACAGACCGCACCGCAGTGCAGGCAGAGTTGGATCAAACAAACAGTCTCTTCAGTGAGTCATAACCCTCTTCAGTGTAGATGGATGGAATTCCCGACGCTAAATACGGTTGACTCGCCGTTAGCCATGTAATTATTCTTACTCTGGCTTTCTCTCTTTCTCGCTCTTTCCTCAGACCCCTCTCTCTCTATCTATTTCTCCTTCAACTCTCTCCCCCTCTCTCTTAATTGCTCTCTCTTTCTCTCTCTCTCCTCACATTTTGCCCCTCCAACTCTCTGTACTTCTCCCTCTCTTTCTCCTCCAATTCTATTTCTCTCACTCCCTCTTTCTTAATCTCTCTCTCTCTCTCTCTCTCTCTCTCTCTCTCTCTCTCTCTCTCTCTCTCTCTTCAACCCCACAGCCCTCTCTCTTACTCTCTCTCTATCTGTCCCTGCCTTTTCCTCTCTCTTTCTCCTCTCCCCTCTCTCTCACATTCAGGCTGCTGGATTAACTAAAATGCTCTGGTCTGGTAGGGATATTTTTAGGGTTGCCCATTCCCTCCCATTTATTCCCACCTCGTTCCACAAACACACACCCCACTCCACTTGTAGAGCTAAACTCAATTCACTCAGTCATTACTCCCTCATCTCTCATGCATAGCTAACTTCTCTGGCCAGATGCTGGTGTTTGCGTTCCCCTCCTTGTCAATGGACTGATGGAGATTCAAACCAGATCTGATCTCCCAGGAGTGGTGCCGTGTTTAAAGAAGATTTACTGGGTCATGTGATATAAACAAGAACAAACAGACAGTGTTGAGGGCACCACTGAGTTGTGTGTTACAGTAGACACAGCACAGTGCATCCTGATACAGGTACCTGACAAAATAAAGGAAACACCAACATAAAGAACAAGAACAAACAGACAGTGTTGAGGGCACCACTGAGTTGTGTGTTACAGTAGACACAGCACAGTGCATCCTGATACAGGTACCTGACAAAATAAAGGAAACACCAACATAAAGAGTCTTAATAAGGCGTTGGGCCACCATGAGCCAGAACAGCTTCAATGAGCCTTGGCATTAATTCTACAAGTGTCTGGAACTCTATTGGAGGGATCCGACACCATCATCCCACAAAAAATTCTATAGTTTGGTGTTTTGTTGATGATGGTGGAAAACACTGTTACAAGACTGGGCATTAGCCCAATAAAGTTAAAACCTAGGCATTGCCTTGGGGAGCTAACGCAAGTCTTCAGGTTTCAGGCAGGATTACTCATCACACTGTTCACTGACTGAACCACCTCCATTATACTTGGTTGAGAGGAGGCCAGCATTACAGAGGCCCAGTGTGAGGTAAATAGTCAGTCCATGGGGTTTCACACTGAGGGTCAGGTGCTCCGAAGGTCACCCATGACCCCTGGCTTTTGTGTTGGAGAGATGGGCGTTGGTCAGCTAAAGATTTTATTGCTACAGTACATTAAGGTCGAGCTGGGAACATGGAACATTCCTGGAAAAAGGGAGTGCATAGCTGAAAGACCTTCGCTGGCTATATCGGACCACACACTTCCTTTGTTTATGAATGTTCTGAGTGGGAGGAGGATGGACTCTGGGAGTTCAAAGTGGACTACTCAGGGAAGCTTCAAGGGAGGAACGTGGGGAGGTGGATAGCTGCTGCTAAAGTAGTGCTGTGATCTGATGGTTGGTCAGAGAGGTGTAATAGGAATCTGAAGACAGATGTGTTTATGTGTGAGGGAGTGATTGTGTGAGAGAGAGAGAGAGTCTGACACACACTCGAGAGCTCATTGTGATCCAAACAGCACCTCTTGTGGAGAGACAAGGTGTCGAGATGTGCATCTGAAATAGCAACCTATTCCCTAGTACACTACTTAATAGTGACTCCCCATCCCGCATGCGGGAGCGTAATCATCGCCTGACACTAATTAGCATAACGCAATGGACATAAATATCCCTAGAAATTATTCCTATTCATGAAAATCACAAATGAAATACAGTATATTGAGACACAGCTTAGCCTTTTGTTAATCACCCTGTCATCTCAGATTTTCAAAATATGCTTTACAGCCAAAGCTAGACAAGCATTTGTGTAAATTTATCGATAGCCTAGCATAGCATTTTGTCCAGCTAGCAGCAGGTAACTTGGTCACGGAAATCAGAAAAGCAATCAAATTAAATCGTTTACCTTTGATGAGCTTCAGATGTTTTCACTCACAAGACTCCCAGTTAGATAGCAAATGTTCCTTTTTTCCAAAAAGATTGTTTTGTAGGCGAAATAGCTCCGTTTGTTCTTCACCTTTGGCTGAGAAATCGCCTGGAAATTGCAGTCACGAAAACGGCAAAAAATATTGCAAATTAGCTCCATAATATCGACAGAAACACGGCAAACGTTGTTTATAATCATTCCTCAAGGTGTTTTTCAAATATCTATTCGATAATATATCCATCGGGACAATTCGTTTTTCAGTAGGACCGATTGGAGTAATGGCTACCTCTGTATTTTACGCGAGAATCTCTCTGGCAGCATCAGGTGACCACTTGCGCAATGTAGCCGCTTACAATGTGATTTTCTGGATTTTCTTTCCTCATTTTGTCTGTCATAGTTGAAGTGTACCTATGATGAAAATTACAGGCCTATCTCATCTTTTTAAGTGGGAGAACTTGCACAATTGGTGGCTGACTAAATACTTTTTTGCCCCACTGTATGTCTGGCGCAAAGGATGTTTTTCATCGGCAGGGACTGAGAAACTGGTCAGAATTGAAGGAATGATGGATGGCGCTAAATACAGGGAAATTGTTGAGGGAAACCTGTTTCAGTCTTCCAGAGATTTGAGACTGGGACATAGGTTCACCTTCCAGCAGGACAATGACCCTAAGCATACTGCGAAAGCAACACTCGAGTGGTTTAAGGGGAACATTTAAATGTCTTGGAATGGTCTAGTCAAAGCCCAGACCTCAATCCAATTGAAAATCGGTGGTATGACATAAAGATTGCTGTACACCAGAGGAACCCATTCAACTTGAAGGAGCTGGAGTAGTTTTGCCTTGAAGAATGGGCAATAATCCCAGTGGCTAGATGTGCCAAGCTTATGGAGACATAGAGACCCCAAGAGACTTGCAGCTGTAATTGCCGCAAAAGGGGGCTCTACAAAGTATTGACTTTGGGGGGTGAATAATTATGCACGCTCAAGTTTTCAGTTTTTTTGTCTTATTTCTTGTTTGTTTCACAATAAAAAATATTTTGCATCGTTAACGTAGTAGGCATGTTGTGTAAATCAAGTGATACAAGGCAACAAAATAGGAAAAATGCCAAGGAGGTGAATACTTTCTCAAGCCACTGTATCTACTCTTGTCTGAGTGTGCCAGAGCGCAGAATAACTGATGAATTTATGAACATCGATTCCCACTGAATATGCATTACACTGTAAGCATTTCACTGTAAGGTTTACCTACACCTGTTATATTCGCCACGTGTGACAAATACAATTGTATTTGATATGTTGGTAAACGTAGGCAAAAAAAAGTAATAGTTAGTCTCGAATTCTCTATATAACAAGTAAACAGCCTAACCAGCTCTGCTAGGGTAAGTAGAATGATTAGTGAGGTGTTCCCTCATTATTTTCTAGAAG
Source organism: Oncorhynchus masou masou (assembly GCF_036934945.1). Classification (NCBI taxonomy): domain Eukaryota; kingdom Metazoa; phylum Chordata; class Actinopteri; order Salmoniformes; family Salmonidae; genus Oncorhynchus; species Oncorhynchus masou. The sequence continues at coordinate 14,195,900 of NC_088233.1, read as the reverse complement.
TAGCTAGCTGGCAAGCTACCAAACTTTAGCCAGTTAGCTTGGGTGCTTGGTTTGGACAACGCATGCATTGGCAGGCAAGCTGCAGAAGTACGAGCAGGCTATTCTCCATCGTTAATCAGTGCAATTTTGACGGCCAACTAGCTGAAAAAGTTTGAGAGGTCTTATCTAATATTCCTTTGTTAGAATTTAGCTCATCTTGCTCTGGCTAGCATTAGTTGTTGATCATTTTTCAATTTTATATATGCATATAGGGAAAGATAACCTAACTTGTTATGGTTGTTTGATGAATAGTACTGTAAAGTTCCCAAATGTAAGACGACTCCTGTCGTATTCACCTACATATTTGCAGAAATCCATTTAAGAGTATTTATGCCTTTTGTTGAATACTGTACGTTCTAATGATCTAAAGTCATGGTGTTGCCACTGCCTGTAAACACATAATCCAGTTCATGAATGATGGCAGGCCCTTGTGGCAAATGGCTTGTTTGCATATAGGGCCTACTGTACCTCTGATTGGTTATGGTGCACCGGTCTGCGTAGACTTCGGTCCTGCATAAGACAAATGTTTTATTTACTGCAGTGTCTATTAATTGTCGAAACGCACGGCCGCTTTCCCACTCTACATTACTATAGAAATTTTACAAACGCTTTAGTATACGGAATTCCTAATCATTCTAAGAACTTATGAAAATGTGAAAATAGTCATATCTAAGAGCTCACTTGTCAGAAAATGTAAAAACAATGTGTCATATTCATCCTGGAGGTGTGTGTGTGTGTGTGTGTGTGTGTGTGTGTGTGTGTGTGTGTGTGTGTGTGTGTGTGTGTGTGTGTGTGTGTGTGTGTGTGTGTGCATGTGTAAAAGGGAATAACTGTCGAGGTGAACAGTATGCCAAGTGCCAAGGAGCCAAGTATTTATTATTAGTCTGCTGGTCATTATTGAGGTGCAAAACTCTGATATTTTCTTCAACAGCTTGTGGAAAATGTACATTCGATTATGGAAAAGTCATGTGTGTGCAAGCATGCCTCAGGCTACATTCCTGTAACAGCTCAAACACACACAATGAAAAGGAACATCACCATACATTTTGTGTAATCATTCCAACTCAACTGTCAACTCATTCTACTTTCAGCATTCTGTATCAAACTGTGTTTGTCAGTTCTATAGACAACCAGATGTGGAATGCCCAACTAATGAAACATTTAGGATAAGTCCTAAGTGGCACTCTATATCCTACATAGTGCACTACATCTGACCAAAACCCTATGGGCCCTGGACAAAAGTAGCACACTAAGTAGGGAATATTGTAGGGTACCATTTGGTACGAACCCTTAGCCGTGTTTCACGGACATTCTTCCAGGCCCTCGTCATACACATGTCAGCTTCAGTGGACATATTGTACATTGAGCTTGACATTCTATGAGAGACTTTATTTTCAGCCCAGACATATTTTTTGTCAAACGACTTCTTCTCTTCTCTTTGCCTTAAATTAAGTTTATTTCGGAACTCAAAGGTCAAAAGTAAAGACTGTGGTCCTCTTGGGATTGTTGGAAATGGGAGGAAAAACAGACAATGATTTTCAGGGTTTTTGGTGCAACGCGTCAGTTTACATCAACCTGAAGATGACTATTTCATCTAAACGTACTGCCCTCTGAAACCTTCACATATGTTTTCATGAAGTCCCACCGTGCGTCAACATAAGAGGAGGACATTCACTAGGGAGCAGAGGCTTAAGGGCTTAAACTGTCTGTGTCATAAGACTGGATTCAGATACACTGCTAAGGAGAGGATGACTCATTACAATGGCTGGAACGGAGCAAATGGAATGGCTCCAGCCACATGAGATTCATTTCCAGCCATTACCTCGAGCCCATCCTCCCCAATTAAGGTGCCACCAACCTCCTGTGCTGCTGTTGCTTTCTCAGTTATTGGAAACATGAATACCTTCTCCCACTCTTCTTTCTAGGCAACCAGGCATATGAACACTCTTTCCAATGAATTACATGAATTTACCGTAAGTTAGAGTTGTGTGCCCCAGTTATACAGCTACCAATTGTACAATACTTTGAGTGATGTAATGATATTATGATACTGTTGAGAAGCAGGACCATAGCAAAGCCAAACGGCAAAAGTTTGTAGAGTTGAAAGTTGGTGAGATTTTACATAAACCACTCAGAATCTTCTATTAACTCAGTCTCCTGGAATCCTCTTTCTCTTTCTGTTTCTCTCTCTCTCTCTCTCTCTCTCTCTCTCTCTCTCTCTCTCTCTCTCTCTCTCTCTCTCTCTCGCTGTCTCGCTGTCTCAGGAAGCAGTGTACAGCAGATAACGAAGAAGGGAGGGAGAGAGAGTGGTGACGAGGAGGGAGAGCGGTGAAGGAGGAGGGAAAGAGGTGGCGGTGCAGGAGGAGGGAGAGAGGTGGAGGAGAAGAAGGAGGAAAGAGGTGGAGGAGAAGGAGGAGGAGAGAGGTGGAGGAGGAGGGAGTTAGGTGGGAAAGGATGGAGAGAGGTGGAGGAGGGAGAGAGGTGGAGGAGCAGGAGAGAGGTGAGAGAGGAGGGAGAGAGGTGGCGGAGGAGGAGGAGCAGCAGGAGGAAGAGGAGAGAGGTTGAGGAGGGAGAGAGGTGGAGGAGAAGGGAGAGAGGTGGAAGAGGAGGAGCAGGAGGAGGAGGAGAGAGGTGGAGGAAAGAGAGGTGAAGGAGGAGGAGAGAGGTGGAAGAGGAGGAGCAGGAGGAGGAGAGAGGTGGAGGAGGAAAGAGAGGTAGACGAGAAGAGAGGTGGAGGAGGAGGGAGAGTGGTGGAGAAGAAGGGAGAGAGGTGGAAGAGGAGGGTGAGAGGTGGGAGAGGAAGTAGAGAGAGGTGGAGGAAGAGGGAGAGATGTGGGAGAGGAGGAAGGAGAGAGGTGGAGGAGGGAGAGAGGGGGAGAGAGGTGATAGAGAGAGGTGGAGGAGGAGGGAGAGATGTGGGAGAGGAGGAAGGAGAGAGGTGGAGGGGAGGAGGGAGAGAGGTGGAGGAGGAGGGTTGAGATGTGGGAGAAGAGGGAGAGAGGTGGAGGAGGAGGGAGAGATGTGGGAGAGGAGGAAAGAGAGAGGTGGAGGGAGAGAGATGGAGGAGGAGCGAGAGAGATGGAGGAGGAGGGAGAGAGATGGAGGAAGAGGAGAGAGGTGGAGGAGGAGGGAGAGAGATGGAGGAGGAGGACGAGAGGTGGGAGAGGAGGGAGAGAGGTGGGAGAGGAGGGAGAGAGAGGTGGGGGAGGAGGGAGAGAGGTGGGAGAGGAGGGAGAGAGGTGAAGGAGGAAGGAGAGAGGTGGAGGAGGAGGGAGAGATGTGGGAGAAGAGGAAATAGAGAGGTGGAGGGAGAGAGAGGTGGAGAAGAAGGGAGAGAGGTGGAAGAGGAGGGCGAGAGGTGGGAGAGGAGGGAGAGATGTGGGAGAGGAGGAAGGAGAGAGGTGGAGGAGGAGGGAGAGAGGGGGAGAGAGGTGATAGAGAGGTGGAGGAGGAGGGAGAGAGGTGGGAGAGGAGGAAGGATAGAGGTGTAGGAGGAGGGAGAGAGGTGGAGGAGAAGGGAGAGATGTGGGAGAGGAGGAAAGAGATAGGTGGAGGAGGAGCGAGAGAGAGGTGGAGGAGGAGGGAGAGAGATGGAGGAGGAGGGCGAGAGGTGGGAGAGGAGGGAGAGAGGTGTGAGAGGAGGGAGAGAGGTGAAGGAGGAAGGAGAGAGGTGGAGGAGGAGGGAGAGATGTGGGAGAGGAGGAAAGAGAGAGGTGGAGGGAGAGAGAGGTGGAGGAGGAGGGGGAGAGATGGAGGAGGAGAAGAGAGGTGGAGGAGGAGGGAGAGATGTGGGAGAGGAGGAAAGAGAGAGGTCGAGGAGGAGGGAGAGATGTGGGAGAGGAGGAAAGAGAGAGGTGGAGGAGGAGGGAGAGATGTGGGAGAGGAGGAAAGAGAGAGGTGGAGGAGGAGGGAGAGATGTGGGAGAGGAGGAAAGAGAGAGGTGGAGGAGGAGGGAGAGATATGGGAGAGAAGGAAAGAGAGAGGTGGAGGAGGAGGGAGAGATGTGGGAGAGGAGGAAAGAGAGAGGGGGAGGGAGAGAGAGGTGGAGGAGGAGGGAGAGAGGTGGAGGAGGAGGGAGAGATGTGGGAGAGGAGGAAAGAGAGAGGTGGAGGAGGAGGGAGAGATGTGGGAGAGGAGGGAGAGAGATGAAGAGAAGACACGCTCTATAGGCGGTGCGTTGTTTGGCTTAGACCCCAGACATGGAAACGGAGGGCTAATTAATAATGGCCAGGAAACAGGATTTGTTTTTGTTGAGCAGCTGAACATGAAATTAGGGCTTTATCTCAGCCTGTCAGACTCCGTCAAGCTCTCTGTTCCTGGGGTCAAACTCATGGAACCAGACCAAGAGGACCAGATGACATGACACATACACCATTTAGGACTATCAGAGAGGGAGGCATGGCTCACTCCAAACAGGGAGGGGGAGGTAGAGGATGAGGTGGAAGGAGAAAGGGGGTGGAGAGGGTGAAGTGGAGGGGTGGGAGAAGGAGAGGGAGAGGAAGGGAGAGGGTAAGAGAGGGAGGGAATGGGAGTGAGTCAGAAGGAGAAAGATCGAGGAAGAGTGGGGGAATTAATAGCCTTTTTATCCACCCAAAGGACACTAATGACAGTAGAAAACCTGGGTGTTTATTGATTCTAATGTATTTTTATTTCTCTGTTTCACTTTGCTTTAATCTCTTTGCCTTGCTGACTCCTTCTCTCTTTCTCCCTCCTTTCAGTCTTTCCTTTTCATTCTCTCTTATTGATACCATGACCCTTTTCTCTATGCATGCTGAGTTAGCCATTGGTGCTAGCTAACAGGAGGACAGGCCGAGGTGTCTCAGATCGGGGATAGAGCAGTGTGGATCAGCGTGGCTATATAAAGCCTCAGAGCTCAGCTCCGTTCAGCCCTCCTTGCCTTTCCCATATTCTTCCCACAGTTGTTGCTGCCAAGCCAACACACAGTTTCCTGGCTTAGTTTCAGGAAAGTGCTACTCCGAGCCTGAGGATGGAAACTTAGAGTGGCTCTTTGCCAGGATACAATAAAATACAGGGTCTGATGATTCAGAGAAGGGGGCTAGACACTGCCTCCTTTAACATCAGGCTTACCCTCAGGACACTTCGCTTATCAGGCAGGACCCCATATGCCCATTACTGTACATTACTGCCAGACAAACGAGGTCTCAGTGCATTACGTATTACTCTGTACGTAATTCTGAGACACTACATTCACACTGAACAAAATGGTTGGCCCATGTTACATGAACTGAAATAAAAGATCCCACAAATGCTTCATGCGCACAAAAAACATATTTCAATTAAACGTTGTTAACAAATTTGTTTACGTCTATGTCAGTGAGCATTTCTCATTTGACAAGATAATCCAACCACCTGACAAGTGTGGAATACCAAGAAACTGATTAAACAGCATGATCATTACACAGGTGCACCTTGTGCTGGGGACAATAAAAGACCACTCTAAAATGTGAAGTTTCTCACACAACACAATGCCACAGATGTCTGAAGTGGAGTGTGCAATTGGCATGCTTCGTGCAGGCATGTCCACCAGAGATGTTGCCAGAGAATTAAATGTTAATTTCTCTACCATAAACCGCCTCGTTTTAGAGAATTTGGCAGTACGTCCAATCGGCCTCACAACCACAGACAATGTGTAACCACACCAGCCCAGGACCTCCATATCCGGCTTCTTCACCTGTGGGATCATCTGAGACCAGCCACCCAGACAGATGATGAAACTGTGGGTTTGCACAACCAAAATGGCCACTGGCATGCTGGAAAAGTGTGCTCTTCATGGATGAATCCCGGGTTCAACTGTGTTGGTGAGCAGTTTGCTGATGTCAACGTTGTGAACAGAGTGCCGCGTGGTGGCGGTGGGGTTATGGTATGGGCAGGCATAAGCTACGGACAACGAACATAATTGCATTTTATCGATGGCAATTTGAATGCACAGAGACCCCGTGACGAGATCCTGAGGCCCATTGTTGTGCCATTCATCTGCCGCCATCACCTCATGTTTCAGCATGATAATGCACGCCCCATGTTGCAATGATCTGTACACAATTCCTAGAAGCTGAAAATGTCCCAGTTCTTCCATGGCCTGCATTTCATCAGACATGTCACCCATTGAGCATGTTTGGGATGCTCTGGATCTACGTACGACAGCGTGTTCCAGTTCCTGTCATTATCCAGAAACTTCGCACAGCCATCTATCTCTCTCTCTCTCTCTTTCTATCTTACTCTTGCGCTCTCTCTTACTTTCTCTCTTTTTCTCTCTCATTCTGTTTCACTGAAAGGGAAAATGTCTGGTTCCTTTTCCTCTCTATTTTTCTAATGCCAGTGAGTCACTCTTGCCTTGAAAAACAGAGTTCCCTTCTCCTCCCCTCCTCCCCCTCTTCTCCTCCCTTTTTCTCCTCCCCTCCTCCCCCTCTTCCCCTCTTTTCCTCCTCCTGCCCCTCTTCTCTTCCCCCTCTCCTCCTCCCTTTCTCTTCTCCTCCCCCCTTCTCCTCCCCTCCCCCTGTTCTTATTCTCCTCCCCCTCCTCCCCTCCTCTTCTCCTCCCCTCTTCTCCCCCTCCTCCCCCTCTTCTCCTCCCCTCCTCTTCCTCTTCTCCTCCCCCTCTTCTCCTCCCATCCCCTCCTCCCCCTGTTCTCCTCCCCTCCCCTTCCTCCCCCTCTCCTCCTCCCCCTCTTCCCCCTGTTCTCCTCCCCTTCTTCTTCTATTCCCTCTCTTGTGTCTGACAAGGAGGTCTCTAAGCTGCCTGCAGCTGGGCAGCTTTCAAGTGGTCTGTGTGTGCACTAGTGTGCGGGTCTGCCCTAGTGTGTGTGCATTTGTGTGTGCCCTAGTGTGGGAGAGGGAGAGGCCCACTCTGTCAACCCCCAACACCACATCCTCAGAGAGAAAGAGAGAGAGAGCGAGAGTGAGAGAGAGAGAGAGAGAGAGAGAGAGAGGGAGGAAGGGAAAGGAGGGAAAGAAAGAAAGCAATTACAAGGATGAATGACACTTCAAATAGTACGCTGAGAGCAGCTATGTGATAGCATTGCAACCGTTAGCTCAAACAGTAGTATTTAAATAGAGAGTAGTAGGCTGCAGAAACAGTCTGAGGGAACATTCAACGTGGTAATCCAGACATAGTGGAATATACAGTATGCAAGCAGATAATGTAGACCATGCAGTCTCTGAATTGAGTGACAGACAGGATGAGGTCATAATACCTCTGTGAGACCTCCCATTCCTCCCAGCTGTGCTCAGAACATGAAGTGCTTCGCAATTTTAGGTGCGATTGGCTGCCCTCGACTCTGTCCAGCGGCGGACATTTTGGCTCCACGTCACAGGTCTTTCCTCATCTCTCAACCCCTTTGATGCCAACTACGTTTTCCTAATCCCACGTCAGGAAATACCAGATACACATGAACTCAGCACACTCTCCCTGCTCCAAACACACACTCACACCACCATGCTGACAGGCCAGGCTCTGTGTATGACGTATTACCATCCTTCCTCCGTCAGAAAAGGAACAGCCTTCTTTCTCCAGCTCTCTACATCTCTCTCTGTCTCCGTCAACATGGGTGTCTCCCTTTTCGCTTTTCCCGCCTTTCACAAATAAATGGAACCCGTTCACTGTGGGTTGCCATGACAACGGTGAGGCTGTTACGTAACCAGGGGTGACCGTCTCTTTCCGTCCTGTAATGTGTGAAGCAGGCAGGATGTGTGTATTCTGACTGGGCTCTCTTATAGAACCACAGAGATATTCACTAAATGACTCAACAGTGGATACACTCCTTTCTGTGCTGTTTCCACTGTTGCTTTGTTCATCACTCCAAAGGGCATAACAGTGAATTCAGATATGCCAGTAGTGAAATCCATCATCTACTGTATGATGAGCCTTTGTGTCACTGATACACGTTTCCCTCATATAGGCTACACACTGTTCATATTTTTCTGTTTGTTGCATTGACCAGTTTAGAAATGATTGCATGGGTATGATTGGGAAGGTATCTAAGGTTGAGTATAATATTTTTTTTTCTTAGAGGAGTGTTCCCCTGCAAGACAAAATTAAAAGATGCTGAAAAATAAGTATGAACAAAGGAAAGTAGAGCCACATTCAGGGAAACACAATGTCACCTGCTTCCATTGAGGGAATTCCTTTGGAAGCTAGAGTGTTTATGGAAGGGAAACCCTATCATTCAAAACCTCACTCCTCACAAGAACTCTCTCTCTCACACACACACACACACACACACACACACACACACACACACACACACACACACACACACACACACACACACACATAGGCGCAGAGGCGCAGAAGCATAGGCGCAGAGGGTTGTCAGCGACCAAAACCATCTGAAGACACCCCCATAACCACGTGGGCCGGTCCAGATGGGCTGATGAGGCGCATGATGGAATGTACCATCTGCGTCTGGCTGCAGGTCAGGAGCTGGGGTTTCCTCGGCTCTGTCAGTAGAAAACGGCAATGGTAATGGGGTCATTAAGTGTATAAATCTCTCCTTAGAGCCACAATGTGTGTGTGTGTGTGTGTGTGTGTGTGTGTGTGTGTGTGTGTGTGTGTGTGTGTGTGTGTGTGTGTGTGTGTGTGTGTGTGTGTGTGTGTGTGTGTGTGTGTACACACCCTCATCCTCTGGCTCGCCTGCATTGTCCTGCTCTTGCTGTAACCATTGTGTGTTCTCCTCGGTAGCTGGAGGATATGACATCATGTTTTGGAGCGCTGTATTTGAAAACGACACCCTAGAGAGCCTTCTTGTTACCCACAAGGTCTGGGCTCACAGCTTCCGACCATTGTAGCAGCAGGGGTGTGAAGGAGGCTAGGGGATAGAACTTACTCCATGATGATATTGTCAATAACTTTATCAGGAGCCACAACATGGTCTCAGGGCAATTCGTATTATTCTGTATGTAAATCTGTTTCACTCCATTTAGTATGATATATTATATTGCAATAAGTTACATTATGAATGGATTAGCGGCTGTATCATATAAATGATAGGACGTATAGTATCATACATCTTACCCAGTTTGCAGTCGTACAATAGCATACGAATTGGATGATGTACCTCAGTTAAACATCTCGGAGGATGTATAGTATTATACGTCTTTCTCTGAGACCAGGTTGCTTGTTGCACAATAACAACAAAGGATGAATTTACGTTGCCGGTGAAGGGAACTAACGACAAAGGCTAGGATAATTTATGTAAAAGTTTAGCAGAACTAAAACTACAAAGGTTAGGAGAATTCATGTAGCAGGTTCGGTGAAATGGGTTAAGATTAGAGTAAGGGTTAGGGGAAGAGATAGCTAAAATGCTACAGTTGTCCCTGACGCGACTTAAACACGCTACCTTTGGCTTGCTAGAAGTTCTCAGATTACGCCCACCCATTCTCCCTGGCCAATCTCCCTACTTCCGTTTCTGTCTAAAAGAAATTGGTAGGTATCCTACATCTTGGAAGTGCTCAGAAATACATAAAGTATGTTACGTATGGCTCTGAGGCCAGACTGGGAGCCAGGGGAAGAAAAGATCAAAACACACTAGGGAGGGGAAAAAGCTCCCTGAGGGCTGAAGATTGAGTGTTTAAGTTTTCCATCATGCTGAATTGGAGGAGGATAGCATACTGTAGCTTTACCAATATAGAAGATAGTTACAGCCTTGCTGCTTGCCTCAAGCAGTTGCTTTGTCTACTCTACAATCATTTTTTGAGTCTCGTTGAAAGGGATATTTCCTCCCATCAAATTAAATGAAATACAATTGTATTGGTCACATACACATATTTTAGCTCCAACCATGCAGTAGTATCTAAAGCTTTTTACAACAATACACAAATCTAAAAGTAAAAGAATGGAATTAAGAAACATATACATTTTAGGACGAGCGACGTCGGAGTGGCATTGACTAAAATACAGTATACATTTGAGATGAGTCAAGCAGTATGTAAACATTATTAAAGTGACTAGTGTTCCATTATTAAAGTAGCCAGTGAATCCATGTCTATGTATATAGGGTAGCAGCCTCTAAAGGTGCAGGGTTGAGTAACCGGTGGTAGGAGGCTGGTGATGGCTATTTAACAGTCTGATGGCCTTTGATGTCCCAGCTTTGATGCACCTGTACTGACCTCGCCTATTGGATGATAGTGGGGTGAACAAGCCGTGGCTCGGGTGGTTGATGCCCTACATGATCTTTTTGGCCTCCCTGTGACTTAGGGTGCTGTAGGTGTCATGGAGCGCAGGCAGTGTGCCCCCAGTGATGCATTGGGCAGACCGTACCACCCTCTGGAGAACCCTGGGGTTGCAGGCGGTGCAGTTACCGCAACAGTATGCTCTAAATCGTGCATCTGTAAAAGTTTGTGAGGGTCTTAGGGGCCAAGACAAATTTCTTCAGCCTCCTGAGGTTGAAGAGGCGCTGTTGCGCCTTTTGCACCACACGGTATGTGTGGGTGGACCATTTCACATCGTCAGTGACGTGTACACCGAGGAACATGAAGCTTGCCACCTTCTCCACTGCGGTCCTGTCGATGTGGATAAGGACGTGCTCCCTCTGCTGTTTCCTGAAGTCCACGATCAACTCCTTGGTTTTGTTGACGTTGAGGGAGAGGTTATTTTCCTGGCACCACTCGTGGTCCTCACTTCCTCCCTTCAGCTTGTTTTCCTCAATGTCACAAACAAGAAATGCAAAACAGCAGACCTTATTCAAATAACGCACCGCCCCATTCAAATACACCTAATGCACTAAATATTAGAAAGAAAACTTCAGGTTCAATGATTGTAGAGTAGATCAACCAACTGCTTGAGGCAAGCAGCAAAGTTGTAACTACCTTCTATATTTGTAAGCTACAGGAGAACAGTCGACATGATGTTCATGACACGTCAACATGGAAACCATGTGTTTGATACCATTCCATTGATTCCATTCCAGCCATTACATTATTATTTAACTCGGCGTTTCAGTTAAGAACAAATTCTTATTTCCAATGACAGCCTACCCCGGCCAAACCCAGACAACACTGGGCCAATTGTGCAGCACCCTATGTGACTCCCAATCACAACCGGATGTTATGCAGCCTGGATTCAAACCAGGGACTGCAGTGACGTCTCTTGCACTGAGACGCAGTGCCTTAGACCGCGACACCACTACGGGCCCGTCCTCACCAATTATGGTGCCACCAGCCACCTGTGCTGCGCATGCACTTTTCCGGATCTAATTTAGGGTAATAGGTCAGTATACTCCTCCACAGTGCCCCAACAGGCCAGACATGAGAACAGCAGTACTACGAGGCCTACTGTTGTACCATCAATGAACTATCCTAGTCATAGACTGTTCTGTAGTGGAGACCACTCTGTAACACTACTCTGTTGTAGTGACCACTTTGATCACTATTTATTTATTGTACTGCAACCATATATTTGTTATGCTACCAAGGCATTATCTAAAGTGGCTCCTGTACATTAACAACAGCAGACTACAGAGGGTCTGTCAGACAATGTAAATGTTGGACGTTAGATGTGCGAACATACCTCCCACAGGGACGGTTCCTCTGGTGGAATCTAAGGAATGTCCTCAGTGAGCCAAAATACATATCTAAAACAATAGAGTAAGAGTGAGGATAATGCTTTGCACCAGGAGAGACAAGAGAAGAGTACAAAGCCCAATCATATTTCATCTGGAAGCTGTGGAAAAGGTTAGTGTTTCTAACGGGAGTGTCTTGGATGGTCGAAGACATACTGAAGGCACACGCACGCCAGTACACATACGCACGCATGCACACAGACACACACGCACGGACCCACCCACACATGCACGCACACACACACACACACACTCCTTCGACAAATGCATGAGCTGTTCACGCAACACTTAGTCGCATGGTGACCGTGGAGATATATGGGCAGAGAGCACTAAATCCTTCCAAAGCTCTAGGGTGGACTACATTGTGAGCACTTACGATTTATTACACAGAGCGCGCCATGTGTATTCTCTCCAAACCACCACTCTCATACAGGGAAAAGGGCCTCCGCTGTTGACATGTCTCTGTGGAAGAGAAATGGTCAGGGGCTAAAACACAGGAGCCCACAAACACTAACCTCAAATGTATCGTGGGAAAACCAGTCCCCTCTTTCTGGAATTGGTCCCCTCTCTCCTCTCTCTGTGCCCAAGAACGCAAAGGTAGCCTGTCTAAATTACTATTGCCCCGTAACACTCACATCTGTAGCCATGAAATGCTTTAAAAGGCTGGTCATGGCTCACAATCAACACCATCATCCCAGACACCCTGGACCCACACCAATTCCCATACTGCCCCAACAGATCCACAGATGACACAATCTCTATTGCACTCCACACTGCCCTTTCCCACCGGGACAAAAGGAACACCTACGTGAGAATGCTATTTATTGACCTCAGCTCAGTGTTCAACATCATAGTGCCCTTGAAGCTCATCACTAAGCTATGGATCCTGAGACTGAACACCTCCCTCTGCATCTGGATCTTGGACTATCTGATGGGCTGCCCCCTCCTTCTTATAGGCTGTCTTATCAGGCCTACAACCATTGTGTTGTCTGCAAACTTAATTATGATGTTGGAGTTGTGCACAGCCACGCTGTCGTGGAGATACAGGGAGTACAGGAGGGGACTAAGCATGCACCACTGAGGGGCCCACGTGTTGAAGGTCAGCGTCGGGTAGCGTCGGGTAGGAAGTTTTACCTACCTTCACCACCTGGGGGCCACCTGGGGGCGGCTTTGTGAGTATCTTAGAGTGCATGGTGGCTGCATCATGTTATGGGTATGCTTATAATCATTAAGGACTGGGGAGTTTTTCAGGATAAACATAACTCTTGATACTCCCCATCCCGGATCCGGGATCGTGAATAAAGCCTCAGCTCATTAGCATAACGCAACATTAACGATTTCTGAAAATCGCAAATAAAATGAAAATAATGCGCCTGCTCTCAAGCTTAGCCTTTTCTTAACAACACTGTCATCTCAGATTTTCAAAATATGCTTTTGAACCATAGCAATTCACTAATTTGTGTAAGAGTATGCTAAGCTAGCTTAGCATTTTGAGTAGCATTTAGCACGCAACATTTTCACAAAAACCAGATAACCAAATAAATAAAATCATTTACCTTTGAAGAGCTTCGGATGTTTTCAATGAGGAGACTCTCAGTTACATAGCAAATGTTCAGTTTTTCCTGAAAGAATCTTTGTGTAGGAGAAATCGCTCCGTTTTGTACATCACATTTGGCTACCCAAACGAACCGAAAATTCAGTCACCAACAACGTCAAACTTTTTCCGAATTAACTCCATAATATCGACCGAAACATGGCAAACGTTGTTTGGAATCAATCCTCAAGGTGTTTTTTCACATATCTCTTCATTGATATATCGTTCGTGGAAGCCTGCTTTCTTCTCTGAATTCCATGGAAAAATACTTGCAGCTGAGGTTTGCGCACCAATTTCGGCGCAAGACACCGGGCGGACACCTGGTAAATGTGGTCTCTTATGGTCAATCTTCCAATGATATGCCTACAAATACGTCACAATGCTGCAGACACCTTGGGGAAACGACAGAAAGGGCAGACTCATTCCTCTCGCATTCACAGCCATATAAGGAGACAATGGAAAACGGAGCCTCAAAAATCCTGCTCATTTCCTGGATGCCGTTTCATCTTGGTTTTGCCTGTAGCTCATGTTCTAGGGCACGCACAGAGAATATCTTTGCAGCTCTGGAAACGTCAGAGTGTTTTCTTTCCAAAGCTATCAATTATATGCATAGTCGAGCATCTTTTTGTGACAAAATATCTTGTTTAAAACGGGAACGTTTTTCATCCAAAAATGAAATAGCGCCCCCAGAGTTTCAAGAGGTTACAGAATGGCGCTAAGCACAGGCAAAATCCTAGTGGAAATCCTGGTACATTCTGCTTTCAACCAGACACTGGGAGATGAATTCACCTTTCGGCAGAGCAATAACCGAAAACAAAAGGCCGAATGTACACTGGAGTTGCTTACCAAGAAGACAGTGAACGTTCCTGAGTGGCCGAGTTAGAGTTTTGACTGAAACCTACTTGAATATATATGACAATACCTGAAAATGGTTGTCTAGCAATGGGCAACAAACAATTTGACAGAGCTAGAAGAATTTTGAAAAGAATAATGGGCAAATGTTGCACAATCCAGGTGTGGAAAGCACGTAGAGACTTACCCAGAAAGATTCACAGCTGTAATCGCTGGCAAAGGGGATTCTCCAGTACAAAGTATTGACTCAGGGGTGTGAATACTTATGTAAATTTGGTATTTCTGTTTTTCATTTTCAATACATTTTCTAACATTTCTAAAAACGTGTTTTCACTTTGTTATTATGGTGCATTGTACTGTATGTAAAAAATCGATATAATACATTTTGGATTCAGGCTATAACACAACAAAATATGGAATAAGTCCAGGGGTATGAATACTTTCTGAAGGCACTGTGTACCTCAACTACCTCGTACCTCTGCACATAGACTGGTACTGGTACTCCTTGTATATAGCCTCATTATTGTTATTTTATTGTGTTACTGTTTCCTTTTTTTAATCTAGAATTGTTTTCTTACATTTTAACTCTGCATTATTGGGAAGGGGCTTGTAAGTAAGCATTTCACGATAAAGTCAAAAACCTGTTATATTCGGCAGATGTGACAAATAACATTGATTGATTGGGACAAAACCCATTTTCTTGTATTACAATAAGTTAGTTAGATGTTGAGCTATGGCAGTGAGTCATAAACATTCTATAAATTATATTTAATTAGAAATAATGGTTTGATCATAGGGTTCCCTTTTATAAAGATATGCTAAATATATCTTACCTGGGAGGGGAAAAAATGTGGATTTGTTTTTATGATCAGTGCTAGAAATTCACAAAATGTCAAAGTTAATACTGTATGCCAATTTAATCACAGCTGCATCAGGCCACTCACTGTATGTTAATTTGGGTGTGAGAGTGACAGAGTGAAATACTCCCTAGCTAATATATGACTATCTAGGATGATGATTATGGAATGTACCACCTAGAGACAAATGAGAGGGTACTTATGTGTATGTAGCATTCTTCACAACTAAAGGTAAGTTCTTGCATTGCTTCCACCCTAACAAAGATGGTGGGTGGTGTGTCTGTACGTGTTTTTTTTGCATGTGTGTAGGGCGGCGGGGCGGGGTGGGGTGGGGGGGTGGGGGTTGGGGGAATACCTTTCCCTTTCCTGTCATCGAGAGGAATTTTCCAGCTGTCCAGTGAAAAGTGGATGTGTGTGCGTGAATCTATATCGAAGTGTGTGTGTGTGTGTGTGTGTGTGTGTGTGTGTGTGTGTGTGTGTGTGTGTGTGTGTGTGTGTGTGTGTGTGTGTGTGTGTGTGTGTGTGTGTGTGATCCTCTGCCCTTGGTTGTGCTTTCATGTAGGCCTGTGAGGGTGGGAGGGAGAGCATAGCTTGCCAGACTTTGAAAGGGATTAGCTAATTACATTGTGGAAAGCGTGGGCCTGGGGTTGCTCAATGGGGGCTTGTTCGTGTTGCAGGCCCTGGCTGGCCCAGCCCAACTACTCTTCCACCGGGGGGGGTAATTACTGTAGTATACAGGGTCGAGGCTAAGAGCGCCGTATGTCTGGTAGCAGGAGGAATGTTGGGAAACACCATGAAACACATGACCCAGTCAGAATGCAGAGGTTGCTGTGGGGATTATTGCTCAAACACAGCCAGCCAACTGACATAAGTGGGTTATAGATCACCCTGTAGCCTCCAGTAAACTCATTAGTCAGCCAGCCAATTAGCCTGCCAGGCAGGCATGTAGTCCATCAGCCAGAAAGTGAGCCAATCAGTCAGTCAAGCAGTCAGTTAGTCAAGCAGTCAGTCAAACAGTTAGTTTGCCAGTCAGTCAAATAATAATTCAGCCAGTGAATCAGATAGTTTGCAAGACAGATAGTTTGCAAGTCTTTATTTTATTAGGCAAGTCAGAGAAAGAATACATTCTTATTTACAATGACAGACTACCAGGGAACAGTGGGTTAACTGCTTTGTTCAGAATGACAGATTTTTACTGTGTCAGCTCAGGGATTCAATCTAGCAACCTTGTGGTTACTGGCCCAAAACTCTAACCACTAGGTTACCTGCTGCCCCTACAGTCAGTACCATTGGGAAGTTGTTTGGTTAGCCAGTAAGTCAGTCATGCAGGTAATTCACCTGTATCTCAATGTGACCTCACCTCATTTGGTGGCCCGTGTGAGGAGTGTTCAGATGTTATATGCAAACATGCAGAAACATTTCACTCTTTACCAAGCTTGCTTTATCTCCAAGTGTGTTTGTTTGACTCATTGCAACCTTGTTGTGGGTGAATGAATGGTTGGCAGGCTGTTGTGAACACACTCCCATGCCTTGAGGACATTATGCAGCTGAGAAAGAATGAGACAAGCTCCACTTTGTCTATCAAGCCTAAGTGTGCTCTAGTGATTACCCAACTGACTCATATCTGAGAGCCTGAAGTTGGTCCACAATTGTTGCCAAAACAACGTATTTGATATGTCTCGCCTCGATTGAACAATCAGCCTCTGAGAAAAAAAAAAGTTTTTTAAAAAAGAGCACAGAACACTTAGCCTGGTTCCAGATCTGTGCTGTCTTGCCAAGTTCCTATGGTCATTGTCATGCCAGACTAGGCTACCAAGCATAGGCCAGAGATTTGAAGATAAAAGGGAGTGGTGGAGTGGGAGCCTGTAAGTGATGGTGGAGTGGGAGCCTGTAAGTGATGGTGGAGTGGGGGCCTGTTAGTGATGGTGGAATGGGAGCCTGTTAGTGATGGTGTAGTGGGAGCCTGTTAGTGATGGTGGAGTGGGGGCCTGTTAGTGATGGTGGAGTGTGGTGGGAGCCTGTAAGTGATGGTGGAGTGGGGGCCTGTTAGTGATGGTGGAATGGGAGCCTGTTAGTGATGGTGTAGTGGGAGCCTGTTAGTGATGGTGGAGTGGGAGCCTGTTAGTAATGGTGGAGTGGGGGCCTGTTAGTGATGGTGGAGTGGGGGCCTGTTAGTAATGGTGGAGTGGGGGCCTGTTAGTGATGGTGGAGTGGGGGCCTGTTAGTGATGGTGTAGTGGGAGCCTGTTAGTGATGGTGTAGTGGGAGCCTGTTAGTGGTGGTGGTGTGGGAGCCTGTTAGTGGTGGTGGAATGGGAGCCTGTAAGTGATGGTGGAGTGGGAGCCTGTTAGTGGTGGTGGAATGGGAGCCTGTTAGTGATGGTGTAGTGGGAGTCTGTTAGTGATGGTGTAGTGGGAGCCTGTTAGTGATGGTGGAGTGGGAGCCTGTTAGTGGTGGTGGAATGGGAGCCTGTAAGTGATGGTGGAGTGGGGGCCTGTTAGTGATGGTGGAATGGGAGCCTGTTAGTGATGGTGTAGTGGGAGTCTGTTAGTGATGGTGTAGTGGGAGCCTGTTAGTGATGGTGTAGTGGGAGCCTGTTAGTGATGGTGTAGTGGGAGCCTGTTAGTGATGGTGTAGTGGGAGCCTGTTAGTGATGGTGTAGTGGGGGCCTGTTAGTGGTGGTGTAGTGGGAGCCTGTTAGTGATGGTGTAGTGGGAGCCTGTTAGTGATGGTGTAGTGGGAGCCTGTTAGTGATGGTGTAGTGGGAGCCTGTTAGTGATGGTGTAGTGGGGGGCCTGTTAGTGGTGGTGTAGTGGGAGCCTGTTAGTGATGGTGTAGTGGGAGCCTGTTAGTGATGGTGTAGTGGGAGCCTGTTAGTGATGGTGTAGTGGGAGCCTGTTAGTGATGGTGTAATGGGAGCCTGTTAGTGATGGTGTAGTGGGAGCCTGTTAGTGATGGTGTAGTGGGAGCCTGTTAGTGATGGTGTAGTGGGAGCCTGTTAGTGGTGGTGTAGTGGGAGCCTGTTAGTGATGGTGTAGTGGGAGCCTGTTAGTGATGGTGTAGTGGGAGCCTGTTAGTGATGGTGTAGTGGGATGTTAGTGATGGTGTAGTGGGAGCCTGTTAGTGATGGTGTAGTGGGAGCCTGTTAGTGGTGGTGTAGTGGGAGCCTGTTAGTGATGGTGTAGTGGGAGCCTGTTAGTGGTGGTGTAGTGGGAGCCTGTTAGTGATGGTGTAGTGGGAGCCTGTTAGTGGTGGTGTAGTGGGAGCCTGTTAGTGATGGTGTAGTGGGAGCCTGTTAGTGGTGGTGTAGTGGGAGCCTGTTAGTGATGGTGTAGTGGGAGCCTGTTAGTGGTGGTGTAGTGGAGCCTGTTAGTGGTGGTGTAGTGGGAGCCTGTTAGTGATGGTGTAGTGGGAGCCTGTTAGTGGTGGTGTAGTGGGAGCCTGTTAGTGGTGGTGTAGTGGGAGCCTGTTAGTGATGGTGTAGTGGGAGCCTGTTAGTGATGGTGTAGTGGGAGCCTGTTAGTGGTGGTGTAGTGGGAGCCTGTTAGTGATGGTGTAGTGTCATCTTGCAAAACGGGACACATACAACAATAATTCACCAGACCCAACCAGACACTTAATAATAACCCATAGGACCCAAGTGAAATGCACAATATACTAAGAAAAGTTGTGATCCCCCCATAGTCCCTGTGCACAAGAACACAAAGGCAACCTGCCTAAATGACTATGGACTCATAGCACTCACTTCCGTAGCCATGAAGTGCTTTGAAAGGTTGGTAATGGCTCACATCAACACCATTATCCCAGAAACCCTAGACCCAGTCCAATTTGCATACCGCCCCAACAGATCCACAGATGATGCAATCTCTGTTGCACTTCACGCTGCCCTTTCCCACCTGGACAAAAGGACCACTTATGCGAGAATGCTATTCATTGACTACAGCTCAGCGTGCAACACCGTAGTACCCTCAAAGCTCATCACTAAGCTAAGGATCCTGGGACTAAACACCTCCCTCTGGAACTGGATCCTGGACTTCCTGACAGGCCACCCCCAGGTGGTGAGGGTAGGTAGCAAAACATCTGCCACGCTGATACTCAACACTGGAGCTCCCCAGGGGTGCATGCTCAGTTCCCTCCTGTACTCCCTGTTCACCCCCAACTGCATGGCCAGGCACGACTCCAGCACCATCATTAAGTTTGCAGACGACACAACATTGGTAGGCCTGATCACCGACAACGACGAGACAGCCTATAGGGAGGAGGTCAGAGACCTGGCCGTGTGGTGCCAGAATAACAACAAGACTAAGGAGATGATTGTGGACTACAGGAAAAGGAGGGCCGAGCACGCCCCCCATTCTCATCGACGGGGCTGTAGTGGAGCAGGTTGAGAGATTCAAGTACCTTGGTGTCCACATCAACAACAAACTAGAATGGTCCAAACACAACAAGACAGTCGTGAAGAGGGCACGACAAAGCCTATTCCCCCTCAGGAAACTAAAAAGATTTGGCATGGGTCCTGAGATCCTCAAAAGGTTCTACAGCTGAAACATTGAGTGCATCCTGACTGGTTGCATCACTGCTTGGTACGGCAATTGCTCGGCCTCTGACCGCAATGCACTACAGAGGGTAGTGCGTACGGCCCAGTACATCACTGGGGCTAATCTGCCTGCCATCCAGGACCTCTACACCAGGCGGTGTCAGACGAAGGCCCTAAAAATTGTCAAAGACCCCAGCCACCCCAGCCATAGACTATTCTCTCTGCTATCGCATGGAAAACAGTTTTTACCCCCAAGCCATAAGACTCCTGAACAGGTAATCAAAAGGCTAATCAGACTATTTGCATTGTGTGCCCCCAACCCCTCTTTTTACGCTGCTGCTAATCTCTGTTTATCATATATGCATAGTAACTTTAACTATACATTCATGTACATACTACCTCAATTGGGCCGACCAACCAGTGCTCCCGTACATTGGCTAACCGGGCTATCTGCATTGTGTCCCACCCACCACACGCTTCTGCTACTCTTTGTTCATCACATATGCATAGTCACTTTAACCATATCTACATCTACACACTACCTCAATCAGCTTGACTAACCGGTGTCTGTTTATAGCCTCGCTACTGTATATAGCATGTCTTTTTACTGTTGTTTTATTTCTTTACCTACCTTTTGTTCACCTAATACCTTTTTTGCACTATTGGCTAGAGCCTGTAAGTAAGCATTTCACTGTAAGGTATAAACGTTGATTTGATTTGTATACGTTGACGCTGAAACCTGAATGTGATCGAGGAGAGTGACAAATGGTCCATTGGGAAGCATTACTAAGGGGACACATCTACTCTAGTGGGACATGGATCTGATGAAATTTTGTGTGAGTTTGATAATGACTGCATGTCTCATACTGTCTAAGTATCCCACAGAGCATTGACATCATGCTCATGAAATGTGAGAGCAGACTTGTCAGAAACAGAGAGGAAACAAGAGAATAGGAATTCTGGGTCTGTTTCTCCCTGAAGAAGCAAATTTGAATCTGTTTCACGTCCAGTTCCAGCCACAGTGTTGGTGTTCCATAGAGATAGATAGAGGACGCATCTTTGTGTCTGTGCCATTATAGCACCTTTGATAGCACGGGCAGCACCATTGAGGCAATCTTTACGATTGGCTGATCCCTCCTGATGATCCAGTTGGACATGACTCCAACAGGGTCACCATGAGGGATCAGCGAATGAAATTAGAAGTCCCACCCAGTTGACTACATTTAAAAGGGCGGAAGCCCTCAATTGCGCTGCCCATGCTAATACTGCCTTTTGGCCACTAGAGGCCTCTAGCGTTCTCTATGTGGTATTCTAAAAAAATTACGCTGTGCATCCTGGGATGTGTGTGGGCCCTAATTGATCAAACAAATCAATGCGGTGTCGAGTCACGCTGATGATCCTGTGAAGTTGGAGTGGGACATTGGGACACTGCCTGGGCCAAGGGAACACAAAAGGTTTTTCCATTCAGAAGACGAGAAGAGTAAAGTAAACGGCTGACTAGACTCAGGAGAAGACCATCTTGTAATTGTTACTCATAAACACAACTTAGTGCAAGTGCAAGTGCATCTTAACATGTGTCTGAAACATTATAAATGCCTTTGCAATTGTTCCTCCTTTCACAAAAAATGAGTAATGACAATAATGAACACTTATGACACTTTGCAGAGGGAAGAGGTCAAGTGCAGAGCCCCTGATCAATTAACAGACAATGACAATCTGACAATCTACCTGACAATGTACCTGTCAATATACCTGACAATGTATCTGACAATATACCTGACAATGTATCTGACAATATACCTGACAACGTATCTGATAATATACCTGACAATGTATCTGACAATATACCTGACAATATACCTGACAATGTACCTGACAATGTATCTGACAATATACCTGACAATGTATCTGACAATATACCTGACAACGTATCTGATAATATACCTGACAATGTATCTGACAATATACCTGGCAATGTACCTGACAATGTATCTGACAATATACCTGACAATGTATCTGACAATATACCTGACAACGTATCTGATAATATACCTGACAATGTATCTGACAATATACCTGACAATGTACCTGGCAACGTACCTGACAACGTACCTGGCAACATACCTGACAATCTACCTGGCAATATACATGGCAATATACCTGACAATCTACCTGACAATATACCTGGCAATCTACCTGACAATATACCTGACAATCTACCTGGCAATATACCTGACAATCTACCTGACAATATACCTGACAATATACCTGACAATATACCTGACAATCTACCTGACAATATACCTGACAATATACCTGACAATATACCTGACAATATACCTGACAATATACCTGACAATATACCTGACAATCTACCTGGCAATATACCTGACAATCTACCTGACAATATACCTGACAATATACCTGACAATATACCTGACAATCTACCTGACAATATACCTGACAATATACCTGACAATATACCTGGCAATATACCTGACAATATACCTGACAATATACCTGACAATATACCTGACAATATACCTGGCAATATACCTGACAATATACCTGGCAATATATCTGACAATATACCTGGCAATCTACCTGACAATATACCTGACAATATACCTGGCAATATACCTGACAATATATCTGGCAATATACCTGGCAATCTACCTGACAATCTACCTGACAATATACCTGACAATCTACCTGGCAATATACCTGACAATATACCTGACAATCTACCTGGCAATATATCTGGCAATATACCTGGCAATCTACCTGACAATCTACCTGACAATCTACCTGACAATCTACCTGACAATATACCTGACAATATACCTGACAATCTACCTGACAATATACCTGACAATATACCTGGCAATATACCTGACAATATACATGGCAATATACCTGACAATATACCTGGCAATATACCTGACAATCTACCTGACACTGTATCTGACAATCGGAGTCAAAGTAGAAACAATGAATGTTGCAATAATAACATTCCTAGCTCCACATTCTTTCAGCAAGCTTGGACCGGCTCACCAGGAACATGGTGTTGGTGAGTCAGCGGATTGACTGGGAAGAAAAAGCCAAACATCGGAAATATGGGAAAGTTGAGCTCTGTTGGAACAGGTCTGTTACGTTATTTATTATTTGTCTGGGGTCATATCCTAAGATTGTATTGTTGAAAAGCAATATGAGAGCGATCACATAATTACAAAATCTGATCTGTGTTATGTAGAGTTAGATCTGATCTGTGTTATGTAGAGTTAGATCTGATCTGTGTTATGTAGAGTTAGATCTGATCTGTGTTATGTAGAGTTAGATCTGATCTGTGTTATGTAGAGTTAGATCTGATCTGTGTTATGTAGAGTTAGATCATGTTATATAAGAGTCAATCCACAATGATACAATCATATAAAATGCAGATGTTTTAGAAACCACATTGTGGACCACTCAAATGTAATTATTTTTATTTATATTTATATTTTTATTTATATTTATTTATCTTTATTTAACCAGGTAGGCAAGTTGAGAACAAGTTCTCATTTACAATTGCGACCTGGCCAAGATAAAGCAAAGCAGTTCGACACATACAATGACACAGAGTTACACATGGAGTAAAACAAACATACAATCAATAATACAGTATCAACAAGTCTATATAGGATGTGAGCAGATGAGGTGAGATAAGGGAGGTAAAGGCAAAAAAGGCCATGGTGGCAAAGTAAATACAATATAGCAAGTAAACACTGGAATGGTAGATTTGCAATAGAAGAATGTGCAAAGTAGAAATAAAAATAATGGGGTGCAAAGGAGCAAAATAAATAAATAAAATTAAATACAGTAGGGAAAGAGGTAGTTGTTTGGGCTAAAATATAGGTGGGCTATGTACAGGTGCAGTAATCTTTGAGCTGCTCTGACAGTTGGTGCTTAAAGCTAGTGAGGGAGATAAGTGTTTCTAGTTTCAGAGATTTTTGTAGTTCGTTCCAGTCATTGGCAGCAGAGAACTGGAAGGAGAAGCAGCCAAAGAAAGAATTGGTTTTGGGGGTGAGAGAGATATACCTGCTTGAGCATGTGCTACAGGTGGGAGATGCTATGGTGACCAGCGAGCTGAGATAAGGGGGGACTTTACCTAGCAGGGTCTTGTAGATGACATGGAGCCAGTGGGTTTGGCGACGAGTATGAAGCGAGGGCAAGCCAACGAGAGCGTACAGAAAGCAATGGTGGGTAGTATATGGAGCTTTGGTGACAAAACGGATTGCACTGTGATAGACTGCATCCAATTTGTTGAGCAGGGTATTGGAGGCTATTTTGTAAATGACATTGCCAAAGTCGAGGATTGGTAGGATGGTCAGTTTTACAAGGGTATGTTTGGCAGCATGAGTGAAGGATGCTTTGTTGCGAAATAGGAAGCCAATTCTAGATTTAACTTTGGATTAGACATGTTTGATATGGGTCTGGAAGGAGAGTTTACAGTCTAACCAGACACCTAAGTATTTGTAGTTGTCCACGTATTCTAAGTCAGAGCCGTCCAGTGTAGTGATGTTGGACAGGCGGGCAGGTGCGGGTAGCGATCGGTTGAAGAGCATGCATTTAGTTTTACTTGTATTTAAGAGCAATTGGAGGCCACAGAAGGAGAGTTGTATGGCATTGAAGCTTGCCTGGAGGGTTGTTAACACAGTGTCCAAAGAAGGGCCAGAAGTATACAGAATGGTGTTGTCTGCGTAGAGGTGGATCAGAGACTCACCAGCAGCAAGAGCGACCTCATTGATGTATACAGAGAAGAGAGTAGGTCCAAGAATTGAACCCTGTGGCACCCCCATAGAGACTGCCAGAGGTCCGGACAGCAGACCCTCCGATTTGACACACTGAACTCTATCAGAGAAGTAGTTGGTGAACCAAGCGAGGCAATCATTTGAGAAACCAAGGCTGACGAGTCTGCCGATGAGGATGTGATGATTGACAGAGTCGAAAGCCTTGGCCAGATCAATGAACACGGCTGCACAGTAATGTTTCTTATCGATGGCGGTTAAGATATCGTTTAGGACCTTGAGCGTGGCTGAGGTGCACCCATGACCAGCTCTGAAACCAGATTGCATAGCAGAGAAGGTGCGGTGAAATGGTCGGTAATCTGTTTGTTGACTTGGCTTTCGAAGACCTTAGAAAGGCATGGTAGGATAGATATAGGTCTGTAGCAGTTTGGGTCAAAAGTGTCCCTCCCTTTGAAGAGGGGGATGACCGCAGCTGCTTTCCAATCTTTGGGAATCTCAGACGACACGAAAGAGAGGTTGAACAGGCTAGTAATAGGGGTGGCAACAATTTCGGCAGATAAATTTAGAAAGAAAGGGTCCAGATTGTCTAGCCCGGCTGATTTGTAGAGGTCCAGATTTTGCAGCTCTTTCAGAACATCAGCTGAACGGATTTGGGAGAAGGAGAAATGGGGAAGGCTTGGGCGAGTTGCTGTGGGGGGTGCAGTGCTGTTGACCGGGGTAGGAGTAGCCAGGTGGAAAGCATGGCCAGCCGGAGAAAAATGCTTATTGAAATTCTCAATTATGGTGGATTTATCAGTGGTGACAGTGTTTCCTATCTTCAGTGCAGTGGGCAGCTGGGAGGAGGTGTTCTTATTCTCCATGGACTTTACAGTGTCCCAGAACTTTTTTGAGTTAGTGTTGCAGGAAGCAAATTTCTGCTTGAAAAAGCTAGCCTTGGCTTTTCTAACTGCCTGTGTATAATGGTTTCTCGCTTCCCTGAACAGCTGCATATCACTGGGGCTGTTCGATGCTAATGCAGAACGCCATAGGATGTTTTTGTGTTGGTTAAGGGCAGTCAGGTCTGGGGAGAACCAAGGGCTATATCTGTTCCTGGTTCTAAATTTCTTGAATGGGGCATGTTTATTTAAGATGGTTAGGAAGGCATTTAAAAAAATATCCAGGCATCCTCTACTGACGGAATGAGATCAATATCCTTCCAGGATACCCCGGCCAGGTCGATTAGAAAGGCCTGCTCGCTGAAGTGTTTCAGGGAGCATTTTACAGTGATGAGTGGAGGTCGCTTGACCACTGACCCATTACGGATGCAGGCAATGAGGCAGTGATCGCTGAGATCTTGGTTGAAGACAGCAGAGGTGTATTTAGAGGACAAGTTAGTTCAGACGATATCTATGAAGGTGCCCGTGTTTAAGGCTTTGGGGAGGTACCTGGTAGGTTCATTGATAATTTGTGTGAGATTGAGGGCATCAAGTTTAGATTGTAGGATGGCTGGGGTTTTAAGCATGTTCCAGTTTAGGTCGCCTAGCAGCACGAGCTCTGAAGATAGATGGGGGGCAATCAGTTCACATATGGTGTCCAGAGCACAGCTGGGGGCAGAGGGTGGTCTATAGCAGGCGGCAACGGTGGGAGACTTGTTTTTAGAGAGGTGGATTTTTAAAAGTAGAAGTTCAAATTGTTTGGGTACAGACCTGGATAGTAGGACAGAACTCTGCAGGCTATCTTTCCAGTAGATTGCAACACCGCCCCCTTTGGCAGTTCTATCTTGTCTGAAAATGTTGTAGTTTGGAATAAAAATTTCAGAATTTTTGGTAGTCTTCCTAAGCCAGGATTCAGACACAGCTAGGACATCCGGGTTGGCAGAGTGTGCTAAAGCAGTGAATAGAACAAACTTAGGGAGGAGGCTTCTAATGTTAACATGCATGAAACCAAGGCTATTACGGTTACAGAAGTCGTCAAAAGAGAGCGCCTGGGGAATAGGAGTGGAGCTAGGCACTGCAGGGCCTGGATTCACCTCTACATTGTCAGAGGAACAGAGGAGGAGTAGAATAAGGGTGCGGCTAAAAGCAATAAGAATTGTTTGTCTAGAACATCTGGAACAGAGAGTAAAAGGAGGTTTCTGGGGGCGATAAAATAGCATCAAGGTATAATGTACATACAAAGGTATGGTCGGATGTGAATACAGTGGAGGTAAACCTAGGTATTGAGTGATGAAGAGAGAGATATTGTCTCTAGAAACATCATTGAAACCAGGAGATGTCATTGCATGTGTGGGTGGTGGAACTAATAGGTTGGATAAGGTATAGTGAGCAGGACTAGAGGCTCTACAGTGAAATAAGCCAATAAACACTAACCAGAACAGCAATGGACAAGGCATATTGACATTAAGGAGAGGCATGCTTAGTCGAGTGATCAAAAGGGTCCGGTGAGTGGAGAGGTTGTTTGGGGGTCACGGTGATTTAGACAGCTAGCCAGGCCATCGGTAGCAAGCTAGCATAGGATGGACGTCTGTTATTAGCCACCTCTTGCGTTCCGTCAGTAGATTAGTGGGGTTCCGTGTGGTAGAGGGGATTAATCCAAATCACACAACAACAACAAAAATAAAAACAATAGATATAGTTAGAGGCCCAAGAAGAAAGAAAAAAATAATAATACAAATAAATAAATAAATTGTCCGATTGTCTATTCAGATAGCAGCCGATAAGACAGCTAACGGTTAGCAGGCCGCAGATGGGCGTTCAGGTAACGTCGCGACGGAGGAGCCAGCCGGATAACTCCTTCGGGTAGATAACGTCGGCAGTCCAGTTATGAAGGCCCGGTGGGGCTCCGCGTAGGCAGTAAAACGGGTCCGGATAGGTGACTGCAGCCCAGGAGTGATTGATGGAACACTTCAGCTGGCTAGCTCCGGAATAATTGATGTTTGCTCCGGAATCGACGAAAGCCGATAGTCACACGGATAGCAGCTAGCTAGCTGTGAGATCAGGTATGAATATCCAGAGTTAGCGGTAGAAATCCAGGGACATGGAGAGAAAAATTGGTCCGGTATGTTCCGTTCTGAGCCGCGCTGCGCCGTACAAAACTGGCGATAGATTTTTGAGCTAACGGATAGCTGATGACCACAAACCGTGGTTAGCTGAATACTAACGATTTGCCAGTAAAGAAGCTAACTAGCTTCTGACCTAGCTTCTGATTAGCTTCTGGATTAGCTTCTGGCTAGCTCCTGGCTAGTTTCTGGCTAGCTTCTTGGAGTTTCTGGCTAGCTTCTTGGAGGATTACAGATTTGAGGTAAATAATACTTTTTTATAAATATAAATTGGTGAGGCGGGTTGCAAGAGAGAGTTTTGAAGATGAGTTATGGAAAATAAAAAATAAAATAAAAATGTATGAAAAAAAGTTGTAAATATATATATATACGGGACACGACAAGACGAGGACAAAAGACGTCTGAACTGCTATGCCATCTTGGAAGATGGGTTTTGAGACATAGAAACAATCATAGTCAAACATGGTACAGGTGTCATTTGCAGTGTATTCGTAAAGTATTCAGATCACTTCACTTTTCCCACATTTTGTTACGTTACAGCCTTATTCTAAAATTAATTCAATAGTTTCCCCCCCTAATGAATCTACTCACAATACACCATAATGACAAAGCAAAAACAGGTTTTTAGAAATGTTTGCTAAAAACTCAAATATGACATTTACATAAGTATTCAGACCCTTCACTCAATACCTTGTTGAAGCACCTTTGGCAGCGATTACAGCATTGAGTCTTTTTGAGTATGACGCTACAAGCTTGGCACACCTGTATTTGGGGAGTTTCTCCCATTCTTCTCTGCAGATCCTCTCAAGCTCTGTCAGGTTGGATGGGGAGCGTTGCTGCGCAGCAATTTTCAGGTTTCTCCAGAGATGTTAGTTTGGGTTCAATTCCGGGCTCTGGATGGGCCCGAGTCATGTCCCGAAGCCACTCCTGCATTGTCTTGACTGTGTGCTTAGGGTTACTGTCCTGTTGGAAGGTAAACCATTGTCATAGTGTGAAGTCCTGAGCGCTCTGGAGCAGGTACTTTGTTCCGTTCATTAGTCTCTCAGGCCCTGTCGGTGAAAAACATCCCCACAGCATGATGCTGCCACCACCTTGCTTCACCATAGGGATGGTGGCAGGTTTTACTGAGGAGTGGCTTTCGTCTAGCCACTCTACCATAAAGGCCTGGTTGGTGGAGTGCTGCAGAGATTGTTGTCCTTCTGGAGTGATGGTTGTCCTCTAGTGGACTCCAATTAAGTTATAGAAACATCTCAAGGATGATCAATGGAAGCAGGATGCACCTGCACTCAACTTCGAGTCTCATAGCAAAGGTGCTGAATACTTATGTAAATAAGGTATTTCTGTTTTTTATTTGTAATACAGTTTCAAAAATGTCTAAAAACCTGTTTTCACTTTGTCATTATGGGGGTATTGTGTGTAGATTGCTGAGGATTGTTTTCAATTTAATACACAATGAGGCTGTAATGAGGTTGTAATGTAACAAAATGTGGAAAAGGTCAAGTGGTCTGAATACCTTCTGAAGGCACTGTATAAAGTACAGTGCATAAAAGGACAAATAGGCACTTATAAAGAAACTTTTCCATTGAAGGATAAGGTGCATTTTAAGGATCAACTTGTATGTCTACCAGAAATAAGTACAGGGCCTACAGGGACATTGTGGTTAGAGCGTTGGACTAGTAACTGAAAAGTTGCAAGTTCAAATCCTCGAGCTGACAAGGTACAAAACTGTTGTTCTGCCCCTGAATAGGCAGTTAACCCACTAGACCGTCATTGGAAATAAGAATTTGTTCTTAACTGACTTGCCTAGTTAAATAAAGTTAAAAAATCACTAGACAAGTACATTTTGGAGGGTTCAATTTGTATTTATTTCTTTAGCTTTATTTAGGAAAGTCAGTTAAGAACAAATTCTTATTTACAATGACTGCTTATCAGGGAACAGTGGGTTAACTGCCTTGTTCAGGGGCAGAAAAATAGATTCTTACCTTCAGGATTTGATCCAGCAACCTTTTGGTTACTGGCCCAAATCTCTAACCACTAGGCTACCTGCCACCCCTTACAATAGAAAGGTCTACTATCTGTCTCTCGTTATCCGTTGTCAGGTCTTTAACTGACAGTTACTGTTGCAGTGCATTGATGGATCAATAATGGTCATACCTTCTGTTTACGTAGTATTTTTTATGTTTATCTGCCAAAACAGAAGACAGATGTTATAAGACAACCCTCTCTAACCAGTAGACAAGAGTGTGTATTTTGGCATGGGTCAATGATGTAAAGAAAATAAGGCGTGACTAAAGTTTAAAGGTCATGAGGTGAGCACTAGGCCAGCTCTGTTGCTCACTTCATCATTCCAGATTGGAATTTGTCTGGAATGGAAAGATCTGCTAGTTTCTTTCACTCTCTCTCTCTCTCTCTCTCTCTCTCTCTCTCTCTCTCTCTCTCTCTATCTCTCTCTTTGTTCCTCTCTCTCTCGCCCTCCATGGTACAAAAAGTCAAGCACGTCCTACATCTTTTGCTTTTCGTGTTTCGTGTTTGCTTTTTCATGTATTGTGTAATTGATGTGTATATAGATATGTATAGTGTAATTGATGTGTTTATAGATATGTATTGTGTTGTTGATGTGTATATATATATATATATATATATATATATATATATATATTTATGTACAGTGTAATTGATGTGTTTATAGATATGTAAAGTGTAATTGTTGTGACGATAAATTAGACATGTATAGTGTAATTGATGTGTTTATAGATATGTATTGTGTTGTTGATGTGTATATAGATATGTATAGTGTAATTGATGTGTTTATAGATATGTATTGTGTTGTTGATGTGTATATAGATATGTATAGTGTAATTGATGTGTTTATAGATATGTATTGTGTTGTTGATGTGTATATAGATACGGTTGAACTCGGAAGTTTACATACACTTAGGTTGGAGTCATTAAGACGAGTTTTTCTACCAATCCACAAATTTCTTCTTAACAAACTATAGTTTTGGCAAGTCAGTTAGGACGTCTACTTTGTGCATGACACAAGTCATTTTTCCAACAACTGTTGACAAACAGATTATTTCACTTATAATTCACAATTCCAGTAGGTCAGAAGTTTACATACAATAAGTTGACTGTGCCTTTAAACAGCTTGGAAAATTCCAGAAAATTATGTCATGGCTTTAGAAGCTTCTGATAGGCTAATTGACAAAATTTGAGTCAATTGGAGGTGTACCTGTGGATTTATTTTTAGGCCTACCTTCAAACTCAGTGCCTCTTTGCTTGACATCATGGGAAAATCAAAAGAAATCAGCCAAGACCTCAGAAAAAATCAATTCAGACCTCCACAAGTCTGGTTCATCCTTGGGAGCAATTTCCAAATGCTTGAAGGCACCACATTCAGCTGTACAATCAGTAGTACGCAAGTATAAACACCATGGGACTACGCAGCCGTCATACCGCTCAGGAAGGAGACATCTCTCTCTTCTAGAGACGCACACACTTTGGTGCGAAAAGTGCAAATCAATCCCAGAACAACAGCAAAGGACATTGTGAAGAGGAGACAGGTACAACATAGAGGAAACAGGTACAAAAGTATCTATATCCACAGTAAAACGAGTCCTATACCGACATAACCTGAAAGGCCGCTCAGCAAGGAAGAAGCCACTGCTCCAAAACCGCCATAAAAAAACAGACTACGGTTTGCAACTGCACATGGGGACAAAGATCATACTTTTTGGAGAAATGTCCTCTGGTCTGATGAAACAAAAACTGAACTGTTTGGCCATAATGACCATTGTTATGTTTGGAGGAAAAAGGGGGAGGCTTGCAAGCCAAAGAACACCATCCCAACCGTGAAGCACGGGGGTGGCAGCATCATGTTTTGGGGGTGCTTTGCTGCAGGAGGGACTGGTGCACTTCACAAAATAGATGGCATCATGAGGGAGGAAAATTATGTGGATATATTGAAGCAACATCTCAAGACATCACTCAAGAAGTGTAACGGGATTCTTCTGTTGAAGGAGAGGCGGACCAAAACGCAGAGTGGTTATTGTGATACATCTTTAATAAAGATGAAAATAGAACAATATACAAAAAAAAACAAGAAAACGTGAAAAAAACGAAAACAGCCCCATCTGGTGTAACAAACACAAAGACAGGAACAATCACCCACAAAACCCAACACAAAACAGGCTACCTAAATATGGCTCCCAATCAGAGACAATGACTAACACCTGCCTCTGATTGAGAACTATATCAGGCCCAAACACAGAAACAGACAAACAAGACATCCAACATAGAATGCCCACTCAGATCACACCCTGACCAAACAAAACATAGAACATACAAAGCAAACTATGGTCAGGGTGTGACAGGAAGTTAAAGCTTGGTCGCAAATGGGTCTTCCAAATGGACAATGACGCCAAGTATACTTCCAAAGTTGTGAGAAAATGTCTTAAGGACAACAAAGTCATGGCATTGGAGTGTCCATCACAAAGCCCTGACCTCAATCCTATAGAAAATGTGTGGGCAGAACTGAAAAAGTGTCTGCGAGCAAGGAGGCCTACAAACCTGACATCAGCTCTGTCAGGAGGAATGGGCCAAAATTCAACTTATTGCGGGATGCTTGTGGAAGGCTACCCGAAATGTTTGACCCAACCTAAACAATTTAAAGGCAATGCTACCAAATACTAATTGAGTGCATGTATACTTCTGACCCACTGGGAATGTGATTAAAGAAATAAAAGCTGAAATAAAACATTCTCTCTACTTTTATTCTGACATTTCACATTCTTAAAATAAGTGGTGATCCTAACTGACCTAAGACAGGGAATATTTACTAGGATTAAATGTCAGCAATTGTGAAAAACTGAGTTTAAATGTATTTGGCCAAGGTGTATGTAATCTTCCGACTTCGACTGTATGTATAGTGTAATTGTTGTTTGTTTATGTGTTCATCCCAGGGCTCATCTGCAAAAGAGACCGTGGTCTCAGCATGACTCGGCATATGAAGGGCAAAAAAATTGTTATTTTTCCGGGTTATTAAACGAATTGACCAAAATCGGTTCAGTTTTGTTTTTGTTTTTTTAGTTTTAGTTTTTAGAATTTAGTTTTTTGTTTTTTGTTTGTTTCTGTAAGCGCTGCACGCTGTTTCTCCAGAGAAAATTCAAGTCATTCACAAGAGAAATCCCAGAAATCAAGTCAAGAACTATATGGGACGCTGGGCTGAACAGAATTGTAGTTTTCATGATGCAAATATTCAACATAGTTCAGCTCAGGAAAGTGGTAATTAACTACAATGACAATAATTAACTACAATGACCATTGTAACTATTTTATTTCCGGCTTAGAGACTGATCAGAGAGGAAGTGGCGAAGCGAGATGTTTCACTCTCGCCAAAATAAATATGGGCTTATTTTAGACTTAATCTTGTCTCCTGCCTTTCCACCTTTGGGACGACTCCCATTGTTAGGGCATAGATATGAGCATATTGTCATTATATACAGATCTCTGGACAGATACACTTTCATGCCTGCTACGTTTGGTTAGATACACACACACCGCATAGACCACAACCACATGTACACAACACAACGAGGAGAGGGACAGAGACAGTTCATGAAAGTATGCCTTATTTACTTTGAAGAAATAGTCAAATGATTTTGTCAGACAGCTCTGCAGCATACTTGGGCAGGCTAGCTAAATAAGATAACTAAAGACAGTACAATATGGAGAGCACATAGCGTTAGATTGCCTGGCTGGCTGACTGCTACTGCCCAAGCAGAGACAAGATTATTATTTTAAGGAATTACATTTTTTTAAGTAATCAAATACAAACTAAGTAATATACACAACTGAAATACAGTACTTTATTATTTCATAGTCAATTCCTATTTTTCTATTGATGTCTATCCAATGTGGACCTGACAGAGACACTTGTGTGTTCACTATTTTGGGCTTTGGAATTTCCCTTCAAAAGCTCTAAATTCCTTTTAATGTCATTATTTCACAATGCATTTGTTTAATTTTTAAAAATTGAAGCTGAAATCGACCTCAAAAAGCACTAATTGGTCAGTACTAGGATTGTCAGACTGCGATCAAGAGGAGTGGCATTTTGGAGATATTTTGGAGTGGAGGGGCTTGACCCCCTGGAACCTCCCCCCCTGCTGACTCTCTCTCTTCCCTGTTTCCACAGCCACAGGCAGAAGATAGTTTACTGGGTGGCGTCAGAGCAGGGCTATAGAGTACCAGCCGGAGAGAGGGCGGCTATAGAGTACCAGCCGGAGAGAGGGCGGCTATAGAGTACCAGCCGGAGAGAGGGCGGCTATAGAGTACCAGCCGGAGAGAGGGCGGCTATAGAGTACCAGCCGGAGAGAGGGCGGCTATAGAGTACCAGCCGGAGAGAGGGCGGCTATAGAGTACCAGCCGGAGAGAGGGCGGCTATAGAGTACCAGCCGGAGAGAGGGCGGCTATAGAGTACCAGCCGGAGAGAGGGCGGCTATAGAGTACCAGCCGGAGAGAGGGCGGCTATAGAGTACCAGCCGGAGAGAGGGCGGCTATAGAGTACCAGCCGGAGAGAGGGCGGCTATAGAGTACCAGCCGGAGAGAGGGCGGCTATAGAGTACCAGCCGGAGAGAGGGCGGCTATAGAGTACCAGCCGGAGAGAGGGCGGCTATAGAGTACCAGCCGGAGAGAGGGCGGCTATAGAGTACCAGCCGGAGAGAGGGCGGCTATAGAGTACCAGCCGGAGAGAGGGCGGCTATAGAGTACCAGCCGGAGAGAGGGCGGCTATAGAGTACCAGCTGGAGAGAGGGCGGCTATAGAGTACCAGCCGGAGAGAGGGCGGCTATAGAGTACCAGCCGGAGAGAGGGCGGCTATAGAGTACCAGCCGGAGAGAGGGCGGCTATAGAGTACCAGCCGGAGAGAGGGCGGCTATAGAGTACCAGCCGGAGAGAGGGCGGCTATAGAGTACCAGCCGGAGAGAGGGCGGCTATAGAGTACCAGCCGGAGAGAGGGCGGCTATAGAGTACCAGCCGGAGAGAGGGGGCTATAGAGTACCAGCCGGAGAGAGGGCGGCTATAGAGTACCAGCCGGAGAGAGGGGGCTATAGAGTACCAGCCGGAGAGAGGGCGGCTATAGAGTACCAGCCGGAGAGAGGGCGGCTATAGAGTACCAGCCGGAGAGAGGGCGGCTATAGAGTACCAGCCGGAGAGAGGGCGGCTATAGAGTACCAGCCGGAGAGAGGGCGGCTATAGAGTACCAGCCGGAGAGAGGGCGGCTATAGAGTACCAGCCGGAGAGAGGGGGTCTTTCAACGAAATCACCAGAACACATTCCAGAGCAACCTGGGCCATGTACACTTGGCACCTCCGTGTCAGTAGCACCCTCTGTTTGCACCGTAATGATGGAGGGAGGGTTGGGACTGTGGAGGGTAAGGAGAGCTGAGGAGTAGGAGAGGGAGGGTTATCCTGTTGTGATCCATCGTGTGTGTGTGTGTGTGTGTGTGTGTGTGTGTGTGTGTGTGTGTGTGTGTGTGTGTGTGTGTGTGTGTGTGTGTGTGTGTGTGTGTGTGTGTGTGTGTGTGTGTGTGTGTGTGTGTAGGGTGCTCCATTTCATATTATGCCTCTCTTTCACAAACTTGAGGGGAGGGTCAGGGATACCCTCCCTCCATCCCTTTCTCATGGGCGTGTATCAAACCTAGATTCCTGCATTAAACAAAAGGGAAACTATAAAGAACCAGCCCTCAATTGTTATTACCATACAAGGCAGCCACACATTCCTGCCGAGGACATTTATTGGCTCTTAAAATCTGTTCCGTCGGCTCGCCAAACTCTGGGGAATTCTAGTCCGCATCCCACATGGCACCCTATGTAGTGCACTACCTTTGACCCAGGAACGTGCTGGTCATAAGTAGTGCACTATATAGGGAATAGGGGGCCATTTGGGAAGCGAGAAAACGTATCTTGCAGTGTGGAATGGAGATTTGGAAGGAGAGATGAAAGAGGGTGGGTTACTGAACGTAAAGGTTAATGGGAACCATTTAGTTTGAACAACATGTGGAATAAATGTTTGGGTTATAGGGTCTACAAAGAGAAGTGTCCTCATCTAACACTGACACTGGGAGATTGCATTAGGATACTTATCCTGGGTGTATATGAATATACCACCCAAGTCCTGCAGTTTAATGGGTTGGTTAACGCATTGGAGAGGGGATCTCTCCAGAACATATAGGGAAGGATAAACACAGAAGGACAGAAGGAAGATACATACCAACATTACATTTAACAGCCTCTAATTGGTTTATTTGAAATACTGTGTGAGTGTGTGTGTCACGTCTCTCATCAGAAGGCATGGACCAAAGCGCAGCGTGGTAAGTGTTCATGATAAATGTATTACTCAAAACATTCAAACAAAATAACGAGTCAAAACAGAAACTGTCCTGTCATATGCAGACACTAAACAGACAATACCTACCCACAAAACCCAAACGAAAAAGGACAACTTATATATGATTCCCAATCAGAGACAACGATAGACAGCTGTCTCTGATTGGGAACCACACCAACATAGAAATAAAGAAACTAGAATGCCCACCCAAGTCACACCCTGGCCTAACCAAGATAGAGAATAAAAGCCTCTCTATGGCCAGGGCGTGACAGTGTGTCATACTATGTGAGTGTGTGTCATACTATGTGAGTGTGTGTCATACTATGTGAGTGTGTCCATACTGTGTGAGTGTGTGTCTATACTGTGTGAGTGTGTGTCTATAATGTGTGAGTATGTGCCCATACTGTGTGATTGTATGGTGGAGTAATTATTGGTTTTAAAAGGATCAGCGTCCCTTCATCGGGACAGTTGTAAATCATGCAGCGTGTTATGTTAAGATTGCAGATTTTAGAGAAACAACAAATATTGGTACAAAAACAGAAGGTTACATACACTTAGGTTGGAATCATTAAAACTCATTTTTCAACTACTCCACAAATTTCTTGTTAACAAACAAATAGTTTTGGCAAGTTGGTTAGGACATCTACTTGGTGCATGATACAAGTCATTTTTCCAACAATTGTTTACAAACAGATTATTTCACTTATAATTCACTGTATCTCAATTCCAGTGGGTCAGAAGTGTACATACACATAATGACCATCATGTTTGGAGGAAAAAGGGGACTGGCTTGCAAGCCGAAGAACGTCATCTCAACCATGAAGCATGGTGGTGGCAGCATCATGTTGTGGGGGTGCTTGCTGCAGGAGGGACTGGTGCACTTCACAAAATAGATGATATTATGAGGAAGGGAAATTATGTGGATATATTGAAGCAACATCTCAAGACTTTGGGCAGGAAGTTAAAGCTTGGTCTCAAATGGGTCTTCCAAATGGACAATGAACCCAAGCATACTTCCAAAGTTGTGGCAAAATGTCTTAAGGACAACAAAGTCAAGGTATTGGAGTGGATATAACAAAGCCCTGACCTCAATCCTATAGAAAATTTGTGGGCAGAACTGAAAAAGTGTGTGCGAGCAAGGAGGCCTACAAACCTGACTCAGTTACACCAGCTTTGTCAGGAGGAATGGGCCAAAATTCACCCAAATTATTGTGGAAGGCTTCCCGAAATGTTTGACCCAAGTTAAACAATTTTAAGGTAATGCTACCAAATATTAATTGAGTGCATGTAAACTTCTGACCCACTGAGAATGTGATGAAAGAAATAAAAGCTGAAATAAAGCGTTCTCTCTACTATTATTCTGACATTTCACATTCTTAAAATAAGTGGTGATCCTAACTGACCCTAGACAGGGAATTTTTACTAGGATTGGCTTGAACTGTGATCTTTCTCTTGCATTTCAAAGATGGTGATATTTTCTTCTACCAGATATATTGTGTTATATTCTCCTATATTCAATTCACATTTCCACAAAAGTTTTTCCTTTCAAATGGTACCAAGAATATGCATATTCTTGCTTCAGGGCCTGAGCTACAGGCAGTTAAATTTGGGTATGTCATTTAGGCAACATTTAAAAAAAGGGGGGCTATCCCTAAGAAGTTTTAATGAAAGGATTATAGTGTTATGGCAGGCAGAATGCCCCAGTGGAAGGAGGGAGACTGTTGAACAGAAACAATTTATTAGTGGGATGGAACAGTGCTCTTTGTGAGTGTTATGTTTACCGTTCATATTTAATTGTTTATTTCACTTTTGTTTTAAGAGAGAGTCCCAGAGGTGGCAAAATCTGCTGTTCTGCCTTCCAGCAAGGCAGTTAACCCCCAACAACTTCTCCCTGGGTGCTGATGACGTGGATGGCGATTAAGGCAGCGCACCTGTGATTCGGAGGGATTAAATGCAGAAGACACATTTCAGTTAAATGCATTCCGTTGTGCAACTGACTAGGTATCCCCTTTCCCTATACAACTGACTAGGTATCCCCTTTCCCTATACAACTGACTAGGTATCCCCCTTTCCCTATACAACTGACTAGGTATCCCCTTTCCCTATACAACTGACTAGGTATCCCCCTTTCCCTATACAACTGACTAGGTATCCCCCTTTCCCTATACAACTGACTAGGTATCCTCTTTCCCTATACAACTGACTAGGTATCCCCCTTTTCCTGTTATATCTGTATGTCTCAAATGCAATTGAGCCTTGGAAACCGGCATACACAACACTATGTTGATTGGGAGGCAAGGCTTAACACCTGGTGTTAAGCTTCTAATGCATGCGAGCACCCTCCACACACACACACACACACACACACACGAACACAAACAAGTGCACGCACGAACACACACACACAGCTTCTAACACCCTCTGATGTGATCCACACAGAATAGACCTGTTTATGATTCCACTAGAGAGAGAGCTTTACAGTAAGATCGACTATAGAGCAGGCTTTCCTCCAATCCTGGTACTGCTGGGGTTGTGATATCCACCTGCAATCACAATGGGGTAGAACATTATTTAATGTTATACTGTTTCCTCTGGTATTTACCTGATAGATATTTGGAAATAGTGTGGTAACAATGGGTATTTTGGGGGTTTAAATTAGCTCTTTTTCAATGAGCCCATCCTTCCCATTTTTACATCCACCAGCCACCACTTGTCTAGAGAGATCGCAGTGAGCTACTGTAATAGGGTTAACTTCTGACCGTGTTTATTGTGATTGGTGGGCACTTCTAAGGCCCATGCTCTTCTAGTTTGAGAGAGGGAGTGATTGTGAATGCTTGAGTGAGGTTGTGCGGATGCAGGCAGGTTTTTTCCAGCTCTGGAAAGAGGAAGCACTGCGGTGCACAATGGCAGGAAAGGGAAACTTGTAATGAGAATCAGGGTACAGCTGCTAATGTTGCTGGACAGAGGACCACGCAAGTAACAGGAAAGGATAGCAATCTGTTCTTATAACATCTGTTCTTATAACATTTCCTCCACATCTACAGTATATGTGATGAGTTTGCGACATATTTCAGAGATAAGATAACAAACATTAGTCTGGGTATCAGTCAAGCAAGACCTGATGAGAAGTTTGATGATATGTGCCGTAGCCTACCACGCAAACGCACTATGGAGTTATTTTCCCTGGTTGACACAGACATGCTCAAGAAAGTCATATCACAACTTAAGCCTTCTACCTGCCTTCTTGATCCTATACCCACCACCTTCTTCAAACAGTTTTTAATTGCATATCTGAAGAAGTGCCAGCTATTGTTAATCATTCCCTGTTCCTGGACACTTTCCCCACTGCACTAAAAACTGCTACTGTAACGGCTTTCTTTATGTGAAGGAGAGTCGGACCAAAATGCGGCGTGGCTATTGAGATTCATGTTTAATGAACAACAAAGGAAACACGAATCAATATAAACCAATAAACGTACCTTGAAACCCAAAACAGCCTAAACTGGTGCAACCTAACACAAGACAGGAACAGGATCAATCACCCACAAAACCCAACACCAAACAGGCTACCTAAATATGGTTCCCAATCAGAGACAATGACTCACACCTGCCTCTGATTGAGAACCATATCAGGCCAAACATAGAACTAGACAAACTAGACATGAAACATAGAATGCCCACTCAGCTCACACCCTGACCAACCAAAACATAGAAACATACAAAGCAAACTATGGTCAGGGTGTGACAGCTACGGTGAACCCTTCTGAAGAAAAGTTATCTAGATTCTTCAGCTTTAAGCAATGTTCAGCCAATCTCCAACATAGAGATAAAACACCAGGTAAAAACCGAGGTACCTGAATCCAATCGAGAATCTGTGGAAAGAACTGAAAACTGTTGTTCAAAAATGCTCTCCATCCAACCTCACTGAGCTCGAGCTGTTTTGCAAGGAGGAATGGGAAAAAAAATCAGTCTCTCGATGTGCAAAACTGATAGAGACAAACCCCAAGCGACTTACAGCTGTAATCGCAACAAAAGGTGGCGCTACAAAGTATTAACTTAAGGGGGCTGAATAATTTTGCACGCCCAATTTTTCAGTTTTTGATTTGTTAAAAAAGTTTGAAATATCCAATAAATGTCGTTCCACTTCATGATTGTGTCCCACTTGTTGTTGATTCTTCACAAAAAATACAGTTTTATATCTTTATGTTTGAAGCCTGAAATGTGACAAAAGGTCGCAAAGTTCAAGGGGGCCGAATACTTTCGCAAGGCACTGTATCATTCTGACGAACCTGCCTTCTAAATACACCTCTGCTGTCTTCAACCAGGATCTCAGCAATCACTGCCTCATTGTCTGCATCCGTAATGGGTTCACAGTCAAACGACCACCCCTCATCAATTTCAAACGCTCCCTAAAAAATTTCAGCACGCAGGCCTTTCTAATCGACCTGGCCCGGGTATCCTGGAAGGATATCGACTTCATCCGGTCAGCAGAGGATGCCTGGTTATTATTTAAAAGTTCTTTGCTCACCATCTTAAATACGCATGCCCCATTCAAAAAATGTAGAACAAAGAACAGATATAGCCCTTGGTTCACTCCAGACTTCACTGCCCTTGACCAGCACAAAAACATTCTGTGGTGTACTGCATTAGCATCGAATAGCCCCCACGATATGCAACTTTTCAGGGAAGTTAGGAACCAATATACACAATCAGTTAGGAAAGCAAAGGCTAGCTTTTTCAAACAGAAATTTGCATCCTGTAGCACAAATTTCAAAAAGTTCTGAGACACTGTAAATCCCATGGAAAATAAGGGCACTTCCCTAGCTGCCCACAGCACTGTGGCTAGGAAGCACTGTCACCACCGATAAATCCACGATAATCGAGATTCTCAATAATAATAATTCTATGGATGGCCTTTCTTTCCACCTGGAGACCACCCGGCCAACAGCTCTGCACCCCCCCCACACACACACTTCTCCTTCATCCAAATCCAGATAGCTGATGTTCTGAAAGAGCTGCAAAATCTGGACCACTACAAATCAGCTGGGCGAGACAATCTGGACCCTGTCTTTCTAAAATTATATGCCGCAATTGTTGCAACCCCTATTACTAGCCTGTTCAACCTCTCTTTCGCATCGTCTGAGATCCCTAAAGATTGGACAGCTGCCGCGGTCATCCCCCTCTTCAAAGGGGGAGACACTCTAGACCCAAACTGTTATAGACCTATATCTATCCTGCCCTGTCTTTCTAAAGTCTTCGAAAGCCAAGTTAACAAACAGATTACCAACCATTTTGAATCCCACCGTACCTTCTCCGCTATGCAATCTGGTTTCTGAGCTGGTCATTGGTGCACCTCAGCCACTCTCAAGGTCCTAAACGATATCATAACCACCATCGATAAAAGACAGTACCGTGCAGCCGTCTTCATCGACCTGGCCAAGGCTTTCGACTCTGTCAATCACCGCATTCTTATCAGCAGACTCAACAGCCTTGGTTTCTCAAATGACTGCCTCGCCTGGTTCACCAACTACTTCTCAGATAGAGTTTAGTGTGTCAAATCGGAGGGCCTGTTGTCCGGACCTCTGGCAGTCTCTATGGGGGTGCCACAGGGTTCAATTCTTGGACCAACTCTCTTCTCTGTATACATCAATGATGTCGCTCTTGCTGCTGGTGAGTCTCTGATCCACCTCTACGCAGACAACACCATTCTGTATACTTCTGGCCCTTCTTTGGACTCTGTGTTAACAAACCTCCAGACAAGCTTCAATGCCATACAACGCACCTTCCGTGGCCTCCAACTGCTCCTAAATGCTAGTAAAACTAAATGCATGCTTTTCAACCAATCGGTTCCCTTTACCGCCCGCCCGACTAGCATCACTACTCTGGACGGTTACGGACCTAGAATATGTGGACAACTACAAATACCTAGGTGTCTGGTTAGACTGTAAACTCTCCTTCCAGACTCACATTATGCATCTCCAATCCAAAATTACATCTAGAATCGGCTTCCTATTTCGCAAACAAAGCCTCCTTCACACATGCTGCGAAAACATACCTTCGCACAACTGATTATCCTACCGATCCTTGACTTCGGCTCAATGTCATCTATAAGTCTTTGCTAGGTAAAGTGCCGCCTTACCTCAGCTCACAGGTCACCATAGCAGCACGCACCCGTAGCACGAGCTCCAGCAGGTATATTTCACTGGTCATAAACAAAGCCAATACCTCTTTTGGCCACCTTTCCTTCCAGTTCTCTGCTGCCAATGACTGAAACGAATTGCAAAAATCACTGAAGCTGGAGTCTTATATCTCCCTTACTAACTTTAAGCATTAGCATCAGTCAGAGCAACTTACCAATCACTGCACCTGTACACAGCCCATCTGTAAAAAGCCCACCCAACTACCTCATTCCCCAAATTGTTATTTATTTTTGCTCTTTTAGACCCTGGTATCTCTACTTGAACATCATCATCTGCACATGTATCACTCCAGTGTTAATGCTAAATTGTAATTATTTTGCCACTATGGCCTATTTATTGCCTTACCTCCCTAATCTTACTATATTTGCACACACTATACATTTTTCTGTTGTGTTATTGACTGTATGTTTGTTTATCCTTGTCACGACTCCTACCGAAGGTGGCTCCCCTTCCCGTTCGGGTGGCGCTCGGCGGTCGTCGTCACCGGCCTACTAGCTGCCATTGATCTTTTCCTCCCCCTCCTTGTCTGTTTATTAGTTACACCTGTTGTTAATTAGGTTTATTAGTTGGGCTTTATTAGCCAGCCGGCCCGCCTGCCAGGTGTGCGGGATTGTTTTATGTGTAGTCTTTGTACACACATGTATGTCACAGTTGTTGTACGTGAGCTGTTTTTTGGGACTGTTTAGTTCCCCTGTGTTTTGGGGCATCTGTTTTAAGTGGCGTCTGTTTTCACCTAGTCGGTGTATAAAGAAGTAGCCTACTCTGAACTCTCTGTCTCCTGCGTCTGACTCCTTCCTCCACTACACCCCGGGCATTACAATCCTATGTGTGACTCTATGTTGTTGTTTTTGTTGCACTGCTTTTCTTTATCTTGGCCAGATCACAGTTTTAAATGAAATCTTGTTCTCAACTGGCCTACCTGGTTAAATAAAGTTTAAATAAAAAATACATAAAAAAAAAACAACTATTTTGCCCTGTTTATCAAAAGTGTTGGAAAACTTGCCTTTCTTGATGTCTATAGTATTTCTCTCTGGAATGCATTCTGGTTTCCTCTCAGGTTATGGATGTGTCACTGCAATCTTAAATGTCCTCAATGATGTCACCATTGCCCTTGATTCTAAGCAATGTTGTGCTGCTATTTTTATTGACTTGGCCAAAGCTTTTGATACGGTAGACCATTCCATTATTGTGGGCCGGCTAAGGAGTATTGGTGTCTCTGAGGGGTCTTTGGCCTGGTTTACCTCTCTCAAAAAGTGCAGTGTATAACGTTGGAACATCTGCTGTCTCAGCCATTGCCTGTCACCAAGGGAGTACCCCAACAACACAGCTCAGGCAGTAGGAAGTTCTCTCATCCATTTATATGCAGATTATACAGTCTTATATTCAGCTGGACCCTACCCAGATTTTGTGTTAAATGCTCTACAACAAAGTGTTCTTAGTGTCCAAAAAGCTTTCTCTACCATTAACCTTTTTCTGAACACTTCCAAAACAAAGGTCATGTGGTTTGGTAGGAAGAATGCCCCTCCCCCCACAGGTGTGATTACTACCTCTGAGGGTTTAGAGCTTGAGGTAGTCACCTCATACAAGTGCTTGGGAGTATGGCTAGACGGTACACTGTCCTTCTCTCAGCACATATCAAAGCTGCAGGCTGAAGTTAAATCTAGACTTGGTTTCGTAATTGCTCCTCTTTCACCCCAGCTGCCAAACTAACCCTGATTCCGATGACCATCCTACCCATGCTAGATTACAGAGACATCATTTATAGATCGGCAGGCTAAGGGTGCTCTCGAGCGGCTAGATGTTCTTTAACATTAGGCCATCAGATTTGCCACCAAGGCTCCTTATAGGACAGAACACTGCACTCTGTACTTCTCCGTAAACTGGTTATCTATGTATACCCGTCGCAAGACCCACTGGTTGATGCTTATTTACAAACCCTCTTAGGTCTCACTCCCCCTATCTGACATATCTACTGCAACCCTCACCCTCCACATACAACAATCATTCTGCCAGTCACATTCTGTTAAAGGTCCCCAAAGCAAAAACTGGGGACATATTTAGCTTTGCTTTTCCTTAGGGTGCTTTTTTTGATTTTCAGTTTTTATTATTATTCTTTTGTTTTTTTTATCCTCATGTATGTTGTGTAGGAAATATTTATGTTTTATTTTCATAGTTTTTCCTTATTTATTTTCTTGTGAAGTGCATTATATTGCATTCCTGTCGGAAATGTGCTATATAAATAAAGATTGAAAAAGCCATTGACTGACCAATGATATTGGTACTGAACCTATTGACTTCTCCCCAGTGTCCCCTGCAACACGTAGCAGTAGCGATGTGACAGATGTCAAACGAGCAGGTGATTTAGCTGCCACACAAACAGTCATTATGCTATCACCTGGTACAAGGGTCACAAACGAATACTGACATTCAG
Source organism: Oncorhynchus masou masou (assembly GCF_036934945.1). NCBI lineage: Eukaryota > Metazoa > Chordata > Actinopteri > Salmoniformes > Salmonidae > Oncorhynchus > Oncorhynchus masou. The sequence goes on along the minus strand of NC_088233.1, from coordinate 14,151,607 downwards.
TTAATTATTATCATCATCTCTCATCACAGCTGCCTAGAAGCTATGCACAGTACAATCAGGTACAGGATACTTTAAGTGTTTCTCAGAGCCTTGTCTCTTGGCTGATGACAACAACAACAACAACAACAACAACACAAACCTGTGTGAACACCTCTGTTTTTTAAGCCCTCACTGCTCAAACTAATATCTGCAAAGTGGAAAAACCAGACCCTGTCACATACAGATGTAGAATCTTAATTTGAGCCAATTTGCTACAGCAGGAAAATAAACCTGCAGCAACAGGGCTCTGTTCTAGGCCCTCTCCTATTCTCGCTATACACCAAGTCACTTGGCTCTGTCATAACCTCACATGGTCTCTCCTATCATTGCTATGCAGACGACACACAATTAATCTTCTCCTTTCCCCCTTCTGATGACCAGGTGGCGAATCGCATCTCTGCATGTCTGGCAGGCATATCAGTGTGGATGACGGATCACCACCTCAAGCTGAACCTCGGCAAGACGGAGCTGCTCTTCCTCCCGGGGAAGGACTGCCCGTTCCATGATCTCGCCATCACGGTTGACAACTCCATTGTGTCCTCCTCCCAGAGCGCTAAGAACCTTGGCGTGATCCTGGACAACACCCTGTCGTTCTCAACCAACATCATGGCGGTGGCCCGTTCCTGTAGGTTCATGCTCTACAACATCCGCAGAGTACGACCCTGCCTCACACAGGAAGCGGCGCAGGTCCTAATCCAGGCACTTGTCATCTCCCGTCTGGATTACTGCAACTCGCTGTTGGCTGGGCTCCCTGCCTGTGCCATTAAACCCCTACAACTCATCCAGAACGCCGCAGCCCGTCTGGTGTTCAACCTTCCCAAGTTCTCTCACGTCACCCCGCTCCTCCGCTCTCTCCACTGGCTTCCAGTTGAAGCTCGCATCCGCTACAAGACCATGGTGCTTGCCTACGGAGCTGTGAGGGGAACGGCACCGCAGTACCTCCAGGCTCTGATCAGGCCCTACACCCAAGCAAGGGCACTGCGTTCATCCACCTCTGGCCTGCTCGCCTCCCTACCATTGAGGAAGTACAGTTCCCGCTCAGCCCAGTCAAAACTGTTCGCTGCTCTGGCCCCCCAATGGTGGAACAAACTCCCTCACGACGCCAGGACAGCGGAGTCAATCACCACCTTCCGGAGACACCTGAAACCCCACCTCTTCAAGGAATACCTAGGATAGGATAAGTAATCCTTCTCACCACCCCCCCCCTTAATGATTTAGATGCACTATTGTAAAGTGGCTGTTCCACTGGATGTCAGAAGGTGAATTCACCAATTTGTAAGTCGCTCTGGATAAGAGCGTCTGCTAAATGACTTAAATGTAAATGTAAACAGGAAATATGAATTATTATGTGGATTATAATTCATGGGGATTTTTGTAAGAGTTGATACATTTTTAGTCAAGATAAATTAAGTCTGACATTTCAAAATGGAAATGACAGTGGTCTAAGACACTGCATCACAGTGCTAGCTATGCCACTAGATATCCTGGTTCAAGTCCAGGCTCTGTTGTAGCTGACCACTACCAATTGGATACCACGAAAAAGGGATAAAACATTTTTTTCAATAATCAAAAGTAAACCAAAATTTATAATGGGATTATTACATAGGCTATTCCACTGGTAGCTACTGTGGTAAAGTAATTTAAATAGAGCATATGTCTCTCTATGATGTAAATCGTGACCCTTCACTGTGACACGGTATAAACAGAGAATGTTGTGTGGAATCCACTAAGGAGACGTGATGTCTGGCAGACAGGCAGCTATTCTCCATGTCTACGCTGACTCCTCACTCAACAGGTGCTGCTGGCTGCAGTGGTAGGGTTAGTTAGAGGAGGATGTTTTCAATGGAAACGCCCCACAGACACGAAGTGCATGTTTTGTTGGGACGCCAGAACTGTCAACAACACAGTCCTTGAAGACGTAGGAAGAAGTGATATTAAATGGGTCCAGAGGGAAGAGTATCCCTACTGACCCACCAACTAGAGAGAGAGAGAGAGAGAGAGAGAGAGAGAGGGAGAGAGAGAGAGAAAGAAAGCAGGTAGAAAGTATTGGAGCAGGTCCTCCCTGAAGCAATGTTTAGGTGGGTCAGTATGTCCTAGGCTAGGTTATCTCTGTTGTCTTGTTGAATGTAAATTGTGGGAAGAATCTGGATATGATGTGGGCAGGAGGCCCAAAGAGAGATTTGGTTAGGGGGCAGCAGATAGAAACATTTCAGTTATAAAGTACATTTTCTGCAGTTCTACACATTTTGCCATGAGGCAGAGAGAAAGAGCAGTTTTAAAGTTAATTTCCTTCAATTCTACACATTTTGCCATAGGTCAGAGAGAACGTGTTGCAATTTTAAAGTTAATTTCCTGCAATTCTACCCATTTTGCCATTTTGCCATGACTTACACCATGGTAACGATATCTGAGTGAGAGTGACTAACAAAATCAATGGGGGCCCCCTGGAGGTCAGGGCCCCTGGGCATGTGCCCTGCGTGCTCGGTCGGTATTTGCCATGATTACTACAAGTTTAGATAACTGGCTAGACTAACTTTTTAATCTAAAAATTGTTAACTGACATGGCTACTTGAATAACTGTCAGTGACTGACATAACAAGAGATAATTTGCTGATGCACAACCACGTTTCAAATGTACACCTTGTGTATTCCACTATTCTAACTCTCAACAGTAACACTGAAACTAACAGGTATCTCTGCCTGTTTGTCACTGGGCATCAGCCAGAGCCAATCTTCCACAGAAAGGGTTTGAGAGAGGTGGTAGAGAAACACATGAGAAAGTAATTTAAGTCAATATAGAGTTGAAAGAACACAACGTTTAAGAAGTTGACGGATGGGAGGAGATGAGAGACGAGGGAGTGAATTAGTGAAAGAAAAAGAGAAAAGGATGGAGTACAGAAACAGAGAGATACTATTCTCTCCATATCAAAGCGACAAATAGAAGGTATTGTGAATAATCTCTGTGAGGTAGAGCCAGGGTTCTCTCATGTATTCTAGAGCTAGTCAGCTCCAGCCCAGATTTTGAATGAGGATGAGGAGGGGAGGGAGGAAGGAAGGAGGACAGATGGAACTCACCCTGTCAAAATCTTTGGCCATTACCATTCAGATTTTCACACAGCCAAAAAGCACTGTACCAAAACTACAATATTTACCAGAGTGGATGATTCCATGTGAACTGCTCTAAGGGATCCAATGATACATTCTCCTATCATAAAGTACAAATAGGCAGTCTCTAAGCCAGTTCTGGGAGTGCTGAAAGGGCCGTGCTTCAAAGGTACCAACAGCTTCAAGTCATGACTGACGTACACAAACCGTCTTGTTATTGTGAGGTGAAGTGGGGTGAAGTGGGAGCTTTTTGGGTGGGTTAAACCACTTCAAACAGGTTACTGTTGCTATCATGAGTATCTTTAAGGACTACCTTTCACCTACTGATTTGTTGCTCTATAATCACTCCCATACCCCACCTAACCACCCACCATGGGTATACAGGTTGGACGAGATAAGATGGTCGGTCGCAATATTCACTATCATTTTGTTTTGTTTTTCTTACCCTGATGTTTCTTACTACCTGCGGCAGCCATTTTAGGGGGCAATCTTGCCCACATCATGATGACTTGCACTGGAGTACAAAACCATAGAGGTCAAAGGCAAGCTCTGAACAGAGTACATTACAGTAATGTTACAGTAAATCATACAGCGACAGAAAGGTCACATTCAAGACAACCCCACTTCAGCATATCTGAATACTGATCACCACTGAAGATAGGCTGCTTGCTTCAAATATTCAGGTAGGTCATAGATAATCATTCCAGGCCTCTTCCTTCCATAACAACATTCCGTAAAGGTGAGTCTCTTCTTGCCTCTCCCCTCCTTTCCTCTCTCCGTCACTCTTTCTCACTCTCTTTCGTTCCAGGGTGTAGGAATGTGGGTGGTGAGGGTTATCTGGTTCCAGACAGCTGATATTTATTTAGAGATGGCTGCTGTTTTTCCTCTCCTCAGAGTGTTTAAATACCTTCACATACCTCTGACCTTGACTTGTTACAGCTGGACCAGACCCCTTCTACCCTGCCCAGGCCTGAGTTCTGTTCAAGTACATTACACTCTCTCTTACAGAATCAAAGTCATTTTGAGACAAAAAGGCCTACCTGTAAGCTATACAGACCCTGTGTCCATTGCCCCCCAAAAAACAAAAACTGATGTTATAGCATCCTACTGTGACCATACTGATTACAGCTTTGGAACAAAACTATTACCATAGAATGTGAAAGTGTTCCCTCTGCAGGAACTGAGACAAACTACTCCAGAACCTTCACATGGGTTTTCACTGGTTTATTTGCATACTGGTGACATGGACACCACCAACTGCCAATTTCCCTCAAGAAGTTAGTTTCATATCCCCAAAAAGTTTTATGAGGTTGGTAGAGACGTAAAATGTGATGTCAGAGCAATGGTTTATCAAAGTACTGGCCACACACTCTCTAATGAAACACAGCACATTAAGGGATAGCCCATTATATTTCCAGTTGGTCCTACTCTGTGGTTAATGCATCCCTTAGGCTGATCAAAAACATAGCACACTGACTGATCAAAGCTACTAAACTAAGAAAAAAAAGAAACGTCTTCTCGCTGTCAACTGCCCTTATTGTCAGCCAACTTAACATGTGTAAATATTTGTATGAACATAAGAATCCACAACTGAGACATAAACTGAAAAAGTTTAACAGACATGTGACTCACCGAAATGGAATAATGTGTGCCTGAACAAAGGCGGGGTCGAAATCAAAAGTGACAGTCAGTATCTGGTGTGGCCACCAGCTGTATTAAGTACTGTAGTGCATCTCCTGCTCATGCACTGCACCAGATTTGCCAGTTCTTGCTGTGAGATGTTACCCCACTCTTCTACCAAGGCACCTGCAAGTTCCCAGACATTTCTGGGGGGAATGGCCCTAGCACTCACTCCCCGATCCAACAGGTCCCAGACGTGCTCAATGGAATTGAGATCCGGGCTCTTCGCTGGCCATGGCAGAACACTGACATTCCCGTCTTGTAGAAAAGCACGCACAGAACGAGCAGTATGGCTGATGGGATTGTAATGCTGGAGGGTCATGTCAGGATGAGCCTGCAGGAAGGGTACCACATGAGGGAGGAGGATGTTTTCCCTGTAACGCACAGCGTTGAGATTGCCTGCAATGACAACAAGCTCAGTCCGATGATGCTGTAACACACCGCCCCAGACCATGATGGACCCTCCACCTCCAAATCAATCCCGCTCCAGAGTACAGGCCTCGGTGTAACGCTCATTCCTTCGACGATAAACGTGAATCCGACCATCACCCCTGGTGAGACAAAACCGCGACTAGTCAGTGAAGAGCACTTTTTGCGAGTCCTACCTGGTCCAGCGACAGTGGGTTTGCCCATAGGCAGCTTTGTTGCTGATGATGTCTGTTGAGGACCTGCCTTACAACGGGCCTACAAGCCCTCAATCCAGCCTTTCTCAGCCTATTGCGAACAGTCTGAGCACTGATGGAGGGATTGTAGGTTCCTGGTGTAACTCGGGCAGGTGTTGTTGCCATCCTGTACCTGCATGAATTGTTTATGATTTATTGAACAAGCATGGGAAAGTGTTTAAACTCTTTACAATGAAGAGCTGTGAAGTTATTTGGATTTTTACGAATAATCTTTGAAAGACAGGGTGTCCCCCCCCCTCTAGTTGTCCTCTATTGATCTAGGACCAGTAGTGGACCAGTGGTGGAAAAAGTACCCAATTGTCATACTGGAGTAAAAGTAAAGATACCTTAATAGAAAATAAAAGACACCCAGTAAATTACTACTTTTTTTCATTTTATTTTGCCTTTATTTAACCAGGCAAGTCAGTTAAGAACAAATTCTTATTTTCAATGACGGCCTAGGAACAGTGGGTTATCTGCATGTCTGGCAGACATATCAGTGTGGATGACGGATCACCACCTCAAGCTGAACCTCGGCAAGACGGAGCTGCTCTTCCTCCCGGGGAAGGACTGCCCGTTCCATGATCTCGCCATCACGGTTGACAACTCCATTGTGTCCTCCTCCCAGAGCGCTAAGAACCTTGGCGTGATCCTGGACAACACCCTGTTGTTCTCAACCAACATCATGGCGGTGGCCCGTTCCTGTAGGTTCATGCTCTACAACATCCGCAGAGTACGACCCTGCCTCACACAGGAAGCGGCGCAGGTCCTAATCCAGGCACTTGTCATCTCCCGTCTGGATTACTGCAACTCGCTGTTGGCTGGGCTCCCTGCCTGTGCCATTAAACCCCTACAACTCATCCAGAACGCCGCAGCCCGTCTGGTGTTCAACCTTCCCAAGTTCTCTCACGTCACCCCGCTCCTCCGCTCTCTCCACTGGCTTCCAGTTGAAGCTCGCATCCGCTACAAGACCATGGTGCTTGCCTACGGAGCTGTGAGGGGAACGGCACCGCAGTACCTCCAGGCTCTGATCAGGCCCTACACCCAAACAAGGACACTGCGTTCATCCACCTCTGGCCTGCTCGCCTCCCTACCATTGAGGAAGTACAGTTCCAGCTCAGCCCAGTCAAAACTGTTCGCTGCTCTGGCCCCCCAATGGTGGAACAAACTCCCTCACGACGCCAGGACAGCGGAGTCAATCACCACCTTCCGGAGACACCTGAAACCCCACCTCTTCAAGGAATACCTAGGATAGGATAAGTAATCCTTCTCACCACCCCCCCCCCCTTAATGATTTAGATGCACTATTGTAAAGTGGCTGTTCCACTGGATGTCAGAAGGTGAATTCACCAATTTGTAAGTCGCTCTGGATAAGAGCGTCTGCTAAATGACTTAAATGTAAATGTTAACTGCCTGTTCAGGGGCAAAATGACTGATTAGTTCCTTGTCAGCTCAGGGGTTTGAACTTGCAACCTTCTGGTTCCTAGTCCAACTCTCTAACCACTAGGCTACCCTGCCACCCTGCTAGAGTTGAAGTCTAAAAGTATTTGGTTTTTAATATACTTAGGTATCAAAAGTAAATGTCATCAATAAAATATACTTTATTAAAAATAAAAATTAATTCCATATCTTAAGAAAACCAGACAGCACAATTTTTTATTTTTAATTTTATTTTTTACATATGGATAGCCAGGGGCACACTCCAACACTCAGACATAATTTACAAACAAAGCATGTGTTGAGTGAGTCTGTCAGAGGCCTTCAGGGATCACCAGTAATGTTCTTTTGATAAGTGTGTGAATTGGACCATTTTCTTTCCTGCAAAGCATTTGAAATGTAACTTTGGGTGACAGGGAAAATGTATGGTGTAAAAAGCACATTTATTTTCTTTAGGAATGTAATGAAGTAAAAGCTGTCAAAAATATAAATAGTAAGGTACAGATACCTCAAAAAACTACTTAAGTACTTTCAAAATCAAATCAAATACTTTCAAGAATTTTTTACTTAAGTACTTGACACCACTGCAGAGGACCGAGGTAGAGCAGAAGTTATTTTCCCCCACGCCGTGCTGACAGGGAGAGAAGAGATGATCTGTTGACTGCTGTGGTCTCCCTCTGCGATGAGAGCCAGATGAATGGCACACTGCCTGCGGTGCTCTCCTGTGGAAGATGGATGATTCCTCCTGATAGAAAGGCAGGAAGAGTTGACAGCTTAAAATTAAAAGAATACATTGCTGTCACATTCCATAAGATGCCTGCATGTCCCAGGGTAGCACTGTTGTCCCCTCGCTCTTCTCCCTCATTGTCCACTGTGTCCCATTGCCCTGTATGTATGCCCTGTTGCCAGGCCACACTGAACACAAACGCAGACTGTACTGTGCGTATCCAGGCTAAACAGCCTACGGTATCTCCCCCTTAACCTCCATGCAGGTTTTGACTCCACATGTATGTAATCATGGATTGGATGTACTTGATATTTCCATTTCAACATCTCTGGATTGTTCTGAGAATATAGGCTGGCCTCCCAATCTACCGTAGATCATCATCTCGTACATGAATGCGTGTGACAGCCAACCATGCACACTGGATTATTTATACCACTTGCGTAAGATAGCGATGAGTCAACGTTACATGAAGAACGTGGGAGATTAAATCAAAATCAGGCATCATCACACTCAATTTCAGTACATTGTATTCTTGCTATTTCCCCCTTAAGCTAGACTGGCTGCCTTGCAGCAACTACTGCACAGAGAGGCTGTTAACAACCAAACAAGTGCCTCTTTTCATACAGATTGTATCTAAACTCAGCAAAAAAAGAAATGTCTCTTTTTCAGGACCCTGTTATTCAAAGATAATTCATAAAAATCCAAATAACTTCACAGATCTTCATTGTAAAGGGTTTAAACACTGTTTCCCATGCTTGTTCAATTAACCATAAACAATTCATGCACATGCACCTGTGGAACGGTCGTTAAGACACTAACAGCTTACAGACGGAAGGCAATTAAGGTCACTGTTATGAAAACTTAGGACACTAAAGAAGAATTCTACTGACTCTGAAAAACACCAAAAGAAAGATGCCCAGGGCCCCTGCTCATCTGTGCGAACGTGCCTTAGGCATGCTGCGAGGCATGAGGACTGCAGATGTGGCCAGGGCAATAAATTGCAATGTCCGTACTATGAGAGGCCTAAGACAGCGCTACAGGGAGACAGGATGGACAGCTAATCGTCCTTGCAGAGGCAGACCGTGTGTAACAACACCTGCACAGGATCGGTACATCCAAACATCACATCTGTGGGACAGGTACAGGATGGCAACAACAACTGCCCGAGTTTCACCAGGAAAGCACAATCCCTCCATCAGTGCTCAGACTGTCTGCAATAGGCTGAGAGAGGTTGGACTGAGGGCTTGAAGGCCTGTTGTAAGGGAGGTCCTTACCAGACATCACTGACAACAACGCTGCTTATGGGCAAACCAACGGTCACTGGACCAGACAGGACTGGCAAAAAGTGCTCTTCACTGACGAGTCGTGGTTTTTTCTCACCAGGGGTGTTGGCCGGATTCACGTTTATCGTCGAAGGAATGAGCGTTACACCGAGGCCTGTACTCTGGAGTGGGATTGATTTGGAGGTGGAGGGTCCATCATGGTCTGGGGCGGTGTGTTACAGCATCATCGGATGAGCTTGTTGCCATTGCAGGCAATATCAACGCTGTGCGTTACAGGGAAAACATCCTCCTCCCTCATGTGTTACCCTTCCTGCAGGCTCATCCTGACATGACCCTCCAGCATTACAATGCCATCAGCCATACTGCTCGTTCTGTGCGTGATTTCCTGCAAGACGGGAATGTCAGTGTTCTGCCATGGCCAGCGAAGAGCCCGGATCTCAATCTCATTGAGCACGTCTGGGACCTGTTGGATCGAAAGGTGAGGGCTAGGGCCATTCCCCCCAGAAATATCTGGGAACTTGCAGGTGCCTTGGTGGAAGAGTGGGGTAACATCTCACAGCAAGAACTGGCAAATCTGGTGTAGTCCATGAGGAGATGCACTGCAGTACTTAATACAGTTGGTAGCCACACCAGATACTGACTGTCACTTTAGATTTTGACCCTCCATTTGTTCAGGGACACATTATTCCATTTCGGTTAGTTGTGGATGTCTGTGGAACTTTATTAGTTTATGTCTCAGTTGTTGAAACTTATGTTCATACAAATATTTAAACATGTTAAGTTTGCTGAAAATAAAAGGCAGTTGACAGTGAGAGGATGTTTATTTTTTTGCTGAGTTTACAAAACACACACAAACATCAATGACATCACACCTGCTCAGACCTAGCTACTCACACCTCCATCTCCAGAGCCCGCATCACTCTCCGCAACATGGTCTCAAACTGCACCATTTTGTTTCTGTCCGTGGCCCACACACTTTCAATATTTAGATATTAAAGCATTTGACATTTCCATTGTGTTAATGGAGAATTGGTTGATTTCCAGTTAAATATTTTGCTTAAGATGATTGACGAGAAAAGTATCTCACTGCACCCTCATATGCCATGTCTTGAAATATGCAGAGTCTAGAAAATGGCGCTGGAGAAGATGGCCACCGTTTTACGGTCTCCTAAACAATTGTGCTATTATGTGTTTTTTTCTCTCTCGATATTTTAAAATTATTTTGTACATAATGTTTCTGCAACTGCATCTCACAGAAGAAAAGAGCTTTGGGATATCAGGACAGCGATCACTCACCTCGGATTGGACGAACATTTCTTCAACAACAACAATAACCAGGACTCAAACGATATTCTCCAAACACCCCACAGGGCAGACATCCCAATTATTCGCAAAAGGAAGCGACAGATGATGAAGAGCCGGATTCCTCGTCCGGACCCGCAGAAGACAACTAGGAAAGCTGCAGTTACCGTCAATACTACTTGCCAACGTGCAATCATTGGACAATAAACTAGACGAGGTAAGATCATGAATATCCTACCAACGGGACATCAAAAGCTGTAATATCCTATGCTTCACCGAATCGTGGCTGAATGACGACATGGATATTCAGCTAGCGGGATACACGCTGCACCGTCAGGATAGAACAGCACACTCCGGTAAGACGAGGGGGAGCGGTCTGTGCATATTTGTAAACAACAGCTGGTGCACGAAATCTATGGAAGTCTCTAGATTTTGCTCGCCTGAAGTAGAGTATATTGTGACAAACTGCAGGCCACACTACTTGCCTAGAGAGTTCTCAGGTATACTTTTTGTGGCTGTTTATTTACCACCACAGACAGATACTGGCACTAAGATCACACTCAGTCAGCTGAGGAAATAAGCAAACAGGAAACCACTCACCCAGAGGCGGCGCTCCTAGTGGCCAAAGACTAATGCAGGGAAACTTAAATCAGTTCTACCAAATCTCTATCAACATGTTAAATATGCAACCAGAGGGAAAACATTCTAGATCACCTGAACTCCACACACAGAGACGCGTACAAAGCTCTCCCTCGCCCTCCATTTGGTCAATCCGACAACTCTATCCTCCTGATTCCTGCTTACAAGCAAAAATTAAAGCAGGAAGCACCAGTGACTGTCTGTAAAAAAATGGTCAGATGAAGCAGATGTTAAACTACAGGACTGCTTTGCTATCACAGACTGGAACATGTTCCGGGATTCTTCCGATGACATTGAAGAATACACCACATCAGTCACTGGCTTTATCAATAAGTGCATTGAGGACGTCGTCCCCACAGTGACTGTACGTACATACCCCAACCAGAAGCCATGGATTTCAGGCAACATTCGCACTGAGCTAAAGGGTAGAGCTACCGCTTTCAAAGTGCAGGACTCTAACCCGGAAGCTTACAAGAAATCCTGCTATGCCCTGCGACGAACCAAACAGGCAAAGCGCCAATACAGGACTAAGATGGAATCATACTACACCGGCTCCAACGCTCGTCGGATGTGGCAGGGCTTGAAAACTATTACACACTAAAGGGAAGCAGAGCCGCGAGCTGCCCAGTGACGAGCTAAATCACTTCTATGCTCGCTTCGAGGCAAGCAACACTGAGGCATGCATGAGAGCATCTGCTGTTCCGGACGACAGTGTGATCACGCTCTCTGTAGCCGACGTGAGTAAGATCTTTAAACAGGTCAACCTACACAAGGCTGCGGGGCCAGACGGATTACCAGGACGTGTGCTCCAGGCATGTGCTGACCAACTAGCAGGTGTCTTCACTGACATTTTCAACATGTCCCTGATTGAGTCAGTAATTCCAATATGCTTCAAGCCATAGTCCCTGTGCCCAAGAACACAAAGGCAACCTGTCTAAATGACTACAGACCCGTAGCACTCACGCCCGTAGCCATGAAGTGCTTTGAAAGGCTGGTAATGGCTCACATCAACACCATTATCCCAGAAACCCTAGACCCACTCCAATTTGCATACCGCCCAAACAGATCCACAGGTGATGCAATCTCTACTGCACTCCACAATGCCCTTTCCCAACTGGACAAAAGGAATACCTATGTGAGAATGCTGTTCATTGACGACAGCTCAGCTTTCAACACCATAGTACCCTCAAAGCTCATCACCAAGCTATGGATCCTGTGACTAAACACCTCCCTCTGCAACTGGATCCTGGACTTCCTGACAGGCCGCCCCCAGGTGGTGAGGGTAGGTAGCAACACATCTGCTACGCTGATCCTCAACACTGGAGCTCCCCAGGGGTACGTGCTCAGTCACCTCCGGTACTCCCACGACTGCATGGCCAGGCACGACTCCAACACCATTAAGTTTGCTGACGACACAGTGGTAGTAGGCCTGATCACCGGCAACGACGAGACAGCCTATAGGGAGGTCAGAGACCTGGCCGGGTGGTGCCAGAATACAACCTATCCCTCAACGTAACCAATAGTAAGGAGATGATTGTGGACTACAGGAAAAGGAGCACCGAGCACGTCCCCATTCTCATCGATGGGGCTGTAGTGGAGCATGTTGAGAACTTCAAATTCCTTGGCGTCCAAATCAACAAACTAGGTCCAAACACACCAAGACAGTCGTGAAGAGGGCACGACAAAGCCTACTCCCCCTCAGGAAACTAAAAAGACTTGGCATGGGTCCTGAGATCCTCAAAAGGTTCTACAGCTGCAACATCGAGCACTGGTTGCATCACTGCCTGGTACGGCAATTGCTCGGCCTCCGACCGCAAGGCACTACGGAGGGTAGTGCGTATGGTCCAGTACATCACTGGGGCAAAGCTGCTTGCCATCCAGGACCTCTACACCAGGCGGTGTCAGAGGAAGGCCCTAAAAATGGTCAAAGACCCCAGCCAGACTGTTCTCTCTACTTCCACATGGCAAGCAGTACCGGAGTGCCAAGTCTGACAAAAAGGCTTCTCAACAGTTTACCCCCAAGCCATAAGACTCCTGAACAGGTAACCAAATGGTTACCTGGACTATCGGCGTTGTGTCCCACCACTCATTTCAAATGTCTTTACTGTTTTATTTCTTTACTTATGTACACACACCTTTATTCGTACCATTGGTTAGAGCCTGTAAGTAAGCATTTCACTGTTGTATTCGGCGCACGTGACAAATAAACTTTGATTTAAGATGGATTAAAAGTACATTTCATTGAAAGCACATTCCAATAGGAATATGACATAAGGGAATGATTGAAACCCCTCCCTAACTATGCAGATTACTTCATTAGATGGTGTTCCCCTGCTATTAAAAGCATATAGCAAGGGGTTGCTGTGTATGTGTAGAGGTCAGGAGAGGGATACACCCTACTACTGACTGTAAGCCTAGTGGAGGTGAAACTACGGCATGGAGAAGAAAGCCATTGTTTTGGTGCCGGCTGCCACAAAAGACAATGGACCCTGAGAAAAATGGGGCGTCCTTGAATTGTGCACCACTTCCATAAGAGTGGGTGGAACGAAGTCACACAGCCATTTTTCCGTGTCAGAGTTCACTGTTCCACCCGTGTGAAGTATTGTAGCTGCCACATTAGCCTGCTAGCGACACTGGTCCCTGAGGGGGATTGAGTATGCTAGGTAGGTATGTTGGAAAGGGAAACACACACGCAAGAACATACACACATGCAAGAACGCAACGCAAAGCGTTGTCGTTAACACCCCTAGTAGTAGTGACTGTTAAAGGTCCCGTCTGCCAGTATGAACCAAGCGGGAGACTAATCATTGCAAAAAAACTTTATTAGGTTGTTACAGTGTGAGGATAAAATATAAAGTGCAAGAGAAATAAAGGAAAGCCAATGACACTTATTGTGAAGACCGAGGGAAACCGATTATAATATAAAAAGACTGCAGGAAGGAGAGAAGGCAGTAGATAAGTTGACGCCACAGTACAGATAACTACTTGACGATTTCTGATCATTTCATTGGTCCTCCAAAGTACATCGTCATTTTAAGATGTTCTGAAGATATGACATCACCTGCCTTCACATTTCAGTGATGTTGTCCATAATAATGTCACTTGTGAAAGCCTGCATTATCAGGGGTTCTCCAGGACTGGGTTGGAGAGAATCAGTTGGTCACAGTGCATAGTCTGCATAGCCTGTTACAACACTGAAAGGCTGCTTCCTGCAGAACAGAAATACTGCACATAAAGTATCATGTATTGTAATACTATTACACTGCAATTGTTAATCATAATACTGCTTAGAGTTCAGTAGTACATTCTAGAGAGAAAGCAGCCGGATTTGAGGAAGGACACTGTTCTTGTCTACTATTGTTCTGTACCATGTCAAGTTATGTTTCTGTGGACCCTAGGAAGAGTAGCTGCTGCTTTCGCAACAGCTAATGGGGATCCTGATACAATACCAAAAAAAATACTTGAGTAGACAGAGTTGAGAATCATCCATAGCTGCTTTAAACTTAGGAGGAAAGTGGTCTGAAAAAGAAAATCCAACCAAAGGAATCTCAGTAAACAAGGAGGTGGAACAAACAGTGCATGTAGAGAGAAGATGTAGAGGAGAATCTTGTTAAGAGAAGACGAATCAATAGATTTAAGGCATTATTTTCCCCATCCCATCAGGAACTTGGAAACTGAAAATAATTAGCTAAGCTCTTGTGGTCAAGTCTAATTAATAATTTCATTGTTAGACTATTGTTTGTATTCTAGACCAGGCTTAGTTCAAATTACGATTGTGGTCGCGATGCCAGAGAAGGTTGAGCTGCTGTATGGTACACTGCGGTCACGGTCTTCTCTAGGTCATGGTCTTCTTCTTGCACTCGACAGAGCAGAAGAGCATTCCCTGTATGGCCATGAAGCGCTCTCCAATTAGACACTTAGCACAGCAGGAGCACTGAAAGCACTGAGGCTCAGCGTGCCAGTGGAACTCCCCATAGGACACGCGCTGGGCCTCGGGCTCCACTGGGTTCTGACAGGCCGTACACACCTGGAGAGAGAGGGGATGTTCGTTTAAACACACACACACGTATCTAGCACAGTTACAGGTGAAGTCGGAAGTTTTTGTAAACTAGTTTTAATGACTCCAACCGTGTTTCAAGTGTTTCAACCACTCCACAAATTTCTTGTCATACAAACTATAGTTTCCTCCTCAGGAAGGAGACGCATTCCATCTCTTAGAGATGAATGTACTTTGGTACGAAAAGTGCAAATCAATCCTAGAACAGCAGAAAAGGACCTTGTGAAGATGCTGGAGGATACAGGTACAAAAGTATCTATATCCACGGTAAAACAAGTCCTATATCGACATAACTTGAAAGGCCGCTCCAAGAAGAAGCCACTGCTCCAAAACCACCATAAAAAAGCCAGACTAAGGTTGCAACTGCACATGGGGACATAGATCGTACTTTTTGAAGAAAAGTCCTCTGGACTGATGAATCAAAAATAGAACTGTTTGGCCATAATGACCATCATTATGTTTGGAGGAAAAAGGGGGAGGCTTGCAAGCCGAAGAAAACCATCCCAACCGTGAAGCATGGGGTGGCAACATCATGCTGTGGGGGTGCATTGCTGCAGGAGGGACTGGTGCACTTCACAAAATAGATGGCTTCATGAGGAAGGAAAATTATGTGGATATATTGAAGCAACATCAGTCAGGAAGTTAAAGCTTGATCGCAAATGGGTCTTCCAAATGGACAATGACCACAAGCATACTTCCAAAGTTGTGAGAAAATGGCTTAAGCACAACAAAGTCAAAGTATTAGAGTGGCCATCACAAAACCCTGACCTCAAATTGTGGGCAGAACTGAAAAAGTGTGAGCGAGCAAGGAGGCTTATAAACCTGCCTCAGTTACGCCAGCTCTGTCAGGAGGAATGGGCCAAAATGCACCCAACTTATTACGGGAAGCTTGTGGAAGGCTATCTGAAACATTTGACCCAAGTTAAACAATTTAAAGGCAATGCTACCAAATACTAATTTAGTGTATGTAAACTTCTGACCCACTGGGAATGTGATGAAAGAAAGAACTACTATTATGACATCTCATGTATACAATACACATTGTACAGGGTATCACCCACGTACTGCACGCACACACACACACTCTCCCTCTCGTTCCTTACCGCGGCGTGGCTCTTCATGTAGCAGGGCTTGCAGACAGGCTTGTTGTTCTCCATAACGTATGTCTCTCCAGCCAGCACACAGTCACAGTCAAAGCAGCAGAAGTGCTTCAGATGCCAGTTCTGGTCCTCGGCCTGCGTGTACTCATTACTGAAGATCAGCTGCAGACACACAGACAGACCAGGTTAACATGGTGAGGTAGAATTGGGAAAGGATTCTTTTAGTTTTCCTCTCATATTTAAAAATATACTCCAGCTCCAACATTCTTGCTCCACAATGTGTTTAATGGATCTCAAACATATACTCATCACAGACTCCACCTCTGGGCTTCTCGCTGTCTCCTCAGTGGCGTCCGTGGTACAGCTGTCCCTTCTTTGCTCACCTCTGACCCCTCTCATCCCTGCCTCCCCAACCCCTCACCTCGTCACAGCCCCCGCAACGTGGCTTCTCACTGTCTCCGTAGTGGCGTCCGCAGTACAACTGTCCCTTCTTCCAGAAGTAGATCATGTCCACCAGGAGCTCTGAGCAGGTGCAGCACACGAAGCAGGCTGGGTGCCAAAGATTGTCATAGCCAGCACGCTCTGCGTACACTGCAGGCTCACCCTGACGCATGGTCAGCTGGCACTGGTGGCACGACTGAAGGGGAATGGGGATAGAAGGAGAGAGGAAGGAGGAATACAAGAGAAAAGACCTTCGTTAGCAATGCCCTCACTAAAACATTGGCCCTGTAGCACAGCCTCATCCTGGTATTTTATGCCATTATAAACTTAAACTGCATAATGATGATTATGATTTAAGACACTGCCTGACAGCTCCCATAAATCCAAATATTAATTCAGTTGGAATAACTAACTGCATATGGGGAGAGACGGGTAGAAAGACAGACAGGCAGTCTGTAGGGGTTTGCATGAACCAAAACCCTGTTTAGATGGAAACATTTTTCATCACGCTTCAAAACCATACTAAACAAATCAATATGTAAAACTATTCAAAATGAGTCACTCATATTTTCACTTCTGGCTCCATCTTGTGGCCAGTTGAATGTCTGTCCTCATTCTACACTAGCCAACAGTATTCTCTGCTGAGAATATACATTTCAACTCAAATGTGAGACTGTTCTACATTTCAACTCCAGCATAATTTTCCTTGAACATATGGACATTGAACGAGAGAGAGTGACAGAGAAAAGTTAGAGACCGTATCCATGACAATAAATATACACAATATGAAAAGCTAGCTTGGTTCTAGCACCAGTGACGGACACAGTGGGGCAAGAAAGTATTTAGTCAGCCACCAATTGTGCAAGTTCTCCCACTTAAAAATATGAGAGAGGCCTGTAATTTATCAATTTTCATACACTTCAACTATGACAGACAGAGAAAAGAAAATCCAGAAAAATCACATTGTAGGATTTTTAATGAATTTATTTTCAAATTAGGGTGGAAAATAAGTATTTGGTCAATCTCAATACTTTGTTATATACCCTTTGTTGGCAATGACAGAGGTCAAACATTTTCTGCAAGTCTTCACAAGGTTCTCACACGCTGTTGCTGGTATTTTGGCCCATTCCTCCATGCAGATCTCCTCTAGAGCAGTGATGTTTTGGGGCTGTTGCTGGGCAACACAGACTTTCAACTCCCTCTAAAGATTTTCTATGGGGTTGAGATCTGGAGACTGGCTAGGCCACTCCAGGACCTTGAAATGCTTCTTTCGAAGCCACTCCTTCGTTGCCCGGGCGGTGTGTTTGGGATCATTGTCATGCTGAAAGACCCAGCCACGTTTCATCTTCAATGCCCTTGCTGATGGAAGGAGGTTTTCACTCAATCTCATGATACATGGCCCTATTCATTCTTTCCTTTACACGGATCAGTCATCCTGGTCCCTTTGCAGAAAAACAGTCCCAAAGCATTGTTTCCACCCCCATGCTTCACAGTAGGAATGGTGTTTTTGGATGCAACTCAGCATTCTTTGTCCTCCAAACATGACAAGTTGAGTTTTTACCAAAAAGTTATATTTTGGTTTCATCTGACCATATGACATTCTCCCAATCTTCTTCTGGATCATCCAAATGCTCTCTAGCAAACTTCAGACGGGCCTGGACATGTACTGGCTTAAGCAGGGAGACACGTCTGGCACTGCAGGATTTGAGTCCCTGGCGGCGTAGTGTGTTACTGATGGCTTTGTTACTTTGGTCCCAGCTCTCTGCAGGTCATTCACTAGGTCCCCCAGTGTGGTTCTGGGATTTTTGCTCACCGTTCTTGTGATCATTTTGACCCCACGGGGTGAGATCTTGCGTGGAGCCCCAGATCGAGGGAGATTATCAGTGGTCTTGTATGTCTTCCATTTCCTAATAATTCCTCCCACAGTTGATTTCTTCAAACCAAGCTGCTTACCTATTGCAGATTCAGTCTTCCGAGCATTGTGCAGGTCTACAATTTAGTTTCTGGTGTCCTTTGACAGCACTTTGGTCTTGGCCATAGTGGAGTTTGGAGTGTGACTGTTTGAGGTTGGGGACAGGTGTCTTTTATATTGATAACAAGTTCAAACAGGTGCCATTAATACAGGTAACGAGTGGAGGACAGAGGAGCCTCTTAAAGAAGAAGTTACAGGTCTGTGAGAGCCAGAAAACTTGCTTGTTTGTAGGTGACCAAATACTTATTTTCCAACATCATTTGCAAATAAATTCATTAAAATCCTACAATGTGATTTTCTGGATTTTTTTTCTCATTTTGTCTGTCATAGTTAAGTGTACATATGATGAAATTTACAGGCCTCATCTTTTTAAGTGGGAGAACTTGCACAATTGTTGGCTGACTAAATACTTTTTCCCCCCACTGTACTTCATATGAAAGTTAGTTGAAGTATTGTTGAAGTATAGTTTGACAACACACACTTCACTTATCTATCAGAGTTCATCTACGGCTTCTCGGAGAAAATCACTCCCTTGTTCAGTCATTCTCTAGTCTCTCTAATCTAATTGTAGCTTCACAAAGCCACGTGTCTGAAGTGAGGCTGACAGTGAGGGGGGGGTCATATGCTTCCAGGGCTTTTAAATCCACGATGAGGAGAGAGGGCATTGGAAAGAGATCAAAATCAGGGAACCAATATACATTCAATATACATGATGAAGGAAGAGAGAAAAGACATACAGTAGGAAGGAAGTGGACCAGATCTGAGGATAACCCACTGTCAGTCAGTCACAATATCTCACACTTCGATTGGAGAGTGTACTTACATAGTGTCCACAGGGTCCAGCCAGGTGATCTCCAGGGGCTCCCGGAGTACTCATGGCACCAGCAGTGGCAGCAGTACCCATGTCTCCTGGTCCACCTTCTCCTGCCCCAGGGTAACCTCCAGCCCCCATCCCAGGTTGAAACTGTACCGTTAGCCCGAGTATACTCCCAGACCCAAGCCTTGTTCGACCAGGACCTCCAGGCCCAAAGGCTACCCCAGGCCCAACGGATGCCCCAGGCCCAACTCCAGGACCAAAGGCTACCCCAGGCCCAACTCCAGGCCCAATGGATGCCCCAGGCCCAACTCCAGGCCCAAAGGATCCCCCAGCCCCAACTCCAGGACCAAAGGATCCCCCAGCCCCAACTCCAGGACCAAAGGATCCCCCAGCCCCAACTCCAGGACCAAAGGATCCCCCAGCCCCAACTCCAGGACCAAAGGATCCCCCAGCCCCAACTCCAGGACCAAAGGATCCCCCAGCCCCAACTCCAGGCCCAACAGATGCCCCAGGCCCACCTGGAAGCCCAGGGGCTCCCATCCCATGTCTTCCCATGCCTGGCGCTCCCTGTCCTGGTCCTCCCTCCTGACCCATCATCTCCTCAGGAAGTTTGATGTCTCCCACTCCCAGGGCCTCGTCTTTATACTTGCGGACGTACTGCTGCATCTGTTTGACCTCTGCAGGGGTCAGCTCATGGCACTTGGACGGATCCTGGTCGTGCTCCGGTAGCTGCACTGCCATCTGTTGCCGGCGGTAGGCTGCACCCTCTGTGCCCGCTATGGGACGCCTCTCTGGGGGCAGGAGCTCGATGTAGCGTACCGCCTGACGGTCAATTGGAGAGCAAAGGAGAGAGAATTAGGACTTTGTTAAGAAGGGAGGAGAAGAGAGAGAGGGAAGGAAAGACATGAAGAGAGAAAACAGACAAAATTAGGAAAAGGAAAGAGGGAGGAAGAGTCAGAGGAACAAACAGAGAGAAAGTGAAAAAACGAGAGCTACAGAGAGAGGCAGTGAAGATCTAACACAGTCTTCCCTGGGCTCGTGACTAAAATTAAGCCATGTTGCTGTGCTGATCTTGTTAAGGGAGAGATTGGGAGAGGCAACCAGTTGTTATAGGACATCTTACAACCTCTCCCAAACTACCACTACTTAACACATACTTTTTGAGGGATATGAAGAGATACAAAGTGTGACCTCTAGTGGACAGTCTGTTTCTAGTGATTAGCCTGGTTAAAAAAAAATAAAAAAAAGACAACCTAAAACATTTGTTTTTTACTCGGCTAGGCCACGATGACATTCCTTACAGAAACAAAGGAAACAATACTGGCAAGGTTCTTCTAGACCGGTGTTCTCAACCCTGGGTATTCTAATTCTATGAAACAGTAGTTATACTGTTATGTTACTGAAGATAAACTGTTGTTATACCCTTACCATGTGCTGTTTCACCCCTGGAGGAGCCCACTCGTAGGTAACAGACTTCAGGGGAACGTCATCCTTCCTGACAGGTACGACATTGGCTGACACAGCAGTGGCTCTGATTGCCCCAGGTTTGGGCATGGTAGCGGGTCCAGCCCCAGCTCCGGGTCCAGCTCCAGCTCCGGACCCAGCTCCAGCCACAGACCCATAGCCAGCTCCGGGTCCAGCTCCAGCACCATAGCTAGCCCCAGCACCATAGCCAGCTCCGGACCCAGCTCCAGCCCCGGACCCATAGCCAGCTCCGGGCCCAGCTCCAGCCCCGGACCCATAGCCAGCCCCGGACCCAGCTCCAGCCCCGGACTCATAGCCAGCTCCAGCCCCGGACCCATAGCCAGCTCCATCACCATAGCCAGCATTGGCTGACACATTGTGGGCAGACTGGGGACTGTATGGAACAGCAGTTCCTGATATGGGGCTGGCAGAGATGGAGAAGGTGACCTGGTTGCCCTTGTACGTGGGTACACCGTCAGTTTTGAGCTTGGCAATGAGGCCAGTGTACTTGGTATCCTCGAACAGCTTGCCCACCTTCCTGTTATCATCAGAGTTCATCTGCACATCGTGGTCCGTAAGCCCACACTTACAGTTCCGGCAGATCTTTCTGTGATGGGGAAAGTCAATGGGGAATATGTTAGACTAGACGTATGGTTGGGTCTAAGTACTCACCAAAAATGTCTAGGTTTTATGATCGCCTCACTAGGAAAACCTCTACCAACTGGGCACAGACTTGAATTCAATATCTATTCCACGTTGGTTCAATAACATTATATTGATATGACGTGGAAACAATGTTCAACCAGCGTGTGGCCATACAGCCCTGAAACTCATCACTGAACCTCAACTGCTTTTAAAAATAGACTGGGCTTGCCCTGCACGCCTGATTTAGACCAGGGACACCAGGTGCATGCAATGAATTATCAGGTAGAACAGAAAACCAGCAGACGTCGGACCTCATAGGGTCAGAGTTGAATACACCTGCCCTATAGCGTAAAGCAGGTCAAAGGCCCAGGCGTTTAGATAGATACCCTATTGCTTTCACATCTTTTCAGATCAGTGGTCATGGAAGAGGAAATATTCATGACTTTTGGGAAACAGTCACAAGCTTGTGAGTAAGTGGAGTTGTGGGAGGCAGGATACTGGACAATTGAGATCACCAAACTTCTGCTAAGGTGGGATGAGTGATGTCGCCACCTTAGGATCAAATAACACAGAATGTCTTTCCTGTTCCGTTCTTATTTCCACAAACTGGGCTTGCCCTGCACGCCTGACCATGATCAAGATGGAAGGAATTGTGACAGTTAGGTGTTGCCATAGCAACTGGCCACTGCAGTAGGCACCGGGGCACCTGTTGTGATGTCTTCAGGAAAGCTAGCCGAGTGTGGATAATTGTCGGGGGAAGCGGGAAGCAGGAATGCTGGCTTGACTTGAGGACATTGGGGGAGACCTATTTTCATGAGGCATTGGTCCAGATAAAGACTGCATTGTAAATCCAGAAATCAGACAGGAAGTCAAAGTAATGTAGGACATTAAGGTTATTTCAAATTTAAGATAACAAAAACTGTAATAGTAGACAACAATGATCGGTTGCAACATGCTTTCAGGGCCTGTGGCTTTCCCTGTTGTTGTGAAGCTAAGAGAAAATAAGCATTGTTGTCCCCATCGGGTCTGGATTATCTTGAATTCAATATATGAAAAATGATAATAAGTATACAACACAGAGACAACAATACAGTACAAACCTCCAGAAGTGTAGCTCAAACCCCTCACACTTGTCCTTGCATTTCAGACACGCCGCCCCGGCGCCAATTTCATGGCCCAGGGTCATCTGCCAACAGACAGAACACAGCACATTAGATTAACAGACATACGTGGTCTTTAGGAATTACTTCATACGAGCCAGGGCTTGATATTTACTGAAGTTCAAAATGTGCAGTCCCTATTTAGACTTAATGGTTTCTAGAATGGCCTTTTCAAATAACCTCGTTAGCACAATCTGCAGCGTTTTGTTGATGTACAGCGTCACCTTGAAATTTGCGTATAAAACAACAAATAAAATAAAATCAGAAACTGATGTCCCGTTAATCCCTAATCCCCCCTCAGATATATTCCAGATTTGATGCGTCAAGCAACAGCCCACCTTCCTCAACCATTCTGCATGCATTCTCTTCTGTTCTGATTAGTTTACCTCCAGTGCCTATTTTGGATGTTAGGCTACTTGCCAACTAAACAAGACTCACTAGGCTATAGGCCTAATTCCAGAGTTTATAGTCACAGCGCATACTGTAGAATCCCCTTCCCCCTTCACATTCGTATCACTCAGACTACCTTCTCTACTTCAAACACCAGTGTTGTCCGTCTTGCACGTTATTGCTGTCTGAGCCCTTATACGGTCAAGTAATCCACAATGCTGAAAGAGAGCCCCTCTCCAGGGTTGAGCCCCTCTCCAGGGTTGAGCCCCTCTCCAGGGTTGAGCCCCTCTCCAGGGTTGAGCCCCTCTCCAGGGTTGCATCCCAAATGGCACCCATTTCCCTATACAGTGCACTATGGGCCCTGGTCAAAAGAAGTGCACTAGGGATTAGGGTGCCATTTGGGACGCAAAAACACACTCTCCTGTTTGGTGAAGGCCGTTTTTGGCTCAGGGAGCCCTGAAAGTGGAGCAGTGAGCCCCCCTCTGCCTTTGGGAATGAGCAGCCGGCCTCTAAAGAGGAATGCCAAGCTCAAGCCAGATTAGATCTTATAAGAGTGTGACCTGTAGATAATATTTACATTAACCACCACCCCCTTTTCTCCACTTAAAGCTGCAATAGGTCACTTTTTGGCGACCTGACAAAATTCACATATAAATGTGTGTTATAGTATAGGTCTGTCATTCTAATAGAAAGCAAGTCTAAGAAGCGGTAGATCTGTTCTGCGCACTATTTCTATACTTACCATTTTTAAGTTAACTTTTTTGAGTCTTTTACTTTCGGTTTGGTGCACAAGTTTCAAACAACTGAAAATACAATATTTTTGGTTATGGAAAATATATTTCAGAGTTTTAGATGCTACACTATAGTTGATTGTTGTGTCACTAACTGAAATTAGGCGAACTATTAGAATTTTATCGACCAGGAAATGCCGGCGATATATCTGCATAGTGATATTTAACAATAGTAAATGATTATAAAGAAAGGGAAGCCTAGCTATTGGTGAGTCAGACAGAGTTGAAGTCGGAGGTTTACATACACTTAGGATGGCGTCATTAAAACTCGTTTTTCAACCACTCCACAAATTTCTTGCAAACAAACCATAGTTTTGGCAAGTTGTTCATGACACGTAATTTCCCCCAAAAAATGTTAACAGACAAATTATTTCACTGTATCACAATTCCAGTGGGTCAGAAGTTTACATACACTAAGTTGACTGTGCCTTTAAAAATTCAAAAAAATGTCATGGCTTTAGAAGCTTGATAAGCTAATTGACATCATTTGGAGGTGTACCTGTGGATTTATTTCAAGGCCTACCTTCAAACTCAGTGCCTCTTGACAACATGAGAAAATCAAAAGAACTCAAACACTAGTACGCAAATATAAACACCAAGGGACCACGCAGCCGTCATACTGCTCAGGAAGGCGACACGTTCTGTTTCCTAGAGAATAACATACTTGGGTACGAAAAGTGCAAATCAATCCCAGAACAGCAAAACACCTTGTGAAGATGCTGGAGGAAACCGGTATAAGTATCTATATCCACAGTAAAACGAGTCCTATATCGACATAACCTGAAAGGCCACTTGGCAAGGAAGAAGCCACTGCTTCAAAACCGCCATAAAAAAAGCCAGACTACGGTTTGCAACTGCACATGGGGACAAAGACCGTACTTTGAGAAATGTCCTCTGGTCTGATGAAACAAAAATTGAACCGTTTGGCCATAATGACCATCGTCATGTTTAGAGGAAAAAGGGGGAGGCTTGCAAGCCGAAGAGCACCATCCGAACCATGAAGCACAGGGGGTGGCAGCATCATGTTGTGGAGGTGCTTTGCTGCAGGAAGGACTGGTGCACCTCACAAAATAGATGTCATCATGAGGGAGGAAAATTACGTGGATATATTGAAGCAACATCTCAAGACATCAGTCAGGAAGTTAAAGCTTGGTCGCAAATAGGTCTTCCAAATGGACAATGACCTCAAGCATATTTCCAAAGTTGTGGAAAATGACTTACGGACAACAAAGCCAAGGTATTGAGTGACCATCACAAAGTTCTGACCTCAATCCCATAGAATATTTGTGGGCAGAACTCAAAAAGCATGTGCAAGCAAGGAGGCCTACAAACCTGACTCAGTTGCACCCACTCTGTCAGGAGGAACGGGCCAAAAGTCACCCAACTTATTGTGGGAAGCTTGTGGAAATCTACCTAAGTTAAACAATTTAAAGGTAATGCTACCAAATACTAATTGAGTGTTTGTAAACTTCTGACCCACTGGGAATGTGAGAAAAGAAATAAAAGCAGAAATCAATCTCTATACTATTATTCTGACATTTCACATTCTTAAAATAAAGTGGTGATCCTAACTGACCTAAGACAGGGACTTTTTACTAGGATTAAATGTCAGGAATTGTGAAAAACTGAGTTAAAATGTATTTAGCTAAGGTGTGTGTAAACTTCCGACTTCAACTGTAAGGCTCTGCAGTGTCCATCTCATCTTTTCTGTATTCAGAAGTCCATCAAACAGCCTTGCTTGCTTCCTCTCTTCTGAAAATATATAGTAAACAAAAATATTTTTAAAAATAACATGGAACAATTTCAAAGATTTTACTGAGTTACAGTTCATATAAGGAACTCAGTCAACTGAAATACATGAGGCCCTAATCTTTAGATTTCACATGACTGGGAATACAGATATGCATCTTTAGGGGTGTGGATCAGGAAACCAGTCAGTATCTGGTGTTACCACCATGTTCCTCATGCAGCGCAACACATCTTCTTCGCATTGAGTTGATCAGGCTGTTGATTGTGGCCTGTTGTCACACTTCTTCAATGGCTGTGCGAAGTTGCTGGATATTGACGGGAACTGGATTCAGAGTAGAGGTCGACCGATTAATCAGAATGGCCGATTAAAAGGGCCGATTTCAAGTTTTCATAACAATCGGAAATCAGTATTTTGCCCATTTAAAAATTTTTTTTTTTTTTTTTTACACCTTTATTTAACTAGGCAAGTCAGTTAAGAACAAATTCTTATTTTCAATGAAGGCCTAGGAACAATGGGTTAACTGCCTTGTTCAGGGGCAGAACGACAGATTTTTACCTTGTCAGCGCTGGGATTCAATCTTGCAACCTTACAGTTGAACATCTTGGCCATGTTCTGTTATAATCTCTACCCGGCACAGCCAGAAGAGGACTGGCCACCCCACATAGCCTGGTTCCTCTCTAGGTTTCTTCCTAGGTTTTGGCCTTTCTAGGGAGTTTTTCCTAACCACCGTGCTTCTACACCTGCATTGCTTGCTGTTTGGGGTTTTAGGCTGGGTTTCTGTACAGCACTTTGAGATATCAGCTGATGTACGAAGGGCTATATAAATAAATTTGATTTGATTTTGATTTGAACTAGTCCAATGCTCTAACCACCTGCCTCATTGCACTCCACGAGTAGCCTGCCTGTTACGCGAATGCAGTAGAAGCAAAGGTAAGTTGCTAGCCAGCATTAAACTTATCTTATAAAAAATTAAATCAATCATAAATCACTAGTTAACTACACATGGTTGATGATATTACTAGTTTATCTAGTGTGTCCTGCATTGCATATAATCGATGCAACGCTGGGGGATGATTTAACAAATGCGTATTTGCGAAAAAGCACAATCGTTGGATGACTGTACCTAACCATAAACACCAATGCCTTTCTTAAAATCAATACACAGAAGTATATATTTTGAAACCTGCATATTTAGCTAAAAGACATCCAGGTTAGCAGGCAATATTAACCAGGTGAAATTGTGTCACTTCTCTTGGGTTCATTGCACGCAGAGTAAGGGTATATGCAACAGTTTGGGCCGCCTGGCTCATTGCGAACTAATTTGCCAGAATTTTACATAATTATGACATAACATTGAAGGTTGTACAATGTAACAAGAATATTTAGACTTAGGGATGCCACCTGTTAGATAAAATACCAAACGTTTCCATATTTCACTGATATAATAAACATTTTGTTTTTGAAATGATAGTTTACGGATTCGACCATATTAATGACCAAAGGCTCATATTTCTGTGTGTTATGTTAGACTTAATAACATGATTTGATAGAGCAGTCTGACTGAGGGATGGTAGGCAGCAGCAGGCTCCTAAGCATTCATTCAAACAGCACTTTCGTGCATTTTGCCAGCAGCTCTGTTTATGACTTCAGGCCTATCAGCCTAATGGCTGGTGTAACCGATATGAAATAGCTAGCGGGGTGCGCGCTAATAGTGTTTCATACGTCACTCGCTCTGAGACATGGAGTAGTTGTTCCCCTTGCGCTGCAAGGGCTGCGGCTTTTGTGGAGCGATGGGTAACGATGCTTCGAGTGTGGCTGTTGACGATGTGTTCCTGGTTCGAGCGAGGAGAGGAACGGAAGCTATACTGTTACACTGGCAATACTAAAGTGCCTATAAGAACATCCAATAGTCAAAGGTATATGAAATACAAATGGTAGAGAGAGAAATAGTCCTATAAATACTATATTAACTACAACCTAAAACCTCTTACCTTGGAATATTGAACTCTCATATGAAACATGTCTCATATGTTCTCATGTTCTGAGCAAGGAACTCAAACGTTAGCTTTTTTATATGGAAGATATTGCACTTTTACTTCTCCAACACTTTCTTTTTGCATTATTTAAACCAAATTTACAGGTTTCATTATTTATTTGAGGCTAAATGGATTTTTATTGAAGTATTATATTAAGTTAAAATAAGTGTTAATTCAGTAGTTGTAGTAATTGTCATTATTACAAATAAATTACATTTAAAAAAATAATAAAATAGATTAAAAAATTAATACATTTTAAAATTTAAAAAAAACTGCATTTTTTGGTCCTCCAATAACTCGGTATCAGCGTTGAAACATCATAAATCGGTCTACCTCTAATTCAGAGCATCTCAAACATGCTCAATGGGTGACATGTCTGGTGAGTATGAAGGCTATGTAAAAACAGACATTTTCAGCTTCCAGGAATTGTGTCCAGATCATTGCAACATGGGGCTGTGCATTATGCTGAAACATGAGGTGATGGGGGGGGGGGGCGGATGAATAGCACGACAATGGGCCTCACGATCTCATCACGGTATCTCTGTGCATTGAAATTCCCATTGATAAAATGCAATTGTGTTTGTTGTCCATAGTTTATGCCTGCCCATACCATAACCCCACCGCAGGACACTGTTTACAATGTTGACATCAGAAAAATGCTCACCCACACAACACCATACACACTGCCATCTGCCCGGTACAGTTGAAACCGGGATTCATCTGTAAAGAGCACACTTCATCATGCCATTGGACATCGAAGGTGAACATTTTCCCACTGAAGTCGGTGACGACGCCAAACTGCAGTCAAGATCCTGGTGAGGACAACAAGCACACAGATGAGCTTCCCGGAGTCAGTTTCTGACAGTTTGTGCAGAAATTCTTCAGGTTGTGCAAACCCAGTTTCATCAGCTGTCAGTGTGGCTGGTCTCAGATGATCCCGCAGGTAACAAAGCCAGATGTGGAGGTCCTGGGCTGGCGTGGCTACACGTGGTCT
This sequence comes from Oncorhynchus masou masou, assembly GCF_036934945.1. Lineage (NCBI taxonomy): Eukaryota > Metazoa > Chordata > Actinopteri > Salmoniformes > Salmonidae > Oncorhynchus > Oncorhynchus masou. The sequence goes on along the minus strand of NC_088233.1, from coordinate 14,123,116 downwards.
GTGGTTGTGAGGCCGGTTGGACGTACTGCAAAATTCTCTAAAACAACGTCGGAGGCGGATTACGGTAGAGAAATTAACATTCCATTCTCTGGCAACAGTTCTGATGGACATCCCTGCAGTAAGCTTGCCAATTGTACACTCCCTCAAAACTTGAGACATCTGTAGAATTGTTGCACATTTCAGAGTGGACTTTTATTGTCGCCAGCACAAAGTGCACCTATGTAATGATCATGCTGTTTAATAAGCTTCTTGATATGCCACACCTGTCAGGTGGATGGATTATCTCAACAAGGGAGAAATGCTAACTAACAGGGATGTAAGGAAATTATTTTACAACATCTAAGAGAAATAAGTTTGTGCGTATAGAACATTTCAGGGATCTTTCATTTCAGCTCATGAAACACGGGACCAACACTTTACATGTTGTGTTTATATTTTTTGTTCAGTATAAATTGTCAATGTTTAATTAAACTTCTCAGGAACACCCTAGAAGCCTCTCTTCCCAGAAGCCCATTAGGGAGATAATGATGCCTTTAGGATACTGATTAATGAAGATCAGTAAGAGTGGACGAGAACCATATACATGTAAAAAGGCTAACCACATATGTGATAGCAATTGGTCAGTCGATGATGTAGCATGCAGCCATTGGTTGATGCATGCAAAGTTTGATCAAGGGAACATGACCAATGACACATTGCCATGAGGTGTCTCAGGTTGACAAGGGAAAGTAGCCACAGTCCAGAAAATCTGTGAATTTCAAATGCCAGATGATTTTATGAGCAAGGGCCCAATTACATCTTGAGAACTTGATGCCTTCAGAATGTATTAACAGAGTTATATTATTGATAACTCTTTGAAGATAATCGAGCAGACATAATCAAAACCAGTAGTTTTCTTTGATCAAAGGTCATTAGCAGTTTGACAATTATCGGGGTCTCACATTTATGATTAGTGATCTAGTAATTATCGCGGCTTCACGCTGGTAATCTACTGAATCTTAAAGGCCATTACTGCGACGCTTTCCCTTTGTACAGGCGCGTGGACCTTGATGATAGCTGACAGATAAGGGCTGGAATCATGGAGCCCCCACTCCACTCATGCCTTAATCTCTCTTAATCTTTTGACAGTTGAATTAACAGAGAATGGTCCTTTGTTATAATGCTATAAATACAATTGAGTGACTCAATCGATGTAGTAGTTAGGTGCTTTGTTGTATCTAAACGATGCGGTCTGCTGCATCAGACCGGTATCATTGATGAGTGGTCGCGCGTGGGAGACGGGACGTCCGTCCTCACCTTCAGAATCAGATTATTGAAACATGACATTGAGAGAAAGACACCAATGGTTAGGATGCGAACAATGTCAAAACATATTAGACCAACTACGGGTTTGTTTTATTTGATAAACTGACCTTGCACAGAAGCAAGAAGTTCGAAGGTTCTAGCAATTGGCTACATATTGCTAACACATCTAGTATTTTACAGTCAAAAGGTAGTCTATGTAGCAAAAGTTTCTGGCTTTAATGACAGAACGAGCCATCTTCCTTGCTGACTTTACTAGCTTGTAGGATACACCTCTAAGGGCGTTGCCATATCTTATCTGGAACTATACACAGGCATGAGGACTTACCTTCTTGATTTCCTTTTCTACCTCCATTTTCAGTTCCCCGCTGTAGGCTATGCTGGTTTAGACCCGCCGTAAACTTTCAAAGTAAATACACAAAAACTTGGACTCACTTTACGTTGACACTTATCTTTAGAAACACAACCGAAAGTTTATCGGTTTTACGCTGCCACCACTTCTTCCGGAACGGTCCCGTTCATTGCTTTGTTACTATGAAAGGCTTCCGCTATACAAGTTCTTCAATTCTGGACCAATTGGAATTGAGTGAGCAACCAATAAAGTACAGGACAGCCAATCATCGTTTAGCAAGGGGGGCCTCCTCAACAATAAAACAAAATGAATGAACACGTAAACTACTGTAGTCTATAGGTTAATCCTTTCAATGCTGTTTTTTTGGGTGTGGTTGTATTGGTTCTGGTGGAGCAAATATATTAGGCAGTCATGAGCCTATTGTTGTTAGTATTTACAGTCAATGTATATACTATTTACAATTAAATGTGTCCTCTTACAATATATGCTGATAGTTTTGGGGGGGATATTTGACCAAATACTAGACAGAGGAGCAGCAACTTGGTATTAACACTTATGAAATGTATCTGTCTGTGTGCAACACATTTCACATTTATGACAGAGATTAATAGTGTGTCTGTCACGCAGATTATACATCGACCCCCTGGTTGATTGGTTGAGTCTTGACACAGTCATGGATAGCAGCTACATTTACTATATAGCCATCCCTCCCAATCTTAAACCTGCACATACTTATCATGCAGATGCAGAAAGTGTGTAGTAATGATGTAGTTTAGAGACATCATACGTCATGTGCATCTGTTTTGTTGTCCTTTTAAAAGAATGCCTTGGGTGTTTCACAGCTTGTGGCCCTGTGTAACTGTGTTACAGACAAACTGCAAAACAGGTGGGTATCTAGGCAACTGTATAAATAATCATAAAATCATCATAAGGAGATGATTTGTGTAATTTATCAAACTTCAAATTTCTTTTGATGCAGGCATGATTTTGTATGCCCTGTCTTTGCCAGTTGGTATGCAGAGTAACCTTGCATGTGAGAGAGAAAAAATAACTTCAAAACAAAATATTGTTAGACAAAATAAGGTCATGTGTCACGCCCTGGTCATAGAGAGGCTTTATATTCTCTATTTTGGTTAGGCCAGGGTGTGACTAATGTAGGCGTTCTATGTTCTTTTTTCTATGTTCTTGTATTTCTTTGTTTTTGGCGGGGTATGGTTCTCAATCAGGGACAGCTGTCTGTTGTTGTCTCTGACTGAGAACCATACTGAGGTAGCTCTTGCCCACATGTGATTTGTGGGTAGGTATTTTCTGTTTTGTGTTGTTTTGGTGCACTTTGCAGAACTGTTCGTGTGTTGGTTTTGTTCCAGTATTCATCTCTATTAAAATTTGTTATGAATACGTACCACACTTCTCTTTGGTGCTCTTCTCCTTCTCCCGACGACAATTGATACATCATGGTTCAAATGCATTCTAACAGGATTTTGTGCGCAGTGCTACTTGACAAATGTATTGCTCTCTTTTAGACAACTGTATTGTGGGTGTGCCTGTCTGTAAGTTAATGATTTACTTCTACATATGGAAAAACCAACATGTACAGTATCTTTAATCTGTCATTCTTGTTATCAGCTTGATTGCATAAAACAGACTACAGTTACCCTTTCTAAAACGGGCACAGAGGGGGGGCAGAGAGATCTGGTAGTGCATACTGTTTCGGTCTCAAATGAGAGGGCCTATATCAACCAAACGTAGCCTAAAGGTAATTGAACAGTTTGTAAAATGATGTCTTAATAATTCAACTGCCTTCCAACTTGTTCCTACCTCTTACAGCGTTCCTACAGTAGTCACCAAATAGAACCTTTCAATTCAATCTGACATGAGGAAAAATAATTTGACAAGTGATATTTTGAAAGCAAGCAGCCACTGTATCTATTTTATTTTTGGTACTTTCCCCTTTTTCGTGATTTCCAATTGGTTGTTAGTCTTGTCCCATCACTGCATCTGCCCTATGGACTCGAGAGGCGAAGGTCGCGGCTCCTTTACACACTGCTTGCTTAATCTAGAAGCCAGCCGCACCAATGTGTCTGAGGAAACACCGCACAGCTGGCAACCAGAAGTCAGCTTGCATGCGCCCAGCCTACCATAAGGAGTCGCTAGAGCGCGATGGGACAATGAAATCCTGGCCAGCCAAATTCTCCCCTAACCCGGATGATGCTGGGCCAATTGTGCGCCGCCTCATGGGTCTCCCGGTCAAGGCCGGCTGTGACACAGGCTGCAGCCTAACTATCATAAAACAGTTCCATTTCACTATGTTGTGCTTTCTGTTTTAATTTAACTCTGCTAATTATAGTGTTGCTGAATCTGACACTAACGAGGCAGTACTGTAGCACAACTTCCTGAATACAGGCTGACACATGCATTGGCCTACATCTGGTGCTTTGCCAAATGTGGCCCTTTTGCCGCACTTCATAACATGTCATTGGAATTTTCTTATGATTGCTTTCTGAAGTATTTATATAGGCCTTAGAAAGGGTTTATAATGGCTTCATTAAGCCTGAAAAGTTATTGTTTGTGTAAAGCTGGACTGAGCACATAAGTCAAATGCCTTAACTTGTAGGCCTAGTATACTTACTCTACATGTTTGTTTCAGATTTATTCATAAATACATGTATTTTTCTAGATAACTCAAACTAAAGCAAATTATTGCAAAGGTACAGAAACAACCCATCTGGTATTTCCCAGGATCTCCTGGCTGGCATGGGAAGCAAAGCAGCAGGCATCATACACAAGTCCCCTTAAGCAAGGTCATGTGACCAGGACCATGGCATAAAAGGTGGTGGCCAAGGTGTGTGTCTCTAATCTATTGGCAATGATGAAGGGGCTGCTGGTCTTGACTGTGCTGTTTGTGGCCATTTTCGGCAAGGAAACATTTGAGGGGTGAGTGGATACACCAATGGTTGGTACTCATTTTGGGGAATATGTCCAATTCTATTTGGCGTCATGTTTGATATATCACCAGTAGTTGCTATATAAAGATTGTTATAAACTGGGTGGTTCGAGCCCTGAATTCTGATTGGCTGAAAGCCGTAGTGTATCAGACGGTATACCATGGGGTATGACAACATTTATTTTTACTGGTCTAATTACATTGGTAACCAGTTTATAATAGCAATAAGGCACCTTGGGGGTTTGTGGTATATAGCCAACAGTGGGGCGGCAGTGTAGCCTAGTGGTTAGAGCGTTGGACTAGTAATCGGAAGGTTGAGAGATCAAACCCCCGAGCTGACAAGGTAAAAATCTGTTGTTCTGCCCCTGAACAGGCAGTTAACCCACTGTTCCCAAGCCATCATTGAAAATAAGAATTGGTTCTTAACTGACTTGCCTAGTTAAATAAAGGAAAAAATTAAAAAATTAAAAATTATCACGGCTAAGGGTTGTGTCCAGGCACTCCGCGATATGTCGTGCATAAGAACAGCCCTTAGCCGTGGTATATTGGCCATATACCACACCCCCTCGGGTCTTATTGCTTAACTGAACCATAGGAAGGGTAGTATAAACATATGTCCTGCTTGCCTCTGTGATTCTATAGACATGAGTTGCTTTTTCAATCTGTGTGACAGTCAGGCTTTATTACTTTTCAGTAAATACAAATTAATCATTAAAGATGGCTACCCAATTTTAACTGTTGAGAGGAAACAAAGCTTATGGTCAAGGTAAGTCATTATGTTGCTAAGCAGACGTTTCACGACAGTCTATGCTACTCAACTTCTCCCTTTCTCAACTCGGACCATTACTCAAGCATAGTTCAAATCTGAATGGTTTTCCTGTCTTTGCAGTGACAAGGTCCTTCGTATCACTGCAAAGGATGAGGTCCAGCTCGCTCTCCTGAAGGCCCTGGCTGAGATGGAACATCTCCAGGTGTGGCATGACAATGACAATGATCATCATCATCATCATATCCACCACTGAAGCCACATATATCTAACCCCACCACCTCATTCAATACACTATAGCCTACTGCATTGCCATTTCCATTTCAATACGAAGTTTGACAAACATTGCAATGACCACAATATGAATTCATATTAATTCACTAGACCAAGGCCTGGGAGGTTTTAACAATCATTTTGATCCTATTGTGCAAACAGATCCTCAAGGAAGATGGATCCTTTTAAATATGCTATTGGACCAAAAACAGATTTGGCTAATTAATCTGGTTCAACTATTGATGATCCACACTTCTGTGAAAATATATACAATAATCTATTGAGCTCACAAGTAACAAATTCATCTATTATTATGGTGGGTAGAGGAAAAACAAAAATAATTAGAACTAGATTAAAATGAGAACTTATTCAAGAACGATGAAATGTAATTTATTGTTAAAATAAAGCTAACTGGATGGAACATTTTGAAAACTGCACTAAATCTTTCATCTACAACATAGAAATGCTACCAAAAAGAATTTACAGAAACTCGTTACAAATGACGGAGTCATCCATGATTCACCAAATTATATTTTGAAAGAGGAAGCTAAATATTTTAAGCATATGTTTTCTTTTCAGTCTCCTCCATCTCCACTGAATGATGCTAACTTTATGGATTTTCCCCCTAATAATAATAATGTAAAATTAACAAATGTACAGAAAGACCCGTGTGAAGTTAAATAAAGGTGAAATTAAAAAAATATTAAAAGTCCAACTTACAGAGGATAAACATCTTGAAGCAATTAAATATTTTCATTCTGGAAAAATCCCAGGGTTTGGTGGTATACCAGTAGAAGTATATCAGACCGTAGAGGTTAAAGTTATGTACTGTATAGCAACCACAGTTGTAAAATAGTAAATAATGACTACTTCTCAGAAAGATTTGAGCTGTCAAGAGGAGTAAAGCAAGGCTGTCCATTGTCTCCATATCTATTTGTTATGGCTATTGAAATGCTAGCTATTAAAATCAGATCCAACAAGAACATCAAGGGGTTAGAAAAAAACAAAAGTGTCAATGTATGCCAAAAACTCAAGTTTCTTCTTAAGTCCACAATCTGGATCCCTGTATGTTCTCATTGAAGATCACTTTTCTAGCCTCTCTGGACTAAAACCCAATCATGATATGTGTACCATATTAAGTATTGGATCTTTAAATGACACAATTTTTACACTACTGTGCCCTGTAGTTTACTAATAAAATGGGCTGATGGTGAAGTAGACATGCTTGGTATTCCTATCTCTAAAGATGTAAACAAACTTACCACAACCAATTTCAATAGAAAGTTAGCAAAAATAGACAAGATGATGCATCCATGGAAAGGTAAATACCTGTCTATTTATGGATAAATCACATTGATTAACTCTTTGGTCCTATCACAGTTTACTTACTTACTTATGGTGCTGCCTACTCCAGACGATTAGTTTTTTAAATCATATGAGCAAAAAATATTTCACTTTATTTGGAATGCTAAGCCAAACATAATTAAACATGCCTTTTTATATAATGAATATGAGTTTGGCGGGCTGAAAGGATGAAATATTACAGCATTAGACCTCTCACTAAAAGCTTCCAACATTCATAAATTTTACTTAAACCCAAACTGGTTCTCCAAAAAATGGCCTTTTTGCAACTTCTCATTTCAGATTAATTGAAAATAAAACTGTTCAAATTATCACCCTTTCTTAAACAAGCCATACAAAGCTGGTTACAATTTTAAATTTATCCTCCATAAAAAAAACAGAACAAATATAACAAGAAATATTATGGTTAAACTCAAATATTCTGATTGATAAAAAATATTATGAAGTTATGCCACATATTCAGCTATCTAAAATATATGGGAATGTTTGTTCAAACCAACTGATTGCAGTATTACCATAAAAATGGAAGATGCAAGTGGAAGAGGGAGAATGTAGGGAACTGGTTTGTCTGCCATATATTAAAGACAAAAATTGTCTGAAAAAGATTGCCATAAATAGACAAATATACCAGTTACATTTGAGGACAAAAATGTTGACAGCTGCGCCATACAGGTTGCAAAATCCCCTGCTGATTTTGTACATTTGCCCACTGACAAAGAAATGATCAGTCTAGAATTTTAATGGCAGGTTTATTTGAACAGTGAGAGACAGAATAATTCCAAAATGATCCAGAAAAACGCATGTCAAAAATGTTATAAATTGATTTGTATTCTAATGAGGGAAATAAGTTTTTGACCCCCTCTCAATCAGAAAGATTTCTGGCTCCCAGGTGTCTTTTATACAGGTAACGAGCTGAGATTAGGAGCACACTCTTAAAGGGAGTGCTCCTAATCTCAGTTTGTTACCTGTATAAAAGACCTGTCCACAGAAGCAATCAATCAATCAGATTCCAAACTCTCCACCATGGCCAAGACCAAAGAGCTCTCCAAGGATGTCAGGGACAAGATTGTAGACCTACACAAGGCTGGAATGGGCTACAAGACCATCGCCAAGCAGCTTGGTGAGAAGATGACAACAGTTGGTGCGATTATTCGCAAATGGAAGAAACACAAAATAACTGTCAATCTCCCTCAGCCTGGGGCTCCATGCAAGATCTCACCCCGTGGAGTTGCAATGATCATGAGAACGGTGAGGAATCAGCCCAGAACTACACGGGGGGATCTTGTCAATGATCTCAAGGCAGCTGGGAACATAGTCACCAAGAAAACAATTGGTAACACACTACGCCGTGAAGGACTGAAATCCTACAGCGCCCGCAAGGTCCCCATGCTCAAGAAATGATAAATACATGCCTGCCTGAAGTTTGCCAATGAACATCTGAATGATTCAAAGGATAACTGGGTGAAAGTGTTGTAGTCAGATGAGACCAAAATGGAGCTCTTTGGCATCAACTCAACTCGCCGTGTTTGGAGGAGGAGGAATGCTGCCTATGACCCCAAGAACATCATCCCCACCATCAAACATGGAGGTGGAAACATTATGCTTTGGGGGCGTTTTTCTGCTAACGGGACAGGACAACTTCACTGCATCAAAGGGATGATGGACGGGGCCATGTACCGTCAAATCTTGGGTGAGAACCTCCTTCCCTCAGCCAGGGCATTGAAAATGGGTCGTGGATGGGTATTCCAGCATGAAAATGACCCAAAACACACGGCCAAGGCAACAAAGGAGTGGCTCAAAAAGAAGCACATTAATGGTGGTAGTAGCAAATATTCAAACGAGAGCTTTGAAGGCCAAAGTGGAGAAGGGTTCCATGTGAACAGCAGTTGAACATGGGTCAGTCGGTCCTAAGAGATGGGCGAACACCATTCGGAAGGGAGGGGGCGATCGAAAGGGAGCCGGGTTCAGATCCCTGAATCCGGAGTGTCGGAGATGGGCGCCGCGAGGCGTTCAGTGCGGTAACGCGACCGATCCCGCAGAAGCTGGCGGGAGCCCCGGGAGAGTTCTCTTTTCTTTGTGAAGGGTAGTGTAATCTTAATCCCAGCACAGTAGAGGTTTGAGCGGCAAAGAAGGTCCAGGCAATATGGCCATGAAGAGATAATGATTATAGCGGGCAAGAAATCTATAAATAAAGGGTCTCGAAGACAGGACCCCTACACCTAATAATGGTGATGAGTATGAAAAAAAGTTTAAGGTCCAAGCAATGGGGCCGTGCCATCAATAGAATGGTGATTATAGCGGGCAAGAAGGTCCTGGAGTGGCCTAGCCAGTCTCCAGACCTTAATCCCATAGAAAATCTGTGGAGGGAGCTGAAGTTTCGAGTTGCCAAACGTCAGCCTCGAAACCTTAATGACTTGGAGAAGATCTGCAAAGAGGAGTGGGACAAAATCCCTCCTGAGATGTGTGCATACCTGGTGGCCAACTACAAGAAAATGCTGACCTCTGTGATTGCCAACAAGGGTTTTGCCACCAAGTACTAAGTCATGTTTTGCAGAGGGGTCAAATACTTATTACTCTCATTAAAATACAAATCAATTCATAATTTTTTTTGCCATGCATTTTTCTGGATTTCTTGTTGTTGTTATTCTGTCTCTCACTGTTCAAATAAACCTACCATTAAAATTATAGACTGATAATTTCTTTGTCAGTGGGCAAACGTACAAAATCAGCAGGGGATCAAATACTTTTTCCCTCACTGTGTGTATGTGTATGTGTGTGTGTGTGTGTGTGTGTGTGTGTGTGTGTGTGTGTGTGTGTGTGTGTGTGTGTGTGTGTGTGTGTGTGTGTGTGTGTGTGTGTGTGTGTGTCATACAACAATCTCAGCTCTGCATACTTAGCTGTGAAGATACCAATATTCTGATATTGCCCCTATGTACAGTGGGGCAAAAAAGTATTTAGTCAGCCACCAATTGTGCAAGTTCTCCCACTTAAAAAGATGAGAGAGGCCTGTAATTTTCATCATAGGTACACTTCAACTATGACAGACAAAATGAGGGGAAAAAATCCAGAAAATCACATTGTAGGATTTTTTATGAAATTATTTGCAAATTATGGTGGAAAATAAGTATTTGGTCAATAACAAAAGTTTATCTCAATACTTTGTTATATACCCTTTGTTGGCAATGACAGAGGTCAAACGCTTTCTGTAAGTCTTCACAAGTTTTTCACACACTGTTGCTGGTATTTTGGCCCATTTCTCCATGCAGATCTCCTCTAGAGCAGTGATGTTTTGGGGTTGTTGCTGGGCAACACAGACTTTCAACTCCCTCCAAAGATTTTCTATGGGGTTGATATCTAGAGACTGGCTAGGCCACTCCAGGACCTTGAAATGCTTCTTACGAAGCCACTCCTTCGTTGCCCGGGCGGTGTGTTTGGGATCATTGTCATGCTGAAAGACCCAGCCACGTTTCATCTTCAATGCCCTTGCTGATGGAAGGAGGTTTTCACTCAAAATCTCACGATACATGGCCCCATTCATTCTTTCCTTTACACGGATCAGTCGTCCTGGTCCCTTTGCAGAAAAACAGCCCCTAAGCGTGACCAAATACTTATTTTCCACCATAATTTGCAAATAAATTCATGAAAAATCCCACAATGTGATTTTCTGGATTTTTTTTCTCATTTTGTCTGTCATAGTTGAAGTGTGAGATCTTGTAACTCTCATCTTTTTAAGTTGGAGAACTTGCACAATTGGTGGCTGACTAAATACCTTTTTGCCCTACTGTACATGTGTGTGTATGTATATTTATGTACTGTATGTATGTAAAATATATCTTCGTCAGGTGAATGCTGTATTTGAAAGTACAATTTATGTAGTATGTGAAATGTAATTTATAAAATGTGTGTTTATGTAACAAGAAAGCTTTAAAAACAAAAAAAGCTACGGATGGGTTAAAAAAAAGTTTAAAAAAAATAAAATAACAATAAATATTAACTTGACCATGCATTTCCTTTTCAATAGCTGTTCAAAGTGCTTGCTATGTTGGCTTAACATGTCAACTTGTCTTCTGTCCTCCTCCTTCCTGCTCTCTCTCCTCCCTCCTCTCTCCCAGCTGGATGTGTGGATGGAGCCCATTGACCTCTCCACTCCTGTGGACATCAGAGTTCCCTTTACCAGCCTGCAGACCGTCAAGGCCTTCCTGGAGACTGAAGACATTCCGTACTCCGTCATGATCATGGACCTACAGGTAGGATCATACAGACACACACAATATAATTATGGGGTGGGTAGGAGTCGAGGAGGAAGTGACTGAGCTCAGGGAGATTACTTCAGTCTTTACTATTGTCAGGCATAGGTGTATAGGTGGCAGGGAAGTCAGGCGCAGGAGAGTCAAACGGAGTGTAAAATGGAGTCTTTTAATAAAGTCCACGTAACATGCTCCATAACACTAAAAGGTACAAACATAAACAGACATGGGTACGAGGACCCGACGCGCACCTATACAACATAAAACTACACTGACAATAAAACAATCTCTGACAAAGACATGAGGGGAAACAGAGGGTAAATACACAACAGGTAATGAATGGGATTGAAAACAGGTGTGTGGGAAAACAAGACAAAACCAATGGAAAATGAAAAATGGATCAATGATGGCTAGAAGACCGGTGACGTCGAACGCCGAGCACCGCGCGAACAAGGAGAGGCAACGACTTCGGCAGAAGTCATGACAACTATGTCTTGAAATAGTATATCCATGTCATGACTTACAGTAAATAAATAAGATGTTTAAATAAGATTATGTGCAACAGCTCAATTTTATCTGTGATCACAATGATCAAAAGAGATTTGGATAAGTCATATGGGATAACTACATATTGCTTCATAATAGTGTTATAAATCATTGTAAAGTGTTATAAAGCCTTGTAGTGACCTTTTGAACCCCATTATGCCCACAGGTTATGTTGGACGAGGAGCAGGACCAGATGCTGAGTGCACATGCCGCTGCCCCTAGAACCACCGATGACTACGACTACTCCAACTACCACGACATTGCTGATGTACAGTTGAAGTCTGAAGTTTACATACACCTTAGCCAAATACATTTAAACTCAGTTTTTCCACAATTCCTGACATTTAATCCTAGTAAAAATGCCCTGTTTTAGGCCAGTTAGGATCACCACTTTATTTTAACTTGTTTTGGCTGCAATCCTGGTAACGGGATCGATATGACAACTACCAGTGAAAATAGAGGGCGCCAAATTCAAACTACAGAAATCTCATAATTACAATTCCTAAAACATATTTAGTGTATGTAAAATTCTGACCCACTGGAATTGTGATACAGTGAATTATAAGTGAAATAATCTGTCTGTAAACAATTGTTGGAAAAATTACTTGTGTCATGCACAAAGTAGATGTCTTAACCGACTTGCCAAAACTATAGTTTGCTAACAAGAATTTTGTGGAGTGGTTAAAAAACTAGTTGTAATGACTCCAACCTAAGTATGTAAACTTCCGACTTCAACTGTAAGTACCAACCCATCACACAAGTATCATGGAGAATTGGCCCATTTCACATGATCACTCTGAACTCATACTGAGTGAGACATCATTAATACTGTCATCGTAAGAGTGAGACATCATTAATACTGTCATCGTAAGACCTACCTAAGAATTCTGTAAGCAATGCAAGACACTGTTTTCTGTTGTTGAAACCTACAGTATTTTGGGGAACACCTTATTTGAAGTGTCCTTACATAAGGAGTTCATAAAACATTCAAAAGCAAAACATAAGGATTCATGAAAAGCTTATGTCAACAACCGCAAATTGACAGTAACAACCACTCTCTGTCTCTTTCTCTATCTATCTCATCAGATCTATAGTTTCCAGGACATGCTTGTGGCTGAGAACCCCAATCTGGTCAGCAAGATCGTGATTGGCCAGAGTTACCAGGGACGCTCCCTGAATGTGCTCAAGGTAAGTTCCTGACGAGAGTGGCATGTTTTATCTGCTATGGCCTTGTCATTTTACTAGTACTCTTTACAAGTGAAATGTAGATTTAAAAGTCAGTGAAGGTAGTTTTTTCCTAATCACGGATGAGGCCCTATTTTTTGGTACATGTTACATGTTACATGGTTGTATGTTAAATGTGTATCAAGTTTACAGTATTTGAGTATTGTAGTAGGTGTTCTTTACACCCCCTTCGTCTCTCTTTTCTAGTTCAGTACTGGTGGAACCAACAGACCTGGTATCTGGCTTGACACAGGAATCCATTCCAGAGAATGGATCACTCAAGCTAGCGGCACCTGGTTCGCCAAGAAGGTTTGTCAGTGTTTTCTCCACCACAGTCTTTAAACCTTTCCCCTCTCTTCATCTACACATGTATCACTTTAACCTTCTGTTTCCATATCCAGATTGTGACTGACTACGGTCGTGACGCCGCTCTCACCGCCATCCTGGACAAGATGGACATCTTCCTGGAGATTGTGACCAACCCCGATGGCTACTACTACACCCACAATAGTGTGAGTCTCTCATCACAATAGAAAATTCCCTTACATTTCTAGGTTGATCACAAATGTTGATTACAATGTCATCTCTCCATTTCAATTGACCTCTTCTTTTTTCAGTGATTATTTTACAAGGTCAAAGGGCACATATCAGACTATCAGACAGTTGAACACAACAGCCACTGTCATCCTCTTTGATTACTAACTACATATTACATATGTATGCGTGATCTGAATCTCTATTACCAAATATCATCTATCTAATATTGCTTTCAAAGTGGTTTTAGTGTTGTTTCCTGCTTTGTCATTTGACTTCGTTCTGACATCATCAACTGCTGCTCACAGCTATGCACTAGACAAAACTAAACAAACCATGAGTCACGATGACTGTTTATTTTCCACAGAACCGTATGTGGCGTAAGACCAGGAAGCCCAACCCTGGCTCTTCCTGTGTTGGAACTGACCCCAACCGGAACTGGGATGCTGGTTTTGGAGGTATACTTTTCCTTGTCGCTTGAATGTTCAAACACTTTATATTCAAATACAATAGATTCAGAGGTCACAAATTGAATAAGATACCAAATCTAAAGTTTTTGTCAATTAAAATGGTATCTCCTTGCCCTTGGTGAGATAGTATTTTACTGTTAATGTTTAGTTGGGCACTAATCTTTCTTGACCATTTGTCTCCTCTCTGGTCTTTGGTAGAGCCCGGCTCCAGTGGCAGTCCCTGTTCTGAGACTTACCGCGGACCTGAAGCTCACTCTGAGTCTGAGGTCAAGTCCATTGTGGACTTTGTAAAGTCTCACGGCAACCTGAAGGCCTTCGTGTCCATCCATTCCTACTCCCAGATGCTCCTCTACCCCTACGGTTACACCAGTACCCCCTGCAAGGACCAGAGCGAACTGGTGAGTCTAGCAACCATCAGCTAGTTGTCTTTGACATGTCTAGTAACATCTTGTGGCATTTGTTCCACTAGGGAGTGCCCTGCCAGCATTCTCCACCATATGTGGCCTCACCGGGGGAAGGGTGACGCGAGCATGGTACTTTTACATGACTAGTATTATCTTCTCACAGCACGACCTGGCCATGAAGGCAATCACTGACCTGGCTTCCATGTACGGAACCTCCTACAGATACGGCAGCACCATCAACACCATCTGTAAGTGTCAAACACCAGCTAAACATTTTCACTGCTTTAATGGCTCCCATCCCATTCCATTCCAATGTAGTCCAGCTCATTCTACCAACATGAGTACACCCCATCTGTATCACCTAACCAAGGTTTTTACAATATTCTTATCTTATGGTTTGTATACTGGTACATACTCTGTGAATTAAAAACAGAAACTATGGTCTATTCCCTTCTTTCTTGTCATTCCCAGACCAGGCGAGTGGTACCACTGTTGACTGGACCTACAACCAGGGCATCAAGTACTCCTATACCTTTGAGCTGAGAGACACTGGTCGCTATGGTTTCATCCTGCCAGCCAATCAGATCCTCCCTACTGCCAAGGAGACTTGGCTGGCTCTGATGGCCATCATGGAGCACACCAAGGACAACACCAACTAGAGTAGTGACCATGACAACCTACTGGACACTGTGAATCCATTAAGGTTGTTTACAGGCCACAAACAGAGGAATAAATGTCAACTGTTATACCTGATTTTGTCTTCTATTTCATTTTACTTGAGGTGATGTTGAAATGAAGCAAAGAGAAAGGTTGTTATGGTTGAAGGTCTTAACATGGTCATTATAATGTATTACAACAAAAAAGAACACTAGTCCATAGAGAGTACAGCATTCAATTTCACCATTCTACACTTTTTAAAGTAAGGATAACTATTTTTGTATTCTTCATATTCCCAACTCAAATGATGACATGAACTGCTACTGGACAACTTAGTGATTCCGCCAATGAAAAATGTAAAGTTCATATGTTGTATAATTTTGGGTTGCATAAATTGTTTATGTGTATCTCTCACATAGGGTGCCCATGCTAGAAAACTGGTTATGGTTTTCCCAATGAAAATAAGCACCCTTTTGGGCGTGGGAAATGTGGACATTTCTAGGGAGTGGTGTGCCATATAAAGCAGTTGTGGTGTCTCTCTGTCTCCAAGGCTTGCGGCCTATCAAAGGTTTAAAGACGTTCAGCTTGATTGCCCAGGTCATGTGGTTTAGAAAGGTAATGGGTGTGATTAACCGATCGGAAACACATTTCACCTGGTTGCATGTACATGTATGGTGGTTTGTATTAGTTAGCTTGTTAGATAAACTACAAATAATCGGTGACAGATTTATGTCTTTAAAGGAGACACAAGCAGACCAATTCTGATATTTTGCCCAATTATTGGCAAAAGAACTGGTCTCATTGGTGAAAAGACCAATTACGAGTGGGAAAATATCTGAATTGGGCTGCCTGTGTAAACACAGTCTTTGTTGAATTATTCCTCATCTCCTTTCTTCTTCATGTGAGTATAGAGTATATACTCAAATAGACTCTCTGACTCATTTCTCAAAAAAGGTTGCGGCGACCCTTGGGGGCATAGCTTTTACAGTGTAGGGATACAAACACAGGCGAACTAAGTAAATGGAATGGGAGGATAAAAACTAGACAATCTGGTCCATCCATTTTCATCAAACTTCTGAGAATCTGCTCCACAAATACATACCATCAGTGTTACATCAGAGTCGTTGTGGAAAACAGAACAGAAGGAGAAAACACCTGAAGATAACATCAACTTACAAACCAAAGTAAAAAAGTGCCGGGCAGGGTGTGTGGCTCTGACTGCCTTTACTGTATTAGGTACGATGAAGGTGCTGCTCGTCTTGGTTGCACTGTCTGTGGCCGTTATCGGCAAGGAGACCTTTGAGGGGTGAGTGATCATCAAACAGTACTGAAAAGAAAGCACTTTGTGACAACTGCTGATGTAAAAAGGGCTTTACAAATACATTTGATTGATTGACTGATTGATTGTCTGATTAAGTGATTTCAACTTGTTGTGAACAGCAGTGGTAGCTGAGCAAAGGGTAAAGATATATGATTTGTTGACTGTCATAAATGGATTAAAACACCCTTTTTTTTAATAAGATTCCCCGTCTCTTAATTCTAATTATTAGGGATGATAACATCATTGTTGTAATATCTTTAAAGGCACCAGGTGCTTCGTATCACTGGGAAGGATGAGGTCCAGCACTCTCTCCTGAAGGACATGGCTGAGATGGAACATCTCCAGGTTGGGAATGATAACAGTGATCATCTTATGAGATAATGTGATTTGTGTACTTCTGATAAATACGAATTTCAGAGGAAAACTATCAAGTGTAGAATGATCAGAACAGAACCCCTCAAACTGTACAACCAGTCCATTTTCTATTTTCATCTGCATGTTCCTTTCCTCCTACCTCTCTCCTCTCTCCTCCCTTACCTCTCCCCTCTCCTCCTTCCGCTCTCCTCCCTTCTCTCTCCTCTCCTCCCTCTCCTCCCTCTCCTCTCTCCTCTCTCCTCCCTTACCTCTCCTCTCTCCTCCTTCTGCTCTCCTCCCTTCTCTCTCCTCTCTCCTCTCTCCTCCCTTCTCTCTCCTCTCTCCTCCCTTACCTCTCCTCTCTCCTCCTTCCGCTCTCCTCCCTTCTCTCTCCTCTCTCCTCCCTTACCTCTCCCCTCTCCTCCTTCCGCTCTCCTCCCTTCTCTCTCCTCTCTCCTCTCTCCTCCCTTACCTCTCCCCTCTCCTCCTTCCGCTCTCCTCCCTTCTCTCTCCTCTCTCCTCTCTCCTCCCTTACCTCTCCCCTCTCCTCCTTCCGCTCTCCTCCCTTCTCTCTTCTCTCTCCTCCCTTACCTCTCCCCTCTCCTCTCTCCTCCCTTCTCTCTCCTCTCTCCTCTCTCCTCCCTTACCTCTCCCCTCTCCTCCTTCCGCTCTCCTCCCTTCTCTCTCCTCTCTCCTCCCTTACCTCTCCCCTCTCCTCCTTCTGCTCTCCT
Source organism: Oncorhynchus masou masou (assembly GCF_036934945.1). Lineage (NCBI taxonomy): Eukaryota > Metazoa > Chordata > Actinopteri > Salmoniformes > Salmonidae > Oncorhynchus > Oncorhynchus masou. The sequence continues at coordinate 14,105,629 of NC_088233.1, read as the reverse complement.
CCCTTCTCTCTCCTCTCTCCTCCCTTACCTCTCCCCTCTCCTCCTTCCGCTCTCCTCCCTTCTCTCTCCTCTCTCCTCTCTCCTCTCTCCTCCCTTACCTCTCCCCTCTCCTCCTACCGCTCTGCTCCTACCTCTCTCCTCTCTCCTCTCTCCTCCCTTACCTCTCCCCTCTCCTCCTTCCGCTCTCATCCCTTCTCTCTCCTCTCTCCTCTCTCCTCCCTTACCTCTCCCCTCTCCTCCTTCCGCTCTCCTCCTACCTCTCTCCTCCCTTACCTCTCCCCTCTCCTCCTTCCGCTCTCCTCCTACCTCTCTCCTCTCTCCTCTCTCCTCCCTTACCTCTCCCCTCTCCTCCTTCCGCTCTCCTCCCTTCTCTCTCCTCTCTCCTCCATCCCCTTTCCTCCTTTCTCCTCCATCCTCTTTCCTCCCTTCTCTCTCCTTTCTCCTCCATCCTCTCTCCTCCATCCTCTCTCCTTCCTCTCTCTCCTCTATCCTTCACTCCACTCCCCTCTCTTCTGTCCCAGCTGGATGTGTGGATGGAGCCCATTGACCTCTCCACTCCTATGGACATTAGAGTTCCCTTCACCAGCCTGCAGACCGTCAAGGCCTTCCTGGAGACTGAAGACATCCCGTACTCCATCATGATCAAGGACCTACAGGTGAAGTAGGACACCTTTCTCATCTGGGGAGGAAAGAGAGCTCATCTGCCCCTCTAAAGTCATTGTTATTCTTAAGGTAATAAGTGGACAGACTGTGGTGCCACCAAAGTTATCCCCCTGAAATCTAATCATCGTTGAATGAACCAAGGAGAGTGATCAGCAGTATGAAACCTTTTGCCCCATGTCTCCCAGGTTATGTTGGACGAGGAGAAGGAGCAGAGGCTGAGTGCTGCACGTGCCACTGAGCCCAGAACCACAGATGACTACAACTACACCAACTACCACAACGGGGATGAGGTTAGTACCCAATCACACAGCCAAGACCACCTGTTCTTGCTTATCAGCTATTATAACGTCTGTCATAACACTGTTATAACAATGATATGAGCCCTGTTTTAAAACTCCAGTCCTCAGAGCTATTTGGTTCAAATTAAAGATGATTTCTCTATCTCTCCAGATCTACAGTTTTCAGGACATGCTGGTGGCTGAGAACCCCAAACTGGTCAGCAAGATCGTGATTGGACAGAGCTATGAGGGCCGCCCTCTGAATGTGCTCAAAGTAAGTCATCCTTTTTCAATACTTTTTTGGTGTTTGAAGATTATCATGGATTTTCTTTGCACCTGATAAAGTTAATGCTCCCCTTATCTCTCATATAGTTTAGCACTGGTGGCACCAACCGTCGTGGCATCTGGATTAACACTGGAATCCACTCCAGAGAATGGATCACTCAGGCTAGTGGCACCTGGTTCGCCAAGAAGGTGATCAACTTCTAGTCTCATTCTTTCCAGTCAGAGCCCCTGGGTTGGATTCCCCAACATGCTCATGAGTCACAATGCAAACTCCTGTTTTCTGCTAAGAATAGCAATTATAGTGTAATGAAGGCTATAGGGCCATTAGAAAAAATGCGTTATGAAGGCTCGGGGGTCATTACAGTATATTTGCTATGCTTAAAAGCAAACTGGAGTTTGGCTTGTGACTCATGTAGAGGAATCCAACCCCAGGGATCATGCAGGGAGTCAAGTCTCGTCATACCCATCACAGGCAATTCCGGTTCTGAATACCCACTGGGACGTTCCTACTCCCACAGGTTGCTGAATTGGCCCCCTTGAGCCCAGGTATTCTCTGTTCAGTATGATAATGTGCATAGATATTTCTGTTTCAATGACCACCAGATTGTGACTGACTACGGACGTGACGCTGCACTCACTGCCATTCTGGACAACATGGACATCTTCCTGGAGATTGTGACCAACCCAGATGGCTACAACTACAGCCACAAAACTGTGAGTTCCGAACAGTAATTATTTTTTTTTAAATTAATAATCAATCCACCAATCCTCTGTAATGGCAGATATGATGCTTCATTCATTCATTGTGTCAGTCAGAGTGAATGCGCATGGATACTTACCAAACCATTGAATATGTTGACCTTTTATGTTCCACAGAACCGTATGTGGCGTAAGACCAGGAAGCCCAACCCTGGCTCTTCCTGTGTTGGAACTGACCCCAACAGGAACTGGGATTCTGGTTTTGGAAGTAAGCTATGTCTTCTATCGGCTTCTTGAATGATGCTTGACATAAATTGTCCACGATACAGGTTGCCTTACGACAGCCTTTCCCCAAACCCGATCCTGGGGAGCCCAAGGGGTATACATTTAGTTTTTTGACCTAGCAAAACACAACTGATTCAAATGATCAACTCATCATCAAGCTTTGATTATCTGAAACAGCTGTGTAGTGTAAGGGCCAAAAAACGAAATGTGCACTCCTTGGGATCCCCAGGATTCTACCTTATTTAATTGTCAGGCTTAAATACAGTTTTTTTGTTGTTGAGAAAATGATCTCCTCCCCTATGGTGACTTACAGTTTAAAGGAAGTGTGTCAATGTTGTGATGGGACTGTCCCTGGTCTGATGTTGGTTGTATTCCACTCTTCTTCCCTAGCCGCTGGCTCTAGCGGTAACCCCTGCGATCAGACTTACCGTGGGCCCAAGGCTCACTCAGAGTCTGAGGTCAAGTCCATCGTGGACTTTGTCAAGTCTCATGGCAACCTGAAGGCCTTCATCGACATCCACAGCTACTCCCAGAGGCTCATGTACCCCTACGGCTACACTGCAACCCCTTGCAACGACCAGAGAGAACTGGTGAGTCTGGCAGAGACAGGCTTCCTGCCTTCCCTTGGCCCTTAGCCATGTCTCAGTCATCTGTATGTGAGCTAATAATGCACTTTTATATAATCAAACAGGGTACAACTGGTTTTGCTTAAGGCCTTTGAAAGGTCAATTTAAGGTCAAGTTCAGTGTACACAAAAAGGAAACGTTTTGCCATCGAAAATAAATTGTCAAAAGCTGTACAGATCTCTTGATGTTATTTTACATTTCACCCATAGCACGACTTGGCTAGGAAGGCCATCACTGGCCTGGCGAGCCTGTACGGAACCTCCTTCAGATACGGCAGCGTCATGACCACCATATGTAAGTGACGGGCCACTCACTTTCACTAAGTCACTGAAAATACATGAAAGGCTACATCTTAGGCTCAATACAGCCACAAGGTCTAGTACAGGAACAACGTATACAAATAATGTGCTTATCTTCCACTAGACCGAGCCAGTGGCATCAGTATTGACTGGTCCTACAACCAGGGCATCAAGTACTCCTACACCTTCGAGCTGAGAGACACCGGTCGCTATGGTTTCATCCTGCCAGCCAATCAGATCATCCCTACTGCCAAGGAGGCTTGGCTAGCTCTGATGGCCATCATGGAGCACACCAAGGACAACACCAACTAGAGGGGTCACCATGACAACTACAGTATACTGTCCAGATTAACCAATTGTATATCTCTCTTTGATATGGTCATGTGAATGCCTGTGTAAAACAAAGTTCTGTCTGTACTGTTGTAGATATACAGTATCTAGCTCAAGCTGATGATACCATCCAGTCCACAAGACTGCACTAGAAATCACGTCAGTAAAATGCTCAAAAAATGACCAGTTCACTCACATCAGAATATACATTGTGCGTTTTATTTAATATACAAAAACTAAACTGAGACCAACCAGTTTAATGGATGGAGCGTAATGACGGACAGTTAATGTGTTCATTGTCAGGAGTAGAAACGACAGTTGTCTTGCATCTGATATACACAAACAGGCCAGACGTCAGCCTCAAAGGTATTGTACTCCTCCAAAGACCACGTTTTACAGTAAATGCACAAGACCCTGCAATTTATCTTCACCCCAAAAATCACTGACAAAGAAAATACAACAAAGTTCACAACCTCAAAGCACAAATACTGTTTCACATTTATCGCACGTATGAAGATGTTCTCCTCGGGGTAACCATGACTACCATCCCATAATGCCCTACTCCACCATGATGATGTTTCATCATAGGCTGCATGACATCACCAAATCTTATGAGAACAGACACAAACATGCAGCGCTTCTGAGCATCTCACTCCATATATCACAATATTCCAGGAGAAAGTTCCCCTTAGAGAAAATATCACATAAAAAAATATTACATTTCACCTCTTAAAATAGAGAATGCCCTCGAACAACAATCATCACCTCTGGTTATTTGTAATGTACAACAAAGCATATGGGATATCATTTTAGTACCCTGCTACCAAGTGAAATGACCTTAAGTTAATGAGGGTTGATGGAGATGGACACGATCAATGGCTGACTGGTTTTTATCAATGACAGGAATCACACACAGAGACAGTCAGAGAGTGAACTGAAGTCATTTTAGGAAAACAACATCTGCGAGTTTGATAATTGAGTGCAAGGCAAATACATAAATTATCATCTTACGATCACTGATGACATTTTTTTATATTCATTGTGCAACAAATTCAAAATCAACACACCAATTCCTATTATCCTACAATAAAGCAGATTTGGGCCCCTGAGGACAACAGTTGGGTATCCCTGGGGGAGGGAAGGGGGATTGGTGGGTGGCCCTTTCACATAGGGGCACATGGGGGGTGGTAGTGAAATAAGACTTTATTTGGGTTAAGGGTTATTTCCACGGTCGGCTGCTCTGGGATCTGGCGGATTCAGAGCCGGCTAAAGAGGAAGTGTGTAGACTCCGAGCGCTGGATGCTTTGGACTGGGCACTGCTGGTGGACATGCGGCTGCTGAACCGGCCTAGAAAACACACACACAAAGACAGTCACATCTCTAAAAAGAAACATGCTTTCAGGAAATTATTCTCTACGTCATTGTCAAGGGTGGCCAACCCTTTGAGCTAATGGGGTGTTTAGGGCTGGAACAAACAGCCAGCTGGCTCCAGGCATAAGCGGTCGATAGGAATAGTAGAATAGACCAGGTGCAATTTTGGAATGTGTTTGTGGATCATACAGCAGTTTTTCTTGTTATGTCAGTCACTGACAGTCACTAAATTAGCCAATTTTTAGATTGGTAGTTAGCTGACTAGACTATCTAAATGCAGGACAGTGCCCTGCCCTCAGGGGCCCCCTGTTGATTTTGTTAGTCATTGTCATTCATATACCATATTACATGGCATAATTCATGGCAAAACGTGTAGAATTGCAGGAAATTATCTTTAAATTTTACATTTCTATTCACCATCAAGAGGGGGGCCACTAAAATGTTGCACAAGGTGTGTGTGTGGGAGGGGTGCTACCAAAAGTCCATCCCAGCTGTTTGCTTTTTCTACATGTTATCACCATCTACTGGTAGGTTGTTGTTACTACCCAAAGCAACAGATCAGGGAGTGATGCTTTCCTGTTGGAGTCAGTTAGCTGTTGGCATAGCCTTCCCGTTGGAGTCTTAACGGTCTTTTCTGTGAGCCTGTTAGCTGTTAAATGTGCCTTACTGTTGGTGTCCGAGGGAACGAGCATCTCCTCCAAGTGTGCCTGGATGTTGGCCATGTCGTCTGAGGTGAACCTCCACTTCCTATCGGCTGGCATGAAAACCTGTCTGTGGGTGTAGCGCTTCCTGCCCGCTGTCACCTTGGGAGACGGGAGGCACGACGCCGGGATGGTGCCTGTTGTCATCCCCTCTGGAAACTTCTGCGCAATCACCTTCAGGCCTGGGGGGGGCGGTGGAGTGTGACATTGCACTGATTCCAAAGCTTCCACTTGAGCTATTACTTGCCCACAATACAACATCAACTGACCTCCAGATAGCATGAAGAGGTTCTGGAAGCCCCGTTCACACATTGCAGTGGCTGCCTGGGCAGCTATCCTCTCATCCTCATCATATACGATGATGATCTTACCAGAAACATTTTTCTACATCAAGTCAAGATTAATGGGATCACAGTACAACAGTGAAGCAAACAAATGGATATTCAAACATGTACAGTATATGGATATTTTACTAGTGTGTTTTGGCCCATTTCAGATTGCCCGGTAATGCGAGTTATGAAATAATAATACAGTTATTTGTTTTGGTGGAAGGATACATAATCCAGCACCTCCTTGGTGTAGGGATTCATTGTTCTTGAGAGGGTTGCGATGGGGTAACTGTATGCTGAGGGAAAAAAATGTGAGATGTCACAAATACGTACAGTATTACATTGGAGTGAAGAGCCGAAAACAATACCATCCAGGACAAACAGTTAATATCCTGTCCTATACGTTTCATAACTACTGCCACCATTTGCAACTCTGGTTACCAAGTTCTGGCCAATATAATTTCAATTCTAAAGATGATATCATGAAATAGCAATCCTGATGGTGGATATAATTTTCATTTCAGATATACTATGCATTTACAAAGCCTCAGGTGGGGTAAGGCTCAGAATTCCATTAATTATATTTATAGTGTCTGAAATCTATTCATTCTATGTCTGGAATTAGATTTCTATTCATTGTACTTCTATGGTCCCCCTACCGCTGATGATGTGACACTGGTCGTACTGCTCTCTGTCCCTGACGTCCAGCAGCAGGTAGGGACAGTCTGGGTAGGGTCCATCTGGAAGCCGAGGGCTGGACACGGTTGTCAGAGTCACTGTCTTCTGACCGTTCTTATCCAGATCCAGCTCTCCCACCCCGCTTATTACACTGTAGTGAGAGTCAAAAGTGACAGGGTATACACGGGTCAGGGACACTTTCTGTATGTGAAAAAACACCAACATTCCAACTCAAAATATTATGAGTATATTGTGAATGACATCATTTTCATTCTATAATATCTGTGACATTGCAATCATCAGTTACAGTATTCCAAATGGAACTGAGCTCAACTCTGTACAATCCCAGCTCTGTCACTTTAGCCAGGCTGTGGAGGTTTAGCTTGCCAGTGAAGGTGATCTAATGCCATGGTTTTAGGGAGGCCCCAGGGAGGCGATAGAGTTACAACCTTCTGTTCTTGTGAGGGGGCAACGGAGCTTGGACCCTAGGGAAAAAGCTGCTATCAAATATCGTACACAATGAAGGGGTAGGAGGGTTGCCGAGGGGGAGAGAACTCTGCTGGGATATTCAGATAGATCTGTGGGTTGAATGCTGAGAGGGATACAGCTGTGCCTGGGGTTATGGGTTGTGGTTTTGTATGTGGGCTTTGAGTGAGAGTACACATCAGTGGAAGTTATTGAGAACAGGTGTGTCATTGGTAGGGAAAATGGAAAATCCTGGTGTGTGTGTGATGCTGTTCAAAGTAGGGTGCTGGGTGTTACCTTTGAAGTGTCGACCTGGGGGAGTAGCCAGCGTCCCCTGCGTCATTGTTGTTGTCGAAGAACTGAGCGGGTGTGGGCGTAGGCAGGGGGGAACCGTTGGTCTGCTCAGACAGACGCTCCATGTCGGCTTCAGGTGGAAATAAAGCATAGTGATGTTGCTGTACAGTTACAGTACTGCCTCAATGTTCATTCAAATCAACGCTGAAGGCAACTGCAGGAAGGGCCTAAAAATTGTCAAAGACTCCAGTCACAGACTGTTCTCTCTGCTACCGCATGGTAAGCGGTACCAGTGCACCAAGTCTGGAACCCAAAGGATCCCGAACAGCTTCTATCCCCAAATAGGACTGCTAAAGAGCTAATCAAAATGGTTACCCGCTGCTACTACGGTCTATTATTTATCCTGTTGCCTAGTCATTTTAACCCTACCCATATGCGCATAGCTACCTCAATGACCTCGTACCCTTGCACATTGACTTGGTAGTAGTACTCCCTGTATATAGCCATGTTATTCATTATTCACTGTGCATTTACTCCTCATGTCACTATTTCCATTTTATATATTTAACACTGCATTGTTGAAAAAGGACACGCAAGTAAGCATTTCACTGTTAGTCTACACCTATTGTTTACGAAGAACATTTTGATTTGACTCAAGAGTTGATGGGAATTCTCAGTTCATTTAAAATGTAAACTGGGACTCCAGATCAAATCGATAATGGTACAAAACATCAATAGCGCCCTTTTGTCCCCCCCAAAATATTCTTACCTTCCAGCCTTGGTGTTTCTCCATCACTCACACTTTCATTCAGGTCCGAAACCGATGCTACCTGAATTACCTGATTTAAAAACATTATAAGATAAAGTGATTGAAGAACATGTAGGCTACTTCCATGAAAACAAAAAAGCAGATAAAAAGCAGATGTAACAGAATAAAAAACATGTCTTTGCCATCACTAACGTAATAATGTTTCACTCACCAACTGTGCAAATGTTGTAACTTTAAGCCTTTTGAAGAGTTCATCCTTTCTGTATCTGTAATCTAATCAAATACATGTTCAGTTTCTCTCAAAATAATGAGAGCAAAAGACATGGAGAAACCCTGGGGATGTTCTCTTACAACTATCCTACAAGTACCAAGTCAATCTCAGGCCCCTCACCAGTATTCTCTCTTACAACTATCCTACAAGTATCAAGTCAATCTCAGGCCCCTCACCAGTATTCTCTCTTACAACTATCCTACAAGTATCAAGTCAATCTCAGGCCCCTCACCAGTATTCTCTCTTACAACTATCCTACAAGTATCAAGTCAATCTCAGGCCCCTCACCAGTATATCTCACCTGGGTCATGCATGTCAACCCTTTGTTCATCCTCCCCTTGTCCCAACATATCACTAAATATCAACTCCACTGTGTCCATCTCTATAACATTACAGCTCTGGGGGAGATGGTAAGACACCTGTGCTCAATACTGGCTGCTCAGCCCTCTTAACATTGGCATTGGCAAAAATGTGACCTGACTATCACACCATCCTCTGTCTCTGTTGGCACCCGCACAATGTAGCCTAATACCTCCTATTTCAGACCTGACAGATAAATTATTGTGAACAACACAATCGCCCACTGCCGAATGAAGGAATCAGTGTTGGTTATCCCTGAGAAATCAGAAAAGCCAGAAACAAAATGGCCACAACAGACAAAGTGCTTATTCTCTCAGATAGCCCCAGTCACCAGGTTGTAAAATATCAGCAGGACATGGCTTCTCCGGGTTACCCATGAAAGTGAATGAAGTAAAACACCAAACAGAATGTGATAGTGGACCACAACTGTTCTTTAAAGACAGGCTACTTGAGTTGAGGGGGGGTACAACTCAGCATTTTCTAACACTGTCCACTACTCCTTTTTTTTGTAATAGGGACAAAATGCAGGTACACCTGTTTGGCAATATTGAACAGGAGCTAAAAACCAATTGTGACAGTCATGTTGTAGATTTCAGCCAATACAAGCCAAATGAGGCCCCCTGTGCCTTGTTGAGAAATCTCACCTCTCAAGAGACCCACCGGACAAAGAAATAATTTCAATGTCTAGTTTTGATTAACATTTGATTGAGTTGTCAACTAACTTGAATTAAAGATAAAATTAACAAAACATTTCACCATGTCAATGGATTTAGGTTAAAAGTTGGCTGTTAAAAAGACCCCTACGTTGATTACTTTTTGCAAATCCAAATCAGTTTCCATGTTGATTCATGTTCATGTTGATTTGTTTTGTGTAAAGTCGGGCCTTTCTTGGTTTGCTGAAATGCAAACTTTTTAATAAAACGTTTGTGAAATACAACCATTGCCTGTTTCAACATTTTCGTTGCTCTAATATGGCACCAAAACTTGTGATAAAAAAGTATGGATTACCAGAAACAAAGAAAGGCCCGACTTTACTCAGGACAAACATAGGAACACGGTAAGATTTTAAATGTTTACAAGTATCGACTGACAGCGGCTCGATGTAGTTGGAACTCCAGTCCGCCCACACTTGTTGCCACTCAACTCCCTTTTAATTGTACATTTTAATTTGATTTAACAAGGCAAGTCAGTTAAGAACAAATTCTTATTTACAATGACGGCCTACCCCGGCCAAACCCTCCCCTAACTCAGACAACGCTGGGCCAATTATGCGCCTCCCTATGGCACTCCCAATCACGGCCAGTTGTGATACAACCCAGGATCGAACCAGGGTGACGTATCTAGTACTGCGATGCAGTGACTTAGACCGCTGCACCACTCGGAAGTTAAGATTTCTTAACCGCCCTGACCCAATCTCAAAAGTCTGTAATGAAATGTAACTTACTTTTCTTTATCTCCTCCAGCCTCTCCACATACTTCGTCAGGCTGCATCCTTTCAAATGACAATAGGTTACACAACATTGAAGATAAGCAAAGATTATGTATACATCAATACGATCTACATATAAATGTCAATAAATATGATGCATCTGAGTCCTTTGGCACTGGTAGCCAATGCTAGAACACTTGAATAACCTGAGTTGTGGCATAATACCTGTGTCAAGCCTTGTCCTCACATGTTGATATTTGGGGTTCTGAGGTATTCTCCTTTTCATGTACTGTGAGATGGGGAATACACAAACATTTGTGATTTGCTGTGTTGTCATGGTAGCTACTTCTTTTTTTTACCAAGCTGTTGAAAACATTAAGCACATTACATTACCCATTGAGATAGGCTCACTGGAGAAATCCTACATAAAGGCCTAACTAACTCTAGTTAGCAATGTCTGCCACTGGACAAAGCAGCCCTTTCAGCAGCTGAACTGTTCTGTTATAGTCATACCAAATATTCCTTGTTTTATCCGTGGTCATACCCTTCCATGTTTAGTACATGTTTATGGAAGGTGTCTGTCAAGTCAACCCAGGAAATTAGCTAACATAAGCTCATTAAAAATACACGTTTTGGAAGCATAACATGCTAACGTTAGCTAGCTACAGTAGTTAGCTAATTTGATGACCGAAGATCTAACGTTAGCTAGCTATGATGGCTAAAATAGTTACGTAACGTTTTCCTCAATCAACTAATTTAACTAGCTAATATCGTTACAAACAGCAGAAGGGGTTAACGTTACTGCTCAACAGAAACACTGTTGGCTTGGCAATGCCTTGATAGCTAACAGCACCATTTCCACCCACCAACCTGGGCTGTTACATGTACCACTCGCTAAAAACTATAGCTTGCTATATTTACCTCCGTGTTGCCGATACTGCTCTTTGTCGACATATTTTCAAACGGAATAGAGAAAAACCAGACCCAAAGTTCCAAGTTTAACAAACTTGGCGCTGATTGAGCCGAGAGCAACCATTGACCAATCAATGACGCTGTTTTAACGATGTCGGTTTCTACCGTTCCACAGTTTGATGTAGTTGCGTAGCAGCAGAATACGCTTAACTCCTCCCTGGTTGTTTCTTTTTCTCGCGGCTGTTGCTCTAGCAAATGTGCGGCATGTCTCTCCAAAATATAGAGTTGCTCGTTCTTATTACAGCTCAGTGGTTGCTAGTAGCAATTAACTAACAACAACTTCACTCACATTTAGCTGATTTAACCAAGGCTTCTGTGGAATTGATTAAGGTGAACTGCATGAGCCAACGCCGTGATTGTATGTTGATAAAAGTTGTGTGATTAGCGTATCGGCGCTCGACTAGCAAAGTCTGAGGAATTGGGCGTGCACTATGTTTTTCACTTTGACTGGCATACAGATGGAAGTCATGAGTTGGATGCACCAACTTTCCCCGCTAATCTTTCAAAAATCAAATGCACCGCAAATGTAAGGATTATCGTAATCAATGCATTAAATGGCATCAGTTATGGTAAGTGTGCTGCTTACTTTGGTATTATATCGGTGGCGCGAGCTAACTAAAGCTTGACTCCCCTTCCGATAAGCATGCTAGCTAGTTATCTGAAAGGTAGTTAGCTAATAGGATTTAACTAGCTGTCTAGTGTCTTATCTTGGTTGTTGGATAGGCAGTATTGTCATGTCATCAGCCGAGTTTATCCAGAGCTTTAATTAGAAATTACTCAGTTACTTGCAATAGCTAATTAATTTGGCTACCATTTGGAAAGAATACTGATTGTCTGTAATGCATAACTAATTAAAGTGAAGTCGCATTCGAAGTAATTTCCTTCAACCTAAAGCATGCAACCTAACTAGTACATTTAGCTAACACAATTGTAGTGGTATAGTATGGCATTCAATGTTTTCTCATACTTGGCAACTTTGGCATGCCAGCCATACCTGACCCTGTGGTGACCCTCTGTCATTGCAGGAGGACCCCACCCTCGAGCGACACTTCAAGGGCCACAAAGATGCTGTCACTTGTGCAGACTTCAATTCCAAACACAAACAGCTGGGTATAGATCCACAACACACCACAAATCCCTATTGCATCATGTCTTTACTTAGCCTACTAACCAGTCTGTTTCTGCTCCCTTACCAGCTCCTTATTGAATTGTCATGTTTGGCTTCACAAAGAGTTGGCAAGAACAGAAACAGAGCTGGGACCAGGCTCGCCTTAACTATCTGGAAATATATATAATTTATTCTCATCTCATCATGTTCATTGTGTTTCCATCCATGTTCCTCTCAGCCTCAGGGTCTGCAGATAAGACCCTGATGATTTGGAATCTGAACCCTAAGGCCAGGGCGTTCCGTTTTTTTGGACACAAAGATGTCATCACAGGGGTCCAGTTCTCCCCTGCAGGAGATCTGGTCGTCTCTGCATCCCAGGACAAGACTGTACGGCTGTGGACGCCCAGCATGTGAGTGGAGAGAGAAGCACCTGATATCCCGGGGATCGAACTCACTATCCTGGTGTTGCAAGAGCCATGTTCTACCAACTGAGCAACAGAGGACCACACCCACACCTGGCTTTAGATGCCACATTCATGCAGTCTCTGACAGTTGTCATTAGGATCGCAACAACCTTTAGCTAGTACCTAGACCAGCCAACTTCATTGACATTTGAACAACCTGAGATATTGTATTCTGTAGCTAGTGCCTACCTAACTTTAATGTCTCCTCGCACAGCATTGAACATTACCTACTAGATTCACCTTAGTGCATTGCTTTTAGATGTTTGTTTCCCTCTCTGAGCACTTCTCTTTCTTTCTTGTGTGTTCTTCAGTAAAGGAGAGTCGATGGTGTTCAAAGCCCACACGGCTACAGTACGCAGTGTCAGCTTTTCTCACGACGGCCAGAGGCTAGTGACTGCGTCAGACGACAAGTCTGTCAAGGTGTGGAGTGTCCACAGACAACGCTTTGTCTACTCACTCAACCAGCACACCAACTGGGTCCGCTGCGCCAGGTACTGAACCAACAACTGTCTGTGTGTTTGTGGTTGGTTTACACAATAAAGTAGGGCTATAATGATTCATCGATATGCATCGGTCTGCGAGACCCCATACTGACCTAAATGTAGCATTCATTGGTCAGAAAATCGACTCAAACGTTATGAATTTTCAGTTCACTGAAGTGTTTTTAGCAGCCTCTCAATGTTAGTGGTGGCTGTTTAACAGTCTGATGGCCTTGATGGCCTTTTTCAGTCTCTTTGTCCCAGCTTTGATGCACCTGTACTGACCTTGCCTTTTAGATTGTAGCGGGGTGAACAGGCAGTGGCTCGGGTGGTTGTTGTCGTTGATGATCTGTTTGGCCTTCCTGTGACATCGGGTGCGATAGGTGTCCTAGAGGGCAGGTAGTTTGCCCCCGGTGATGCGTTGTGCAGACCGCACCACCCTCTGGAGAACCCTGCATTTATGGGCGGTGCAGTTGCCATACCAGGCGGTGATGCAGCCTGACAGGATGCTCTCAATTGTGCATCTGTAAAAGTTTGAGGGTTTTTGATGACAAGCCAAATTTCTTCATCCTCCTGAGGTTGAAGAGGCACTTCTGTGCCTTCTTCACTACACTGTCTGTGGGGGTGGACCATTTCAGATTGTCTGTGAGGTGTAAGTTGAGGAACTTCAGCTCCGCTGCTTTCCCGTTGATGTGGATTGGGGGGTGCGCCCTCTGCTGTTTCCCGAAGTCCATGATCATCTCCTTTGTTCTGTTGATGTTGAGTGAGAGACAAAAAGCAAACATTGCCCCCCTTCCACTAACTTTTAATGGGGTGGTTTGCTGCCCAGTATCCTTTATGGCTCAGCTTAGGTGCCTACATACATAAATATAATATATACACACACACAGGTGAGCTTGGACATCTGCATAGATTTGTTCCTCAAACTGAAACGTATGGTATCGGAGCCCCATGTGTCTAGATGTGTATCAAATCGTCTTGAAAGGGAAAGATGCACATCTCTTCCAGAAAGTTTATGTATGTAACTTTAAGTGATGCGGCCACACTGGGATTTGAACCCTGCAGTCCCTAAAGGGGGAAACAGATTGGATATTTTCCATATTCCAAAAATGTTGCTCACCAAATGTTTGCTGCAGTGGGACAACATAGAACCATGAGAACTAGTCATGATACTCAGTCATGGTACTAAAAGTGCTGAAAACATATTGGTTCTTTATTTAAGAAGATGGTGAACAAGCTATGAAGGACAAATACTGCGAGTTTTGGTGCAGGTACAACCAACTAGCACAAAATTAATATTGCAATATTGTCAAACTATATGATATACCCTCATAATATCCCGATATGTAACTGATTCAATATAATTTTTTCTCCTCCATCACAACTGATGAAGATTGTGTCTGTCTGCGCTGTAACTGTTTTGTCATTTAGGTTTTCTCCTGACGGCCGTCTAATTGCCTCCTGTGGTGACGACCGCACAGTGCGACTGTGGGACACCTCCTCCAAACAGTGCATCAATTGCTTTACAGAGTATGGAGGGTAAGAAATATACTTATGTTATATATTTGAAGGCTATACTAAACCTGTCATTGATTTATTTGGCATTTGTAATAAAATAAATTCAGTTTATATTGATGTAACATGACTGTCTGTCGGGGGTGAGGGGAGTCTAACCATTTTCAAGGGTTTTCTACATGACCACTTGGTGGTGTTGTTGTATTGCATTTTATATTTGGAACCACCTAACATGGTTGACACCTTTAAGTAGTAGCCTATTCCCTCCGCCTTCCTAGATCAGCAACATTTGTAGACTTCAACACCAGTGGCACCTGCATAGCATCCTCAGGAGCAGACAACACGCTGAAGATCTGGGACATACGGACAAACAAACTGCTCCAGCATTACCAAGGTAACAAGCTTTTAAAAGGCTTAAGAATTCTACTGAATGACAGCCTGGTTGCCAAACATTTTTCTATTTTAGAGTGTACTTTACTAGAAACACACCTGGCAACCAATCTTCCTGTATTAGAGAGGCCAGGTTCAATGTCTGCACACACAAATCTCTGTTTTTGGTATCAGTCCACAGTGCAGGGATCAATTGCTTTTCCTTCCACCCGTCTGGAAACTATATGATCAGTGGCTCCAGTGACAGCACAGTGAAGATCCTGGACCTGCTGGAGGGACGCCTCATCTACACCCTCCACGGACACAAGGTAATGCTTAGGCCACACTTAGGACCACGCTAAGGCTGTTCTTTATGCTACAGTATGTGGACACGCCCATCTGAAAAGAACAAGAAGGCCCGTACACTGTTTATGCTCCCAATTCACCTCTTTAGTCACTACGTTTCGATCCGAAACGGATCTTCATCAGGTCAAACGGACTGCGTGCTCACATCCCCAAATATACGCTTTTGACCTCACATGACCATTACGCACATGACGCATGGTTGGTGTGGAAACAATGCAATTCACTTTTGCACATAGTCAATCTATAATTAATCACACAGGTACATATGGTCATATGGGTCCAAGTTTAAACCAAGACAACAGTTTAAAAAAACAACAACCCAAAACTAGATTACCCCGGAAGCTCGATACCAGTGTACTGCTCTCAGAGAGCTGATATTGTGATGAGCCTCCATGATTATGCACAGGCTTTCTCTAATTAAGAGTCCTGATTTAGAGGTCGACTGATTAATCGGAATGGCCGTTGAATTAGGGACGATTTCAAGTTTTCATAACAATCGGTAATCTGCATTTTTGGACACCGATCATGGCCGATTGCACTCCACGAGGAGACTGTGTGGCAGGCTGACTACCTGTTATGAGGAGACTGTGTGGCAGGCTGACTACCTGTTATGAGGAGACTGCGTGGCAGGCTGACTACCTGTTATGAGGAGACTGTGTGGCAGGCTGACTACCTGTTATGAGGAGACTGCGTGGCAGGCTGACTACCTGTTATGAGGAGACTGTGTGGCAGGCTGACTACCTGTTATGAGGAGACTGTGGCAGGCTGACTACCTGTTATGAGGAGACTGTGTGGCAGGCTGACTACCTGTTATGAGGAGACTGTGTGGCAGGCTGACTACCTGTTATGAGGAGACTGTGTGGCAGGCTGACTACCTGTTATGAGGAGACTGTGGCAGGCTGACTACCTGTTATGAGGAGACTGCGTGGCAGGCTGACTACCTGTTATGAGGAGACTGCGTGGCAGGCTGACTACCTGTTATGAGGAGACTGCGTGGCAGGCTGACTACCTGTTATGAGGAGACTGTGTGGCAGGCTGACTACCTGTTATGAGGAGACTGTGTGGCAGGCTGACTACCTGTTATGAGGAGACTGTGTGGCAGGCTGACTACCTGTTATGAGGAGACTGCGTGGCAGGCTGACTACCTGTTATGAGGAGACTGCGTGGCAGGCTGACTACCTGTTATGAGGAGACTGTGTGGCAGGCTGACTACCTGTTATGAGGAGACTGCGTGGCAGGCTGACTACCTGTTATGAGGAGACTGCGTGGCAGGCTGACTACCTGTTATGAGGAGACTGCGTGGCAGGCTGACTACCTGTTATGAGGAGACTGCGTGGCAGGCTGACTACCTGTTATGAGGAGACTGTGTGGCAGGCTGACTACCTGTTACTCAGTGCAGCAAGGAGCCAAGGTAAGGTGCTAGCTAGCATTAAACGTATCTTATAAAAAACAATCAATCTTAACATAATCACTAGTTAACTACACATGGTTGATGATATTACTAGTTTATCTTGCTTGTCTTGCGTTGCATATAATTGATGCGGTGCCTGTTAATTTATCATTGAATCACAGCCTACTTCGCAAAACGGGTGATTTAACAAGCGCATTTGCGAAAATGGCACTGTCGTTGCACCAGTGTGTACCTAACCATAAACACCATTCTTAAAATCAATACACAAGTATATATTTTTAAACCTGCATATTTAGTTAATATTGCCTGCTTACTTGAATTTCTTTTAACTAGGGAAATTGTCACTTCTTTTGCGTTCTATGGAACAGTCAGGGTATATGCAGCAGTTTGGGCCGCCTGGCTCGTTGCGAACTCTGTGAAGACCATTTCTTCCTAACAAAGACAGCCAACTTCGCCAAACTGGATGATTTAACAAAAGCGCATTTGCGAAAAAAGCACAATCGTTGCATGAATGTACCTAACCATAAAAATCAATGCCTTTCTTAAAATCAATACGCAGAAGTATATATTTAGTTAAAAGAAATTCATGTTAGCAGGCGATATTAAACTAGGGAAATTGTGTCTCTTCTCTTGCGTTCTGTGTAACAGGGTCAGGGTATATGCAACAGTTTGGGCTGCCTGGCTTGTTGCGAACTAATTTGCCAGAATTTTACATAATTATGACATAACATTGAAGGTTGTGCAATGTAACAGCAATACTTAGACTTATGGATGCTACCCGTTAGATAAAATACGGAACGGTTCTGTATTTCACTGAAAGAATAAACCATTTTATTTTCGAAATTATAGTTTCCGGATTTGAACATATTAATCACCTAAGGCTTGTATTTCTGTGTGTTATTATAATTAAGTCTATGATTTGATAGAGTAGTCTGACTGAGCGATGGTAGGCAGCAGCAGGCTCGTAAGCATTCATTCAAACAGAACTTTACTGGGTTAGACAGCAGCTCTTCGCTGTGCTTCAAGCATTGCGCTGTTTATGACTTCAAGCCTATCATCTCCCGAGATTATGCTGGTGGAGCCGATGTGTTCCTGGTTCGAGCCCAGGTAGGAGCGAGGAGAGGGACGGAAGCTATACTGTTACACTGGCAATACTAAAGTACCTATTAGAACATCCAATAGTGAAAGGTATGTGAAATATAAATGGCATAGAGAGAAAGTCCTATAATTACGACAACCTGAAACTTCTTACCTGGGAATATTGAAGACTCGTGTTTAAAGGAACCACCAGCTTTCATATGTTCTCATGTTCTGAGCAAGGAACTTAAACGGTAGCTGTTTTACATGGCACATATTGCACTTTTACTTTCTTCGCCAACAGTTTGTTTTTGCATTATTTTAACCAAATTGAACATGTTTCATTATTTATTTGAGACTAAATAGATTTTATTGATGTATTATATTAAGTTAAAATAATTGTTCATTGTTCATTCAGTATTGTTGTAATTGTCATTATTACAAAAATAAAATAAAATATATATATATATAAAAATCGTCGGATTAATCAGTATCGGCTTTTTTGGGGGGGCGTTGAAAAATCATAATCGGTCAACCTCTAGTCCTGATTTTACTCCTTGTTTTGCTATCCTTGTTTTCAGAGCTTATTTAGTTTTTCCTATATAGCATAGACCACAAATACACTTGATCCTTCTGTGGAACACGGAATGATGCCAAATATAATTCTTGACGACCAATGCTTTATGTGCATCAGTGATTTAATTAAAGTGAATTGTTTCCACAACCACCATGTGTTGTGTGTGTAATGGTCATGTGAGGTGGGCTGTGAGCACTCGACCTGACAAAGATCCGGAAATGTAGTCAGTAAAGCAATGAATGGGGAGCGTATACGGTGTGCAAGTCTTCCTGTTCTTTACTGGCATTCTTTATTAGCCCAGAACCTGAGGACGTGCGTATGATCACAAACGTTTCTATAGACATACCCTTCTGAACTATAGAAATAGAATTGCTAGATTATTATTAGTAATTAAAATTCTATGATCTGAACATCTGAAGCAAGGAGCTGTCATGGTCTCTAGTCTTATCTTATGTTGTAGTGTCTGTGATTTGAAGTGTTCTAGTTGTTTTGACTCCTAGGGTCCTGTCCTGGCTGTGGCCTTCTCCAGGGGAGGAGACTTCTTTGCCTCAGGGGGTTGTGATGCTCAGGTGGGTGGAATAACTGTGTTCATGGTATGAATGGAAGCAGATGGCTCAGTAGGGAACACCAGCAAAATATTTTTCTGCATAATCTATATCTGATCAGTCTTCTTATTGGGAAAAATGCAGGTAGTAGATCTCTGTATACTCCGGACAGACTATCATATTCTCCCATCGTCCGGGTTCGGGGAAGGTTTGGCCGGGGTAGACTGTTATTGTAAATAAGAATTTGTTCTTAACTGATTTAGTTAAATAAAAAAATCTACTTATTTGCAATGATGAGCTGGTTTCCTGCCCTAATGGCTCATATCTATCAACATTTACATTTGTCATTTAGCAGAGCCATTTACAGGAACAATCAGGGTTAAGTTCCTTGCTCAAGGGCACATCGGCAGATTTTTAACCTAGTCTGCTTGGGGATTAGAAAACCAGCGACCTTTCGGCTCAACGACCTTCCAACGCTCTTAACCGCGAGGCTAACTACCACCCCCAGGTTTTAATGTGGAAGACCAACTTTGATTCTTTTGACTACCGTGAGGTCCTGAGCAGACACAGCCAGCGGGTCAGCCCCGACCCCCCTCCTCACCTGACAGACATCTACCCTCGAGGACCACACCTCCACTCCGCCCAGTCTGGGGCTATAGAGGTCAGAGGGCAACACAGACATAACACACATGGATAAACACAATCATCTTCTCACTGACTTCACATTTGATTCAGACATGTAAAATTCATATTCCTATAAATGCATCCATAATGCATTGCATACAGGTGGTGTTTTGTATTCCAAATGCTTCACAATGTTGTGACCATTGTTCTCCTCCCCATAGATCAGTCCCATGGTGGCAGACACCCAGACCACTGTCCCGGCTGTCATAGAGGTGGGCCAGACCCTCTACACAGCCACTACGGTAAGAACCCTTCTACCCACCAGCACGATCTCCCTCACAGCCAATCGGCACAGTCAGATGTCCGTTTCATCTGGATATAACTGAGTCATCTTCGGGAGGCATGAAACAAAAGGAAACGCTCCAAAACTGTACGAAACAGGGTCTTTTCCAATAAGAAACTCTTTTAATTTTCCTTTACTGTGTGCCCTAATGAACAAGTCCTTGGATTGTGTGTGTGCGCGTTGTCTGAGGTTCCCAGGTAGACTTCATGATGTGTAACATGTATAGTCCACCAGGTGGGGATACAGACCAGTGTTTAATTGAGTCATTGGTGACAACAGCATTATCAACACCTTCTCTGTGTGTGCTCTCCATTGCAGTGCCCTGACCCACAATGCACTCAAAGGAGTTCACAATACCAGCGAGCTGTTTTAGGTTGACAAACAGAGCAGCACTGTACTGTAGGCAGCTTGGGCTTCTCTGTGGTTGTTGAAGAGTAATATGTAGTTTATTCATTAATTCATGAGTTTGTTCATGTGTTCATTCATGCCAGATTGGCCTAAATGGGTGTGCTGCGGACAGACAGTTTAACATGGCATTGTTGGTAGCATCAAGCATCTTTGTAGATGGGAACAACATGCCTACTGAATATGTAGATCCGATTCATCCATGTCGGCAGCAAAGAGCTTCTCTGTACCTCCCCCGTCCCTGCACTGTGAGTACTGCCTTTGGCTTAAAAAGTACGGTCTGGCTGCATCCTCCTTTTCCTGTCGCTCTGTCTCTGTCTGTCGCTCTGTTTCTGTCTGTCTCTCTGTCTGCCGCTCGCTCTCTGTCTGCCGCTCGCTCACTCGCTCTCAGTCTGCCGCTCGCTCACTCGCTCTCAGTCTGCCGCTCGCTCGCTCTCAGTCTGCCGCTCGCTCGCTCTCAGTCTGCCGCTCGCTCGCTCTCAGTCTGCCGCTCGCTCGCTCTCAGTCTGCCGCTCGCTCGCTCTCAGTCTGCCGCTCGCTCGCTCTCAGTCTGCCGCTCGCTCGCTCTCAGTCTGCCGCTCGCTCGCTCTCAGTCTGCCGCTCGCTCGCTCTCAGTCTGCCGCTCGCTCGCTCTCAGTCTGCCGCTCGCTCGCTCTCAGTCTGCCGCTCGCTCGCTCTCTGTCTGCCGCTCGCTCGCTCTCAGTCTGCCGCTCGCTCGCTCTCAGTCTGCCGCTCGCTCGCTCTCAGTCTGCCGCTCGCTCGCTCGCTCTGTCTGCCGCTCGCTCGCTCTGTCTGCCGCTCGCTCGCTCGCTCTGTCTGCCGCTCGCTCGCTCGCTCGCTCTGTCTGCCGCTCGCTCGCTCGCTCTGTCTGCCGCTCGCTCGCTCGCTCTGTCTGCCGCTCGCTCGCTCGCTCTGTCTGCCGCCGCTCGCTCGCTCTGCCGCCGCTCGCTCGCTCTGTCTGCCGCTCGCTCGCTCGCTCTGTCTGCCGCTCGCTCGCTTCGCTCTGTCTGCCGCTCGCTCGCGCTCGCTCTGTCTGCCGCTCGCTCGCTCGCTCTGTCTGCCGCTCGCTCGCTCGCTCTGTCTGCCGCTCGCTCGCTCGCTCTGTCTGCCGCTCGCTCGCTCGCTCTGTCTGCCGCTCGCTCGCTCGCTCTGTCTGCCGCTCGCTCGCTCGCTCTGTCTGCCGCTCGCTCGCTCGCTCTGTGCCGCTTCGCTCGCTCTGTCTGCCGCTCGCTCGCTCGCTCTGTCCGCCGCTCGCTTCGCTCGCTCTGTCCGCCGCTCGCTCGCTCTGTCCGCCGCTCGCTCGCTCTGTCCGCCGCTCGCTCGCTCTGTCTGCCGCTCGCTCGCTCGCTCTGTCTGCCGCTCGCTCGCTCGCTCTGTCTGCCGCTCGCTCGCTCTGTCTGCCGCTCGCTCGCTCTGTCTGCCGCTCGCTCGCTCTGTCTGCCGCTCGCTCGCTCTGTCTGCCGCTCGCTCTGTCTGCCGCTCGCTCGCTCGCTCTGTCTGCCGCTCGCTCGCTCGCTCGCTCTGTCTGCCGCTCGCTCGCTCGCTCTGTCTGCCGCTCGCTCGCTCGCTCTGTCTGCCGCTCGCTCGCTCGCTCGCTCTGTCTGCCGCTCGCTCGCTCGCTCTGTCTGCCGCTCGCTCGCTCGCTCTGTCTGCCGCTCGCTCGCTCTGTCTGCCGCTCGCTCGCTCTGTCTGCCGCTCGCTCGCTCGCTCTGTCTGCCGCTCGCTCGCTCGCTCTGTCTGCCGCTCGCTCGCTCGCTCGCTCTGTCTGCCGCTCGCTCGCTCGCTCTGTCTGCCGCTCGCTCGCTCGCTCTGTCTGCCGCTCGCTCGCTCTGTCTGCCGCTCGCTCGCTCTGTCTGCCGCCGCTCGCTCTGTCTGCCGCTCGCTCGCTCGCTCTGTCTGCCGCTCGCTCGCTCTGCCTGCCGCTCGCTCGCTCTGCCTGCCGCTCGCTCGCTCTGCCTGCCGCTCGCTCGCTCTGCCTGCCGCTCGCTCGCTCGCTCTGCCTGCCGCTCGCTCGCTCGCTCGCTCTGTCTGCCGCTCGCTCGCTCTGTCTGCCGCTCGCTCGCTCTGTCTGCCGCTCGCTCGCTCTGTCTGCCGCTCGCTCGCTCTGTCTGCCGCTCGCTCGCTCTGTCTGCCGCTCGCTCGCTCTGTCTGCCGCTCGCTCGCTCTGTCTGCCGCTCGCTCGCTCTGTCTGCCGCTCGCTCGCTCTGTCTGCCGCTCGCTCGCTCTGCCTGCCGCTCGCTCGCTCTGCCTGCCGCTCGCTCTGCCTGCCGCTCGCTCTCTGTCTGCCGCTTGCTCGCTCTCTGTCTGCCGCTCGCTCTCTGTCTGCCGCTCGCTCTGTCTGCCGCTCGCTCGCTCTCTGTCTGCCGCTCGCTCGCTCTGTCTGCCGCTCGCTCGCTCTGTCTGCCGCTCGCTCGCTCTGTCTGCCGCTCGCTCGCTCTGTCTGCCGCTCGCTCGCTCTGTCTGCCGCTCGCTCGCTCTGTCTGCCGCTCGCTCGCTCTGTCTGCCGCTCGCTCGCTCTGTCTGCCGCTCGCTCGCTCTGTCTGCCGCTCGCTCGCTCTGTCTGCCGCTCGCTCGCTCTCGCTCTGTCGGGCAATCTCGCTCTGTCTCGCTCTGTCGGGCAATCTCGCTCTGTCTCGCTCTGTCGGGCAATCTCGCTCTGTCTCGCTCTGTCGGGCAATCTCGCTCTGTCTCGCTCTGTCGGGCAATCTCGCTCTGTCTCGCTCTGTCGGGCAATCTCGCTCTGTCTCGCTCTGTCGGGCAATCTCGCTCTGTCTCGCTCTGTCGGGCAATCTCGCTCTGTCTCGCTCTGTCGGGCAATCTCGCTCTGTCTCGCTCTGTCGGGCAATCTCGCTCTGTCTCGCTCTGTCGGGCAATCTCGCTCTGTCTCGCTCTGTCGGGCAATCTCGCTCTGTCTCGCTCTGTCGGGCAATCTCGCTCTGTCGGGCAATCTCGCTCTGTCGGGCAATCTCGCTCTGTCTCGCTCTGTCGGGCAATCTCGCTCTGTCGGGCAATCTCGCTCTGTCTCGCTCTGTCGGGCAACTCGCTCTGTCGGGCAATCTCGCTCTGTCTCGCTCTGTCGGGCTCTCGCTCTGTCGGGCAATCTCGCTCTGTCTCGCTCTGTCGGGCTCTCGCTCTGTCTCGCTCTGTCTCGCTCTGTCGGGCTCTCGCTCTGTCGGGCTCTCGCTCTGTCGGGCAATCTCGCTCTGTCTCGCTCTGTCGGGCAATCTCGCTCTGTCTCGCTCTGTCGGGCAATCTCGCTCTGTCTCGCTCTGTCGGGCAATCTCGCTCTGTCTCGCTCTGTCGGGCAATCTCGCTCTGTCTCGCTCTGTCGGGCAATCTCGCTCTGTCTCGCTCTGTCGGGCAATCTCGCTCTGTCTCGCTCTGTCGGGCAATCTCGCTCTGTCTCGCTCTGTCGGGCAATCTCGCTCTGTCTCGCTCTGTCGGGCAATCTCGCTCTGTCGGGCAATCTCGCTCTGTCGGGCAATCTCGCTCTGTCTCGCTCTGTCGGGCAATCTCGCTCTGTCTCGCTCTGTCGGGCAATCTCGCTCTGTCTCGCTCTGTCGGGCAATCTCGCTCTGTCTCGCTCTGTCGGGCAATCTCGCTCTGTCTCGCTCTGTCGGGCAATCTCGCTCTGTCTCGCTCTGTCGGGCAATCTCGCTCTGTCGGGCAATCTCGCTCTGTCTCGCTCTGTCGGGCAATCTCGCTCTGTCTCGCTCTGTCGGGCAATCTCGCTCTGTCTCGCTCTGTCGGGCAATCTCGCTCTGTCTCGCTCTGTCGGGCAATCTCGCTCTGTCTCGCTCTGTCTCGCTCTGTCTCGCTCTGTCTCGCTCTGTCTCGCTCTGTCGGGCAATCTCGCTCTGTCTCGCTCTGTCGGGCTCTCTCGCTCTGTTTGCCTGCTGGCTAGCTTGCTCTGTCTGGCTTGCCCTTTCTGTGTGTGAGGTTGGCTTGGCTTCCTGTGTGTGTTGCCAGAGCGTGGCCGAGTGGATGCCCGTGCCTGCCAGCAGAGAGGGGGAGAGAAAGTGAAGGAGTGAAAGAAAAGCATCTCAGGGCATCTCCCAGACTAACACACACACACTCTGTTAGCTAACAGAGGCCTGTACTGAATGAAGGGACAAGGGTGGTTCACCCCCTGGTCTTTCCCTGTCAGCTCCCATCACCGGGTAGGACTACTAGATATCCTCCAAACCCACACAGTGTCTTCCTGCCCTGGGTTAGTGTTTCCTAATGTTGCTTCCTTAACAAGCGTAGTGAGGGAGGGAGGGAGGGGCTGAATTCTGCTTGGAGGGGGTCTTTACCCACTGACAGGCATTATTTCAGGGTGATTCCATCTCACACAGACTTATATGCTTTTATATGTTATAGGCTGTTTGTGCGTATGCATGTGTTTATGTCTTGGAGACTTGTGTGTGTATGTGTGTGGCGGGGTACAGTGTGCCTATGCCGATGAGGCTACATGCCTGTGTCATGTATGCTTGTGTGCGTAAATCTATGGGGTAAATTGTGACGCACTTTGACATGACTCAATTCATGTAGATTCTCATTGCTTTCTACTTAATTGCCTGTTCTCTCTTCCCCTTTGTTCTCTTGGTCATTTTCTCATTCTCTCTCTTGCCCTCTTATTCTCGTTCTCTCAATTCAAATGGCTTTATTGGCATGAAACGTGTTACCACACAGTGCATTCGTAACGTATTCAGACAGGCTTTTTCCACATTTTGTTATGTTACAGCCTTGTTCTAAATTTTATAAAATGTTTTCCTCATCAATCTACATACAGTACTATGATGACGTGAATACAGGTTTTTAGAAATTTTAGCTAATTTATTAAAAATAAACACACTTTATTTACATAAGTATTCAGACCCTTAGTTTTGAGACTCGAAATTGCCCTCAGGTGCATCCTGTTTTCATTGATCATTATTGAGGTGTTTCTACAACTTGGAGTCCACCTGTGGTAAATGAAATTGATTTGGAAAGGCACACCTGTCCTATATAAGGTCATGTGGATGTATCTTTAGGCCTATCTTCAAACTCAGTGCCTCTTTCCTTGACATTATATAGTCTGGATTTGAACCAGGGTTTTTTCTGCGCCACCCGGAAGCCCAGTGTGTGTGTGTGTGTGTGTTGGGAATGACTCAAAGGCAAATGGTGCGTTCATGTTTTTCCACTGCTCTGCTGTGTCCCTCGCCTGCCTGCCTGTCTGTCATCTCACTCCGCCTCCTCTCTGGGTTTGTGGCTGAGACAAAGGGAGTGTACCTTGAGTGTCAACTGAAATTGCATTCAATTGAAATCACATCAACTGAACTACATGGAGTAGGCAGGCGTGAAATTAGTCCAGAGCAAATGGCAATATGATGTAATACATTTTTTTTTATTTTGTCATCCTACCGTGTAAACAAGAATCTGCCAGCACCAAAGCTTCCGTCCTCTGCAGTAGGAACAGGAAATACAGGATATTGGATGGCCCAGAGGTGTGGATACCAGATTTAAGTGCTGTGGATAGAAAAGCACGAGTGACCAGACATGATGGAAGTGGCTTCAGATAGACACACACAGTCCTCAGGAGAGCAAGGTTCACTTTCCACCACAAAAGTGCGCGAGAGTGAACTCTACGTACAGAGAAATACACTGAGGGATGTGTACCAAACTACTATAGGCCCTAAAATAATCTGTATTATGATATATTTGCCTCAATTATCATGACAACATTAGTGTGCACCAGTTTACTTTGTGTTAACCTTAACTACCACTACTGCTTTCAATGTTTTAGCTATCAATTATCTTGTTCTAATGGCCCATATTGTCCAAGCTCTATCTTAGAGACTTCCTCCTCACCGCCTGGGAGTGAACACTGTCTTGTCTTTGGCTATGCCGGATTAAGTGATATGACATGCTATTCTATAAAATAATTTCTCCGTAATTAATATTAGCTGATTGAGCTCGTCATGTAAATGTAATTAACTAGAGTCGGGCACCACAAAATAATATTTATAGAGCTGTTATCTTCCAAATAAACTCTTAAAGACCTATTAATATTTTACATCAATAATAAGTCAATATTAATCCTCATCTTAATTCGGTCTCAAATTATAAATTCTTGGTTATCCGCACGAACCCTGGCTAACAAGTCGAATCAGCAATACAAAATTGGGTTTAATTATTTATTTACTAAATACCTAACTAATCACACAGAATTACACAATTCAATCATAACTTGATTACAAATGACGTCGTAAAGGAAAGCATCCCTAGCGGGCGGAACAGATATGACAGCTTGTTACATAAAAGAAAAGGGGCTGGGTTTGAGTGAAAGAGCGGGAAGACTGAGGAGCAAAGGGAAGATGCTGTGCTATCGTAAATACAGTATCTTTTGCATTCTAAATTACCGTCCATTTGGAAAAGGAAAATGCAATACATATTTACTCTGAGCTGTGCTTCGGTAGGTTGGTGGTAGATGGAAGGCCGTGTTGCCCAACCGAGTCCTTTGAAGAATGTCTCTGGTTGTCAATTGAATACGTTGTAGTAACGTCGTTGGGTGATAGATGGGATACTCGGTCTGTTCCTTCCTAACCCTCGTTTGCAGCTGCTGTTGCTAACTCAACGGCTAGGAGGTATCACTTCTGTAGTGAATAAGAGTTCAAAGTTCATACCATTCGCAACCAAAGCTCACGCTGATGTTGGCTTCGTTCTGTAGTTATCTGAACCATTCTGACATAGGACCGTCGTCCTCGGAAGATGAGGTTATATTGTCGTCAAGGGCTTATAAAGGAAGGGAGAGGAGGGCGTGTTTTATAGCCCATGTCCCTTCACAGGTGCGGGCCACTGATTTGAGCAGAGCCCTGTCTTATGAAAACCCAAATCTCACATTTTAGAAGCTAAAATCACATTTCATCCCATCACGAATAATTTCATATTCAAACATTTAAATTGAACAACAAATCCGATAAACTCTACAGTGGAAAGTCTACACATCAGAGTTATGTCATCTTATCATTGATGAGAATGTCTCAGATGACAAACGAACTGACATCATATTCATTACGCACCACCGCATATGTTCCATTGGTCGGATTACCAGAATATAGTTCATTTCCCCCCACCTTCTGATGTTCTCAGAATCTCTGTTAACCTCTAGCGTCGAGCAATCCCGTATCCGGGAGCGTAATCATAGCCTCAAGCTCATTAGCATAACGCAACGTTAACTATTCATGAAAATCGCAAATGAAATAAATATATTGGCTCACAAGCTAAGCCTTTTGTTAACAACACTGTCATCTCAGATTTTCAAAATATGCTTTTCAACCATAGCTACACAAGCATTTGTGTAAGAGTATTGATAACTAGCATAGCATTATGCCTAGCATTCAGCAAGCAACATTTTCACAAAAACAAGAAAAGCATTCAAATAAAATAATTTACCTTTGAAGAACTTTGGATGTTTTCAATGAGGAGACTCTGTTAGATAGCAAATGTTCAGTTTTTCCAAAAAGATTATTTGTGTAGGAGAAATTGCTCCGTTTTGTTCATAACGTTTAGCTAAGAAAAAAACAACATTCAGTCATTACAACGCCAAACTTTTTTCCAAATTAACTCCATAATATCGACAGAAACATGGCAAACGTTGTTTAGAATCAATCCTCAAGGTGTTTTTCACATATCTATTCGATGATAAATCATTTGTGGCAGTTGCCTTTCTCCTCTGAACCTAATGGAAAAGTGGACGCAGCTGGAGATTGCGCAATAATTTCGACGGAGGACCCCAAGCGGACACCTGGTAAATGTAGTCTCTTATGGTCAATCTTCCAATGATATGCCTACAAATACGTCACAATGCTGCAGACACCTTGGGGAAACGACAGAAAGTGTAGGCTCTTTCCTGGCGCATTCACAGCCATATAAGGAGACATTGGAACACAGCGCATTCAACATCTGGGGCACTTCCTGTATGAAATTTCATCTTGGTTTCGCCTGTAGCATTAGTTCTGGGGCACTCACAGACAATATCTTTGCTGTTTTGGAAACGTCAGTGTTTTCTTTCCAAAGCTGTCAATTATATGCATAGTCGAGCATCTTTTCGTGACAAAATATCTTGTTTAAAACGGGAATGTTTTTTTTATGCAAAAATTAAGAGCGCCCACTATATCGAAGAAGTTAACCAAGGGTTTTGCAAATGTAACTTCAGTAGGGTAGAGGGAGGGGGAAGAGGTATTTATGATTGTCTTAAACCTACCCCCCAGGCCAACGTCATGACAACACTATGCTTAAAATAAATATTCTGTTTATGTTCTATGCACTTAGACTTCTGATGTTCCAACATGAACATGATTTCTCTCAATGAATGCTGTCTTTTCAGGTCCTGTAAAGATATTGATCGAATGAACCATCTCTCCTCTGAGTAACACAAAGGCCTGCATATCGACAACATTGTCCTTTTTGCTGTTCTGTGATGTACTTATTGTGGAGGTGGTGTTCCTGTAACTGAGGTTTACGCAACATTTCCCAACTAGTCAATCTGGTGACGGAGGGGACAAAACGGAAAACGTCACAAGACACTATATACGTCTGGTATTCCTCTATCGGCCCTCTCTCTCCAAGCAGCCCACACTGCAGTCGCTGTGGCGTTGGCATCATGTGAATGGCCAAACATGATCTCATTCATCAAAGATGCAAGCGGGGCAAGCCTGATCACTAATTTAGTAGGGTTTTCTCGGTCTCTCCTTCCCTCCCTCACTCAGTCTCTCTCTTCCTCATCTCCCCCTTATGCAGTGAGCACTCACTCAGAGGAAGCAGGCAGGCTGTTGCTTGAGGGCTGTGCTGCTGCCTTGGAATACCCAAGGCTGGTCCGCTTATGAGGCAGGATTAGGTGGCTGCACATGGCGGCAGATTGACATGGCCGGCATTTTCTGTACTAAACTGACCAAGACCCATCTCCAACAACACAGAAAAACTCAAATAATTCTGCCCAAATACAATGACAATTTCTCTCAACCAGTGGCATATGGGCTTTTTTTTAGGTGAGCGCTGATGATGCCCTATGATAAGCAGTGCCCACTTTGTCAAAGGCAGCGGCGCAAAATATTTATCTTGTCGATTCCAAGCAAGCCTCTCTGGGGTACTTTTGGAGTTACGAATCGCTGAGGCGCTCCAACATTTAGTCAGAAAAATAATCTAAGGTAAATCATGTAGCAGAATATGATATAGTAGAAATTGGCCCAGCACCGTCCAGGTTTGGCCGGTGTAGGCCGTCACTGTAAATAAGAATTGGTTATTAACTGACTTGCCTAGTTAAATAAAATACATGACATGGACAATCAGTCCCCTCACAACTGCTGTCCTGGAGTTTCATCCCGTGGGCTAAGTTGTCATGATCAGTGGTTTTCAAGTTTGTATCTGTATATTTTTTTTCAAGCTGATCATAGCGAAGAAGAGAATGCTACTTCTACATTTCCTGATGTTTAAACACGTTGCAAATAGGCTCAGGTTAACTCATCTTAATAAATTTGGGTTGCTGATATTGAGCTTAAATTGATTAGTCACAAGAATCAGGATTAATAAAGCCAATTGAATGGCTTGTTTTAAATGTTGGGCCTACCACATGGATGGGCATACATAAGCTTACATTTCAGGCAACGCTGTAGGCCAGGGATGGGCAACTCCACTACACTGAGGCCGGATTGGTGGCACAATTTTGCCCCTGCCTCAGCTAACACATCTGAAACCAATAATCTACTAATCATGATCTTTAGTTTTATAATGCAATTAGTTTCATCAGCTGTGTTGACTAAGGATGGGGGGAAAAAGTGTGACACCACTCCATCCTCCGAGGACTGGAGTTGCCCTTCCCTGCAGTAGTCAATAACATGCTGACCAAACCGGACACGTCGCGTGCGCGAGCGTCACAAAATACATTCAGACATCCATGTTGTTCAATTATTGCACCCACACTGCTCGTGTGCTAACAAGCTTCTGCGACTCCCAGGTCTAAAATAGAACTCCTTTCTATTTCTGACGCAGATCGCGCTGAGAGTCCTGCCTCTCACATCTCCTCATTGGTTTATAGAAGCAGGTACCCACGTGCCATCTCCTCATTGGTTATACCCACGTGGGTGAAAGAAACTTTGTTGTCGTGGTAATACTATGGAAGTTAGATGCCAAACACCATATAAGTTCAAAGATGAAAAAGCCTGGAAGGAGGAGAGATGACTAGAAACAATTCGGTTGGCTGTTTTATGTGTGGATTAGTTGTCGGAGTAGAGGTCCTTGTGCATTTCAGGTAAAATAACAACTAATGTTTATATCCCAGGACAAATTAGCTAGCAACAGTAAGCTAGCTAAATAGGAAAAATAGCTAGCAAGTGCAAGCAAACTAGCTAAATTGCCATACATGTTTAATGCTTTTTGACCTGTCCCCAAATGAATGTCATTGGTTCAGAGTTTGTTTTGATATTTTAACCTGCGTGTCATGATGGCGTTTGGTGTAGAGAGACAACTGTATGCACGATGGCTCACGCACGCCGGTTTGGGTTCCGTGTAACTCTGTAAGCACGGACCTACGCTGATGCCTTTTGGTTTTGCTTCAAATCCTATTGCTTCGAACTTCAATATGCTCTTTAAATAATACCTACAACACTTTTAACAGCACATTACTCAACACTAGTGAGACTCATGTCGCCGACAGTATATAAATTATGATTGACTCTCCTCCAATAATTCCATATAGAGGATTCTAAATTAAAACCAAAAGCCGCCTCATGGGTCTCCTGGTGGCGGCCGACACGGGTATCTGTAGCAACGCATTTTGCATTGACTTAATCAGCTACACCACTGGGGAGGCCCCATCCACAAAGTTCAAAATACAGAGATACAGTGGGGAGAACAATTATTTTATACACAGCAGGTTTTTCTACTTACAAAGCATGTAGATGTCTAATTTTTATCATCGGTACACATCAACTGTGAGAAACTGAATCTAAAACAAAAATCCAGAAAATCACATTTGTATGATTTTTAAGTAATTCATTTGCATTTTATTGCATGACATAAGTATTTGATATATCATAAAAGCAGAACTTAATATTTGGTACAGAAACCTTTGTTTGCAATTACAGAGATCATACGTTTCCTGTAGTTCTTGACCACGTTTGCACACACTGCAGAAGGGATTTTGGCCCACTCCTCCATACAGACCTTCTCCAGATCCTTCAGGTTTCGGGGCTGTCGCTGGGCATTACGGACTTTCAGCCCCCTCAAAAAAATTGAGACCCAGCCACGACCCATCTTCAATGTTCTTACTGAGGGAAGGATGTTGTTGGCCAAGATCTCGCGATACATGGCCCCATCCATCCTCCCCTCAATACAGTGCAGTTGTCCTGTCCCCTTTGCAGAAAAGCATCCCCAAAGAATGATGTTTCCACCTCCATGCTTCACGGTTGGGATGGTGTTCTTGGGGTTGTACTCATCCTTCTTCTTCCTCCAAACACAGCGAGTGGAGTTTAGTCCAAAAAGCTATTTTTGTCTCATCAGACCACATGACCTTCTGCCATTCCTCCTCTGGATCATCCAGATGGTCATTGGCAAACTTCAGACGAGCCTGGACATGCGCTGGCTTGAGCAGGGGGACCTTGCGTGCGCTGCAGGATTTTAATCCATGACGGCGTAGTGTGTTACTAGTGGTTTTCTTTGAGACTGTGGTCCCAGCTCTTTTCAGGTCATTGACCAGGTCCTGCCGTGTAGTTCTGGGCTGATCCCTCACCTTCCTCATGATCATTGATGCCCCACAAGGTGAGATCTTGCATGGAGCCCCAGACCAAGGGTGATTGACCGTCATCTTGAACTTCTTCCATTTTCTAATAATTGCGCCAACAGTTGTTGCCTTCTCACCAAGCTGCTTGCCTATTGTCCTGTAGCCCATCCCAGCCTTGTGCAGGTCTACAATTTTTCCCTGATGTCCTTACACAGCTCTCTGGTCTTGGCCATTGTGGAGAGGTTGGAGTCTGTTTGAGTGTGTGGACAGGTGTCGTTTATACAGGTAATGACTTCAAACAGGTGCAGTTAATACAGTTAATGAGTGGAGATCAGGAGGGCTTCTCAACCTCTTACAGCTCCCCCCCTACTTTGTGCAATTTCCACCTGAAGACATACCCAAATCTAACAGCCTGTAGCTCAGGCACAGAACCAAGGATATGCATATTCTTGGTACCATTTGAAAGAAAACTCTCTGAAGTTTGTGTACATGTGAATTGAATGTAGGAGAATATAACACAAATCTGGTTTAGATTAAACAATGAAAAAAAAACGTTTTTATGTTTGTATCATCTTTAAAATGAACAAGATAAAACAAACATTCAGATAGGATGATGGGGACAATTTCAGTGAAAAATATAAGAGGGCAACAGTACTTGTGCAATGTTTCAGAATGATAACTTCCAAAATGAGTGCTACATGACATTTATCATGACATTTGTCCCACACAAATGGCCCAAATGTGGCCAAATTGGTGAAGGTATACATTTTGAAACAAATAACTATTTACAAAATACCAAAATGGTATTCTAACACCCCCCCCCAAACTAAAATTGAGTAGAAAAAAATGTATGAAAAAAAAAATATATATATACATTTACAAAATAACATGGGTAACTATTTACAAACATTCAATCTTTGGAATATCCTCAGTCCTCTATCAAATCAAATCTATTTATATAGCCCCAGCCTAAAACCCCAAACCGCAAGCAATGCAGGTGTAGAAGCACGGTGGCTAGGAAAAACTCCCTAGAAAGGCAAAAACCTAGAGAGGAACCAGGCTATGAGGGGTGGCCAGTCCTCTTCCGGCTGTGCCGGGTGGCGATCAGTGGTTGTAGAGGGTGCAACAGGGCAGCACCTTGAGTAAAAATGAACATTTTAGGGTTCCACAGCCGTAGGCAGAACAGTTGAAACTGGAACAGCGGCAAGGCCAGGTGGACTGGGGACAGCAAGGAGTCATCATGCCAGGTAGTCCTGACTCATGGTCCTAGGGCTCAGGTCCTCTGAGAGAGAAAGAGAGAATTAGAGAGAGCATACTTAAATTCACACAGGACACCGGATAAGACTCCCATTCGTAGTCAGTGTCACTGTGAAAGAAAATGTTCAGTTAGAATAGTTTACTAATATGAGCCCTGTATCAACAGGTATAATAAACAGATATATATATATTAGAGTTGAAGGTTGAATATATTAGGTTGATATATTATTATATTATTATTACCTGCTAGATCTACTGTCTCTTATATTATGACATTTCAGTTAGATCTACTGTCTTTTTATTATATTACAACATACCAGCTGTATCTACTGTCTCCGTTTCACTTTGGCCATTGATGTGGTCCTGCCCTCTCCTCAACAGCCTCAAATAGGCTATTTCATGTGGGTTGGGGTGGGGCGGCAGACACACGCATCTCACTTTTCATGACATTAACTGTTTAAATATTGCTTTTAAAATAAAAATCACAAATAATATTTTATATTATTAATTTCAAACAAGGGCATTAGCATGATAAGAACTTATCAGTCCAAAACGATGTCCTCTCCCGTTCAAAAAATATTCCTCCACAATCGCTAAATGAAGCGTCCAACAATCTGTCTCACCTTCCCAATCAATTTATTCTAAAGTTGTGTGTACATCTGTACATCTAGACTTGACTTAGTCGCCATAATGATTGATGTATAAACAGCTGAATCTGCGCGTTCACCAATCAATGCCATGCGTAATATGTGTTTCTCATTCCGGTATGAAAATTCAATAGCGCATGGCTGTCTTTACGCTGGAGCTTACTGTATGGGTTGGTGTTGCTACACATAAACATGGCGTATTGCCGTTTAGCTCAGATCATTGGCTATCTAGGAGTGCGTGGCAAGGCCTTATATCCTTTCGGAAAAGCTGACCACGACTCCATTTTGCTGATCCCTGCCTACAGACAGAAACTAAAACAAGAAGCTCCCACGCTGAGGTCTGTCCAATGCTGGTCCGACCAAGCTGATTCCACACTCCAAGACTGCTTCCATCACGTGGACTGGGACATGTTTCGTATTGCGTCAGACAACAACATTGACGAATATGCTGATTCCGTGTACGAGTTCATTAGAACATGCGTTGAAGATGTCATTCCCATAGCAACGATTAAAACATTCCCTAACCAGAAACCGTGGATTGATGGCAGCATTCGCATGAAACTGAAAGCGTGAACCACTGCTTTTAATCAGGGCAAGGTGACTGGTAACATGACCGAATACAAACAGTGCAGCTATTCCCTCCGCAAGGCTATCAAACAAGCTAAGCATCAGTATAGAGACAAAGTAGAATCTCAATTCAACGGCTCAGACACGAGTTATGTGGCAGGGTCTACAGTCAAAGACTACAAGAAGAAAACCAGCCCAGTCACGGACCAGGATGTCTTGCTCCCAGGCAGACTAAATAACTTTTTTGCCCGCTTTGAGGACAATACAGTGCCAATGACCCGGCCTGCAACAAAAACATGCGGTCTCTCCTTCACTGCAGCCGAGGTGAGTAAAACATTTAAACGTGTTAACCCTCGCAAGGCTGCAGGCCCAGACGGCATCCCCAGCCGCGCCCTCAGAGCATGCGCAGACCAGCTGGCTGGTGTGTTTACGGACATATTCAATCAATCCCTATACCAGTCTGCTGTTCCTGTTCCCAAGAAAGCTAAGGTAACTGAGCTTAAACGACTACCGCCCCGTAGCACTCACTTCCGTCATCATGAAGTGCTTTGAGAGACTAGTCAAGGACCACCATCACCTCCACCCTGCCTGACACCCTAGACCCACTCCAATTTGCATACCGCCCAAATAGGTCCACAGACGATGCAATCTCAACCACACTGCACACTGCCCTAACCCATCTGGACAAGAGGAATACCAATGTGAGAATGCTGTTCATCGACTACAGCTCGGCATTTAACACCATAGTACCCTCCAAGCTCGTCATCAAGCTCGAGACCCTGGGTCTCGACCCCGCCCTGTGCAACTGGCTACTGGACTTCCTGACGGGCCGCCCCCAGGTGGTGAGGGTAGGCAACAACATCTCCACCCCGCTGATCCTCAACACTGGGGCCCCACAAGGGTGCGTTCTGAGCCCTCTCCTGTACTCCCTGTTCACCCACGACTGCGCGGCCACGCACGCCTCCAACTCAATCATCAAGTTTGCGGACGACACAACAGTGGTAGGCTTGACTACCAAAAACGACGAGACGGCCTACAGGGAGGAGGTGAGGGCCCTCGGAGTGTGGTGTCAGGAAAATAACCTCACACTTAACGTCAACAAAACTAAGGAGATGATTGTGGTCTTCAGGAAACAGCAGAGGGAACACCCCCCCCCCCGACCCACATCGATGGAACAGTAGTGGAGAGGGTAGTAAGTTCCTCGGCATACACATCACAGACAAACTGAATTGGTCCACTCACACAGACAGCATCGTGAAGAAGGCGCAGCAGCGCCTCTTCAACCTCAGGAGGCTGAAGAAATTTGGCTTGTCACCAAAAGCACTCCCAAACTTCTACAGATGCACTATCGAGAGCATCCTGGCGGGCTGTATCACCGCCTGGTACGGCAACTGCTCCGCCCACAACCGTAAGGATCTCCAGAGTGTAGTGAGGTCTGCACAACGCATCACCGGGGGCAAACTACCTGCCCTCAAGGACACCACCACCCGATGTTACAGGAAGGCAATAAAGATCATCAAGGACAACACCCACCCGAGCCACTGCCTGTTCACCCCGCTATCATCCAGAAGGCGAGGTCAGTACAGGTGCATCAAAGCTGGGACCGAGAGACAGAAGCTGTTTTTCAATCTCAAGGCCATCAGAGTGTTAAACAGCAACCACTAACATTGAGTGGCTGCTGCCAACACATTGACTCAACTCCAGCCACTTTAATAATGGGAATTGATGGGAAATGATGTAAAATATATCACTAGCCACTTTAAACAATGCTACCTAATATATTTACATACCCTACATTATTCATCTCATATGTATACGTATATACTGTACTCTATATCATCTACTGCATCCTTATGTAATACATGTATCTCTAGCCACTTTAACTATGCCACTTTATTTACATACTCATCTCATATGTATATACTGTACTCGATACCATCTACTGTATCTTGCCTATGCTGCTTTGTACCATCACTCATTCATATATCTTTGTGTACATATTCTTGATCCCCTTACACTGTGTATAAGAAATTAGTTTTGGAATTGTTAGTTAGATTACTTGTTGGTTATTACTGCATTGTTGGAACTGGAAGCACAAGCATTTCGCTACACTCGCATTAACATCTGCTAACCATGTGTATGTGACAAATAAAATTTGATTTAATTTGAACAATGTTCCAAGGTTTTGCCAGCCCTGGTTGCGCAATCGATATGCTGATACAATTTAGGGAGTCTTGTTTTCAGATTAGCCTTGTTAAAATCCCCTGTTACAATGAATGCAGCCTCAGGATGTATGGATTCCAGTTTGCAAAGAGTCAAATAAAGTTTGTTCAGAACCATCGATGTGTCTGCTTGGGGGGGAATATATACGGCTGTGATTATAATCGAAGAGAATTCTCTTGGTAGATAATTGTGATTGTGAGGAATTCTAAATCAGGTGAACAGAAGGATTTGAGTTTCTGTATGTTTCTGTGATCACACCACGTCTCGTTAGCCATAAGGCATACGCCCCCGCCCCTCTTCTTACCAGAAAGATGTTTGTTTCTGTCGGCGCGATGCGTGGAGAAACCAACTGGCTGCACCGACTCTGATAGCGTCTCTCCAATGAGCCATGTTTCCGTGAAGCAAAGAGCGTTCTGTGCGTGGCTCTGCGGCCCATCCCGTGCCCCCTGCCCTCGTGCCTTGAACGCTTTCAGTGGATAAAGCTGGAAATCTTCAAGGCAATCCCATTGTGTGCCACTCAGGAGCCATGAACAACATGACCAATGTATATTGTCCTGCTAATTACAGGGTCAATAATAGATCTGTGAGTGTATCCAACAAGATTTTATATCATTCTAAATTTAAAAAAATAATAATCGCTTTGTTTTCAAATAACTTAAAATGAGCGAGGAAAAAGGCCATTCTGAACATGGGGTGAGACATTATTACCAATTTGTAAATAAAGACAGTTTGTTATTTAGAATGATTTATTTCTGTTTTTAGAGGGAGAGAAAGCAGAAGTCTACAGTCATCTCATGGGTCTCCCAGTCGAGGACGGGCACTGGTATTGAACCAGCATCTGTTGCTTCACAGCTTGCACTGCTAATGCAGCATCTTAGACCGTTGCACCACTCAGGCACTGTACAGCATGCCCAGTTGCTTCTCAACCTTCCTTTGCCTTCTGATCATTGAAGGGTCTCTACAGATGTGTTTTAACTGTACTGTACGAGTATATCGTAAAAAAATAAAAAAAAAAGGTCTGTCACACTGCTTTAGAAAATCCTAACAAATTTGCATAGCATCAGCTATCACCTCAGCTACACAAGGCTCTGCCTCCCTCCCTCCCGCTCTCTTTCTCTCTGCTGCTATCTCAAGGGTACATGCTGTGTCCGGAGGGGCCTCTGCTGAAATGCGCTGACAGTAAGTCGACACAGGAGGGCTAAATATAGCCCCACAGGTCTATTAAAGGTATTCTGTCGGCTGGGGACCTCAAAGGCCAATGAAGCACTCTTTGTTTTTCCTCTCCCTCTGTCTTTTTTGACTGATTTTTATCTCTCGCTACCTTGGTTAGATGATGAGAATAGAACTGGTGTCAGTCAGGACAGGCGTTGTGATTTTGATGATGGTACAGATATTGATTGTAATGTAATCTGCTCACTGAAGTAGTGGAGCTATTCCTCATGGTTATTAGTTGCTGTCTGAAGCACTGGCTGAAACCTCTTCTCCTTTTTCATTCCTTCTCCATCTCATTTTCTAATGATGTGTATAGGAGGATACGAAGGCCATCGAGCTAGTAGTAGTTCATGACCTTAATAATAAAATTCCCTGTAAAGCACCACAGTTTGTACAGTACATCTGTGTATTTCTGAGACCTCGTTAGTCTATTTGTGAATCATGTTTATGTACAGTAGCTGTGTGAGGGGTTCCATGGCACCTCCTTATAGCTGGCATCCATAAATATGACCAGGCCACAACACTGTGACCCCTCCTCAAAACGGAAGCACTCTGTGAACGTCAGTTAGGCTGCCTCTGCCTCTGCTGTGCTACTTGTGATTAGCCAGTGTGGAGGCAGAGAGAAGGGGAGAGGACGTGGCCTGGTGAACTGTGTGGGTAGATCAAAAGTAGAACTGCCATTGGCTTGAAGTGGGTTTATTCCTGCGTGGGGGTGAACAGACTAATCTGTAGAGTAGTGTTTTTTGCCTGCAGACTTGTGACTGCAGGCCAAGGTTGATGGGAGTTGGGTTGCAGGGGTGGTTTATGTGCTCTTGAATGTCGGGACATTTTTTTTAATGCTATTTTGAGTGGGTTTGTGTGTTGAAATTAGTGTGTGCGCGCACACGCCTGGGGTGATTATCCAAATTCAATCTATTTCAAGCATAAAAAGGAAGGGAGCGGAATGTCAAATCCTTATCTATATCCAAATCTATTTTCCTCGTGTGTGTGTGTGTGGAGAGGATTACTGGGAAAGGGGTAGGAAAACAAATCCGCTTTCCTGTTAGGTGAGAGGGCTAGGAGGTCACAGGCTTCGTCCGCTCCATCCGGAGGTATGGCAGACACCCGACACTGACGGGGGTTCCAGGTTAACCCCCATCAGAGGGGCAGCCAACCCACCGTCCACCTGTTTTGGAAGTCATTAATCTCTCTGTTCCACATTCACCCACCCATTTACTCAGCCAAGAGCCAATCACCCTTCCCTTCTCTCCCTGGCCCCCTCAAGTGTTTGGTGGGTTTCATTGTTTGATGTGCTGTCTCCTCTGTTTTCTCTTGTTCCTTTTTTTGTTTTTCTCAATCTTGTTGGCCTCACTTTCTCTCGCTTCTTTACTCATGGTCTCTTGACCTTCTCCTTCCCTCCCTGCTTTGTACTGTAGTGTCTCTGTCTTCCCACTCCCTAAGGTCTGACTGCTGCCTTGACTCTACTCTGTCAGGTTGGTGTATGATGCTCAGTACCTGTCCAAACTAAGCAGTGAGTGACAGAGGACCCTCTAAGCCAGTGGTATTCAAAGTCAGGGTCACAACTCCAGGGGGAATTTTTGGGAAGCAGAAATTAAGAGTACTGATTATTTTGAGATGTTATTGAGAGAGTATTGAAAAATTCACTTTTTATTAAGTAAATGTAATGAGTTGAAGGTTATTTGTTGACGTGAAAATATACATTTACTGATTTTTAAGGTTGGATCATTAGAATTGGGATGGGGTCCCCAGAAATTCTGGTAAACAAAATGGGTTCCCTGCTGAAAACATGTGAATACCACTGCTCTAAACTGAACTCCATGCCTTATACTGTACACCCCATTCACTGTCTATATGAACCTGAACTCAAACCCTACAGGCTGGGTGGATGTTATTATCACCCTCTTTAGGATATGAACTTTAACCCTAACCCCATTCCCTTGAGCTATCACTTCATTCATAGAATACCATTCCTAACCTCACAGGCTCAACATCAGCCCATTTATTCTTAGGGTATGACCTTGAATCTCTAATCCTGTTCTCTGAAATCTGAGGGGTTAGGATATGACCTCTAACTCCTTCTGTCCAAAGGCAGAAGAAACGTCACACTGTTTTAACCTCTGCGCACCGAACCCGTTAGCGGGATTAAATTCGACAACATAGGTGATCGCTACATAAATAGTCATATTAAACATTCATGAAAATACAAGTGTCTCACATGGTTCGAAAGCCTAGAATCTTGCTAATCCAACTGCGCTGTCAGATTTAAAAAATGATTTATTGTGAAAGAATATGCTGCGATTATCTGAGCACAGACCCCCATATCAACTACTTATTCAGCCAGCACTTGCGTAACAAAATTACAGACTGCATTGAAATAAATCGTTTACCTTTGAAGATCTTGCTCTGGTTGCAATCCCAAGGCTCATTGTTACACAATGAATGGTCTTTTGTTCGGTTTAATCCATTTTCTATAGCCTAACACAAAACAATTTGTGAACGCTTATCTCTTTAAATTTCGTGTCATTCAATTCTCATCTTAACATCCAACGTAAAATAGACAGACTTTCCCTGACTTTATCCAGTCATGTTTGGTTTCCTTGTAATCAACTGTTTGTAACACAACCAAACCTGAGGGGTCATTTTGCGGGACGTATTGACCCGGAAAAACCGATTGGAAGACAAGTGACGAGCCCATTGTGCACCAATTATATGACCACTGTCTCGTTGATTGACTGTCTTTTAACCCAATGACCACTGATCGTCTTGAAATCTAGCTGGGTAGATAGCCAATGAGCATAGGTAAACGGCAATATCCCATGATTCTTTGTTGTAAGACAACCCTTTCCATTGAACGCTGGCGTAAGAACCGTTCTTTCGCCATTGCCAATTCTACCGCGAAGGAGCAAAGCTTATTACGCACAGCAGTATTTCGTTGACTTGCATCTTCAGCTGTTTATTTATCCAACATCATGGCGATAAGTCAAGGAAAGCTAATTCTAAGACTAGATATACGAATGTAGAGGAAATTCGTCGTGAAAGTGAGACAGATCTGCTTTTTTGAAGACTCTATTTTGAAGACTGAAACTGGGGCATATTTTTTGAACGGAGAAGACATTGTTTCAGACTGGTAAGTTGCTCTCATGCTAATGTTTGAAATTAATAAAATATTATTTGTGATTGTTTTTACACTTTATTTGCAATATATAATGATGTAATGAAATGGGTAAAGTACACGTTAGCTAGTCATTGTGAGTGAGGGTCTGTTTGTTTGTATGAGAACGACTATAGCCTGTGTATGTGTTAGAATACCATTTTGGTATTTTGTATATAGTTATTTGTTTCAAAATGTATACCTTCACCAATTTGGCCACTTGGGTACATTTGGGCTACTTGTGTGGGACACCTGGGTGACTTCATGATAAATGTCATGTAGCACACTCATTTTGGATGTACTGTTGCCCTCTTATATTTTTCACTGAAATTGTCCCCATCATCCTATCTGAATGTTTGTTTTATCTTGTTCATTTTAACGATGATACAAAAATAAAAAACGTGTTTTTTTTCATTGTTTTATCTAAACCAGATCTATTGTGTTATATTCTCCAACATTCAATTCACATTTACACAA
This sequence comes from Oncorhynchus masou masou, assembly GCF_036934945.1. NCBI lineage: Eukaryota > Metazoa > Chordata > Actinopteri > Salmoniformes > Salmonidae > Oncorhynchus > Oncorhynchus masou. The sequence continues at coordinate 14,063,968 of NC_088233.1, read as the reverse complement.
ACTTCAGTGTTTTCTTTCAAATGGTACCAAGAATATGCATATCCTTGGTTCTGTGCCTGAGCTACAGGCTGTTAGATTTGGGTATGTCTTCAGGCGGAAATTACACAAAGTAGGGGGGGAGCGCTTAGAGGTTAATAGAATAAAATAATGTTGAGAGAACTTCCCCTTCAAATGCATCATAAAATGGTGTTCTTCCTCTCTGACCAGAGAGGTCTGAGGTGTGGTGAGCCCTTGAGACGAGTGGTCTGATTTTGCATGGGGAAACTAACGGAGAGGAAGCTAGGGGCCAGCCAGTGTATGAGAGTGGAGTGGAAGAGCCCTTCACAGGCTCCGCATTCCTCATTCCTCCCGGGCCTCACTTGTTTGATCCTGATATCCTGGTGACTAACGCTAACATGCTGCCCCCTGTGACGTCCCTCTCAGAGACCTGCCAAACCACTCACAGATTCAGGTCAGAATCAGATCATCCATAATCGCACCAGTTCTAGTAAGATATTATGGAGGATTTATGTTTTGGTGTGAGATCATGAGGAAAAGTGGTTTGGTTGTTCTGTGGTAGTTCAATCTGGACTAATGACCCGTTTCTATGATCTTTCTTTTCAAAAGGGGCACGTCTGAGACATTTTGGCGAGAAAAAAGTGTGGTTTTTGCCCAGTGAAAATATATTTTTCATACTAATGGTATGCCCTTTTTTGTTTTGTTTTCATTTGTGTGTTCTGCTTAAGTATCAGCATTAAACTTACCCCTGAATTAACGATGCTTAGGCCTCTAAGTGTTTGTTGCGGGTAGTGAGCCCAAAATGTGTGGGAACCCAGGAAAGGTTAGAATAGCTTGGACTGGAGCATGATCTGAGAAGGTTATTAGCTGGGCTAGCCTAGCTTAGTGCTCCCATTGTTTTACATTGGGGAAATTAGCTCTTGGCTTACACATCGAGCAGTTGGTTCCCACAGGTGCGTTACACTCCGTTTGGTATTAGCTCAAGAGCTAAAGGGGATTATGAGGCATTTGTAAGGCCGCTTTGCTCAAGTCAAATCCAGCATAGCGACCCTTTGGCAGCTTCTTGTGTATTGATGCTTTTCCAAGTATTCAGTCAATGCTTTTACCAAAATGTTTATACTCTTTGAATGTGTGAATTGCTTGTTTTCTACTTGTGTACCTGGCAGAGGCACATTGAATGAATGAGGACTAGTCTAGATGGTGACTCTGTTTCCTCTGTTTTGGGTGAAAGCTTTCAGCATGGTTCCTCGCAGGGTTTGGGATTGAAATCTTTCCAGGTACTGATATGTTGGGTTACCCTTTGTGCAATCCACCATCCCATCTCATATATAATGTGTGCCTTGCGGTCTTTCACATGTCCCATCACATACCCTCCCTCTGAAGAACCAAGCTTTTACTTGACACCAAACATTGCTGCAGTTTGTTTTGAGATTTACCTACAGCACAGTTCAGGTGTCAGGCCCAGAAGGGCACAGGGGCATGTGACCCCTCAGATCTGTCCTGTTTCAAATTACTTTATTTTTTACTATTAGCCACCTAGCAATTTTATGAAGTTGGCTTCAGCTAGCCCAGATTGGGAACCTATCTCCCAACTTCATAATTAGCTACCAAGAAGCCATTTCAGGTTTCCAATCAAGTTGCTGAAATAAGACTCACATTCCTTTCAATCTCTTACCCAGATAGTAGCAGATACGCAGAGAAGCATATTTAGTTTCTTTAGAAAAATAACCACCAGTCCAGTATGCTTAGATATGCAGAAAGATATACATATATTTGCCCTAGAATTAAGCTTAATGATAACGTCCCTCCGGATCCCCCCTCCCCTCTTAATCCATATCTCCCTTGATCTCTCTCTCTCCATCCATCGCTAACCTATCCCTCTCTCCGGTCTCTCTTCATCCATTGTTCCCTCTCTCTCCCTTCTACCTCCTTTCTGTTATATACTTTAGCATGGTTAACTGTACGTTCTGTGTGATGATGTAAAGCCGCACTTGGCTCGCTGTCTAGATTACCTGGGACGATTAACCTCCCTCTGTCCTCGTCTCTCTCTCACACACACAAACATTTAAACCTCCCTCTGTCCTCGTCTCTCTCACACACAAACATTTAAACCTCCATATGACCACGTACCCTACTTTCAGTCCCTATCCACTTTTCTCAGTTTCTCTTTTCTTCCCTCTTTCACCGATCTCTCTCTGTCTGCATTTACCCTCCACGGTCACACTACACAGTATGGCCATATAGTTTCTGTGAATTTGACCAAAATCTGGTGATGCACTGATATGACACTTTTGGCAGATACCGATATCTAATATTTTCCTTGCCAAAAAAATGAAACCAATATTAAACATTTTAGCATCCTTCTAAGCATTCTAGTTAAATAGTTAACACAGACACATGGACGCGACATTCTAATTAAATAGTTAACACAGACACATTGACGCAGCGGTCTAAGGCACTGCATCTCAGTTGTTCGAATCCAGGCTGCATCACATCCAGCCATGATTGAGAGTCCCATAGGGCGGAGCACAATTGGCCCAGTGTTGGCCGGGGTAGGCCATCATTGAAAATTATTAATTTATGTTAAAAAAAGATGCATGTCAAACAACACTATTTGACGTGTCAAAAAAGCTTGTTGACCAATCAGGACCTGAATATGACTGCACGTCACATAATTTAATGTGTTTAATTATTTTTTTACGTAGATATTACACATGGATTACACTGTCACTCGTATTTCATATGTCACAACGATTCATCGATATGTATGATATGATGCTGTTAGTTGTCTCGCGCACCTACAGTGCTGGTCATAAAAAAAGCTAGCTAGCTTATGGATGCAAACAATGTTCTTCCCCAAAAACATAGCAAAACGACAACCTGTTTCAGTAGCTTTAGTTAGCTAGCTAACTATGTAGCTAGGGGTCATCATCTAAAATTAACCTAATTTATAAGACAGTTCTTATTTGATTAATGGTGGTCGGACCCATCTATGTAAAGCTAGCCACAATAAGGAATAGCCACAATAGTGGACTTTGCGGTTAGCCTTCAAAATAAGTTTGTCGTTGACAGTGATGCATATGAATACAAATAGTAGAATTATGCCATAGAATGGATAATTCTAAATGAGGTTGGAATGTTATATAAAATCATCAAAAGACAATTTGTTAATTTGACAAATCTATTGAAATCGCACTGGATGTGTTATACTTTAGAATTGCATTGGAGGCATACTTATTTCACTGTGCAGCCTTACCTATGGATTGTGGATCAATGACATGAGGTGTCAGTCTACTCAGTGACACGCAGAGAACATTGGCATCGTAGCTCATATTGCGGGACTCTGAAACAACTGTGAATTAATACCCCATTTCATTGCTTCACATTCCAACTTTGTTTAACATTATCTAGTCTAAATATGGCATGATTCCACCAATTGTAACCTTCTGCATCACTTTCAAAGAGGTACTTTTATTTTGAAGGCAAACCGCAAATTCCAGTATTGTGCCTAATCCTTATTGTGGCTAGCTTCACAACACTTAACCCGGTCAGGTCGAGCCTCACTAGCAGGCCTAGATGAAGCTAGCTGGCTGCTTATAATGTTAGCTTTGGGCAACAGGGTTAAGTAGCTGGCTCGCTATTTATTTTCATGAACTGAAGTTGAGTTTCAATAGGCGAACAACGAGTGACTACCTAGCTAATACTTACAAGGATTCCTAAATCATTGCTAAGAATAATGAAAATGACTGTAGTTTCTACCGGTCATTGTTTTCAGGCTGGTTGTATTGGTGCTAGCTAGGTACCAAGCTAAAGCTAGCTAGTTACCCCATGAGTTACGGTCAAACAAATAATGCATCGTTCGAGGCCGGTTTTTGCTTGTTTGCAGAGTTATTTTTACAACTTTGACAGTGCTACTGATAGTAGTGGTGGCACTTGGCTTGCACGTGCAAATTCAGAACATACAACATTCTATAATAGAACCGTGTTGTTTGACATATAGGTATGCACGTCAGCTTTGACATCTCTTTTTCATATCCGCGTTAACCTAGACAATGGCATTTTTTAGCTAATATCGTCAGATTCCGATATGTTCACCGATTATAGTGTGTATCACTACCAAAAAGGTCTTAGTTTTGTGACTTGGGCCCCTTGTGACCAACTGGCTATATTTCAACACTGCCTTAATGAAATGAAGTCACCCATTTAGTTCTATTTCTACCCCTCTTATTTTTAGAAACTTCACTCTGTAGGGAATTAGTGATATACTTCTGGATTGATTGCGTGACCGTTGTCAGAGTTCCCCACTCTGCGGCCTTTGTGACGCTTTTGCAGTAGTTATTTAGGGAATGGTTCATGTGAGGGCAATCAGTTAGGAAGGTCCAGACAAAGAGACTGATGTGATTGATGTCAATCAGATTAAAGCTTAAATCAAATGACCTTCACATAGCTGACCGAACATATGTTTTAAAGGCTGAATGATGTGCGATGGGGTGTTTTTCAGATTTTTCCGACGGCAGCAAAACCATTGGAAAGAACAAGATTCCTGACACAGGCCTATATTAGACACAGGCCTATATTAGACACAGGCCTATATTAGACACAGGCTTATATTAGACACAGGCTTATATTAGACACAGGCCTATATTAGACACAGGCCTATATTAGACACAGGCCTATATTAGACACAGGCCTATATTAGACACAGGCCTATATTAGACACAGGCTTATATTAGACACAGGCTTATATTAGACACAGGCCTATATTAGACACAGGCCTATATTAGACACAGGCTTATATTAGACACAGGCTTATATTAGACACAGGCTTATATTAGACACAGGCTTATATTAGACACAGGCCTATATTAGACACAGGCCTATATTAGACACAGGCTTATATTAGACACAGGCTTATATTAGACACAGGCTTATATTAGACACAGGCTTATATTAGACACAGGCCTATATTAGACACAGGCTTATATTAGACACAGGCTTACATTAGACACAGGCCTATATTAGACACAGGCCTATATTAGACACAGGCTTATATTAGACACAGGCCTATATTAGTCACAGGCCTATATTAGACACAGGCTTATATTAGACACAGGCCTATATTAGACACAGGCTTATATTAGATACAGGCCTATATTAGACACAGGCCTATATTAGACACAGGCTTATATTAGATACAGGCCTATATTAGACACAGGCCTATATTAGACACAGGCCTATATTAGACACAGGCTTATATTAGATACAGGCCTATATTAGACACAGGCCTATATTAGACACAGGCCTATATTAGACACAGGCTTATATTAGACACAGGCCTATATTAGACACAGGCCTATATTAGATACAGGCCTATATTAGACACAGGCTTATATTAGATACAGGCCTATATTAGACACAGGCTTATATTAGACACAGGCCTATATTAGACACAGGCTTATATTAGACACAGGCCTATATTAGACACAGGCTTATATTAGACACAGGCTTATATTAGACACAGGCCTATATTAGACACAGGCCTATATTAGACACAGGCTTATATTAGACACAGGCCTATATTAGACACAGGATTATATTGGATACAGGCCTATATTAGACACAGGCTTATATTAGACACAGGCCTATATTAGACACAGGCTTATATTAGACACAGGCTTATATTAGATACAGGCCTATATTAGACACAGGCCTATATTAGACACAGGCCTATATTAGACACAGGCTTATATTAGACACAGGCCTATATTAGACACAGGCCTATATTAGACACAGGCTTATATTAGACACAGGCCTATATTAGACACAGGCCTATATTAGACACAGGCCTATATTAGACACAGGCTTATATTAGACACAGGCCTATATTAGACACAGGCCTATATTAGACACAGGCTTATATTAGACACAGGCCTATATTAGACACAGGCCTATATTAGACGCAAGCCTATATTAGACACAGGCCTATATTAGACACAGGCCTATATCGGACACAGGCCTATATCGGACACAGGCCTATATCGGACACAGGCCTATATCGGACACAGGCCTATATCAGACACAGGCCTATATCAGACACAGGCCTATATTAGACACAGGCCTATATTAGACACAGGTCTATATTAGACACAGGCCTATATTAGACACAGGCCTATATTAGACACAGGCCTATATTAGACACAGGCCTATATTAGACACAGGCCTATATTAGACACAGGCCTATAATAGACACAGGCTTATATTAGACACAGGCCTATATTAGACACAGGCCTATATTAGACACAGGCTTATATTAGACACAGGCCTTTATTAGACACAGGCCTATATTGGACACAGGCTTATATTAGACACAGGCCTATATTAGACACAGGCCTATATTAGACACAGGCCTATAATAGACACAGGCCTATAATAGACACAGGCCTATATTAGACACAGGCCTATATTATGGAAGACAATCCTACAGGGTTCATTAGGCTCAAACAAGTCTCCCTTTCACTCATCACTGTACAATACAATCAGACCTGTGTGTGTGTTCCACCTAGTGAGTTCTGTTTCAGGTTGACCCCTGACCTTGTGGAGGTGGCTGATTGGGTGGGTGGACAGGAGTCAGGACACTGAAGGCTCAGTTTGTCCTGTTTTACTAGCCTCTGAGGCTTGACTGGGCCTCTCCTCCAACTCTGGATAATTCTTCTCCCTCCTGCTGCTTTTTTTCATTTCCCAGGTTCTTTTCGCCTCCCAGTTCTCTGCTCTTTATTGTTCCCCATCTCCTCTCTCTCTCTGACACACCTTTTTAGCTCGGTCTCCTTGCACATCTCTTTCTCTCTCTCTCTTGACATTCACCTTTTTAACTCGGTCTCCTTGAACATCCCTTTCTGTCTCTCATCACTCAACCCCCTCTCCTCTCATCGGTCTCTTTTTTTCCCCCCTCTCATCCTCTTCTTTCCTTTTAACCTCATGTCTCCTCTTTCTTGACCTTACCTGACCCCTATGTGGGTGACTGGGTGCAGGGGCTGCATGTCCCTTCACATTTGTGTGTGTGTGTGCACATGTATGAAACAGGAGCGTGTGATGAGTCAGTTTTCCTCACATTCTCAGGATATCTCGTCATTCCAGCGCGGTCCCCTCTCTTGCTGTTTCTTTCCGGCAGGCCGCTGACTTTCCCAGTTATTTACGAGGGTCTTGGGAAGCCGATCCCATCCTCTAGGAGTTGGGAAGCTAAAATTAGCGGGGTCCATACACCCTTTCAAAAAGCAGTCATATTTGATACCCACCGTTCCGGTGTTGGTGTGGGTGGCGGTCTTCATCCTACTTCCTTTCTCACTTGCTGTTTAGCAGAAAGAACCAGGGTTCCAGTACCGACTGGTTCTTCCTTTCACCGTGTGAAAACTTTCTGCTGTGGGGAGTGTTCTGACACAAAATGCCCACCATACTACCTCACCCAGATGGGTGCTACACATTGGAGCGTTCCCACCTTACAAATGTGAAGCACATTGAAACTTAGAGAACAGTGTTGTACATATGCAATCCTTAGCTTCTCCTCTGTAGTTGGGTTCCAGAGAAGGTCTTGAGAGAGGGGAGACGGGTCTTGAGAGAGGGGAGACACAGCAGATTGTCACCCCCAATTTGCTGCCATCAGCTTGGGGGCACGCGATGGGAATGTTGGTCATGGAGAACTGGGGCGATCAGGGATTTTGGGCATTTGGATTAATCAGCTTTGGTCACAATGCAAAAGAACTGTAGTTTCCTTTGTTCACTGCAACACCTGTTAAAGTGCATAGTGTGTCAATTCAGTCATACGCAGATGGGGCTAGGATTAAAACAGATTGAGAATTAAACAGAATAATTCTACATTGCAACCCATTACTTACTGGAATTTTGAATAGTCAATGTACACACACTCACACACTGCGGAACCAGGGTAATGTGCCCTACCTGTTGCGAGAGGGGGGTGTCCTGTTGTGTAATGGGGGAGTGGATGTCAGCCCCATTTAGAGTCTCAGCCAGGCCCCCTGTAGATTGACATCTGCATCAGAATCGCCTGTATTCGCCACATGCATTTCCATGTACAGGAATTTGACTGTTTGAAATGGTGCTGCCACAACGAGCAGAATGTGGACAAGATGTGTAGACGTGGAATTTAGTCATACAGTATGTACCCAGTAAACGCCAAGCTAAAAAAAACAGACTAAACTAGAAACACTACAATCTGCATTATGAATCTGCACTACTGACCCTAGGCCAGGGAGAGGAAGTGGAGAGGAAGAGGATGAAGACCTCTCTGAACTGATACTACTAGTGCCAGCATAGGATCAGAGAGAAAGAATAATGGATGTTTTGCTGTTCCCTTCTGTAAGTGTTCTGCAGTTTGTCATGTTTTGCTGTTCCTGTCTGTTAGCGTTCTGCAGTTTGTCATGTTTTGCTGTTCCTGTCTGTTAGCATTCTGCAGTTTGTCATGTTTTGCTGTTCCTGTCTGTTAGCGTTCTGCAGTTTGTCATGTTTTGCTGTTCCTGTCTGTTAGCATTCTGCAGTTTGTCATGTTTTGCTGTTCCTGTCTGTTAGCATTCTGCAGTTTGTCATGTTTTGCTGTTCCTGTCTGTTAGCGTTCTGCAGTTTGTCATGTTTTGCTGTTCCCTTCTGTAAGTGTTCTGCAGTTTGTCATGTTTTGCTGTTCCTGTCTGTTAGCGTTCTGCAGTTTGTCATGTTTTGCTGTTCCTGTCTGTTAGCATTCTGCAGTTTGTCATGTTTTGCTGTTCCTGTCTGTTAGCGTTCTGCAGTTTGTCATGTTTTGCTGTTCCTCTCTGTTAGTCATCTCTTCAGTCTGCAGCTCTAGTGTGCTACTGTTCTTTGCTCACATAGAAAGGACGGTCACATGACATCCCATGGATCCTCAGTTTCCCCAGTGCCACTGGGTGGCTGTACTTTCTCCAGACAACTGCATTGCCTCGCACAGTTTTCAAATGCTCCAGTTGAACAGCTGTCTCGGGTATGGTTTTCAAGACCAGGATGGCCGAGCAGTGCAGGGAGAGGATGTCACGTTGCAGCTGACTGCAACAACACCCCCCCCCCCCACACACACACACACACACACTATTCTTCCCCTGTTCCACTCACACAGAGCCCTTCCCTATTTATCCTACATGTATGCAGTACATACAGTAGACACAGTGCACGTACAATACCCCAACCAAAGAATTATACACAGAACACATGAATTATATGATCTCCGACCCCAACACTGTGCCACCAGTGTGTCTCCTGTATGATAGAGTAGGGACTGCTGTCTGCACTGTGGGGTCTTTAATGATGGTGGACAAAGGTCAAGGGGGGGGGGGAGACCACAGCGTGTTCTTTCACCTGTCAATCACTTCACTAGAGCTTCCTCCAGTCAAACTGGAATAGGTACACACACTATTATATTTCTATTCCAGAATCTGACCTTCACCTGATTTATTTTTTATTATTGGGATTATTTGGGTGTTTAGTATCGTACTGTTAAACATCTACTAAACTGCTGGAGCTAGAGACAAAAGCCTTGTGCTGCACCTGCTTTAACATCTGCTAATCTGTGTACGTGACAAACTTTGATTTCATACGGACACGCGTACGTACATGCATGGCACTTCTGTCAGTGAAGTCAGTCAATTGTACATTTTGGAACATGCTCACATTGTGTCGGGCTGTCAAGGTTGTCCATTAAAAAGTATTCCCTTCGCTGCCTGCTCCTACAGTACATTACAGACTATGAGACCTACTGTATTGCGTACCTTTTGCGTCCGTGCAACTTCAAACCGACACATGACCCATGACCAGAGTGTTATGGCTGATAAGACTGGCTCTCACTCACAGCTCAGAGCTAAGATCTTGTGTTGAACTCTAGTTGTCAGCTCTGCATCGGCCATTCTGATGACAGTATTCAGTCCTATTTTAAAGGAGTTCAGATATGTTTCAATTACTGTATTGAGCTTACATGACTGATTGTGTGCACTAAAAGGTGTTAAATTGCACTGTTGCAAAGCCTGCTTTGAGTCTTACAGTTTATAGGTTGTTTAAGCAGATTGTGATTTCAGTAGAAGCTACTGCATGTATATAGTGTGGGGCAATTGGGTGAGAATATGCAGAAATTGTGTATAATGCAGGTAAATCTTTTGTAAGGTGCTTTTAAAAGGGCTAATCTAATGCAATGCCACAATGACGCTCATTCACTTCCTAACCCTGACGAGATTGCATGGCCGTAACCTCCTCCACACTTCAGCTTTGAAAACCATCAGCATTCATGCTACTCTTTGCTTTATGCAATTTCATATTAGATTCAGATTCATGCCAATTTTGTTTAAATGCTTTTAATCCACAGTTATCACGTCGTGATGGAAACAGAGCAGTTTGGTTGTGTCCTAGTTTCTATGAGAAAAGTGTAGGCCGTAAAATGTATTGCACATAAGCCAAGCCAACACGAGCTAAGTCTGTAACTTCCCCTCAGTGACATTTAGTCACAGTTGGCCTTCTGTTTGTTTCCAGTTCCTCTGACTATCTAGACCTGCAAGACAGGCAGTGAAGAGTTGATATTGGTTACTAACAGACAAACTGACAACAACATGAATGTCCTATTGAACGCAAGGTAGAGAAACCAAGTAGCAGAGAGAGAGAGTGGGAGAGAGAGAGAGGGCACAGAAGGAGGAAGGAGAAGTGCTGACTGCAGCACAGTATGTGGAAGAGCTGGAGAAGGGGAATAGAAAGTTACAGAAATGAACAAAAATAAAGGGAAGAATGAATCTACGCCCATTAACCTAAAGCATCTAAATGGAGCGGTGTAATAAGTATCGTGCCAAGTATAGAAAGGAACAAGGCGTGTGTGGAGGGAAGGGCGGAAGCAGGCAGGACATTGGGCAGCCCGAGGGGAACAGGTGGGAGGAGCAAACAGAGAGGTGGGGCTAGTTAAACAAAGATGAATGGATCAAATATGGGGACTTGGTGTGCTGCAAAATGTAGGTTAGGCCGACCTTAATGTGTCGTCTAAAATAAATTGTGTGTGTGTTTGCAGGTACGTTATGAATCTGTGTTTATCAGCATCTGTTAGATTGTGTGTAGGATCCAGGGTGTTTGTTCTCTAGGTGTTTGCAGAGTGGAATATGGCTCTGGTTAGAACAATGTTCTCTTACTCCATCAGCCCTTAACCGCTCATAATGACAGCTTTATCTACGCTCTCATCTATTCTCTCTCTCCCCTCTATCTATTCTCCTCTAGCTCATCCCCTCATCTATTTTCTCTCTTCTCTCATCTATTCAATTATATTCAAGGGGCTTTATTGGCATGGGAAACATGTGTTAACATTGCCAAAGCAAGTGAGGTAGATAATATACAAAAGTGAAATAAACAATAAAAAATGTACAGTAAACATTACACATACAGAAGTTTCAAAATAATAAAGACAATGCAAATGTCATATTATGTGTATATACAGTGTTGTAACGATGTACAAATGGTAAGATAAATAAGCATAAATATAGGCCCTTTTCTTGTGGCAACAGGTCACAAATCTTGCTGCTGTGATGTCACACTGAAATTTCACCCAGTACATATGGGAGTTTATCAAAAGTGGGTTTGTTTTTGAATTCTTTGTGGATCTGTGTAATCTGAGGAAAATATGTGTCTCTAATATGGTCATACATTGGGCAGGAGGTTAGGAACTGCAGCTCAGTTTCCACCTCATTTTGTGGGCAGTGAGCACATAGCCTGTCTTCTCTTGAGAGCCATGTCTGCCTACGGCGTCCTTTCTCAATAGCAAGGCTATGCTCACTGAGTCTGTACATAGTCAAAGCTTTCCTTAAGTTTGGGTCAGTCACAGTGGTCAGGTATTCTGCCACTGTGTACTCTCTGTTTAGGGCCAAATAGCCTTCTAGTTTGCTCTGTTTTTTTGTTAATTCTTTCCAATGTGTCTAGTAATTAACTTTTTGTTTTCTCATGATTTGGTTGGGTCTAATTGTGTTGCTGTCCTTGTGAACAGAGCCCCAGGACAGGCTTGGTTAGGGGACTCTTCTCCAGGTTCATCTCTCTGTAGGTGATGGCTTTGTTATGAAAGGTTTGGGAATCGCTTCCTTTTAGGTGGATTTTGGATTTTGATAATTACTGGGTATCGGCCTAATTCTGCATGCATTATTTGGTGTTCTATGTTGTACACGGAGTCTCAATTTGGTATTTGTCCCATTTCGTGAAGTCTTGGTTGGTGAGCGGGCCCCAGACCTCACAACCATAAAGGGCAATGGTTTCTATGACTGATTCAAGTATTTTTAGCCAGATCCTAATTGGTATGTTGAATTTTATGTTCCTTTTGATGGCATAGAATGCCCTTCTTGCCTTGTCTCTCAGATCGTTCACAGCTTTGTGGAAGTTACCTGTGGCGCTGATGTTTAGACCAAGGTATGTATAGTTTTTTGTGTGCTCTAGGGCAACGGTGTCTAGATGGAATTTGTATTTGTGGTCCTGGCGACTGGACCTTTTTTTGGAACACCATTATTTTTGTCATACTGAGATTTTCTGTCAAGGCCCAGGTCTCGCAGAATCTGTGCAAAATATCTTGGTGCTGCTGAAGGCCCTCCTTGGTTGGTGTCAGAAGCACCAGATCATCAGCAAACCGTAGACATTTGACTTCAGATTCTAGTAGGGTGAGGCCGGGTGCTGCAGACTTCTAGTGCCCGCGCCAATTCGTTTATATATATATATATATATATTTAAGAGGGTGGGTCTTAAGCTGCATCCCTGTCTCACCCCCTGGCCCTGTGTGAAGAAGTTTGTTTTTTGCCAATTTTAACCGCACACTTGTTGTTTGTGTACATGGATTTATAATGTCTTGTTTTACCCCCAACACCACCACCTTCCATCAATGTGTATAGCAGACCCTCGTGCCAAATTGAGTCGAAGGCATTTTTGAAACAAAGCATGAGAAGACTTTGCCTTTGTTTTGGTTTGTCTCTATCTATTATCTCTCTCCCCTCTCTGTACTGTATATTCTTTCTCCACTCTCTCTACTGTATATTCTCTCTCCCCTCTCTCTACTGTATATTCTCTCTCCCCTCTCTCTACTGTATATTCTCTCTCCCCTCTCTCTACTGTCTTATCTCTCTCCCCTCTCTCTACTGTCTCTTATCTCTCTCCCCTCTCTCTACTGTCTATTATCTCTCTCCCCTCTCTCTACTCTCTATTATCTCTCTCCCCTCTCTCTACTGTCTTATCTCTCTCTCCCCTCTCTCTACGGTCTATTATCTCTCTCTTCCCTCTCTCTACTGTCTATTATCTCTCTCCCCTCTCTCTACTGTCTATTATCTTTCTCCCCTCTCTCTACTGTCTTATCTCTCTCTCCCCTCTCTCTACGGTCTATTATCTCTCTCTCCCCTCTCTCTACTGTCTATTATCTCTCTCTCTCCCCTCTTTCATATGGTGAGGGTTGAACCATCACACAGGCTAAATGTCAGGGAAACGATGGAGTTGTAAAGAAGTTTGAATCGCACGTTGTAGGAAATGTAGTATTTGATGTCTAAATTGGTACAATTGGGTTATGTTACTTATCACACAAGGCTTGTAGTTCCTCATGTACTAGGGCATCAAAATAAACTACCATGATACCACTTCTCACCTGGTGCATTCTCTGTGTGACTTTGTTGGCATCATGCTTGTTTATAATAATACATGACGGTCTATTGTCTCACCTCCTGGCCCTCTTTTCAATTTGGAAGATAGCTGGGACAGTGAAGTGCATGTAGTGTTATTAGTGATTGACCACTAGCCAAGGAACAGGTCAGGGAACATTTACTACTGTATGTCTGTAGGAGCTGTGTTACGGTCATGGGTAGATAAGCTGCATCTTATGTCAAATTGTCGTAAAAAATTGAAATGTTTTTCATTTTAGCAAACCGTAACCCTTTTCCCTTTAATATAATTATCCTAACCTGCTTTGTTTATTCTCTTAATCTGCATTCAAAAGTCAATTCTGGTCAATTCTGACATAAGCTGTATACTATCTAGTCAAAACCCTGTGTTACATGTCAGGTCATCACTACTAAAACACTCAGACACCAACAACATTTCACAACAAACACTCACATTTGTCAAAAACAAAATCTGTCAGTGAGCCAGTTGGCAAACTCAGACAGTTCACATTCAGGCTGTCTGAATTTACTGCCTATTATATAACAATAGAATGTAGCAGTTCGATGCCTGAGTTATGGGTTTATGGCATGCTTATGAGTAGCTATACGTGCTTATGTAGAAGTTCATAGGAAGTGTTGCTGGAATAACATTATCAATTGACTTAAGCTCCTTAATATTGGATGCAGCATTATGCAAGCTAACAGCAGCTAGCTCATTGGCTGGCCTTATAGTGACTCTAATATCTCTGACTACAGTACTTCTAAATATTTTGCGTCATTAAAAGCAGGGGGAATGCTCAAATGTGGGTTTAGTCATCTAACTGTGTGTGTGTGTGCGCCACAGACACACATACAGACATTGAGCCTATGGAAGGCCGTAATAATCAATTACCCGCGGGGAAGGAGTGCTGTGACATCAGGAGAGGAGGAGGCTGGGGAGAGGTTTGGCAGCAGCAGCAGAATGTCATTTCCTGCCCCTCATCCGCCTGGTAATGCCATGTTAATAGCTTCCTGCTCTGATGCATTACGGCACTGCTCGCTGCCTGCCGCCCGCCTCGCTCATCTGTGTCACACACACACACACACACAACAATTTGTATCTGCCACAGCCCGCCAGCTACTATTAGTCTACAAGGCTGACCTGAACCCAGCACTGTCTGCAACCCACACACACTATCTACTGTGTGTTTGCCTTTTTATGTAAAACCACGTTACCACTCCCCCTCATCTCTCGTTCTCTCTTCTGCTGTGGCAGACCTGGTATTGTTATTGAAAAACATCTCCAGATGGGTGTCTACCAACAGCTTGAGACAGTTTCTTCCTATGTGCTTTGAATTCTAGGTAAAGCATCATGGTTGGCTTCCAATATGGAATAGTGTCCACTTATTACAACAATGTTTCTTTAATGTTTTTATGCATAACATACATCCTATTGTCAAGTTTTGGTACGTTAGCATTGAGGCATTATGACAACATTTTGATTTATAATGATTACAATACTATCTGCACTAAAAGTCTCTTGATATTTTTGCTGTCAGAGTAGCCAACCTGACATACAACACATCACAGGCTCGGAGCAGGCTGAGGCTCAGCAAAAGGGGCTGTTATGTCAATGTTGTTGGATTTGAAATACACTCCACGGTATGATTAAAACAGCACAGCAGTCACTGACAACGAGTGTGACTCACCTCTCTCTCTCTTTCTCTCTAGTTTCAGTCACTACATTGTTGCCCTGTTTCAACCCATATAGGTGCTAGATAGATGGATACACTCACAGAACGAGACCTGTGTGTGAGACGAGACAACTCGGCCTCTGATATTCCTGGTGTGTTTGCGTGAGACTGGTGAGCGGGGGTGTCGCCCTGCAGGACGTTTAACCTCCACTTCCCTTCACGATGACTCGTCATTGGCGTACTGTTATGTTAGAAAGACCAGGATGCTGGGTTGGTGTCCTAGATCCCTCCTACACACACAGTCACAACCAAACAACCTAGGGTATGTCTCAAATGGCACGCTATTCACTATATAGTGCGCTACATTTGACCAGGGCCCATCCAAAGTAGTGCACTATATATGAAATAGGGTGTCGTTTCGTACACAGCCACACTGAAGCATCTATTTGAATTCTGCCGCCACTGGCAGGCATATCAACAACACAATAACAACCTCTCCAACTAACCGAGGTTATTGAATGAATGAGCTGTCAATGGAGCTGAAATGAGCTTGGATTAGTCTCTGCTGCACAGAGACCTGTCTCGTTAACTTTTAACACTCTGACCTCTGTCAACGGCACACAAACATCAACAATAACGACCGCTACAATTTGAAGTGAAGCAATAGGCTACCTGGTGAATGTTTTGAAAGCAGCTATTTGTAGGTATGCACTCCATATCCTGTCCTTTTTTAACCTGCACCTCTGTATGGTTAACAACATCATACATGTTAACAATGGCAGCCTCAGACACAACTTTACAATTAAACCCATGTAGTTATTGAGTAGCATATAGTACTGTTAATCCCAGTTGCATCAATCCCTTCTTCTTGAACCATGCCTGGCCGACCCATGCCTGGCCGACGCATGCCTGGCCGACCCATGCCTGGCCGACCCATGCCTGGCCGACCCATGCCTGGCCGACGCATGCCTGGCCGACGCATGCCTGGCCGACCCATGCCTGGCCGACCCATGCCTGGCCGACCCATGCCTGGCCGACGGTTGACATCTGGAAACACTATATATACAAAAGTATGCGGACACCCCTTCAAATGAGTGGATTCGGCTATTTCAGCCGCACCCATGCTGACATATGAAATCGAGCACACAGCCATGCAATCACCATATACCAACATTGGCAGTAGAATGGCCCGTACTGAAGAGCTCAGTGACTTTCAATGTGGCACAGTCATAGGATGCCACCTTTCCAACAAGTCAGTCCGTCAAATTTCTGCCCTGCTGAGCTGTTCGTGCTGTTATTGTGAAGTGGAAAAGTTTAGGAGCAACAACGGCTCAGCTGTGAATTGGTAGGCCACACAAGCTCACAGAACGGGGTCCCCCAAGTGCTGAAGAGCTTAGCGCCTAAAAATCGTATGTCCTCGGTTGCAATACTCACTACCGAGTTCCAAACTGCACAATAACTGTTCGTCGGGAGCTTCATGAAATGGGTTTCCATGGCCGAGCAGTCTCACACAAGCCTAAGATCACCATGCGCAATGTTAAGCGTCGGCTGGAGTGGTGTAAAGTGTTCTCTAGAATGAAGAATCACGCTTCACCATCTGGCAGTCCGACGGACAAATACGGATTTGATGGATGCCAGGAGAACACTACCTGCCGCAGGCATAGTGCCAAGTTTAAAGTTTGGTGGAGGAGGAATAATGGTCAGTGGTTGTTTTTCATGGTTCTAGCTAGGCCCCTTAGTTCCAGTGAAGGGAATTCTTAATGCTACAGCATACAATTACATTCTAGATGATTCTGTGCTTCCAACTGTGTGGCAACAGTTTGAGGAAGGGCCTTTCCTGTTTCAGCATGACGATGCCCCCGTGAATAAAGCGATGTCTGTACAGAAATGGTTTGTCGAGATTGGTGTGGAAGAACTTGACTGGCCTGCACAGCCCTGACCTCAACCCCATCAAACACCTTTGGGATGAATTGGAACGCCGACTGCGAGCCAGGCCTAATCACCCAACATCAGTGCCCCACCTCACAAATGCTCTTGTAACTGAATGGAAGCAAGTACCTGCAGCAATGTTCCAACATCCAGTGGAATGCCTTCCCAGAAAAGTGGAGCATGGCAGCAGAGGGGGGACAAACTCCATATTAATGCCCATGATTTTGGAATGAGATGTTAGATGAGCAGTTAGTGTCCACATACTTTTACTCATGTTCTGTATAAACCTGAACAAAAACAATTACAATTCGACACAAATGACTAGCTCTGGATTGAAGAGCTGTGAAGAGATCTGGGTGGGTTGCCATGGTTATTTAGCAGTGCTCAAATCCACATCAGGACTCGTCCGCAAGTGTGCATACATCTTAGAGAGAGAATTGAATGGAGGGGTTGGTTCTGATGTTGAGAAGAGTAGCGTAATAATCGTCCACCTCGTTCCCTGGTAGCACTAACAACGTTTCTATCACCATAACAACGCTGCAAATGGGTAACAACATAACAGCCTGCATCGCTTTGTCTCAGGACAGATGCATGTTATGCTGTTACACAATATAAATGACAGCTGAACAATTTAGCATAGATCACAATGTCATAGCACATCTCATGTCCATGCAGTGTTGCTACATAAATGTTGCATCAAGGTTGATATTTGGTTGTGTTAATGCATTTCTCTCTCTGCAGGACGGTTCGTTGCTTCAGTAACACATGATCGTGCCCACCTCTCTTCATATTACTGGACTGCTTCATAGCTTTGGTAGCACAGTAACACATGGTCGTGCCCGCCTCTCTTCATATTACTGGACTGCTTCATAGCTTTGCTAGCACAGTAACACATGATCGTGCCCACCTCTCTTCATATTACTGGACTGCTTCATAGCTTTGCTAGCACAGTAACACATGGAACATGGTTACAACGGTACCAGTAGAGCACTGAGACATTCAGAGAAGCATACGCCTCCGCTGTGTTTCCAGTGTTGTAGTGTCTGTTCTCTGTTGGTGATGAGTCATCAGTCTTCTCTCAGTAAGAATGGGTGACATCTCATCCCTCCTTCCTCCAGAACTGGGTCAGAACACCTCTTCGCCTCATCTGTTCTCCCTTGTTTGACTGTCTGCATCTCTTCTGCCAAGATTCTCGCTCTCTCTTCCCTTCTCTCCTTCCTTTCCTATTCCCTTCTCTCCTTCCTCTCCTATTCCCTTCTCTCCTTCCTCTCCTATTCCCTTCTCTCCTTCCTCTCCTATTCCCTTCTCTCCTTCCTTTCCTATTCCCTTCTCTCCTTCCTCTCCTATTCCCTTCTCTCCTTCCTCTCCTATTCCCTTCTCTCCTTCCTCTCCTATTCCCTTCTCTCCTTCCTTTCCTATTCCCTTCTCTCCTTCCTCTCCTATTCCCTTCTCTCCTTCCTTTCCTATTCCCTTCTCTCCTTCCTCTCCTATTCCCTTCTCTCCTTCCTTTCCTATTCCCTTCTCTCCTTCCTCTCCTATTCCCTTCTCTCCTTCCTTTCCTATTCCCTTCTCTCCTTCCTCTCCTATTCCCTTCTCTCCTATTCCCTTCTCTCCTTCCTCTCCTATTCCCTTCTCTCCTTCCTCTCCTATTCCCTTCTCTCCTTCCTTTCCTATTCCCTTCTCTCCTTCCTTTCCTATTCCCTTCTCTCCTTCCTTTCCTATTCCCTTCTCTCCTTCCTCTCCTATTCCCTTCTCTCCTTCCTTTCCTATTCCCTTCTCTCCTTCCTCTCCTATTCCCTTCTCTCCTATTCCCTTCTCTCCCTCCTTTCCTATTCCCTTCTCTCCTTCCTTTCCTATTCCCTTCTCTCCTTCCTTTCCTATTCCCTTCTCTCCTTCCTCTCCTATTCCCTTCTCTCCTTCCTCTCCTATTCCCTTCTCTCCTTCCTTTCCTATTCCCTTCTCTCCTTCCTCTCCTATTCCCTTCTCTCCTATTCCCTTCTCTCCCTCCTTTCCTATTCCCTTCTCTCCTTCCTTTCCTATTCCCTTCTCTCCTTCCTTTCCTATTCCCTTCTCTCCTTCCTTTCCTATTCACGCTGCTGCTCCTTTTCAGGAATACTCTGTCTATCTTTCTCTACTGTTTACCATGTTGCCTTGGCATCAGAGTTCCCTTCACAGCATTTGTCTTGTCAGAGTTTTAGGTAGCCTACAGGGCAGCAATATGGAGATAAATACTAAGGCTACTTGTTCTCGATAAAAGAGGATGGTTACAATTTAAAGAGGGAGTTGTGCGCGTGTCCGTGAGATGGCGATACCAGTCCACCTGTCATTGAACCTTGACGGCTCAGTCAGTGCTGTTTTTATTAACGGGGCCGGTTGTTTACTGTTCCCATTCTCCCTCTGTGCCCCGTGCTACCTCCCTCAACCTGGTTACAATCACAACATGGCATAACCACTTAGTTGCACAGAGTTGCTTATAAAATGCAGTGCTGTCTTTATTTTTTATGGCATCTGTGGACAGGATATTTGAGCCCATGTGTGGGAGGACTCATTTCAGATGTCTGAGGCGAGAGGGAGGGAGAGAAAAGAGATACAGACTGAAAGAGGGCGGGATGGGCTGAGGGGGAGAGAGGGATAAAGAGGAAGTGGCCTCTTCTTCACAGCCACAAGACCCACCTCCGGTTTCCTCTTCTTTCAAAACAAGCTTTTCAAGAGAATAATTGACTTCATAAAAAACCGACACAATATCATGTTAGATCACATCGGCTGGAGATGTTTGTGTTTGTGTGTGAGATTGAGATGTATAAATGTATACAATTTAGTGTGCGAGAATTTGTCTGTGTACATGCACACGGTTGTATTTGTGCGCTTTTGTTTGCATGACAGAGGATGAGGGCAATGGGCAGCCTAGCTGTACTGTAAAAGGATCCCTCCATCCGCTCTGCTGCCCAGACTGTTAATATGTAGAACCCAACAGGAAATAGAGCTTTAGATCCCTCTGAGCCTCACCTGACTTGGTGACAGGGGACAGCTGTGGCTTGTCCCAACACAGGAAATGGCCTACTTTAACAGGACACCATATTTTGACATCACCCCAGCAGCCAGCCAGCCAGAACTATGACTGTATCCCAAAATGGCACCTTATTCCCTACATAGTGAACTACTTTTGACCAAAGCCCTGTGGGTTCTGGTCAAAAGTAGTACACTAAATTGGGAATATGGTACCATTTGGGAACGCAGAGCATAAAGCTATTTATTCACCCTGAGGTGACTACGTACTTGTTATGCAGTCTAAATAACAATCCACTAACTGCAGGACAAGAGAAACTTAGGGTGTTGTTGTTCTGTTAGCTAAAATTAGATCTAGATTTTGTACTGTATTACAGATATTATATAGCAAGGTTAGTTAACCTCTTACATCTATGGGGGCGCTATTTCATTTTTGGATGAAAAACGTTCCCGTTTTAAACAAGATATTTTGTCACAAAAAGATGCTCGACTATGCATATAATTGATAGCATTCGAAAGAAAACACTCTGACGTGTCCAGAAATACCAAGATATTCTCTGTGCGTGCCCTAGAACGGGAGCTTCAGGCAAAACCAAGATGAGATGGCATCCAGGAAATGACAATGGAAAACAGAGCCTCAAAAATCCTTGTCTCCTCATATGGCTGTGAATGCGAGAGGAATGAGCCTGCCCTTTCTGTCGTTTCCCCAAGGTGTCTGCAGCATTGTGACGTATTTGTAGGCAGATCATTGGAAGATTGACCATAAGAGACCACATTTACCAGGTGTCCGCCCGGTGTCCTGCGCCGAAATTGGTGCGCAAAAGTCACCTGCCAGAATTTTTCCATGCGATACAGAGAGGAAAGCAAGCTTCCACGAACTGCATATCAATGAAGAGATATGTGAAAAAACACGTTGAGGATTGATTCCAAACAACGTTTGCCATGTTTCGGTCGATATTATGTAGTTAATCCGGAAAAAGTTTTACGTTGTAGGTGACTGAATTTTCGGTTCGTTTCGGTAGCCAGACGCAATGTAGAAAACGGAACGATTTCTCCTACACACAGACGCTTTCAGGAAAAACTGCGCATTTGGTATGTAACTGAGAGTCTCCTCATTGAAAACATCAGAAGCTCTTCAAAGGTAAATGATTTTATTTATTTGGTTATCTGGTTTTTGTGAAAATGTTGCGTGCTAAATGCTACTCAAAATGCTATGCTAGCTTTGCATACTCTTACACAAATTAGTCAATTTCTATGGTTCAAAAGCATATTTTGAAAATCTGAGATGACAGTGTTGTTAAGAAAAGGCTAAGCTTGAGAGCAGACGCATTATTTTCATTTTATTTGCGATTTTCAGAAATCGTTAACGTTGCGTTATGCTAATGAGCCTGAGGCTTTTGTCACAAACCCGGATCCGGGATGGGGAGTTTCAAGAAGTTAATGAAGGATATGTTGGGCACTAATATGAACAAAGCAAGCTAAGCAGCCTAGCTGTAATTGGTTCTATTCCCCTGGCCATCTTATCCTGGTGGTAGCTGAAAACATGGTAAAGTTCGTGTGTATCCTGATGATGGTAGCTGAAAACATGGTAAAGTTAGTGTGTATCCTGATGGTGGTAGCTGAAAACATGGTAAAGTTAGTGTGTATCCTGATGGTGGTAGCTGAAAACATAGTGGTATCCTGAAGCTGAAAACATGGTAAAGTTAGTGTGTATCCTGATGATGGTAGCTGAAAACATGGTAAAGTTAGTGTGTATCCTGATGGTGGTAGCTGAAAACATGGTAAAGTTAGTGTGTATCCTGGTGGTGGTAGCTGAAAACATGGTAAAGTTAGTGTGTATCCTGATGGTGGTAGCTGAAAACATGGTAAAGTTAGTGTGTATCCTGATGATGGTAGCTGAAAACATGGTAAAGTTAGTGTGTATGGGTGAGAAGAAGAGGGATCGGTCTCTGAATGGCCATTGGTTGGTGGTGGGTTAAATAAAGAAAAAACTATGCATTAAAAATCCTGCTACATTGAGGTTTTGTCTTTCATTATTTTTTATCTGCCGTTAGGCCCTCAAGCTTAGGCTACGTACTAACTGTAGCATGTCAAATACACACTTTTACATATGGGGCCACCCATATGTAAAAGTAGTGGCCCCAGCCGACTTGTAAGTCGCTTTGGACAAAAGCGTCTGCTAAATGGGATATATTATTATTATATTTATTATATTACACCAATTGACAAATGCTTTTGGGAACTTTACGTCGATCCGCTGAGGCAAAAAGGAAAATGTAGGATTTTAATTCAATAAGAGAAAAGCTGTGAAACAGAGTTCAAAATGAATAGAAGGGCCAGAACATTAGTCTAATGTTTGGTGAAGTGGTAAAAGATGATGATAGCAGTGTTATGTGTGATGATTTGTGAGGCGCTATACAAATTCTACAGTCACAAGATGGAGACTTCAAAATGACAAGTCGAGGTAACTGTACTGTTCAGATGGGTTAAATGGAATTAGTAGCCTATATGAAATCTGGACACCGACTGTAGGTCTATAGCCTCTCACATATCCTAATATTATAATAACTCCTGAAGAATTAAGCATTTCTTGCAGTAAAAATATAAACCTAATGTAAATTTTGACTCCGGAACAGGAGTGGAAAAATCTGATTTATTTCATTAATCTGAGAGAATGAGTGTGCGTTTAGGGACCATCTGTAAAGGTGGCTGATTAGTATTTCAACCACACAAAATATGCATCTAAACTGAAGAAATCACGTTGTGTCGTTTCAATAGCTTTTAATTTCCTTAAAACCGGTCAAACAGATGTCATTTGGACATTTTACATGGAAAATGTTTCCAATTGTAAAAAATAAATAAATAGCATTTTCTCCCCGTTCCCTAAACGTCTTCGTTGGGTGAGAGAAGCAGAGATAAAAAAGAAAACAAACTTTACCGATAATTCTATCAATTTATTACATTATTCTAATGCGTAAACGTTTACTTAGTCTTCTAGAGCAACAAGCACTGACCGAAGAGAAGCTGCATGAATCTAATTATAGACAAGATGACATTATAAGCAGAAACAGGCTTATCTAAAAAGGCCTGTCAAAATAGTTCTGCCATCCGTATTTTCTATGTTCGCAGGTTAGGGTCGGGTGCTGACCTCAGATTTTCACTTTATCACAGAGTCGGGCTGTAGCAACTGCGGGTGAACAAACCGCTGACCCGCGTATCTCACACACACAGACTGACTGAGGCCAGAGAGCAGACACTTTTAGCCTGGCCAGCCAGCTCTCCTCCAGCAGACCTTGGTTCAAATTATTTGAAATACTTTAGCTGGAGTTGATTGAGCTTGCCTGTGGCATTGCAACCAATAGAAAAATCCTGAAAGTGTTAACCCTGCCCACCTAGCACTACAGGTGTGCTAAAACAGTGGTTTTGAAACCACTTTTTAAATTATTTTATTATTTTTTACACGTGGCCCCCTTTCCAGCATTGGGGAACATCCCGCGTGCCACGTCGATTTCGATGGGCACAAGCACTGTTCATGACACACTGTTTACACCCCTCTTGTTGGTGGAGAGAATTTTGCAGGTTTAAAGCTTATTTCCAGCAGTTCTACACATTTCGTCATGGGGTGCAAAGAAAATGTTGCAGTTTTAAAGCACATTTCTTGGAAGTCTATACATTTTGCCCTGTCTAATGTGTATTCATGTGATATTTGAGTGACAAAAAAAAGTTTAAAAGTTAGCTGACATGGGCTAGTTGATTTCAGACATTTCTGACACGTTATAAATATAAATTACTAACATGACAAGAGGAACTAATAATGCACTACCTGGTTTTGAAATTACACCCTGTTGGCACCGTCCTCTGTCCCCCCCCCCCCAAAGTTTGAGAACTACTAGGCTAAAACAAACGCTCAAGTATTTGAAAGACCCAAAATAGTATTTGAACCAAGGTACTCATTGCTACGAACTCACACAAACGCTTTGATCTCCAAGACTCATAAAGGAAGATGGTCAAAATGACTGCAGTGTGTGAGACAGAACCTGGGTGGAGTCAGGGGACATGATGCCTCCTTTGATTTCCATAAGGATTTCAAATCCAAATAAGTGTGGTGTTCGCGTACACAGTTTAGGAGATGTTATAGTGGGTTCATTGAAATGCTTTTTACTAGCTCTTAACAGTGCAGTAAATTGTCAAACAAATGCACAAATAATCAAAACTAGAAACAAGAAATCAAGAATGTCAGAACGAATCCAATTAACAACCCATTTCCTTGTTCTCTGAGGCTGACTAATGGTGTTACCATGGCATCCTGTGACGAGGAAATGTTCTCTTCCCCATCAGCAGGCGGACAGAGAGTAGCAGCCCTCTGCTCTACTTGCCTATGTGTTTATAGGGGAAGGGAATGGAGAAATGTGGACTGAGGACACGCACGTGCACACACACAAAACCTTGCATTTTTCTCTCTTTAATATCTGTGTATGATATACTGTACCAGTCAAAAGTTTGGACACACCTACTCATTCAAGGGTTTTTCTTTATTTGTACTATTTTCTACCTTGTACCGTAATAGTGAAGACATCGAAACTATGAAATAATACATGGAGTCATGTAGTAACCAAAAAAGTGTTAAACAAATCTAAATATATTTGAGATTCTTAAAAGTAGCCACCCTTTGCCTTGACAGCTTTGCACACTCTTGGCATTCTCTCAACCAGCTTCATGAGGTAGTCACCTGGAATGCATTTCAATTAACAGGTGTTCCTTGTTAAAAGTTAATTTGTGGAATTTCTTTCCTCGATGCGTTTGAACCAATCAGTTGTGTTGTGACAAGGTAGGGGTGGTATGCAGAAGATAGCCCTGTTTGGTAAAAGACCAAGTCCAGATTATGGAAAAAACAGCTCAAGTAAGCAAAGAGAAATGACAGTCCATCATTTACTTTAAGACATGAAGGTCAGTCAATCCAGAAAAAGTTGAACTTTTTAAAGTTTCTTCTAGTGCAGTCGCGAAAACCATCACGAGCTTTGATTAAACTAGCTCGCATGAGGACTGCCACAGGAAATGAAGACCCAGAGTTACTCTGCTGCAGAGGATAAGTTCATTAGTGTTACCAGCCTCATAAATATCAGCCCAAATAAATGCTTCAGAGTTCAAGTAACAGACACATCTCAACATCAACTGTTCAGAGGAGACTGTGTGAATCAGGCCTTCATGGTCATTTTTTTTGCAAAGAAACCACTACTAAAGGACACCAATAAGAAGAAGAGACTTACTTGTGCCAAGAAACACGAGCAATGGACATTAGACCATTAGACCAGTGGAAGTCCAAATTTGAGATTTTTGTTTCCGACCTCCGTATCTTTGTGAGACGCAGAGTAGGTGTACGGATGTTCTCCGCATATGTGGTTCCCACTGTGACGCATGCAGGAGGTGTGGTTGTGCTTTGCTGGAGACACTGTCTGTGATTTAGAGTTCAAGGCACACTTAACCAGCATGGCTACCACAGCATTCTGCAGCAATACGCCATCCCATTCTTCACAATCACCCGCCCTCAACCCATTTTAGGTGGTTTGGGATGAGTTGGACCACAGAGTGAAGGAAAAACAGCCAACAAGTGCTCAGCATATGTGGAAACATAATCAAGACAGTTGGGAAAGCATTCCAGGTGAAGCTGGTTGAGAGAATGCTAATAGTGTGCAAAACTGTGAAAGGGTGGCTACTTTGAATAATCTCACATTTAAATATATTTTGACATTAACACTTTTTGATTACTACTTGATTCCATATGTGTTATTTCATAGTTTTGATGTCTTCAATATTATTTTACAATGTAGAAAATAGTAAAAAATTAGGAAAACCCTGGAATGAGTAGGTGTGTCCAAACTTTTGACCAGTTGTGTATGTGTGTTTATTTATTTATCTATTTTCCTTTAATCTATCTAACACTTTAGTCAACAACTCAATCAAACTAGTTTGGTAACATGGCATGTTAGCTGTCTAAATCCACAAGAGAAAGTAAGAAATCAACTTACCCCCCCTAACAACAACACTATAATTGTATATTTGCTGTGCTATATATCCCACAGCAACAACAGACACAGCCTATAACAATTATTCTGATTGTTTCTTCTCTCTCAGACCACTCTGCTGGAGTAGCTCATAAATATAGAATGAGTACCAAATGGCACCCTTTATTCCCTTTATAGTGCATTTCTTTAGACCAGGTCCCATAGGGTATTCATCAACAGTAGTGCAGTGCATAGGGAATAGTCTGTCATTTTAGACGTACTCATTTCTAATCGTCTGGGTGAGATGGAGAGGCTGGCTAGTGGCTGGCGAGGACAGGGAGCTAAATGAATTGGTCATTGGCATTAATTGGGTACACTGCTGGCGCTGGCTGTCCACCTGTGTCCACTTCAAAATCTGGGACAGAGTGTTCACTGTAGACAGAGTGGCATGACCTTATATGGGCTGAAGATGCTACTAATGGAAACATCACAAGCCTTAAAAAAAACGTTGTAAACAATTACGTATCTAATATTGCTATACATTATCCATTTCTGAGAATAGACTCTGTCAATGACACTTGCTTAGGGAGCTGATATTAAAACAGTACTCTTACCCTTTACCCGCGGGTATGTTACAGAATATTATGCCAGCCCTTCTGTAATAGTAACAGATAACGGCCTTCAGTTGTCAACCTCAGGATTGAAGTTTTCATAATATTACATACTAACACTGTGGTATCAGACCAAGTGTTACAGTGGTATCAGACAGACTGTGCTCCAGCTCTGTTATCTATCTGGGAATGGTTCTGTAGTTTGATTAAAGTTTCTGTTCGCCCACTCTTCTCCCACCGACCAACCGAACAGACAGCCGAGCTGGCAGAATGCCACCGATGGCCTTGCTTGCTGTGGCAATGAGCCGTGTCTCGCCATTCCACATGACATGGCAAATGAGCACAGTGTGTGTGTTTAGTGATTGACACATGGTATGCTGCCTCTTAATGTCTGATTGCTCTCCAACTTCCTGCAAGAGAAGGGAAAGACGCAAGAGGAAGCGAAAAGAGAGATGGATGGAGTCAGGTCTGGGTCTGCTGAGCATTAATGAACACAACAGATGTTGCCCAGATGCGGCCCAGGGGGGGTCAGAGAGAGAGAACCCGAGAGAGGGGGGAGAAGGGAGGGGAAAAGCGAGATAGAAAGGAGTCCAGTTGGAGTCCCTCTTCACACACTGACAGCTTTGTTCACCTCCAGTCAGGACCAAGCCCTCCTTCCTCTCCCTTCCACCCTCTTCTCCCCCCCAAGACTCTTTGATGTAAGTGCACAGGAAACAAGGCAGGAATCGATTCCTCCATGCATTAAGCCCCCACTCACCACCTCCTTCCTCTCCTCTTGTCTCATTCCTTCTCTTTATCTCTATCTCCTCGCCCCTGTACCTCCCTTACCCTGCCCAGGAAGCTCGCTAGCACGTTGTTTTTGTCTGTGTCCATGTGTATGTGTATTGTATGGGGCCGTTGGAGCACAGGGACACATCTTGTCTGTATCTTTGTCTGTGTGCTAGCAGTGATCTGACGTCTGTGTGTTGGAGCAACATTGTAGATCGTGTTGATCCTTGTCTGTCTGCGTGGTCTTGGGTTGTGTTTCCAAAGCAGGAACACGTGAGCCTGCTTTGAGTAATGAAATTCCTTTTGAATAAAATGTATGAAATGCAATGATTTACTGTCTCTAAGGACGGGCCGCAGCTAGTTTCTATTGTTTATCTTGCTTCAGGAGGTATGGATTTGGTCTCAGAATATGTAGGAAAGTTCTCCAACTCGTTGACCCTGTTTTTGAACTGTTTGCCTGTTTTATTAGGAGCCAATACGATGAGCCCTCCCTTTCCTGTAGTCCACAATCAACTCTGTTGTCTTGTAGAAGGAGAGGTTATTGTCCTGGCACCACATTGCCAGGTCACTAACCTCTAACCCTATAGGCTGTCTCATCGTCGTCGGTTATCAGGCCTACCACCGTCGTGTCGTCATCAACCTTAATAGTGGTGTTGGAGTCGTGCGTAGCCACGCAGTCGTGGGTGAACAGGGAGTACTGGAGGGGACTAAGCACGCATCCCCGAGAGGCCCCTGTGTTGAAGGTCAGCGTGGCGGATATGTTGTTGCTAACCTTTACCACCTGAGGGCGGCCCATTAGGAAGTCCAGGATCCAGTTGCAGAGGGAGGTGTTCAGTCTCAGGGTCCTTAGCTTAGTGATGAGCTTGGAGGACACTATTGTATTGAACGCTGAGCTATAGTCAATGAACAGCATACTCACGTAGGTGTTCCTCTTGTCCAGGTGGGAGAGAGCAGTGTGGAGTGTATCTGTGGATCTGTTGCGGTGATTTGGAGTGGGTCCAGGTTTCTGAGATGATGGTTTTATGTGAGCCATGACCAGCCTTTTTAAAGCATTTCATGGCTACGGACGTGAGTGCTACGTGAGGGTGATTGTCTTTTAGAGATGTTACTTTGGCCTTCTTGGGCACAGTCTCTCTCCTCTCATCGTCTCAGTTCCTCTACTGTAAAAACATTATTGGCCAGAGGGAGGGATGTAGAGTGGGAGGGGAGAGAGACTGGCTAGGCTTTACAGCTTATATGATTCATGAACTAACACATTTGCAATGTTTTTTTCATTAGCATTACTGTTGTAACCACTTCCTCTATGTCAGGGCTTCCCAACCGGCAGCAGTCCGGGCTTCCCAACTGGCATCAGTCCGGGCTTCCCAACTGGCAGCAGTCAGGTCTTCCCAACTGACAGCAGTCAGGTCTTCCCAACTGACAGCAGTCAGGTCTTCCCAACTGACAGCAGTCAGGTCTTCCCAACTGACAGCAGTCAGGTCTTCCCAACTGACAGCAGTCCGGGCTTCCCAACTGGCAGCAGTCCGGGCTTCCCAACTGACAGCAGTCAGGTCTTCCCAACTGACAGCAGTCAGGTCTTCCCAACTGGCAGCAGTCCGGGCTTCCCAACTGACAGCAGTCAGGTCTTCCCAACTGACAGCAGTCAGGTCTTCCCAACTGACAGCAGTCAGGTCTTCCCAACTGACAGCAGTCCGGGCTTCCCAACTGACAGCAGTCAGGGCTTCCCAACTGACAGCAGTCAGGTCTTCCCAACTGACAGCAGTCCGGGCTTCCCAACTGACAGCAGTCAGGTCTTCCCAACTGACAGCAGTCAGGTCTTCCCAACTGACAGCAGTCCGGGCTTCCCAACTGACAGCAGTCAGGGCTTCCCAACTGACAGCAGTCAGGTCTTCCCAACTGACAGCAGTCAGGTCTTCCCAACTGACAGCAGTCCGGGCTTCCCAACTGGCAGCAGTCCGGGCTTCCCAACTGACAGCAGTCAGGGCTTCCCAACTGACAGCAGTCAGGTCTTCCCAACTGACAGCAGTCAGGTCTTCCCAACTGACAGCAGTCAGGTCTTCCCAACTGACAGCAGTCCGGGCTTCCCAACTGGCAGCAGTCAGGGCTTCCCAACTGGCAGCAGTCCGGGCTTCCCAACTGACAGCAGTCAGGGCTTCCCAACTGACAGCAGTCAGGTCTTCCCAACTGACAGCAGGCCGGGCTTCCCAACTGACAGCAGTCAGGGCTTCCCAACTGACAGCAGTCAGGGCTTCCCAACTGACAGCAGTCAGGTCTTCCCAACTGACAGCAGTCCTGGCTTCCCAACTGACAGCAGTCCGGGCTTCCCAACTGACAGCAGTCCGGGCTTCCCAACTGACAGCAGTCCGGGCTTCGCAACTGACAGCAGTCCGGGCTTCCCAACTGACAGCATTCCGGGCTTCCCAACTGACAGCAGTCCGGGCTTCCCAACTGACAGCAGTCAGGGCTTCCCAACTGACAGCAGTCAGGTCTTCCCAACCGGCATCAGTCAGGGCTTCCCAACTGACAGCAGTCAGGTCTTCCCAACTGACAGCAGTCAGGGCTTCCCAACCGGCATCAGTCAGGGCTTCCCAACTGGCAGCCTATGGCTGCAGTGCTTTGCAATGCTTTCCCTCACATTCAGTTGTGAGGTCCTTAAAGTTAATGTTCACTTCAAAATCAATCAAACCTGGTCAGCTGTTGCATTCACCCTCCCCTCTTTCTTTCAAGGCTGTCAACGGCCATGCAAACATTTTACCAGCACGGCGGATTGCCAGTACTAGCCTCAACCCCACTGAAGACTGCCACAGTAGTGGACAGGGTTCGACATCTGGGTCCCAGTCCGGGCAGATGGGAGGCCGGAGGGAGGAGGAACAGGGGATGACGTACCCTCTGGAGATGCGCTCAGACCTCCCCATGAACTTCAGCAGCACCCTGGAACGCATCGTCCAGCAGCTTGACGTCCTCACTCAGGTCAGTCCCTTAACTCTTAATCCAAATCTGGCAGCCCTGGCTAAACCACTTCATTTCAACCCAATCTGGCAACCGTAAAATACTTCCCAATCTGGCAACTCTATTGTAATGTTTATGAAAGAACAGCAGATGATACAGAGTTAGATGTTGAAATGAGTGATGTGTTGACATAGTCGTGAAAGACTTTTAGTCTAAAACTGGTGTGTGATCCTCTCCTACCCCATAGACTGTCTCTGTGTTGGAAGAGCGTCTCACCCTGACGGAGGACAAACTGAAGGAGTGTTTATTCAACCAGAGTCAGATCCTGTTGCAGGTGCGAGGGGAGGAGAAGGACCGAAGGAGAGAGAGGGTGGAGGAAGAGAGGGAAGGTGAGAGCGGATCCCCTGTCGCCTCAGCCTAAGGTCATCCACCTCCCTCTCCACAGACACACTCCTCCCTTTGACTTGGGTGTGTGTGTGTGTGTGTGTGTGTGTGTGTGGGTGGGGGTCCTTAACCTCCACCTTGGTGGTCTTTCTCAGGGGTCATTGTCTTAATCAAATCCTCCCT
This sequence comes from Oncorhynchus masou masou, assembly GCF_036934945.1. Classification (NCBI taxonomy): domain Eukaryota; kingdom Metazoa; phylum Chordata; class Actinopteri; order Salmoniformes; family Salmonidae; genus Oncorhynchus; species Oncorhynchus masou. Next base: position 14,032,805 of record NC_088233.1, on the reverse strand, counting down.
CTATCTCGCCACTCTTTTAAATATTATTCAATCCGACAGCACAGTGTGTCTGGGACACTTAAACCAAAGCTTTTTGGCTAGGGACTGGGGTGAGTTTTTGTACATATACCAGTGTGTGTGTATGTTCATCGGTGTGTGCGTGTGTGCGTTTGGAAGATCTTTGCGAGGCCCCTCCATAATGAAAGGTTGATGAAGGGGAGCGGAGGACAAGACAGCACAGCTGCAGCTATGAAAACAGCCGGTCTGTCTGTCTGTGGACAGTGTAGGGAGCAGAGCGTGCTGGGCCAGGCAGGGGCTCCCTTCACTGTCCAATTCCTCTGGTCTCCTTCTCCTGGGCAGGCCACCATAAACATGCTTTCCTTACACCTCTCTCCCTCTCGTATGTGTGTGTGTGTGTGCGTGCGTGCGTGCGTGCGTGCATGCGTCGCTATGGGTTCTTGTACTAGCATTTATTAGTAGAATCTATGCATTATGTCATGTGCTGATGAAGCGCCTGTGTGTGTGTGTATGACCATATACCCCCACTGTTGTATAGTGTACGGCATATTTTCTCATGCGTTTCCTTTCATACTATGAACTAAATAAATTGAACATATTGCACTGGCATGTCTCCATGTGTGTCATTTTCACATCAGCAGTTGCTATATAAAAGCCCACAAGTATCCAAAACTCACTCTGTTTCATGGTCCATCGACCCAGATCATGGGTTTTTCCACACAAAGTGCTTTACAGTAACCTTGCCTAGACCTCAAATGGCAAGCAGTAGCAGCAGAATCTACAAGTATACAGTCCGTGTCAGTTCCTCTGTGAAGCCAGTGGTCTTGTTGACTTTTCCAGCGACAGTCAAAGATGTGGATAGCACTGGAGTGGCCCCTCTTTATGAATACATATACAATAAATGTGTGTTTATCTCCATATCTACAGGGCATTCGGAAATCATTCAGACCCCTTCACTTTTTCCACATTTTGTTACATTACAGCCATATTTTAAAACTGATTTTTTTTCACTCATTAATTTACACACACTACCTCATATAATGACAAAGCAAAAACAGGTTGAGACATTTTTGCAAATGTATTAAAAATTAAAACTGAAATAACATTTACATAAGTATTCAGACTGTTTACTCAGTACTTAGTTGAAGCACCTTTGGCAGCGATTACAGCCTCGAGTCTTCTTGAGTATGATGCTTCAAGATTGGCACACCTGTATTTGGGGAGTTGCTCCAATTCTTCTCTGCAGATCCTCTCAAGCTCTATCAGGTTGGATGGGGAGCGTCGCTGCACAGCTATTTTCAGGTCTCTCCAGAGATGTTGGATCGGGTTCAAGTCTGAGCTTTGGCTGGGCCACTCAAGGACATTCAGAGACAAGTCCCAAAGCCATCTGCATTGTCTTGGCTGTGTGCTTAGGGTCATTGTCCTGTTAGAAGGTGAACCTTCGCCCAAGTCTGTGGTCCCGAGCGCTCTGGAGCAGGTTTTCATCAAAGATCTCTCTGTACTTTGCTCTGTTCATCTTTCCCTCGATCCTGACTAGTCTCCCAGTCCCTGCCACTGAAAAACATCATGCTGTCACCACCATGCTTCACGGTAGGGATGGTATTGGCCAGGTGATGGGCGGTGCTTTTTCCTCCAGACATGACGCTTGGCATTCAGGCCAAAGAGTTCAATCTTGGATTCATCAGACCAGAAAATCTTGTTTCTCATGGTCTGAGAGTCCTTCAGGTGCCTTTTGGTAAACTCCAAGCTGGCAGTCATGTGCCTTTTTACTGAGGCGTGGCTTTCATCTGGCCTCTCTACCATAAAGGCCTGATTGGTAGAGTGCTGCAGAGATTATTGTCCTTCTGGAAGGTTCTCCCATCTCCACAAGGAACTAGAGCTCTGTCAGAGTGACCATCGGATTCTTGGTCACCTCCCTGACCAAGGTCCTTCTCCCCCGATTGCTCAGTTTTGCCGGGCAGCCAGCTCTAGGAAGAGTCTTGGTGGTTCCAAATTTCTTCCATTTAAGAATGATGTTGTCTTGGGGCCTTCGATGCTGCAGATCATTTTTTGGTACCCTTCCCCAGATCTGTGCCTCGATGCAATCCTGTCTCGGAGCTCTACGGACAATTCCTTCGACCTCATGGCTTGGTTTTTGCTCTGACATGCACTGTCAACTGTGGGACCTTATATAGACAGGTGTGTGCCTTTTCAAATCATGTCCAATCAATTGAATTTACCACATGTTGACTCCAAGTTGTAGAAACATCTCAAGGATGATCAATGGAAACAGGATGCACCTGAGCTCAATTTCGATTCTCATAGCAAAGGGTCTTTCAGGTATTTATGTATATGTGTGTATATATATATCTATATATTACTGCTCAAAAAAATAAAGGGAACACTTAAACAACACAATGTAACTCCAAGTCAATCACACTTCTGTGAAATCAAACTGTCCACTTAGGAAGCAACACTGATTGACAATAAATTTCACATGCTGTTGTGCAAATGGAATATACAATTGTAGGCAATTAGCAAGACACCCCCAATAAAGGAGTGGTTCTGCAGGTGGGGACCACAGACCACTTCTCAGTTCCTATGCTTCCCGGCTGATTTTTTGGTCACTTTTGAATGCTGGCGGTGCTTTCACTCTAGTGGTACATTTACATTTAAGTCATTTGGCAGACGCTCTTATCCAGAGCGACTTACAAATTGGTGAATTCACCTTATGACATCCAGTGGAACAGTAGCATGAGACGGAGTCTACAACCCACACAAGTGGCTCAGGTAGTGCAGCTCATCCAGGATGGCACATCAATGCGAGCTGTGGCAAGAAGGTTTGCTGTGTCTGTCAGCGTAGTGTCCTTAGCATGGAGGCACTACCAGGAGACAGACCAGTACATCAGGAGACGTGGAGGAGGCCGTAGGAGGGCAACAACCCAGCAGCAGGACCACTACCTCCGCCTTTATGCAAGGAGTAGGAGGAGCACTGCCAGAGCCCTGCAAAATGACCTCAAGCAGGCCACAAATGTGCATGTGTCTGCTCAAACGGTCAGAAACAGACTCAATGAGGGTGGTATGAGGGCCCGACGTCCACAGGTGGGGGTTGTGCTTACAGCCCAACACCGTGCAGGACGTTTGGCATTTGCCAGAGAACACCAAGATTGGCAAATTCGCCACTGGCGCCCTGTGCTCTTCACAGATTAAAGCAGGTTCACACTGAGCACGTGACAGACGTGACAGAGTCTGGAGACGCCGTGGAGAACGTTCTGCTGCCTGCAACATCCTCCAGCATGACCGGTTTGGCGGTGGGTCAGTCATGGTGTGGGGTGGCATTTCTTTGGGGGGGGCGCACAGCCCTCCATGTGCTCGCCAGAGGTAGCCTGACTGCCATTAGGTACCGAGATGAGACCCCTTGTGAGACCATATGCTGGTGCGGTTGGCCCTGGGTTTCTCCTAATGCAAGACAATGCTAGACCTCATGTGACTAGAGTGTGTCAGCAGTTCCTGCAAGAGTAAGGCATTGATGCTATGGACTGGCCCGCCCGTTCTCCAGACCTGAATCCAATTGAGCACATCTGGGACATCATGTCTCGCTCCATCCACCAACGCCACGTTGCACCACAGACTGTCCAGGAGTTGGAGGATGCTTTAGTCCAGGTCTGGGAGGAGATCCCTCAGGAGACCATCCGCCACCTCATCAGGAGCATGCTCAGGCGTTGTAGGGAGGTCATAAAGTGGTTTTCCACTTTAATTTTGAGTGTCACTCCAAATCCAGACCTCCATGAGTTGATAAATTTGATTTCCATTGATCATTTTTGTGTGATTTTGTTGTCAGCACATTCAACTATGTAAAGAAAAAAGTATTTAATAAGAATATTTCATTCATTCAGATCTAGGATGTGTTGTTTTAGTGTTCCCTTTATTTTTTTGAGCAGTATATGTGTATATATATATATATTTTTAAAAAAATGGCAAAGGTTAACAGCTTTAGTCATTATGGGGTATTGTGTGTAGGTTGATGAGGAAATGTTTTATTTAATCCATTATAGAATAAGGCTGCAATGTAACCAAATGTGGAAAAAGTCAAAAGGTCTGAATACTTTCTGAATGCTCTGGACATGTATGTTTTTATTCAGTTCCTCTGTAAAGTTGGCGTGGTCTTGTTGACGTTTCCAGTGTGACCGAGATGTGGTTCACACTGAGGCGGTCCCTCACCGGCGGGTGGAGGCTGTAAAAAGCCACACAAAGGGGTGCTCTGCGCTGGCTCCTGTTTGGTCTCTGTACCACATCCTTCCTCGTTTCTCTGGTTCCCCCTCCCTTTTACATAAAGTGGTGCAGCCCTTAAAGAGAGAGGGCTGGAGACGTGTTTTGGGGAGGATTTGGGGTTTCATGCAAAGTTTAGTCAGGAAGATACTACATGCTCACGCACTCTCTCACTCTGTCTCTTTCTCACTCTCCCACACTCTCACACTCTGTCACTCACGAACACACACTCACTCACTCACACTCATTATTAGCAGTGTAAACCCATAACTTCCCTTTAATGACTTCCTGTAGGCAGGGCTTCCTGTTGTTGTTGGTGGGGGTTCTCTTTGACACAGATGTTCTTGTTGACTATTAGAATGCATGTTACAAGGCTGTGTGTGTGTGTAAGCAAAAAAGTAACAGCGGCATGCAGGTACATGTCCCCACGACGTCAAAGGCCATTTTAAGGTTTAGAGTTAGGGAAAATAATGTTTTGAATGGAAAACAAGGATAGAAAAATGTGTGTGTGTGTGTGTGTGTGTGTGTGGTGCAAGCCAGGCAGAAATGATCACTTGGGGGCACACATGGTAAAGACATTCCCTCTCAGACACACAGAGACAGGAAAGGAGAATGGTTATCATTACCACCTCCTCCTTTAACTCCTGGTTGGCGGGTGCTAAAAGCAGAGAGATGATCTTTTAGGAAATTCCCTGTAACCTCCTTCAGGGGATGAACAGATCAACACGGACCGGGACAAAGGAGGGAGTGGAACGAGGTATAGAAGAGGAGAGGGGGGGCGCCACACTGATCAGATTACAAGGAAAGGCCTCTGCCCTATACTCAGTAGGATCCGTTCATATCCCCAGGTACTCGTACTGCACACACACACACACACACACACACACACACACACACACACACACACACACACACACACACACACACACACACACACACACACACACACACACAGTGACACCTGTTCAAATAGACAGATTGGATAGGTTAACCGCGACACACCTGCATACTGTTAGCTTACTGTTTGTTCCAGTTGGTTTTACATTGTGTTTATTTGTTTTTGCTCTGCCTTCTGCACAGACACATACAGTATAGTGGTCAGAGGGTGAATCCCAAATATGGACAGCTCTTCATCTTCTACTGTAGAAGATGTGAAGCTACTACACTCTTAGAAGAAAAAAAAGGTTACAAAATAGTTATTCGGCTGTTATTGGTTCCAGCTAGAACCGTTTTTGGTTTCCAGGTGGAACTCTTTTGGGTTACTTGTAGAATAGTTAAATAAAGGTTCAATAAAATTCAAAAAAACATGTAGAACCCTCTGGGGAAAGGGTTCTACATGGAACCAAAAGGGTTCTACATGGAACCAAAAGGTTTCTCCTGTTGGGACAGCAGAAGAACCCTTTTAGGTTCTAAACCTTTTTTCTCTCAGTTTAGATAAGTAAGCAAAATAATACTTTATTATCCACCATCTCAGTTGTTCAGGGAGGGGAGGAAGGAAGGTTGTTGAGTGCAAAGTGTGTTGACCGCAGCCCGACGTAACTCTCAGATATTCACAACTACATACGAAAGTGTTGCTTGAAATAGTTTAACTGACTATATATTCTCAGTAACTTCGATTCAATTTGAGCTTTCTGTGAATGAGTGTGTGGCCATGTTTAATGATCAAAGTTTTCAGGCTAATCTTATTGATACAACCCTTTTAGTACAGAGACCTGAGATAGGCTCAGGGAGACAGTGACTGCCTGGTGTAGACAGGATCCACAAAGTGTCGTGACACCTCTGCTCTACAGACAAGGCCAGGGCTCAGGCCCTCATGGTCTGTTTTTCCAGGGCTTTGTGTGTTGAAAGCCCATCTCCGGTGCAAGGAGGGAGGGAAGGGGGGATAAGAGAGAGAGAGTGGGGGAAAATGCTTACTTCCGTAGAGAGGTTCAAAGGGACCTCCGCTCTTGCATGATCTGTTTGTCATTTGATCCCTGAGTTGTTTTTCTTGTTCCTTTTTTTCTATTTGAGGGGATATAGAGAGACGAAAGAGAGATGAACATGAAGCCATAGCTAGCTCCTTTTACAATCTAGCCTAGTTCCTCTTGATCAGGTTGCATGAACCAATCCAAGGGTCTATATTAAAGCTTCTCTCAAGTTCTGTGTGACTAAACTTTACATTACATACATGTAGGCCATTGACACACTGGTAGATTCCAGAATAGCTACTGTAATTGCCCTCAAATAGGTATATAAGCATTTTTAGCCATGCAGTGTTTATCACATATTACCTACATTTAGTCAGTGTTTTCTTAGAAACCCGAATTGTGGTAAATACTACTTGAATGCCTGTCGTTTCTTACATACCAATCTGCTATCTTCATTTTCTCACTCAGTTGTTGCAGAGAATTTTCCTGCACAGTAGGAAATACAAATTGTAATGTATTCCAAAATTGTACATCATACACTACAGTTGAGAAACAATGGGAAAGTTATTCTGCTTTGAAAATGTATAAACCTGTAACCTCACTTTTGAGAAAATTGCCATTGAATGTTTTGGTACCCGTCTGGGAGAGCTCTTCTTTGTCTACACCCATTCAGCATTGTTCACATTAACCTAACAGGAGTCAAGCACCAAAGCCAACTAGCTAACGTTGGCTAGCTTGCTAGTTACTTCCAGAAACAAATCAGAGAATATCTCACTGCCCATTTTACTCGCCCGAGCAGAGCGGGTTAGCTGTTTTTATGTCATTCAGAGCATTGGTGACTGCAACTGTGCTTCTAGCAACAATTTAGTTACGCTTTAAATGTTTTATATATATATATATTTTTTTTTACTGTCACGGCCATATTCAACGGGTGTTGAGCGTTCATAAATTCGTCAGTTATTCTGCGATCTGGCACACTCAGACGAGAGTGTTCTGAATTCAGAGTAGATAGCCAGAGCGAATTTACCAGCTACGTCATTCGACAGTTGTCGCAGTGACATTAACATTATATTGAAATAGTGACTTACATAGTGGACACTTTTGTTTAGACATGTAGCTAGCTAAACAATGAACCATAATCCCAACTCACAACGTTACTTTCCTGCATGAATCTGCAGGTAGCTAACCATCCAGGTTCAATGTTTGCTAGCTAACATTGGGCTATAGGTGGCAATGCAAATGGCTCTGAGATACAAATAATATTACTACACAGATCATATATGTAATGTTATCTAGCTTGCCAGCCAGCTAACATAAGCTTGCTAGCGAACGGTACACTTTAACTTGAAATGAAAACGACTTTCTGACAAAATTAGAAACGTAATATCTAAAAATGAAACTAGTTAGACTATCTTACCCGTATACATGGATGGACGCTTCTCTCCCTCTCTGTCATGGATGCCATGGTTGCCCTTAGTTTGAAGATGTAATTTGGAGACAGGTGTTTTATACAACAGCCTTCTGTGTTTTCGCTTTTCAACTCAGAATTTTCTCCATCTCCCTAGCTATCATACTCTAATTCCACTGATTTGAAAACTCGGTCCTCCAGAAAAAGTAGAGCAACACGTATGCATATTTTTATGCATCTTTCAGGAAAGCAGCGTTATAAAGGATTACCTACACATACTGACCAGCTCATGTTAGACAGGAGCGTGCTACATGGCAGACCAATCCGAACTCATCTCTCGGCATGTCCAGCCCACTCATTATCTAAGCCAATCATGGCTAGTGGGAAGGTTGCTGACTTTTTCCGTGGCGAAACCAACTTAGGCTCCTAATTTAACAGTTTTATTAGTATTTACAGATGCCATACACATTTGTTATTAAGGCACATGAAAGTTCACATGTTCCAGAAGACATTTCTGCCAAAAACACATTTTGATATAATAACATTTTTAGTTTATGTTCAAATGGTGCTCCTGTGAAGTAGTGATGAGTGACATGCTTTAACCAGAGCTCATAGGGCTCAGGTCAAACTAGTGCACTGTATAGGGAATTGTAAAGTGTTTCCTTCCAGTCTTACAGGGAAAAGTAAGGTCATATCCTTAGTTTTTAAATTGTGTAATTACCTTGAACAGTACGAGACAGAGCAAAGATCTATTTAGGCCCACTGAACCATGTGGGTTGTTTGAGTCAGTAGGAAAATAGAGTAAGCCAATATACAGTATGTTCAGAACAACGTTACTTACAGATGTGGGATCATAATTTTATCACTCTTTTGTTGCTGAGAATTTTCCTTCACCACAGGAAATGCAAATGAGCTTCATGATTTACATAAATTAATTGAAATCCCACACTTATACACGGTCTAACAGTATTGCACTTTTCATGTAGCCTACGTTTGGCCAGCTAATAGCCCAACCACAATCAAGTAACATTATGGACTAAATGTTCAAATTATGTTTCTGCAGGATACTTTTGCTGTTACAATATAGATCAAATTAAGATCCTACATCAGTAAACTGCTGCAATTACAGTTATGGTAGAGGAAGTGGGAAGAAGATGTGCTTTTGGCACATCAATGTCAGGCATTTTAAACATTGTCACAGTGCCAAGGTACACACTGAAACCAACGGAAGCCACCGGTTTCGTGGCATATGTTTATAGAGGACAGGACATTTTTGAGGAGTCCATAAGAAGGATAATATTGAATTCGGTCCAAATTATGTTAAATATTTTTAAGTTGTGATAGCACAGTATGTGTATATTTGTATTGTTTTGCAATAATGTAGCATAATATTATTATTCAACCTAACCACCTTTTTTTGTCCTAGTGACTATCATAACTGTTAACATTGCACTTTTCCACAGTTCCCAGAAACGCCCCACCTCCACGACAATCCCTTTTCTCATAACACCTCATGGGTAGCATGGCTATCTGTGTTTTTTTTGCGGTTTCCGTTTAGTGGAACACTCTGTCCCCAACCCCGTGATAAGGAAGCAGTGGACTTCCCACCTTCCTGGCATTTGATTGGTCCAGGGTCGTGGCCGTTCTCCATATGGGTCAGAGGTCAACTCTGGTGAACCACATATCCTGCCTGTCTCTCCACTCCGCCCCAGTACACTACACTAGCTGTTTAGGATCTGTTCTCTCTGTCTTTCTCTCACTCTCAGTGGCCTGTATTCATGGATGCCAAGGGAAGCCAGGCTTTAAATGGCAGATTGTGGCTTCTTCCAACGTAGTTGTCTACATCATTTCCAAACCCCCATATTTTTTTGTAAATATATATATTATTATAATTATATATATTTGTATATATTTTCCTTCTTTATTATTTTCCCCTAACCATACCAGCCCTCCCCTAATTGTAGTAAACTAATGGACAACAATACTTAGGCTTCCACTTCCAGATTATACATACTATATACATTTCATGGACAGTATATTTGAAACTATCTTTTGTTTGTTTTTAGTCCCAGCCTCTAGCTAGAAGACCATTCAGTTTTGATTTCTAGCAGCCTGTTTTTCTACCGTGCTGTGATGTTTCACATAAATTCTGAACCTTTCTATTCTCATAATTTCTACAGATTGTAAATCAAAGATAAAAACACCTTTGCTAAGAGTATTATTATATTATTGATCGATTGTCCATGACTTTTCAAATCAAGTAGCAGTGCTATTTGCAGAGTTAGCGCCAAGTAAATAAGCAAATCTTCAGCCATTCCTGAACCTGTGAACAAAAACAAGCTGCATGTGGGCAGTACCAGAACAAATTACCTGATGACTGTCTCTTCACAGCTAAATCTATATACAGTGCCTTGCGAAAGTATTCGGCCCCCTTGAACTTTGCGACCTTTTGCCACATTTCAGGCTTGAAACATAAAGATATAAAACTGTATTTTTTTGTGAAGAATCAACAACAAGTGGGATACAATCATGAAGTGGAACGACATTTATTGGATATTTCAAACTTTTTTAACAAATCAAAAACTGAAAAATTGGGCGTGCAAAATTATTCAGCCCCTTTACTTTCAGTGCAGCAAACTCTCTCCAGAAGTTCAGTGAGGATCTCTGAATGATCCAATGCTGACCTAAATGACTAATGATGATAAATACAATCCACCTGTGTGTAATCAAGTATCTGTATAAATGCACCTGCACTGTGATAGTCTCAGGGGTCCGTTAAAAGCGCAGAGAGCATCATGAAGAAGGGTGGCTACTTTGAAGAATCTCAAATCTAAAATATATTTTGATTTGTTGCACACTTTTTTGGTTACTACATGATTCCATATGTGTTATTTCATAGTGTTGATGTCTTATTTCTACAATGTAGAAAATAGTTTTTTTAAATAAAGAAAATCCCTTGAATGAGTAGGTGTGTCCAAACTTTTGACTGGTACTGTATATAAATCTTGCATATCTTAATTTATTAAAATTATACGTAATAATATAAGCACTTCCAAGAAAGATTGATACCCATAACGACCCCAAGCCACACGTGTACAAGGGAAGCCAGCAAGCATTTTGGCCTTGCTTGATAAAAATATATATATATATATCAAATTACAACCAATCAGCATTGAACTAAACTTTTTTAGCTCAACTGTGAATGGTTCTGGTGCACCAAGTGTCAAGAGAAGCCAGTTTGGATTCGGCTTCACATCAATCACATCAAAATACCAAACGTCATTGACAGAACTTGAATTTTTGCATCTTGTTGTTGTACTCCGGTGGCAAGCTAGTTAACAAAAAATGACGCTTTCCTAAATTAGCCATGCCTGGAGATGGGGATTTGGACTTGTGATTTTACTTAATTCTCCGTACTGGCCAATTATTATAACAGTGATTCTGTTCCATCCACATATTCATACTTTGTGCCCCTGGCCTGAGAGGATGGAAGTTCAATATGTAGCTAGATGTAGTAGGCTAATGTTAACTAGCTGGTTCATCGTTGCCCATGAAAGGAAGTTAGGCTAGCGAGCAAGCATTTTAGCCAGGTAGCCTAGGACAACAAAAACTAAAAGCGTGGACTTTTTTTTCTGGATTGGCTTCCTCAGTGATTTTATCCACGCACCCCTGCGGCTCACTCTGTCCTGTTCCCCTTTCTCTTTCTCTTTCTCTTTCTCTCTCTCTCTCTCTCTCTCTCTCTCTCTCTCTCTCTCTCTCTCTCTCTCTCTCTCTCTCTCTCTCTCGCTCTCTCTCTCTCTGTTTTTTTTACCCTCTGTGGAGTGAAAGAGAAAGGGATAAACAACCAACCGCCAAACTGAATGGCTGTGTAGAGCTTGAACAAGCCTTGTTTTTGACACTGACAGTGATGTGTTTGTTTATGTGCGTCTGTGTGTGTGTTGGCGCCTGCTGAACCCTTGGAGCATGTGGGTGACAGCTGGGGACTCAGACTTCCCGGGAAGTGCCAGCTGGGTGGTGGCTGGCATATCCCGTTCTCCCTCGCTCAACCCTCATCCCCTCTCTAACCCAAACCATCTCACTCAGCCCCCAACAACTCTCCACGTGTCCCCAAATCACATTTCTAGTACATGTAATTAATGTTTGTCCATCTTTAGCACATTGTATGGTCTTTTTAGCTTGGGGTGTTTCTATTGGTTAAAGTCACTTGTAGCCTACTGGCCCTTACTGTTCTGTCTTCCTGTCCCCTACTGTCCCCTAATGCTCTGTCCCCTACTGGCCCCTAATGCTCTGTCCCCTACTGGCCCCTAATGCTCTGTCCCCTACTGGCCCCTAATGCTCTGTCCCCTACTGGCCCCTAATGCTCTGTCCCCTACTGGCCCCTAATGCTCTGTCCCCTACTGGCCCCTAATGCTCTGTCCCCTACTGGCCCCTAATGCTCTGTCCCTACTGGCCCCTAATGCTCTGTCCCCTACTGGCCCCTAATGCTCTGTCCCCTACTGCCCCTAATGCTCTGTCCCCTACTGTCCCTTACTGTTCTGTCCCCTACTGGCCCCTAATGCTCTGTCCCCTATTGGCCCCTAATGCTCTGTCCCATATTGGCCCCTAATGCTCTGTCCCCTACTGTCCCTTACTGCTCTGTCCCCTACTGGCCCCTAATGGTCTGTCCCCTACTGTCCCTTACTGTTCTGTCTTCCTGTCCCCTACTGGCCCCTAATGCTCTGTCCCCGACTGTCCCTTACTGTTCTGTCCTCCTGTCCTCTACTGGCCCCTAATGCTCTGTCCCCTACTGGCCCTTACTGCTCTGTCCTCCTGTCCTCTACTGGCCCCTAATGCTCTGTCCCCTACTGGCCCTTACTGCTCTGTCCTCCTGTCCTCTACTGGCCCCTAATGCTCTGTCCCCTACTGTCCCTTACTGTTCTGTCTTCCTGTCCCCTACTGGCCCCGAATGCTCTGTCCCCTACTGTCCCTTACTGTTCTGTCCCCTACTGGCCCCTAATGCTCTGTCCCCTACTGTCCCTTACTGTTCTGTCCTCCTGTCCTCTACTGGCCCCTACTGCTCTGTCCCCTACTGGCCCTTACTGCTCTGTCCTCCTGTCCACTACTGGCCCCAACTGCTCTGCCCCCTATTGGCCCCTAATGCTCTGTCCCCTACTGTCCCTTACTGTTCTGTCTTCCTGTCCCCTACTGGCCCCTAATGCTCTGTCCCCAACTGTCCCTTACTGTTCTGTCCTCCTGTCCTCTACTGGCCCCTAATGCTCTGTCCCCTACTGGCCCTTACTGCTCTGTCCTCCTGTCCTCTACTGGCCCCTAATGCTCTGTCCCCTACCCCTACTGTCCCTTACTGTTCTGTCTTCCTGTCCCCCTACTGGCCCCGAATGCTCTGTCCCCTACTGTCCCTTACTGTTCTGTCCCCTACTGGCCCCTAATGCTCTGTCCCCTACTGTCCCTTACTGCTCTGTCCTCCTGTCCTCTACTGGCCCCTACTGCTCTGTCCCCTACTGGCCCTTACTGCTCTGTCCTCCTGTCCTCTACTGGCCCCTAATGCTCTGTCCCCTACTGGCCCTTACTGCTCTGTCCTCCTGTCCTCTACTGGCCCCTACTGCTCTGGGTCTGGCCAGGGCCAGGCAGGGTCAGCACGAGACCAGATGGAATACCACAGATAGGAATCATGGTTAGGAATCATGCATACTGTAGGCCACAGCAAATTGTTATAAGCACAATTGATAAACACTAAGAATAACTCATCATTAGAAATCACCACACTTTTGATATCTCTTAATTGGAGTGTCTACTATGTCTGAGACACTCATTTTATTCACTAGTTTATTTCATCACAACCATCACCACCCCCCGCCCTTTTTCCTCTCCAGGACAGCTCCCATAATTCACCACTCTGCGGTCCTCTCCTGTCACCAGTCACCACTGTTCCTTTCCTTTTATCTCTGATGGGATTGACATACACACCTCTGCCTTTCACTCAACTGTTTGTTTACTGCTCTCTCCATTCTCATCCTCAGTCTGTTTGGGTCAAAGGCGCCTTCTCTCGCTTTTCTGTTATTATTGTGTGTGTGTGGTATGTGTGTTAGTCTCACTCAGACTTGACTGTTTGATGAAGCACAGAGAAACTTGTCTATCCCTGGCCTCTCTAATAGCTTTGGTTGCCACTCATCTCCTGTAGCTTTTATACCACTTTCCTAATGGCCAATAGAACACCACCTGAGTGGTTGACTGAAGTAATGCTTTTAAAGGGACATTTATTTTCTGTCTAAAGTGTCAAAATAGTTTTTTTTTTTTTTACCAAAGAGAAACACTTTGTAATAGTCGTCTGTAAAATGGCAAGCTTAGGTAACTGTGCTTTTTGGGTGGGAAAGGGCAGGCTTAAGGTTGTGTGTGTGTGGGAAGCCCCAGTTCCTCCACACACACACACTGTGTCTCAAGTCTAATCCACAGAAGTGCCAACAAAGCACTAGAGAACACAAGAGCTCTGGGTTTACCCCCCTCCCTTATCCGAGCTCTCCATCCCCCCTACACCCCTTTATAATCCTAACCAGGTGCTCTCTGCCAAACCTAAAACTGCCGCCCTCCCATCTCCTCTACTCGCCTACCCTCTCTTCCCTGCCGCCCATCCTTCCCCACCACCCCTCCCACCTCTCCTCCCCTGTCCACCTCTCTGTTATCCGTCAATCTCTGTAATCAGACAGATTCTCTGCCCGTAAGGAGGATTTTGTACCTGTCATCTAGCAATGTTGTTTTAGCTAAGCGTTTTCACTCCCTCCCTCCCCCCATCTTCTACATAAGCGTCTTCACTCCCTCCCTCCCCCCATCATCTAAATCCCCACACCCGGATATACTAGGTCCATCTGTCAGGTAGTCTATCCCAAACCAGAGGGAGGGAGGGGGAGAAAGAGAAAGATGACAGATGAAAGAAAGGGAGGATGATATCTGATAGTCATGCATAGATGTGTCACTTGCTTACTGAATTGATAGTGCAATTATCATTGTCTCTAGTAGGTCTAGAGACTGAATGATCATCATGTGGGATGGGGGAATCCCCTTACCTACCTCTAGTTCCTTTTGACTGTCCCTCGGTTTGACTTGGATTGGTGTTGGATTTCCACGCATCATCAATCCAAGACTGCGTAACCCAATCAGAGCTCTTTGTTCCCCACATCAAAGAGCTTTCATTGGACTAGAGATCAATCAACGATTGAGCATGAATGGGGAACCCGACCACTATGGGGGTTTGTTTTGAAACTATTTCCCTCATCAATACTCTGACTAAAGTGAGGATATCCCCACACCCCACTTTGAATGAAATGATTGAGAAGCGGTTTAGTCATGATAAATACAATATTATCCCTTTCCCTCATTGCCTTTCTGATTATGATTATTTTTCATGCAACTCGTAGTCTTAGGTTTTTGCTAATATCTGCCCCCAAACTGCATTAATAGAAATTATTTCAATGGACTGTTGATGTAACATGTCAATTTCAATCAACTGCGTAGACCCTACTGTAGTTGCTGTTTCCTTGTTTTGTTTTATCTTTTGAACTGTTAGTCATGGAGTCATTGAGTTGCTGTCGCCTGAGGTCCTGGCAGCCCGTCATGCAGAGAGTATTCACCCAAACACTCAGTGACCTCGTGCCCTCTCAGCCTCTCTTCCCGACTGGTGACATGGGAACGCAGCATTCTGTTGTGACTATGTCATAATCAGGCGCCAGGAAGTCAGGAACCAGATTTTCACATAAACACAACGTTTCATTACCCACCCATAGTGTTTTCTGTTTTATATAACTCTGGCTTGGATTATTAAGCAAATAAATGCTCTGTTTCTACATAGAACACAAACAAAACACATATGTACAAACAAGTACACACAATAACCGCACAAATATCTTTGGTGAAACATTTTATCCAAGAACAACAAAGCACAGTGGAGGTTACACCCACACATGACTGCATCCACTCTAGGATACACCTTATTTCTCTTGGCGTGTGTGTGTATGCGCGCACATATGTGTGTGTTTGTGTATTAGAGAAGCATGGTACACAGCCATACAAATGACGATATAGACAGACAGATCAATAGACGGCATAATTGCAAACTTTCAAAATGCCGCCGTCCCTGGTCTCCATTTCCTAACCTCTCTGTACAAGACTAGGTCACATAGGTACAGTTATACACTCATTCCTACCAGGCTGTGTGGTGAGAGTTTAGCTGTAGTTAGTGGCCCAGTGACTTAGATGTAGTCGCAGGAGGACTGTGACGTTTAATCTAAGGCCTTCTGCTCACTCCAAAGCGCTTAAGTGGCTTTACAGCCTTTAGGGCCGGGGAGATCCTTTAAGATGGTGCTACTGCTGTGCACCAGACCCGCTGGCAGCTGGCCCTATCCACGACCGTCGCATATGGGAGGGATGAAAGGAGGGAGGTAGGGAGAGAGGGCAGCCTGTCTCACTCCTCCAAAGCCTCGACGTCAGTCACCCCGGTGGTACAGGAGAACACCAAGCAGCATGGAGGATTAGTGATGTTTGATTTACAGTCCAGTGGGAATGGAAATAAGGGTGTGTGGTGTAATGGGTTTGTGTTGGGGTTGGCAGGTTGATGTGTGTGTGTGTGGGGTGGAGGGGGTGGGGGTTGTTATTTTAACCTTTATTTGATATTTTGCAGTAACAACCTGGTCAAATGTGTGCGTGCGTGTATGTTCTATCTTTGTGTGTGTGTGCGCACCATCTTGAACGCACTTGACAGAGAGTCCATGACAGTTGGGCCATAATTGGTGAATGTGAAGCCTGATTTAAGAGGTAAGAGTTGTGTTATCACAAAGCTGAGAGGTTAACGGGCAAAAAGTTGTCTCCTTAATCTCTTCACCATATACTGTATACGCATATGGTTGTTTTAAAAATGTCTACAACAACTTCAAAAATGTTAACTAAATTACAGTTCATAGAAGAAAATCATTCAATTGAAATGAATTCATTTGGCCCTTATCTATGGATTTTACATGACTGGGCAGGGGCACAGCTATGCGTGGGCCTGGGAGGGCATAAGCCCACCCACTTGGGAGCCAGGCACAGCCAATTAGAATGACTTTTCCCCCACAAAAGGGCTCTATTAAATACAAAAATACTCCTCAGCACCCCCCTCCCCTTCCTCAAATGATCCCGCAGGTGAAGTAGCCGGTTGTGGAGGTCCTGGGCTGGCGTGGTTACACATGATCTACGGTTGTGAGGCTAGTTGGATGTACTGCCAAATTCTCTAAAATGCCATTGGAGGCGGCTTATGATAGCAGCTCTGTTGGACAATCCTGCAGTCAGCATGCCAATTGCACACTCCCTCAAAATTTGTGCCATTTGTTGTGACAAAACTGCACATTTTAGAGTGGCCTTTTATTGTCCCCAGCTTAAGGTGTACCTGTGTAAGGGAATACCCCCCTGAAATGGACAAAAATGAATGGGAAAACATTGGCATAGGACAAACCATGTACACGATGGACAATACCACCCAAATCGACGTTGATTCATGCAAAATGTTTTGCAAATGCCATATGGCAATTGCCAGTTGTAACACTTCAAAAATCCAACAGGTGGCGTGTGCTCTCCACCGTGGTTTTTCAGATAGGAAATGGACCCCAAGTCAACATCCAAAAGCCATATTTTGAAAAAATGATTTTTTTGTCAAAATTTTTTCGCTTTTTTTGTCAATTACACATGTGTAAGAACTGTATGAATATACTTTTGTCCAATTTTATTATCATATTTTTTTTAAATTACTTGCGCATAAGGCACATGTTTTGTCCATTTGCAATATGATTTCATAGGAAGTCAAAAGTCAAAAATTGCAAAATTTCACAAAAAACTTCACACACCCCTAAAAAAGTGCTTTCTGGACCGTTTTTCGAAAATTCTTTCGAATTTTGTGTCAATTACACACGTATAAGAACTGTATCAACATACTTTAGTCATATTTTATTATCATAATTTTTTTTTTTTTTACTTGTGCATTAGGCATATGTTTTCTCCATTTGGAATATGATTTCATAGGAAGTCAAAAGTCAAAAATTGCAAAATTTCATAAAAAACTTCACACACCCCTAAAAAAGTGCTTTCTGGACCGTTTTTCGAAATTCTTTCGAATTTTGTGTCAATTACACACGTATAAGAACTGTATCAACATACTTTAGTCATATTTTATTATCATGATTTTTTTTTTTTTTACTTGTGCATAAGGCATATGTTTTGTGGGGGCCAAATGTCATAAGAAATTTGAAATGCTCAAAAATCCTGCAGAAATGCAAAATTGACTGGCCTGATGACCTCGGGATGTCCGGGCAGTGATTGTTGTTCCTTTCCATCACTAGAGGTGTTGATTTCATCATGTCCATTTGTTTATGTTTTCTCACCTTTGCAAAGTCACTGTGCATTTGCAATATGGTTCAATGGGCATTCACCATCACGAATTTGTCATGCTATAAAAATCGTGCAGGAATGCAAAATTGACTGGCCCGATGAACTCGGGATGGCTGGGCAGTGATTCTGGTACCTCTCCATCGCTCATTAGGGTTGATTTCAGAATGTCCATTTGTTTATGTTTTCTCACTCTTGCAAAGTCACTGTGCATTTGCAATATGGTTAACTGGGCATTCACCATCACGAATTTGTCATGCTATAAAAATCGTGCAGGAATGCCAAATTGACTGGCCCGATGAACTCGGGATGGCTGGGCAGTGATTCTGGTACCTCTCCATCGCTCGTTAGGGTTGATTTCAGAATGTCACTTTTGGTGATGGTACCTCACTGTTTAAACATATTGCAAATGGACAAGAGTCACCAGCATGTCACCGTCCATCAGTCAATT
This sequence comes from Oncorhynchus masou masou, assembly GCF_036934945.1. Classification (NCBI taxonomy): domain Eukaryota; kingdom Metazoa; phylum Chordata; class Actinopteri; order Salmoniformes; family Salmonidae; genus Oncorhynchus; species Oncorhynchus masou. Next base: position 14,014,390 of record NC_088233.1, on the reverse strand, counting down.
TGATATCATTCTGACACCAAACTGATACAAACTGACACCAAACCCACTTTTCCCAACTCGTTTAGTAGCCAAGTATCACATACTTCAGAGCTGGCCCAAAATTCACAACGCCTTCGGTTCAAACCATAAAAAAAAAACATAAAACACGTAGTTACGTTCTAGCTGCGGGTCCATTTCTTGTGTTATGTGTAGGCCTAGCTGAGGCGACCCCGAATCCCAAGTTTCATCTCGATAGGTCATTTGGTGTCCGAGTAAAACCCTAATTGGTGCTGAAAATCCACTTTTTTCAATTACTTGCTACGGGGTCCTTGAATAAGCTATCGGACAGAAACGTTGGGTTCTGTCTCTATGGGGCGAGACGGTCACAATGCACCTAGTCTTGTGACTCTTGGACATTTCTAAACGTCGACATTTTCGTAATGGTCAAAATGAATTGAAGTCATTGCAAATGTACGAGGCTGTTTCTCGGTCTGAGAACCTTCTAGAGTGACGTAACTCACCACGCACTATCGACCTGAGGTCTAGAACAGGATTCTAAAGTTTCAGAACTCTAGGTCTGACGGTTCTTTAAAAGTTCCAACAAGGTTAACTAATGCAGGGAGTGTATGTCTCTACGCACCCCAATGGGTCCCTACTTCCAAGCTGTGTGTGTGTGTGATTTAGTTTTACTTTGAAATTTTATGGGAAAAATGACGGATTTACAGTTCATGGGGGTTGCCTAATCACATATATGAAGTTTTGGAAAGATCTGATTTTTTTAACCCCTCGAAACAGCCCATGAAACACCAATTATGGCACTTCCGGTTGGCACAGGAAGCTATAACTCAACACACATCCTCATTGGGGTATTCTATTACAGAATCCTGAGTTTTAAGTCTTTACCATAAAAACTGACTGATTTACACTATGTCTATCAAACTGCATGCAGGTTATGGATATACACTTTTAGGGCGATTTTAACCACTTCCGGTTGGTCCAGGAAGCTTAGAATCGACACAGGTAGACCTTATAGTGGCCTGATGGACTGGTACCAAAGACAGGTTCATAAGGCATTCATAACCCATATAAGCTCCAGGTTGAATTTAGGGGAGCAGGCAATGTATTCCTATGGGGAGAGAAATCAATGTATTCTATGAGATCAAAAAACCCTGTTTTACTGTTAAGGGTTAATGCCACACGGTCAAACTTAGGCTTGCACGGATCGGAAGGACCTTAGGAACATTCCTGTGGTTGAATTGTCTTTCTAAACCTAACGGTTCTGCCGCTGTCACCCAAAATCAAATGACGTTGTGGTGCAGGCTTCATTTTGGGCCTACTTTTCTAATGCTCGCTGCTCTCAGACTGAGCGAGCTACGGTCAAGCGGGATATCTCGTTGAACTCGGCACGGCCTAGGGATTATGTTTATGCCATTGCCCGCTCTCTGTGTCTTTAGGCACCGCACGTTTTTACTCCATCCTTGCTGTGTGTGTGTGTGAGAGCTTTTCTTTGAGATCTGCTGGGAGAAATGACTGATTTACAGTTCAGGAGGGTTACCTAGTCACACATATGAAGTTTTAAAAAGATGTGACTTTTTTAACCCTTCAAAACAGACAGTGTGACCCAATTAAAGGGACTTCCGGTTGGCACAGGAAGCTATAAGTAAACACATGTCTTGATTGACATAGACACTTACAGAATCCTGAGTTTTAAGTCTTTAAGTTGAGAATTGACTGATCTACACAGGGTTGAATGCAGAGTCATTTTCACCTTTGCTGGTGACGTACATCCAAATACCTTTTGGGTGAATTTAACCACTTCCGGTTGCTCCAGGAAGCTTAGAATAGACACAGGTAGACCTCATAGTGGTCTGATGGACTGTCATAGAAGACAGGTTCATAAGGCATTCATAACCCACATAGGCTTCAGGTTGAATTTAGAGGTGAAGGCAATGTATTCCTATGGGGAGAGAAGTCAATGCAAACTGTTTGATGTAAACACCTTCTTTTAACTGTGAAGGGTTAATGCCACACGGTCAAGGTTAGGCTTGCACAGATCGGGAGGACCTTAGGAACAGTCCTGTGTTTGAATTGTCCTTCTAAACCTAACGGTTCCGCCGCTGTCACCCAAAATCAAATGACGTTGTGGTGCAGGCTTCATTTTGGGCCTACTTTTCTCATGGTCGCTGCGCTCAGACCGAGCGAGCTACGGTCAAGCGGGGGCATCTCGTTGAACTCGACACAGTCTGGACACTATGGTGATGCCATTTTTTGTGTTGATTTCAGAATGCCATTTTGGTGATGGTCCCTCTCCGCTTAAACATATTGCAAATTAACAAAAGTCAACTAGCAAGTCAGTGTCCATCAGTCAATTAGATGTCATTCTGACACCAAACTGATATCAATTGACACCAAACCCACTTTTTCCAACTCATTTAGAAGCCAACTATCACATATGTCAGAGCAGGCCCATAATTAACAGCGCAATTAGTTTAAAACATAATAAAAACGTAAAACACATAGTTACGTTCTAGCTGCGGTTCCAGTTCGGACATTATGTGTAGTCCTATGTGAGGCGACCCCGAATCCCGAGTTCGGTGCCCGAGTAAAACCCTAATTGGTGCTGAAAATCCACTTTTTTCCATGCCTTGCTATGGGGTCCTTGAATGAGCTATCGGACAGAAACGTTGGGGTCCATGTCTATGGGCCGAGCCGGTTTCAATGCACCTAGTCTTGTGTCTCTGAGACTTTTCTAAATGTCACCATTTTTGTAATGGTCAAAATGAATTGAAGTCATTGCAAATGTACGTGGCTGTTTCTCGGTCCGAGAACCTTCTAGAGCCACCTAACTCACCACGCACTATCGACCTGAGGTCTAGAACAGGTTTCTAAAGTTTCAGAACTCTAGGTCTGACGGTTCTTTTTTAGCTCGAACAAAGCTAACTATTGAAGGCAGTGTCAGTCTCTACGCACCCGAATACGTCCCTCCTTCCAAGTTGTGTATCTGTGTGATTTAGTTTTCCTTTTAATTTTTATGGGAAAAATGACTGATTTACAGTTCATGGGGGTTGCCTAATCACACATATGAAGTTTTGGACAGATCTGATTTTTTTAACCCTTTGAAACAGCCCCTGAGACACCAATTATGGCACTTCCGGTTGACACAGGAAGCTATAAGTCAACACATATCCTCATTGGGCTATGCTTTTACAGAATCCTGAGTTTTAAGTCTTTACATTAAGAATTGACTGATTTACACAGGGTTCAATGCACTATGTCTATCAAATTGCAGGCAGGGTATGGATATACACTTTTAGGGCGATTTTAACCACTTCCGGTTGGTCCAGGAAGCTTAGAATCGACACAGGTAGACCTCATAGTGTCCTGATGGACTGTCATCAAAGACAGGTTCATAAGGCATTCATAACCCACATAGGCCTCAGGTTGAATTTAGAGGAGCAGGCAATGTATTCCTATGGGGAGAGAAGTCAATGCAAACTGTTTGATGTAAACACCTTCTTTTAACTGTGAAGGGTTAATGCCACATTGTCAAGGTTAGGCTTGCACGGATCGGGGGGACATTGGGAACGTACCTGAGGTCGAATTGTGTTTCTCACCCTAACGGTTCTCTCACTGTCACCCAAAAGCAAATGACATTGTGGTGCAGGCTTCATTTTGGGCCTACTTTTCTAATGGTCGCTGCGCTTAGACCGAGCGAGCTACGGTCAAGCGGGATATCTCGTTGAACTCGGCACGGCCTTGGGATTATGTTTATGCCATTGCCTGCTCTCTGTGTCTTTAAGCACCGCGCTTTGTCACTCCATCCTTGCTGTGTGTGTGTGTGAGAGCTTTTCTTTGACATCTGTTGGGAGAAATGACTGATTTTACAGTTCAGGAGGGTTGCCTAATCACACATATGAAGTTTTGAAAAGATCTGACCTTTTTAACCCTTGGAAACAGCCACTATGACACCATTTAAGGCACTTCCTGTTGGCACAGGAAGCTATAAATAAACCCATATCCTGATTGGGGAATGCCTTTACAGAATCCTGAGTTTTAAGTCTTTACATTAAGAACTGAGTTATTTACGGAGGGTTTAGTGAATGGGTGTTAATTCAGAAAATCATAGAAAATCACAGAAATCTCGCAGAGCTCCGCAGCACACTTTAAAAATATTTGTATGAACACCCTGCAACTGGATCTGTAACTGTTGAAAAAAAAAACCTATATTTGAACATCACCAATCTGTCATTGTACGATTTCTCTTAAATGACGATAGATAAAAGGCAGATTTTTTTTTTATTGACACCGGAGGCTCCTTGACTTTGACGTGAAGTTAAAAAATGGTTTCTCTATTTTCATTTTGGACCTTTAATCCCAGAAAAATGGCCATAACTCAAAAACCGTTGAGGCCTAGACGCCATCTTGTTCGGGGCCAACTGCCCATTATGCCAAACCTATGCTCACCAAGTTTCGGCTTCGAAATATTTTCAGTTTTCGAGATAAGGCCCCGTCGTGATTCGTGATGTTTTGTCAAATTGCAATTTGATTGCTTATGCCCTCTTGTGGGATTTTCCGGGATAGCGAAAAAATGACCAAAATTTGATTATTTTATAAATCTAAAACCGAATGTCCGACAAAGTTCATTTGATGACTTCCCGGTAGGTCTGGCCCTGCCGCTTGGCCCGACGCCGTCCCCGAATTTTACAAATGTTTTCGGACGTCTAGTAAGGGACGGTACATTTGAAATATGGACGTTCTCACTAACCATACAGAAAATGTCGAAATGTTCCCTTAAGGTATGTAATGATCATGTTGTTTAACTTCTTATGGCTGGGGGCAGTATTGAGTAGCTTGAATGAATAAGGTGCCCAGAGTAAACTGCCTGCTACTCAGGCTCAGAAGCTAAGATATGCATATTATTAGTAGATTTGGATAGAAAACAATCTGAAGTTTCTAAAACTGTTTGAATGATGTCTGTGAGTATAACAGAACTCATAGGGCAGGCAAAAACCTGAGAAAAAAATCCAACCAGGAAGGGGGAAATCTGAGGTTTGTAGGTTTTCAAGTCTTTGCCTATCCAATGTACAGTGTCTCTGGGGTCATTTTGCACTTTCTACGGCTTCCACTAGATGTCAACAGTCTTTAGAACCTTGTTTCAGGCTTCTACTGTGAAGGGGGAGAGAATAAGAGCTGTTTGACTAAGGTGTCTGGCAGAATGCCATGAGCTCAGTTTCGCGCGCGCCCGTGAGAGTTAGCTGCTCTCCTTTTCCTTTCTAAAGACAGAGTAATTGTCCGGTTGGAATATTATTGAAGATTTATGTTAAAAACATCCTAAAGATTGATTCTATACATTGTTTGACATGTTTCTACGAACTGTAATTGAACTTTTTGACTTTTCGTCTGGCCTGTGCCTCGTGAATTTGGATTTGTGAACTAAACGCGCAAACAAAAAGGAGGTATTTTGACATAAATAATGGACTTAATCGAACAAAACAAATATTTATTGTGGATCTGGGATTCCTGGGAGTACATTCTGATGAAAATCATCAAAGGTAAGCGACTATTTATAACGCTATTTCTGACTATGACTGACTCCACAACATGGTGGTATCTGTATGGCTTGTTTTTGTGTCTGAGCGCTGTACTCAGATTATTGCATGGTGTGCTTTTTCTGTAAAGCTTTTTTGAAATCTGACACAGTGGTTGCTTTAAGGAGAAGGATATCTTTAATTCCATGAATAACACTTGTATTTTCATCAACATTTATGATGAGTATTTCTGTAAATTGATGTGGCTCTCTGCAAAATCACCAGATTTTTTAGAAGCAAAATATTACTGAACATAACGGACCAAACTGAGATTTTTGGATATAAATATGAACTTTATCGAACAAAACATACATGTATTGTGTAACATGAAGTCCTATGAGTGTCATCTGATGAAGATCATCAAAGGTTAGTGATAAATTTTAACTCTATTTCTGCTTTTTGTGACTCCTCTCTTTGGCTGGAAAAATGGCTGTGTTTTTCTGTGACTAGTTGCTGACCTATCATAATCGCATGGTATGCATTCGTCGTAAAGCCTTTTTGAAATCGTACACTGTGGTTGGATTAACAACAAGTGTATCTTTAAAATGGTGTACAATACTTGTATGTTTGAGGAATTTTAATTATGAAATTTCTGTTGTTTGAATTTGGCGCCCTGCACTTTCACTGGCTGTTGTCACGTTTATCCCGTTAACGGGATCTCAGCCATAAGAAGTTTTAATCAGCTTTTTGATATGCCACATGGTCAGGTGAATGGATTATCTTGGCAAAGGATAAATGCTTACTAACAGGGATATAAGCAAATTTGACAACATTTTAGAGAAATAAGCTTTTTTTGCCTATGGATCCTTTCTGTGATCTTTTATTTCTGCTCATGAGAAATGTGACCAAGACTTTACATGTTGCGTTCATATTTTTGTTCAGTATGTATGACAAACACTGAGTCACATGATAGCAAAGTGAAGTCATACGAAGGTGTCATGAACAACATTTCACCAATAACACCTAGCAGAGTCACACAAGGAAGTCTGAAATAAAAATGTAAAAGACACTATACGATTGTTACCTCACTACTGACCGAAAACAGAAAATTGAGTTAGCATCTGTAGTGACTCTTTCATTTTATGTTACCACAATTCCCCCATCTTTTAGACTATAGTCTGTTCATTTCCCTCCCATAGACTCTGGTGGGTTCAAAGGTCATTCTCATAGGAATCGTTTTAGGAAGATGTAATGAGGTTAGAACTGCTGATCCTGGACCTGTTCCAAGGAATCAGAAAGGAGAACAATGGTGGCTGTGGGTGGTGGTCTGTGCTGGGGTCTGGGATGGCCCATATCTCTGCCTGGGTGGTCTGGGAGTCTCTGGTCTGCTGTGTGTGGAGGATTGGGTTTAGGGGGTCCGCTGTGCACCCAACCACCGCTCCTCGCTGAAATGGTCTGAGACCTTCATGTAGGTCTATGTTCAACCTCCTGGGAACTTCAATGGAAAGACATCCAGTGCTCAACTGGACTTGAATATGAGTGTCCTGATGTTCACCCAGTCCTATTAACAGTACTGTTCTCTCTGGCATCTATTTCAGGAATGGCATGGTCAAATAGTAAAGAAATCGTAATAATTCATTAATGATGTTTGTTTTTGGGATTAATTTAATACCTGCTAATTTCTATACCACAAAGTAAAGAGCTATGTTTGGCTTTTATAGTCCAGTGGGAATGAAAATAAGGGTGTGTGGTGTAATGGGTTTGTGTTGGGGTTGGCAGGTTGATGTGTGTGTGTGTGTGTGTGGGGTGGAGGGGTGGGGGTTGTTATTTTAACCTTTATTTGATATTTTGCAGTAACAACCTGGTCAAATGTGTGCGTGCGTGTATGTTCTATCTTTGTGTGTGTGTGCGCACCATCTTGAACGCACTTGACAGAGAGTCCATGACAGTTGGTCCATAATTGGTGAATGTGAAGCCTGATTTAAGAGGTAAGAGTTGTGTTGTCACAAAGCTGAGAGGTTAACGGGCAAAAAGTTGTCCCCTTAATCTCTTCACCATATACTGTATACGCATATGGTTGTTTTAAAAATGTCTACCACGCAATGTCTACCACGCAATGTCTACCCTAAATTCACGACAGTGGTTTCGATGGCTAGTAATGTGTATACAGGCCTGCATTCATATTATTGTCCGCTTACCTTCCATCTGGGCAGTAAACTCCATGGTTTACATTGCCTTTAATGCCAGAGATGATGTACACTTTAAATGGCAGCGTGCAGGGAACAACATGTGATTGACATGTGCTTATTGTGGGTGGAGTGTGCTACACCATAGTCCCAGTCAGTGACAATCACACAAAAGAATGATTATAACTTGTATTGGGAATTCAGTAAGATTTTTTTTTTTGGGGGGGGGTCAATAAATCACTCTTTATGGAATAGAAACGAAAAGGTCTTTATTTGGAAGTACTTGGTGCAAGTAGCCCATTGATTAACTTCTTGAAACTCCCCATCCCGGATCCGGGATCGTGACTAAAGCCTCAGGCTCATTAGCATAACGCAACGTTAACGATTTCTGAAAATCGCAAATAAAATTAAAATAATGCGTTTGCTCTCAAGCTTAGCCTTTTCTTAACAACACTGTCATCTCAGATTTTCAAAATATGCTTTTGAACCATAGAAATTGACTAATTTGTGTAAGAGTATGTAGCATAGCATTTTGTGTAGCATGTAGCACGCAACATTTTCACAAAAGCCAGATAACCAAATAAATAAAATCATTAACTTTGAAGAGCTTCGGATGTTTTCAATGAGGAGACTCTCAGTTACACACCAAATGCGCAGTGTTTCCTGAAAGCATCTGTGTGTAGGAGAAATCGTTCCGTTTTCTACATTGCGCCTGGCTACTGAAACGAACCGAAAATGCAGTCACCTACAACGTAAAACTTTTTCCGGATTAACTACATAATATCGACCGAAACATGGCAAACGTTGTTTGGAATCAGTCCTCAAGGTGTTTTTTCACATATCTCTTCATTGACATGCAGTTTGTGGAAGCTTGCTTTACTCTCTGTATTGTTTGGAAAAATACTGGCAGGTGACTTTTGCGCACCAATTTCGGCGCAGGACACCGGGCGGACACGTGGTAAATGTGGTCTCTTATGGTCAATCTTCCAATGATCTGCCTACAAATACGTCACAATGCTGCAGACACCTTGGGGAAACGACAGAAAGGGCAGACTCATTCCTCTTGCGTTCACAGCCATATAAGGAGATCATGACAAACAGAGCCTCAAAAATCAATCCTTGTCATTTCCTGGATGCCATCTCATCTTGGTTTTGCCTGAAGCTCACGTTAAAGGGCACGCACAGAGAAGATCTTTGTATTTCTGGACACGTCAGAGTGTTTTCTTTCGAACAGTAGCAATTATATGCATAGTCGAGCATCTTTTTGTGACAAAATATCTTGTTTAAAACGGGAACGTTTTTCATCCAAAAATGAAATTGCGCCCCTAGAGTTCAAAGAGGTTAATTCCCAATAGGCCTGAATGGGGACTGCATGATGTTGCATTTGTACAATCCAGAGAAAGGCGTGTTACTATGGAACAAAAATATAAATGCATCAACTTCAAAAATGTTAACTAAATTACAGTTCATAGAAGGAAATCATTCAATTGAAATTAATTCATTTGGCCCTTATCTATGGATTTTACATGACTGGGCAGGGGCACAGCTATGCGTGGGCCTGGGAGGGCATAAGCCCACCCACTTGGGAGCCAGGCACAGCCAATTAGAATGAGTTTTTCCCCACAAAAGGTCTCTATTAAATACAAAAATACTCCTCAGCACCCCCCTCCCCTTCCTCAAATGATCCCGCAGGTGAAGTAGCCGGTTGTGGAGGTCCTGAGCTGGCGTGGTTACACATGATCTACGGTTGTGAGGCTCGTTGGATGTACTGCCAAATTCTCTAAAATGCCATTGGAGGCGGCTTCTGGTAGCAGCTCTGTTGGACAATCCTGCAGTCAGCATGCCAATTGCACACTCCTTCAAAATTTGTGCCATTTGTTGTGACAAAACTGCACATTTTAGAGTGGCCTTTTATTGTCCCCAGCTTAAGGTGTACCTGTGTAATGATCATGTTGTTTAACTTCTTATGGCTGGGGGCAGTATTGAGTAGCTTGAATGAATAAGGTGCCCAGAGTAAACTGCCTGCTATTCAGGCGCAGAAGCTAAGATATTATTAGTAGATCTGGATGGAAAACAATCTGAAGTTTCTAAAACTGTTTGAATGATGTCTGTGAGTATAACAGAACTCATATGGCAGGCAAAAACCTGAGAAAAAAATCCAACCAGGGAGGGGGAAATCTGAGATTTGTAGGTTTTCAAGTCTTTTCCTATCCAATGTACAGTGTCTCTGGGGTCATTTTGCACTTCCTACGGCTTCCACTAGATGTCAACAGTCTTTAGAACCTTGATTCAGGCTTCTACTGTGAAGGGGGAGAGAATAAGAGCTGTTTGACTAAGGTGTCTGGCAGAATGCCATGAGCTCAGTTTCACGCGCGCCCGTGAGAGTTAGCTGCTCTCCTTTTCCTTTCTAAAGACAGAGTAAATGTCCGGTTGGAATATTATTGAAGATTTATGTTAACTTCTTGCGTCGAGCAATCCCGGATCCGGGATCCTATTTATAGCCTCAAGCTCATTAGCATAACGCAACGTTAACTATTCCTGAAAATCGCAAATGAAATGAAACGCAATAATTTTGCGCAATAATTTTGACGGAGGACACCAAGCGCACACCTGGTAAATGTAGTCTCTTATGGTCTATCTTCCAATGATATGCCTACAAATACATCACAATGCTGCAGACACCTTGGGGAAACGACAGAAAGTATAGGCTCATTCCTGGCACATTCACAGCCATGTAAGGAGACATTGGAACACAGCGCATTCAAAATCTGGGGCATTTCCTGTATGAAATTTCATCTTGGTTTTGCCTGTAGCATTAGTTCTGTGGCACTCACAGATAATATCTTTGCAGTTTTGGAAACATCAGAGTGTTTTCTTTCCAAAGCTGTCAATTATATGCATAGTCGAGCATCTTTTCGTGACAAAATATCTTGTTTAAAATGGGAACGTTTTTTTTAATCCAAAAATTAAAAGAGCGCCCCCTATTTCGAAGAAGTTAATGATGTTTGTTTTTTAGATTAATTTATTACCTGCTAATTTCTATACCACAAAGTAAATAGCTACATACAATATATCAGCCTGTGAGCCAACTTGTGACGCCAGTCATAAAGAAACTAGACCACAGCATTGTCTGTGTGGGATGTGATGTTATGTGAAAGGAAGGCGGCTTGGAGGTGTTTTTAGCTGTTTGTGAAGTTAGCATTTTAGTCCTATTGAGCAATATGTGTTTTTTACAAGTTGAGTGAGTGGGTGTTCTCGTAAAACTTGTCCTAAAGCAAGCAGAAGTGGTCATAGTGAAGTGTTTTGTCTTGTTCCTCAAAAGCATGTTGTGTCAAGCAGATTTTGATGTGAAATATGCTGCTGAAATAAACCCCCATGTCCCAACACACACATACTCTCTCTCTTTCTTTCCGACATGTTCAGGCTTGCCGTAGGGGAGGATATGGCAAGGCGAGGGGAAGGCCTCGGTAGCATGATGTTTAGATCTGCCGATTTGCCTTGCCGCTCATAATAACACTACAGTGTAATTACAGGTTTCCCTGTATAGCAAAGTCACACAACAGCTACCTAACAACCACAACCATCTAACAACAATCTAACAACCACCTAATGGCCCTCATCCTGCTCTCATCTAATCACGAGCTCCGTTCCGGGGGTCATTACCACGATGCTCTAGGGCCGCCCACGCCCCTGTCTCGCTCAGTGTTTACTAAATTCCTCCCATACTTCTCCCATTTGGGGAGGAGCGGAGAGAGGGATGCATGGGAGGCAGGGCGTGGGGGATGAAAACAGCTGCCGAGGAGTGGAGGAGGTCATGTCGGAGCTTGTACAAAATGTACGTCTTGATTAGTTTCCTGGCATGCGCTAACTGCTTCAATAGACAGAGCGGTCGTCAAGTATGTTCTAGCACACGGCGCCAGAATGCGACGTATGCAGAGACTTCATCATCATCAGGATATGTTGTTATGTTGAGGAAGCCCAATTGTTATGTTTTTAAAAAGTGGAGGCCCATTTTATAAGGAGCTATTTCCTTAGAGGTTGGATTGGATTGTGAGGTAAATGTGTTGGGGTTCTTGTGGTGACGTGTGTTTAATGCCACCTGATTGGGTGTTACAATGCACCTTTGTGTGTGTGTGAAACACTTAGACTAGACACACCCTATTGGGTGATAATAGTTCAGAACACTGGACAGTGCTTTCCATATTACAAACAATGAGAACGTTGCACAACACTACTGGTTGGGGAGGAAATAGTGAACAACACAGTGAGAATAGTGAGGTGTGTTTGTTTACATTGGATGAGTCTAATTCACATTTGCTTCCCTATGTATTGTGTGAGAGTGGAAAGGACACATCATGCCATAACATGGGTAAACAACTCTAGTATCTACACATCCTTTAAAGCAGTGGTTTTTAAAGTCGGGGTCGTGACTTTAGGGGTTCACAGGGGAACTGCAGTCTATAATTACAAACATGTTTATGTTTTTGTTTTTTTACCTATTTATTAACGTATTTACAGATATCTTCTAAACTACCCACAATGCACTATTTCTCAACGCCATTAGAAGAATCTACTCTGCTTTAGCTAGCTCGAGCTGAATAACATTAGCCACTAGCCATGCAGATCGAGTGTTGGCAGTGAGCAACAATCCACCAATCACGAGGAGGTGTGATTGAAACAACCAATCAGATTCCCCACATGTGGGGGCTGCATGATCTTGCTCGGCTGCTCCAGGCAACACTGACTTCTCCTGCAGCTGCAGGCTAGCTCAAAATTAAAGTGAAAAATCATTCCTGCCTGATCTAGTTGTTTAGTACCTCATCTGTTCTTTGTTTGTTTTTCGTCCCCCACTTTGTTTAGTGAACTTTTCTACTTTTCTTGGCTACCAGTTTTTCAACCTTTGCTTGAAACTAGTACGCTACAGTAGCTGGCTGACTGTGCTGTTGTGATCTTTTCCATCTGCTGGAGCCTTCCTCCGATGGCTGTCTTATTGTTGACTCTTCTTCTTGTCTCCTGTGCCCAATGCCTCTAGATTATTGCCTCTGGAATCTATCTACTTTGAATTTACCTCACTATATCGCTATTGGATTAGCTGACTCTCCCTTGGACGGTGAAACATCCTCTCTCTCCGAAGCACCTCTGTCCTTGGCTCTTCTTTGGTAGCTAACTCAGCTGTTAATCGGTAAAGATGTGGCGCTAATGTTAGCAGGCTAGTTGGCTAGCAACCTTGCAAGCTGATTTGTAACAATAAATTCATAAAGTATTTGCTTGTAAATTGGGCTGAAAATTAAATTGAAACCAGTAGTCATGAGTTCAAACTAACGATGCACCAATATGAAATTTTTGGCCGATACAAATATCCAGTATTTTCTTTGCCCCCAAAAAATGATACCGATAACCATTATTACATTTTTTTGCAGCCTTTTAAGCATTCTAGTACAGTTAAATAGTTAACACACACACATATGGATGCAGCTGTCTACGGCACTGCATCTCAGTGCAAGAGGCGTAACTACAGTCCCTGGTTCGAATCCAGGCTGTATCACATTCGGCTGTGATTGGGAGTCCCATAGGGTGGGGCAGTAGTGGCCCAGCATTGTCCAGGCTGCCATTGTATATAAGAAGTTGTTCTTAATTGACTTGCCTAGTTAAATAAAGGTTACACACACATCCCACACTGACCAAAAAGTTATTTTGTTGGCGTTTACGTATGTCCCCATTACCAGTAAAACATCATCAAAACCTATTGCTTTCACTTGCTGTGCTGTTTCGTTGTTAATTTGTTCAGTCATTTCATTCTTATTCAGGATTTCTATGGAACGCCGTTTGGGTCTTTGCGTGTCAAAAAAGATACACGTCAAATAGCACTATTTGAGTGTTAAATAATCTTGTTGACCAGTCAGGACATGAATATGACTGCACTTCACATAATATAACGCGTTCATAATTTTTTTAATGTAGTTATTACACATTGATTACACTATCACTTCTGTTTAATATGTCACAATGATTCATCGATACATATGCTATGATGCTGGTAAAGTTGTCTCGCGCACCTACAGTGCTAGCTCATGGATGCAAAAAATGTTCTTCCCCAAAAACATAGCAAAATTACATCTGTTTCAATAGCTATAGATAGCTAGCTAATTATATAGCTAGGCATCATCATCTAAAATAACCCTAACACTAGCTTCTACGTGAAGCTAGCCACAATAAGGATTAGAAACAGTAGTAGAATTTGCGCTTAGCCTTTAAAATAAGAGTATGGCATAATTCTACTATTTGTATTCATTTCCATCTCTGTCAATGACGTACTTTCATTTTGAAGGCAAACTGCAAATTCCACTATTGTGCGTAATCCTTATTGTGGCTAGCTTCACAACCCATAACCCGATCCGGTCATGCCTCACTAGCCAGATGACGCTTGCTGGCTGCTTATAACGTTAGCTTTGGGCAACAGGTTTAAGTAGCTGGCTAGCTATTTATTTTCATGAACTGAAGTTCAAATTCAATAGGAAAACAACAAGTGGCAACCCATCTAATACATTCTCACAAGTATTCCTAAATCATTGCTAAAAATAATGAAAATGACTGTGGTTTCTACTGTTCATTGTTTTCGGGCTGGTTGTATTGGTGCTAGCTAGGTACCAAGCAAAATCTAGCTACCCCAGAAGTTGCGGTAGAACAAATGATGCTTTATTGCCAACGCGGTATTGTAAACACATTGTTCGTGGCCGGTATTTGCTTGTTTACACACTTTTTGTACAGCTTTGACAGTGCTACTGTATCTTTTTTGACACGCAAAGATGTATGTATGTCGTGAAGCTAATAGTAGTGACGCTATTACTGTGTAACTCCGAAAGGGCAACATCTGAAAAATAGCACACGAAAACAAACATCACCCATGACTGTCAAGGGCAATTCATTCCATTATCTTGGCTTCAATGGATTTCGACTTTGACTTGTCTCGCTGAAGTTTTCTTACTCTTTCAAATGGCTGCTCGACTTGTTGACTGCTCGATCCACACAGCAGACACTGTGTGGGCTAGGTTAGGAATGCTGTGTTGCATGTGTGATGTTGTTCCCCTAGATTTTGCACCAAGTTGCACACAAGGACCAGTTCGAATAGGCCAAGTCAAGAGGGGATGTTAATCATTTATAATAATAATAATAATAATTCAGTGTGTTTTTACATTTTTTTAATTACAGCTGCATAGCTAATATTATTTGTTGATGTACAAACACTTTTTTATATCTAAATTGTAAATACACTTGATTGTAAAGGTTTTGTATATTTTGGTTTGGTCCATCGCGGGTTATCTGTATTTCCGTACCCCCTTATTGTTCTCTTTTGCCTGACCTTTAGCTAGCGAGGTATGTTGTCCTTGGCTCCACAATATTTCAATATAAAACCGTGGTAATGTTACACAATGTGCTGTTATGCAACCGTAAGTTTTGTCACAATGTGGACAATATAAAGATTTATGTTAACAAGTTTCACTGAGCTCACTAACTAGGGTACCCATTGTTACCTGTGAGTACCTGGGACAGTGTTTGAGTGAGTTTCCATGTGCTCGTGCAGGTGCCTGAGAGCTGTGACTGCACCATGGATTAAAATATTGTGTGTTGTTGCTTCTTGTGCAGGTATGTCTTTTATTTTGCCCGAATTATGTTGTCTATCATTTTACTTGTTTTGTATGGTGTGCTGTTGTGCACTGAATGTGTGCACGCAGCACCTGTTATTTCTTTTTGGTTCTCTCTTTTGCCTGACCTTCAGCTAGCGAGGTGCCTGAGCTGTGACTGTGCCAAGGGCTAACATATTGTGTGTTGTCTCTTCGTGTGCAGGGCAAATAAAAATCCAACATGCAGACCTCCAGTTGTGGCAGTGTCCTAATTAAATCACACAATGCAGAACGAACCACGCTACACATGTGTAGCGCAAAATTTACGTGGCCTCTTTATGTCATATACCTACGTTATATAGGTATGCACGGTAGCTTTGACATTGTTTTTTAACATCGCCGTTAAATTAGACATCACATTTTTAGCTAATATTGGCCCGATTCCGATATGTTCACCGATATATCATGCATCCTTAGTTCAAACGTTTTGGTTTAATTTGAAATGACACATTTGAAGTTATTTCTGTTGGAGTTTACGTTATAGGGTATAGGCTGGCATGCTGGGTCTTCCATTTTACTTCACACCCCACAAAAACGTTTTCCGGCATGAGTTCGGCATTCTGATTCGTTTTTATGTAATAACACAAAAAAATTGAAAAGAGGGGTGTAAATTTGCATTGGGAGTTTGATGCGCATATGAATGCAAATCATGTGTTTTCATTTATGCAGTGGTGTAAAGTACTTAGGTAAAAATACTTTAAAGTACTACTTAAATATTTTTTTGGAGTATCTGTACTTTACTATTTATATATTTGACTACTTTTACTTTTACGTCACTACATTCCTAAAGAAAATTATGTACTTTTTACTCCATACATTTTTCCTGACGCGCAAAGTACTAGTTACAATTTGAATGCTTAGCAGTAAAGGAAAATGGTCCAATTCACACACTTATCAAGATAACGTCCCTGGTCATCCCTACAGCCTCTGAACGGGTGGACTCACTAAACATAAATGCTTCCTTAAATGCTTCCTTCGTAAATTATGTCTGAGTGTTGGAGTGTGCCCATGGCTGTCAAAAAAAAGTTATATAAAAGGAAATAGTTGCTGTCTGGTTTGCTAAATATAAGGAATTTGATGTGTAGGATTTACTTTTGCTTTGTACTTTTACTCAAGTATGAAAATGAGTACTTTTTCCACCACTGTAC
The DNA here is from genome assembly GCF_036934945.1 of Oncorhynchus masou masou. Classification (NCBI taxonomy): domain Eukaryota; kingdom Metazoa; phylum Chordata; class Actinopteri; order Salmoniformes; family Salmonidae; genus Oncorhynchus; species Oncorhynchus masou. The sequence goes on along the minus strand of NC_088233.1, from coordinate 13,997,867 downwards.
TTAAGTACATTTCAAATCTGATACTTTTAAACGTTTACTCAAGTAGTATTTTACTGGGTTACTTTTACTTGAGTCATTTTATATTAAGGTATCTCAACTTTTACTCATATGACAATTTAATACTTTTTCCACCTCTGCTTTTATGCTACTTATCCTTTAACTTCCTGTAATGGGCCCAAAGAAGAAGGTTGATGGGGCTTCGGGAACTACTTGTTCCTAAATTCCACCGTCATACATGCTGACACACACACTACTCCTAGACGTCAGTCCTATGGTGCGCTCCCCACTGTGGCAGATCTCACTTCCTGTTTTCTCTGCATGGTGCTGTGCTGTAGAGGGTTCCAGCGGGCCTGTTTGTTTACAGCTTCTCTCAGGGGAGGCCTTTCAACACAACACCACTTCCTGTTTTTATTAAGCCAGCGAGAATGAGAGAGCGCTGAGTAGCAGTGTTTCCCTCTGCAGTGCCCTGATGGTCCAAAACATATCTTTTAACTGCTGTATTAATCACCATAGTGCCCTCAAAGCTCATCACTAAGCTAAGGACCTTGGGACGAAACACCTCCCTCTGCAACTGGATCCTGCACTTCACTTCCAACTCCAGGTGGTAAGGGTAGGTAACAACACATCTGCCACACCAATCCTCAACACGGGGACCCCTCAGGAGTGCGTGCTAAGTGCCCTCCTGTACTCCCTATTCACCCATGACTGTATGGCCAAGCACGACTCCAACACCATCTTTAAGTTTGCCAATGACACAACAGTAGTAGCCCTGATCACCGACAACGATGAGAGCCTATAGAGAGGAGGTCAGAGACCTGGCAGTGTGGTGCCAGGATAACAATCTCTCCTTCATGTGATCAAGACAAAGGAGATGATTGTGGACTACAGTAAAAGGCTGGCTGAGCACACCCCCATTCTCATCGACGGGGCTGTAGTGGAGCAGGTTGAGAGCTTCAAGTTCCTTGGTGTCCACATCACCAACAAACTTTCATGGTCCAAACACACCAAGTCAGTTGTGAAGAGGGCAAGACAATGCCTATTCCCCCTCAGGAGACAAAAGTTTTGGCATGGGTCCTCAGATCCTCAAAAAGTTCTACAGCTGCACCATCTAGAGCATCCTGACTGGTTGCATCACCACCTGGTATGGCAACTGCTCGACCTCCGACTGCAAGGCACTACAGAGGGTAGTGCGTACATCCCAGTACACCACTGGAGCCAGGCTTCCTGCCATCCAGGACCTCTATACCAGGCAGTGTCAGAGGAAGCCCTATAAATTGCCAAATACTCTAGCCACCTTCGTCATAGACTGTTCTCTCTGCTACGGTTCGGCAAGTGTTACCGGAGCGCCAAGTGGTACCGGAGCGGTAATGTACATATTACCCCAATTACCTTGACTAACGTGTGACCCCGCACATTCTCTCTCTACCGGTACCCCTTGTATATAACCTCGCTACTATTATTTTATTGTTGCTGTTTAAATATTTGTTATTTTTCTATTTTGTTTCATTTTTGTGTTTTATTTATTTTTTACATTTATTTTTGTAAATACTTTCTTAACACTTATTTTTCTTAACTGCATTGTTGGTTAAGGGCTTGTAAGTAAGCATTTCACTGTAAGGTCTACAACTGTTGTATTCGGCACATTTTGATTTGATTAAAATATGCACACATACACACCTTGACACGTATTTTTGCAGTGGTTCTTTGTTTATCGTAGTGTCAATAGTTCCAGCATCATGACCATAACATTGGCATGGCCACCTGCTTAGGCTGCTAGTTTTCACATATATATTTTCCATTCTACCATTCCATTCTGGGATTATTGTGTAACAAAATGGCCCCAAAAGAGAAATGGGAACCACACTACACAGTATATTACATGGGTTTAAATCTGGAATTGTGATAAGTGAAATAATATGTCTGTAAACAATTGTTGGAAAAATTACTTGTCATGCATAAAGTAGATGTCCTAACCGACTTGCCAAAACTATAGTTTGTTAACAAGAAATTTGTGGAGTGGTTGAACAACAAGTTTTAATGACTCCAACCTGAGTGTATGTAAACTTCCGTCTTCAACTGTACATACTTGTTACATTGAAAGTTACATACTCCGTTATTAACCCATATTTACATGATTCCCCTCCAGTTACCCTGAAATAATGCCTATGCAATGTAAAGTTATGTCGAAATGTGTTGAACACACAGAGGATGTTTCTCAACGCTGGATTAAGGAGATGAAGGTTAGATTCCGGGGAGGACAGTGAGACTGACAGAAGTGGATCAAAGGAAGAGGATGTGGACACCCAGCAAAGAGGAAATCTTGCTCTCTTTCACTGCACATACACACACAACCAACGCATACACACACTCGTACTGGCCCACCCCCATCGTGCATGACCCTTGACCTACTGGGTCTTTATGAGAGCTATGCTCCTGTTTTACACATATACACACACACACCGGCGCGACAACAGACGGCCCGACGCAGTGCAGAGACAGGGTGATGGGGCCAACTGATAAGAGTAGAGACGCCATTGTCTCCGGAGTGCCTAGACTAGGGTGTGTGTGTGTGTGGCCTCTCACGAAACCACATTGGTCACCCCACCTCTGCCTTAGAGCCGCAGGAAAGCAGAGTGGTGTGTGCGTGTGTGTGAGATTGTCAGGGGGACAGATCCTCATTCCATCCCATTACAGGAAGTGTGTCTGGTGTGTGTGCTGCCCTGTGGTTCTCCAGACCCCATGTTGTTCCTGTTGTCAATATGAAGGCCCCTGTATTTCCATTTGAATAGATGTGGAAAGAGCCCGCAACAGGGCCGGTCTCCACTATCAATCAGAGCCTTGATCTCAGTCCCATCACCAGCATCTCAGGCTCCAACTGGAATATAACCTGCTGCTCATTTGGACACATGGAAAATGGTGCCCTATTCACCTTACTTGGGTCATAGATACTGTTATCTGAAATGTATGAGTTGTCACTGAAGTAACTGCATATTATCAAATCAAAATCCAATCAAATTTGTATTTGTCACAACAGGGTGTAGGTAGACCTTACTGTGAAATGCCTACAAGCCCTTAACCAACAATGTAGTTTTAAGAAAAATAAGAGTGAAGAAAAATATTTACTAAATAAACTAAAGTAGAAAATAAAAGAGCAACAATAAAAAAAGAACAACAAGGCTATATACAAGTGGTACCGGTACAGAGTCGATGTGCGTGGGCACAGGTTCGTCGAGGTAATTGAGATAATATATACATGTAGATAGGGGTAAAGTGACTATGCATAGATAATAAACAGCGAATAGCAGCAGCGTAAAATAGTCTGGGTAGCCATTTGATTAGCTGTTCAGCAACCTTATTGCTTGGGGGTAGAAGCTGGTAAGAAGCCTTTTGGACTTTTACTTGGCACTCCGGTACCGCTTGCCGTGCTGGAGCAGAGAAAACAGTCTATGACTAGGGTGGCTGGAGTCTTTGGCAATGTTTATGGCCTTTTTCTGACACCGCCTGGTATAGAGGTCCTGGATGGCAGGGAGCTTGGCCCCAGTGATGTACTGGGCCGTACGCACTGCCCTCTGTAGTGTCCTTGTGGTCGGAGGCCGAGCAGTTTCCATACCAGGAGGTGATGCAACCTGCTCTCGATGGTGCAGGTGTAGAACTTTTTGAGGATTTTACTGTTTATATGAGAGTAACGTACATATTTGTGTGTGTATGTGTTTGCACGCCCATGTGTGTCTGTCTATTTGGGTAGGCTACTGCAGATTGCATCATTGTTGTTAAAACAGGAGATAGACTGCAGTTGTTATCAATCAGTGACAGTAGTCTGACAGGTCTCTGTTGTTATCAACCAGTGACAGTAGTCTGACAGGTCTCTGTTGTTATCAACCAGTGACAGTAGTCTGACAGGTCTCTGTTGCTATCAACCAGTGACAGTAGTCTGACAGGTCTCTGTTATTATCAACCAGTGACAGTAGTCTGACAGGTCTCTGTTGTTATCAGCCAGTGACAGTAGTCTGACAGGTCTCTGTTGTTATCAACCAGTGACAGTAGTCTGACAGGTCTCTGTTGTTATCAACCAGTGACAGTAGTCTGACAGGTCTCTGTTGTTATCAGCCAGTGACAGTAGTCTGACAGGTCTCTGTTGTTATCAACCAGTGACAGTAGTCTGACAGGTCTCTGTTATTATCAACCAGTGACAGTAGTCTGACAGGTCTCTGTTGTTATCAACCAGTGACAGTAGTCTGACAGGTCTCTGTTATCAACCAGTGACAGTAGTCTGACAGGTCTCTGTTGTTATCAACCAGTGACAGTAGTCTGACAGGTCTCTGTTGTTATCAACCAGTGACAGTAGTCTGACAGGTCTCTGTTATTATCAACCAGTGACAGTAGTCTGACAGGTCTCTGTTGTTATCAACCAGTGACAGTAGTCTGACAGGTCTCGGTTGTTATCAACCAGTGACAGCAGTCTGACAGGTCTCTGTTGTTATCAACCAGTGAGTCTGACAGGTCTCTGTTATCAACCAGTGACAGTTGTCTGACAGGTCTCTGTTATCAACCAGTGACAGTAGTCTGACAGGTCTCTGTTATCAACCAGTGACAGTAGTCTGACAGGTCTCTGTTGTTATCAGCCAGTGACAGTAGTCTGACAGGTCTCTGTTATCAGCCAGTGACAGTAGTCTGACAGGTCTCTGTTATTATCAACCAGTGACAGTAGTCTGACAGGTCTCTGTTGTTATCAGCCAGTGACAGTAGTCTGACAGGTCTCTGTTGTTATCAACCAGTGACAGTAGTCTGACAGGTCTCTGTTATCAACCAGTGACAGTAGTCTGACAGGTCTCTGTTGTTATCAACCAGTGACAGTAGTCTGACAGGTCTCTGTTGTTATCAGCCAGTGACAGTAGTCTGACAGGTCTCTGTTATCAACCAGTGACAGTAGTGTGACAGGTCTCTGTTGTTATCAGCCAGTGACAGTAGTCTGACAGGTCTCTGTTGTTATCAGCCAGTGACAGTAGTCTGACAGGTCTCTGTTGTTATCAACGAGTGAAAGTAGTCTGACAGGTCTCTGTGTTGTCTTTTCTGGGGTGTCTGGAACTTTCTCTCCATTAGTGGCCCACCAAAGGAACTTACAAGAAGTTAAATATCAGGAACAGCTCATAGTTAAAGATAAGCTGCTGCACTGTTCAGCCAACACACATTATCGCACACACAGACACACACACATTATCACACACACAGACACACACACAGACACAGACCCTCTCTCCCCAACCCCATCTGTACAACGGCACAGCTCCAGTCCAGACCCCACAACTCCTAGATACAGGGAGCTTTTGTGAACGAACAAAGGATTTCCTGGTCAGTCAACAAGCACCCAGTGGCTGAGAAACAAGGAGGGCAAGTTGATTAACGGGAGGGAGGGAGGGAGGGAGGGAGGGAGGGAGGGAGGGAGGGAGGGAGGGAGGGAGGGAGGGAGGGAGGGAGGGAGGGAGGGAGGGAGGGAGGGAGGGAGGGAGGGAGGGAGGGAGGGAGAAAGCCATTTGGGATATAGAGGCTATAGAGAAAGGGAGGGAGGGAGGGAGGGAGGGGGAGGGAGGGAGGGAGGGAGGGAGGGAGGGAGGGAGGGAGGGAGAAAGCCATTTGGGATATAGAGGCTATAGAGAAAGAGGGAAGGGAGAGAGGGTGGATGGAGGAAAGGGGGCAGGGGGCATTTGTTCCTGAAAGAGAGAATGTATTTGAACCTGAAAGGAAATAGCTTGGCTCCATTCAGCCAGAGCACTGTCTACTAGGGGACTATTTGAATGTGACAGGGGGAAGGGCAAAGGTCTGCTGCTTCACATTTCATATGTTAACTGCTCAGAAAATGTACATGCCTGAGAGGATCCTGTGTGTGTGTGTGTGTGTGTGTGTGTGTGTGTGTGTGTGTGTGTGTGTGTGTGTGTGTGTGTGTGTGTGTGTGTGTGTGTGTGTGTGTGTGTGTGTGTGTGTGTGTGTGTGTGTGTGTGTGTGTGTGTGTGTGTGTGTGTGTGTGTGTGTGTGTGTGTGTGTGGATAGCCCTGTGCACTATTTACTCAAAAAATAGGATTATTTTATTAAATTCTGTATATCAGACACAGACAGCTAAGGCAAAAGATTATCACTATTGTCACCATAACCTGGCATGTTATGTAATGACATTGTTATGAAGGCTTTTTCACAACTCAAAATGTTTTTATTTATGTTTGAATTTAGGGAACTCTCCCTCTATTGTTCACTTACAAAAAAATGTGTTGTGTAGTTAATATAGAAACATTCTTAGATATTAGAATCCCCTCCCTGCATATGGTGTCTGTTTTGTTGTTCCATTTTTGGATTTTTGGATTGGGAGGATTTTAGATGATCAAATAATCAGCAGCTATGGTTCATTGGAGTGTTCACATTCATTTGTGCAATGTTATTGGCATTGTATTTAGGCCTACACAAACTTGGAAGTGGAAGCGGGGAAGTTAAAATTCCGTATTAAGTTTCAAAGAAATATGTATTCATTGAGGTAACCATATGTAGGAAAGTCCGTTGGAATGCCCGATTCCACAGCTGATTGGCCGATTCCACCGCTGATTGGCCTTCTAGTGTTTATTAATGGGACATCATTTAGATTTAGCACGGCCATTAGCGTGTCCAACGAATCGAACAGTTGCTTTTGATGACACAGTAAATGTTGGTTTCGTTATGACTGAGTCAAAACCACATGTGTATGTTATAATGCTGTAGATCCGGTTGACTGTAGTGCAATTGTGTGGTTTTGATGTAGTCTTTTAATTGTATGTTTGTTTTATCAGAGAAAGAGATCGAGAGAAAAATATAGATTTTCATGATAAAATGGAAATTGCACCCACACAAAGCTCTGGAGCCGAAGGAGTAGTGTAACGAACGGATAAAAATAGACCCAGACGAGAGGTGCTATAGCATCCAACCCACGCACTTCTGTTTCAGAAAACCAACATATTTATTAATCCTTTGTGGCTGAATTTACACGGGCAGCCCAATTCTGATTTGTTTTACTAATTGGTCTGTTGACTAATCAGATCAGCTCTGAAAAAGAGCTTATGTGAAAATATATGATGTGATTGGTCAAAAGACCAATTATGTGGGAAAAATATCAGAATTGGGCTGCCTGTGTAAACGCATCCTGTGTGTAGCCTAGGCTAGCATTATAGGCCTACCTACTGCAGGTGCACTTTTGGGACGGATACTGGAATTAAGCATGCATTATGAACAGCCTTTCGCGCCCAATATGCCTACATTGGAATCTACTTTATAAAGCATGTTCAATTAGAAGACCAAATTAATTGCAATATATTAATTAAATAATTACATCCTTTAACATTTTATGGAATCATAAAAATAGTTTATTTAATTGACAAAAATTACAGCAATGAAAAATAAATACATTCACTGGGGTTCCAAAATTCAATCGTGCCTCCTGTCCCCAAATAAATTGTCTCTAAAACTCTGCCTCACCGTGCAATAAACTTGTCATAGCGCAACTTTGGCATTAAGAAATCTGAGCACAAGGTAGGATCCCCCTCTACGCACTAAAGTAATAGCCCTCTCCTTCCTTCCCCTGCAGTGCCACTTCTGTTTGTTTGAACTCACTTTATCCGGAGCGGAAATTCTTTGCTTTTTTTTGTGAATGACAAAGTTATTAACAATTCATCACCACAGTCCGTTCCACCCGGCCCCGTTTCCAGGGCGACGACTGCTCGGCACCCTCTGATTGGCTGGCCGATATAATGTATCCATTGAAACGCCTCGGGTTTGTAACCATTCACTAGTTTGGCGCTGCAGAGAGCACATCGACGAACCAGTGTCGACAAGAACAAAATACGCTTATTCACAACGAGAACGTTGGGAATAGACGACAACAGAATACATTATTGGAAATGCAAGTGCTTTGCATCTGTAACTGAACTGCAATCAATCCCTCTTATTTAGATTTTTACAGAAGAATAATATGTTCTATGCGAAAGCGGCAGTTATATAATACGAAGACAACGTCTGTGCTGGCCAGTGAGTCATTGATAAATACATGGGACATTCTTCACGCAGCTGCATGAATGAGTGTTACTGCTAGTGTAGGCCTATAGGCAATCTACAGTCGGATATTTAAGAAACAATCTTGTTTTGTTGATTTCGTTTCAAACTAGGCCTACAAAACAGCCAAGGTCGTGAGAAAAACAATATATCATTTTGAATTTCTTAAATTATTCCAGAATATATTTGATCTCGATCAGTCTGCGTTGCCGTTTCTTCAATGATCCAGTCCTCATAACGTTCTGTTGTGGATGTTTTTTTGCGGTAGCCTAAAAGGGACCAAGCACATAATTTTCCTGCAGTGAAGTGACAATTGTTTTTTGTTGCTAAATGCTTGACAAGCTCAAGCCCGTTCAGTTCGAATCGGTAATGGCTATCAGCAAGACCGTGGAGTGGCTGCAGGAGCATCTCAAGACGCGCAAAGACTGCCTGTTGGTAATGGACTGCAGAGCGCAGGAGCTATACGAGTCCTCGCACGTCGAAACGGCGATTAACGTGGCCATCCCGAGCCTGATGCTCCGGCGGCTGAAGAAGGGCAATCTTTCCATCAAGTCCCTGCTCTCAAACGGCGAGGACCGGGAGAGATTTGCGCGGAGGTGCAAGACGGATACCATTGTGCTATATGACGAATACAGCAGGGAATGGAACGAAAATGTCAACGGGGGCTCGGTGCTGGGCTTGCTCCTGAAGAGGATGAAAGACGAGGGCTACAAGGCTTTTTACCTTGAGGGTGAGTTTTATTATTCTTTCCAGAAGCACACATTTCACACTAAAATGTAGGCCAAATTTGGTGAATAATAATGAATATGTGATATTTTGGGTGCATTTTGCGCAAAAACGCATAGGATAATGCAGGTGTGTTAGGTCACAACATAGAGTAGCCGAGGCCTGTTTTTAATGAATGGATTTGTCTAACACTATTATTTAATTCATCTTACAGGTGGTTTCAGCAAATTCCAAGCCGAGTTCCCTGCCCAGTGCGAGACCAATCTGGTCGGCTCTTTCAACAGCAGTTCTCCTACGGCCCAGGTGCTCGGCCTCGGGGGGCTGCGGATAAGCTCAGACTCCTCGGATATCGAGTCCGACATCGACCGAGACCCGAGCAGCGCCACAGACTCAGACGGCAGTCCCCTCTCCAATCCCCAGCCCTCCTTCCCAGTGGAGATCCTCCCGCACCTCTACCTGGGCTGCGCCAAGGATTCCACCAACCTGGATATTCTGGAAGAGTTTGGCATCAAGTACATTCTGAACGTGACTCCCAACCTGCCCAACATGTTCGAGAACGCAGGGGAATTCAAGTACAAGCAGATCCCCATCTCAGATCACTGGAGCCAGAATCTGTCACAGTTCTTCCCAGAGGCCATTGGCTTCATAGGTAAGCACAATACCTTCTATTCAAGCACACTGATAGCTCTCAAATTATATTTTACACACAACAATTTTAAGGTGCAGATTTAATATATATATAAAGCAGACTTATTTTACATCACTACAGAATGAATTGAGGGTAATAAATGTAGTTGTATATTTACGCCTATATAGCAGTGATTGGCCTAGCAAGTGAAAGAAAGCCACAGGCTTCATATCACCAGGAAGTTATTTAGTTATTGTTGTGCACTTTGGATAATAGGTGTCCTTGGGTACTTTCTTATTAAGTCCGTGAAGGAGGGATTTACAGAGGGAACAAGATTCATGCTGTTGTGCCAAGCAGAGAAATACTATTCTAGCTGTATGGTCCGTACTATAAACTGCTCCCAATTACAATGATTAAACTTCAATGGAATACTTCCTGTCTGCTTTTTTGTCTGCAGCCGGGGCCTAGCTTACCCCCAGCCTTGTATAATTGTAATACAAAGGCCTGTGTGGAAATTGGAGAGAGGGGGAGGGGGTAATTTGAACACAACAGGAAGGAAACGGCCATTGAAAGTAATCTAGGACAGTGCAGCGATGTTTTCCTTTCACAAAGAGAGCCATTTACAGGCTCTGTTGACATCCTGTAAGCCCTGACAGGGTGCCCTCATGACTCCTACGTTTACACGCCCAAATGGCACCATTGTCAAGTAACCAGGCCGGCTGAAGAATGACTTGATAGAGCGTTAATAGTACATTTCCAAGTCGTGGTACTCCTGACCAAATTAAAGAATGTCGGCTCTGTTTATGCGCAGAGTACCAGACCGCAGCCGTTTGTCAATTGACGTGTGTGGGAGACTGTTACGATCATTTCAGACTTCTGCTGCTTAAACGTGGAAATGGTCCAGTCAATGTTGACTACGACCGATTAGCATTTAGGACTACAGCATTAACATTAAGTCTACTACTTGAATGTGACTGTTGTTTCCCTTACACTAGTCTCTTCACAGTAGGCATTTATCATGTTCAGAATATCTATCTGTGTTGTGTCGCTGTGTTTTCTCTAAATACAAATGATGAATATCTGACAAAAGTATGTAACTTGTTCTTCCTCTTTGTTCCTGTCCTTCTCAGATGAGGCTCGCGGTCAAAAATGTGGCGTCCTGGTCCACTGTCTGGCCGGCATCAGCCGCTCCGTGACGGTAACCGTAGCCTACCTCATGCAGAAGCTCAACCTGTCCATGAACGACGCCTACGACATCGTCAAGATGAAGAAGTCCAACATCTCGCCCAACTTCAACTTCATGGGCCAACTCCTGGACTTTGAGCGCACCCTGGGCCTGAAGAGCCCCTGTGATAACCGGGTGGTGACCCCCACACAACCTCTGTACTTCACCACCCCCACCAACCACAACGTCTTCCAGCTGGACCCTCTGGAGTCCACGTGAGGCAGCGCCACCATCACCCCCTTACTGGCTCAGAGGTGTAATGAAACCTCCTGAAATGCTGAAATGTTTCTCTACTTTATTTCCATCACCTGTTGTGACACGGTGACATCATGCCGTTGTTGACACAGTTGGCGTGAGGTGACAGCTGCCAAGCATGGACTCTGAAGGGGGCATGTGGTCGATCTGCCCGAGGGCTCACAAGCAGCTGCTGCAAAAATGGGGACAAATAAAGAAAGAGAGAGAATAGAGGGGGAAGCGAAAGAAAGACAAAGCACATTAACTTTCTAGAACCATATATTGCTATTGGACTCGATGAGGTTTTTGCCTAAAAACAATTATGTCAATGCTTTGAAAGAGACGTTAAGTGATCTGAAGCTCATGTGTACGTTTAGCTTCACGACGAAAGGCTGGTGTGCCAAAGAGACATGATTGTTCAATCTGAACATATATATGATTCTAAATACTTTTTTGTTTTTTGGGCTAGCACTTGCACCTTCATCATTTTTGGGGGTGCATATTACTTGTCTTCTGTGAAGACTTGCCTGTTTGGGGTTGAAACATCCCCGGTTAGACGGCACAGTGTATTGAACTCGATTTTACATGTGTGGAGTCATTTGAATCATTTATACAAGTGTATATATCTTTATATAAAAGACAATACAGTAAAGTCTTGTTCTTGTCTAGTATATACCCTTTGCAACAAGTGGGTACTGATTATTCCTTTTTTAATCTTATTTTATGTAAGCCAACCAATTGTATATTGATCAGTATCTAAGTTTATTATGCCAAAAAATGTAGGAGGTTTTCCAAGAATCGTAAAATTGTGTATATGTGTAATATATATCATATTTGCTTTAAATGTAATTTCAGTCGGCAGGCGATTTTTTGCCTCCACCCTCACACAAATCAGTCACCTTGGTTGTATGCCTTAGTTCTGTACATAGATGTGTTATTGTGCATTAACCCTCAAAGGGCTTTCTCCGTGCTATGCTTTCACCTTCTATCGCAATTCTACCCGAATTGAACCATAGCAAAAATAATTCTACAACAAATCACTGAAACTGTCAGTGCATGCCTATGTTAAGAAATGTGAGTTGTAATTTGTTAAGTTTGGTGGAAATACCTTTAACGAAGCCAATTTAAGATGGCTACTTTCTGTTGGTGTTTAGTGAGGAACAATTAGGGTTAATGCAAGTGAATGCTTATCTGTGTTCAAGGCTTACAAAGTCTGGGAGATGTTGACAAAAAAGGAGGCCTTGCCTCTTCAGGGAAATTCTGTGAAATGCAGTTTTTTGTTGTTTTAGAAAATAATCAAAATTATGGGTGGATTTGGCTTTCTCTCATTCCTGAGAGAAAAACTGTCGGCGGGAGAAGCCCTCTTGGTTTCAACCCTCACCACTCCTCAAGTCCACACTCCTGTCTTACGAATGTAAAGAAATGATAAGTTATTAATAAATTACTATTTTCTCTACTTCCTTCTAACAATGTCTTTCTTAATTTCTCGACAGTTTGTAGTAGTTTTTCACACAGTGTTCAAACAGTGGTCAGGTCACAGTGACATATTTACATAAGTATACTTCCAACTCCTCGGTTAGACCAGTTCCACTTTAACCATCTGACATACTGTGTGTGTGTGTGTTTTCATGACAATTATCAGCCAGATGACTAAGAAGGAGCCATTCACAAACATATGGCTGTCCTTTAACCACAAAGGTTGGGACATCTAGTCCCTCAAATGCAGCAGTTGTCCAATACAAATAGCAATTAACACATTGTCACACCCCCAGAGTTGTATGACATGTCTCTGTCTGCCATATTATGCTCTTTTGGTTAACGTCCAAAATGTGACTGAACATGTACATAGAAGTACACACAGTGATTCCGGTCACACTGACTGACTGAATGATTGACTGACTCACTGAACAACTGGTTTTTCCAGGTATTCCCAGGTTAGGGCTTTTGGGTACACACACACATACATTCCCTGAGGCACTTCCTGAAGGCAATGGCCTTTGAGCAAAGCAGCCCATCAAAGGGAACAAAGTCCCTAAACATAATGTTACCTGGCACTGGGTGGCGTGGTGTGGTGCGTACCTGTCAAGACCTGGAGAGCATAGAGACGATCCTCACAGCTAAGCAGGTGATAATTTTCTCACGCAACGCCAACTGCAGTTCACATCTTGAAATCATGACATGTCGGTGGAGTGACTGTATCACACACGCACGCATAGCCACACACATACACACACCCAGGTTAATCTGAAAACAAGGCATCACAAATTCTATCAGCATATCGATTGTGCTACCAGGGCTGGCAAAACCCTAGACCACTGTTATTCTAACTTCCACAACGCATTTAAGGCCCTCCCCCGCCCTCCCTTCAGAAAAGCTGACCACGACTCTGTTTTGTTGCTTCCAGCCTATAGACAGAAACTAAAACAGGAAGCTCCTTCGCTCAGGTCTGTTCAACGCTGGTCCGAGCAATCGGATTCCACGCTTCAAGATTGCTTCGATCACGTGGACTGGGATATGTTCCGCATTGCGGCGAGCAACAACATTGACAAATAAGCTGATTCGGTGTGCTAGTTTATTAGCAAGTGCATCTGTGATGTTGTACCCACAGCATCTATTAAAACATTCCCCAACCAGATACCGTGGATTGATGGCAGCATTTGCGCAAAACTGAACTTGCGAACCACTGCTTTTAATCAGGGCAAGGTGACCGGAAACATGACCGAATACAAACAGTGTAGCTATTCCTTCCGCAAGGCAATCAAACAAGCTAAGTGTCAGTACAGAGACAAAGTGGAGTCGCAATTCAACGGCTCAGACACGAGAGGTATGTGGCAGTCAATCACGGACTACTAAAGAAAAACCAGCCCCAGCCAACCTGAGTAAAACATTTAAACGCGTTAACCCTTGCAGGGCTACAGGCCCAGAAGGCATCCCCGGCCCCGTCCTCAGGGCATGCGCAGACCAGCTGGCTGGTATGTTTACAGACATATTCAATCAATCCTTATCCCAGTCTGCTGTCCCCACATGCTTCAAGAGGGCCACCATTGTTCTTGTTCCCAAGAAAGCTAAGGTAACTGAGCTAAATGACTAAATGTAGCACTCACTTCCGATCTAAATGTAGCACTCACTTCCGTCATCATGAAGTGCTTTGAGAGACTAGTCAAGGACCATATCACCTCCACCCTACCTGCCACCCTAGATCCACTCCAATTTGCTTACCGCCCCAATAGATCCACAGACGACGCAATCGCCATCACACTGCACACTGCCCTAACCCATCTGGACAAGAGGAATACCTATGTAAGAATGGTGTTCATCGATTACAGCTCAGCATTTAACACCATAGTACCCTCCAAACTCGCCATTAAGCTCGAGACCCTGGGTCTTGACCTCGCCCTGTGCAACTGGGTCCTGGACTTCCTGACTGGCCACCCCCAGGTGGTGAGGGTAGGTAACAACATCTCCATCCCGCTGATCCTTAAAACTGGGTCCCTACAAGGGTGCGTACTCAGCCCCCTCCTGTACTCCCTGTTCACCCACGACTGCGTGGCCATGCACGCCTCCAACTCAATCATCAAGTTTGCAGACAACACTACAGTGGTAGACTTGATTACCAACAACGACGAGACGGCCAACAAGGAGAAGGTGAGGGCCCTCGAGGTGTGGTGTCAGGAAAAAAACTTCACATTCAATGTCAACAAAACGAAGGAGATGATCATGGACTTGAGGGAGCAGCCCCCTATCTATATTGACAGGACAGTAGTGGAGAGAGTAGCAAGTTTTAAGTTCCTCGGCATACACATCACAGACAAACTGAATTGGTCCACTCACACAGACAGCATCGTGAAGAAGGCGCAGCAGCGCCTCTTCAACCTCAGGAGGCTGAAAAAATTCGGCTTGTCACCAAAAGCACTCACAAACTTCTACAGATGCACAATCGAGAGTATCCTGGCGGGCTGTATCACCGCCTGGTACGGCAACTGCTCCGCCCTCAACCGTAAGGCTCTCCAGAGGGTAGTGAGGTCTGCACAACGCATCACCGGGGGCAAACTACCTGCCCTCCAGGACACCCACACCACCCGATGTCACAGGAAGGCCAAAAAGATCTTTAGGGACAACAACCACCCGAGTCACTGCCTGTTCACCCTGAAAAACAGTTTCTATCTCAAGGCCATCAGACTGTTAAACAGCCGTCACTAACATTGAGTGGCTGCTGCCAAGATACTGACTCAACTCCAGCCACTTTAATAATGGAAAAATTTATGTAATCAACTTATCACTAGTCACTTTATATTATATAATGTTTACTTACCCTACATTACTCATCTCATATGTATATACTGTACGCTATACCATCTACTACATCTTGCCATCTTGATGTAATTAAATGTATCACTAGCCACTTTAAACAATGCCACTTTATATAATGTTCTCATACCCTACATTACTCATCTCATATGTATATACTGTACTCTATACCATCCACTGCATCTTGCCGATGCTGTTCGGCCATCACTCATTTATATATTTTTATGTACATATTCGTATGAATTCCTTTACACTTGTAGTTGCTGTAGTTGCTGTGAAATTGTTAGGTCAGATTACTCGTTGGTTATTACTGCATGGTCGGAACTAGAAGCACAAGCATTTCGCTACACTTGCATTAACACCTGCTAACCATGTGTATGTGACAAATAAATTTGATTTGATTTAGCAGATATAGGATACTGGAGTGTGTTAATGCTATGATGTGGAGAGGAAGCAGGACTCTCTATGCATAGCTATAGGTAGCTAATTAAAACCAACTCCACGATTTATGATGGAGTTGAGCGGCAACTAGTGTGGGCTCTGACATCACATAAAATTATGTTTTTATAAAAAACTACTTGTATCATCACCCAAAGAATATCTCGCAATTACACAGAACAATGTTCTTTTTTGTTGTTGAAATCAGTCAGAGCTCCAGTCCGTCCATGCTAGTCGGCGTTCTACTCCATGGTAAACCGTTGAGTTTCGTCAGCTCAACTATATAACTCTGTAGATTAGCCAATTATTTTAAGTTGGTGAACCTAGGATTTCCATGTGCTATGATCTGAATCTTCAAACAAAGCATTTCCAAGATCACTAAAATGTGAAACTACAAAAACATAATGGTTTAAGAATATTAAAGAGCTTTACACAAATGTTTTTACTCCACACCATCACAAACTAAGCACATTCAAATAATTTCTCAATAATAGTGGATCCAACAGCGTACCAGAGAGAATACAGTGGTGACACAATACTAGAGTGACTATACTATAGTTAGTATCACTCTGATGTCATGATGGGTTGGTCTGATGATTGACAGCTAGGGGGAATGTGTAGTACGCCAGGCTCTCTGGGCCTCATGCTGGCTCTTCCTGTCCTCTGGCCTTTACTGTTTTAATGCCCCGCATTACAGGGCACAGGAAACTACCTCTCTATATATAGAAGGGTATGCGTATGGGGATGGGGACTGGTAACCTGACCCTTCACCCTTGCTCTCACAGACGGCACCTCTGTTGTGACATGACAAGCCATGCAGGGCTCTGGAGGGGGTGAGGTTACAGGATGAGGGTGGTTGGTAGTTAAGGACAGTGCCTTAAGAAAGTATTCATCATACCATTTGGGGACAAAGATTGTACTTTTTGGAGAAATGTCTTCTCTTTTGATGAAACAAAAATAGAACTGTTTGGCCATAATGACCATCGTTATGTTTGGAGGAAAATGGGGGAGGCTTGCAAGCCGAAGAACACCATCCCAACCGTGAAGCACGGGGGTGGCAGCATCATGTTGTGGGGGTGCTTTGCTGCAGGATGGACTGGTGCACTTCACAAAAAAATGGCATCATGAGGCTGGAAAATTTTGTGGATATATTGAAGCAACATCTCAAGACATCAGTCAGGAAGTTAAAGCTTGGTCGCAAATGGGTCTTCCAAATGGACAATGTCCACAAGCATACTTCCGAAGTTGTGGCAAAATGGCTTAAGGACAACAAAGTCAAGGTATTGGAGTGGCCATCACAAAGCCCTGACCTCAATCCCATTGAACATTTGTGGGCAGAACTGAAGAAGCATTTGTGAGCAAGGAGGCCTACAAACCTGACTAAGTTACACCAGCTCTCTCAAGAGAAATGGGCCAAAATTGACCCAACTAATTGAGGGAAGCTTGTGGAAGGCTACCCGAAACGTTTGAACCAAGTTAAATAATTTAAAGGCAATGCTGCCAAATACTAATTGAGTGAATGTAAACTTCTGACCCACTGGGAATGTGATGAAAGAAATAAAAGCTGAAGTAAATCATTCTCTCTGCTATTATTCTGACATTTCACATTCTTCAAAATAAAGTGGTGATCGTAACTAACCTAAGACAGGGAATTTTTACTAGGATTAAATGTCAGGAATTGTGGAAAAACTGAGTTTAAATGTAGTTGTCTAAGGTGTATGTAAACTTCCGGCTTCAACTGTATGTGTGCTATTCAGAGGGGGTGGGCAAGACAAAAGATTAAAGTGCCTTTGAACGGGGTATGGTAGTAGGTGCCAGGCGCACTGGTTTGTGTCGAGAACTGCAAGGCTGCTGTCTTGTTTTTCTTACGTTCAACAGTTTCCCGTGTGTATCAAGAATAGTCCACCACCCAACGAACATCCATCCAAGTTGACACAACTGTGAGAAGCGTTGTAGTCAACATGGGCCAGTATCTCTGTGGAACCCTTTCGACTCCTTGTAGAGTCCATGCCCCGATGAATTGAATCTGTTCTGAGGGCAAAAGGGGGAGGGGGGTGCAACTCAATATTACGAAGGTGTTCTTAATGTTTTGTACACTCAGTGTACATTCATGCTACACACACATCACAACTTCTGCTGCCAGACTCTTATTACACCGCTCAGTTTCTGAACTTGCCCCCCATTGCCCTTTCCCCCAATCACGTGTTAATATTGGACTATAAATTGTGCCTTCATGTATTATATTTATGCTAACATGTATTATTCTCTTCTATTGAGACATTTACTTTATGTTCATATTCTAATATTTAATTATTTCTTATTGTTGCAGCATTGTCGAGAAGGAACCTGCAAGTAAGCATTTCGTTGGACAGTGTACACCATGCATATCCCGTACATAGAACTTATAAAACCTGAATCTATTTGAAGGTCAACCACCCATAAGCAAGGGACTGTGGACAGACACATACTGTACGTGGCCTCTACTTCTGGATCTGGTCATGGCAGTCCAGTTCCTTTGTGGGATGAGATTAGAAGAAATAGAATATCTGACAGCCAGGTTCTTTGACACCTCAACATTCCGGATCCAGACATGGATGCTTCCAGCCATAGCTGCCCCACTTCACACTGGCCTCGGTCCCCGTTTTAAAGGCTCTTTGAGCAGTGAAAATAAAGCCAGCAGGTTGTGGCTAAACTTGGCCCCCAGTGCTAATCCTGCCCTAACGGTTCCTGTCCCTGTCACCCTCCAGTGATAGTACACTGACATCTCCCCACACACCCTTTGCCCCTCGCCCCCGCTCTGCCACTCCAGCAATTTACTGTTCTAGTGTAGATCATGTTTCTCATCGGTTGCCTCCACATATATACTAACACATGCACGGACACATGCACACACACACTGCCCTTACCATGCTCTCCTGTCCACTGCCCCCTTCCTCTCTCTCTCATTCTCTCTCTCTCTGCCCCTCGCTCCCCTTGTGTGCGCAACAGATGGGTCGGCTGTCAACTTCCTGTCTCAGGATTCTACACACACACACACACACACACACACACACACACACACACACACACACACACACACACACACACACACACACACACACACACACACACACACACACACACACACACACACACACACACACACACACACACACACCCCTCACCCCCTCTTCTAATAGTGTCCTGGCCCCACTCCAGGGCTTGTTATCGTATAATGAGGTGGTGGTGATATGAAATGGGTGAGGGAGGGGGTGGCGGGGTGGCACACACTAGCACATCTGCGAACATGGCAGTAATTTAAGTGCGAGTGTGTGTGTGTGTGTGCATATGTGGGTATGTGAGGGGTGGTTTTGTGTGTCTTGGCACAGCTGTAAATGTTTCCTAATTGAGCAACAGCCAGACTGCTAATTAAAAGGCTCACACAGGTTTTTATTTTTCCCTTTATTCTGCACCGCAAGTGGGCGTGCATTCATTCATTCATTCATTCATTCATTCATTCATTCATTATATATGCCGTTTAGCAGACACTTTTTTCCAAAGTAACTTACAATCATGTGGCATACATTTTCGTATTAATTTAGTCAACCAGCAACAACCAGACGAAATCAAACCTTCAGACAGAGAGGTGATGACAGATAGGAGGAGGACTGCTAAGATAATCAATATGCCAGTAGAACCTGGTCTATCGGGACTTGTTTTCCACCTCTCAGCTCTTTCATCATGACCTAACCAGACATAGAGGGTTGTGGCTGTGGAGTGAACAAACTGTTTTATGGGTACT
The DNA here is from genome assembly GCF_036934945.1 of Oncorhynchus masou masou. NCBI lineage: Eukaryota > Metazoa > Chordata > Actinopteri > Salmoniformes > Salmonidae > Oncorhynchus > Oncorhynchus masou. The sequence goes on along the minus strand of NC_088233.1, from coordinate 13,978,463 downwards.
GAGAGGGCTGCTATCATACAAAGCTATCAGTGCCTTTCCTCTCTGCATCTCCTCCCCTCCTCTTTCCAGAATCACCCACATGGAGAGAGAGAGCTTCCGCCAGCTAGAACTCACTACCGCCACCAGAACTAATAATCTCTTTACCTCATGTACTCTGTGCCTGGCTTGCTCTCTGTCTGTGTATGCCTCTCTAGCTCTCCCCCCTCTCTCTCTATCTCTCTGTCTAGTATGTCATTATTTCATTGTCTCTCTCTCTCTCTCTGTATGTCTGTCTCTCACTCTATCATTCTCTCTCTCAATTCAATTCAATTCAAAAGCTTTATTGGTGTGGGAAACATATGTTTACATTGCCAAAGCAAGTGAAATAGACAAGAAACAAAAGGGAAATAAACAAGGTAAATTAACAGTAAACAGTGCACATTTTAAAATAATATAGACAGTTCAAATTGTATTATCGGCTATGTACAGTGTTGTAACAATGTGCCAATAGTTGAAGTATGAAAAAGGGAAACTATAGAAACAGGTAAATATACTGGTTGCCCGTTTCTTGAGGCAACATGGGAAATGTCTGTCTGTTTCTCTCTCTCTTTATTACCTAAAGAAGCTCAATGTAAGAGTTGTATCAATGATAGGAACACTGTCAAAGCAATGAGTGTGTGTGTATTTCATTAAGGTACAGCTTCTGAGTGACACTGTTAAAACCATCACTTGTTTTGTTGACTGACCCCTGACCCCACCTACTGAAACTGTGGAGTGCTGGGATGCAATGTCTCTAGAGTTCTATGTGGGAATGAGGTCAGAAAGAACAAGAACTCAGTAGTTTGTTGGTTGTTGCTCTCCATGGTCACTGGTTCGGACTTGTGGAGTACTCTGCTTTCTATATTACAGCCCACTCACTTATCACATCACAGCAGACATTTTGTGTCAGAAGAGCCCTGTTGACTGTAATTGTCAGTGCTTGACAGCTTTAGCGAAATATTGTTGATTCACAATTTTAGTCTATTTTCACTTACTGGTAATTCCATTTGAATTAAATCCATTTTTGATAGCATCCCTTTTGATTTCAACAAAACAGGACCTGAGTGCTAATACATTCAGGAGATAAATGTGCTCAAAGTTAACCCATTTTGCACACCCCACCATAACATGAGACATCCATGTCTTCATCACTGGAAAATATGAATGGTTTAGTTTGATATCATTTAAATGCTTACAAACAGTGTTGTCAAACAATTTGATTATTTCGTGAAATAAAATCAAAAAAATATTAATTATCATTTTTTTTACCATCAATTATCTAAAAAAATGTTTTCTTCATATTCGTGTCATTTGTAGCTCACACCCTATTTCACAACCTCTGAGGCTCTTGTGTTGTGCCCGCTATCGGATGAATGTCTCTTGGTATGGTGGGGTATGCAAAAAGGGGTTCACTTTTAACATCTTTACCTCTTGAATACTTTTGTAATCAGTTCCAAAAAGTCCCTTTCTGAGCACTCCTACAATGGGCAAATATGTATAGAAGGTTTTGTTCAATTCGAAAGGGGTGCTGGCAAAAAAGTGATTGAATTCAAATGTATTATTCTCATACCTTTATTTAACTAGGCAAGTCAGTTAACAACAAATTATTGTCATCTATCGCTGACCAGGTGCTCTTGGAGAGTTCCTCAATGTGCTTGACACCTTGATAAGCTAATTTCCTGACGATGGCTCACCGCTCTTTGTACTTAGCGACTTCATCCTCCCGACATCTGCCTTCGATGAATTTCTTTCGAACTCTCTCTTTCCCATCCTTGTCTCTTTTGACTTTACCCTTTCCCAATCCCTTCCAACTCACAAGGCAGGCAATACGCTTGACCTCATCTTTTCTAGAGGCTGCTCGCCTACTAATCTCACTGCAACACCCCTCCAGGTCTCTGATCACTACTTTGTGTATTTTTCTGTCTCCCTTTCCTCCAACCCTAACCACTCAGCCCCTACCCAGATAATTGTCCAATGTTGCAATGTTCACTCTCTCTCTCCCACTACTTTCTCCTCTTCTATCCTACTGTCTTTCTGTTCTGCTAAATCTTTCTCCCTCCTGTCTCCTGATTCTGCCTCTTCACCCTTACTCTCCTCCCTTTCCGCATCCTATGACTCGCACTGTCCCCTTTCAATCTCTCACAGAACGATCTTCATGATTCTAACCAGTCAGGCTTCAAGATGGGTCACTCAACCGAGACTGCTCTTCTCTGTGTCACGGAGGCTCTCCGCACTGCCAAAGCTGACTCTCTCCCCTCTGTTCTCATCCTCCTAGATCTATCTGCTGCCTTCGACACCGTGAACCATCAGATCCTCCTTTCCATCCTCTCAGAGCTGGGCGTTTCAGGCTCTGCACACTCATGGATTGCATTCTACCTGGCAGATGGCTCCTACCAGGTGATGTGAAGAGGATATGTGTATGCACCATCTACTCTCACTACCGGTGTCCCCCAGGGCTCGGTTATAGGCCCTCTCCTCTTCTCCCTATACACCAAGTCACTCGGCTCTGTTATATCCTCACATGGTCTCTCCTATCATTACTATGTGGATGACAATCAACTACTTTTCTCCCTCCCCTCTACTGACACCCAAGTGGCGACAAGCATTTCTGTGTGCCTGGGAGATATCTCAACTTAGATGTTGGCCCATCACCTCAAGCTCAACCTCAACAAGATGGAACTACTCTTCCTCTCAGGGAAGGCCTGCCCGATCAAAGACCTCCCCATCATGGTTGTGAACTCCACAGTGTTGCCCTCCCAGAGTGCAAAGAACCTTGGCATCACCCTGGACAATACCCTGATGTTCTCTGCAAACATCAAAACATTGACCCAGTCCTGCAGGTTCATGCTCTACAACATTGAGGAGTAGGACCCTAACTCACACAGGAAGCGGCACAGGTCCAAATCCAGGGACTTCTTCTTCTCGCGTCTGGACTACTGCAACTCGCTTCTGGCTGGGCTGACCGCTTGTGCCATCAAACTCATGCAACTTATCCAGAATGCTGCAGTCCACCTGGTTATCAACCTTCACAAGTTCTCTCATGTCACCCTGCTCTTCTGCACACTCAGCTGGCTTCCAGTCAAAGCTTGCATCCACTACAAGACCATGGATAGTTAACTACGGAACAGCAAGAGGAACTGACCCTCCCTACCTTCAGGCTATGCTCAAACCCTACAACCCAACCCGAGCACTCCGTTCTGCCACCTTAGGTCTCTCTTTTAGCTCTGACAGTACTGATAGCTATGATATTGAGGAAAAATGTACCTTCTATGCCTGTGATATGGGGTCGTACCACTTAGCTAGCTTAAGATGAATGCACCAGTTGTGATATTAGCATGTAAATATTGGTGGCTCAAACCCAAAAAATTTGGGATGCATACCAGCAAAGCCACAACACAACACTAAACAATACATTAACTGCACTATATCGGTGACAAACGGTGCCCACAAACTGTAAGGGCCTACATAAAGCAATCCCAACAGCAGAGTACCAACAGCAGAGTCCCAACAACAGAGTACCAACACCTTACCACTGCTACAGTTAATTCAGCCTCATTTAATGCCTTTAAAAAAAACATAGCTGATATGATTGACTTGCTTAAACAAATGTCTTTTCTCCTGAAAATTGAGATGTATAAACCATGGCATAAAGGGACGAGAAGTGGATAAGAGGCAATCCGTACTTTCGATGAAGACATTAATGAGCGAGAGACGACGGACATAAGGGAAAGGGGGATACCTAGTCAGTTGTACAATTGAATGCATTCAACTGAAATCAGAATAAGAGAGGTGCGGGGGGCTGCCAAAATCGACATCCATGTCTTCGGCGCCCGGGAACAGTGGGTTAAGTGCTCAGAGGCAAAATGACAGATGTTTACCTTCTCAGATCGGTGATTCAATCCAGCAACCTTTCGGTTACTGGCCCATCGCTCGAACCACTAGGCTACCTGCCGCCACATAGTCAGTATAACTATTTGTTCAGCACTTTTGAAATGTACAGCGACAGAATTCAGAACATGGGCCTTTCTTACATATAAACAGACAATGAAAGCTCTTACAATATTAAATGATTACATTTCTCTAAAACAGGTTATAGGCAAACAAGCCACGAACAATGTGTTTACAATACCGCATTGGTGGAAATAGACTCAATTATTAGGGTGAGGCACATGGGCTACTAAACAGCTTATTACACAACATACACTTAGTATTACTTTCTCAGTTACAGTATACGTATATCCCTTGCTTATTACATCATTTATGCAGCAGCATGCAGTACATTTTTGGACTCACCTTGGCTTGTGATGTGCTCACTTAAACATGAAGGTGGTGCGGCGGTTTTGTCATCACTTTGTCAACAAAGTTTGAGATTCTCTGGATTTATGGTCGGAACTCGGAAAAAGCCTCTCAATTGAATAGCAGGCTACTGTTACGGATTGCTTTGCACTGAGTCAGTTAGGCACTGATTCCTTCCAAAAGACTCATTGTTGAATTTGCGATTTCCAACTTGTTGCGTAATCTTTATGTCCAAAGGCCAATGAGCACTGATACATTTTATCTATCATTTCTCTTCATTATTTCTCTTCATATAACAAGGATTAAAAAGCATTTGCCAGTAGAATGTCGACTTGATTTATGATAACGACTGCTAGCTAAGACTTTGAAAGTAAGATGTTGACATGATCAGTCCAATCAAAGCTACTGTAGATATAATGTGATAACTTGTCATTCTATCTGTGGACAACGACCTTGAGCCTTCTTGGATGGACACTTCTAATATATTTATTTATTTTACCTTTATTTAACTAGGCAAGTCAGTTAAGAACAAATTCTTATTTTCAATGACGGCTTAGGAACAGTGGGTTAACTGCCTGTTCAGGGGCAGAACGACAGATTTGTACCTTGTCAACTCTATGGCAGAACCCAAGGGGCAAAACATGTCAGTCTCTAACCTTAAAATTAGGGGTGACGTACTGTCCCATGAGTGACAGAAAACTGAGCCAATCAGGCACAACAATCTGTATTTTCTGCTGGCTTGCCCCATCTCCACAGAAAGCACTGAGCGAGACTGAAACACTTGCATTTTGTAGCTGCCTTACTCAAGAAAGCAAAAAAAAAGACTGTGTTTGTATGCGGCTTTATTAACTCATATTAATGTATTTTTTTACATTGTTTGCAAACTGATATGTAACACGGCTCTGCCCCACCTGCCCTGAATGACGGGTCACCACTGGAATGCACAAACTGTAAGTCGCTCTGGATAAGAGCGTCTGCTAAATGACTACAATGTAAAGGTTAGTAATCTACCATGATTAACAAAACAAAACTTATTTTTGGCTCAAAGAAACAGCCTGCAAACACCTTGGATTAACATCTCTACCTGAGTCACTATGAAGCATCCCTGAGCTGCCAAGGACAATCCTTTTCTTTTTACATGGAGAGAAACAGATTTGGAGTGAGGTGGAGTGAGGTGGAGAAAGAGGCAGGGAGAGGGGAAGAGAGGTAGCGGTGGTTGACAAAACGTGAGTTCCAACTGTGATGTGATTGTGAATCACCTCCTGTGTCTCTATCAGTCCCATGCGGAGAGCTTGGCTGAACAGGAGTTTAAATAGCCATTATCATCTCCATTTTAAAAGCGGGTTATAAATAACACATCACAGTGAAGTAGCGCCCACACACCCTTCAACAGATCTGCTGTTAGACCAGCCTCTTACTCACTAATGTAACTAACGCTCCTATTCACTCCTTTTTTTCACTTCTCTCTCGTTCTCTCGTTGTCTGTCTCTCTCTGTCTGCCTCTCTCTCTCTCTCTCTCTCTCTCTGTGTCTCTCGCTGTGTGTGTCTCTGTCTCATCTTGTTTCTTCCAATGACTCTCTGTTTCCATCTACAGTGCCATTTATTTTTGTCTTCCCATATTTTCTCTGTCTTCAGCAATCCATTTATCTTTCCCACCCTCAATCTTTCTATCCTTTCCTCCATCTTTCTCTTTCTGTATCTCTTCATATGCTATTTTGATAGAAATCCATGCTGGTGCCAATCTCAGTGTCCAAATCTGTCTGTCTCTGTCAGTCTTTCTTTCTGTGTGTCTATCTGTCATTTCACTCCGCCCACTCCAGGCCGTTGGCATGGTGATGAACAGGAACAGGAAGTAAGTGGTTAAGGCAGTCAGACTCAGGCTGCAGTCCAAACGCAATATTATTTATACCCTTAGCCCTCACGCTAGCCACTTTCCGTCGGGGGAATCCCAGTCGAAACTGGATGCAGTTTGACTGCCATCTTAAGTGGTGGTCCAATTCACAAACGTTGCCACCTCAGCCCTTGATTTATTTAGAGGGAACGAGTGAACAATTCAATTCCAATTGTAGTCACGTTTCAAACTCTGGTGGCTGCGAAGTGTCAAATTCAATCAACAAGGCTGCATTTTTGGCATTTGAGACAAAATTACAACACTAGCTTTCTAGTTAGCTAAACAATATGTATAGATGACCTTGATTTTACCATTGGAAAATAGTAATGACGCTCAGACTTATAGTGAGGAGCCTAAAAAACGTAGCTAGCTGGCTTCATAAACATATTTTTTTGTAATTATGAAATGTATTGGAATAAATTACCAAACTATAAAACTAGCTAGCCAGATATAGGTAACTGTAGCTAGCTATCTGACAGGAGAGCTAGCTATGTTTCCTTGCTAGGTACATCAATAGCTTTACGTTGTTTGTTTTTAGGCAAAATTAGGCTAACTATCCCTCGCTTTGACAAGGGACATTTAAGGTACACTCAGATGTGACAATGTAAAACGTAATTCAAGGGCTGATGGTTTAGGGCTGAGGGCTGTCTACTTCGCATTTGGAGCGCAGCCTCAGGAAAATATATTTTGCTGCAATATTTTGACTCACCACACTGTGTAGTTACTATGCCAACAGTAAAGAAACAAACATCAAATCAGAATTCTTAATGTGTGCACACCAGGGATTTGATACTTACCTATGTTTTTCTGATGAATATCTGCACTCAAGTTACAACACAGTAACATCCTCAGCCCTCCTTCCACCCCCACATATCCTCACATGTACTCACATGAATAAGGCTGCCTTACACAGTACAATTCCCTGAGCTGAGGAAAGGCAGCCTCAGTTATATGAAGTCCCATTAATGAATAGTGGGGCCACTCTGGATGCTGGAGCAGAGGAGGTTGATAAGGACTGGGGGCTGATGGAGTCTTTTAAATATTTCAGTGTCTGTAATGTAATGTTTTCTCACTTTCTCTGTAGAGCTGGGCCTGAGAACAGATGCCCTCTCACCTCTCTCATACTTTTACCCTTTCTCTCTCTCTCTCTCTCTCTCTCTCTCTCTCTCTCTCTCTCTCTCTCTCTCTCTCTCTCTCACTCCCACTCTTTTATTTTGTATTTTTTTAATCCTCTCAAATGTCAGTTTTTTCTTACAGGCTGGTACGCATGAGCATGGTGGTACATGATTTAATTCTCTCTCTCTTTCTCTCTCTTTCTCACTCTCATTCCCCTCCTGCTCTGACACTTCGTGTTTTGTTTTGTTTATGAAAGCAACGTTTTAGATCAGTAGAGAAAAGGCTGTGAAAGCAAAGTTTGGTTTAACCAAAGCCTTGATACTTTCTAGTCCACCAAGCGATGGATGGAGGATGGAGGGTACTTCTCAAATGGATGGCTTATGCTCCAAAAGCAGCATTTCACCCATCCAATATTTACTTAGGGTTAGGGTTAGGGTTAGGATGGCGAGATGCTGTTCCTCCTACAGAAGGGGAACAACTTGGGGAAAAACAGGTAAACTCTGAACAACATATTTGCAATGTGAAGTAAAAGAGGCATGGTCTGACATGTAAAAGTGAGGCTTTGAATTCCTGTGTCCATCCCTAATGGAAAATGGCATCCAATTTCCTATACAGTGCATTGACCAGAGCCCAATGAGTAGACAAAACATTAAGAACACCTGCTCTTCCCATGACATACAGGTGAATCCAGGTGAAGGCTTTGATCCCTTATTGATGTCACTTGTTAAATCCACTTCAATCAGTGGAGACATGTTAAATAAGGATTTTTAAGCCTTGTGACAATTGAGACATGAATTGTGTGTGTATGCCATTCAGAGGGTGAATGGGCAAGCCAACAGATTTAAGTGCCTTTGAAATGTGTATGGTAGTAGGAGCCAGGTGTACCAATTTGTGTCAAAAACTGCAATGCTGCTGGGTTTTTCATGCTCAACAGTTTCCTGTGCGTATCAAAAACGATCCACCACCCAAAGGGCATCCAGCTAACTTGACACAACTTTGGGAAGCATTGGAGTCAACATGGGCCAGCATCATTGTGAAACGCTAGAGCATGCCTCAATAATTTGAGGCTGTTCTGAGGGCAAAGGGAGGGGGGGGTTGCAACTCAATATTAGGAAGGTGGACATGGAATAGGATGCAATTTCAGACTCAACTCCTCTGTGGGCCTCTGGGTTCTCTGTATGGGATTGACACAGAGGTGAAAGCTAAGAACAGGAAGCGTCCTGAAATCAATATCGCCATTGTGTCAAGCACTCGCCTCTCTCTCTCTCTCTCTCTCTTCCGCCTGAATCCAGACATGTTAAACTGCTATCCTACGGCTAAACGCCGCATCCTACGGCTAAACGCTGACAGACAGAAAGAGGCCTCTCTCGGATAACATGTTGGTTACAGTGACATGAAAAAGAAGCATTGGTTTATTCATAGGGATCTCTTTTTGACAGGGATTATTGATGCCAGGGTACATGTCCCAGCCTGTATTGTGTGAAGAAACCTTTCATTTCACTATAGATCGAGTCAGGGGGATATTGAAATAGAGTTACATGTGAGTGCATATTCTCCAGATGACGCTATCAAATCACATCCGGTAAAAGGACATATGTGGGCTGATCCATCTGTTGCTCTAAGCAAAGATTTTATTGACTTATTTTTTATGTGCTGGATGGATAATACTTGATTGAATTTAACTTTTATATCTGATGTTTTTCTGTTCAACTACTAAAATGCCACCTGCTATTATCAAACTGTTTTTCAGTTAAGTTAGTGGAGTCCAAAATCTTGCTACAGTCAGTGTTTCCAAAGAGAACCTCTCAAACTAAGGGACGAACAAACTCACTGCTGTAGGCTCTAGGATTGCTGCACAAAACAATCTCCCTGGGTATTGCTGTTCTGGTCACCATGAAACCCGACCTAGACCATATTATTTCCCAATCCTTTTTACGCCCTCTTTACGCCCTCTCCCCAACTTCCCCTCCTTTGGCCCTGGAGACTGAAAGTTATGCCTGTGTAAACACCCTCACTCCTTCATCTACCCTTACCTCCCTCTTACCTCTCACCATACCTTTCATCCCTCTTTCTGCTGATTTTGACCAGTGACACACTCTGTCCCCCCCCCCCCATGTCCTCTCTCACCCTGGAATGCAGACGGCCCCTGCTAAATTGACCACCACCTGTACAGTCATGACCCCTGCCCACCACCCCTTCCATCCCCACCCTCTCACAATACATTGGTGTTAAATTGCCTTGAGCCTTTGTTCAACCCACCCCAAATGGACTCTGAGGAGTTAGCTGGATATGGTGGCGATGGATAGAGTTGAGTTTCCATTGTTTTCGCGGTGGGAGAGGTAAAGAAGCAAAAGGCCTAGCAACGTTAACTACATTAGCTTGCTGTTGCTGCTTTATGGGAGGCTGTCATTGTAAAATAAGAAGATGTTCTTAACTGACTTGCCAAGATAAATAAAGGTTAAATAAAAAATAGAATGGTGGGCTTGCCTCAGTGGAGCTAGCATTAGCCTAGCACTAGCCATGTTAGCCTGCTCTTGCTTTATGGTGGGCTGGCCTTAGTGGAGCTAGCATTAGCCTAACATTTGCCACATTAGCCTGCTGTTGCTTTATGGTGGGCTGGCCTCCTCAGCTTTCACATTCAAACCTGCTTCCTCCAAGAAAGGAAAACAATGAGAGAGAACCAACCAGACCTCAAGCTGAGCCTGAAAATTGAATTGCTTACAAGACATAGTACAAATGTAATTTCTCCCTCCCTCTTATTTATTTATTTTGCTCTCCACTTTTTGGTTGTGCTCGTTTGAGGTCACTGCGGGGTCTGTGGGGCTCTATCTTGCTGTGGGGGGCTGTTCTCTCACTCCTGCCATGCATTAATATAACCTTCACTGCACCACTGTGACAATGGCCTTTAGGAAAAAGATATATATTTGAAACCAATTCCATAGTTATCCTTTTTATAACGCCCCTGTTGTGATGTCTTGGATCTACTACAACTATCACCAAGAGCTTGTACATTTTCTTTAAATTACCTTTTTATAAGTTCTATTTGGGTTTTTAATGTCTTTTTCATATGCATTTGATCAAATCCATCCATAGGGTTTTACCAATTTAACACAGATAGGGAGGGAGGGAGGGAGGGAGGGAGGGAGGGAGGGAGGGAGGGAGGGAGGGAGGGAGGGAAAGATAGAGAGACAGAAAGGGAGGGAGGGAAAGAGAGACAGAGAGAGAGAGGGAAGGAGAGAAGGATAGAGAGAAGGAGAAAGAGATGCAGGGAGGGAGGGATAGAGAGACAGCGAGTGAGAGGGGTAAGGAGGAAGGGATAGAGAGAGTGAGAGAGAGAAGGGAGGGAGAGGGAGAGGGAGAGGGAGGGAGAGACAGAGCGAGAGGGGGAGGGAGGGAGGGATAGTGAGAGAGAGAGAGAGAGAGAGAGAGAGAGAGAGAGAGAGAGAGAGAGAGAGATAGATAGATAGATAGATAGATAGATAGATAGATAGATAGATAGAAAGATAGATAGATAGATAGATAGATAGATAGATAGATAGGGAGGGAGGGAGGGACAGAGAGAGAGGGAGGGAGGGATAGAAAGAGGGGGAGGGAGGGATAGAGAGACAGAGAGAGAGGGAGGAAGGGATAAAAAGAGAGGTAGGGAGGGATAGAGAGACAGAGAGAGAGGGAGGGAGGGAGGGATAGAGAGACAGACAGAGAGAGAGAGGGAGGGATAGAAAGAGAGGTAGGGAGGGAAAGAGAGACAGAGAGAGAGGGAGGGGGAGGGATAGAGAGACAGAGAGAGGGAGGGATAGAGAGACAGAGAGAGAGGGAGGGAGGGATAGAAAGAGAGGTAGGGAGGGATAGAGAGACAGAGAGAGAGGGAGGGAGGGATGGAGAGACAGAGAGAGAGGGAGGGAGAGACAGAGAGAGAGAGGGGAGGGAGGGATAGAGAGACAGAGAGAGAGGTAGGGAGAGACAGAGAGAGAGGGGAGGGAGGGATAGAAAGACAAAGAGAGAAGTAGGGAGGGATAGAAAGACAGAGAGAGAGGGAGTTGAGGGATTGAAAGACAGAGAGAGAGGGAGGGAGCGATAGAAAGACAGAGAGAGAGGGAGGGAGGGATAGAAAGACAGAGAGAGAGGGGAGGGAGGGATAGAAAGACAGAGAGAGAGGGAGGTAGGGATAGAAAGACAGAGAGAGAGGTAGGGAGAGACAGAGAGACAGAGATAGGGAGGGAGGGATAGAGAGACAGAGAGAAAGGGAAGGAGGGAGGGATAGAGAGACAGGGAGTGAGGGATAGAGGGAGTGAGGGATAGAGAGAGTGAGGGATAGAGAGAGAGGGGGAGGGATAGAGGTATAGAAAACACCTGTTTTAGGGATCCAACGACGCCCTTTCCCCCCTAAAAAATTATATTGCCTTATACTTTCCTTGTTTCTCTCCTCTCGCCTGCAGCTCCATAACCCCCCCCCCCCTCCCGCCCCCTCTTCCCCTCACGGCGGGTAACACTGGACTGTGCGAGACAGCTGCATTTTAACTGGCCCTGGAGGTTGGATTGTGCCAATGGAGAAAGGTATGACGAAAGGAAGTGGGAGAAGATCAATTCCTTCCAAAATAGCAAGGGACAGTTTGTGAGAGTGGTCAGCAGGTCAATGTAGTTGTACCCGTGGACAAGGACAAGCCCCCCCCCCCCCCCCACAACCATCCAGTCCCGGACACAGCCATGTCACAAGGCACAAGAACATACTGATGTGTTTGTGTAGATGGCTTACTTTAAACAGAACATACAGTATCTGCTTGAGTAAAAACATTCAATGACTAATACTAAGGGCCATCTAGAGTAAGTCAGTTCGGGATGGGAACTTGGGTTCTATGAACATGGGCATGTTGGGTAACAGGAACGGAGCAACCTGGGTTCATTTTTTCATCTAAGGGGGTTTGGTGGTTGGTTCACTCTCACTAACCCAGGTCTGGCTAGCCTCCAGCCGCAGGCTATCGATCTGCACAAAGGGTTTATGGGGCCCAGGAACAGGTCGGACCCATGGAGAATAGAGAGAATGGATGAAAGGAGGAAGAGAGGAGTGGGGGGTAGTAACGGACGAGTGCCCCCACCTCTTTTTAGGGGGCAGATTTCACGCTGTCTGAGAAGGGAAGGGAAGGAGGGAGGGAGCACATTGAGTATATCTGAGGGGTATAGGAGGGGGTGGACCCGTCATTGAAATGTGTTGGTGTTGGTGGTGAGCGGTGAGGCGATGGTGATGGTGATGGTGAGGTGATGGTGGTGTTGAGGTGGTGGTGGGATTAGTGGTAGACAAAGGGGGCAGTAATCCCCCTTCTCTCACTTTCCCACCAACAAAATCCTATTCCCTAGGAGGGCTGTTGCTTTCTCCTACCTATTTGTCTTGTTTGTCATATGTAACTGTGTATGTTAGGTGGATGTAGATAATAGATAGAGGGCTTGAGAGCAGGACAAGGATAGGGACGTTATGGGGTGATGTGCGTTTAATAAGCCCCGGAAAGTGGGTGAATGGAGGGCTAAGTGGATAACATTATAGTCGGTATAAAATGTTTTGTAGTGGCCCTCTGGGACTATCGTGTTGGCTGCTCATGGGGAAAGTATGGGGTTACCCTTAGTTCCGATCTGATAGGCCACTAGGCCTGGGTTACGGCCATTACAGTATATAAGGATGGTGGAGTGTTTGTGTGTGTGTGTGCGCGAGCGAGCATACTCGTCTGCTTCTGTGTGTGTGGGAAAAGGTGTGGAAAGCTGGGTGGCTGTGAAGGGGTCATATAAAAGGACGTGGGGGTCAGGGGTCAGGGGTTAGGGACTTCCTGCAGGATGTAAAGGGTGTTTCTGCTCTCGTCCCCATTCACCCTGCTGCTGGTGGAACAGAGTGGTCACCACCCGTGATCAGGCAGTGGCTCGGGTGGTTGCTGTCCTTGATGATCTTTTTGGCCCTCCTGTGATATCGGATGCTGTAGCTGTCCTGGAGGGAAAGTAGTTTGCCACCGGAGTTGTGTTGGTCAGACCGCACCTCCTTCTGGAGAGCCTTGCGGTTACGGGCGGTGCAGTTAAAGTACCAGGCGGTGATACAGCCCGACATGATGCTCTCAATTGTGCATCTGTAAAAGTTTGTGAGGGTTTTAGGTGCCAAGGTTATTTTCCTGGCACCACATTACGAGAGCCCTCACCTCCTCCCTATAAGCTGTCTCGTCATTGTTGGTAATCAAGCCTACTACTGTTGTGTTGTCTGCAAACCTGATGATTGAGTTGGAGGCGTGCATGGCCACGCAGTCATGGGTGAACAGGGATTACAGGAGGGGGCTGAGCACGCACCCTTGTGGGGCCCCAGTGGTTGAGGATCAGCAATGTGGAGGTGTTGTTTCCTACCTTCACCACCTGGGGGCGGCCCGTCAGGTAGTCCAGGACCCAGTTGCACAGGGCCGGGTTCAGACCCAGGGCCTCGAGCTTAATGATGAGCTTGAAGGGTACTATGGTGTTGAATGCTGAGCTATAGTCAATGAACAGCATTCTTACATAGGTATTCCTCTTGTCCAGATTGGATAGGACATGGTGCAGCACAATGCCGATTGCATTGTCTCTGGACCTATTGGGGCAGTAAGCAAATTGAAGTGGGTCTAGTGTGACAGGTAAGGTAGAGGTGATATAATCCTTGACTAGTCTCTCAAAGCACTTCATAATGACAGAAGTGAGAGCTATGGGGCGATAGTCATTTAGTTCAGTTATCTTTGCTTTCTTGGGTACAGGAACATTGATGGACATCTTGAAGCATGTGGGGACAGCAGACTGAGATAGGGAGAGATTGAATATGTCCATAAACACACCAGCCACCACCGCTTCCGAGTATATTACTCGTTAATGTTCAGTCTCTGGATAATAAAGTTGACGAGCGCAATTATAAAGATCAAATGAGGATGCTAAGGTGGCCAGGTGGCCGAGAAAATAATTCTAAGAGAACAACATGTTAGAAAGAGGACACACAATCACACCTCCAGTCGTTGGGGTCAGAAGTCAGCTAATGTATAGTATGTCAATGTGCTAGTATGTTTGTGTGACTTGTGCTTTCTCTGCTTAAACAGGTTTTGTGTGAGTACAGAGGGGGAAAGGTGGAGGAGGGGGAAGAGAGGAAGAGAAGATGAAGAAGTGGTGAAGAGGAGGTTGAGGGTTAGGAGAAGGAATGTTCAGAGCGTAGGTGGACCGACAGGTTGTTGATGTTCTGCTGAAAGGTATGCCAGCTGCCAAGACTCCTATCTCACCATCTGGAGTTCACTCCTAGGGCAGAGGTTATAGGTGTTGAAGAGTGGAGTAGAGAGTACACCCTCCCCACCCCACCCCACCCCCCTCTCCCTGGCTCTCACCCTGACTGACACACAGGCATGCATGCGGAGACACTCCATTCTGACGTGGAGTAGAGAGTACACCCTCCATATGACAGAGACATACACACAGTTTGTTTGTTAAGGGCAGCAGCCAACCAACAATTCCTCTTGTAAGAGCCTCGTCACACTTCGGCTACACAGATGACTCAAATGTAAACGTGCGTACTTGTTACATCTCCACCGCTACCTCCTCTGGTTGAGCACGAGACTCGCCCAACAGTTACCCCCCTTGAAGCAGGGCAGTGTAAACAGAATTGTCTCGTTGAGCCAACACTCTTACAGTATATGTGGTAATAGTAGAGCAATGTTTTTGAAATAGCTGAAATGTATAGACATTTTTGTAATATTTGAGGCTCGTTTTATAGAGTTTTTACCTGAAATTGCAGTAACAGCCTGTTACATTCTGAAATTGACTCAATAGCTGCCAGCTGCCCCGAACCACATAAAACTATGGAAGTCCATCCCCATCCCCACCACCAAAAACGTCAAAAGGAGATCATTCAAATATGATATGTTTTCTAATATTGTGTGGAGATTTCAGAGGTAGCAGAAGTCCCAGAGTGATGGGGGAGAAATTGTTTTTCTGATCTGGTAGTAAGCTAAACAAACCAACTCCGGACTCTAGTTGTAGCATATGACAAATTAATTAATCAGCTGTAAAAAAAAAAAAAGACATATGGCCTATGATGTGGGCTATGATATGAGCTATGATATAGGTTATGATGTGGGCTATGATGTGGGCTATGATATGAGCTATGATATAGGCTATAATGTGGGCTATGATATGAGCTATGATATAGGTTATGATGTGGGCTATGATGTGGGCTATAATGTGGGCTATGATATAGGCTATAATGTGGGCTATGATATAGGCTATGATGTGGGCTATGATGTGAGCTATGATGTAGGCTAAGATGTGAGTTATGATGTGGGCTATGATGTGAGTTATGATGTGGGCTATGATATAGGCTATGATATGGGCTATGATGTGGGCTATGATGTAAGCTATGATGTCGGACATGATATGAGCTATGATATAGGCTATAATGTGGGCTATGATGTGGGCTATGATATAGGCTATAATGTGGGCTATTGTGTGGACTATGATATAGGCTATGATGTGGGCTATGATGTGGGCTATGATGTGAGTTATGATGTGGGCTATGATGTGAGTTATGATGTGGGCTATGATGTGGGCTATGATATGGGCTATGATATAGGCTATGATGTGGGATATGATATAAACTATGATATAGGCTATGATATGGGCTATGATGTGGGCTATGATGTGAGCTATGATATGGGCTATGATGTGAGATATGATGTGGGCTATGATGTCGGACATGATATGAGCTATGATATAGGCTATAATGTGGGCTATGATATGGGCTATGATGTGGGCTATGATATAGGCTATGATGGGGGCTATGATGTGGGCTATGATATGAGCTATGATATAGGTTATGATGTGGGCTATTATGTGGACTATGATATAGGCTATGATATTGGCTACGATGTGGGCTATGATGTGGGCTATGATTTGAGTTATGATGTGGGCTATGATATAAACTATGATATAGGCTATGATATGGGCAATAATTTGGGCTTTGATGTGAGCTATGATGTGGGCTCTGATGTGGGCTATGATATAGGCTATAATGTGTGCTATAATGACTGGCTATGATGTGGGCTATGATGTTCAGGGGCTATGATGTGGGCTATGATGTGGGCTATGATGTGAGCTATGATGTGAGCTATGATGTGGGCTATGTTAATGCTCTAATGACTGGGCTATGATTGTGGGCTATGATGTGGGCTATGATATAGGCTATAATGTGGGCTATGATGTGGGCTATGATGTGAGCTATGATGTAGGCTATGATGTGAGTTATGATGTGGGATATGATGTGGGCTATGATGTGGGCTATGATATAGGCTATAATGTGGGCTATGATGTGAGCTATGATGCTATGATATGGGCTATAATGGGCTATGATATGGGCTATGATATGGGCTATGATGTGGGCTATGATATGGGCTATGATATGGGCTATAATGTGGGCTATGATATGGGCTATGATATGGGCTATGATGTGGGCTATGATGTGGGCTATGATGTGGGATATGATGTGGGCTATGATGTGGGCTATGCTGTGGGCTATGATGTGAGCTATGATGTGAGCTATGATGTGGGCTATGATGTGGGCTATGATGTGAGCTATGATGTGGGCTATGATGTCGGATATGATGTGAGCTATGATGAAGGCTATAATGTGGGCTATGATTTGGGCTATAATGTGGGCTTTGATGTGGGCTATGATGTGGGCTATGATGTGGGCTATGATGTGAGCTATGATGTGAGCTATGATGTGGGCTATGATGTGAGCTATGATATGAGCTATGATGTGAGCTATGATGTGAGCTATGATATAGGCTATGATATGGGCAATAATGTGGGCTATGATGTGAGCTATGATGTGGGCTCTGATGTGGGCTATGATATAGGCTATAATGTGTGCTATAATGTGGGCTATGATGTGAGCTATGATGTGGACTATGATGTGGGCTATGATGTGGGCTATGATATGAGCTATGATGTGAGCTATGATGTGGGCTATGATGTGGGCTATGATGTGAGCTATGATGTGAGCTATGATGTGGGCTATGTTGTGGGCTATGTTGTGGGCTATGATGTGGGCTATGATGTGGGCTATGATATAGGCTATAATGTGGGCTATGATATAGGTTATAATGTTTGCTATGATGTGGGCTATGATGTGAGCTATGATGTGGGCTATGATGTGAGCTATGATGTGAGCTATAATGTGGGCTATGATGTGGGCTATGATGTGAGCTATGATGTGAGCTATGATGTGGGCTATGATATAGGCTATGATGTGTGCTATGATGTGGGCTATGTTGTGGGCTATGATGTGGGCTATAATGTGGGCTTTGATGTGGGCTATGATGTGGGCTATGATGTGAGCTATGATGTGAGCTATGATGTGAGCTATGATATAGGCTATGATATGGGCAATGATGTGGGCTATGATGTGAGCTATGATGTGGGCTCTGATGTGGGCTATGATATAGGCTATAATGTGTGCTATAATGTGGGCTATGATGTGAGCTATGATGTGGGCTATGATGTGGGCTATGATGTGGGCTATGATGTGAGCTATGATGTGAGCTATGATGTGGGCTATGTTGTGGGCTATGTTGTGGGCTATGATGTGGGCTATGTTGTGGGCTATGATGTGGGCTACGATGGGACCCCATTATTTTTCTAATCAGGTCATATGGTTTAAAAAGATAACTCCTGGAAACCTCCTGGCCCCAGGGAGGATGAAAACATGAAAACCCTTTACACAGGAAAGAGACAACAATTTGCGATATACCAATAAAAGGAACAGGCCTGAGCTCTCAGTGTGTAGCGCTGTATCGTATAGTCCTATACATCTGTAATTCAAAAGATACTCATACAGCATGTCATATCTCTTTTGTTGATTGATTAATTCAAGTCAATCATTTGTGATTAAAAAGTCTGAGGTAGTCTAACCACCCGAAGTTTGAATATAAACCAAATTTGATCAAATTCACATTTCCTCAGAACACAAATAAATGGGCCTATTTTAGGCTATAACCACATAGCTGAAGCTATAAAAACCTGACGTTACATTTCCCCTGGCCCAGATGGGATCGGAGGGCATAGGTTTCTCTAGGCTACCTGCAGCTGTGGTTGTTTTCAGTAGTCTACTGAAGCACAGACTAATTGTACAGGTTGACAAATCATGAGGCATTTTATTTAAATACATTTGGTGGTGGGTATGGGCTTCCATATAAAAACAGCTCATCGCAGTCAATTCACTTATAGTGACTTTCCAGTTGCAATTTTCTTTTACCACATGTAATGATTTGCATGATGTTGATAAAAATGAAGCCTGGTTTGCTGTAATGTTGTAAGATAGGCCTACTGTACTTGATATATTGGTATGAGAGGGTTAAATGAGCGGGTTAATCGTACATGTTTGATAGGATAACATTACTTGATGAAGACATGCTTTTAGCAACGCTGTGCTTTTGTCTTGAAGCTAAAATATAATAAGTGTAGACTACAGACGAGAAAATAATTCCTTTAACTGTCCACACATGCTTGTGAATTGTTGCATTATTCAAGAGTGTAATATGGTTTGGTTGCATTATTCAATAGCCTTGTGCAATATGGTTTAGAATAAATATTTTTGTCATTGTTGAATAGCTTGTGCTTACTGGCTAGGGGTTACTGTGATATTTACGGTCACTTTGAGCTGCGGTTCAAGAATGTCACGTTGCCGGCCACAACGAAAGGTAGAAATTTATTTCGCTACTCTGTTCCTCAGACTCTCCTTCATATCTTGTAGTAGCAATAGGGCCTAAGGGTCAGTTGAGGGACAAGGCTCTGCTCTGTATGACACCCATACAGTAATAGATTACCACTTCAGGAAGTCAGGGTTCTGCTGGTCTGTATGACACCCATACATGACACCCATGCAGTAATAGATTACCACTTCAGGAAGTCAGGGTTCTGCTGGTCTGTATGACACCCACACATGACACCCATACGGTAATAGATTACCACTTTAGGAAGTCAGGGTTCTGCTGGTCTGTATGACACCCACACATGACACCCATACAGTAATAGATTACCACATCCGACAGAAAATTGTCTTTTGCATGAGGCTCACATTTTTCAATTATACATTTTTGTTTGTTTATTTATAAGCCAACAAGAACAATAAGTAAAAAAACAAAAATCAAGGCAATAATTTCCCAAAAACGTCTTGTCAAATCAAGTTGAATGTGAATTAATGGCTAGTCAGTTGATGTGTGCGTGAAATCCTTCCTAATCCACCTTACTCATTTCTATATGTTTGTGTGACAAAGTAATTTCAAAGAGAGTACATCAAATCAATGTTGATTTGTCACGTGCACAGGATACAACCGGCGTTAACAGTACAGTGAATTGCTTACTTGCAAGCTCTTCCTCAACAATTATTCAATATCAAAGGTTTTATTTTATTTATTTTATTTCACCTTTATTTAACCAGGTAGGCAAGTTGAGAACAAGTTCTCATTTACAATTGCGACCTGGCCAAGATAAAGTACAGCAGTTCGACACAAACAACGACACAGTTACACATGGAGTAAAACAAACATACAGTCAATAACACAGTATAAACAAGTCTATATATGATGTGAGCAAATGAGGTGAGATAAGGGAGGTAAAGGCAAAAAAAGGCCATGGTGGCAAAGTAAATACAATATAGCAAGTAAAACACTGGAATGGTAGATTTGCAATGGAAGAATGTGCAAAGTATAAATAAAAATAATGGGGTGCAAAGGAGCAAAATAAATAAATAAATTAAATACAGTAAGGAAAGAGGTAGTTGTTTGGGTTAAAATATAGGTGGGCTATGTACAGGTGCAGTAATCTGTGAGCTGCTCTGACAGTTGGTGCTTAAAGCTAGTGAGGGAGATAAGTGTTTCCAGTTTCAGAGATTTTTGTAGTTCGTTCCAGTCATTGGCAGCAGAGAACTGGAAGGAGAGGCGGCCAAAGAAAGAATTGGTTTTGGGGGTGACTAGAGAGATATACCTGCTGGAGCGTGTGCTACAGGTAGGAGATGCTATGGTGACCAGCGAGCTGAGATAAGGGGGGACTTTACCTAGCAGGGTCTTGTAGATGACATGGAGCCAGTGGGTTTGGCGACGAGTATGAAGCGAGGGCCAGCCAACAAGAGCGTACAGGTCGCAATGGTGGGTAGTATATGTGGCTTTGGTGACAAAACGGATTGCACTGTGATAGACTGCATCCAATTTGTTGAGTAGGGTATTGGAGGCTATTTTGTAAATGACATCGCCAAAGTAGAGGGTTGGTAGGATGGTCAGTTTTACAAGGGTATGTTTGGCAGCATGAGTGAAGGATGCTTAGGTATTAAGTAAAGAAGTAATAGAATAGAATCTAAAAAAAGAGCATGAAATCAATGAAATTTTTCGGCCCTTCCACAGACACCGCCTGGTATAAATGTCCTGGATTGCTGTACTTGCCATACCAGGCGGCGATACAGCCAGTCACGATCAGAGGAGGCTTTTGGGAGGAGCTATAAGATGAATGTAATAAATTGAACCGTATCAAATACATCAAACATATGGAAACCACATTTTTGGCTCAGTTCCATTTATTCCATTCTAGTCATTACAATGAGCCTATCCTCCTATAGCTCCTCCCACCAGATGCAGCTCAGAAGTCCTGTCAGAGCGCACATAGACCTTCTTCTTTTCCTTCCTTCCTTCCTTCCTTCCTTCCTTCCTTCCTTCCTTCCTTCCTTCCTTCCTTCCTTCCTTCCTTCCTTCCTTCCTTCCTTCCTTCCTTCCTTCCTTCCTTCCTTCCTTCCTTCCTTCCTTCCTTCCTTCCTTCCTTCCTTCCCTCCCTTCTTTCCTTCCCTCCTTTCCCTTCCCTGTCCCTGCTCTGTCTCTCCCTCCATACTTCCCTCCATCATGTCTTAAAGGGGCCACCTGACCTCATCACGACCTGAAGTCTGGAGCGTCAATAAACCACAGGAGGAATAAAACAAATGTGATTTTTTATAGACATTCAGAGAGGAAGAGAGTGAGAGGGAGGGAGAGGGAGGGAGAGAGCAAGGGAAGGAGAGAGGAAGGGAGGGAGAGAGGAAGGGAGGGAGGGAGAGAGGAAGAGCGGGGAAGAGGAAGGGAGGGAGGGAGAGAGGAAGAGGGAGAGAGAGAGGGAGGGAGAGGAGAAGAGAGAGAGAGAGAGAGAGAGAGAGAGAGAGAGAGAGAGGGAGGGAGGGAGGGAGGGAAGGAGGGAGGGAGGGAGGGTGGGTGAGGGAGAGGGAGAGGGAGGGAGGGAGGGAGGGAGGGAAGGAAGGAAGGAAGGGAAGGAAGGAAGGAAGGAAGGAAGGAAGGAAGGAAGGAGGGAGGGAGGGAGGGAGGGAGGGAGGGAGGGTGGGTGGGTGGGTGGGAGGGAGAGGGAGAGGGAGGGAGGGTGGAAGGAGGGAGAGATGGGTAGTAAAGAAGTGGTACAGCCGGGGCAACAACGAGCTGTTTCTCTTTACAGCCCCTTGTATAAAAACCAAAGAGGAAGGAGAGGTAGGGCTAGTTGGTTTGGCTAGTTGGTTTGGCTAGTTGGTTTGGCTAGTGTGTGTGGTGTATTTGTTTGTGTGTGTGTTTTTCAGTGCTGTCTCGCAGGCCTGCCGAGAGGTCAATAAAAGCCAGCAGCCAATCCAGGCGAGGGAGGCTGTGTTGGTGTGCCTCCCCATTCCCTTTCCCCTCCCATAACAGACACACACACACACACTTTCTGTCCTCAGATATGATGTTCGTGGCGTGGAGTGGGGGTAATGAAGTGGTGGGGCCTGGCTGCGCCAGATGTGTGTGTGTGAGGGTGGATAATGGTTGAGAGCTGCGGAGGAAGAGAACTTCAAAGAGTGGTCCCAATCAACTTGTTTTTTCTTTTTCATTTTCATTTTATGGCTTAACTGGAATGTGGGTGGTGCTGTCAGAGGTGTTGTCTGCTGTGTAATGAGGGCTTTTCAGCGCTTATACGTTCTACAAGACTAACTCGAATGGCCTGGTGTGGCAGGGATGCATTTGGGTTCATGAAAAAGAGACCCTACAGGGAAAAAAGGAAAGGCATTTATCCACACACTCACACGCACAACAGACAAGTCTAAACAGACAGGTGCTGAGAGAGAGAGAGAGAGAGAGAGAGAGAGAGAGAGAGAGAGAGAGAGAGAGAGAGAGAGAGAGAGACAAACATGGTGGGGGGAACATTTCATTTTGACACTGTACAGACTCAGTGAGTACAGCCTTGCTATCGAAAATGGTGACCAGTGGAGAACGAACACCTAAGTAAATAAAACCTAAGCCTTTGTTCATTTCATTTCCCTTGCCATTTACCATTTGTACTTCTGCTTTTTTGCACAGACACACACACACACACACACACACACACACACACACACACACACACACACACACACACACACACACACACACACACACACACACACACACACACACACACACACACACACACACACACACACACACACACACACCAGCTTGCTTAGCGAGACAAGTTGTGTAAGGTGCAATTAGTTCAATTAGTCTGTGAGCTATTTTATTATAGGCAATTTTATATAAGATCTTTTATTTAGAATGTATTGACCGACGACTTGTACAGGTGCGGACCGATACACTTGTTTTGGTGTTTGTTTTTGTACATAGTTAATAATTTAACATTTCTTTCTCTTCTGAAACATTTGTGTTTAATGCTAACTGTTCATTTGTGATTGTTTTTTTCACTTGCTTTGGCAATGTTTACATGTTTCCCATGCCAATAAAGCCTCTTTGAATTAAATTGAATCGAATTGAGAGAGAGAGAACCATTTGTCTCTCCTGCATCATTAAAGGGCAGGTTCATTCATGTCTCCTGCATCATTAAAGGGCAGGTTAATTAATGTCGACTGGAACTTCCTGCCTGTCTCTGCCTGCCTCAGCACAAAGTAAGAGATATGCCAGACAAGGCCCAGTTACCCTATCAACTACCCCCGCAGACTGGGTAACTAGAGAATGCCAGGGCTGGGCCAAGGGAGCCTAACCACTCATCCGCAACCACACAGGATGGAACACACGGTACTGTATGTATACGGGTTAAATAACTTAGCAACGTAGTTTAGGTATCAATAACAACGGTTGGGTATGTTAAACTGAAAAGTCTCTTTTAGTCAAGGTGCTCCAAATCTGAATCTGATCATTGACCTCTTGCATTTGCCTAAAAGTGACACACAATAGTTTGATTCATAAGGAATCATCAATATTTAGATAACACTTTATCCTATTTAAGGCTCGGACCCTTTTTTTCAGGCACAGCAGGGGTTCAAACTGTAGAACCCAGTTCCTACATTTTAATATGAAAATTGATTTTATCAAACAAAACTATGCTACATTTTTTCTCTGGGACCCTCAGGATGACAAATCAGAGCAAGATTACTGAATGTAAGTACATTATTTACCTTCGGAGGTGAATGTATCAAACCAGTTGCCATGAAAGGTTTTTTGTTGTTGTGCACACTCCTCAAACAATAGCATGGTATTTTTTCACTATAGAAGCTATTGTAAACTAGACAGTGTGGTTCGATTAACAATAATTTAAGCTTTCTGCCCATATAAGACATGTCTATGTCCTGGGAAATGTTCTTGTTTGTTAATTAATTTTGCTCCTTTGCACCCCATTATTTTTATTTATACTTTGCACATTCTTCCACTGCAAATCTACTATTCCAGTGTTTTACTTGCTATTTTGTATTTACTTTGCCACCATGGCCTTTTTTTGCCTTTACCTCCCTTATCTCACCTCATTTGCTCACATCGTATATAGACTTGTTTATACTATATTATTGACTGTATGTTTGTTTTACTCCATGTGTAACTGTGTCGTTGTTTGTGTCGAACTGCTTTGCTTTATCTTGGCCAGGTCGCAATTGTAAATGAGAACTTGTTCTCAACTTGCCTACCTGGTTAAATAAAGGTTAAATAAAAAAATAAAAAAAATATTTAGACAACACTTTAAATAACACTACAGTTACACTACTAATGTCATTTTACTAATCCATTGTTACATACCTTTGTACTTTCATTACTCCCCCCCGGCTGCTGCTGGCACATTGCACATATGGCTTCTTTACAGGTAACGAACAGCATGACCTCAGTCCTATGACACTGAGTCATCTGCTATGAACAAAAACACAGGAAGTCAGAGAGAGAGAGAGAGAGAGAGAGCGATAGAGAGAGAGAGACAGATAGTGAGAGAAAGAGAGAAAGAGAAAATAGAGAGAAGCTGGGAGAGTAGTTTTGGTAGTGCAAATATTTTCATTTGTTGTCTGTCAACTTTATTAATTTGTGTGTATCAGTGTGTTTGGGGATGTGTGTGTGTATCAGTGTATTTGGCGATGTGTGAGTGCACGTTAGGGCATTTGGCATTCTGATTGGGCGAGTGTGTGTAGGGCCTGGTGGTCGTTTGTCATCATGTGTGTGTCTGCATGTTAATGTTTGTGTAAGGATAGCAGTGTGCAATTTCTTATTTGTGTCAGAAGAGGACTCGTTTGTGTCCGTTGTGAATAGTTATTTCCTGTCCATGTTGTTCGAGTGTCTATATGGATCTCCAACAGGATATCTGTACTCCAGTCAACTCAACTAGTCCCATACTCTCTAGGTTAAGCTAGCAGCAATTTGCACTCAACCAGATGTCCAGTACCTCCCTCCCTGCTGTCATCAGGCCTGCCCTGTAGCACTTCAGTTTTCCGTTCACTCTCCTCTTCTACCTCCCTCCTTCTCTCCCCCATCTACTTCCCTTCCTCTCTCCCCTCTTCTACCTCCCTCCCTCTCAACCTTCTACCTCCTTCCCTCTCTCCCCCTTCTACCTCCCTCCCTCTCTCCCGCTTCGACCTCCTCCATCCATCCCTCCTTCTCTCCCCCTTCGGCCTCCTCCATCCATCCCTCCCTCCCGCCCTCCTTCTCTCCCCCCCTCTCCCTCCCATCGCTGCCCTCAAAGGATGTCATGGGATGCTAAAAGGAAAACAAATATAACCACTACAGTTCACATGACCACTAAACAAACGCCGCCATTCATTCATGTACTCCCAAACGGAAGGCAATAACGGACCGTATCACTCATAATTTGTGTGTGCGCGTGTGTGTGCGTGTCTTGTCTCTTCTTACCTTTTAAAATCTTCTCATTGAAATGTCAGAAGTTTTTTGACAAAAGGTTAAGTGTGGGGAAACAGATGAATCTGTCTAGTTGACCTCCAGCCTAGAAGATACATCAGAGGGATATACTAAAAAGCAGGTTCAATGATTTAGCCAGCTAACTTTGATAAACAACCAGAAATGAATTTTCCTTTTTCGGTTCATTAAGAAATCTAAACTTACATATGTGGTTTTAGTTGTTGAGTCATTTAGACCATGCCCGTTCCAAGCTTTCTAAAAGAGTTAAATGTTTAGGCAAGTTAGCTAGCCAACTCCTTGATCCTGCTTTGTAGTAGGCTATACCCCTCTGGTGTGTTTTGGTCACAACCCATCTGGCCATTTATGCCATTTGCCCTTACATGGCATTGTTCCGTGACTCAGCGCATTCACCTCTGTATTTGAAGGTTAATGAAAGAGGAAAATTATCTGCACGTTTTTATCCTCATCATACAATCAATACATGTTTTTTGTTTTTGTTTTGTTAGTGTCTTCTGATATTAGTCCTGATTTAATCTTTATTTAAATACACCTGATGTGACCACACTAAATTCTCTTTCGGTTCATTTCAGTCACTACAAATTTGATTAAACCAAAATAACATGATGAAAGACTTAATTAATTTGAACTAAATGCACTTTGAAATAGGGGTCAAAGGCCACAATCATCAATGGTCATTCCTTTCCTTTGGTTGCAGTTGCTCTGTTGTCCTGCGTGCCTGTCGTTAAGCTTTATTTACTTGAACCCTGGGCAAGAGGTCAGCAACCTATTTGGCGCTTTAGGGCAGAACAGCATCCTATTTGAAGAGGACCACTTGTGAAACTCCCAACAGACCAGACCTGCCAGGTTGTAAAGATTCCAGAGCATCCTGACAAACACTGGAATGTGTGTGTGTTTGTGTGCATGTGTGTGCGTGTGTGTGTGTGTGTTTATGGTACTTCCAACCCTCTCCCACAGGAAGTTCAAAAGGTTGCCATGGGTAGGGTCAAATCCTCCACTTTCACACATCTGATAAGGAGTAGATTACCCCATTGCCTCATCCCCAGGGGGTATTGCAGGTTATACTGAATGCCCTTTTAACCTTTCATGAGGCAGGAGAAAACAAAATGGTGGCCACTCTATGTGGTAATATTATCACTCGCCATGTGGACTTTGATGAGGGCTGTAAGCTAAAGGATATGACTCTGTGATGACAATACACCATACATAGGATTTACAGTATATCTTGTCACTCTATATACCTGGATGGAGAATTAATCTGTAATCCTTTTTACGAGCAAGAAAACCATGCAATCTATCACTGCTGTGTCATCAAACGCTACTTCCTGGAGTTCATATGAGCTCATTTGTTTTGTGTTGAGCATGAGTGAGCATTACAGCTAACGTATTCCTTATTTCCCCCATGAAGAATGAAGAATAAAGTTGAACAACCCACTGCTACAGTATGCTAACATCACCTCCGAAAGCTACATCGTACAGTACTGGAACATACACAGTCAGGAGGAAGGAGAGGGAGTTAAATATTGATGCTTTGAAAATAGGCATGACCTCTTTAAGATGGAAAGAGAGAGAGAGAGAGACAGTGTGTGTGTGTGTGTGTGTGGGTGTGTGTGTGTGTGTGTGTGTGTGTGTGTGTGTGTGTGTGTGTGTGTGTGTGTGTGTGTGTGTGTGTGTGTGTGTGTGTGTGTGTGTGTGTGTGTGAGAGAGAGAGAGAGAGAGAGAGAGAGCATGTGTGCGTGTTCAGCTTTATTCACCCCAATTCGTTTTACATAAACTAAATGGTATTCATTAGCCAGACACCATATCCACTAAAATCACTAAAATTGAAGCAATGACAGATGTGGAGTCACACAAACTAGCCTGCCTTAATGGGTTTGGTTGAGAATGCTCACCTGCCTTGTCTCTTGATACTTCCATTGATATCTGTAGTAGGAGAACATGACAGTGAGGAGGTCATGTTGTTGGACCAGGGGTCAGACTGAGGATGATAGCCTGACAGAGAGGGACGACACCCAAAGGGACGGAGGAACTCTCACCTAATTCATGACACCATGTGGCAGCATCATGGTATTGTCTGTCAGGAAACATTTGTCCCCCATTCATTTAACTCAAACACAATAAACACCCCACAACAAACACCCCTCCAGAGAAGGTTGGCCTAGTTTTGCCACTCTCTGTCTATAGTGCCAATCTATAGTACATCCCAGTCACTTTTATAATAAATAAATATAGAATATGTTTCTCAACACTTCTACATTAATGTGGATGCTAGCATGATCACAGATAATTCGGAAAGAATCGTGAATAATGATGATTGAGGAAGTTACAGAAGCACACATATTATACCCCCAAGAAATGCTAACCTCTCAGCATTACAATATTGGTATGTCTGTAACTTTCTCACTCATCATTATTCACAAATTCATTCAAAATGATCCTTAATCATGCTAGCATCCACATTAATGTAGAAATGTTCACAAACATATTATATTATTATTTACAATAGAAGTGACTCCAAAATGACACTATACATTATTTACCATTAATTTCTATTGGGCACAAAATACTCTGAAACACAAACAAAACAAACAGCAAAAGACTACTTTAATAGACATTTGTCTCGTAAAATTGGGGGGTACAAGAAAAATACAAAAAGCGCTGTAATTACTAAACGGTTCACCCGTTATGGATGAAAATACCCTCAAATTAAAGCTGACAAATGCACTTTAATCTCATAGTCATGGGCTCCCGAGTGGTGCAGTGGCTTAAGGCACTGCAACTCAGCACAAGAAGCATCACTACAGTCTCTGGTTCAAATACAGGCTGTATCACATCTGGCAGTAATTGGGAGTCCCATAGGGTGGTGCACAATTGTGGCTGGGGTAGGCCGTCATTGTAAATAATGATTTGTTCTTAACTGACACACCTAGTTAAAAACAGGTTCAATTGTTATTATTTTGAATTGCTCCATTTAAAATTCAAAGTGCTGGAGTACAGAGCCAAAGACGATACAGTACCAGTCAAAAGTTTGGACATACCTACTCATTTCACAGTTTTTCATTATTTTTTGTATTTTTTTTACATTGTAGAATAATAGTGAAGTCATCAAAACTATGAAATAACACATATTGAATCATGTAGTAACCAAAAAAGTGTTAAACAAATCAAAATCTAAACGTTAATTTGTGGAATTTCTTTCCTTCTTAATACGTTTGAGACAATCAGTTGTGTCGTGACAAGGAAAGGGTGATATACAGAAGATAACCCTATTTGGTAAAGTACATATTATGGCAAAAACAGCTCAAATAAGCAAAGAGAAACAACAGCCCATCATTACTTTAAGACATGAAAGTCAGTCAATCCAGAAAATGTTTAGAACTTTGAGTGCAGTTGCAAAAAAGCACTATTATGAAACGGGCTCTCATAAGGACTGCCACAGGAAAGGAAGTCCCAGAGTTACCTCTACTGTAGAGGACAAGTTCATTAGAGTTAACTGCACCTCAGATTGCAGCCCAAATTAATGCTTCCCAGAGTTCAAGTAACAGACACATCTCAACATCAACTGTTCAGAAGAGACTGCATGAATCAGGCCTTCATGGTCAAATTGCTGCAAAGAAACCACTACTAAAGGACACCAATAAGAAGAAAATACTTGCTTGGGCCAAGAAACACGAGCAATGGACATTAGACTGGTGTAAATCTGTCCTTTGGTCTGATGAGTCCAAATTTGAGATTTTTGGTTCCATTTTTGGTGTCTTTGTGAGACGCAAAATAGGTGAACAGATGATCTCTGCATGTGTGGTTCCCATCGTGAAACACGGAGGAGGAGGAGGTGTTATGGTGTGGGGGTGTTTTCTGGTGACACTGTCTGTGATTTCTTTAGAATTCAAGGCACACTTAACCAGCATGGCTACCACAGCATTCTGCAGCGATACGCCATCCTATCTGGTTTGTGGACTATCATTTGTTTTTCAACAGGACAATGACCCAAAACACACCTCCAGTCTGTGTAAGGGCTATTTGACCAATAAGGAGAGTGCTAGAGTGCTGCATCAGATGACCTGGCCTCCACAATTACCAAACCTCAACCCAATTGAGATGGTTTGGGATGAGTTGGACTGCAGAGTGAAAGAAAATCAGCCAATATGTTCTCAGCAAATGTGGGAACTCCTTCAAGACTGTTGGAAAAGCATTCCTGAAGCTGATTGAGAGAATGCCAAGAGTGTACAAAGCTGTCATCAAGGCAAATGGTGGCTACTTTGAAGAATTTTAAATATAAAATATATTTTGATTTGTTAAACACGTTTTTGGTTACTACATGATTCCATATGTGTTATTTCATAGATTTGATGTCTTCACTATTATTATGCAATTTAGAAAATAGTAAAAAATAAAGAAAAACCCTTTAATGAGTAGGTGTGTCCAAACTTTTGAGTGTTACTGTATATATGTGTCACTGTCACAATACTTTGATAGACGGAAGATTGTAGGCCAAACAGAGATTGGATATTATTGTGAGTAATAGGGGACTCATGTAAAACTAGTTGTTGTTGTTAAACTAATGATAGACCAGTGGTAGAAGACCATTGTAGCACAGACAGAACTCTCCCAGTATGGTACATGGACACATTAGCAGCATGTCCAAGGGCTTCTTCCCAAGGACTCCCCTGGATCATGTCATCTTCAGGCACCCACAGCGACATGCAATATTAACCCTGGTTGCCAACAGAAGGAAAGGTCTGCCAGTCATTCTCTAACTACCGTCAAAAGCTCTCATGGATCTTTAATGATTCGGTGCTTTGTTTCAGAGCGGAGGTGCTGTGGCTACATGCTGTGCTGGGCTGGTTACTTAATGAGCTTGATGTTTTATTGAGTAGTGTGTATGTGTGTGTGTGTGTGTGTGTGTGTGTCCAGGTGTGTGTGTGTGTGTGTGTGTGTGTGTGTGTTCACTGTGAGTGTGTCTCCTCCGGAGTGCTTATTTGGGGAACAGAGAGCACAAAGAACGGGAGCTGACGTGATGCTGCTGTATCTCTTGTTGTTCTGCTGCTTCAGCAGTCAGCAGTAAGACTTCGAGATGAGCTAACATACTGTGTGTGTGTCTGTTGCCTGCTGTGTTCTCAGTTGTAAGACTTAGCGGAGTTAAGTTCACTCTCTCTCTCTCTCTGTGTGTGTGTGTGTGTGTGTGTGTGTGTGTGTGTGTGTGTGTGTGTGTGTGTGTGTGTGTGCATGCGTGCGGTGTTAATCGTCTGTAGTTGTTTTGCTACTACTTCAGATTCCAATATCAGTTTAGTCATGGGCGTTTCCCTCTAACATTGTGCAGGATTTCCTCAGCCACTCAAAAGCTTAAACTTAAGATGCCTCTTGTTGTCAGCTCAGAAAAGTTATAGTGAAAGGGTCAGTTGGGGTCAGGCATCCTGGGACAGCCCCTTTTCTGCAATTCCAAATAAAACCCAACTTTGAGAAATCCTCAGGAGACCATGTTTCTCTCAATCACTGGAGGACAAAGGTTGCAGACCATTGCTGAATCTTTTAACCATACCACGTGGTTAAACTCTTATTAGACTATCGATACCGACAGAATAAGAACAAGTCTTTGATATCAATTACTAGTCTGCAGCTAGGAATTCGGTATCATTGAACGCGAAGAAGACAACCGCCGAAACATCCATTCAACAACAACGTGAATGAATGTCACTCTGAACTATCCATCTATAACCACGACAGAGAGAGAGAGACGGACAATTCTACAAAATAAACAAACTTTTCAACAACGATCAAGACGACACACTGAACGTAAATATATATATTGATTGCAATTGTTCCCGAATGAGTGAGCGTTCATGTGTAAAGGATTAGCATTTCATTTGTTATAATTATTAACTCTGTAGTGACTTCTTAGTCGACCCCCACTTCTCTTTTGTCTAACAAGCCGCCATGCCGGTTTATCCCACTAGGGCACATTCTCCTATCATTTCTTGTAACCATATCTACTTTGTTGTTTTGTTTATGCATTTCTGTGAATTACTTAGTTAGTAATAAATAAATAATTTAAGACAAGTGATGTATGGATGACTCATAGTGAAGACCGGGTTCGTGCAGATAACCAACAATTTATGACGTTTGGAATGAGACTAACGTGAGGTAAAATAAATAATTCATTAATCAGAAGACTATTGATCAGATATGAAATATCTGAAAGGTTATATTGGGAAATTATAACTGTGTAATCTGAATATTTTCCTTGGTGCCCCGACTTCCTACTTAATTACGATTACATGATTAATCAGTTTGATCACGTAATACTAATTACAGCGAATCTTTGATAAAAAGTCTTCAATTTAATGATAGTAAAGACACGACAACATGTTCCCTGTTTTGAAACATGTACACCCCACTGAACAGGACACCCCCTGTATTATCTGGGTCACCAGCATCTTCATAACCCACCCTTCATAACCCACCCTTCATGACTATGATCTGCATAACCCCCCTTCATAACCCACCCTTCATGACTATGATCTGCATAACCCCCCTTCATAACCCACCCTTCATGACTATAATCTGCATAACCCACCCTTCATAACCCACCCTTCATGACTATGATCTGCATAACCCACCCTTCATGACTATGATCTGCATAACCCACCCTTCATGACTATGATCTGCATAACCCACCCTTCATAACTATCATCTTCATGACCGACCCTTCATAACCCACCCTTCATAACTGTCATTTACATAACCCAACCTTCATAACGATCATCTTCATGACCAACCCTTCATAACCCACCCTTCATAACTGTCATTTACATAACCCAACCTTCATAACGATCATCTTCATGACCAACCCTTCATAACCCACCCTTCATAACTATCATCTGCATAACCCACCCTTCATAACTGTCATCTGCATAACCCACCCTTCATAACCCACCCTTCGTAACTGTCATCTGCATGACCCACGCTTCATAACTATCATCTGCAGAACCCACCCTTCATAACCATTATCTACATAACCCACCCTTCATAACCCACCCTTCATAACCATCATCTACATAACCCACCCTTCATAACCCACTCTTCATAACCATCATCTACATAACCCACCCTTCATAAAACACAATTCATAACCATCATCTACATAACCCACCCTTCATAACCCACCCTTCATAACCATCATCTACATAACCCACCCTTCATAACCCACCCTTCATAACTATCATCTTCATGACCCACCCTTCATAATTATCATCTACATAACCCACCCTTCATAACCCACCCTTAATAAGTATCATCTTCATAACCCACCCTTCATAACTACAATCTTCATAACCCACCCTTCATAAGCATCATCTACATAACCTACCCTTCATAACTACCATCTTCATAACCCACCCTCATAACCCACCCTTCATAACCCACCATTCATAACTATCATCTTCATGACCCACCCTTCAGAATTATCATCTACATAACCCACCCTTTATAACCCACCCTTCATAACTATCATCTGCAGAACCCACCCTTCATAACCATTTTCTACATAACCCACCCTTCATAACCCACCCTTCATAACCATCATCTACATAACCCACCCTTCATAACCCACCCTTCATAACCATCATCTACATAACCCACCCTTCATAACCCACCCTTCATAACTATCATCTTCATGACCCACCCTTCATAATTATCATCTACATAACCCACCCTTCATAACCCACCCTTCATAACTATCATCTTCATGACCCACCCTTCATAATTATCATCTACATAACCCACCCTTCATAACCCACCCTTAATAAGTATCATCTACATAACCCACCCTTCATAACTATAATCTTCATGACCCACCCTTCATAATTATCATCTACATAACCCACCCTTCATAACCCACCCTTAATAAGTATCATCTACATAACCCACCCTTCATAAGCATCATCTACATAACCCACCCTTCATAACTACAATCTTCATAACCCACCCTTCATAAGCATCATCTACATAACCCACCCTTCATAACTACAATCTTCATAACCCACCCTTCATAAGCATCATCTACATAACCCACCCTCATAACCCACCCTTCATAACCCACCCTTCATAACTATAATCTTCATGACCCACCCTTCATAATTATCATCTACATAACCCACCCTTCATAACCCACCCTTCATAAGTATCATCTACATAACCCACCCTTCATAACTATCATCTACATAACCCACCCTTCATAACCCACCCTTCATAAGCATCATCTACATAACCCACCCTTCATAAGCATCATCTACATAACCCACCCTTCATAACCCACCCTTCATAAGTATCATCTACATAACCCACCCTTCATAATTATCATCTACATAACCCACCCTTCATAACTACAATCTTCATAACCCACCCTTCATAAGCATCATCTACATAACCCACCCTTCATAAGCATCATCTACATAACCCACCCTTCATAACTACAATCTTCATAACCCACCCTTCATAAGCATCATCTACATAACCCACCCTTCATAACTACAATCTTCATAACCCACCCTTCATAAGCATCATCTACATAACCCACCCTTCATAACTACAATCTTCATAACCCACCCTTCATAAGCATCATCTACATAACCCACCCTTCATAAGCATCATCTACATAACCCACCCTTCATAACTACCATCTTCATAACCCACCCTCATAACCCACCCTTCATAACCCACCCTTCATAACTATAATCTTCATGACCCACCCTTCATAATTATCATCTACATAACCCACCCTTCATAACCCACCCTTCATAACTATCATCTACATAACCCACCCTTCATAACTATCATCTTCATAACCCACCCTTCATAACTATCATCTACATAACCTACCCTTCATAAATGACCATCTTCCTGACCCCCCCCCTTCATAACCCACCCTGCATAACGATCATTCAACCAATCCTGCTGAAGATTAGCGGGATTGAATAGGAAGATATTGTATGTACTCATTCATGTACCATTGAGTCTAACCTGACATCATTGGTTTGACTGATATGACAGCTAGGCATAGGCTGTGTGAACAGCTTCCTATTCTGTTCGGTAAAGTGAGTGCAAACAGAGGAGATTCCTGGGGGATCAGGACCTGGCAGGAGGACCTGACACTGTGTTATAGATCTTCATCATAAAGCCTTGCTCTAATGTCCATCTGTCTATGCCAACATTTTATTTACCTTGACAGATGTCATATATGTATGAGACAAAGAATTTCCCAACGGACAAAAGAAAGTCATCATTCTGAACACTAGACAACTGATGTACAGTGTCACCATGTCACAACAGTTATCTTTGAATGAAACATTTGATCATCTTTAAACATCACAAGTTGATATAACATAATTACTACCTTGATGACTCCAGCTTATGAGAGTGTCCAGTAAAGTACAGTATACCTGTGTGATGAGGGTATGATGCGTTGGGGGAGGGATAAGTGGATACATCATGGTACATGTCTCACCACAATGGTGTAGGATGTTCGCTGATTAGATGGGAAGCTGCCAATACTTTACACTGAACCCGCATCACAGACAGAGCAGATGTGTCAGTCCTTCGGTGTGGTTTGGTTTGGTGTGGTGTAGAGGGAAAGGGTGGAGACCAGTTTGTTGGAGGCCGTTCTCAGTAGCCCACATAAAGGCCCCAGCCTCCTGCAGAGAGGTGTGGCAACACACCCTCAAAGGATTTCCCAGATCTCATATTATTGACTGTCAGTCAAGATCTATGGAGATGGAATCCGTGGGTTGTGGGTTGTGCCCTTCTGTCGCCCAAAGGTACTTAAATGTAGGATTTGGTTCCAGTTCACATGAGAAATAATCATCTTCCTTTGAGCAGAACTTTGGATAGCATATTACCTTCATACAGGAAGTAAATAGGTTGTCATTGCATCGTTCAGATTGACATAAGCCTTCAGAATAAGCAAACAATGTCGTAAATAAGTAATGTTCTGGCTTTGGTTGGCTGCACTTTCAACGTGACTCAGTTTGCATATCAATATTTACTCATTTTCTCATAAATACTTTACCAGTACTGTGTGTGTGGCGTGCTCTGTGTTTGTGTGTGTGTGCGGTTCTAAGTATAGCCTAATTAGCTACACATTATGAGAGTTTTCTTGAGGGTCTTGTGTGAGGCAGCTTCCTTCCATTCCACAGTCTGAGCTCATTGGCATTGGAGACTGTAATAACTTGACAAGGAATGCCCACATGCAATACAATATTACTTTCCTTTACTTTCAACCTAACAAATAAAAGGTGTACAGCTATGTACAAACAGTACAAACACAGCAAAGTGATACAACCCACTCAACCTGTGGTACAACTCTGGGTGATGACATTTGAAAAACAAATTTTTATTTTATTTTATTTAACCAGGTAGGCTAGTTGAGAACAAGTTCTCATTTACAACTGCGACCTGGCCAAGATACAGCAAAGCAGTTCAACACATACAACAACACAGAGTTACACATGGAATAAACAAACATACAGTCAGTAATACAGTTGAAAAATAAGTTTATATACATTGTGTGCAAATGTGGTAAGATAAGGGAGGTAAGGCAATAAATAGGCCATGGTGGCGAAGTAATTACAATATACCAATTAAACACTGGAATGGTAGATGTGCAGAAGATGAATGTGCAAGTAGAGATACTGTGGTGCAAAATAGCAAGATGAATAAATATATACAGTATGGGGATGGGATGGATGGCCGATTTACAGATGGGCTATGTACAGGTACAGTGATCTGGGAGCTGCTCTGACAGCTGGTGCTTAAAGCTAGTGAGGGAGATATGTGTCTCCAGCTTCAGTGATTTTTGCAGTTCGTTCCAGTCATTGGCAGCAGAGAACTGGAAGGAAAGGTGGCCAAAGGGGGAATTGGCTTTGGAGGTGACCAGTGAGATATACCTGCAGGAGCGCGTGCTATGGGTGGGTTCTGCTATGGTGACCAGTGAGCTGAGATAAGGCGATTCTTTACCTAGCGAGGACTTGTAGATGACCTGGAGCCAGTGGGTTTGGCGACGAGTATGAAGCGAGGGCCAGCCACGCAGTGATGGGTAGTATATGGGGCTTTGGTGACAAAACAGATGGCACTGTGATAGACATCATCAAAGGGGAAAGGTCACGGTCAAGGCCAATGCCAATAATAACCATGAACACATGAATACTAATCATACTATACTGCAGATAAGTACAATAACATATTCAATATAATTATTTATATAGTGTCCACACTATAACAGAGACAAATGTGTGTTCAAACCACAAAGCCTCACAGAGACTTTTTTTTATTTTTTATTTAACTAGGCAAGTCAGTTAATAACAAATTCTTACTTTCAATGACGGCCTAGGAACAGTGGGTTAACTGCCTGTTCAGGGACAGAACGACAGATTTGTACCTTGTCAGCTCGGGGATTTGAACTTGCAACCTTTCGGTTACCAGTCCAACGCTCTAATGATACGAACACACTGAAAGATCCTCAACACAGGGGCCCCACAAGGGTGCATGCTCAGCCCCCTCATGTACTCACCGTTCACCCATGACTGCGTGGCCACACACGCCTCTAACTTAATCATCAAGTTTGCAGACAACACAACAGTAGTAGGCCTGATTACCAACAATGACGAAACAGCCTACAGGGAGGAGGTGAGGGCCCTGGGAGAGTGGTTGCAGGGAAGATAACCTCTCACTCAACATCAACATAACAAAGGAGCTGATCGTGGACTTCAGGAAACAGCAGAGGGAGCACGCCCCTATCCACATCGATGGGACCACAGTGGAGAAAGTGCAAAGCTTCAAGTTCCTCGGTGTACACATCACTGACGATCTGAAATGGTCCAACCACACAGACAGTGTGGTGAAGAAGGGCAACAGTGCCTCTTCAACCTCAGGAGGCTGAAGAAATTTGGCTTGGCCCCTAAAACCCTCACAAACTTTTACAGATGCACAATTGAGAGCATCCTGTTGGGCTGTATCACTGCCTGGTAAAGCAACTGCACTGCCCAGCAACCGCAGGGCTCTCCAGTGGGTGGTGCGGTCTGCCCTAGGAGATCAACCACCTGAGCCACAGCCTGTTCATTTACATTACATTTAAGTCATTTAGCAGACGCTCTTATCCAGAGCGACTCACCACGCTATCATCCAGAAGGCGAGGTCAGTACAGGTGCATCAGAGCTGGGACCAAGAGACTGAAAAACAGCTTCAATCTCAAGGCTATCAGAATGTTAAATAGCCATCACTAGCCAGCTTCCTCCCGTTTACACAATCCTGCACCTTAGAGGCTGCTGCCCTATATACATAGACATGGAATCACTGGCCACTTTAATAATGGAACACTAGTGACTTTAATAATGTTTAAATAATGTTTACATACTGCTTTACTCATCTCATATATATATATACTATATTCTATTCTACTGTATTTTAGTAAATTCCACTCCAACATTGCTCTATCTAATATTTATATATTTCTTAACTCCAATCTTTTACACTAGATTTGTGTGTATTGTTGTGAATTGTTAGATACTACTGTGCTGTTGGAGCTAGGAACACAAGCAGTTCACTACACCTGCAATACATCTGCCAAATGTGTGTATGTAACCAATAACATTTGACTTGATTTGATGAGGATCTATTGAGCATAAAAAGGTGACTTCATAGGAAGTCACCCACAAGCCTTCCGTAATTCTGCTTACATTGCATATTATGACACAGGAAATAGCAGTATTTAATTGGTAAAACATTCTCAAGTGTGTTCTGTGATCTTTATCAGTCCATATATTAAATCCCACAAGCGAA
The DNA here is from genome assembly GCF_036934945.1 of Oncorhynchus masou masou. NCBI lineage: Eukaryota > Metazoa > Chordata > Actinopteri > Salmoniformes > Salmonidae > Oncorhynchus > Oncorhynchus masou. The sequence continues at coordinate 13,940,129 of NC_088233.1, read as the reverse complement.
AGAGGTGTAACATTTAAGAGTGGGTGAAGTGCCAATCCCTCATTGTGTGAAACAATAACATTCCTTCCAACCAGAATTTGTATCAGTGTGACCTGTGAGGCCCAAAGCTGCCGGTAAGTGGGCCGCTGAGCCTCAGAGCTGTCCAAAATGGCACCTCCAGGGTAAAAAAAACAGGAAGCCAGCACACTTTCTGAGTGAGATAATATAACACTTGAAATGTCGCTTTTCTTTGGAAACTTTTGTGAGTGTAACATTTAATATTCATTTCTGGTTGTTTATTCCACCTTTTTTAATTATCTATTACATTTGCTTTGGCAATGTAAACATATGTTTCTCATGCCAATAAAGCCCTTTGAATTTAATTGAGGGAGCAGGATCTCAGTTGTTTTTTTATTCAACCAACACTCTCAGGGTGCGTCACCAAATAACACTAAACCCTGTATTGTGCACTACCTTCGACCAGGGCCCATATGGATCTGGTCAAAAATAGTGCACTATTCAGAGAATAGCACTCGTTTCCCAACACTCTGAGCGGCATACTTCTCCCAGCTCCCAGTAACTCCGGGGGTTGGGTGTGAGATGGCACTGGAGGAGTGAGGCGTTATTCTTAGCTCCCCTGTCAGTGTACCTGCAGTTTTTTTTGGCAGGTCCTCTGAGCGGAGCCCGCCGCCTGCTGCCTGCCTGCCAGTCACTTCGCCCATACGTGTGATTTCTGGTGGTGGGGCATGAAAAGTGGGGGCGGGGGTGAGAATGTTGCCACTTTATTGTGTGTGGACAACATGGCTGTATATTTGAGAGTCTTTGGGGTTCTGTCAAAGGACGGGCAAAAACAAGCTGTGGAAATGTACTGGGGGTTGGGATACTTTTAAAGCATAAATATGATTGTGGCAAGTTTTGTTAGCGTTATAGGTACATTTACATTACATTTAAGTCATTTAGCAGACGCTCTTATCCAGAGCGACTTACAAATTGGTGAATTCACCTTCTGACATCCAGTGGAACAGCCACTTTACAATAGTGCATCTAAATCATTTAAAACTAAATGCATGCTTTTCAACCGATAGCTGCTCGCACACGCCCGCCCGACTAGCATCACTACTCTGGACTGTTATGACCTAGAATATGTGGACAACTACAAATACCTAGTTGTCTGGCTAGACTATAAACTCTCCTTCCACTCATATTAAACATCTCCAATCCAAAATTAAATCTAGAATCGGCTTCCTATTTGGCAACAAAGCCTCCTTCACTCACGCTGCCAAACATACCCTCGTAAAACTGACTATCCTACCGATCCTCGACTTTGGCGATGTAATTTACAAAATAGCCTCCAACACTCTACTCAGCAAACTGGATGAAGTCTATCACAGTGCCATACATTTTGCCATCAAAGCCCCATATACATGTACCACCCACCACTGCGACCTGTATGCTCTCGTTGGCTGGCCCTCGCTACATATTCGTCGCCAGACCCACTGACTCCAGGTCATCTATAAGTATTGCAAGATAAAGCTTCGCCTTATCTCAGCTCACTGGTCATCATAACAACACCCACCCGTAGCACATGCTCCAGCCAGTATATTTCACTAGTCATCCCCAAAGCCAACACCTCCTTTGCCCTCCATTCCTTCCAGCTCTCTGCTGCCAATGACTGGAACGAATTGCAAAATCGCTGAAGTTGGAGACTTATATCTCCCTCACTAACTTTAAGCATCAGCTATCTGAGCAGCTTACCAATCTCTGCAGCTGTACACAGCCCATCTGTAAAAAGCTCATCCAACCACACCTCATCCCCATATTGTTTTTATTTACTTTTTTGCTCTTTTGCACACCAGTATTTCTAGTTGCCCATCATCATCTGCACATCTATCACTCCAGTGTTAATTTGCTAAATTATAATTACTTCGCTACTATGGCCTATTTATTGCCTTACCTCCTCACACCATTTGCACACACTGTATATAGACTTTCTCTATTGTGTTATTGACTGTACGTGTGTTTATTCCATGTGTAACTCTGTGTTGTTTTTTGTCGCACTGCTTTGCTTTATCTTGACAGGTCGCAGTTGTAAATGAGAACTTGTTCTCAACTGGCCTACCTGGTTAAATAAAGGTGATATATATATATATTATTATTATTATTATTATTTTTTTATATTTCCTGGAAAAACCACAGCAAACCAAATGGGGTTGCCGTTTTGTTGAAATACTAATTAAGGTTTTGTCGATCACTGTGTACATTCAGTTCAGTCTAGTTTCATTAGTTTGTATAAATTCTATAACCGATACAAATTCAGACCTTGAGAGACATTTTCATGGTCCCATGCAGCCTGGAAAGAACTCACAGCGACTGGAAAAGTACAGAACATGCAAAACAATCTCAGAACAAGAGTGAGAGATAAAGGGAGCACAGAAGAGAGAACGAGGACAAGCCATACGTGGAGGAAGAAATGCCCTAAATAAATAAGAAAATTTAAGAAAAAAGATAGGAGACACCATTTGAAAGATGTAATCGTGCGCAAGTGATACGGGGGAGGAATATGGAGAGATGGAGGAATGAGGTGGAGGGGAGTACTGAGGCAATGTATTGGGTTGGAGGACAGGGATCAGGTGGAGGGGAGTACTGAGGCAATGTATTGGGTTGGAGGATGGGGGATGAGGTGGAGGGGAGTACTGAGGCAATGTATTGGGTTGGAGGATGGGGGATGAGGTGGAGGGGAGTACTGAGGCAATGTATTGGGTTGGAGGATGGGGATGAGTTAGACAATGTATTGGGTTGGAGGATGGGGGATGAGGTGGAAGGGAGTACTGAGGCAATGTATTGGGTTGGAGGATGGGGGATGAGTTAGACAATGTATTGTGTTGGAGGACATGGATGAGGTGGAGGGGAGTACTAAGACAATGTATTTTGTTGGAGGATGGGGGATGAGTTGGAGGGGAGTACTGAGACAATGTATTTTGTTGGAGGATGGGGATGAGGTGGAGGGGAGTACTGAGACAATGTGATTTGTTGGAGGATGGGGGATGGAAACAACTCAATGCATCAGCAGGGAACGTTGGAACGCGAGCAGAGTCCTCCTGATGATGCAGGAAAGAAAGAGAGTGTCACGTCCGTTGCACGGAGGAGACCAAGGCGCAGCGTAAGATGAATACATACTTTTTAATGAAGATGAAGAACACTTAACAAACTATACAAAACAACACACCGAACATGACGCTATATAATACTAGTGCAGGTACAGGCAACTAGACATAGACAATGACCCAGGAAATACCCAAGGAATATGGCTGCCTAAATATGGTTCCCAATCAGAGACAACGATAAACAGCTGCCTCTAATTGAGAACCAATCTAGGCAACCATAGACATACATAACACCTAGACTAGTTAACACCCCATAACCATACAAAAACCCTAGACAAGACAAAAACACATAAATCACCCTTTGTCACACCCTGACCTAACCAAAATAATAAAGAAAACAAAGAATACTAAGGTCAGAGCGTGACAGACAGAGGAAAGTAAGAAGAGGAATCACAAAAGGCAAGTAGGACGCCGGCCCGAAATAGAATTGAATCCTGCAATATAGAGCAACACTCAAGGAAATACCCGTCCTGTTCTGTCCCGTCCCCGTCCCACCGCCCACACACACACGTCACAAGTGTCATCCCCTATTCTCTCAATGGTGACACCCCTGTCATGTTCCTCTCTGATGGCCCAGTTAGAAAATGGGTCTCACTTTACTTCCTGTACATGTAGAGCAGGGATTGAATCCAATCGATCTAGGAACACTCACACACGCACACACGCACACACACACACTTTATAATTTATCAATCATGATGTCAGTGCAAGCTTATCTGTGGGGATGGTGTGATATGCTGGAGAAGGCATGGCAATACATTTTGGCCTCTATTGTTCCTCTATTGTCATTATATTGTTCCTCTATTGTCATTATATTGTTCCTCTGTTGTCATTACATTATTCCCCTATTACTCCTCTATTGTCATTATATTACTCCTCTATTGTCATTATATTACTCCTCTATTGTCTCCTCTATTATGACAACCATTGATGGCAGAATGTAGGTCCACAATGAGAATGATTTATTATTAATATTAGTATTATTATTATTATTCCATTCTGAATGCATAATAAAATAATATAGTGGGCATTACAATATATTTAAGCAGTGTTACCCATTTGGACCACTGCATTCTATCATGGTATGGCTGTGTACGTCTGAGTCAAAATGGACACGGCGTTCTGTTTCTGCAACGCAGCGCACCACACTCTCATCTCAAGCATCCTGCCTCCCTGCACCCCTCCCTGCATCCCATGACACCATCATCACCATCACCATCGGGCACAGTGTAAAGTGACCACGGTGACTGGCTGTACTGTGTGATGATGGCCGGAAGAAGGCTAGCGGAGACCATAGCATATTCCTTCTCCTCTCTTCTCCCTCCCTCGTTCATTCATACCCTCACTCACGTAACAGGGTGATCTTGCAGCCCGCTGGCCGACAGGGGATCTGAATGAATCTGCAGCCATTCTTAATGTTGTCTCTCTCTGCCTTTCCTCACTCCGTCCCCCATGTTTGCTCTCTCTTTACCTCCCCCTCCCTTCTTTTCTCCCATCAGCTCACTATGGAGCGGTGAGGGGGTTGTTGCTGTGCAGATTATGGGCTGTAATCCCTTGGTAGTGTGTGTGTGTGTGTGTGTGTGTGTGTGTGTGTGTGTGTGTGTGTGTGTGTGTGTGTGTGTGTGTGTGTGTGTGTGTGTGTGTGTGTGTGTGTGTGTGTGTGTGTGTGTGTGTGTGTGTGTGAGAGAGAGAGAGACAGGGTGATCCGGATGTTTCTGGCTGGCTCATGACATGACAACGGTAATGACCAAACCCCCCTCACCCCACCTCTCTCTCCTTTATCATCCTCCCATCTTCCCCCTCCATAACATCATCATTCCTCTATCAGGGGAGTGAGAGATACAGCTGTGGCACCACCGGGGAAGGTCAGGATTCACACGATGTCAGCATTCATTCAGCAAAACATCAGCCGGGTGGGAGGAAGGATGACAAAAGAGAGCGAGAGGGAAAGAAAGAGGGAGAGAAATATAGAGTATTTTGACAGAGAACGAGAGGAAGATCATTTTGTGTAAACAAGTTGCAAAGGTACATGCACAGAGATGCGTAGAGGAGAAATATTTTTTATGTCTGTGAAATGCATTTGAAGGTGTTCATATCTGCTGAGAAAGAGGTGAGAAAAGGAGGAGCTAAGGAGGAGAGAGGAGAGGGAGGATAGGGATGTAGAAGAGGGCAGAAATAGATTGTCAGTCTCTTCTATGATATTCAAATTAAATGCCATTCTCTTCTATCCTATTCAAATGAATGGACTCACGTGTTCATTGATGAAAAACCAGACGGGAAAGAGTAAGAGCGACACCAGGACTCAGGATTAACAGAGAAATGCTTTGTCTGAGTTAATGTGCTCATACGCTCATTAAAAAATCAGTCATCATAGAGAAAGATGGAGATAGAGAGAGAAAGAGGCTTGCACATTTATGGCAATATGTTTGAATAAGTGGATGCAATGCATTTTTCCTTTGCAGTTGCTTGCTATGAAAAGACTATGTGGGGTGCAAGATGGAAATGAGAAGAGAGAATCTGTAGAACTAGAGGGAAATAGACTTTCATCCTTGTAATCCCTTCCTGTGCAATATGGTCTATAAATACACAACAGCTATACAGTACAATACATGGTTCTGAGGAGTGTGAAACTGGGAGAACACAGACCAAATTATTGAACCAAAATGTGGAATATTGTGGATATAAATATAATATACTAAATAATGATCTCTACCAGGATTCCCCTATAATATAATGGTACCTTCCAGTGACCTGTTTTCTTACAGATGTAAGATCTTAATTTGATCACTTTTTTGTTCTTGCAGTGCGGTAGGCAAATAACAAATAAACAAATAACAAAAAGTCCTCAGAAATTCCGGTGGAATAAATGGGGTCCCTGCGGAAAAAGTTTGAATACTACAGGATCCATTAGAGCCATTTGGATGGATAGGATTTAGTTTTTGTTGTTTTCTTTGTCACATACCCACAGTAATAGTAGGATGCTGAAAGTGGGTAAGAAAGTGAGCTAAGAAAGTGAGAGAGTGAATGAGTGAGAGAGAGAGAGAGAGAGAGGGGGGGTGAGCTCATCCCTTGGCAGTAGTACTGATCTCAACCCAGAGTCTCTCGGAGAGTTCTCAGGCAATCCATTAACACCCCTATCACATCACAGAAAAGTCACAGTCTACCTGAACAGTGAAATACTCAATTATGAGGCATCAACGCCAAAGAAACTGCACAATATAAAAAATGCTGTAGCTGGAAGGAAAGTAGTGTAGAAACTTACCAAAAAACTATTTGGCAACCACAAATTCAATCCCTTTTAGACAACTTCCTGGACAAAACATTGAGTGAAAGTGTAACCTCGGCGGTAGAAAGCCTAACCTAAGCCTTCCGTATCAAATCTAAAAATTCCAAGCAGAGCACCTAAGAAAACTAACAACAATCAAATCAAATCAAATTTATTTATATAGCCCTTCGTACATCAGCTGATATCTCAAATTGCTGTACAGAAACCCAGCCTAAAACCCCAAACAGCAAGCAATGCAGGTGTAGAAGCACGGTGGTTAGGAAAAACTCCATAGAAAGGCCAAAACCTAGGAAGAAACCCAGAGAGGAACCAGGCTATGTGGGGTGGCCAGTCCTCTTCTGGCTGTGCCGGGTAGAGATTATAACAGAACATGGCCAAGATGTTCAAATGTTCATAAATGACCAGCATGGTCAAATAATAATAAGGCAGAACAGTTGAAACTGGAGCAGCAGCACGGCCAGGTGGACTGGGGACAGCAAGGGGTCATCATGTCAGGTAGTCCTGGAGCATGGTCCTAGGGCTCAGGTCCTCCGAGAGAGAGAAAGAAAGAGAATTAGAGAGAGCATATGTGGGGTGGCCAGTCCTCTTCCGGCTGTGCCGGGTGGAGATTATAACAGAACATGGCCAAGATGTTCAAATGTTCATAAATGACCAGCATGGTCGAATAATAATAAGGCAGAACAGTTGAAACTGGAGCAGCAGCACGGCCAGGTGGACTGGGGACAGCAAGGAGTCATCATGTCAGGTAGTCCTGGGGCATGGTCCTAGGGCTCAGGTCCTCCTCCGAGAGAAGGAGAGAATTAGAGAACGCACACTTAGATTCACACAGGACACCGAATTGGACAGGAGAAGTACTCCAGATATAACAAACTGACCCCAGCCCCCCGACACATAAACTACTGCAGCATAAATACTGGAGGCTGAGACAGGAGGGGTCAGGAGACACTGTGGCCCCATCCGAGGACACCCCCGGACAGGGCCAAACAGGAAGGATATGACCCCACCCACGTTGCCAAAGCATAGCCCCCACACCACTAGAGGGATATCTTCAACCACCAACTTACCATCCTGAGACAAAGCTGAGTATAGCCCGCAAAGATCTCCGCCATGGCAAAACCCAAGGGGGGGCGCCAACCCAGACAGGATGACCACATCAGTGAATCAACCCACTCAGGTGACGCACCCCTTCCAGGGACAGCATTAGAGAGCCCCAGTAAGCCAGTGACTCAGCCCCCGTAATAGGGTTAGAGGCAGAGAATCCCAGTGGAAAGAGGGGAACCGGCCAGGCAGAGACAGCAAGGGTGGTTCGTTGCTCCAGAGCCTTTCCGTTCACCTTCCCACTCCTGGGCCAGACTACACTCAATCATATGACCCACTGAAGAGATGAGTCTTCAGTAAAGACTTAAAGGTTGAGACCGAGTTTGCGTCTCTGACATGGGTAGGCAGACCGTTCCATAAAAATGGAGCTCTATAGGAGAAAGCCCTGCCTCCACAATTAGGAGGCCTGCGTCTTGTGACCGTAGCGTACGTGTAGGTATGTACGGCAGGACCAAATCAGAGAGATAGGTAGGAGCAAGCCCATGTAATGCTTTGTAGGTTAGCAGTAAAACCTTGAAATCAGCACTTGCTTTGACAGGAAGCATACTGGAGTAATATGATCATTTTTTTTTGGTTCTAGTCAGGATTCTAGCAGCCGTATTTAGCACTAACTGAAGTTTATTTAGTGATTTATCCGGGTAGCCGGAAAGTAGAGCATTGCAGTAGTCTAACCTAGAAGTGACAAAAGCATGGATTAATTTTTCTGCACCATTTTTGGACAGAAAGTTTCTGATTTTTGCAATGTTACGTAGATGGAAAAAGCTGTCCTTGAAATGGTCTTGATATGTTCTTCAAAAGAGAGATCAGGGTCCAGAGTAACGCCGAGGTCCTTCACAGTTTTATTTGAGACGACTGTACAACCATTAAGATTAATTGTCAGATTCAACAGAAGATCTCTTTGTTTCTTGGGACCTAGAACAAGCATCTCTGTTTTGTCCGAGTTTAAAAGTAGAACGTTTGCAGCCATCCACTTCCTTATGTCTGAAACACATGCTTCTAGCAAGGGCAATTTTGGGGCTTCACCATGTTTCATTGAAATGTACAGCTGTGTGTCATCCGCATAGCAGTAAAAGTTAACATTATGTTTTCGAATGACATCCCCAAGAGGTAAAATATATAGTGAAAACAATAGTGGTCCTAAAACGGAACCTTGAGGAACACCGAAATTTACAGTTGATTTGTCAGAGGACAAACCATTCACAGAGACAAACTGATATCTTTCCGACAGATAAGATCTAAACCAGGCCAGAACTTGTCCGTGTAGACCAATTTGGGTTTCCAATCTCTCCAAAAGAACGTGGTGATCGATGGTATCAAAAGCAGCACTAAGGTCTAGGAGCACGAGGACAGATGCAGAGCCTCGGTCCGATGCCATTAAAATGTAATTTACCACCTTCACAAGTGCCGTCTCAGTGCTATGATGGGGTCTAAAACCAGACTGAAGCATTTCGTATACATTGTTTGTCTTCAGGAAGGCAGTGAGTTGCTGCGCAACAGCCTTTTCTAAGATTTTTGAGAGGAATGGAAGATTCGATATAGGCCGATAGTTTTTTGATATTTTCTGGGTCAAGGTTTGGCTTTTTCAAGAGAGGCTTTATTACTGCCACTTTTAGTGAGTTTGGTACACATCCGGTGGATAGAGAGCCATTTATTATGTTCAACATAGGAGGGCCAAGCACAGGAAGCAGCTCTTTCAGTAGTTTAGTTGGAATAGGGTCCAGTATGCAGCTTGAAGGTTTAGAGGCCATGATTATTTTCATCATTGTGTCAAGAGATATAGTACTAAAACACTTGAGCGTCTCTCTTGATCCTAGGTCCAGGCAGAGTTGTGCAGACTCAGGACAACTGAGCTTTGAAGGAATACGCAGATTTAAAGAGGAGTAATTTGTAATTTGTAATTTGTAATTTGCTTTCTAATAATCATAATTTTTTCCTCAAAGAAGTTCATGAATTTATCACTGCTAAAGTGAAAGTCATCCTCTCTTGGGGAATGCTGCTTTTTAGTTAGCTTTGCGACAGTATCAAAAAGGAATTTTGGATTGTTCTTATTTTCCTCAATTAAGTTAGAAAAATAGGATGATCGAGCAGCAGTAAGGGCTCTTCGGTACTGCACGGTACTGTCTTTCCAAGCTAGATGGAAGACTTCCAGTTTGGTGTGGCTCCATTTCCGTTCCAATTTTCTGGAAGCTTGCTTCAGAGCTCGGGTATTTTCTGTGTACCAGGGAGCTAGTTTCTTATGAGAAATGTTTTTAGTTTTTAGGGGTGCAACTGCATCTAGGGTATTGCGCAAGGTTAAATTGAGTTCCTCAGTTAGGTGGTTAACTGATTTTTGTCCTCTGGCGTCATTGGGTAGACAGAGGGAATCTGGAAGGACATCAAGGAATCTTTGTGTTGTCTGTGAATTTATAGCACGACTTTTGATGTTCCTTGGTTGGGGTCTGAGCAGATTATTTGTTTCAATTGCAAATGTAATAAAATGGTGGTCCGATAGTTCAGGATTATGAGGAAAAACATTAAGATGCACAACATTTATTCCATGGGACATAACTAGGTCCAGCGTATGACTGTGACAGTGAGTGGGTCCAGAGACATGTTGGACAAAACCCACTGAGTCGATGATGGCTCCGAAAGCCTTTTGGAGTGGGTCTGTGGACTTTTCCATGTGAATATTAAAGTCACCAAAGATTAGAATATTATCTGCTATGACTACAAGGTCCGATAGGAATTCAGGGAACTCAGTGAGGAACGCTGTATATGGCCCAGGAGGCCTGTAAACAGTAGCTATAAAAAGTTATTGAGTAGGCTGCATAGATTTCATGACTAGAAGCTCAAAAGACGAAAACGTCATTTTTTTTGATCATGACAAATGGTTTGATGAAGAATGCAAAAACCTCAGAAAGAAATTAAGAAACCTATCCAACCAAAAATATAGAGACCCAGAAAACCTGAGTCTACGCCTTCACTATGGTGAAACACTAAAACAATATAGAAATACACTACGGAAAAAGAAGGAACAGCACGTCAGAAATCAGCTGAAAGTAATTCAACAATCCATAGAATCTGACCACTTCTGGCAAAATTGGAACACAATAAACAAACAACCACATGAAGAGTTATCTATCCAAAACAGAGATATGTGGATAAACCCCTTCTCCAATCTTTTTGTCTCTATAACAAATAACAACAGCAAAAACATATACATGATCAATTAGAAATCTTAGAATCAGCTATTAAAGACTACCAGAACCCACTGGATTCTCAAATCACATTGAATGAACTACAGAACAAAATACAAACCCTCCAACCCTAAAAGGCCTGTGGTGTTGATGGTATCCTACATGAAATGATAAAATATACAGCCCACAAATTCCAATTGGCTATACATAAACACTTTAATATCATCCTCAGCTCTGGCATCTTCCCCAATATATGGAACCAAGGACTGATAACCCCAATCCACAAAAGTGGAGACAAATTTGACCCCAATAACTACTGTGGGATATGCGTCAACAGCAACCTTGGGAAAATCCTCTGCATTATCATTAATGCAGCAGACTTGTACAATGTATTGAGCAAATGTCAAATTGGCTTTTTACCAAATTGCTGTAAGACAGACCACGTATTCACCCTGCACACCCTAATTGACAAACAATCAAACCAACACCTACCTGATTAAATAAAGGTGTGTGTGTGCGGGGGTGGGGGTGGGGGGGGGGGGGGCAACAAAGTCAGTCTTTCCATGCTTTGCTGACTTCAAAAAAAGCTATTGACTCTATTTGGCAATAGGGTCTGCTATACAAAATGATGGAAAGGGGTGTTGGGGGCAAAACATACGACATCATGAAATCCATGTACACCAACAAGTATGCGGTTAAAATAAGCAAAAAACACACACATTTCTTTCCACAGGGCCGTGGGGTGAGACTGGGATGCAGCTTAAGGACCATTCTCTTCAACATACAGTACCAGTCAAACGTTTGGACACACCTACTCATTCAAGGGGTTTTCTTTATTTTTACTATTTTCTACATTGTAGAATAATAGTGAAGACATCACAACTATGAAATAACATATATGGAATCATGAAGCAACCATTTTTTTAACAAATCAAAATATATTTTAGAATCTTCAAAGTTGCCACCCTTTGCCTTGATGACAGCTTTACACACCCTTGGCATTCTTTCAACCAGCATCACCTGGAATGCTTTTACAACATTCTTGAAGGAGTTCCCACATATGCTGAGCACCTGTTGGCACCTTTTCCTTCACTCTACGGTCACACTCAGCCCAAACCATCTCAATTGGGTTAAGGTCAGGTGATTGTGAAGGCCAGGTCATCTGATGCAGCACTCCATCACTATCCTTATTGGTCAAATAACCCTTACACAGACTGGAGTTGTGTTTTGGGTCATTGTCCTGTTGAAAAACAAACGATAGTCCCGCAAACCAGATAAGATGGCATATCGCTGCAGAATGCTGTGGTAGCCATTCTGGGTAAGTATGCCTTGAATTCTAAAGCAATCACAGACAGTGTCACCAGCAAACACCCCCACACCATCACTCCTCCTCCTCCATGTTTCACGATGGGAACCACACATCTGTTCACCTACTCTGCGTATCAGGAAGACACGGCAGTTGGAACCAAAAATCTCAAATTTGGACTCATCAGACCAAAGGACAGATTTACAGCGGTCTAATGTCCATTGCTCGTGTTTCTAAGAAAGTCTCTTCTTATTATTGCTATAATTTAGTAGTGGCTTCTTTGCAGTAATTTAACCATGAATGCCTGATTCATGCAATATCCTCTGAACAGTTGATGTTGAGATGTGTCTGTTACTTGAACTCCATGAAGCATTTTTTTGGGCTGAAATTTCTGAGGCTGGTAACTCTAATGAGCTAATCTTCTGCAGCAGAGGTACACTGGGTCTTCCTTCCTGTGGCGGTCCTCATGAGAGCAAGTTTCATCACTACGCTAGATTTGTTTTGCGACTGCACTTGAAGAAACTTTAAAAGTTCTTGAAATGTTCTGTATTGATTGACCTTCAAGTCTTAAAGTAATGATGTATTGTCATTTCTCTTTGCTTATTTGAGCTGTTCTTGCCCTAATATGGACTTGGTCTTTTAACAAATAGGGCTGTCTTCTGTATACCACCCCTACCTTGTCACAACTCAAACGAATTAAGAAGGAAAGAAATTCCCTGTTAATTGAAATGCATTCCAGGTGACTACCCCATGGAGCTGGTTGAGAGAATGCCAAGAGTGTGCAAAGCTGTTGTCAAGGCAAAGGGTAGCTACTTTGAAGATTCTAAAATATAAAATGTATTTTGATTTGTTTATGTCAGAGTCTAGGTGATGTGGGTAAGGTGAGTCAGGCGCAGGTCACAGAGATGAGTTATAATAGTAACTTTACTCAAAAATAATCTTCCAACAAGGAGAACGAAAATCCAGAATCACATAAACGAGACAACTGACAACAATAAACACGCACAAAACCATGATGGCTCCAGAGGGTTAAATAGGGAAATAATTCAAACGCAATGGGAACCAGGTGTGTACAATCAAGACAAAACAAATGGAAAAAGAAATGTAGATCGGTGGAGGCTAGAAAGCCGGTGACATCAACCATCGAATGCCGCCCGAACAAGGAGAGGCACCAACTTCGGCGGAAGTCGTGACAGTTGAACACCTTTTTGCTTCCTACATGATTCCATATCTGTTATTATGTGTTCTACAATGTAGAAAATTGTAAAATAAAGAAAAACCCTTGAATGAGTAAGTGTGTCCAAACCATTAGCTGGTAATGTACATGTATATATCAACGAACTGGCAAGGGCACTAGAACAGCCTGCAGCACCCGGCTTCACTCTACTAGAATCTGAAATCAAATGTCTTCTGTTTGCAGATGATCTGGTGCTTCTCTCCCCAACCAAGGAGGCCCTACAGCAGCACCTAGATGTTCTGCATAGATTTAGTCAGACCTGGGCCCTGACAGTAAATCTCAGTTAGACAAAAATTGCCAGGACCATAATTACAAATTCCATCTAGACAACAAGGTTGCCCTAGAGCACACAAAAAACGATACATACCTTGGCCTAAACATCAGCACCACAGGTAACTTCCATAAAGTTGTGAAGGGTCTGACAGACAAGGCAAGAAGGGCCTTCTATGCCATCTAAGGAACATAAAACGAGGATCCAATTAGGATTAGGATCTGGCTAAAAATATTTGTCACACCCTGATCTGTTTTACCTGTCTTTGTGATTGTCTCCACCCCCCTCGAGGTGTTGCCCATCTTCCCCATCATCCCCTGTGTATTTATACCTGTGTCTCTGTTTGTCTGTTGCCAGTTCGTCTTGTTTGTTAAGCCAACCAGTGTTTTTGTGTCAGCTCCTGCTTTCCCCCAGTCTCTCTTTTCTCGTCCTCCTGGTTTTTGACCCTTGCCTGTCCTGACCCTGTACACACCCGCCTGACCACTCTGCCCGCGTCTGAGCCTGCCTGCTGTCCTGTACCTTTGCCCCACCTCTGGAATACTGACCTCTGCCTGACCTGACCCTGAGCCTGCCTGCTGCCCTGTTCCTTTGCCCCTGTTGCTCTAATCAACATTGTTACTTCGACACGGTCTGCATCTGGGTCTTCCCTTGATTCCTGATAACTTGAATCAGTTATGGAACCCATTGCCCTTTATGGTTGTGAGGTCTGGGGTCACCAAATTGAGACTTTGCATGCAGAATTCTGCAGAAATATCTTCTGTGTACAATGTAAAACATCAAACAATGTGAACAGAGCCCCAGGACCAGCTTGATTAGGGGACTCTTCACCAGGTTCATCTCTCTGTAGGTGATGGCTTTGTTATAGAAGGTTTGGGAATCTCTTCCTTTTAGGTGGTTGTAAAATGTAACATCTCTTTTTTTAGATTTGGATCATTGGGGCGGCAGGGTAGCCTAGTGGTTAGAGCGTTGGACTTGTAACCGAAAGGTTGCAAGTTCGAATCCCTGAGCTGACAAGGTTCAAATCTGTCATTCTGCCCCTGAACAGGCAGTTAACCCACTGTTCCTAGGCCGTCATTGAAAATAAGAATTTGTTCTTAACTGACTTGCCTAGTAAAATAAAATAAATTTTGCTCTGCACGCAAACAAAACCAGACCCAAGCCCTAGTACAGCAATACAATTAGAACCAACCAAATCATGAGAAAATAAAAAGATAATTACTTGACACATTAGTAAGAATTAACAAAAACAATAGGAAACTAGAATGCTACTTGGCCCTAAACAGAGAGAACAGTGGCAAAATACCTGACCAATGTGACCCAAAATGAAGGAAAGCTTTGACAGACTCAGTGAACATAGCCTTGCTATTGAGAGAGGTCGCTGTAGGCAAACAGGCTATGTGCACACTGCCCACAAAATGAGGTGGAAACTGTGCTGCACTTTCTAACCTCCTGCCAAATATATTACACAGACCCCCAAATAATTCAAAAACAAATTCAATTTTTATAAACTCCAATATCTATTGGGTGAAATACCACAGTGTGCAATCACAACAAGAAAAGAGCAACCAGTGAAGAACAAACACCATTGTAAATACAACCCGTATTTATTTGCTTTCCTTTTGATTTGCACATTGCATGCACTGTTTATAGACATTACATGACATTTGAAATGTCTTTATTATTTTGGAACTTGTGTGAGTGTAATATTTTTTTGTTCTTACTTTTGTTTATCCATTTCACTTGCTTTGGCAATGTAAACATATGTTTCCCATGCCCATAAAGCCCATTGAATTGAATTGAATTGACAGAGAGAGAGAGCGAGAGAGAGTGTCAGTGCACAGTGGGCATTGATTGTGTGTCTGTGTCAGCATGTCTGTCTGTCTGTCTGTCTGTCTGTCTGTCTGTCTGTCTGTCTGTCTGTCTGTCTGTCTGTCTGTCTGTCTGTCTGTCTGTCTGTCTGTCTGTCTGTCTTTGTGTATCTATTGACTGGGCTCTACAGGAAGCAGGAAGCTGATCGACCTGGTTTGTTAGAGTGAAAGTGTCAGCATTGGTCTACAAAGTCTTCAAAGTATGTCTACACAGTAGGTCTACACAATGCCTGGCTTTCTACACTATTTTCTGAAAATAAGTCTGTCAAAATTACGAAATTACAAACCAAAACAGTCACGCACCATGATGCCTGTAAGACTGCATGTCCACAGGGGATCTGACATTAAATTACCTTGTTACTTCCTGTGCTTGTGGAGCCTGAGAAAAGCTCAAATAACACACACACACACACACACACACACACACACACACACACACACACACACACACACACACACACACACACACACACACACACACACACACACACACACACACACACACACACACACACACACACACACACACACACACACACGCACACACACTTTATATGGGTGTTTTACACAGGAACCCAATTCTGATCTTATTTTCACTAATTGGTCTATTGACCAATCAAATCTGCTCTGAAAAAGATAAGATGTGATTGGTCAAGGACCATTTAGTGGAAAAAAGATTAGAACTGGTCTGCCTGTGTAAGCACAGCCTTAGTAAGCTACATCTGTTTGATATTTACTGGACATATATTTGGCCTGTTTACTTTTTGTATCATGCTGTGTGTCTGTCTCGGTTCTATATAGTACTATGCTACATAGAACCCGTTTCAAATGGGTAGTAAGTGCATGTGGAGGTAGAATGATTTAAAGGTTTGATATTTGCAGTGTCTTTATGGTACAGATCTGCTATCTTAATTTGATCACTCTTTTGTCGCAGACAATTTTTGCAGCAGGAAACGCAAATTGTAGTGTGTTTCCGACTTGATTTGCCCGAGATAAATATGTATCATCCAGAGCAAAAATGTCCATTCATTATAATCCACATAATAATTCATTTTTCCTGTTGCTGCAGGATTATTGTCCTCTTCATAAATCAAAGGTTTACATGTCTCTTTGTTATATGTTCTGTTTCATTAGTATGCAGGTGTACCTTTGAGAGCTAGTTCTGTAAATAGGCCTTTTCAAGTTTTTCATTGCATTAGGATTAGGGTTAGGGTTAGGATTAAGGTTAGGCCTGAGGCTTGGGTTAAGGTTTAACTGGGGTGTGGACATAAAGCAAAGCCAAGGATTAGGGTTTCATTTCATCTCCTGTAATTGATTGAATTGGGACAGGATGGCATCTATCCCATCAAAAAAATGGTAAAACCCAAGATGTTAAAACCTGGTCTATCCGTGATTTACCATAGAAACCTTTCTGCCTTTCTATATCCTTTCCTTCAGGAACAATCATAAGGAACCTCTCCTCTGCTATTTCCATTATCAGCCCACCTTATTCCCATCTTCCTTCTCCCCCTCCGTCTGCTGTCTCCTCCGTCTTCCTCTCCTCATATGTCTTTTAGAATTCATCACTACGCATGTTTTCCTTCTGGCACTTGTAGAAAAAAAGGTTCCAAAAGGGTTGTTTGGCTGTCTCCATGTAGAACCCTTTTTAGGGTTCGAGGTAGATCCCTTTGTGGAAAGGGTTCTACATGGAACTCAAAAGGGTTGTTTGGCTGTCTCCATGTAGAATCCTTTTTAGGGTTCGAGGTAGATCCCTTTGTGGAAAGGGTTCTACATGGAACTCAAAAGGGTTGTTTGGCTGTCTCCATGTAGAACCCTTTTTAGGGTTCGAGGTAGATCCCTTTGTGGAAAGGGTTCTACATGGAACTCAAAAGGGTTGTTTGGCTGTCTCCATGTAGAACCCTTTTTAGGGTTTGAGGTACATCCCTTTGTGGAAAGGGTTCTACATGGAACTCAAAAGGGTTGTTTGGCTGTCTCCATGTAGAACCCTTTTTAGGGTTCGAGGTAGATCCCTTTGTGGAAAGGGTTCTACATGGAACTCAAAAGGGTTGTTTGGCTGTCTCCATGTAGAACCCTTTTTGGGTTCGAGGTAGATCCCCTTGTGGAAAGGGTTCTACATGGAACTCAAAAGGGTTGTTTGGCTGTCTCCATGTAGAACCCTTTTTAGGGTTCGAGGTAGATCCCTTTGTGGAAAGGGTTCTACATGGAACTCAAAAGGGTTGTTTGGCTGTCTCCATGTGAGAACCCTTTTTAGGGTTCGAGGAAGATCCCTTTGTGGAAAGGGTTCTACATGGAACTCAAAAGGGTTCTACCTGGAGCCCAAAATAGTTATTCAAAGGGTTATCCTAAGGGGACAGCCGAAGAACCCTTTTAGGTTCTAGATAGCAAAACAAATTCTAAGCGTGTACCCATGTAGAGGAATCATGTACAAGGGCCACTGTGAAAGTGATACCCTACTTTTCTCAATGACATAACATAACATAAAGAGTTTTACTTTACATTCTTACTCTTATGGATTAGGGTTTTTAGTTAGTCCAATAAGGTCTTTAACAACATGTCTGTAATTTCCAGCAGTGAGAAATGCGAGGTTAAAGATTAATTCAATTACATCACTTCATTTCACATCATGGGCCCAGACAATCATGCGTCTATAAGATTCCTTGTTAACAATATCCATCTAAGACATGATTTCAAAGATCCTAAATAATGGAAAATAACATTAATCTAGTGATAGTAATAGCTAAGAGTCTTGCGAAATTATTAACTCTTGCCAGCTTGTGTGGGTGTTTTCTGAGTGCATAGGTTACAGCTGATGATATTCTGTTCTCAGAATCTTGTGTGTGTGTGTGTGTGTGTGTGTGTGTGTGTGTGCGTGTGTACTGCACGTATGTTTCTTTGTCTTTTCAACAACATTCGTGACACAAATCATTAACTGTGGACAGTTTGTGTTTTCACCCATACACATAGTGCTTCTCTTTGTTCAATAACATCCATCTTTCTGATGAGTGCTATGGCTATTAATAACCTTCTCCACTAGGAGACCAGGCATGAGACAGAGCTCAGCTGCTCAGGCAGACAAGGGACCAGCCCTGAACTGAGTTTCTAATCAATACCACCCACTTTCTAACAGAGGGCCAAGCTAGGACACTATGTTCGTCTCTGCTGATGAAAGGCATAGAAAGGCTCCATTCCAAATGGCACCCTAAATCCTATGGGCCCTGGTCAAAAGTATTGCTCTAAATAGGGAACAGGGTGCCATTTGGGAACCAGACAGAATGGAAGCATCAATCTGAAACTTGTCCTTATCTGTTCCTTTAGTCTGGCATAATTGGTCTGTCACAACCTTATTGGCCTTCCTCTGATGTCATAGACATGGAGAATTAACAGGTCAGAGTGTATTCTCTCTATAAAGTGCGTGTCTTGAATATAACATTTAAATACAGTCATCTTCTTAAAAATGTATTTGTTCTGAAACCTTCACTAACAGGAATCAAATAGTCTAATAAGCAAACAACGACATAACTGAAAGTGAATTTTGTACATGTTTTTGTGATTTCACCTACAGAAACATAGCATTTGTTATAAATGGCCGTCTTCGATATGAGCTGGTTTTTCATTGGTGTAAAAAATACAAGACTGAGTCCACGTTTCACTTCAGGATTGAGACTATGCTGCCATCTAGAGGAATGTAGATATGGTAGCACCTTATTTTATTATTCCATGGTGATACTAGTGGCCCTCAGAGGTTCTGTAGAAACTAGTGGCTTTTTCAGTAGTAAGCGAGCATGTGTGTTTAAAACCTAAATAAGTCCCTTTGTGATTTTGACCTGATGAAGATCGTTGTCTTTTTTGTGCATTAAATCACCATGGGAGCATGCCAGAGTTACGGACATTCCTTTTTTCTTTGATACACGGAATATTCAAAAGTATGTGGATACCCCTTCAAATGAATGGATTCGGCTACTTCTGCCACACCCGTTGCTGACAGGAGTACAAAATTGAGCACAAAGCCATGCAATCTCTATAGACAAACATTGGCAGTAGAATGGCATTACTGAGGAGCCAATGCCAAGCATCAGCTGGAGTGGTGTAAAGCTCGTCGCCATTGGACTCTGGAGTAGTGCAAACACATTCTCTGGAGTGATGAATCACGCTTCACCATCTGGCAGTCCGATGGACTAATTTGGCTTTGTCGGATGCCAGAAGAATGCTATCTGCCTCAATGCATAGTGCCAACTGTAAAGTTTGGTGGAAGAGTATTCACGGTCTGGGGCTGCTTTTCCTTATTCGGGATAGGTCCCTTAGTTTCAGTGAAGAGAAATCTTAACACTACAGCATACAAAGACATTCTAGACGATTCTGTGCTTCCAACTTTGTGGCAACAGTTTGGGGAAGGCCTTTTCTGTTTCAGAATGACAATGCCCCGGTGCTCAAAGCAAGGTCCATACAGAAATGATTTGTCAAGATCGGTGTGGAAGAACTTGACTGGCCTGCACAGAGCCCTGACCTCAACCCCATCGAACATACAGAAATGATTTGTTGAGATCGGTGTGGAAGAACTTGACTGGCCTGCACAGAGCCCTGACCTCAACCCCATCGAACACCTTTGGGATGAATTGGAACGCCGACATTGAGCCAGGCCTAATCGCCCAACATCAGTGCCCGACCTCTCTAATGCTCTTGTCTCTGAATGGAAGCAAGTCTCCACAGCAATGTTCCAAAATCTAGTGGAAAGCTTTCCCAGAAGAGTGGAGGATGTTATAGCATCAAAGGGGGGACCAAATCCATATTAATGCCCATGATTTTGGAATGAGATGTTCAATGAGCAGGTGTTCACATACTTTTGGCCATTTTTTGTATATATGTCAATTGACTGTCCTTGGACTGATTCAATTATTAAACATCTCACTTCCATTTTGCGTGTTTATTTTCCTTGAAAATGGGGTTTATATAGACCAAGGGTCTCCAATAGGTCGATCGCCAGCTACCATTTGCTCACAGCCCACCTATGAGTAGCTCTCCAAACAATTCTGAAAGTACATGTAATTTTCATGTGTTCCACCACAAACTGCCATAAACAAATCTCACAGGCATCAGATTCCGCTCACAGCTACTATCTAATCTACACAACGTTCACATTATCCCACCCCTGGTTAGCCACAATTGGTTTAAAAAGCCAAACATAACCCAAAATCTAACAACTCATTTCCAGCAGTATTGCCCATGTCTGTATGTGGCACATGCGTTTGTCTATCACTCTGTGTGTAGCCAGTTGATGTTATAAACGACTTGTGGGTTGACAGAAATACTTTCCCTTAAACCTTCTTAATTAAATGTTAACCGCAGAGTAGGCTTACCTGACAGAAGTATATAATGAGCAGTGCTTGACTTGGGATGGAAGAAGAGCAGGAGCTGTCTTTTTCCAAGTCGGTCCATTAGACTACATTATGTTAACCAAAATTCACAAATGACATTATGCGATAGAGACCTCTGATTATTAACTGTTTATGATTTACACACATTTTCCATGACACATTTTCTATTTCTTCATGACTATTATTATAGCTTACATGACAAGTAACCATTATTGACACTGGACAACTGCTACCACCTCCTGCCGTTGTGCCCTTGATCAAGGCACTAAGCCCCCCACATAGAACTAAAGTGTTAGTCACATGTTGTCAACATACAATTATTCCCTCCTTCAATAAATCAGGGATCAAATGGATAAGGTGGGCTACATCAAAGCAAGGTATCTAACTAGACATGTTTATATAGAAGGCTCAACTATTCATGTTTCGGGGGAGATCTATGCACAGCAAGTTATTTGTCAATTACACTATTCTTAGAATATTTTTAACGCTGTCGCAATTACATGGCTACTGTTTCTTAAGGATCCGCCCCTTTAAAAAAAAATGTCACCTAAAATGACATACCCAAATCTAACTGTGTCACGACTTCTGCCGAAGTCGTTGCCTCTCCTTGTTCGGGCGGTGCTCGGCGTTCGACGTCACTGGTCTTCTAGCCATCATTGATCCATTTTTCATTTTCCATTGGTTTTGTCTTGTCTTCCCACACACCTGTTTTCAATCCCATTCATTACCTGTTGTGCATTTAACCCCCTGTTTCCCCTCATGTCTTTGTCAGAGATTGTTTATCGTCAGTGTAGTGGTTTTTTTGTATAGGTGCGCGACGGGTCTTTGTACCCATATTTATTTATATTAATTTTTCTATTTAGTGTTATGGAGCATGTTACTTGGACATTATTAAAAGACTCCATTTTACACTCCGTTTGACTCTCCAGCGCCTGACTTCCCTGCCACCTATACACATATGTCTGACAAACTGCCTGTAGCGCAGGACCTGTAACAAGGATATGCATATTATTGATACCATTTGAATGGAAACACTTTGAAGTTTGTGGTATTGTGAAATTAATGTAGGAGAATATAACACATTAGATATGGTAAAAGATAATACAAAGAAAAAAACAACAGTTTTTTGTATCATCTTTGAAATGCAAGAGAAAGGCCATAATGCTCTTCAGAGACTGACCACACAGACTCTGACTAGCCTCAGGTATGGAGCTACTTTGGGGTCTGGTGGTGATGCAAGGGCTGGGGTCTGTTTGCACCTGATCTGCCTGGTTGTGCTTCTTTAAAAATAAGTCTGATATCTCTCCCTTTCTTTTCATGTTTAATTGGCCCTATGAAAGAATAAGACAGTCTATGGTTACATCTAAGCATCCAATTACCCACATTTTAGTCCAATCTCAACCTTAATTACACATCCCCATTATCATAACTGTACCTTAAAATCAACTACCAGCCTAAGTTACTTGTTAGATCATGGCTAGCCCTACTCTGCAGTAAGTAACTTAGCTAGCTATAAATTCTTAAAGT
Organism: Oncorhynchus masou masou; assembly: GCF_036934945.1. Taxonomy (NCBI): domain Eukaryota; kingdom Metazoa; phylum Chordata; class Actinopteri; order Salmoniformes; family Salmonidae; genus Oncorhynchus; species Oncorhynchus masou. The sequence goes on along the minus strand of NC_088233.1, from coordinate 13,917,845 downwards.
TCTGAAAATTGTGGTAGTCTTTTGAGCAACGTTAACAGATTGATAATAACAATTGTTCGTTTTGAGTTCAAGTACGAACATTTAACTGAGTTAATGGATTTCAAATTGCTGAATGTTAACTTGCCGAACACTGACAGCTGTAGCCTACTAGTTACCCCACATAAGCTAAACATTCGTATACTGCTACTTGCGACACTGCACTGTATATGTGTGTATTACTAGCACATATGTAAACATAATGTTAGGCTAAATTGGGAACCGATCTCTCTTATCTGATTAACTCTGTTAATGGAGCCAAAGGTCTAACGTTAACTTACACAGCGACTCAACTTTAAAGTTTTTCAGGAAACCTAAACCCAATGCTAAACCTTAAAACTTAAAATGTGATGCTTTCGCCAATCGTGAAAAGAGCTCGTGGGGCTGTGGAAATATGATCTCTTCTTCTTCTGTATGTTCTTTTATTTCTTCTGTATCTCACAACCAACGTTAAACAGCAGCCCCGCCACTTGGTTTGGTATAAAGCTGAGGGATGGGACTTGGAAAAGGGTCTTTATTGCACTGGCAGGTTATGTGTTTGGTTAGGTATTAACACTCTGTTTTATTGTGACCTTTAGAATGCCTGGAATTTGATTGCTTTCATAACTTGTTTAGAATTAATTTAGCAGATGCTCTTACCCAGAGCAACTTACTTCTGTGTAGTGAGTGAGTAAAGTAGTGAGTTTATACATTTTTGTACCTTTCCCCTGTGGGAACCAAACACACAACCATGGCGTTCAGTGTGGGAAATGTACTTTTTCGTCCACCAGCCACCGTGGCAGGTAAATATTGGCTGTATACCACACCCCCTCGTGTTGTGTTCTTTAATTATAGTAGTTCAGAACTCTATGCTGACATTTTTTATAAGGAGCAGGCCTACATGATGTGCTTCTAAGTGGAAATGTAGGAGCACACATAAATCTAGAATAACAATTAAAGTATTTGAGTGTCTTAATGATAATAAATGACTAAAAGTTAATGAATAAATGATTTTAGGAGTGATCCATGCTCAATCAAGCTCAATCATTAGGTGAGACAAAAATGTTCAGCTGCCCCTTTAAGGGACTGGCCGTTACTGTGGTAACTTGGGCACTTTCTTGTCAGTGATGAAAAAAAACATCTCAGACTGCGATGTCATCCTAGCAGCAGACAGTTGAAAAACATTGAAAAACAACCGTGTGAACAAAACTATACAACTGGCCAAGAAACACGAGGACAAAATCACACTAATAGGGGAGAGCCTGGACCAAAGTAACACATGCCGAAAGTAACACGCCCAACATTTACCTGGAGCTAACTCTGCAAATACCACTGCTAGGTGATTTAAAAAGTCATAGTCAATCGATCAATAATATAATAATACTCTTAGCAAAAAGGTTTATCTTTAAATTACAATATGTAGAATCTATGAGAATAGAACGTTTCAGAACTTTTGTGAAACATCACAGTACAGTTTAAAAATAGAAATCAAAAATGGAAGATGGGAGGGGTTGAGTGGAGTGATTGTAAAATATACTGTGTCCATAAAATGGATATAGTATAAGTGTAAGTAGAAGTCTACGGGTCATTGTCCATTCGTTTACTCCAATTAGGGGAAGGGTGGTAGGGTTAGGGGAAATAATGAAGGAAAATATATTTAATACATATATATATATATATATATATATATATATATATATATATATATATATATATATATATATATATATATATATATATATATATATATATATATATAATATTAACTCAGTAAAAGAAAAAGTCATCTCACTGTCAACTGCATTAATTTTCAGCAAACTTAACATCTGTAAATATTTGTATGAACATAACAAGATTTAAGAACTGAGACATAAACTGAACAAGGTCCACAGACATGTGCCTAACAGAAATGGAATAATGTGTCCCTAAACAAAGTGGGGGGTCAAAATCAAAAGTAACAGTCAGTATCTGGTGTGGCCACCGGCTGCATTAAGTACTGCAGTGTATCTCCTCTTCATGGACTGGACCAGATTTGCCAATTCTTGCTGTGAGATGTTACCCCACTCTTCCACCAAGGCACCTGCAAGTTCCCGGACATTTCTTGGTGGAATGGCCCTAGCCCTCACCCTCCGATCCAACAGGTCCCAGATGTGCTCAATGGGATTGAGATCTGGGCTCTTCGCTGGACATTGACATTCCTGTCTTGCAGGAAATCACACACAGAACGAGCAGTATGGCTGGTGGCATTGTCATGCTGGAGGGTCATGTCAGGATGAGCCTGCCAGAGTGGTACCACATGAGGGAGGAGGATGTCTTCCCTGTAACACACAGAGTTGAGATTGCCTGCAATGACATGCTGTGACACACCGTCCCAGACCATGACGGACCCTGCACCTCAAAATCGATCCCGCTCCAGAGTACAGGCCTTGGTGTAACGCTCATTCCCTCGACGATCTACGCGAATCCGACCATCACCCCTGGTGAGACAAAACTGCGACTCGTCAATGAAAAACTTTTTGACAGTCCTGTCTGGTCCAGCGATGGTGGGTTTGTGACCAACAGGCGACGTTGTTGCCGGTGATGTCTGGTGAGGACCTGCCTTACAACAGGCCTACAAACCCCCAGGATTGTGCGTTCCTGGTGTAACTCGGGCAGTTGTTGTTGCCCTCCTGTACCTGTCTCGTAGGTTTGATGTTCTGATGTACCGGCCCTGTGCAGGTGTTGTTACAGATGGTCTGCCACTGCGAGGACGATCAGCTGTCTGTCCTGTCTCCCTGTCGCGCTGTCTTAGGCGTCTCACAGTATGGACATTGGAATTTATTGCCCTGGCCACATCTGCAGTCCTCATGCCTCCTTGCAGCATGCCTAAGGCACGTTCACGCAGAGGAGCAGGGACCCTGGGCATATTTATTTTAGTGTTTTTAAGAGTCAGTAGAAAGGCTTCTTTAGTGTCCTAAGTTTTCATAACTGTGACCTTAATTACCTACCGTCTGTAAGCTGTTAGTGTCTTAACGACTGTTCCACAGGTGCATGTTCATTAATTGTTTATGGTTCATTGAACAAACATGGGAAACAGTATTTAAACCCTTTACAATGAAGATCTGGGAAGTTATTTGGATTTTACGAATTATCTTTGAAAGACAGGGTCCTGAAAAAGGAACGTTTCTTTCTTTTGTTGAGTTTAGTACCAGACAAAAGCTTGGACATACCTACTCATTCAAGGGTTTTTCTTTATTTGGACTATTTCACACATTGCGGAATAATATTCCCCGCTACATATTGGTCGCCAAACCCACTGGCTCCAGGTCATCTATAAGTCTTTGCTAGGTAATGCCCCACATTACCTCAGCTCACTGGTCACCATAGCAACACCCACCCGTAGCACGGCTCCAGCAGGTATATTTCACTGATCATCCCCAAAGCATTTGGCCGCCTTTCCTTCCAGTTCTCTGCTGCCAATGACTGGAACGAATTGCAAAAATCACTGAAATTGGAGACTTTTATCTCCCTCACTAAATTTAAGCGTCATCCGTCAGAGCAGCTTACTGATCGCTGCAGCTGTACACAGCCCATCTGTAAATAGCCCATCCAACCAACTTCCTACCTCATCCCCATATTTGTTTTTGTTTTTCTGCTCTTTTGTACACCAGTATTTCTACTTGCACATCCTCACCTGCACATACATCACTCCAGTGTAAATTGCTAAATTGTAATTACTTCACCACTATTTGCCTATTTATTGCCTTACCTCCTTACTTAATTTGAACACATTGTTTACAGATTCTATTGTGTTATTGGCTGTATGTTTGTTTATCCCATGTGTCGCTCCGTGTTGTTTTTGTCGTACTGCTTTGCTTTATCTTGGCCAGGTCACAGTTGTAAATGAGAACTTGTTCTCAACTGGCCTACCTGATTAAATAAAGGTAAAAAGAGTAAATAGTGAAGACATCAAAACTATGAAATAACACATACTGGAATCATGTAGTAAGCAAAAAAGTGTTAAACAAATCAAAGTACATTTTATATTTTATATTCTTCAAAGTAGCCACCCTTTGCCTTGATGACAGCTTTGCACACTTTTGGTATTCTCTCATCCAGCTTCATGAGGTAGTCACCTGGAAAGCATTTCAATTAACAGTAGTACATTGTCTCAAGCAAGTGCCCTAAATGCAGCTGGTGGCCACACCAGATACAGGTGTGCATTGTCTCATTAATGTGAAGACTGTTATATTGTCAAATCAATTCTCTAGGTATAATTATTACGTGATTAAACTAATTATGTAAACATTAGTTAACTAGGTGTCACGATCGTCGTAATGAGTGGACCAAGGTGCAGCGTGGTAGGCGTACATTTTCCTTTATTGAATGAACACCGAACAAAAACAACAAAATACCAAACAAAACGTGAAGCTAATAATAGTGCTAACATGCAACTATCCAGAGACAAGATCCCACAAACTAAAAGTGGGAAAAAGGCTGCCTAAGTATGATCCCAAATCAGACACAACGATAGACAGCTGCCTCTGATTGGGAACCATACCCGGCCAACAAAGAAATAGAAAAACTAGAAAGCACATAGAAATAATAAACTAGAACACCCCCCAGTCACGCCCTGATCTACTCCACCATAGAAAATAAAGACTTTCTATGGTCAGGACGTGACACTAGGAAGTCAGGGCACCACAGGAAAATGTTGTTTAAAGAGTTAATATTTCCAGATTTGAACTATCTTCAGATATTTTCATATCTTATCGATTACAGTCACATATTAATGTCTTACCTCATCAGTCATGTTCTGAACATTGCAAACACTTGAATATTTGCACGAACCCTAGCATAAATGATGATTCAGCGATATACCAATTGGCTTAATTATTAATTTACTAACTAACTAAATAATCACACAGAAGTACATAAACACACACAGGATAGGTTACAAATTGGTTACTAATATGATACAATGAAAATTCCCTAGGTGACTAAAGCGATATGACAACTTGGTAGACAAATGAAAGGTGTGGGGACAGATCATAGTGGGAAAGACAGAGTGGAAGAGACAGATAGTGGGCTTTTTGTACATACATGTGGAAAATACGCCCAACGTAAATATGGTTATTTAGCACCCTAACAACCGCTCATTCGGATTTAGAAATGCAACACATATTTATGCTTGTATGTCTTTGTTGTTACTCTGAAATTGCCAGTCTGTCTGGGGACAGTAGTTTATCAGAAGTCTCTGGTACTGTCTGTTAAATCGGGTATGTCAGACGTACCAATGGTCGTTTGACAGGGAAATGTTCTCCAGAATGGTTCTTTCAGAGTGCCATTCGGTCGTTCGATCGGTCGCTTTACTAGACTAGTACTAGACCAGTACTTAAACAGCTGAATGTTCCTGTGTTGTCTTCAGTTTCATAGATGACTTAACCATTCGTGACGTCCGGTTCGTATATTGGTCTGTAGAGTGATAGATTTCCTAACCATAGGGCACTGCACATAACTGGTCTGTATTTAAATATCCCACGGACCACTTCAACTGGTTGGAATACCGAAATATTGTTTCATTATTCAACCTCTTTAATTTAAAGTTTTGGTGGGAGGAATGCCTTTGTTCTACAGAGTAAATCCTCTCTCAATACTGCATGTCCAATGAAGAGAGTTTCTGTAAGGAATTTACGACCTGTCATGAAGTCATAAAACTGTGGAGAGAGAGAGATGCAGAATTCTGCAATAAATATCTTCTGTGTACATCATAGAACACCAAATAATGCATACAGAGCAGAATTAGGCCGATACCTGCTAATGATCAAAATCCAGAAAAGAGCCGTTCAATTCTACAACCACCTAAAAGGAAACGATTCCCAAACCTTCCATAACAAAGCCATCACCTACAGAAAGATTAACCTGGAGAAGAGTCCCCTAAGCAAGCTGGTCCTGGGGCTCTGTTCACAAACACAAACACACGTCACAGAGCCCCAGGACAGCAACACAATTAGACCCAACCAAATCACAAGAAAACACAAAGATAATTACTTGACACATTGTAAAGAATTAACAAAAAACTGAGCAAACATAAATTGCTATTTGGCCCTAAACAGAGAGTACACAGTGGCAGAATACCTGACCACTGTGACTGGCCCAAACTTAAGGAAAATTTTGACTATGTACAGACTCAGTGAGCATGGACTTGCTATTGAGAAAGGCCACCGTAGGCAGACGTGGCTCTCAAGAGAAGACAGGCTGTTGTGCTCACTGCCCACAAAATGAGGTGTAAACTGAGCTGCACTTCCTAACCTCCTGCCCAATGTATGACCATATTAGAGAGACATATTTCCCTCAGATTACACAGATCCACAAAGAATTCGAAAACAAATCCAATTTTGAAAAACTCCCATATCTATGCTTATTTATTTTATCTTGTGTCCTTTACCATTTGTACATTGTAAAAACACTGTGTATATATATATAATATGACATTTGTAATGTCTTTATTGTTTTGAAACTTCTGTATGTGTGATGTCTACTGTTAATTTCACTTTATATATTATCTACCTTACTTGCTTTGGCAATGTTAACACATGTTTCCCATGCCAATAAAGCCCTTGAATTGAATTGAATTGAGAGCGAGAGAGACAGACAGAGAGAGGGAGAGCGAGAGAGACAGAGAGAGAGAGAGAGAGAGAGAGAGAGAGAGACAGAGAGAGAGAGAGCGAGAGACACACAGAGAGAGAGAGAGAGAGAGAGAGAGAGAGAGAGAGAGAGAGAGAGAGAGAGAGAGAGAGAGAGAGAGAGAGAGAGAGAGAGAGAGAGAGAGAGAGAGAGAGAGAGAGAGAGAGAGAGAGAGAGAGAGAGAGAGAGAGAGAGAGAGAGAGAGAGAGAGGGTGGGCTGCCTATGATCCTCCCCCCAAGGGCACGTCATAATTTGTGGAATTTCTTTCCTTATTGCTTTTGAGCCAATCAGTTTTGTGTTTACAAGGTAGGGGTGGTATACAGAAGATTGCCCAATTACGTAAAAGACCAAGTGCATATTATGGCAAGAAAAGCTCAAATACCTAAAGATAAATGACAGTCCATCATTACTTTAAGACATGAAAGTCAGTCAAACTGTAAAATTTCAAGAACTTTGAATGTTTTGTCAAACGCAGCCGCAAAAACCATCAAGCACTATTATGAAACTGGCTCACATGAGGACCATCACAGGAGGGAAGACCCAGAGTTACAGCACCTCTGCTGCAGAGAATACGTTTATTAGAGTTAACACCAACAAGAAGAAGAGACTTGCTTGGGCCAAGAAACACGAACAATGGACATTAGACTGGTGGAAATCTGTCCTTTGATCTGATGAGTCCAAAATGGAGATTTTAGGTGCAGTAGGTGAACGCAGAGTAGGTGAACCAGTCAAAAGAACTTTTATGGTATATATTTACATAATACAATATTTGGGATTGATGGAATATTAAAGCAAATATACCCTCTAAAAAAATCAAATAAAAAATAGAAACGACTATTTTCTCAGAAAACTCCGAAGCTTGAATGACGTAGTGAAGTCAGCACGTTCCTAATTTGGAGAACGACCTCCCTGCAAAAAAACAATAAACGTTCCACTGCCAATGTTTGTCTATGGAGATTTCATGGCGGTGTGCTCAATTTTATACATCTGTCAGCAATGCGTGTGGCTGAAATAGCAGAATCCACTAATTTGAAGGGGTGTCCACATACTTTTGTATATAAAGTGTATATATCGTTGTATTTTTGTTCACTTTCTCTTACTAAGCTAGTGAATGCAGCTAGCTTTAATTTATTTAACCTTTATTTAACTAGGCAAGTCAGTTAAGAACAAATTATTATTTATTAATCAAATCAAATCAAATTTTATTTGTCACATACACATGGTAAGCAGATGTTAATGCGAGTGTAGCGAAATGCTTGTGCTTCTAGTTCCGACAATGCAGTAATAACCAACAAGTAATCTAACTAACAATTCCTAAACTACTGTCTTATACACAGTGTAAGGGGATAAAGAATATGTACATAAGGGTATATGAATGAGTGATGGTACAGAACAGCATAGGCAAGATACAGTAGATGGTATCGAGTACAGTATATACATATGAGATGAGTATGTAAACAAAGTGGCATAGTTAAAGTGGCTAGTGATACATGTATTACATAAGGATGCAGTCGATGATATAGAGTACAGTATATACGTATGCATATTTTTTTATTTATTTTTATTTTACCTTTATTTAACCAGGCAAGTCAGTTAAGAACACATTCTTATTTTCAATGACGGCCTGGGAACAGTGGGTTAACTGCCTGTTCAGGGGCAGAACGACAGATTTGTACCTTGTCACCTCGGGGGTTTGAACTTGCAACCTTCCGGTTACTAGTCCAACACTCTAACCACTAGGCTACCCTAGGCTACCCTGCCGCCCCATATGTGATGAATAATGTAGGGTAAGTAACATTATATAAGGTAGCATTGTTTAAAGTGGCTAGTGATATATTTACATCATTTCCCATCAATTCCCATTATTACAGTGGCTGGAGTTGAGTCAGTGTCAGTGTGTTGGCAGCAGCCACTCAATGTTAGTGGTGGCTGTTTAACAGTCTGATGGCCTTGAGATAGAAGCTGTTTTTCAGTCTCTCGGTCCCAGCTTTGATGCACCTGTACTGACCTCGCCTTCTGGATGATAGCGGGGTGAACAGGCAGTGGCTTGGGTGGTTGATGTCCTTGATGATCTTTATGGCCTTCCTGTAACATCGGGTGGTGTAGGTGTCCTGGAGGGCAGGTAGTTTGCCCCCGGTGATGCGTTGTGCAGACCTCACTACCCTCTGGAGAGCCTTACGGTTGAGGGCGGAGCAGTTGCCGTACCAGGCGGTGATACAGCCCGCCAGGATGCTCTCGATTGTGCATCTGTAGAAGTTTGTGAGTGCTTTTGGTGACAAGCCGAATATTTTCAGCCTCCTGAGGTTGAAGAGGCGCTGCTGCGTCTTCTTCACGATGCTGTCTTTGTGAGTGGACCAATTCAGTTTGTCTGTGATGTGTATGCCGAGGAACTTAAAACTTGCTACTCTCTCCACTACTGTTCCATCGATGTGGATAGGGGGGTGTTCCCTCTGCTGTTTCCTGAAGTCCACAATCATCTCCTTAGTTTTGTTGACGTTGAGAGGGAGGTTATTTTCCTGACACCACACTCCGAGGGCCCTCACCTCCTCCTTGTAGGCCGTCTCGTCGTTGTTGGTAATCAAGCCTACCACTGTTGTGTCGTCCGCAAACTTGATGATTGAGTTGGAGGCGTGCGTGGCCACGCAGTCGTGGGTGAACAGGGAGTACAGGAGAGGGCTCAGAACGCACCCTTGTGGGGCCCCAGTGTTGAGGATCAGCGGGGAGGAGATGTTGTTACCTACCCTCACCACCTGGGGCCGCCCGTCAGGAAGTCCAGTACCCAGTTGCACAGGGCGGGGTCGAGACCCAGGGTCTCGAGCTTGATGACGAGCTTGGAGGGTACTATGGTGTTGAATGCCGAGCTGTAGTCGATGAATAGCATTCTCACATAGGTATTCCTCTTGTCCAGATGGGTTAGGGCAGTGTGCAGTGTGGTTGAGATTGCATCGTCTGTGGACCTATTTGAGCGGTAAGCAAATTGGAGTAGGTCTAGGGTGTCAGGTAGGGTGGAGGTGATGTGGTCCTTGACTAGTCTCTCAAAGCACTTCATGATGACGGAAGTGAGTGCTACGGGGCGGTAGTCGTTTAGTTCAGTTACCTTAGCTTTCTTGGGAACAGGAACAATGGTGGCCCTCTTGAAGCATGTGGGAACAGCAGACTGGTATAGGGATTGATTGAATATGTCCGTAAACACACCAGCCAGCTGGTCTGCGCATGCTCTGAGGGCGCGGCTGGGGATGTCGTCTGGGCCTGCAGCCTTGCGAGGGTTAACACGTTTAAATGTTTTACTCACCTCGGCTGCAGTGAAGGAGAGACCGCATTTTTCCGTTGCAGGCAGTGTCAGTGGCACTGTATTGTCCTCAAAGCGTGCAAAAAAGTTATTTAGTCTGCCTGGGAGCAAGACATCCTGGTCCGTGACTGGGCTGGATTTCTTCCTGTAGTCCGTGATTGACTGTAGACCCTGCCACATGCCTCTTGTGTCTGAGCCGTTGAATTGGGATTCTACTTTGTCTCTGTACTGACGCTTAGCTTGTTTGATAGCCTTACGGAGGGAATATCTGCATTGTTTGTATTCAGTCATGTTACCAGACACCTTGCCCTGATTGAAAGCAGTGGTTCGCGCTTTCAGTTTTACGCGAATGCTGCCATCAATCCAAGGTTTCTGGTTAGGGAATGTTTTAATCGTTGCTATGGGAACGACATCTTCATTCTAATGAACACGCACACCGAATCAGCGTATTCGTCAATGTTGTTATCTGACGCAATACGAAACATGTCCCAGTCCACGTGATGGAAGCAGTCTTGGAGTGTGGAGTCAGCTTGGTCGGACCAGCGTTGGACAGACCTCAGCGTGGGAGCTTCTTTTTTTAGCTTTTGTCTGTAGGCAGGTATCAGCAAAATGGAGTCGTGGTCAGCTTTTCCGAAAGGGGGGCGGGGCAGGGCCTTATATGCATCGCGGAAGTTAGAGTAACAGTGATCCAAGGTTTTTCCGCCCCTGGTTGCGCAATCGATATGCTGATAAAATTTAGGGAGTCTTGTTTTCAGATTAGCCAACAACAATGAATGCAGCCTCCAGATAAATGGTTTCCAGTTTGCAAAGAGTTAAATAAAGTTTGTTCAGCGCCATCGATGTGTCTGCTTGGGGGGGGATATATACGGCTGTGATTATAATCGAAGAGAATTCTCTTGGTAGATAATGCGGTCTACATTTGATTGTGAGGAATTCTAAATCAGGTGAACAGAAGGATTTGAGTTCCTGTATGTTTCTTTCATCGCACCATGCCTCGTTAGCCATAAGGCATACACCCCCACCCCTCTTCTTACCAGAAAGGTGTTTGTTTCTGTCGGCGCGATGCGTGGAGAAACCCGTTGGCTGCACCGCTTCGGATAGCCTCTCTCCAGTGAGCCATGTTTCCTTGAAGCACAGAACGTTACGTTAGACTACTTAATCACCAGGTTCAAACAGAGAGCGATACTATGTTAGCAAGCTGGCTATTGTTTGCCAACACTGGAACTCTTCCAAAACCAAAGTAAGCCTTTTGTTTTATTAATTTATTGTCACTGGGGCCCAACGGTGTATCTGCTAAACTGCTTGCTGACTGTACACTAACTCTACTGCATTATTGTAGAGGGTTTACTATGACGTTAACTCTATTAGCTATGTTGACTATGACGTTATCTAATAAGGTGACGACAATGTAGGCTGTGTATAATGGTTAGCGCTTACATGTATGATATGAAGGTTTGGTTTGGAAATGTTTTTTCGCCTGGTCACAGACAGCTGATGTGTTGCACACTGAAGTCAACAAACAAAGGGTAAAGGTGAGAGGAAGAGAGCGCGTAGATGCGAGAAAGAATCATACAATGAACAAAGTGATCATGCTGTTTGTATGTGGCTGCTATGAAAGTGAACTGTGTTTGCGTGTGATCAGGGTTGTATTCATTCTGACGATTCTGTTGAAAAACGTTTCTTAAACGTAAGCAAACGGAACGAAACAGGGATCAACATATCTGAATTTGTCATATAGAAACTCTCGTTTGCAACTGTTAAAATAATGATTACACCCTAGATTAGCAAGATGTAGGCAAGAGTGTTCAAGACGTTATTGAATGTATATCTGTATAAATTAACACTCTTTGTGGAGGAATTCTGGTTTCAACTGTACCGGCAGATGGCAGACAGCGTGTATGGCGTTTTATGGGTGAGCAGTTTGTTGATGTCAACGTTATGAACTGAGTTCCCCATGGTGGCGGTGGGGCTATGTTATGGGCAGGCATAAACTATTGACAACTATTGACATAAACTATTATCAATTGAATGCACAGAGATACCATGATGAGATCCTGAGGCTCATTATAGTGCCATTCATCCACTGCCAACACCTCATGTTTCAGCATGATAATGCGCGGCCCCATGACACAATGATCTGTACACAATTCCTGGAATCTGAAAATGTCCCTGTTCTTCCATGACCTGCATACTCACCTATGGAGCCTGCTTGGGATGCTCTGGATCGACATGTACGACAGAGCGTTCCAGTTCCTACCAATATCCAGCATCTTCTCACAGCTGTTGAAGAGGACTGGGACAGCATTACACAATCCACAAGTAACAGCCTGATTATCTCTACGCAAAAGAGCTGCATGAGACAAATTTGATATGATTTATTAGGATCCCAATTAGCCGACACCAATGGCAACAGCTAGTCTTACTGGGGTCCGACATATAACGAAAAATACATTACAGACAAGACTTTACAATTACATGCATTTAAAAACATTAACATGTAGTGTGTGTGTGCATCAGTTACACATACATGTCAGTACATACACACAACAAGTAGGTCACATAGGGGAGACTTGTTGTGCCGTGAGGTGTTGCTTGATTTGTTTTTTGTTTGGTCACATCAGATACTGACTGGTTTTCTGATCCACGGCCCTACATTTTTTTAAAGATGCGTATCTGTATTCCCAGTCATGTGAAATCCATAGATTAGGACCTAATGAATTTATTTAAATTGACTGATTTCCTTATATGTACTATACATATAAAAATGTAAAAATCTTTGAAATTGTTGCATGTTGCGTTTATGTTTTTATCTTTATTATTCTAGTGGTCAATTACCTTATGCCATGGCAATGTGATAAGCATGATGAGTTTTCCATTTGCCAAGAGAATGAAGACTTTTATTCTATCAAGGCACGAGGAGCGCGCATGACAAGGACAGCTGGAGGGAACCTGATTGGTCGGGCTAAGCATGAAGTCATTGAAAAGGATGAGAAAGATCTCCTACCACATTCCCATTAAAGTGAGATGAGAAAATTATGGTTAATGCAGCTATTATGTGATCCAATTTAGTCAGATTAATATTGCAAGGGAAAATATTGTGGTTGCGCAACATTGTGATGTTGACACATGGTTCATTTTCATAAATTACCAACCTATAGCATTAATTATTACAATTCTAGCCTACTTAAACACCATGCGCAAACAGAGAGGGATACTATGTTACCTAACTGGCTATGGTTATCCAACACTGGAACTCTTCCAAGCCAAAGTAAGCTTTTGGTTTTTTAAATTTATTGTCACTGGGGACTGACAGTGTATCTGCTAAACTGTTTGCTGACTGTACACACACTCTCAAATTCTACATGTGACCTGGAAAATAAAAAATGGTTCCCAAATGCTCTGTGTGACCACCCACCAACATGGCTGATGAAATATGCGTTCTTACCATTAATTTAAAAAACGATCCTCATTTGCATGGTGGTGGGTGTTAATTTCCAACCCTGCTAATGTTGCATGTGCCATGCTCCACCAACTGAGCCACACGAGACAACATACACATGCTTGAATGATTATGTTGTAATGTTTTAAACAACTATTCCAGACATCTGAAAGGTACCTATTCACATCTGTGTGGCTCTCCAAAAACATGTGAGAGTTTCATATGATTCACTAGATCTAATCTCAATTTTCCGACACAGCTCAGAACAATGACCACCAATCTATATCTTAACATGGCAGTGAAGGGATTTTACATCCCCTTTTCAAGTAAATGCGTACATGTTTGGTATGTGGAACATACTAGATCTAGGCTACATCCCAATTGCCACCCATTTCTCTACATAGTACACTACTTTTGACCAAAGCCCCATGGGGCCTGGTCAAAAGTAGTGCACTACTGCATATAGTGAATAGGGTTCCATTTGGAACACATATATAGTGTTTCTAAGTCCTTTGTCTAATATCCATGTCTCTCTAAAGCGTGTCTGATACTTGAGCATCCGTGACTAGAGAACCACGAGGGAGGAACGTGTGTTTTTGGGTCAAGGAGGTTTGGAGGAGAGGATGTACTTACTGAGAAAGCCAGCCTATTTAGAGAACTGGTGGTTGTAATATATTTTATGTTTAGTATCTTAAGGCCAAATCCTGAAACTGGCTTGACGTCCAGGATCAATAAGCGCCAACGTCTCGAGCTGTTTGCGCAGATCTTAAGTCAGAATAATACCCAGAAGTAACAATTGGTATGATAGATTTCATTGATTGTTAACATTTCAAAGTTAAAATTATGTGTTTATTCCAAATGTCAATAGACAACAGAACAGAGAGGACAACTTCTGGAAACCAAGGCAAAGCGCTAGGGCTAAATTGACATTGCCTAGGCTCTATTTTAAGTCAATGTATTTTGTGTGAGCTCAAATTATTTTGTTATCCATTTGAATTAACATCAGATTGATATACTTAAACTGGGTTGGGGTCAATTCAAAGTCAATTCTGTAATCTTGGGATATCAGTTGAAATAACAATTTAACAACAATATGTAGTGTCATTTTATTGGATCCATTTTTCATAGGTGTGACACGCATTGTGAAACAGAAAAACCTTATTGACCTGGAATTAGTACTAAATTCAGGTAAAACTAAGTATATGTTGTTCTCTAGAGCGCTAAAAAACAAGTTATGCCAGCAGCATATCACCCTGCATATCACTGCTGGCTTGCTTCTGAAGCTAAGCAGGGTTGGTCCTGGTCAGTTCCTGGATGGGAGACCAGATGCTGCTGGAAGTGGTGTTGGAGGGACACTACGAGGCACTCTTTCCTTTGGTCTAAAAAAATATCCCAATGCCCCAGGGCAGTGATTGAGGACACTGCCCTGTGTAGGGTGCCGTCTTTCGGATGGGACGTTAAACGGGTGTCCTGACTCTCTGAGGTCATTAAAGATCCCATGGTGCTTTTTGTAAGAGTATGGGTGTTAACCCTGGTGTCCTGGCTAAATTCCCAATCTGGCCCTCAAACCATCACTGTCACCTAAAAATCCACAGTTTACAATTGGCTCCTTTATACCCCTCCTCTCCCCTGTAACTATTCCCCAGGTTGTTGCTGCAAATGAGAATGTTTTCTCAGTCAACTTACCTGGTAAAATAACAGATAAATGACAAGTCTGATGATTGAAGCATATGTACTTTGGTTGGTGTCCATATTGATTGTGTCTGGGCATCTGGATAGATAAAAAGCTGTCTTTTAAAAAGCATATTGATGAGTTAGTTGAGAATAAAAATGGGCTTCTTCTATAGAAATTGGTCTCGCCTCTCACTAAATAGTAGGAAGCAGATTATTCAGTACTTAAATGTGATGTTGTGGTGCCTCTAGGGAAATTCAGAAAGCTGATGGAGGACCCTCTAGGGAAATTCAGAAAGCTGATGGAGGACCCTCTAGGGAAATTCAGAAAGCTGATTGAGGACCCTCTACGGAAATTCAGAAAGCTGATGGAGGACCCTCTAGGGAAATTCAGAAAGCTGATTGAGGACCCTCTAGGGAAATTCAGGAAGCTGATTGAGGACCCTCTAGGGAAATTCAGAAAGCTGATGGAGGACCCTCTAGGGAAATTCAGAAAGCTGATGGAGGACCCTCTAGGGAAATTCAGAAAGCTGATGTAGGACCCTCTAGGGAAATTCAGAAAGCTGATTGAGGACCCTCTAGGGAAATTCAGAAAGCTGATGGAGGACCCTCTAGGGAAATTCAGAAAGCTGATTGAGGACCCTCTAGGGAAATTCAGGAAGCTGATTGAGGACCCTCTAGGGAAATTCAGAAAGCTGATGGAGGACCCTCTAGGGAAATTCAGAAAGCTGATGGAGGACCCTCTAGGGAAATTCAGAAAGCTGATGGAGGACCCTCTAGGGAAATTCAGAAAGCTGATTGAGGACCCTCTAGGGAAATTCAGAAAGCTGATGGAGGACCCTCTAGGGAAATTCAGAAAGCTGATTGAGGACCCTCTAGGGAAATTCAGGAAGGTGATTGAGGACCCTCTAGGGAAATTCAGAAAGCTGATTGAGGACCCTCTAGGGAAATTCAGGAAGCTGATTGAGGACCCTCTAGGGAAATTCAGAAACCTGATGAAGGGTCCTCTAGGGAAATTCAGAAAGCTGATTGAGGACCCTCTAGGGAAATTTAGAAAGCTGATGGAGGGTCCTCTAGGGAAATTCAGAAAGCTGATGGAGGACCCTCCAGGGAAATTCAGGAAGCTGATTGAGGACCCTCTAGGAAAATTCAGAAAGCTAATGGAGGATCCTCTAGGGAAATTCAGAAAGCTGATGGAGGGTCCTCTAGGGAAATTCAGGAAGCTGATTGAGGACCCTCTAAGGAAATTCAGAAAGCTGAAGGAGGGTCCTCTAGGGAAATTCAGAAAGCTAATGTAGGACCCTCTAGGGAAATTCAGAAAGCTAATGGAGGATCCTCTAGGGAAATTCAGAAAGCTGATGGAGGATCCTCTAGGGAAATTCAGAAAGCTGATGGAGGATCCTCTAGGGAAATTCAGAAAGATAATGGAGGACCCTCTAGGGAAATTCAGAAAGCTGGCTGAGGACCCTCTAGGGAAATTCAGAAAGCTGATGGAGGGTCCTCTAGGGAAATTCAGAAAGCTAATGGAGGACCCTCTAGGGAAATTCAGAAAGCTGATGGAGGACCCTCTAGGGAAATTCAGAAAGCTGATGGAGGACCCTCTAGGGAAATTCAGAAAGCTGATTGAGGACCCTCTAGGGAAATTCAGAAAGCTGATGGAGGATCCTCTAGGGAAATTCAGAAAGCTGATTGAGGACCCTCTAGGGAAATCCAGAAAGCTGATTGAGGACCCTCTAGGGAAATTCAGAAAGCTGATGGAGGACCCTCTAGGGAAATTCAGAAAGCTGATTGAGGACCCTCTAGGGAAATTCAGAAAGCTGATGGAGGATCCTCTAAGGAAATTCAGAAAGCTGATGGAGGACCCTCTAGGGAAATTCAGAAAGCTGATTGAGGATCCTCTAGGGAAATTCAGAAAGCTGATGGAGGATCCTCTAGGGAAATTAAGAAAGCTGATGGAGGACCCTCTAGGGAAATTCAGGAAGCTAATGGAGGACCCTCTAGGGAAATTCAGAAAGCTGATGGAGGACCCTCTAGGGAAATTCAGAAAGCTGATGGAGGACCCTCTAGGGAAATTCAGAAAGCTGATTGAGGACCCTCTAGGGAAATTCAGAAAGCTGATGGATGGTCCTCTAGGGAAATTCAGAAAGCTAATGGAGGACCCTCTAGGGAAATTCAGAAAGCTGATGGTGGACCCTCTAGGGAAATTCAGAAAGCTGATTGAGGACCCTCTAGGGAAATTCAGAAAGCTGATGGAGGATTCTCTAGGGAAATTCAGAAAGCTGATTGGGGACCCTCTAGGGAAATTCAGAAAGCTGATGGAGGATCCTCTAGGGAAATTCAGAAAGCTGATTGAGGACCCTCTAGGGAAATTCAGAGAGCTGATGGAGGGTCCTCTAGGGAAATTCAGAAAGCTAATGGAGGACCCTCTCGGGAAATTCAGAAAGCTGATGGGGGACCCTCTAGGGAAATTCAGAAAGCTGATTGAGGACCCCCTAGGGAAATTCAGAAAGCTGATGGAGGATCCTCTAAGGAAATTCAGAAAGCTGATGGAGGACCCTCTAGGGAAATTCAGAAAGCTGATTGAGGATCCTCTAGGGAAATTCAGAAAGCTGTTGGAGGACCCTCTAGGGAAATTCAGAAAGCTGATGGAGGACCCTCTAGGGAAATTCAGAAAGCTAATGGAGGACCCTCTAGGGAAATTCAGAAATCTGATTGAGGACCCTCTAGGGAAATTCAGAAAGCTGATGGAGGACCCTCTAGGGAAATTCAGAAAGCTGATTGAGGAACCTCTAGGGAAATTCAGAAAGCTGATGGAGGACCCTCTAGGGAAATTCAGAAAGCTGATTGAGGAACCTCTAGGGAAATTAAGAAAGCTGATGGATGGTCCTCTAGGGAAATTCAGAAAGCTAATGGAGGACCCTCTAGGGAAATTCAGAAATCTGATGGAGGACCCTCTAGGGAAATTCAGAAAGCTGATTGAGGACCCTCTAGGGAAATTCAGAAAGCTGATTGAGGACCCTCTAGGGAAATTCAGAAAGCTGATTGAGGACCCTCTAGGGAAATTCAGAAAGCTGATGGAGGATCCTCTAGGGAAATTCAGGAAGCTAATGGTGGACCCTCTAGGGAAATTCAGAAAGCTGATGGAGGACCCTCTAGGGAAATTCAGAAAGCTGATTGAGGACCCTCTAGGGAAATTCAGAAAGCTGATGGAGGACCCTCTAGGGAAATTCAGAAAGCTGATGGAGGACCCTCTAGGGAAATTCAGAAAGCTGATTGAGGACCCTCTAGGGAAATTCAGAAAGCTGATGGATGGTCCTCTAGGGAAATTCAGAAAGCTGATGGAGGACCCTCTAGGGAAATTCAGAAAGCTGATGGAGGACCCTCTAGGGAAATTCAGAAAGCTGATTGAGGACCCTCTAGGGAAATTCAGAAAGCTGATGGAGGATCCTCTAGGGAAACTCAGAAAGCTAATGGAGGATCCTCTAGGGAAATTCAGAAAGCTAATGGAGGACCCCCTAGGGAAATTCAGAAAGCTGATGGAGGATCCTCTAAGGAAATTCAGAAAGCTGATGGAGGACCCTCTAAGGAAATTCTGAAAGCTGATGGAGGAACCTCTAGGGAAATTCAGAAAGCTGATTGAGGATCCTCTAGGGAAATTCAGAAAGCTGATGGAGGATCCTCTAAGGAAATTCAGAAAGCTGATGGAGGACCCTCTAGGGAAATTCAGAAAGCTGATTGAGGATCCTCTAGGGAAATTCAGAAAGCTGATGGAGGATCATCTAGGGAAATTCAGAAAGCTGATGGAGGACCCTCTAGGGAAATTCAGAAAGCTGATGGAGGACCCTCTAGGGAAATTCAGAAAGCTGATGGAGGATCCTCTAGGGAAATTCAGGAAGCTAATGGAGGACCCTCTAGGGAAATTCAGAAAGCTGATGGAGGACCCTCTAGGGAAATTCAGAAAGCTGATGGAGAACCCTCTAGGGAAATTCAGAAAGCTGATGGAGGACCCTCTAGGGAAATTCAGAAAGCTGATGGAGGACCCTCTAGGGAAATTCAGAAAGCTGATTGAGGACCCTCTAGGGAAATTCAGAAAGCTGATGGATGGTCCTCTAGGGAAATTCAGAAAGCTGATGGAGGACCCTCTAGGGAAATTCAGAAAGCTGATGGAGGACCCTCTAGGGAAATTCAGAAAGCTGATTGAGGACCCTCTAGGGAAATTCAGAAAGCTGATGGAGGATCCTCTAGGGAAACTCAGAAAGCTAATGGAGGATCCTCTAGGGAAATTCAGAAAGCTAATGGAGGATCCTCTAGGGAAATTCAGAAAGCTGATGGAGGATTCTCTAGGGAAATTCAGAAAGCTAATGGAGTACCCTCTAGGGAATTTCAGAAAGCTAATGGAGGATCCTCTAGGGAAATTCAGAAAGCTGATGGAGGACCCTCTAGGGAAATTCAGAAAGCTAATGGAGGACCCTCTAGGGAAATTCAGAAAGCTGATTGAGGACCCTCTAGGGAAATTCAGAAAGCTGATTGAGGATCCTCTAGGGAAATTCAGGAAGCTGATGGAGGATCCTCTAGGGAAATTCAGAAAGCTGATGGAGGATCCTCTAGGGAAATTCATAAAGCTGATTGAGGATCCTCTAGGGAAATTCAGAAAGCTGATGGAGGATCCTCTAGGGAAATTCAGAAAGCTGATGGAGGATCCTCTAGGGAAATTCAGAAAGCTAATGGAGGACCCTCTAGGGAAATTCAGAAAGCTGATGGAGGACCCTCTAGTGAAATTCAGAAAGCTGATGGAGGACCCTCTAGGGAAATTCAGAAAGCTGATGGAGGACCCTCTAGGGAAATTCAGAAAGCTGATGGAGGACCTCATTACTGATGGTCTTTCTTTTTATTACTGGGTTTTTCTTTCTGCTTGAATTTTGTATTTATATTTTGATATGCGTATTTTCTGTCATTTATGTAATTCAGGGCTCATCTGTAAAAGAGACCTTGATCTCTTTGTATTCCCTACTTAACTTTGTCTCTTGCTTGACATGCATGAATGTATAAACATATCAGTAACATGTATGCCTATAGAGAGTCTACATTCCCTTGAACTGTTTTCACATTTTGTTGTGTTACAAAGTGGGATTCAAATAGATTTATTGTAATGTTTTGTCATTGATCTACACAAAATATCCCGTAATGTCAAAGTGAATATTACAAATTAATAAAAATTGTATAACTAAAATATAGTCATTGCATAAGTATTCACCTTCTTTGTTTAGTCAAGCCTAAATGAGTTCAGAAGTCACATTTGGCTTAACAAATCACATAATAAGTTCACTCTGTGAGAAATAATAGGGGTTGACATGATTTTTTAATTGCTACCCCTTCCTTCCTCTGTCCCACATACATACAACATATGTAAGGTCCCTCTGTCAAGTATTGAATTTCAAGCACAGATCAAACTACAATAGACAGGGGAGATTTTCAAAAGCCTTGTTGGTAGTAATTGGTAGATGAGTAACAATAACAAATCACATATTGAATATATATTTAAGCATGACCAAGTTAATAATTATGCTGGGGATGATGTATTAAACCAACCAGACACATCAAAAATGCAAGACAGGAAGGAAGCTGCTTAGGGATGTCACCATGAGGCCATTGGTGATTTTAAAACAGCTACAAAGTTCAATGGTTGTGATCGGAGAAAACTGAGGATGGATCACCAACATTGTATTAACTCAACAATAATGACCTAAATTACAGATTGAAAAGAACAAAAATATACAGACTGAAAATATTGCAAAACATGCTTGTTTAATGCAACATGGCACCAAAGTAATACTGCAAAGGAATACACTTTTGCCTAAATGCAAAGCCTTGCTGTATGTTTGGGGCAAATCCAACACAACACATCACTGAGTAACTGCCTCCTCATTTTCAAGCATGGTGGTGACTGCATCATAGTATGGTTATGCTTGACATCAGCAAAGACTGGGGAGTTTTTCAGGAAAAACAATCAAAAATGTGACCAACTGGGGACAAGATCAAATACCATTTCTAGTGGGTTTAGGGTTAGCATTAGTGTTAGGGTTAGAATTGGTGTTAGGGTTAGAATTAGGGTTAGGGTTAGAATTAGTGTTAGGGTTAGAATTAATGTTAGGGTTAGAATTAGTGTTAGAATTAGTGTTAGAATTAGGATTAGAATTAGTGTTAGAATTAGGGTTAGAATTAGGGTTAGGAGCTAGGGTTAGTTTTAGGGTTAGGTTATAAAGCTAGGGTTAGGTTTAGGGTTAGGGTTAAGGTTTTTGGGTTAGAGTTAAGTTTAGGGTACGGTTTAGGTTCAGGGTACGGGTTAGGAAAAATAGGTTTTTAAATGGGACTGAATTGTGTGTGTCCCTAAAGTTAGTTGTACAAGACTGTGTGTGTGCTCCTGCTTGTGTTGTGTGCATGTTTGTGTGTGTGTGTGTGTGTGTGTGTGTGTGTGTGTGTGTGTGTGTGTGTGTGTGTGTGTGTGTGTGTGTGTGTGTGTGTGTGTGTGTGTGTGTGTGTGTGTGTGTGTGTGTGTGTGTGTGTGTGTGTGTGCGCTCTCCGGCATGTGTTAGCATGTGCCTGTGTATAGTGTATCATCATCTCACATCAATGAATTAAAGGAAGGGGTTTGGTCTGCAGATATATCACACAGCCCAGCCCCCGAAGTGACTCTTATCAACTGTGTGCAAGGATTCCTCAGTGTTGATCTCACCAACCCCCATTGTAACACCTCTGGGTAGCAAAGGTTATGTTGTCTTTGCAGGTCTGTACGTCTCATATCTGATTGGAGGTTAACTTTACAGTAATGCTGTTGGTCAACAACTCAGATGTTGTAAAGGGGTCTCAGATTCATTGTATCTTTCTCTTTTTTTGTTCCTGAACTGCTGTGGTGAGATACTCTTTCTTTCTCCCTCTCCCATGAGCTATGGGCCATGGCTCAAGCCATGGTTTCTTTGTCTCTCTCCCACTCTGGTCATGCTTAGAATAATGCTTTGTAATGCTTGTTAATGCTTTGTAACTTCAGCTTTATGCCTTATAAATGTAATCATTCAATTTACAAATGAATTAAATACACTTGTATTTAGAATTCCATTCTCAGACATTTCTTGATTGCCTATTACTGTAACTGAACTACAGTCTCTTGCATAATGCTAGATCATCTGGTGGAGTCAGATTCTTAATTTAATAGACTCTGTTAACATATTAATTGAATAGTCCTATTACGAGGCACATGTGAGGTGTATATAATGTGCATATATATCAAATATTACTCATTACAACATCACAATAGACACATGACAAATGGTCATGGGATAAAACAACAAATAGTTTGGAGGGATTATACAACAACTTTTTGCTAGTGATTAAACCGTGGTTCCCTTGACAACATGACGGGACTCTTCATGCTTTCCTAAGGTCCAGAGATTCTCTGAGTTTTCCTGTGAGTGTGTAGTGTGTGGAAAAGTTTGAGAGGTCCCTGTGAGCCTCAGCGTCCAGCCACCACTGTCTCTGTGCCTACGCACCAGCATGCATCTTACCCAGGACCCGAAAGTTGAGATAGGATTGAGCGATCAGGGGACGGTCAACCCTGCCTTTGGGGTAAGTGCTGCATCACTCTCTCAAAACAACTGAAGAACTGCCAAATCACACTGCCTTAAGTATCACAGAATCTCAAATGTATGTGAATGCCTTCAGTTCAGTGTTCATTCGTTCCTTGAAATCTTTGGTTTCTTAAGCTGAATTTCATGATGTTGGGTCTCAATTGAACACAATTTTAGTGGGATATGGGAACTTTTTCCCACTGCATTGATGCTGGTTTACTTCTGTGCAGGAGGAAAACAAAGGGCTGAGTTATTCATCTTAGAAACTAGAGCTGAATTTAAGCTACTGTGGAATGTAATTTTCCTAGAGCATACTGAACAGACTGGGTAGCTCAATGGAAGACATTGTTTGATACCACAGCATGTAGCATAGATATGTTGTTATCAAATACAGTCATGCAATCCAAAACCAATATATATACATAGAAATGACAAGAAATGACATTAAAATGGTAATAACACAGTTCTAACCTATAAACTGTGTTTTTGACTCCTGAGGAATCATTTAAATATTCTCTCCATACAATTGGCCTTTTTATTTATTTATATGAGTACGTTTTCTCTCCCACTGCAAAGCCTTAATGGTAATCAATGTCTAGAAAACGGACTCAGAAAAGCAGTTAGCCAGGATGAATTAAGATGACAATAAGGATGATTATAAGGTACACAAAAGGCCATCAGATAGCTATATTGAGTCGTTTCATCTTACCGTCCAAAGCGAATGCATGCAGCCGGTATCCTCCGTGAACCATTTTGTACATAAAACCTTCCCCATTCAGGCTGCAAAGGAGTTCATTTCCTTTACTCAATTTAATGGCAAGAAGAAGGGAAAAACTGGGAAATATGCATACTTTCTTTATGAAACACCATTTTCCACCACCATGCTAGTAACTGTCAGCCAATCAGCATTTAGGGCTCGAACCACCATCCTTATAATTAACCCTAAGGCCGGCAGCTTGTGATATTGAATTGTTTCATCTTAACCACCAAAGGAAATACATGCAGCCGGCTATACACTGGTATCCCCTGTGGACCGGTTCGTACATAAAAACGTCTCCATTCAGGCTACAAAGGTGTCGATGACACATTTATTATTACTGCTCTAATTATGTTGGTAACCAGTTTATAATAGCAGTAAGGCTATTGTGGTATATGGCCAATGTTCCAAGGCTAAGGGCTGTGTCCAGGCACTCCACGTTGCATTGTGCATAAGAACAGCCCCTTAGCCATGGTATATTGGCCATATACCACATCCCTCAGGCCTTATTGCTGAATTATAAGATGATAATAAGACATGATAAAGGGGTTGTACTGTGCATACTTATGACAAACAAGTCTTAAAATGTTTTGTAATCGCTTAATAATGCATTATAGTTATGGAGCTAAAGTATATGTTGCTGAATTACAATTTGTATTTATTTCAGGCTGAATGGAGCGCTTAGTGTACACAGCTGGATTGAGACTTTATTTATTTCAGACTGAATGGAGCGCTTAGTGTACACAGCTGGATTGAGACTTTATTTATTTCAGACTGAATGGAGCGCTTAGTGTACACAGCTGGATTGAGACTTTATTTATTTCAGACTGAATGGAGCGCTTAGTGTACACAGCTGGATTGAGACTATTTATTTCAGACTGAATGGAGCGCTTAGTGTACACAGCTGGATTGAGACTGTATTTATTTCAGACTGAATGGAGCGCTTAGTGTACACAGCTGGATTGAGACTGTATTTATTTCAGACTGAATGGAGCGCTTAGTGTACACAGCTGGATTGAGACTTTATTTATTTCAGACTGAATGGAGCGCTTAGTGTACACAGCTGGATTGAGACTGTATTTATTTCAGACTGAATGGAGCGCTTAGTGTACACAGCTGGATTGAGACTTTATTTATTTCAGACTGAATGGAGCGCTTAGTGTACACAGCTGGATTGAGACTTTATTTATTTCAGACTGAATGGAGCGCTTAGTGTACACAGCTGGATTGAGACTTTATTTATTTCAGACTGAATGGAGCGCTTAGTGTACACAGCTGGATTGAGACTATTTATTTCAGACTGAATGGAGCGCTTAGTGTACACAGCTGGATTGAGACTTTATTTATTTCAGACTGAATGGAGCGCTTAGTGTACACAGCTGGATTGAGACTATTTATTTCAGACTGAATGGAGCGCTTAATGTACACAGCTGGATTGAGACTTTATTTATTTCAGACTGAATGGAGCGCTTAGTGTACACAGCTGGATTGAGACTTTATTTATTTCAGACTGAATGGAGCGCTTAGTGTACACAGCTGGATTGAGACTGTATTTATTTCAGACTGAATGGAGCGCTTAGTGTACACAGCTGGATTGAGACTTTATTTATTTCAGACTGAATGGAGCGCTTAGTGTACACAGCTGGATTGAGACTTTATTTATTTCAGACTGAATGGAGCGCTTAGTGTACACAGCTGGATTGAGACTTTATTTATTTCAGACTGAATGGAGCGCTTAGTGTACACAGCTGGATTGAGACTTTATTTATTTCAGACTGAATGGAGCGCTTAGTGTACACAGCTGGATTGAGACTTTATTTATTTCAGACTGAATGGAGCGCTTAGTGTACACAGCTGGATTGAGACTTTATTTATTTCAGACTGAATGGAGCGCTTAGTGTACAAAGCTGGATTGAGACTTTATTTATTTCAGACTGAATGGAGCGCTTAGTGTACACAGCTGGATTGAGACTGTATTTATTTCAGACTGAATGGAGCGCTTAGTGTACACAGCTGGATTGAGACTATTTATTTCAGACTGAATGGAGCGCTTAGTGTACACAGCTGGATTGAGACTTTATTTATTTCAGACTGAATGGAGCACTTAGTGTACACAGCTGGATTGAGACTTTATTTATTTCAGACTGAATGGAGCGCTTAGTGTACACAGCTGGATTGAGACTGTATTTATTTCAGACTGAATGGAGCGCTTAGTGTACACAGCTGGATTGAGACTTTATTTATTTCAGACTGAATGGAGCGCTTAGTGTACACAGCTGGATTGAGACTTTATTTATTTCAGACTGAATGGAGCGCTTAGTGTACACAGCTGGATTGAGACTTTATTTATTTCAGACTGAATGGAGCGCTTAGTGTACAAAGCTGGATTGAGACTTTATTTATTTCAGACTGAATGGAGCGCTTAGTGTACACAGCTGGATTGAGACTGTATTTATTTCAGACTGAATGGAGCGCTTAGTGTACACAGCTGGATTGAGACTATTTATTTCAGACTGAATGGAGCGCTTAGTGTACACAGCTGGATTGAGACTTTATTTATTTCAGACTGAATGGAGCACTTAGTGTACACAGCTGGATTGAGACTTTATTTATTTCAGACTGAATGGAGCGCTTAGTGTACACAGCTGGATTGAGACTATTTATTTCAGACTGAATGGAGCGCTTAATGTACACAGCTGGATTGAGACTTTATTTATTTCAGACTGAATGGAGCGCTTAGTGTACACAGCTGGATTGAGACTTTATTTATTTCAGACTGAATGGAGCGCTTAGTGTACACAGCTGGATTGAGACTGTATTTATTTCAGACTGAATGGAGCGCTTAGTGTACACAGCTGGATTGAGACTTTATTTATTTCAGACTGAATGGAGCGCTTAGTGTACACAGCTGGATTGAGACTTTATTTATTTCAGACTGAATGGAGCGCTTAGTGTACACAGCTGGATTGAGACTTTATTTATTTCAGACTGAATGGAGCGCTTAGTGTACACAGCTGGATTGAGACTATTTATTTCAGACTGAATGGAGCGCTTAGTGTACACAGCTGGATTGAGACTTTATTTATTTCAGACTGAATGGAGCGCTTAGTGTACACAGCTGGATTGAGACTTTATTTATTTCAGACTGAATGGAGCGCTTAGTGTACAAAGCTGGATTGAGACTTTATTTATTTCAGACTGAATGGAGCGCTTAGTGTACACAGCTGGATTGAGACTGTATTTATTTCAGACTGAATGGAGCGCTTAGTGTACACAGCTGGATTGAGACTATTTATTTCAGACTGAATGGAGCGCTTAGTGTACACAGCTGGATTGAGACTTTATTTATTTCAGACTGAATGGAGCACTTAGTGTACACAGCTGGATTGAGACTTTATTTATTTCAGACTGAATGGAGCGCTTAGTGTACACAGCTGGATTGAGACTGTATTTATTTCAGACTGAATGGAGCGCTTAGTGTACACAGCTGGATTGAGACTTTATTTATTTCAGACTGAATGGAGCGCTTAGTGTACACAGCTGGATTGAGACTTTATTTATTTCAGACTGAATGGAGCGCTTAGTGTACACAGCTGGATTGAGACTTTATTTATTTCAGACTGAATGGAGCGCTTAGTGTACACAGCTGGATTGAGACTATTTATTTCAGACTGAATGGAGCGCTTAGTGTACACAGCTGGATTGAGACTTTATTTATTTCAGACTGAATGGAGCGCTTAGTGTACACAGCTGGATTGAGACTTTATTTATTTCAGACTGAATGGAGCGCTTAGTGTACACAGCTGGATTGAGACTTTATTTATTTCAGACTGAATGGAGCGCTTAGTGTACACAGCTGGATTGAGACTGTATTTATTTCAGACTGAATGGAGCGCTTAGTGTACACAGCTGGATTGAGACTATTTATTTCAGACTGAATGGAGCGCTTAGTGTACACAGCTGGATTGAGACTTTATTTATTTCAGACTGAATGGAGCACTTAGTGTACACAGCTGGATTGAGACTTTATTTATTTCAGACTGAATGGAGCGCTTAGTGTACACAGCTGGATTGAGACTGTATTTATTTCAGACTGAATGGTGCGCTGTCACACCCTGACCATAGTTTGCTTTGTATGTTTCAATGTTTTGGTTGGTCAGGGTGTGAGCTGAGTGGGCATTCTATGTTACATGTCTAGTTTGTCTAGTTCTATGTTTGGCCTGATATGGTTCTCAATCAGAGGCAGGTGTTAGTCATTGTCTCTGATTGGGAACCATATTTAGGTGGCCTGTTTGGTGTTGGGTTTTGGTGTGTGATTGTTCCTGTTCCTGTCTTGTGTTAGTTTGCACCAGTTTAGGCTGTTTCGGTTTTCACGGTATGTTTATTGTTTTTGTATTGATTTGTGTTCCTTTTTTTTCATTAAAACATGAATCTAAATAGCCACGCCGCGTTTTGGTCCGACTCTCCTTCACATAAAGAAAGCCGTTACAGAATCACCCACCATAACAGGACCAAGCGGCGTGGTGAAGAGCAGCAGCAGCAACAGAGGCAGCAGCAGGAGAAGCAACAGAGGCAGCAGCAGCAGCAGCAGCAGTGGGAGAGGCTGCATTATTTGGAAGACTGGACATAGGACGATGTATTGGATGGCAAGGGTTGCTACACATGGGAGGAGATCCTGGCGGGAAAGGAACGCCTTCCATGGGAACAGGGGGAGGCAGCGAGGAGAGAAGAGGCAGCCGGAGAGAGGAGCCGGTGATATGAGGGAACACGGTTGGCAAGGGAGTCAGCCCCAAAAAGTTCTTGGGGGGGGGCTCACAGGGACGCTAGGTAGGCGACGCTAGGTAGGAGACCCACGCCAACTTCCTGTGCTTACCGGGGGACTAGAGAGACCGGGTAGGCACCGTGTTATGCTGTGGTGCGCACGGTGTCCCCAGTGTGGGTGCATAGCCCGGTGTGGTACATTCCAGCTCCGCGTATCAGCCGGGCTAGAGTGAGCGTCGAGCCAAATGCCATGAAGCCGGCTCTACGCATCTGGTCCCCAGTGCGTCTCCTTGGGCCGGCTTACATGGCACCAGCCTTGGGCACGGTGTCCCCGGTTCACCTGCATAGCCCAGTGCGGGCTAATCCACCGCACTGGCAGGGCGACCGGGAGTATTCAACCAGGTAAGGTTGGGCAGGCTCGGTGCTCAAGAGCTCCAGTGCGCCTGCATTGTCCGGTCTACCCAGTACCACCTCCACGCACCAGCCCTCCGGTGGCAGCCCCCCGCACCAGGCTGTCTCTCCGGCTCATCCGTACAAGTGCTCCCGTCTGTCCAGCGCTGCCGGAGACTTCTTCCTCTCCAGTGCTGCCGGAGTCTCCCGCCTGTCCGGCGCTGCTGCCGGAGTCTCCCGCCTGTCCGGCGCTGCTGCCGGAGTCTCCCGCCTGTCCGGCGCTGCCGGAGTCTCAATCCGGGGGGGGGGTACTGTCACGCCCTGGCGATAGATTACTTTGTATGTTTCTATGTTTCGGTTGGTCAGGGTGTGAGCTGAGTGGGCATTCTATGTTACGTGTCTAGTTCTATGCTTGGCCTGATATGGTTCTCAATCAGAAGCAGGTGTTAGTCATTGTCTCTGATTGGGAACCATATTTAGGTAGCCTGTTTGGTGTTGGGTTTTTGTGGGTGATTGTTCCTGTCTTGTGTTAGACTGAATGGAGCGCTTAGTGTACACAGCTGGATTGAGACTGTATTTATTTCAGACTGAATGGTGCGCTGTCACACCCTGACCATAGTTTGCTTTGTATGTTTCTATGTTTTGGTTGGTCAGGGTGTGAGCTGAGTGGGCATTCTATGTTACATGTCTAGTTTGTCTAGTTCTATGTTTGGCCTGATATGGTTCTCAATCAGAGGCAGGTGTTAGTCATTGTCTCTGATTGGGAACCATATTTAGGTGGCCTGTTTGGTGTTGGGTTTTGGTGTGTGATTGTTCCTGTTCCTGTCTTGTGTTAGTTTGCACCAGTTTAGGCTGTTTCGGTTTTCACGGTATGTTTATTGTTTTTGTATTGATTTGTGTTCCTTTTTTTCATTAAAACATGAATCTAAATAGCCACGCCGCGTTTTGGTCCGACTCTCCTTCACGTAAAGAAAGCCGTTACAGAATCACCCACCACAACAGGACCAAGCGGCGTGGTGAAGAGCAGCAGCAGCAACAGAGGCAGCAGCAGGAGAAGCAACAGAGGCAGCAGCAGCAGCAGCAGCAGTGGGAGAGGCTGCATTATTTGGAAGACTGGACATGGGACGATGTATTGGATGGCAAGGGTTGCTACACATGGGAGGAGATCCTGGCGGGAAAGGAACGCCTTCCATGGGAACAGGGGGAGGCAGCGAGGAGAGAAGAGGCAGCCGGTGATATGAGGGAACACGGTTGGCAAGGGAGTCAGCCCCAAAAAGTTCTTGGGGGGGGGCTCACAGGGAGTATGGCGACGCTAGGTAGGAGACCCACGCCAACTTCCTGTGCTTACCGGGGGACTAGAGAGACCGGGTAGGCACCGTGTTATGCTGTGGTGCGCACGGTGTCCCCAGTGTGGGTGCATAGCCCGGTGTGGTACATTCCAGCTCCGCGTATCAGCCGGGCTAGAGTGAGCGTCGAGCCAAATGCCATGAAGCCGGCTCTACGCATCTGGTCCCCAGTGCGTCTCCTTGGGCCGGCTTACATGGCACCAGCCTTGGGCACGGTGTCCCCGGTTCACCTGCATAGCCCAGTGCGGGCTAATCCACCGCACTGGCAGGGCGACCGGGAGTATTCAACCAGGTAAGGTTGGGCAGGCTCGGTGCTCAAGAGCTCCAGTGCGCCTGCATTGTCCAGTCTACCCAGTACCACCTCCACGCACCAGCCCTCCGGTGGCAGCCCCCCGCACCAGGCTGTCTCTCCGGCTCATCCGTACAGGTGCTCCCGTCTGTCCAGCGCTGCCGGAGACTTCTTCCTCTCCAGTGCTGCCGGAGTCTCCCGCCTGTCCGGCGCTGCTGCCGGAGTCTCCCGCCTGTCCGGCGCTGCTGCCGGAGTCTCCCGCCTGTCCGGCGCTGCTGCCGGAGTCTCCCGCCTGTCCGGCGCTGCTGCCGGAGTCTCCCGCCTGTCCGGCGCTGCCGGGGGGGGGGGGGTACTGTCACGCCCTGGCGATAGATTACTTTGTATGTTTCTATGTTTCGGTTGGTCAGGGTGTGAGCTGAGTGGGCATTCTATGTTACATGTCTATGCTTGGCCTGATATTGTTCTCAATCAGAAGCAGGTGTTAGTCATTGTCTCTGATTGGGAACCATATTTAGGTAGCCTGTTTGGTGTTGGGTTTTTGTGGGTGATTGTTCCTGTCTTGTGTTAGACTGAATGGAGCGCTTAGTGTACACAGCTGGATTGAGACTTTATTTATTTCACCCCCCAACCATATTTCTCCTCAACCTAACAAGACAACTAAAATAACAGCTGCCTGCACAAAATCTAAATAGCAACAATTGACTGAGCCAAAGCAAACGTTCATGATAAATGTATGCGTGGACTAAACTGCAGTGTTATACATCTTTCTTCATGTCGTGGTATTTTCCCAGCACATTGAGTTGGGAAAATGCCAAGAACAGGCATATCCCACCATTAATAACCCTAAGACCAGGTACCACACATTAACATTGTCACATCAAATCAGCTCAATCAATCAAATGAATAGCACATTATTATACAATTATCTGAGTAAAAAAAAATAAAGAAATATGTACGTTGAAGAATGTTCAATGTTCATCTCCACTGCAGTATTTCCAACAATGACTTTTGCTCTTTGCTGTGAATAAATAACATTTGGTCAAATATTTTTGACCAGGATCAAAATCTCACAGAGTAAAAATGTCTCAAAAGTGTAAAAGATAAACATTGAGTCCATGACTGTCTGGAGATAATGTTTAAATTAAGGTTTGGAATGTTTTTCCGACTTCATGACAACAAGTGGAAAGTGTATCTGAACCAACAGCTTGTGTGTCCAAGATAGATCCCAGCATTTAGAGCGAAATGTCCCCAAGTTTTGAAAAAACCAATTTGGTGTATTCAGTATCAATTCAGCAACAGCATGATGCATTAAACATTAATGTAACTGTTGCATTCCACATCTGTTCTGCACTAAATACTATGCTCAGAAATGGAAGTGATGTCTACTTAAAAAAGAGAAATATCCATAATACACTATATATACAAAAGTATGTGGACACCCCTTCAAATTAGTGGATTTGGCTATTTCCGCCTCACCCGTCGCTGACAGGTGTATAAAATTGAGCACACAGCCATGCAATTTCCAAAGACAGATATTGGCAGTAGAATGGCCAGAGCTCAGTGACTTTCAACGTGGCACCGTCATAGGAAGCCACCTTTCCAACAAGGAAGTTAGTCAAATTTCTTCCCTGCCAGAGCTGACCCGGTCAACTGTAAGTGTTGTTATTGTAAACTGGGAGAGTCTAGGAGCAACAACGGCTCAGCCCCGAAGTGGTAGGCCACACAAGCTCACAGAACGGGACCGCCGAGTGCTGAAGCGCATAGCGTGTAAAAATCATCTGCCCTCAGTTGCAACACTCACTACTTAGTTCCAAACTGCCTCTGGTAGTAATGTCAGATAATGAACTGTTTATCGGGAGCTTCATGAAATGGTTGTCCATGGCCGAGCAGCTGCACACAAGCCTAAGATCACCATGCGCAATGGCAAGCGTTGGCTGGAGTGGTGCAAAGCTCACCGCCATTGGACTCTGGAGCAGTGGAAATGCTTTCTCTGGAGTAATTAATCACTCTTCACCATCTGGCAGTCCGACAGACAAATCTGGATTTGTAGGATGCTAGGAAATGCTACCTGCCCCAATGCATAGTGCCAACGGTAAAGTTTGGTGGATGAGGAATAATGGTCTGGGGCTGTTATTCATGGTTCGGGCTAGGCCCCTTAGTTCTAGTGAAGGGAAATCTTAACGCTACAGTATACAATGACATTCTAGATGATTCTGTGCTTCCAACTTTGTGGCAACAGTTTGGGGAAGGCCTTTTCCTTTTTCAGCATGACAATGCCAATGGTGCCAATGGTACATAAAGTGAGGTCCATACAGAAATGATTTGTTGAGATCGGTTTGGAAGAAATTGATTGGCCTGCACAGAGCCCTGACCCCATCAAACACCTGTGAGCCTGGCCTAATTGGCCAACATCATTGCCCGACCTCGCTAATGCTCAAGTCCCCGCAGTAATGTTCCAGCATCTAGTGGAAAGATTTCCCAGAAGAGTGAAGGCTGTTATAGCAGCAAAGGGGGGATCAACTTCATATTAATGCCCATGATTTTGGAATGAGATGTGCGACGAGCAGGTCTCCACATACTTTTAGTTATATAGTGTAATTTGCCCATATATGGTTGCTGAGGTTGTTGAAAATCCACAGTTGGTTGTGTTAGTAAGGTGGCAAATTAGTAACTGATTGCCAAGACTCTGGACTCTTATACTTCTAAAGTGGAATGAGGGAAGTGAAGGAAGTTCTAGTGGGAAGGCACATGGTTATGATTCGAGATTAGATGGTCATTATGCTCATGTCATGCTGTACAGTAGGCTACACACCAACGTGCAGTGAAAAACTCCCTTCTACCAAGCTATTAGAACATTTCTATCAATGTCTATGGCAGGGATGGGCAACTCTAATCCTCGTTGGCCTGATTGGAGTCACAATTTTTCCCCAGCCCCATCTAGCAGACCTGACTCCAATAATCATCTCATCAAGATCTTCAGTTTAAAATGCAATTAGTTTAATCAGCTGTATTTGCTAGTGATGGGGAACAAGTGTGACACCACTCCGGCACCTGAGGACTGGTGTTGCCCATCCCTGGTTTTGGGATGGCCACATGGTGGAGGTGGAGGGGAAATCCATTAGGTGGCAGCAAAAGACTAGCAGATCGTAGCCTGAGCATCCCACTGAAACCAGCTGTTGGATAAGTCTACCTTTTGTGGCTCAAACAAGCAAAGACACATGGATTGGTTCTGAGAAATCCTGTTGAATTCTTTGACTGTGTTCATGTGATGAGGCATCGGAGGTACTGTTCTCAGATTAAAGGCTTTCAGAGTGATTTTAAGGCTTTTCTTGTGACAGTTGTAAGATTTCTGTACCTGTTGAACACATTGCTATCCATTTCTGCTTGAACCTTTTTCCCCAAATACAGCACCTGCTTCCTCTCCACCTCTTGCCAGTGAAAACATATTCATACCACACATTTGATACGTATCATTTACCTTACCTCAATGAGAGATTGGGCATCATGATGAAGGTAGCTATGTTAGCAATAGTTACAAAAGAAGATGTAACAGCTGTTTGTAGATACAGGTGTTTGTAGACACAAATAAGGTGTATGACTGAACATAAGCGTTATCATGTGCGTGTCTCTAGAATGCAAGGAATATCCATACCTGCAACTGTATAATTGGTCAATTCAACTTATTGCCCGATTAAACATGGCTAATGTTACTTGAGCTCAGTCAACAAAGATATCCCCCTTTTTAAACAAGATGTAATCCATAGTGAATTAGTTAAAACATTGCGGAAGAATACACAAAGCATAGGGAAGGTAATACATCTTGAGGGATACGTGTTAACATGTACCTGACTTCTTTATCTTAAGGACACCGACTGGTTTTAAGTAGCGTCGGTGGGCTATATGGGCCTGTTTACCGTCAGAATGGATTACTAGCTGCCCACACCGGTGCCATTTTCTACCATATGGCCAATCACATGCTCCCATCAGACTCCATATAGATTTCCCTTTCACGGTGGCAGGGTGCATGGGACAGAAGATGGGCTCCATAGCTCAGGCCATAATAGTGACATGGATATGGATTCCTATGGGTCATTTCAGTGATTGATCAAGTACTGTGGCCATTACACAGTAGCACTAGTACATATTAGACATACCCTTTTTCTTTGTGGTAAAATAAATATATTTTGGGATGGTAGGAATACAACTTTGACTTCCTTCACAGGCAGATGTTTCTTGTTTTCTCTTTTAGTCTTTGGCATACTGTTCTTTTAGAATGAATTTGACATCAGAGAAGAATGTTAAAGGGAGGTAACACAATCCTATGTGGTTGTCGTAGGACTGTTTCTGTTTTTCTCAGAAAACCACTAAACACTGTATCTTGAGATATATGTTTTACTTTAAAAATTATTCTTAGTCTTTGAAGAGTACTATACTTTTCTCGTTAACTTTTCTTCTCCAGGAAATGGTATATGTAAGATGATAAACTGGGTGGTTCGAGCTCTGAATGCGGATTGTCTGACAGCCCTGGTACAGTATACCAGGTATACCACGGGTATGACAAAACATTTATTTTTATTGCTCTAATTTCATCGGTAACCAGTTTATAATAGCAATAAGGCACCGAAGGGGGTTTGTGATATATGGCCAATATACCACGGCTAAGGGCTGGGTCCAGGCACTCCGCGTTGCGCGTAAGAACACCCTTAGCCGTGGTATATAGGCCATATACCACACCTCCTCTGGCCTTATTGCTGAAGTATACTGTACTGTATGGCGTCATGGAAGTGAATGGTCAGTGAACTAATTTATCAAGAATTGTAGATTTTTAGATTGTTTTGGGAATTTCTTATGATAATAATAATAATGTACTTTGATGTCTATTTTTCTAGCTTGACGGGTAGCCTCAGAGGGTTATTTGTAGGTCACAAAATGTATGTCAAAGCATGTAAGCTTATGTAAGTATGTACAGTATTGTATTGATTCTTGAAGAATATAACTTATAAATACAAAAATATAAGCGCGTTTTACTCCAATATTTGTAAATATAAACAAACACTATATATCCTCAAAACGTAGTTAAAACTATAATTTTGATATCATTGATGGTCAGTCCTTACACCCAAAGCTGTGTCTATGAATTTGAGAGTGGTATCATTTCTTCAGCCCCACCGCTCACCTTTTTACCGAAATAGTGGTGGGAGACAGTTTGTTATTGTTTCAACTGTAGATTGTCAATTTTAGGCTCTGAACTATATGGAACAATGAACATAACCGCACATTTCAACTTCTCCTCTAAAGACAGTTTTCCTCCACAGGGCCCAGACAGTGGTCAGTCAGAGAGGATTGACATGGATGGGGCTCACACGGAGGGTCTGGAAGAAGGTCAGGAGGACCAGAACAAAGGCCTAGACCTGGTCTACTCCATCAATGATAGGCCACCATGGTATCTCTGCATCCTGCTGGGCTTCCAGGTAAGGGAACAACACAGTGCAGGTTGTACCCTGTGTTAACCTCCAGGGTTGGGCTCATTTTCATTTTCATTTAGTTAATTCAGGAAGTGAACTGAAATACCCCTTCCAATTGAAAATTAAGAAGCTTAGAGGAAAATTGGAATGTCAATTTATTTCCTGAATTGACTGAATTTAAATGTGATGGACCCAAAACCTGCTGTGAACCAGACATCTTCTTTATTGAGGAAACATGGACTTACTACGACTGTAATATGTGATTGTCTCACCTAGCTACCTTAAGATGAATACACTGTAAGTTGCTCTAGATAAGATTGTCTGCTAAATGACTAAAATGTAAATGTACATCCTTTACCTACTCCCTATTCCCCTGTATATATATATCTCTCTTAGTCTACAGTTAAGTCTCCCTATTCCCCTGTATATATATATATATATATCTTAGTCTACAGTTAAGTCTC
Organism: Oncorhynchus masou masou; assembly: GCF_036934945.1. Lineage (NCBI taxonomy): Eukaryota > Metazoa > Chordata > Actinopteri > Salmoniformes > Salmonidae > Oncorhynchus > Oncorhynchus masou. The sequence goes on along the minus strand of NC_088233.1, from coordinate 13,881,670 downwards.
CCTCTTCCCCTGTATATATATATATATCTTAGTCTACAGTTAAGTCTCCCTCTACCCCTGTATATATATATCTCTCTTAGTCTACAGTTAAGTCTCCCTCTTCCCCTGTATATATATAAATATATATCTTAGTCTACAGTTAAGTCTCCCTCTTCCCTGTATCTATATATCTCTCTTAGTCTACAGTAAAGTCTCCCTCTTCCCCTGTATATATATTTATATATATCTCTTAGTCTACAGTTAAGTCTCCCTCTTATAACCATTTCCCATCTAGCATTTCTTGGAAATAGTTCTGCATGCTGGTTCCTACTGTAAGTCCCCATCTCATGCGACTCCTGCTCTGCCTTTCCTTACTCACTTCGAAGTCACCCCATATTCGATGTCACCATTCCTCAAAGGTAAAAAACATAATGGACAGGAAACAGCCCATATCTTAATTAATAAGTACCGCCATTGTGCCGGAGTGATTTAAGACTTTTATACATTTTGAACATTGTTTGCTTGAGCAACAGACTTCTGGGTTTTACCATTGGATTAGTATTTTTCTTCTATTTCTTCTGCATCTGATGTTTGTGAGACAAGGGTGGACCCGAAGAACCCGGGGCCAGTTATTTTTTACAAAAACGTCTGTAGTCAGAATGGTTTGAGCTGCAAAAAAAAAGTTATACTTTCGACTCATCTGTCCATAGAACATTCTTCCAAGAGTCTTGATGATCATCCAGGTGCCTCCCGGCGTTTTTTTGCAATCTTGAGTCAACTTTTTGGATGATATGGGTCCCATTATGTCTGGCGAAAACTAAACACATTCATTCCAAAGTAAAAACCTCATACCAACGGTCAAGCATGGTGGTGGTAGTGTGATGGTTTGGGGATGTTTTGCTGCCTCGGGACCTGGATGACTTGCCTTAATAGAAGAACCATGAATTCTGCTCTGTATCATTGAATTCTAGAGGAGAATGTCAGGCCATCTGTTTGTGAGCTGAAGCTGAAGCACAGCTGGATAATGCATAAAAACAATGATTAAAACCACACAATCAAGTCTACATGAAAATGTTTAAAAAGCAACACATTTGAAGTTTTTGAATTATCTAGTCATAGTTCAGACCTAATCCCAATTGAGATGTTGTGGCAGGACTTAAAACAAGCAGTTCATATTTGACAACCCACAAATGTTGCTGAGTTAAAGCAGTTCTACATGCAAGAGTGGGCCAACATTCCTCCACAGCGATGTGAGAGACTGATCAACAGGAAGCATTTGGTTGCAGTCATTGCAGCTAAAGGTGGAACAACCAGTTATTGAGCATATGGGGGAAATTACTTTTTCACCCAGGGGAATTGAGTGTTCCATAACTTTGTTAATTAATTACATTTAAAAAATATACATATTTCTTGTTGCAATTTGTAAACTCAGGTTCCTTTGATATAATATTAGGTTTTGGTTGAAGATCTGACAACATTTAGTGTCATAAAAATATGCAAAAACAGAGAAAATCAGAATGGGGCAAATACTTTTTCACAGCACTGTATCTATGAAAAGCTAAGACTCTCACGAACACGCACGTGTAACATGTTTGTCTCTATGATGCTCACAAGTTACACAATAGTCGTTAGAAGGTAAGAGGTTCTTCTACACAGAAGATCATAGGAAATCTCAGGACATTGTGTCTATAATACTGTAATAAGCTCACATAGTTGCTGTCAAAAACTCCAAACTTCACACAGTTGTCACTGGATATGAATTTCCCACAGAGCAAACAATTTCTGTACTTACAGCCGGGAGGGGAAACTTTTTACTGGGTGGGGCCACTATTTCCTTCAATTCTACACATTTAGCCATAGGGGGTGGAGGAAAATGTTTACGGATTTTAATATGACAACTGATGATCAATGGGCCCACCTCAGTCGGTAATTCGGTTATGCTTACTACAATTTCAGATAGCTGACCTCTATCTAAAATAATTTAGCTGACATGGGCCTATTGAGTGACTGCTAATAATATTGGTTTGCAGGCCTACAAAGAGGTGCCGCCAGTCGCCCATCCCAGAATGACAGCATTCATATAAAATCATTGTCTTATCAGGTTTTTGCTTATGGCGACCCTATTAGTTAAATTGACATTTGTCAATACCAATCATTAATGCAACTGTTTGTATCAAATTGTTCTTTGTTCTACCTGTTGCTCTGGTTGTCCTGAAAATAAAATGGTAAAATACTTAATTGTGAGGCTAAATATAAATATTACTCAATAAATGAAAAGCAGATTTTTGCTTGGGTCTCGGGACTGATAGGGTTACATTTCCCATAATGAGGAGGTTGGACAGACCCTTTAACATGAAGTTCTGGTGTATAGCATCGACCAGCACTTTCTGGAAGACCTGAGCAGACATCAAGGATGTATAAGCTCAAAGGCTCACCATAAGGTCAGGATATTTAGTATATAGTGCCCTCAGAAAGTAATCAGACCCCTTGACTTTATCACATTTTGTTACCTTACATTAAATCCTCAGCAATCTATACACAATATCCCATAATGACAAAGTGAGAACAGGATTTTAGATTTTTTTTCTAATTTATTAAAATAAAAAACAGATACCTTATTTACATAAGTATTCAGACCCTTTGCTATGAGACTCAAAATTGAGCTCAGGTGCATCCTGTTTCCATTGATCATCCTTGAGATGTTTCTACAACTTAATTGGAGTCCACCTGTGGTAAATTCAACTGATTGGACATGATTTAGAAAGGCACACACCTGTCTAGGTAGCCTAGTGTAGTGGTTAGAGCGTTGGGCCAGTAACCAAAAGATCGAATCCCCAAGCTGACAAGGTATATAAGGTCACACAGTTGACAAGGCATGTCAGAGCAAAAACCAAGTCATGAGGTTGAAGGAATTGTCCTTAGAGCTCCGAGACAGGATTGTGTTGAAGCACAGATCTGGGGAAGGGTACCAAAACATTGAAAGTCCCTAAGAACGCAGTGGCCTCCATCATTCTTAAATGAAAGAAGTTTGGAAACACCAAGACTCTTCCTAGAGCTGGCCGCCCAGCCAAACTGAGCAATCGGGGGAGAAGGGCCTTGGTCAGGGAGGTGACCAAGAACCCGATGGTCACTCTGACAGAGCTCTAGAGTTTCTCTGTGGAGATGGGAGAATGAAGGACAACCATCTCTGCAATACTCCTCCAATCAGGCCTTTATGGTAGAGAAGCCAGACTGATGCCACCGGCAGGGACTGGGAGACTAGTCAGGATCAAGGCAAAGATGTATGGAGCAAAGTACAGAAAAATCCTTGATGAAAACCTGCTCCAGACTCAGGACCTCTCAGACTGGGGCGAAGGTTCACCTTACAACAGAACAACGGCCCTAAGCACAAAGCCACGACAACGCAGGAGTGGCTTCGGGACAAGTCTCTGAATGTCCTTGAGTGGCCCAGCCAGAGCCCAGACTTGAACACGTTCGAACATCTCTGGAGAGACCTGAAAATATCTGTGCAGCAACGCTCCCCATCCAAGCTGATAGAGAAGAATTGGAGAAGCTCCTCAAATACAGGTGTGCCAAGCTTGTAGCGTCATACCCAAGAAGACTCAATGCTGTAATCGCTGCTGAAAGTGCTTCAACAAAGTACTGAGTTAAGGGTCTCAATACCTATTTAAATGTGATATTTAAAAAATGTAAAAAAACAAAACCATTTTTGCTTTGTCAATATGGGGTGTTGTGTGTAGATTGATGAGTAAAAAAAACAATTAAATACATTATAGGATAAAGCTGTAATGTAATAACATGTGGAAAAAGTAAAGGGGTCTGAATACTTTCTGAAGGCACCTGTGAACAAGGCCTTCAGAGATTAGTCAAAAGATAGACACAAACATAAAGGAGGAAGTGGATCTCGCAAACCATGAGGGTCCTATGATGTCTAAAATGGCACCCTATTCCCTATGTAGTGCACTACATTTGACCAGGACCCATAGGGCCTGAAATGGCACCCTATTTCCTATGTAGTGTACTAATTTTAACCAGGACCCATAAAGCCCAATTGGCACCCGATTCCTTTTTTAGTACACTACTTGTGACGAGTCCCTATAGGGCTCTGATCAAAAGCTGTGCACTATGTAGGGAATAGGGTTTCATTTCCCACATATACTTTCCCACGTATACACATATACTTTCTCATTTTGGATGGCAGGGTAGCCTAGTGATTAGAGTGTTGGACTAGTAACCAAAAGGTTGCAAGTTCAAATCCCTGAGCTGACAAAGTATAATTCTGTCATTCTGCCCCTGAACAAGGCAGTTAACCCACTGTTCCTAGGCTATCATTGAAAATAAGAAGTTGTTCTTAAGTGACTTGCCTTGTTAAATAAAGGTAAAATTAAAAACTACATTTTGATCCCAACTCAAAGCTGGTGTGTGTAGCCAAAGAGTTCATGTCATCTGACCAAAGCACCGGTTCCAATCTAAGTGCCGTTTAGTGAAGTCAGCATGAAAATAGAGCTCTTTGGCTACGCACACCAGCGGCGGGTTTGGCATCGAAATGAGAATAAATGAGCAAAAAATTACCCCGTACCTACTGTAAAATATGGTGGTGGATATTTGATGTTATGGGGCTATTTTGCTTCCACTAGTCCTCGGGCCCTTATTAAGATCAACCGCATCATCAACTTTATCCAGTACCAGGACATTTTAACCAAAAACCTGGTTGCCTCAGCCAGGAGGCTGAAACTTGACAGTAAGTGAACAGTATCATCCAGCAAGACAATAACACCAAACACACATCGAAACCCACAAAGAAATGATTAATTGAAAACAAAATTATAATTTTTCAATGCCCATCTCAGTTTTCGGGCTAAAAACCCATTGAATTGAAGTGGACAGTCCATAAGCGCAGACAAACGATATCAAGGATCTGGAAGGATTCTGTATTGAGGAATGATCTAAGATCATTGTGACCATTGTGATCATCTAAGACCAATGTGTTCTCCAACTCATAAAACATTTCAGAAAAAGTATCCGTGTCGTTATCCTCGCAAGGTGAGACATTGATAGGTATTGAAAACAGGGGTGACAATAATTTTGAACCCTTTTTAATTTTTTTAATTTTTTAATTTCACCTTTATTTAACCAGGTAGGCTAGTTGAGAACAAGTTCTCATTTGCAACTGCGACCTGGCCAAGATAAAGCATAGCAGTGTGAACAGACAACATAGAGTTACACATGGAGTAAACAATAAACAAGTCAATAACACAGTAGAAAAAAAGAGTCTATATACATTGTGTGCAAAAAGCATGAGGAGGTAGGCGAATAATTACAATTTTGCAGATTAACACTGGAGTGATACATGATCAGATGGTCATGTACAGGTAGAGATATTGGTGTGCAAAAGAGCAGAAAAGTAAATAAATAAAAACAGTATGGGGATGAGGTAGGTAAAATTGGGTGGGCTATTTACCGATAAGACTATGTACAGCTGCAGCTCGGTTAGCTGCTCAGATAGCAGATGTTTGAAGTTGGTGAGGGAGATAAAAGTCTCCAACTTCAGCGATTTTTGCAATTCGTTCCAGTCACAGGCAGCAGAGAACCCTACCTTTTTGATAAAATAAATATGACTCTCTGAGCAATTATATTAGTATAAAATAATATATATTTTTACCATACAATATAGCTCAATATTTGAATGACTTATTTTATACATCATTTTATTCATCTTTATCAAGGGCGTCAATAGGTTTGGACGCCACTGTATGTATGTAGTAACTTATATTATTAATGGTAGCGGTAGTTATATTAATTGTAGGCCTATTAGTAATTTAACAACTTATTTTGTGCTTAAATTTTTGTTGTTGCTGTTAATGTAGCTTCATTGCCAAAATTCTGACCTATCCCTTTAAACCAAATGTCATTATCGACTAATAGTGTATTTTCCCATTGCACTGTGTCAACATTGGACTATCCAGTTCCAGGCATAAGCGACATAATCGGTCACTTAGGGCCCCAGTTGGGGTCTCTTGGCAGTAAGAATACACCAGGTGCAAATTCAAAATTTGGTTGTGCATCAGCGGTTTTGCCAATTTTTAGATTGATAGTTAGTCTAGCCAGCTATCTAAACTTGTATTAACAATGGCCGAATACCAACTGGGCACGCAGGGCCCTAACCTCCAGGGGGCCCCCATTGATTTTGTTAGTCATTCTCACTCATATTAATTTAACATGGCATAAGTCATTACAAAAGGTGCAGAATTGCAGGAAATTACCTGCACAACGGCACATTTATGCTCTCTACCCCATGGCAAAATGAGTAGAATTGCAGGAAATTAACTGTAAAACATAAAAAATGTTCTCTACACCGTCAAGAGGGAGGCCACTAAAATGTTTTGCCATGCTTGTGTTATGCTAGTATAACACAAGAATTTGCACACCTACATGCTTAAAGCCCAGGGCTACCATGTCAAAGAAAGTAACAGAGGAGCTGAGGGGACAATTAAATGCATATCCTGTAGTCATTCAGCAAATATGTTTCCACACTACTGATTTCAACAATGTGTTTGTAAGGTCAGGCGGGTGTTTAGGGTGATTAAGGCTACCACTGAAAAGAGGAGGGCCAGCTAAGACCTGGGCCAATGTTGGTGTTATCCAACTTCAATGAACGCATTATGCGAAAGTTGTGTGCGAAATGTGGTTTTGGCCTGGGCCAAGGGAGATCTAGGCTAAACCAAAACCTGTGAAGAGCTTTAAAGGGATAGATTTAGGCAATGAAGCCCTTTTTCTACTTACCCGGAGTCAGATGAACATATGGATACCATTTTTATGTCTCTGATTGAGTGCAGATTGAAGGAATTTGGAGGTAGTTTTGTGAGCCGTCGCTAACTAGCTTGAGCGCAACAGCTGGAAGTCTTCACGTACCATCAACATATACATTTTATCCATAAGTTATTCTGACTTTGGTTAGGTAGAAAAAGGGCTCATTCACTATCCCTTTAAATGTTTGGACTGAAAAAGAATGGGGAAAATAGTAAAGGTGAATATAGCCTAATCATAATAGTATTAGAACAGTGCGTTCTGACATTTGTATTTGTGTTTGATATGAAGTCATGACAGGTATGTCAATGTGTCTTTCAGGGGTTGTTCTGTTGTTATGGTTATCTGTTTACAATATACTGTGACTCGGACCATGACATTTCATGCCTTTCGGTCTTTCTTCTGCTTCTGTCAACAGCATTATATCCTGGCATTCGGTGGCATAATTGCAGTGCCTCTAATCCTGGCCGAGCCTCTCTGTATTGGAAACAACAACGCCGCCAAGAGCCTACTCATCTCCACCATATTCTTTGTGTCGGGTGTGTGCACATTGCTTCAGACCACTATCGGAACCAGGTAGTTAGTCCTCTTGGCATTTCCTTAATAGCTTACCTTTCACATAAGGGCACACACATACAGTTGAAGTCAGAAGTTTATATACACTTAGGTTGGGGTCATTAAAACTCGCTTTTCAACCACTCCACAAATTTCTTGTTAACAAACTATAGTTTTGGGAAGTCGGTTAGGAGATCTACTTTGTGCATGACACAAGTAATACCAAAGTATCTATATCCACAGTAAAACGAGTCCTATATCGACATAACCTGAAAGGCCGCTCAGCAAGAAAGAAGCTGCTGCTCCAAAACCGTCATTAAAAGCCAGACTACAGTTTGCAACTGCACATGGGGACAAAGATCGTACTTTTTGGAGAAATGTCCTCTGGTCTGATGAAACAAAATAAAGGTGTTTGGCTATAATGACCATTGTTCTGTTTGGAGGAAAAAGAGGGAGGCTTGCAAGCAGAAGAACATCATCCCAACCATGAAGCATGAGGGTGGCAGCATCATGTTGTGAAGGTGCTTTGCTGCAGGAGGGACTGGTGCACTTCACAAAATAGCTGGCATCATGAGGCAGGAAAATTATGTGGATATATTGAAGCAACATTTCAAGACAGGAAGTTAAAGCTTGGTCGCAAATGGGTCTTCCAAATGAACAATGACCACAACCATACTTCCAAAGAAGTGGCAAAATGGCTTAAGGACAACAAAATCAAGGTATTGGAGTGGCCATCACAATCCTATAGAAAACTTGTGGGCAGAACTGAAAAAGCGTGTGCGAGCAAGGAGGCCTACAAACATGACTCAGTTACACCAGCTCTGTCAGGAGGAATGGGACAAAATTCACCTAACTTATTGTGGAAAGCTTCTGTAAGGCTACCAGAAATGTTTAACCCAAGTTAAACAATTTAAAGGCAATGCTACCAAATACTAATTGAGTGTATGTAAACTTCTGACCCCCTGGGAACATGATGTAAGAAATAAAAGCTGAAATAAATCATTCTCTCTACTTTTATTCCGACATTTCACATTTTTAAAATAAATTGGTGATCCTAACTGACCTATAACAGGAAATGTTTACTAGGATTAAATGTCAGGAATTGTGAAAACTGAGTTTAAATGTATTTGGCTAAGGTGTATGTAAACTTCCGTCTTATATATACACTGATTGTACAAAACCGCTGCACCACTCGGGCTCCCGTGTGAAACAGTGGTCTAAGGCACTGCATCTCAGTGTAAGTGGCATCACTACAGTCCCTGGTTCAAATCCAGGCTGAATCACATCCTGCTGTGATTGGGAGTCTCATTGGGCAGTGCACAATTGGCCCAGCATCGTCCGGGTTTGGCCAGGGTAGGCAGTCATTGTAAATAAGAATTTGTTCTTAACTGACTTGTTTGACATTAGTGCTAGTACGAACTTTGACCCAGGTGCAGAGGTAAGGGTAAATCCAGAATATTTACTCAAACCAACAACGCAAGAGAACACTGAAAGAGACTTGAGCAGCTGGCCCAGTCCACAGAGGAACCTAAATTGGAACCAATAAACCCAATCAGGGTCACCTGGATACTAGAGGAAACCCACGGGTGCTCTCCAGTGCCAACCACAGGTAGCACACTCCATGTAGAAACCCTAACCTGTGACAACTTGCCGAGTTAAATAAAGGATAAATAAAAATTATTTAAAAAGAGCACCTGCTCATTTCATGACTTAGACTGACCAGGTGAATCCAGGAGAAAGCTTTGATCTCATATTGATGTCACTTGTTTAATCCACTCCAATCAGTGTAGATGAAGAGGAGGGGACGGATTAAAGAAGGATTGTTAAGCATTGAGACAATTGAGACATGGATGGTGTATGTGTGCCATTCAGAGGGTGAAAGGGCAAGACCAATATTTAAGTGTTTTTGAAATGTGTATGGTAGTAGAAGCCAGGCGTACCGGTTTGTGTCAAGAACTGCAACCCTGCTGGCTTTTTCATGCTCAACAGTTTCCCGTGTGTATCAAGAATGGTCCACCACCCAAAGGACATCCAGCCAACTTGAAACAGTGGGAAGCATTGGAGTCAACATGGGCCAGCATCCCTGTGGAATACTTTCGATACCTTGTAGAGTCCATGCACCGATGAATTGAGGCTGTTATGAGGGCAAAAGGGGGGGGGGGTGAGGGGGTTCAACTCAATATTAGGAAGGTGTTCTTAATGTTTTGTACACTCAGTGTATAGGCCTCAGTGTATAGGCACAAGGATGTATGAATGCAAACACATGTAGGAGACTACTTTAAACCCACAGAGGCTTTGAAGAACAAACAGACAAGGCTGTGTGCATGCATGCTTGAGTAGACACACAATCGTGCACACATCTGAAACCAAACACACATCTGAACCCAAACAGAGATCTGAACCCAAACAGAGATCTGAACCCAAACAGCCATCTGAACTTAACATAAATCCTTCTCTAAACTCAGCAAAGAAAGAAACGTCCTCTCACTGTCAACTGCTCACTGTCAATATGTGTATGAACATAAAAAGATTCAACAACTTAGACATAAACTGAACATGTTCCACAGACATGTGACTATCAGGAATGAAATAATGTGTCCCTGAACAATGAGGAGGGGGTCAAAATCAAAAGTAACAGTCAGTATCTGGTGTGGCCACCAGCTGCATTATGTACTGCAGTGCATGTCCTCCATATGGACTGCCCCATATTTACCAGTTCTTGCTGTGAGATGTTACCCCACTCTTCCACCAAGGCACCTACAAGTTCCCAGACATTTCTTGGGGGAATGGCCCTAGCCCTCACCCTCCGATCCAACAGATCCCAGACGTGCTCAATCGGATTGAGATCCGGGCACTTTGCTGGCCATGGCAAAGCATTGACATTCCTGTCTTGCAGGAAATCATGCACAGAACGAGCAGTATGGCTGGTGGCATTGTCAGGCTGGAGGGTCATGTCAGGATGAGCCTGCAGCAAGGGTATCACATGAGGGAGGAGGATGTCTTCCCTGTAACGCACAGCATTGAGATTGCCTGCAATGTCAACAAGCTCAGTCCGATGATGCTGTGACACACCACCCCAGACCATGACGGACCCTCCACCTCCAAATCGATCCCGCTTCAGAATACTGTACAGGCCTCGGTGTAACGCTCATTCCTTCGACAATTTACGCGACTCCGACCATCACCCGGGCGAGACAAAACCGCGACTTGTCATTGAAGAGCACTTTTTGCCAGTCCTGTCTGGTCCAGCGACGGTGGGTTGGTGCCCTTAGGCGACGTTGTTGCCGATGATGTCTGGAAAGGACATGCATTACAACAGGCCTACAAGCCCTCAGTCCAGCCTCTCTCAGCCTTTTACAGACAGTCTGAACACTGATGGAGGGATTGTGTGTTCCTGGTGTAACTCTGTCAGTTGTTGTTGCCATCCTGCACCTGTCCTGCAGGTGTGATGTTTGGATGTACCGATCCTGTGCAGGTGTTGTTGCACATGGTTTGCCCGTGCAAGGACGATCAGCTGTCCATTCTGTCTCCCCGTAGCGCTGTCTTAGGTGTCTCACAGTACGGACATTGCAATTTATTGCCCTTTCACAGAGATGAGCAGGGAACCTGGGCATCTTTCTTTTGGGTGTTTTTCAGAGTCAGTAGAAAGGCCTATTTAGTATCCTAAGTTTTCATAACTGTGACCTTAAATGCCTACCGTCTGTAAGCTGTTAGTGTCTTAACGACTGTTCCACAGGTGCATGTTCATTAATTGTTTATGGTTCATTGAACAAACATGGGAAACAGTGTTTAAACCCTTTACAATGAAGATCTGTGAAGTTATTTGGATTTTTACGAATTATCTTTTATAGACAGTGTCAGGACCCGGTTACGAACCTGGGTCTCCGGAGTGAGAAACAGTCACTTAACCAACTGAGCCACGAATAGTCAGCAGAACCCAGAAGATGAGGCAGACACAGCAGTACTTAAGACGGTGTATTTAATAAAGTAAAAAGGAGAAGTCCTTCAATACAAAATGGCAAATCCAAAAGGTGGTAGGTATAGCACAAAAAAGCCTCAAGAGATACTCAAAAAACAAAAACAGAATTCCACAAGAGCGTCCACCGGAATCGACAAGAATACACAGAACACTAGGGCTGGGTGCTAACATACAAACACAGAGCACAGAACTGAGGGAAACTAAGGGTATAAATACAATCAGGGGAAACGAGGCACAGGTGCAAATAATAATGGGAATCAAGGGAAAAAACATAAGGTCAAAAAGCACAATGGGGGCATCTAGTGACCAAAACCCGGAACAACCCTGGCCAAATCCTGACAGACAGGTCCTGAAAGAGCGACATTTCTTTTTTCGCTGAGTTTATTTCCATCTAGGTAATCCTTTTGGAAATATCTGTCTCCAGTTCCAAGTAGAGTAAAGTTCCAGACAGCTTAATGCCCTAATGTACAGTACAGTGAATACAGGTTTAGGGCCTGGGCCTACCACAGTTTAAGAATGATTCCTGTCCAAAGCCTTATGTTGAGTTTCCATGAGTTAGAGCTGAAGAGCCCAGGTGCAGGATTGGTCAGTATGGCATTATATCACTATAAGACTCGACAATCACCCAGATGAGTCTATCACAGCCCAGCAGTTATGTATCATCAGCATAACCTAATTGCAACCTTATTTATTTAAGCTGGTTTGAACTAATATGTGTACCCTCTAGTAGTATACAGTAATGACACTGAATATGCACTGAGTAGACTAAACATTAGGAACACCTTCTTAGTATGGCGTTGCAGTTCTTGATACAAACCAGTGCGCCTGGAACTTACGAAACGCACTTCAATATTTGTCTTGCCCATTCACCCTTTGAATGACACACATACACAATCCATGTCTCAATTGTCTAAAGGCTTAAAAATCATTATTTAACCCGTCTCCTCCCCTTCATCTACACTGACTGAAGTGGATTTAACAAGTGACATCAATAAGGGATCATAGCTTTCACCTGGATTCACCTGGTCAGTCTTTCATGGAAAGAGCAGGTGTTCTTAATGTTTTTTTTGCACTCAGTGTATCTCAACTGTTGTGAGACCAAAATGGGTTGGTTGTATAAGGCTAAAACTACTGGACCAGGGATGCATCCAGTGGAAGAAATCAGGCAAATCGGCACCTACAGTAGCTACCCAACCAGCTACCTTACTAGCTACCCAACCAGCTACCTTACTAGCTACCCAACCACCTACCCATTTCAATTAAGCTTATCGTTACTATACATCATTTCTTGGCTCCAGATATCAGGAATCATTCCGTGGCCATTGAGACGACATTGGGATAATATTGGGTATGTTGTGATCGAGTTAACTTGAGCTTCTTTGACAATCTGCATCTATACACTTTTAGGTCAAAGGTTGGTTCTAAATCGCCCAGGGTAGTTGTACTCTTTTAATCTTAAATCTTATTTGCTACCAGGCAGACCACTGGTAGATGAACCAGACCATTCCATCCTTAACCCATGCATGCTACTGGTTGCCTCTTTCTTTCCACAGGTTGCCAATCCTCCAGGGGGGTACCTTTAGCTTCATCACCCCCACTCTGGCCATACTTGCTCTGCCTAAGTGGCAGTGCCCTGCCCCCAGTGCAATGTCCCAGCAGCTTCAAAATGCCACTGGCTCCCTGCCAATGGACTCTGATGAGGTGTGGAAGTTACGCATGAGAGAGGTATGTTTGCGGTCTACATCCAACAAGTGATAGACAAAAAACTTCCTGAACTAATATCACATAGCAATATAAATCAAGACTAAATAAAATTGTATTTTTTTGTCGGGAGTAAGCGATATATTGCTAACACACTGTCTGAACTCATGTACATACCACTCAGGACACTAAATCAATTGTACTAAGTGTCGATAGCACCTTACATCCAGCATCCAGGTATAATGGTTTGACTTATGACTTGTTAGAATATGTTACGTCTCTCCATGCATGAAATTGTCAACTGTCTCAAACTGAGGCTCCTGAGTGGTGCAGCAGTCTAAGGCACTTCATCTCAGTGCTAGAGGCATCACTACAGACCCTGGTTTGATTCCAGGCTGTATCACAACTGGGTGTGATTGGGAGTCCCATAGGGCGGCGCACAATTGCCCCAGCTTGGCACAGTGTGGGCTTGGCTGGCGTGGCACAGTGTGGGCTTGGCTGGCGTGGCCCAGCGTGGGTTTGGCTGGGCCCAATTGGCCCAGCGTGGGTTTGGCTGGGGTTGGCCATCATTGTAAATAAGAATTTGTTCTTAACTGACTTGCCTAGTAAAATAAAATAGTTGGGTGCACTTTCATTAAATTGTGCACCTAGCAAAATATTGTTTGGCTAGCGATGTTTCTGAACTGTACAATGTCAGGAAAGAGGGTACCTAGTCATTTGCATAACTGAATGCAGCCAACCGAAATGTGTGTTCTGCATTAATTAATACAAGCCCTCTGAATCAGAGCGGTGGGGGGGCTTCTTTAATCAACATAATCGGCACCCGGGGAGCAGTTGTTGTTGGGGTTAACTGCCTTTGCCCAGGGCCAGAAAGGCAGATTTTTCCACCTTGGCTCCATAGGATGGCAGAATTTGCTAAACAAATGCCCTCCCGATTGATACGAATCATCATGATATCATTCTGCCAGGTAGGCTTACTTTGCAGCCGACATTTAATGCAGAATTGGATAAACAAATGCCCTCCCGATTGATACGAATCATCATTATATCATTCTGCCAGGTAGGCTTACTTTGCAGCCGACATTTAATGCAGAATTGGATAAACAAATGCCCTCCCGATTGATACGAATCATCATGATATCATTCTGCCAGGTAGGCTTACTTTGCAGCCGACATTTAATGCAGAATTGGATAAACAAATGCCCTCCCGATTGATACGAATCATCATGATATCATTCTGCCAGGTAGGCTTACTTTGCAGCCGACATTTAATGCAGAATTGGATAAACAAATGCCCTCCCGATTGATACGAATCATCATGATATCATACTTTGCAGTCAATAATTAATTGGTAAGATTTTTGGGCAAAGCCTTTAGAAATGTTCACTCAAACAGCACCCAATGTCAAAAAAAACAATGTAGTTGTTTCAACTAATTATTATTAAGTAACTGGTTCCACAGGCTTTTTTTTCATTTACTCAACTTTTGGTCCCTAAAAATAATGTCCTAAACTTAGCTCCAACTTGAGAAAACATAGGCAGAAAAATCTGTCGACTTAAAATTATGTTTTCTCAAATTGTCTCATATGTTCATTTAACTAAAAAAGGCTGCAGAAGTAGTTACACACACAGTGCTGTTAATAACATACAACATTTTCAATTTACATGATTACATTTATAAAGTAATTAATGTTCAACATGATTATTTTATTTATCATTGTGATTAAGGAGTACAATTTAAACAGAGTAATATGCCCCACCAACATTAGACAACCATAACTAAAAAACAAAAATTGCTGAAATAGGTAGTGTAAATCAAATCAATGATAAGAGAATAGTCAGATTAACTGATAATTGACACAGACATGGTGGTGTAGCTGGAGGTTTGAAGTTCAAATCCCAGGTGACAACATGGTGAATAATATTTAGTGTGTAAATGAACATGCACAATGTCATCCTTTACGTTAACGTGTGTCAAATATGTACGTCGAAAACATTATATGTTAAAAGCATTGTGTGTGTTTAACTAATTCCACAGCCTTTTGTAGGTACATTTCACAAATTATAATTTCTAGTTGAATGAGCATATGAGACAAATTGAGCAAACACATCATTTTAAATTGATAGATTTTTTTTGCCTACGTTTTCTCAAATTGGAGCTAAATTTGTTCCAACAATGGTAATACTTGGACCGAAAAGTAAAGTAATCAAAACAAGGCTGTGGAACCAGTTACTTAATAAGAATTTGTTGAAACTATATATATTCTTTTACAGTGCCTGATGACTGAATTGCGCATGGCAAAGATTTAACGAATACTTCAGACCAAACTTTTTTAATACCTGGTTTGCATACCCATTGTTGCCTTAGTTAGCATTTACTGGTAGATATCATAATTTAAACGTCTTTCCTACCCTACCGGCTACCGATGTCGTTTAACTCTGTGGGCTGCTCCATGCCACAACCAGTTGACCAAAAAAACAAAAATAAATAAATAAATGCCACAACCAGTTGAGAGCTGCAGGCTCTTGCTGTCTGATATTCCCGAGAAACTAGCAATGTGTGCCTGGTGCATGTGAATATAGTTCACGTGCTTTGCGATTGTGTAGGCTACT
This sequence comes from Oncorhynchus masou masou, assembly GCF_036934945.1. NCBI lineage: Eukaryota > Metazoa > Chordata > Actinopteri > Salmoniformes > Salmonidae > Oncorhynchus > Oncorhynchus masou. Next base: position 13,866,037 of record NC_088233.1, on the reverse strand, counting down.
TTGTACATTATTTCTCTACTGAATTACATAATTGATACGGGGTATACTCCCGCTATACTACTTGTATACGCATCAGTGGAGATTAAGAATATGAGTATGAGTATTTGCAATGCCCAATGACATTTTGGGGGGTATACTGTACATCTTAATATCCCTGCGTATATCCCCCACTACAACTCTGTATGTACTGTGTCTATATCCAATATTGAGTGCTAAAAAGCTAACCAACTGTCTGAAATTACTCATATCCAAGAAACCCAGGACTCTAAATCAAACTGTCTTTTCTTTCACTGAGTTTCTATTGTTTACATGCTTACACTTCTGACTGTAAGACTTTAAAAATTCAACATGTATCCTCAGCTGCAACTTGTGACAGAGCACTTCAAATATTTTAGCCCCCATCAGGTATGAGTCACTGCCTCTTATATAAGCCTTAAAAGTCATTAGAAACTACACCTAGTCCTCAAGGTAGGCCCTTACAAATATACTTGACACTGACAATTTTAGGGCTTAGGTAAGATTAATTACCTTAAATAGTTTTCAATTCAGTGCATGTGTGCTGTGTGTTCACTGCTTCACCCAAAATATTTGATTGAAAACATTGGTAGTTTAGCGAAGACAAGTCTGGACAATAATTCCACCCAATACATCTTTTACACATTGACAAGACAGGTTTTATGTGTTTTTTTTGTTTTACAATTCACAACACACCCTAAAACATTCAACCTAAAACGTTCACCTGTTGATAGATGTTTATAGTGAATGTTGATGGATGTTCATAGGGAATATTGATTGATTTTAATAGGTGTAACAGATCGTACAATGCCCAGCCAGCAGCCCCAGTTGCTTGGTATTTATTCTGACAATAGAAGCACATTACAGTGCATTCGGGATGTATTCTCACCCCTTGACTATTTCAACATTTCGTTACGTCATAGCGTTATACTGAAATGTATAAAATAGTTTTTTTTTTCTTCATCAATCTACTCACAATGCCCCATAATGACAAAGCAAAAATATTTTTTTGACATTTTTCAAATATATAAATATAGTTATAAAATTAAATATCACAAGTATTCAGACCCTTTACTCAGTACACTGTTGAAGCACCTTTGGCAGCGATTACAGCCTTGAGTCTTGGGTATGAAGCTACAAGCTTGGCACACCTGTATTTGGGGAGTTTCTCCCATTCTTCTCTGCAGATCCTCTCAAGCTCTATCAGGATGGATGGGGAGCAAGGCTGCACAGCCATTTTCATGTCTCTCCAGATAGGTTTGATTGTGTTCAAGTCTGGGCTCTGGCTGGACCACTCAAGGACATTCAGAAACTTGTCCTGAAGCCATTCCTGCATTGCCTTGGCTGTGTGCTTAGGGTCGTTGTCCTGTTGGATGGTGAACCTTCGCCCCAGTCTGATGTCCTGAGCACTCTGGAGCAGGTTTTCATCAAGGATATCTCTTTTTTCATCAAGGATCTCTCTCCTCTGTTCATCTTTCCCTCAATTCTGACCAGTCTCCCAGTCCCTGCCACTGAAAAACATTCCCACAGCATGATGCTTCCACCACCGCGCTTCACCGTAGAGATGGTGCCAGGTTTCCTCCAGATGGGATGCTTGGCATTCATGCCAAAGAGTTCAATGTTGGTTTCATCAGACCAGAGATTCTTGTTTCTCATGGTCTGAGAGTCCTTAAGGTGGCCATGTTCGGGAGTCTCATAGGGCGGTGCACAATTGGCCCAGCATCATCCGGGTTAGGGGAGGGTTTGGACAGGGAGCTTTACTTGGCTCATCGCGCAGTAGTGACTCCTTGGGGCGGGCAAGGTGCCTGCAAGCTGACCACGGTCGTCACTGATATGTGTTTCCTCCGACACATTTGTGCGGCTGGCATCTGGGTTAAGTGTTAAGAAGCGTGGCTTGGCTGGTCATGTTTCGGAAGACTCATGACTCTACCTTTGCCTCCCGAGCCTGTTGGGGATTTGCAGCGATGAGACAAGATCAAAATTGGGGAGAATGTGTACTTACGGACCTTTTTTGGTACCCTTCCCCAGATCTGTGCCTCGACACAATCCTGTCTCAGAGATCTACGGACAATTCCTTTGACCTCTTGGCTTGGTTTTTTCTCTGAAATGCACTGCCAATCATGGGATCTTATATAGACAGGTGTGTGGATTTCCAAATCATGTCCAATCAATTTCATTTACCGCAGGTGGACTCCAATCAAGTTGTAGAAATATCTCACGGATGATCAATGGGAACAGGATGCACCTGAGGTCAATTTCGAGGCTCATAGCAAAGGGTCTGAATACTTATGTAAATAAGGTATCAAATTTTTTAATACATTTGAAAACATTTCTAAAAACCTGTTTTTGCTTTTTCATTATGGGATATTGTGTGTAGATTGTATAGTTAAAAAAAACATTTTAGAATAAGGCTGTGACTTAAAATGTGGAAAAATTCAAGGGGTCTGAATACTTTCTGAATGCACTGTAGATGTGCAGGACAACAGGATGTTGATGGCTGTAGATTCGTGATTTGTCGCATCCATGTCAATATCAGACTAGGTATTTTGTAATCAAATGTCATAACAATGACAAAACATTTAAAATACAATAAATGTAAACACCTGACGATAGACACAAGGAGGCACATTAGACAACAGTATGTTGATGGTTGTAGATTCATGATTAGTCTGTTAGCATGGAAATAACTGTGCATTAGCAGGGAGATTTGGTATTTGGTATTTTGGTATTTTATTAGGATCCCCATTAGCTGTTGCAATAGCAGCGGCTTCTCTTCCTGGGGTTCACACAATACATGAAATATAATACAGAATAACATAATACAGAACATCAATAGTCAAGAACAGCTCAAGGACAGAACTACATCCATTTTCTTTAAAGATACACGTAGCCTACATATCAATGCATACACACAAACTATCTAGGTCAAATGGGGGAGAGGTGTTGTGCCGCGAGGTGTTGCTTTATCTGTTTTTTGAAACCAGGTTTTCTGTTTATTTGAGCAATATAAGATGGAAGGAAGTTCCATGCAAAAAGGGCTCTATATAATACTGTATGCTTTCTTGAATGTGTTCCGGATGTGGGGACTGTGAAAAGACCCCTGGTGGTATGTCTGGTGGGACATGTGTGTGTATGTCATAGCTGTGTGTAAGTTGACTATGCAAACAATTTGGGATTTTCAACACATTTCTGTTTCTTATAAAAAAGAAGAAGTGATGCAGTCAGTCTCTCCACAACTCTTAGCCAAGAGAGACTGGTATGCGTAGTATTTATATCAGCTCTCTGATTACAATTAAGAGCAAAATGTGCCGCTCTGTTCTGGGCCAGATCTAGCTTAACAAGGTCTTTCCTTGCAGCACTGGACCACACAACTGGACAATAATCAAGATGAGACAAAACTAGAGAACTTGCTTTTGGAGTGTGGTGTCAAAAAAGCAGAGCATCTCTTTATTACGGCCAGACCTCTCGCCATCTTTACAACCATTGAATCTATATGTTTTGACCATGACAGTTTACAATCTAAGGTAACACTGAGTAATTTAGTCTCCTCGACCTGTTCAACAGCCACACCATTCATTAGCAGATTCAGCTGAGATCTAGAACTTAAGGAATGATTTGTACCAAATACAATGGCCTTAGTTTTAGAGATGTTCAGGACCAGTTTATTCCTGGCCACCCATTCTAAAACAGACTGCAACTCTTTGTTAAGAGTTTCAGTAACTTCATTAGCTGTGGTTGCTGATGTGTATATGGTTGACTCATCAGCATACATGGACACACATGTTTTGTTTAATGCCAGTGTCAGGTCATTGGTAAAAAAGTGGAGTGGAGGGCCTAGAGAGCTGCCCTGCGGTACAGCACACTTTACATGTTTGACATTAGAGAAGCATCCATTAAAGAAAACCCTCTGAGTTATATTAGATAGATTGCTGTGAATCCACGACATGGCAGAGGTTGAAAAGCCATAATACATACGTTTTTTCAACAACAGGTTATTGTCAATAATATCAAAGGATGCACTGAAATCTAACAGTACAGCTCCCTAAATCTTATTATTATCAATTTCTTTCAACCAATCATCAGTCATTTGTGTCAGTGCAGTACATGTTGAGTGCCCTTATCAATAAGCATGCTGAAAGTCTATTGTTAATTTGTTTACACCACCCACCACTGCAACCTGTATGCTCTAGTCGGCTGGCCCTCGCTACATATTCGTCGCCAGACCCACTGGCTCCAGGTGATCTACAAGTCCATGCTAGGTAAAGCTCCGCCTTATCTCAGTTCACTGGTCACGATGGCAACACCCACCCGTAGCACGCGCTCCAGCAGGTGTATCTCACTGATCATCCATAAAGCCAACACTTAATTTGGCCGCCTTTCCTTCCAGTTCTCTGTTGCCTGTGACTGGAACAAATTGCAAAAATCGTTGAAGTTGGAGACTTTCATCTCCCTCACCGACTTCAAACATCTGCTATCTGAGCAGCTAACCAATCACTGCAGCTGTACATAGTCCATCGTTAAATAGCCCACCCAATTTACCTACCTCATCCCCATACTGTTTTTTTAAATGTACTTTTCTGCTCTTTTGCACACCAGTATCTCTACCTGCACATGACCATCTGATCATTTATCACTCCAGTGTTAATCTGCAAATTGTAATTATCCGCCTACCTCCTCATGCCTTTTGCACACAATGTATATAGACTATTTTTTTCTTTCCACTGTGTTATTGACTTGTTTATTGTTTACTCCATGTGTAACTCTGTGTTGTTGTCTGTTCACACTGCTATGCTTTATCTTGGCCAAGTCGCAGTTGTAAATGAGAACTTGTTCTCAACTAGCCTACCTGGTTAAATAAAGGTTAAATAAAAATAAATAAAAAAATAAACAGAGAAATAGCATTTTATATGGTCAAACACAATTTGTTTTGCTAAGAGCTGGCAGCAAGCTGATAGGTCTGCTGTTAGAACCAGTAAAGGCCGCTTTACCACTCTTGGGTAGCGGAATTACTTTAGCTTCCCTCCAGGCCTGAGGACAAAGACTTTCCTCTAGGCTCAGATTAAAAATATGACAGATATGAGTGGCTATAATCAGCTACCATCCTCAGTAGCTTTCCATTTAAGTCGTCAATGCGAGGTTTGTCACTATTGATCGATAACAATAATTTTTACCACTCTCCCACACTAACTTGACACAATTCAAACTTGCAATGCTTTTCTTTCATTATTTTTTTTTTTACTCATGAATACGATTGCTTACTGTTCGTAGTGGGCATTTCCTGCCTAAGTTTGCCCACTTTGCCAATGAAATAATCATAAAATAAATGGCAACATCAAATAGTTTCGTGATGAATAAGCCATCTGATTTGATGAAAGATGGAGTTGAATTTGACTAATATGAAATAATGTGATCATTACAATTAGAGCGTGCTAGCTAACTTGCTCTTACAGTAATTACATACAAAAGCACATCCCAGGATGCCCCCAATACAGTGGCAAACCCTCATTCAGAGCCCCACCTGTTTAGCTAAAGAAAATTAAATAAATGAGTCACATATCAGTTTGCAAACACTGTAAAAACAAATTAATTGAGTGAATAAAGCCTCATACAACCATGGTCTCTTTATTGCTATATTGAGTAAGGCAGCTCCAAAGTGCAGGTGTTCCAGCCTATCTCAATGCTTTCTGTGGTGGAGGGGCAGCCAGCAGAAAATACAGAGCGTATATATTGGTAATCTTCACTAGTTGCGCTGTGATTGGCGCAGTGTACTGTCACTCATGGGGACACTACGTCACTGCAGAATCTACAGGGCGAGCTAGGCAGTTCAAGCCCACTTGGATGCTGCAATAGATGTAAATTAGAAGTGCCCATCCAAGAAGGCTCAAGGTCATTGGCCACAGATAAAATGGTCAAATCACGTTATATCTACCGTAGCTTTGATTGGACTGATCTTGTCAACATCATATTTTCAAACCTTAGGTAGCAAGCTAGACAAGCAGTTATCATTATGAATCATGTTGAAAAATCTACTGGCAAATCCTTTTCAATCCTTGTCATATGAAAATAAATTCTTGATTAAATATATTGGTGCTCATCGGAAATCACAAATTCAACATTGATTGGTTTTTGAAGGAAACAGTGGCTAACTGCAAGTGTTGCAAAGCAAGCGTCCCATGCCGGCTATTCAGTGGAGAGGGTGTGTGTTCCAAGTTTGGGTTAAAGGATTTAAAACATCTATCTGAAAGGATATTTTTTCCAACCTTAGAAGGATAAACATTCACACGCAACACCATGCGCCAGAAAAGGTTGAATACGGTGGCCATGCTGTCAATCCAACATGACTTCTGCCACGTTCAAGACAACTGGAAAATTGGAACTGGAAAATCTCAGACTTCAGTGAGTCCAAGTCAACTGGGAAAAAATGAGCTCTGACTGGGAAAATACGTTTTGGATGGTCATCCAGAATTCCAAGTCGGGAACTCAAGCCTTATTCTAGACCTCTGACCTGAAGATCACTGATGTCATGATTCAACCTAGTTTTTTCCAAGGTCCCAGTTGTCTTGAAAGCACCATAAATCCAGAGGATGCCAGACTTTGATGACAAAGTTTGATGACAAAATTTGCCCGCAAAAAGAACTGCCGCTCCACCTTCCTATTTGCATAAGCACAGCACAACAACGAGTCCAGAAATGTCTTGTATGCTGCAACATATACACTGCTCAAAAAAATAAAGGGAACACTTAAACAACACAATGTAACTCACAGTCAATCAAACTTCTGTGAAATCAAACTGTCCACTTAGGAAGCAACACTGATTGACAATAAATTTCACATGCTGTTGCGCAAATGGAATAGGCAATTAGCAAGACACCCCCAATAAAGGAGTGGTTCTGCAGGTGGTAACCATAGACCACTTCTCAGTTCCTATGCTTCCTGGCTGATGTTTTGGTCACTTTTGAATGCTGGCGGTGCTTTCACTCTAGTGGTAGCATGAGACTACAGCCCACACAAGTGGCTCAGGTAGTGCAGCTCATCCAGGATGGCACATCAATGCGAGCTGGGGCAAGAAGGTTTGCTGTGTCTGTCAGCGTAGTGTCCAGAGCATGGAGGCGCTACCAGGAGACAGGCCAGTACATCAGGAGACGTGGAGGAGGCCGTAGGAGGGCAACAACCCAGCAGCAGGACCGCTACCTCCGCCTTTTTGCAAGGAGGAGCAGGAGGAGCACTGCCAGAGCCCTGCAAAATTACCTCCAGCAGGCCACAAATGTGCATGTGTCTGCTCAAATGGTCAGAAACAGACTCCATGAGGGTGGTATGAGGGCCCGATGTCCACAGGTGGGGGTTGTGCTTACAGCCCAACACCGTACAGGACGTTTGGCATTTTCCAGAGAACACCAAGATTGGCAAATTCGCCACTGGCTCCCTGTGCTCTTCACAGATGAAAGCAGGTTCACACTGAGCACGTGACAGATGTGACAGAGTCTGGAGACGCCGTGGAGAATGTTCTGCTGCCTTCAACATCCTCCAGCATGACCGGTTTGGCGGTGGATCAGTCATGGTGCATTTCTTTGGGGGGCCGCACAGCCCTCCATGTGCTCGCCAGAGGTAGCCTGACTGTCATTAGGTACAGAGATGAGATCCTCAGAAACATTGTGAGACCATATGCTGGTGCGGTTGGCCCTGGGTTCCTCCTAATGCAAGACAATGCTAGACCTCATGTGACTAGAGTGTGTCAGCTGTTCCTGCAAGAGGAAGGCATTGATGCTATGGACTGGCCCGCCCGTTCTCCAGACCTGAATCCAATTGAGCACATCTGGGACATCATGTCTCGCACCATCCACCAACACCACGTTGCACCACAGACTGTCCAGGAGTTGGAGGATGCTTTAGTCCAGGTCTGGGAGGAGATCCCTCAGGAGACCATCCGCCACCTCATCAGGAGCATGCCCAGGCGTTGTAGGGAGGTTATACAGGCACGTGGAGGCCACACACATTACTGAGCCTCATTTTGACTTGTTTTAAGGACATTACATCAAAGATGGATCAGCCTGTAGTGTGGTTTTCCACTTTAATTTTGAGTGTCTGTCACGCCCTGGTCGAAATATATTGTGTTTGTCTTTATTTATTTAGTCAGGCCAGGGTGTGACATGGGTTTATTGTGGTGTGTTTTGTCTTGGGGTTTTGTTAGGTATTGGGTGTGTGGTTTAGTGGGGGTGTCTAGCATAGTCTATGGCTGTCTGGAGTGGTTCTCAATCAGAGGCAGGTGTTTATCGTTGTCTCTGATTGGGAACCATATTCAGGCAGCCATATTCTTTGAGTATTTTGTGGGTGATTGTTCCTGTCTCTGTGTTTGTTGTCACCAGATAGGCTGTATAGGTTTTCACGTTCCGTTAGTTGTTTTTGTATAGTTTGTTTTTTCATTCGTCATTAAACATGTCTCAAAAATACCACGCTGCATTTTGGTCCGCTTCTCCTTCACCAGACGAAAGCCGTTACAGTGTCTCTCCAAATCCAGACCTCCATGGGTTGATACATTTGATTTCCATTGATCATTTTTCTGTGATTTTGTTGTCAGCACATTCAACTATGTAATGAAAAAAGTATTTAATAAGAATATTTCATTCATTCAGATCTAGGATGTGTTATTTTAGTGTTCCCTTTATTTTTTTGAGCAGTGTATTATGCAATATGCCAGGGAGATATGTATACTGTAGCTAAGAAATTAATTCTAAGTGTATATTGTGTAGAAAGCTGTTAGTAGGCCATGTGCCTAACCCTAATAATTTGGTCCCTTTCCCCGCAGAACTTTGCCTACTGTTCTGACTTGATGTAGCCTATAGCCTGTTTTAGAGAAATGTCATCATCAAATATGGTCTGCTTATGTGCCCCCTTAATTTATCCTATGGTTCTGACTTGGTATACAGGGAGAATACTGTACAAATAGTGTCGCTGTACATTTTGGGGTGGCAGGTAGCCTAGTGGTTAGAGCATTCGGCCATTAACCGAAAGGTTGCTGGATTGAATCCACGAGCTGACAAGGTAAAAATCTGTTGCTCTGCCCCTGAACAAGGCAGTTAACCCACTGTTCCCTCGGTAGGCTGTCATTGTAAATAAGAATTTGTTCTTAACTGACTTGCCTAGTTAAAATAAAATAAAATAAATACACCGCGTCACTACGAAGAAACAGGCGTCCTTCCTATCTCAGTTGTCTGAGATACTCACTTGCCAAGTTAAATATAGCTTAAATTAAATTATTAGTATAATTTTTACATTTCAAAAGTAATGAACAAATAGTTATATTGACTGGTGGCATTGTCATGCTGGAGGGTCATGTCAGGATGAGCCTGCAGGAAGGGTACCACATGAGGGAGGAGGATGTCTTCCCTGTAACGCATAGCATTGCTATTGCCTGCAATGACAACAATCTCAGTCCAATGATGCTGTGACACACCACCCCAGACCATGACGGACACTCCACCTCCAAATCGATCCCGCTCCAGAGTACAGGCCTCGGTATAATGCTCATTCCTTTGACGATAAACGCGAATCCGACCATCACCCCTGGTGAAAAAAAAACGCAACTTGTCAGTGAAGAGGACTTTGCCAGTCCTGTCTGGTCCAGCAACGGTGGTTTTGTACCCATAGGCGACGTTGTTGCCTACAAGCCCTCTGTCCAGCCTCTCTCAGCCTTTTGCGGACAGTCTGTGCACTGATGGAGGGCAGTTGTTGTTGCCATCCTGTACCTGTCCCGTAGGGGTGATGTTTGGATGTACCGATCCTATGCAGGTGTTGTTACAGATGGTCTGCCACTGCGAGGATGATCGGCTGTCCTTCTTGTCTCCCTGTAGCGCTGTCTTAGGTGTCTCACAGTATGGACATTGCCATTTATTGCCCTGGCCACATCTGCAGTCCTCATGCCTCCTTGCAGCACGCCTAAGGCACGTTCACACAGATGAGCAGGGACCCTGGGCATCTTTCTTTTGGTGTTTTTCAGAGTCAGTAGAAAGGCCTCTTTAGTGTCCTAAGTTTTCATAACTGTGACCTTAAATGCCTACCGACTGTAAGCTGTAACAGGTGCTTGTTCCTTATTTGTTTATGGTTCATTGAACAAGCATGGGAAACAGTGTTTAAACCCTTTACAATGAAGATATGTGAAGTTATTTGGATTTTACGAATTATCTTTGAAAGACAGGGTCCTGAAAAAGGAACATTTCTTTTTTTGTTGAGTTTAGATCGATGAGGACAAAAAACTGTTTAATCAATTTTAGAATAAGGCTGTAACCTAACAATATGTGGAAAAAGTCAAGGGGTCTGAATAATTTCCGAAGCCTTCAGAAAGTATTCATACAGTACCCCTTGACTTATTCCACATTTTGTTGTGTTACAGCCTGAATTCCAAATGGATTGAAAAAAAAAATAATTCTCACTCATCTACACACAATACCCCATAACGACAAAGTGAAAACACGTTTTTAGAAATGTTTGAACATTTCTAGATAATTTAATGTATAAATAGCTAATTTACATAATTATTAAGACCCCTGAGTGAATACTTTATAGAAGCACCTTCTGTGTTGATTTCTGCTGTTAGTCTTTTGGAGCCTTATTTCTTATCCTTCAAGCTCTATCAAGTTGATTGTTGACCATTTCTTGACAGCCATTTTCAAGTTTTGCCAAAACCTAATTAAGTCAAAACTGTAATTAGGCCACTCAGGAACATTCAAATCAAATAAAAGCAAATAAAATCCAAATTTATTTGTCACAATGCGCCGACTACAACAAGTGTAAACCTTACCGTGAAATGCTTACTTACAAGCCCTTAACCAACAGTGCAGTTCAAGAAGAGTTAATAAGACAATATTTACCAAATAAACTAAATTAAAAAATAATAAAAAGTAACACAATAACATAACATCAATGAGAACATATACAGGGGGTACCGGTACCGATTCAGTATGCGGGGTACAGGTTAGAGGTCATTTGTACATGTAGGTAGGGGTGAAGTGACTATGCATAGATAATAAATAGCGAGTAGCAGCAGTGTACATGTAGGTAGGGGTGAAGTGACTATGCATAGATAATAAATAGCGAGTAGCAGCAGTGTACATGTAGGTAGGGGTGAAGTGACTATGCATAGTTAATAAATAGCGAGTAGCAGCAGTGTACATGTAGGTAGGGGTGAAGTGACTATGCATAGATAATAAACAGTGAGTAGCAGCAGTGTACATGTAGGTAGGGGTGAAGTGACTATGCATAGTTAATAAATAGCGAGTAGCAGCAGTGTACATGTAGGTAGGGGTGAAGTGACTATGCATAGTTAATAAATAGCGAGTAGCAGCAGTGTACATGTAGGTAGGGGTGAAGTGACTATGCATAGTTAATAAATAGCGAGTAGCAGCAGTGTACATGTAGGTAGGGGTGAAGTGACTATGCATAGATAATAAATAGCGAGTAGCAGCAGTGTACATGTAGGTAGGGGTGAAGTGGCTATGCATAGATAATAAATAGCGAGTAGCAGCAGTATACATGTAGTTAGGGGTGAAGTGGCTATGCATAGATAATAAATAGCGAGTAGCAGCAGTGTACATGTAGGTAGGGGTGAAGTGACTGTGCATAGATAATAAATAGCGAGTAGCAGCAGTGTACATGTAGTTAGGGGTGAAGTGACTATGCATAGTTAATAAATAGCGAGTAGCAGCAGTGTACATGTAGGTAGGGGTGAAGTGGCTATGCATAGATAATAAATAGCGAGTAGCAGCAGTGTACATGTAGTTAGGGGTGAAGTGGCTATGCATAGATAATAAATAGCGAATAGCAGCAGTGTACATGTAGGTAGGGGTGAAGTGACTATGCATAGATAATAAATAGCGAGTAGCAGCAGTGTACATGTAGGTAGGGGTGAATGTAAAAGTGACTATGCATAGTTAATAAATAGCGAGTAGCAGCAGTGTACATGTAGGTAGGGGTGAAGTGACTATGCATAGATAATAAATAGCGAGTAGCAGCAGTGTACATGTAGGTAGGGGTGAAGTGACTATGCATAGATAATAAACAGTGAGTAGCAGCAGTGTACATGTAGGTAGGGGTGAAGTGACTATGCATAGATAATAAATAGCGAGTAGCAGCAGTGTACATGTAGGTAGGGGTGAAGTGGCTATGCATAGTTAATAAATAGCGAGTAGCAGCAGTGTACATGTAGGTAGGGGTGAAGTGACTATGCATAGATAATAAATAGCGAGTAGCAGCAGTGTACATGTAGGTAGGGGTGAAGTGACTATGCATAGATAATAAACAGCGAGTAGCAGCAGTGTACATGTAGGTAGGGGTGAAGTGACTATGCATAGATAATAAACAGTGAGTAGCAGCAGTGTACATGTAGGTAGGGGTGAAGTGACTATGCATAGATAATAAACAGTGAGTAGCAGCAGTGTACATGTAGGTAGGGGTGAAGTGACTATGCATAGATAATAAACAGTGAGTAGCAGCAGTGTACATGTAGGTAGGGGTGAAGTGACTATGCATAGATAATAAACAGTGAGTAGCAGCAGTGTACATGTAGGTAGGGGTGAAGTGACTATGCATAGATAATAAATAGTGAGTAGCAGCAGTGTACATGTAGGTAGGGGTGAAGTGACTATGCATAGTTAATAAACAGTGAGTAGCAGCAGTGTACATGTAGGTAGGGGTGAAGTGACTATGCATAGTTAATAAATAGCGAGTAGCAGCAGTATACAAAACTGTAATAGTCCAGTGGTCATTTGAGTAGTTGTTCAGCAGTCTTGTGGCTTTGCGGTTCTAACTGTTATAAGGAGCCTTTTGGTCCTAGACTTGGCGCTCCGGTATCAATGTTGTCTTGGTAAGTGATTCCAGTGTTCATTTGGCCTTGTGTTTTAGGTTATTGTTCTTCTGACAGATGAATTAGTCTCCCAGTGTCTGTTAGAAAGCAGACTGAAATCAGGTTTTTCTCTTGGATTTTGCCTGTGCTTATACCTGTATTCCTTTTTCTTTTTATCCTAAAAAAAAAATCCTTATTCCTTGCTGATGACAGGCATAGAAATAACATAATGCAGCCAGCACTATGCTTGAAAATATGAAGAGTGGTACTCAGTGATTTGTTGTGTTTGGATTTGCCCCGAACAAAACACTTCATATTCAGGACAAAAAGTTAATTTCTTTGTCCAATATTTTGCTCAGTATTGCCAAAGTGCCTTTTTGCAAACAGTATGCATGTTTTGGAATATTTTTAGTCTGTATATGCTTCCTTCTTTTCACTCTGTCATTTAGGTTAGTATTGTGGAGTAACTACAATGTTGTTGATCCATCGTCAGTTTTCTCATATTTCAACCATTAAACTCTGTAACTGTTTTTAAATCAACATTGGTCAAATCCCGAAGCAGTTTACTTCCTCTTTGACAACTGAGGTAGGAAGGACGCCTGTATCTTTGTCATGACTAGGTGTATTTATTTTTATTTAACTAGGCAAATCAGTTAAGAACAAAGTCTTATTTTCATTGACAGCCTAGGAACAGTGGGTTAACTGCCTTGTTCAGGGACAGAACAACATATTTTTAACTTTTCGGCTCAGGGATTTGATCTTGCAACATTTTGTTTACCAGTCCAACGCTCTAACCACTAGGCTACCTGCCGCCCGAATTGATACAACATCCAAGGCCTAATTAATAACTTCACCATGCTCAAAGGGACATTCAGCGTCTACTTGTTTTTTTATTTTTTTAAACACATCTACCAATCGGTGCCCTTCTTTGCGAGGCATTGAAAAACCTCCCTGGTCTTTGTTGTTGAATCTGTGCTTGAAATTCACTACTTGATTGAGGGACCTTACAGATAATTGTATGTGTGGGGTACAGAGATGGGGTAGTTATTCAAAAATCATGTTGAACATTATTATTGAACACGGAATGAGTTCATGTAACTTATCATGTGATTTGTTAAGCTCATTTTTACTCCTGAACTTATTTAGGCTTATCATGAAAAAGGGATTGAATACTTATTGACTCAAGAAATTTCAGCTTTTAATTTTGTATTCATAAAAAAAATATATACTAACAAAATTCCACTTTGACATTATGGGTTATTGTGTGTAGATCGACGACACAAAATCTCAATATAATAGAAATTCAGGCTGTAACAACACAACAGAATGTGGAAAAAGTAAAGGGGTGGGAATACTTTCTGAAGGCACTGTACATCAAGACATGCACATGGTGAACTCGTACACATTGTAAATACGTCATTAGAATGCACTATTTTCGAACGTGACCTGCCACTTGCATGTCAATATCTGACTGGGATTTATTGAAGTTTGCAGTCACCCCCTATCTGTAAGCATGACCAGTTCCACAGGAATGCTGGCCAATGTTGACTCCAATGCTTCCCACAGTTGTATCAAGTTGTCTCAATATCCAGTGGGTGGTGGGCCATACTTAATACAACCAGGAAACAGTTGCGCTGGAAAAACCCAGCAGCTTTTCAGTTCTTCACACACTCGAATCGGTGTGCCTGGCACCTATTACCATACCCGTTCAAAGGCACTTAAATATGTTGTCTTGTCCATTCACTCTCTGAATGGCACACATACTGTACACCATCCATTTCGCAATTGTCTCAAGGCTTAAAAATCTTTATTAACCCTTCTCCTTCGCTTCATCTACATTAGATTAACAGGTGACAGGTGGATTAACAGGTGGATTAACAGGTGACATCAATAAGGGATCATAGCTTTCACCTGGATTCACCTAGCCAGTCTATGTTATGGAAAAAGCAGGTGTTTCTAATGTTTTGTACACTAAGTTTATTGCTGCAGTGGCAAGTGGAAACATAACCAACCCTCTTAAATACATTAGCTTCCAGAGAATAAAGCTAATCCAGTCTCACGCTAATCTCTTTGCCTTGTCATTCACAGATCCAGGGGGCCATCTTGGTGTCTTCCCTGCTCCAGCTAGTACTGGGCTTGTCAGGTCTAGTTGGTCTGGTGCTGAAGTTTATCGGGCCACTGGCCATCGCTCCCACCATCAACCTCATTGGCCTCTCACTCTTCATAGAAGCCGGGAAGAAATCTGGGGCCCACTGGGGAATAGCTGCCCTGTGAGTAAAAGGCATTTTGCAATATTCCTGTGAAAACTGACTTTCACTGTTGTTGTATATTCAATGGAGGTGTGCAGAGGTTTTGAACAGGTTGCTCGAGGCTTCATTTGGCGCCACAGCACTCAATGTTCAGATAATTTGACACTTGTTCCGTGACCAATGCAACCTTGAGGCGAGCAAACCATTAATAATAAGAGGGGCCTGACAATGACCAAGCCTTCTTGTAGGTCTATATACACTCTGTTTTTGTAGCCTTTTGAATGCAAAACCAAATATGTGACCGACCGGCTCGATTCTGTCTTATGTAGCAAAATTTTAAATAGAGTTTTTAGAGACTCAGAGCAAGAAAATTGTATATTATACACTACAGTTGAGGAACAATGGCAAAGTAATTCTGCTTGAAAGGTTGATAAACTTTGAGAAAATTGCCTGTGAATATTTGAGTACACCTACTGGAGAGCTCTTTGTCTACACCCATTCAGCATTGTTGTCACAATAGTCATAATGATTGGACCAAGGTGCAGCGTGCGTAGAGTTCCACATATTTTAATTAATAGAAACTCACTAACAAAACAAACAAGCACAAACGAAACGTGCTGCTACTGGTGTGCACACAGGCAACTATCTGTAGACAAGATCCCACAAAGCACAATGAGGAAATGGCTGCCTAAATATGATCCCCCATCAGAGTCAATGATAAACAACTGTCTCTAATTGGGAACCATACCAGGCCAACATAAACCATTAATCACCTAGATGACCCACCCTAGTCACTATCACGCCCCAACCAACAGAGAATAAACAGCTGTCTATGGTCAGGGCATGACAATTGTTCACATCCTCTTAAGCCTTAACCCCACCCATCTCTTTCACATATAAGGCCATGTGCTAAACAGAGTGAGTACGGTAGTGTACTAAACTATCACATTTCAGGTAAGACCCAGATGCAGACAGTGTTGAAGTAACAACAGTTTATTACTAGTACAGGGGCAGGCAAAATGACAGGCCAAGGGCAGGCAGAGGTTGGTAATCCAGATAGGGTGCAAAAGATCCAGAACGGCAGACAGTCTCAAGGTCAGAGCAGGCAGGGGTCAATAATCTAGTGTGGTGTGGCAAAGTATAGAACCAGCAACACGTGCCAGTATTGTGGAAAATCTCAATAATATACAAATTCCTAAAGCATCTAATCCCTCAGTGCTAAATGACTACCGCCCTGTCGCCTTGACATCCTTAGTAATGAAATGCCTTGAGAAAATTGTGAAAAGTCATATTCTTAGTGCCACTCAGAAGCTTCTCGACCCAGTTCAGTTTGCATATCAGCCTACCAGAGGAGTTGATGATGCCATTATTACCCTCCATTACATGGTCTATAGACATCTAGAGGGTGCCAAATCCCATGTCCGGGTTCTGTTTGTTGACTTTTCTTCTGCCTTCAATACAAACCAGCCTTACATTCTGGCACAGTGACTCATTTGGAACTTCTCCTTAGATGGGGGGCTGGTTTTGTGGCTGTTGGACTTCCTGAGCCATGCTAACAGCGAGTCAAAATAGGTCCCCACGCGTCGGATATATGCTAATACCAACACAGGCTCTCCTCAGGGATGTGTTTTGTCCCTACTCCTGTACATCTTGTACACTAATAGTTGTACTAGTTCCCATATTGACAGACTTCTCGTTAAGTTCGCTGATGACACTGCCTTGATCAGCCTGTTGCATGATGATGAGGAACATTATGGCCCGGTCCTAGATGACTTTGAAGAGTGGTGTGAGGAATCCCACTTGGTCCTCAATACCAACAAGACCAAAGAGATGTGCATAGACTTCAGGAAGCGTACAACACCTACCTCTGCAACATCTATCAGAGGTCAGAATATTGACATTTTTGAGGAATACGAATATCTGGATGTCCTTTTGGACAATAAGCTTCAGTGGATTAAATGTACAGACCTGCCACCAAAACCTGCGGACGCTCCTTCACTTCAGTGAATGTGAGTAAAACATTTAAACGTGTTTAACCCTCGCAAGGCTGCCAGCCCAGACGGCATCCCCAGCCGCGTCCTCAGAGTATGCGCAGACCAGCTGGCTGGTGTGTTAACGGACATTTTCAATCAATCCCTATCCCAGCCTGCTGTTCCCACATGTTTCAAGAGGGCTACCATGGTTCCTGTTCCCAAGAAAGCTAAGGTAATTGAGCTAAATGACTATCGCCCCGTAGCACTCACTTCCGTCATCATGAAGTGCTTTGAGAGACTAGTCAAGGACCATATCACCTCCACCCTACCTGACACCCTAGACCCACTCCAATTTGCTTACGCCCCAATAGGTCCACAGACAACACAATCGCAATCACACTGCACACTGCCCTAGCCCATCTGGACAAGAGGAATACCTATGTAAGAATGGTGTTCATCGACTACAGCTCAGCATTTAACACCATAGTAATCTCCAAACTCGCCATTAAGCTCGAGACCCTGGGTCTAAACCCCGCCCTGTGCAACTGGGTCCTGGACGTCCTGACGGGCCGCTCCCAGGTGGTGAGGGTAGGAAACAACACCTCCACCCCACTGATCCACAACACTGGGGCCCCACAAGGGTGCATTCTCAGCCCTCTCCTGTACTCCCTGTTCACCGATGACTGCGTGGTCATGCACGCCTCCAACTCAATCATCATGTTTGCAGATGACAATACAGTGGTAGGCTTGATTATCAACGATGACGAAACAGCATACAGGGAGGAGGTGAGGGCCTTCGGAGTGTGGTGTCAGGAAAATAACTTCACACTCAATGTCAACAAATCAATGGAGACGATTATGGACTTCAGGAAACAGCAGAGGGAGCAGCCCCCTATCCACATCGATGGGACAGTAGTGGAGAAGGTGGAAAGCTAAGTTCATCGGTGAACACATCACGGACAAACTGAAATGGTCCACACATACAGACAGTGTGTTGAAGAAGGCGCAGCAGCTCCTCTTCAACCTCAGGAGGCTGATTAAATTTGGCTTGTCACCAAAAAACACTCAAACTTTTACAGATACACAATCGGGAGCATCCTGTCGGGCTGTATCACCGCCTGGTACGGCAAGTGCTCCGCCCACAACCGTAAGGCTCTCCAGAGGGTAGTGAGGTCTGCACAATGCATTACTGGGGGCATACTACCTGTCTTCCTGGACACCTACACCACCCGATTACAGGAAGGCCAAAAAGTGCATCAAGGACAACAACCACCCGAGCCACTGCCTGTTCACCCCACTATCATCCAGAAGGCGAGGTCAGTACAGGTGCATCAAAGCTGTGACAGAGAGACTAAAAAACAGCTTCTATCTCAAGGCCATCAGACTGTTAAACAGCCATCACTAACATTGAGTGGCTGCTGCCAACATACTGACTCAAATCTCTAGCCACTTTAATAATTAAAAATTGGATGTAATAAATGTATCACTAGCCACTTTATATAATGTTTACGTACCCTACATTACTCATCTCATATGTATATACTGTACTCTATACCATCTACTGCATCTTGCCTATGCGGTTCGGCCATCGCTCATCCATATATTTTTATGTACATGTTCTTATTAATTCCTTTACACATGTGTGTATAAGGTAGTTGTTGTGAAATTGTTAGATTACTTGTTAGATATTACTGCATGGTCGGAACTAGAAGCACAAGCATTTCGCTACACTCGTGAAATGCTAACCATGTGCATGTGACAAATACAATTTGATTTGATTTGAAGCCCGGTAAAACAGATCAGGTTTTGACACTAAACAACCAAAGCTTTCAAGAATGGTTTATACTTTGTCTATCGACATGTCTGTATACAGTTTTCTCAGTGACATCATTAATGTTTTTAGGGCTTCCAAGTGGCGCAGCTGTCTAAGGCACAACATCTCAGTGCTAGAGGTGTCAGTACAGACCCTGGTTTGATCCCGGACTGTATTACAACTGGCTGTGATCGGGAGTCCCATAAGGTGGCGCACAACTGACTCACCTTCCGGGTTAGGGGAGGTTTGGCCAGTGTAGGCCGTCATTGTTAAGAATGCATTCTTAACTGACTTGCCTAGTTAAAAGTAAAATAAAATGATATTGACATCAAACTTGTCATGAAAGATTATACACAAAAACAAGCTACATTACATCAGCAGCCTGGTGGTCCAAAATTGCATGACTGGTGTATTTTAACACCAATAAACCCATCCGTTTAAAATGTATTTAGTATTATGTAAATCTAGCAAACCAGGCAACTGAAAGCAACTTTCTAAACAATGTTTTGGCTTATTGCTAGCTTGTTAGCTAGCTAACCAACGTTAAGTTAGCTGGATAGCCAGTTCAAATAATGGCTATATCATAT
Source organism: Oncorhynchus masou masou (assembly GCF_036934945.1). Classification (NCBI taxonomy): domain Eukaryota; kingdom Metazoa; phylum Chordata; class Actinopteri; order Salmoniformes; family Salmonidae; genus Oncorhynchus; species Oncorhynchus masou. The sequence continues at coordinate 13,846,565 of NC_088233.1, read as the reverse complement.
AGCTGACAATGTCTTAACTGTAGCTCTTTTGTATTCATTATTACAGGAAAATAATCTCACTACAAGATCATTATTTACAAGTTAATGGCGAGCTAATTACAGAAAATAGCTTACGGTTGTGAGTGTGACAAAATTAAAGCAGGGCTTTCTACTGTATAATTTTAGAACTTGGATACTGTCTCGTTTGCCTAACGTTATATCCTAATTTGACATTGATGCAGGTCATGTTGTTCTTCACATTACCGTCTCTGGAATTTGTATTTATTATGGATCTCCATTTGCTGCTGCCAAGGCAGCTACTCTTCCCGGTGTAAAGCAGAATTAGGGCAGTTGTACAATTTTAAAAACTGTAATAAAACACAGAGGGGAGACAGAGAGCTGGTTTCAAGCGCAGGGCGCAGTAGGTGTTTATTGCAAAGGCCCACGGGAGAAGGCAGGTAGCTGGGTCCAGGGGCAGGCAGAAGGTCATACACAGGAGGAGGCAGGTAGCTGGGTCCAGGGGCAGGCAGAAGGTCATACACAGGAGGAGGCAGGTAGCTGGGTCCAGGGGCAGGCAGAAGGTCATACACAGGAGGAGGCAGGTAGCTGGGTCCAGGGGCAGGCAGAAGGTCATACACAGGAGGAGGCAGGTAGCTGGGTCCAGGGGCAGGCAGAAGGTCATACACAGGAGGAGGCAGATAGCTGGGTCCAGGGGCAGGCAGAAGGTCATACACAGGAGGAGGCAGGTAGCTGGGTCCAGGGGCAGGCAGAAGGTCATACACAGGAGGAGGCAGGTAGCTGGGTCCAGGGGCAGGCAGAAGGTCATACACAGGAGGAGGCATGTAGCTGGGTCCAGGGGCAGGCAGAAGGTCATACACAGGGGGTCCAAAAAGGCAACAGTACAGGCAGGGAAAAGGCTAGTAACATAGTCCGGGAGATCAGGCAATAGGAAGATAACAGGAAATCCAATAGGCTAAAGTATAGGCAGGGAATAGGCAAAAAGGCATCATTAGTGAGGCAGGCAAAATCTATCATACACAGGCGTAACTCACAGGAAACCCAGCGCTCTGAAAGACGTGTGTCACAAAACAAACAATACCTCAGTGATGGGGTGCAAAGAACTGAACTAAATAAGGTATGATAATGACATACAGGTGTGTGAACAGGTGATTAGAATTCAGGTGATTGGGATCTGGAGAGTGAGCTGCGTTCAGGGGATCGAGGTGTTTGAGAGTGTGAGCTGGAAAGAGGGCTGGAAAGTGGCCTGCGTTCAGGGGATCTACGTGTTTGTGGGTGTGAGTTGGAAGCAGACGTTACAAAAATATTAAAATAAATTCACAGGTTTCACAACACACTGTGGGCCCTCAGGCCCCTGCCCCACCACTACCACATATCTACAATACAAAATCCATGTGTACATGTGTGTATAGTGCATATGTTATCGTGTGTGTGTATGCATGTGTCTATGGCTATGTTTGTGTTGCTTCACAGTCCCCGCTGTTCCATAACGTGTATTTTTATCTGTTTTTTAAAGAAAATTTTACTGCTTGCATCAGTTACCTGATGTGGAATAGAGTTCCATGTAGTCATAGCTCTATGTAGTACTGTGCGCCTCCCATAGTCTGTTCTGGACTTGGGGACTGTGAAGAGGCCTCTTGTGGCATTTCTTGTAGGCTATGCATGAGTGTCCGAGTTGTGCACCACTAGTTTAAACAGACAGCTCGGTGCACTCAACATGTCAATACCTCTCATAAATACAAGTAGTGTTGAAGTCAATCTCTCCACCACTTGGAGCCAGGATAATTCATTTTAGCGCTCTGTGCACATCCAAAGGCCAGCCGTGGTGTCCTGTTCTGAGCCAATTGCAATTTTCCTAACTCCCTTTTTGTGGCACTGGACCACATGACTGAACAGTAGTCCAAGTGCAACCAAACTAGGGCCTGTATGACCTGCCTTGTTGATAGTGCTGTTAAGAAGGGCGAGCATCGCTTTATTTTGGACAGACTTCTACCCATCTTAGCTACTATTGTATCAATATGTTTTGACCATGACCGTTTACAATCCAGGGTTACTCCAAGCAGTTTAGTCACGTCAACTTGCTCAATTTCCACATGATTTATTACTAGATTTAGTTGAGGTTTAGTGAATGATTTGTCCCAAATACAATGCTTTTAATTTCAGAAACATTTAGGACTAACTTATTCCTTTTCACCCATTCTGAAACTAACTGCAACTCTCCGTTAATTATGTGTTGCAGTCATTTCAGTCGCTGAAATGTACAATGTTCAGTCATACGCATTCATAGACACACTGGCTTTACTCAAAGATTGAAAAAAGTAAGGGGCCTAGACAGCTTTACTGGGGAATTCCTGATTCTAACTGGATTATGTTGGAGAGGCTTCCATTAATGAACACCATCTGTGTTTTTTTTAGATGGGTAACTATCTATCCACATTATAGTGGATAGATAGGAGTGTAAAGCCATAACACATACGTTTTTCCATCAGCAAACTATGATCAATTCATGTCAAAAGCCATACTGAAGTATAAAAAAAACAGACCCACAATCTTTTTGTCTTCAATTTCTCTAGCCAATCATCCGTCATTTGTGTAAGTGCTGTGCTTGTTGAATGTCCTTCCGTTTAAGCATACTGAAAGGGAAGGACATCCTGTAAAATAGCATTGTATCTGCTCAAACACAATTTTTTCCAAAAGTGTACTAAAGGTTGTTAACAGGCTGATTGGTCGGCTATTTGAGCCAGTAAATGGGGATTTACTATTCTTAGGTAGCGGAATTACTTTTACTTCCCTCCAGGACTGAGGGCACACACTTTCTAGTAGGCTTACATTGAAAATATCATCCGCTATTTTCCTCAGTAATTTACTATCCAAGTTGTCAGACCCCGGTAGCTTGTCATTGTTGATAGACAACAATCATTTTTTCACTTTACGGAATTCAAAATTACAATGCTTGTCTTTCATAATTTGGTCAGATATACTTGGATGTGTAGTGTCAGTATTCATTGCTGGCATGTCATACCTAATTTTGCTAATCTTGACAATGAAAAAATCATTAAAGTAGACGGTTTTGTGACGAATGAGCCATTTGATACAAGGAATAATGGAGCTGAGTTTGCCTTTTTCCCCAAAATGTGATTTAAGGTGCTCTAACGTGTTTTACTATCATTCTTCATGTAATTTATCTTTGTTTCATAGTTTTAGTTTTTTTGTAGTTTCTTCTTCTTTTTATTTAGTTTAGTCACATGATTTCTCAATTTGCAATCCGTTTGCCAATCCATTGTGCAGCCAGACTTACTTGCCATTCCTTTTGTCTAATTCCTCTCAGCCATACAATTGTTAAATTCCTCATCAATCCATGGAGATTTAACAGTTTTTACAGTCATTTTCTTAACGGGTGTGTAACTGGAATAAGCAATTTCATAAAAGTGTCAAGTGCAGCGTCTGTTTGCTCCTCATTACACACAACAGACCAACAAATATTCTTGACAAACAACATAGGAATCACTACAAAACTTACTGTATGATCTCTTGTACACTATATTAGACCCAACCTTTGGAATTGTATTTTTCCCAGATATGGCTATTATATTGTGATCACTACATCTGATGGATCTGGAAACTGCTTTCAAGCTAATTTCTGCAGCATTAGTAAAGATGTGATCAATACATGTTGATGATTTCATTCCTGTTTGTAACTACCCTGGTAGGTTGACTGATGACCTGAACCAGGTTGCATGCACTGGTTACAGTTTGAAGCTTTCTCTTGAGTGGGCAGCTTGATGAAAACCAGTCAATATTTACATTACCCAGCAAATATACCTCTCTGTTGATATCACATACATTATCAAGCATTTCACACATTTTATCCAGATACTGACTGTTAGCACTTGGTGGCCTATAGCAGCTTCCCATGAGAATGAGTTTTAGGCGAGGTAGATAAACTTGTACCCATACTACTCAAACAGTATTTAACATGAAATCCTCTCTAAGCTTTACAGGAATGTGGTTCTGAATATAAATGGCCACACCTCCACCTTTGGCATTTCTGTAGATCTTATAAACATGTATTGCTACCACTGTATCAAAGGTATTATCTAAGTGAGTTTCAGAGATAGTCAGAATATGAATTTCATCTGTTACTATGAAATAATTGATTCCATGAACCTTGTTTCTTAAGCTGTGTTAATGTGGGCTATTTTGCGCACTTTTCTTCTGGGATGCTTGTTTATTTTCATTGCTTTACTAGGAAGCTTAGCAGATGTAGATATGTTCATGTTATTTATGTTCGTGCAGGGTGAGCTGCACACAGTGGACTTCCTACTAGGGCACACCACCTCAGTGTTAACAGTATACATCTAGTTCATAGGCACATGATTATTGCATACAATAGCTGTAGGATCAGCAGAGGCATTCAGGGCAGTTAGAGGGACATAAATTAGGGTACTTACATTGTGTCTACCAATGCCCATGGTATAATGTACATTTGCTGAAGATTCATGACAACTCAGTGTCACAATGATAGGGATTAACTGAGCTGGGCTCGGGTCATTGATCATTCATTGTCTCTATAATGCTGTGAAAGGATCCAGGAACCCAAATGATTTAGGTGGATCCAAAGCTACTTATAAGACGTGTTTTGTTTCCAAAAGGTATCAAAATTGTCAAGAAAAGTTACACCCATGGAGCTGCAATAATCACACAGCCAGTTGGGAAGAGAAAAAATCTCGCTAAAGCGTTCAATGCCACAATTCAGAGAGAGCACGGGGCCAGATATGATGGGTCTTTTATTAGTGTCTACAGTAGCAGAAAGTCAAATCCAGTTTCAACTATTCAGAGCTGCCCTTCATAATGTCATTAAAACCCACGTGGACTACGATGGAATTGATTTCCAAGTTCTGACATGGTACATTCAGGAGCAGCTTTGTAATGTCATTCACTCAAGCTCCGGGATAGGACATTGTTTTTGCACCAGGAACGGTCACACAATTGCTGCAATGGAACTCTGAGTGACCTGGTTTGCCCCGAAACAAAGCATAATAGATACAGCTCCTACAGCGATGGAACCTTTCATTTATTTCTCCAGACAAACACACACTATATCAAATGAAATCAATGTTTATTTGTAACATGCACAGGACACAGAAGGCGTAAACTGTACAATGAAATGGTTCCTTGCATAGTGGGGTCTTTTGTTTAGACATACAGCTAGCTAGACAATGAGCCATAATTCCAAATCATAACGTTACTACCATGCATGAATCTACAGGTAGCTAAAGCTAACCAACTAGGTTCAATGTTAGCTAGCTAGCTAACATTAGGCTTTAACTAGCAATGCAAATGTCTCTGTGATACGAATAATATTACAGATCATCCACGTAACGTTAGCTAGTGAGCCAGCCAGCCAGTTAACTTTAGCTAGCTAGCTAGCAGTACACCTTAACCTGCAAAGAAAATAACTTTCTGGCAAAAGTAGTAACGTATAATATCTGAAAATGTAGCTAACTAGACTCTCTTATCTGTATACATGGATGAACGCTTCTCCCTTTCTGTTACGGATGCCCTTAGTTCATAAATATAATCCGGAGACAGGTGTTTTTTTTGTAGTTCTTTGTGATATCTTTAAAAAAGCTGTGTTAGAAAGGATTACCTACACATACTGAGCAGCTCATGTTATAGACATGGCAGACCAATCTGAACTCATCTCCCGGCATGTCCAGCCCATCCATTATCTCAGCCAATCATGTATGGCTAGGGTGAAGGTTCCTGACTTTTTCCGTGGCTAAACCAACTAGGCTCATGATTTAACAATTTTATTCGTATTATGGTATCCCAGGAGGTCTGGAGGCGAAAGAACTGCACACCTGTTTAGGCGAGGTGCTGGTTAGTGGAGTAGAACACTCAAAAAAGAAAAGGTGAGCCGCACACTTTAGGAGCTCAAATGCAATAATCAAATAACCTAATAACCAACATTTCTACAGACAAGCTGTCGTCATCAGGGTACAGTATAATGGCAAACACTGCAGGTCACTAAGCTGATGGCACAAATTAGGGGCAATTAGGGGAGAATGCCAACCAGCAGTGCAGCCCACATATAGGGAGCACCGTGGCACACCGTAGGAGATAAAAAGAGAGGCAGAGAGTGAGCCAAGAGGCGGGAACAAAGCTCCCAGGGCACGGAACCAAATACGAGGAGGTGGCCCAGAAAGTTATTATATTGTTACGTTTATTTTATGTTGAAATGTATGTTTTATGTTGGTATTCTAGTCATAAAGGCGTGCTTTCTGACTAGAATCTCCCTGTCTCTGTGTCCATCCCTGTGCGCTCAAATCCAACACCCCGTGGTTTACCACAGTATGTACAGATGGCATACAAGTTTGTTTTTAAGGCACATGTTCCAGAAGGCATTTCTGCCAAAAAAAAACACATTTTGATAAACAAATGTTTACTTCCAAATGCCTCTCCTGTGAAGTAGTTTCCTAAAATGAGTCACATATGATCAGCGTGGTCTAACAAACAAGCCAGTAGAACATGTGACAGTCTCTTCTAAGAGGTAACTCACAGTAAGCAAGGAGAAAACAAAAGATTTTCCCAGGAGACACAGCTTCAATTGACCCAATGTTCAGGCTTTATCTGTGTCACAATAGTTGGTTCTGATTCAAGTCACACAACTTCAGTCCCGACTTCAGTAGTCATGCTATTCAACTCTCATCCCCAAATGACAATTTAAGCAAATGTTTCCGATTTAATGATCTGTGTTGTCCTAAATGCCCTTCTGTACAGGCTCTTTGCCCAGCGAACGGACGACATCTGCTCCCTACCAGTTAATCTGACAAAGCTCCAACCGCCTCAGATCTTAAAAAGTGCCCTGCAGACAGAACTGTCACCAGCCAACTCACTGCACCCCTCGCTCAGCCTCTCCTTCAACTCTTACCCCACCACCCAACCCAACCCCACTCCAACCCCTGTGAAATGTGTCTTTATTTACAAAAGGGCGGGCGGGTGGGTGTCTCTGGATAATGTCATAACTAAATTCATTACGGTGAGAGAATCTTGTGGGATCCTGTCTCCATGTCTGGCTACTAATCAGCCACATCCCACTTAGCCTAGTGCCCCTTTCCTCCCTCTCTCCTACCATCTTGAGTCCTCCTGCATGCTCAGGGGCTTAGCCGAGTCTCAGGGCGGCCACTGCTGTCGTTGCTGTGCCAGACAGTGCCGGTTTATGAATGGAAGCTGAAAAAGTGACCACTGAGCTTCTCGACCAATGTCTACATTTGATACCGTTCCATTAATTCCATTCCAGCCATCCTCATTTCCTTCACCTGCCTCCACTGCTGGCAGACAGGCATCCACACCCTTCCTTGGAATCTCTGTCAAGTGCCTTTTAGTGCTGGGGAAATTATTATGTAACCACTCTTTCTGGTAGTAAGGGGAATCCGTCTAAATTCTGGAAAACTGTCAATCTCTGAAGCAAAGCTGCCACTACTCTCAAACCCCTGGATGCTGTTTATCATTTTAATTACTCATCACTGCATTCTTTACCAAAGGTTGGCTGGACCGCTTTAAAGACACAAGCTATTTTTGTTTACAAAGCTCTGCTCCACAAACTTCCGACTTAACTAACATCAAATTACAAGTTATCAAACCCATTCACAGGTGTGTCTAGAGTGTTAGGTAAATCAGATTTTAATTTCCTTGTTTCCTATGTTTTGAATAATCTCCAAAATACAGTATGTTTCGACTGGATGCTTCGGTGTCCCTAAGGCAAATCTGACAACTGACTGATTTTTATAATCAAGAATGTGTTTATTTAATTGACTGTGTTTTGTATGTTAATATGTATATTGTGTATATTTATGCTTATATATACACTTGCCTATGGATGGACTTGTTTTGTAATGCGCAGGCCAGTGCTCGTTTTTAAAAAGAGACTTTAGTCTCAATATGACATCCATGTTAAAATAAAGGTAAATAATGAAAATAGGGGTCACATACCTAGCCTGTGTTCTGGAAAGGTTTGCTATGGAGGCAAAAACTGTGGTTGCATGGTTGGATGTATTGATAGTGAATTAGATAGGCTTTATTCCTGGAAACAGTGCTGGGAGTTGAAGAGAGGATCTGCATCGTGGGGAACACCCTTGACCGGCTTCATACAGCTGTCACAATATTAGACGGCACCGATAGCACCCAAGGCCAGGCAGTGTAGTGTTAGGAAATATGCCCCAAATGGCACCCTATTCCCTATATAGTGCCCTACTTTTGCCCATGCACCGCATAGGGAATAGGGTGCCATTTGGGATGCAAACTTAGTGAACAGGTTATCACTCATCTGAGCGCTGTTATCAATCTACAAATAGTTACCATCAGTATCCCACAATTACATAAGATAACATGCATTTGATTGTCATAATATGTTCTGGGGTTTATCTTTAATACACTATGAATTTCAGTTAGTTTTATCACCCAGGATTAGCCGTAATCTCCCTTTTGTTGTGAGCTTTAAGCAACGTCTTAACGTCTTAAATAAAGGGTGGGATCACACTCGCACAACCGCATGTAATGACATGTTATTCTTTGAGCTAATTCACTCCAAGTTGATGCGTATGAAAACATGTCAAGTCTATATATGGGGGCGACAGGTAACCTAGGAGTTAAGAGTGTTGGGCCAGTAACCGAAAGGTTGCTGGTTTGAATCCCCGAGCTGATTAGGTGAAAAATCTGTTGATGTGCCCTTGAGCAAGACACTTTACCCCAATTGCCACTGCAATCTCTCTGGATAAGAGTGTCTGCTAAATTACTCAAATGTGTAAGTTATTGTGGCCCTGGGTTAGAAACCACTGGCTTAAGTTGGTCCAATGTGCGTGAGAATCCTTGTGTTTGTCTTTCCTTCCCACAGGACAGTGTGCCTCATCCTTCTGTTTTCTCAGTACCTGAGCAAAGTTGAAGTTCCTTTGATTGCTTACAAGGATAAGAAGTGGGAAGTGTTCCAGTATCCTCTCTTTAAGCTGTTTTCAGTAAGTTACTATACCTGTTTTCTGTGCTGAAAGATACTCGCTTCATATATACAGTACATCACCGTTTTATAACCACACTTTAATTCTGCACACGTTACAATGTTTCAGACACAGACTGTGTACTTTGTGGCCCTTCGTAGCCCTTACATAAACACCTGCAGTATACAACTTCTGTTTAAAGAAAATGCATTTCTTACAAGAAAATGTATGAACATTGTTACCATTCATACATCTGTTACCATAAAAACTCTATTGTTCTAAATTAAATGTTTACTCAAACCAGAAATATCTTACCGTACGGACTCGAGAGAGGCGAAGGTTGAGAGCTGTGCGTCCTCAGAAACACAACCTAACAAAGCCGCACCAATGTGTCAGAGGAAACATCGAAACACAACCCAACAAAGCCGCACCAATATGTCAGAGGAAACACCGTACACCTGGCGACCGTGTCAATGTGCACTGCGCCGGGCCCACCACAGGGCCAAACCCTCCCCTAACCCGAACGATGCTGGGCCAATTGTGCGCCCCCCATGGGTCTCCCGGTCGCGGCCGGCTGTGACAGAGCCTGGACTAGAACCCAGAATCTCTAGTGGCACAGCTAGTACTGCGATGCAGTGCCTTAGACCACTGCAGGTGTCAGTTTTCCTAGGATGTGGCGGATGGGTGTAAGCATCTGCCTCTGGTGCTGAAAGTTGCATGTTCAAATCCAGCGATAGAAAGTTGTTTTTTCGAGTTTTGGTTTTAGCCTATCCTAAACCTTAACCCTTACCTTAACCATTCTGATTTAAAAACCTAACCTTAAGATATAGGTGTTAATGACTAAATCTAACCCTAACCTTAAAAATGTGGAGTTAATGCCTAAACTTAACCTTAAACACTTCGAAATTTGACGTTTTTAAAGAACGTCTAAATTTGACATTTGAGAAACATGGATGAATGTCTGATTCTGATGTGAGAGCTTGTTGTTTAGTCCAGGACTACATTTAATCTGGGTCCAGGAAACTGGCCCACTGTGCGCTACAGTAACAGAACACTTTTGGAGCCAAGCATAATATGAATGTCACTCTCAGTGCCTTCTCTTTTAACACCAATTTAGTAGCAATACATTCCTTTGGGAGTGATGATTAATGGACAGTCTATGCCAAAGGCAAGTTAAAAAAATGATGGGATAGAAAAAAAGCTAAACCATAGATGAAAAGGAGTTCACAGCAGGGTTTAGTCATTATTATTTGCACACCACGATCTACTCCTCGATGCACCTCTATGGAACTCAAATTTTGCCAGTTGGGAAGTGTCAATCAGGTGTCAACATCACAATAAAAAGCTTGTAAGAGAGCCTAACAGTATCAGAATAAGGATGTTCCACCCTGCATCTAGGGAACTTCTGGAGTTCCCTTGTGATAATGTGGAAGAGGTACTGTATGTCAATACAAGCACACACCTTACATTTACATTCTAGCAGCACTTTAGAGTTGTCACCTCTCTGCATGGATACCTACCATTCACATTTCAACTTGACGTCTGATGGAAATGACACAATGAATACAAACAAAAACATGCCACAAAGTAGCAGCATAAATACTATATGTCTCTAAACGATGGTTAAATGACATCTAAACTAAATGATATGTCTAAACAATGTATCTAAATTCTATTTTTAAATTATATGTCTCATTAAGATGTCTAAACTAACCGATGTTTCTAAATTATGTGTCTAAATGATCTCTTAATGAGATGTCTAAACTAAACAATATGTTGAAACAAAGTTTAAACTTTTTTACTTATTTATTTTATTTGACCTTTATTTATACAGGGTTTTCTCATTGAGATAATATATCTTTTCCAAGAGGGAGCTGGTCCAATAGCAGCAGGGGGAACAACGTTCCAGACAAAACAACTTACATACACTAACGCAACATTAAACAAAACTATACACATACAGTACAACAATTACATATTACATTAAAAACACAAACATCTTGACTAAAAAACAGCTGGCCTAAAAACAATTACACTCTTCTATGATATATACATCGATCAAGTGTTTAAACTCCACCAACGGCACTAGATCATCACATTTTAAAATGTTCAGGAGGGAATTCCAGGACCACGGTGCTAAGTAACCACAACTATTTTTACCATGACCTGTTCTAATTTTTGGTACTGTTAGAAGCAAATCAGAATGGGACCGTAATTTGTATTTATTTACTGATCTGACTAAAAAAATAACATAGATACAATGGCATTTTACCCAATTTGGCCTTATAAATCAGTGTATACCAGTGTTCAACGCAAGTTCAATGACGACCAGCCAACAGCGCTGTAGAGATCACAATGATGTGTTGGATGTTTCTGATTGTAATGAACCTGAGGGCTGCATGATACACTAAATCAAGTACTCTCAGGTTAGTGGCTGAAGCCTGCATATACAGTGGGGCAAAAAAGTAATTACAGTGCCTTGCGAAAGTATTCGGCCCCCTTGAACTTTGTGACCTTTTGCCACATTTCAGGCTTCAAACAAAGATATAAAACTGTATTTTTTTGTGAAGAATCAACAACAAGTGGGACACAATCATGAAGTGGAACGACATTAATTGGATATTTCAAACTTTTTTAACAAATCAAAAACTGAAAAATTGGGCGTGCAAAATTATTCAGCCCCTTTACTTTCAGTGCAGCAAACTCTCTCCAGAAGTTCAGTGAGGATCTCTGAATGATCCAATGTTGACCTAAATGACTAATGATGATAAATACAATCCACCTGTGTGTAATCAAGTCTCTGTATAAATGCACCTGCACTGTGATAGTCTCAGAGGTCCGTTAAAAGCGCAGAGAGCATCATGAAGAACAAGGAACACACCAGGCAGGTCCGAGATACTGTTGTGAAGAAGTTTAAAGCCGGATTTGGATACAAAAAGATTTCCCAAGCTTTAAACATCCCAAGGAGCACTGTGCAAGCGATAATATTGAAATGGAAGGAGTATCAGACCACTGCAAATCTACCAAGACCTGGCCGTCCCTCTAAACTTTCAGCTCATACAAGTAGAAGACTGATCAGAGATGCAGCCAAGAGGCCCATGATCACTCTGGATGAACTGCAGAGATCTACAGCTGAGGTGGGAGACTCTGTCCATAGGACAACAATCAGTCGTATATTGCACAAATCTGGCCTTTATGGAAGAGTGGCAAGAAGAAAGCCATTTCTTAAAGATATCCATAAAAAGTATCCTTTAAAGTTTGCCACAAGCCACCTGGGAGACACACCAAACATGTGGAAGAAGGTGCTCTGGTCAGATGAAACCAAAATTGAACTTTTTGGCAACAATGCAAAACGTTATGTTTGGCGTAAAAGCAACACAGCTCATCACACTGAACACACCATCCTCACTGTCAAACATGGTGGTGGCAGCATCATGGTTTTGGCCTGCTTTTCTTCAGCAGGGACAGGGAAGATGGTTAAAATTGATGGGAAGATGGATGGAGCCAAATACAGGACCATTCTGGAAGAAAACCTGATGGAGTCTGCAAAAGACCTGAGACTGGGACGGAGATTTGTCTTCCAACAAGACAATGATCCAAAACATAAAGCAAAATCTACAATGGAATGGTTCAAAAATAAACATATCCAGGTGTTAGAATGTCCAAGTCAAAGTCTAGACCTGAATCCAATCGAGAATCTGTGGAAAGAACTGAAAACTGCTGTTCACAAATGCTCTCCATCCAACCTCACTGAGCTCGAGCTGTTTTGCAAGGAGGAATGGGAAAAAATTTCAGTCTCTCGATGTGCAAAACTGATAGAGACATACCCCAAGCGACTTACAGCTGTAATCGCAGCAAAAGGTGGCGCTACAAAGTATTAACTTAAGGGGGCTGAATAATTTTGCACGCCCAATTTTTCAGTTTTTGATTTGTTAAAAAAGTTTGAAATATCCAATAAATGTTCTTCCACTTCATGATTGTGTCCCACTTGTTGTTGATTCTTCACAAAAAAATACAGTTTTATATCTTTATGTTTGAAGCCTGAAATGTGGCAAAAGGTCGCAAAGTTCAAGGGGGCCGAATACTTTCGCAAGGCACTGTAGTCAGCCACTAATTGTGCAAGTTCTCCTACTTAAAAAGATGAGAAGCCTGTAATTTATCATCTTCAACCATGACAGACAAAATGAGAAAAAAAATCCAGAAAATCACATTGTAATATTTTTTATGAATTTATTTGCAAATTATGGTGGAAAATAAGTATTTGGTCACCTACAAACAAGCAAGATTTCTGGCTCTCACAGACCTGTAACTTCTTCTTTAAGAGCCTCCTCTGTTCTCCACTCGGTACCTGTATTAATGGCACCTGTTTGAACTTGTTATCAGTATAAAAGACACCTGTCCACAACCTCAAACAGTCACACGCCAAACTCCATTATGGCCAAGGCCAAAGAGCTGTCAAAGGACACCAGAAACAAAATTGTAGACCTGCACCAGGCTGGGAAGACTGAATCTGCAATAGGTAAGCAGCTTGGTTTGAAGAAATCAACTGTGGGAGGAATTATTAGGAAATGGAAGACATACAAGACCACTGATAATCTCCCTCGATCTGGGGCTCCACGCAAGATCTCACCCCGTGGGGTCAAAATGATCACAAGAACGGTGAGCAAAAATCCCAGAACCACATGGGGGGACCTAGTGAATGACCTGCAGAGAGCTGGGACCAAAGTAACAAAGCCTACCATCAGTAACACACTACGCCGCCAGGGACTCAAATCCTGCAGTGCCAGACATGTCCCCCTGCTTAAGCCAGTACATGTCCAGGCCCGTCTGAAGTTTGCTAGAGAGCATTTGGATGATCCAGAAGAAGATTGGGAGAATGTCATATGGTCAGATGAAACCAAAATATAACTTTTTGGAAAAAACTAAACTCGTCGTGTTTGGAGGACAAAGAATGCTGAGTTGCATCCAAAGAACACCATACCTACTGTGAAGCATGGGGGTGGAAACATCATGCTTTGGGTCTGCTTTTCTGCAAAGGGACCAGGACGACGGATCCGTGTAAAGGAAAGAATGAACGGGGCCATGTATTGTGAAAACCTCCTTCCATCAGCAAGGGCATTGAAGATGAAATGTGGCTGGGTCTTTCAGCATGACAATGACCCCAAACACACCGCCTGGGCAACGAAGGAGTGGCTTTGTAAGAAGCATTTCAAGGTCCTGGAGTGGCCACGCCAGTCTCCAGATCAACCCCATAGAAAATCTTTGGAGGGAGTTGAAAGTCCGTGTTGCCCAGCAACAGCCCCAAAACATCACTGCTCTCGAGGAGATCTGCATGGAGGAATGGGCCAAAATACCAGCAACAGTGTGTGAAAACCTTGTGAAGACTTACAGAAATCATTTGACCTCTCTCATTGCCAACAAAGGGTATATAACAAAGTATTGAGATAAACTTGTTATTGACCAAATACTTATTTTCCACCATAATTCGCAAATAAATTCATAAGAAATCCTACTATGTGATTTTCTGGATTTTTTTTCTCATTTTGTCTGTCATAGTTGAAGTGTACCTATGATGAAAATTACAGGCCTCTCTCATCTTTTTAAGTGAGAGAACTTGCACAATTGGTGGCTGACTAAATACTTTTTTGCCCCACTGTATATAACAGCATTAAAATCGAAAAAACCGACAGTAACGTACATCATACCAGCTCCTTCCTGGCCTCAAAAGAAAAACAAGCCTTATGCCGGTAATAAAATCCTATTTTCAGCTTGAGCTTCCTTATCAAGTTCTCTATATGCACAGTGAAGCTCAGCTTATCATCAACCCACACACCCAAATATTTGTACACTTTAACTTGCTCTATAGTATGTCCAGCCAATGTAGCAACGACATGATTTGCAACATGCCTGGCATTTGAAAATACCATGCATTTTGTTTTACCCGAATTTATAATCAGCTTTAACTTCTTGAAACTCTCCATCCCGGATCCGGGTTTGTGACTAAAGCCTCAGGCTCATTAGCATAACGCAACGTTAACGATTTCTGAAAATCGCAAATAAAATGAAAATAATGCGTCTGCTCTCAAGCTTAGCCTTTTCTTAACAACACTGTCATCTCAGATTTTCAAAATATGCTTTTGAACCATAGAAATTGACTAATTTGTGTAAGAGTATGCAAAGCTAGCATAGCATTTTGAGTAGCATTTAGCACGCAACATTTTCACAAAAACCAGATAACCAAATAAATAAAATCATTTACCTTTGAAGAGCTTCTGATGTTTTCAATGAGGAGACTCTCAGTTACATACCAAATGCGCAGTTTTTCCTGAAAGCGTCTGTGTGTAGGAGAAATCGTTCCGTTTTCTACATTGCGTCTGGCTACCGAAACGAACCGAAAATTCAGTCACCTACAACGTAAAACTTTTTCCGGATTAACTACATAATATCGACCGAAACATGGCAAACGTTGTTTGTAATCAATCCTCAAGGTGTTTTTTCACATATCTCTTCATTGATATGCAGTTCGTGGAAGCTTGCTTTCCTCTCTGTATCCCAAGGAAAAATACTGGCAGGTGACTTTTGCGCACCAATTTCGGCGCAGGACACCGGGCGGACACCTGGTAAATGTGGTCTCTTTTGGTCAATCTTCCAATGATCTGCCTACAAATACGTCACAATGCTGCAGACACCTTGGGGAAACGACAGAAAGGGCAGGCTCATTCCTCTCGCATTCACAGCCATATAAGGAGACAATGGAAAACAGAGCCTCAAAAATCCTTGTCATTTCCTGGATGCCATCTCATCTTGGTTTTGCCTGAAGCTCACGTTCTAGGGCACGCACAGAGAATATCTTGGTATTTCTGGACACGTCAGAGTGTTTTCTTTCGAATGGTATCAATTATATGCATAGTCGAGCATCTTTTTGTGACAAAATATCTTGTTTAAAACGGGAACGTTTTTCATCCAAAAATGAAATAGCGCCCCCATAGATGTAAGAGGTTAAATCACACAGATTCTGTTGTATGATGTTAAATGCTCTTTGGGCATTTTCAAAAGCTAAAGATAAACTACTACCACTTGAATAAAGAACAGTAAAATCTGCATAAAAATGAACATCTGCTGTTTCAATAAGCTCCCCAATGTTATTGATATACAAAATGAACAACACTTGGCCCAAAATAGAACCTTGCGGAACACCTGAGAACACCTCTATGGACTCAGATTTACAACCATCCGCCATTACACATTGTGTACGATTTGATAGGTAATTTATAAAC
Source organism: Oncorhynchus masou masou (assembly GCF_036934945.1). NCBI lineage: Eukaryota > Metazoa > Chordata > Actinopteri > Salmoniformes > Salmonidae > Oncorhynchus > Oncorhynchus masou. The sequence goes on along the minus strand of NC_088233.1, from coordinate 13,830,298 downwards.
CAATCTAGAGCATGACCAGTAAACTAAACAATACATTTCTCCTTTCTGTTCATCCACAGGCTTTGTTTGGGATGTGTGGTGCCTGGTTGGTCTGCTTTTTGCTAACCATCTTTGAAGCCCTTCCCTCTCAGCCGGACCAGTATGGCTACACAGCCAGGACTGACGTGAACCTGGATGCCATCACCAGCGCACCATGGTTCCACGTTCCATATCCAGGTGAGATGGAGCAATATCATTTATTATTTTATTTTGTATTTGTATTCTTTCTTTATTCAGGGAAAACCCATTGAAACCAGGGTTTCATTCCCAATACTGCTCTAATCCCAGTAACACAAAAAACAATACAAAGTAAAAAACAAAAGAGCAGAAAAGCACTATTACCATTGAGTAGGCTTGGGTTTTTCTAGGGCGTATGGACGGGGTGGTGGATAGTGGTAATCCACTGAATGAATATGGCGAATGGATAAACAAAGACATTGATCATGTGACACCATTCATTCCTATGTGAAGATGCAATAGCGCAAAAGCCAAATTATGTCGGTTAAGATGGAAATGTTGTTGCAGGCTAGTTTAGTGCTGCCCCCTTTCATTGAGTAACTCAAGTTGAAGGCTGACCGGAGTACTGTAGGCTGCCATTAGCAACTAAATTATCCTTATAACTTCTTCTGTGTGCGATTTTAAAATAATGATTTCAAGGAAAGACATATATTGTATTAGAATCAGTTATGGGTACCATGATTGTGGTTGCAGAGAAAATAGTCTTTGGCTTAGGTGTCTGGAGTCTCTGACAATTTTATGGGATTTCGTCTGACACAGCCTATTATATAGGTCCTGGATGGCAGGCAGCTTGGCCCCAGTGATGTACTGGGCCGTATGCATTACCCTCTGTAGCGCCTTATGGTCAGATGCCGAGCAGTTGCCATACAAGGCGGTGATGTAACCGGTCAGAATGCTCTCGATGGTGCAGCTGTATTTATAGAAATACATATCTTTTCAGTCTCCTGAGGGGGAAAAGGTTTGGTCGTGCCCTCTTCACGACTGTTTTGGTGTGTTTGGACCATGATAGATCGTAGGTAATGTGGACACCAAGGAGCTTGAAACTCTCAACCCAATCCACTACATCCCCGTTGATGTTAACTTCTTGAGGGTAGGGTGCAGCATTCAGAATTCTGGATGAAAAGCATGCCCAAATTAAACTGCCTGCTACTCTGGCCCAGAAGATATTATATGCATACAACTGGTAGATTTGGATAGAAAACACACTAAAGTTTCCAGAACTGTTGAGGCGAGGGGTTCCCCGACGGGAACTCCACCGCCCCCCGTTCAGCTGAAAAGGTGACGCAGGGAATGCAATAATATTCTTTAGAAATATTTAACCTCCACACAATAACAAGTCCAATACCTCAAATGAAAGATAAACACCTTGTTCTTCTTCCCAGCGTGTCAGAGTTTTAAAATGTTTTACGGCGAAAACACAACATATATTTACGTTAGACCACCACCAAACCAAAGAAAAAACATAGCCATTTTTTCCAGCAAAAGATAAAAATCACAAAAGCAGGATTGGAGATAAAATGAATCACTAACCTTTTGAAAATCTTCATCAGATGACAGTCATATGACATGTTACACAGTACATTTATGTTTTGTTCAATAATATGCATTTTATATCCATACATCTCTGTTTACATTGACGCCATGTTCAGGAAATCCTCCAAAATATCCGGGGGAATTATAGAAAGCTACGCCAGATAACAGAAATACTCATCATAAACTTTGACTAAAGATACATGTTCTACATATAATTAAAGATACACTGGTTCTTAATGCAACCGCTGTGTCATATTTTTTTTTTTACGTTACGGAAAAAGCCTAACATTGCAATAATCTGAGACGGCGCTCAGACGTAACAATATTTCTCCACCATGTTGAAGTCAACAGAAATACAAAATTACAACATAAATATTCCCTTACCTTTGATGATCTTTCATCAGAATGTAGTGCAAGGAGTCCTAGTTCAACAATAAATCGTTTTGTTTCATAATGTTCAATTCTAGTGTCCAAATAGCAGCATTTGCTACCACTTTCAGCTCAAATGCCCCAAAAATGACTTCTGGTGCAGGATAACTTTGCATCAAAACTTCCAAATGACATATTACAGGTCGAAGAAACTGGTCAAACTAAGTGCAGAATCAATCTTCAGGATGTTATAATCATATAGATCCAATAGCATTCCAACCGGATCATTCGTTTTCATCTGGGGCTGATTGGAACAGCAGAAGCACTCAAACGCAAACGCGCCTCAACAAAATGGAATCCTTTTGAGACACCAACTACTTTCCTTGCCATTAGGTCAAAGTTCACAGCAAATGCTCCATTACACTTTCTACTGAATGAGGACATCTAGTGGAAGACGTAGGAAGTGTTTCCAGATCCATAACTTGTTGGGAAGGAAGGAGGCGATGACGTCAAAGTTGCCCCAACTTTCAGGATTTCAAAACTTGTTTGGAAGATTGCCTGCCGTATGAGTTCTGTTATACTCACAGACATAATTCAAACGGTTTTTAGAAACTTCAGAGTGTTTTCTATCCAATATTAATAATAATGTGCATATATTAGCAATTTAGGACAGATTTTGATGCAGTTCACTATGGGCACGCAATTCCTCCAAAGTGGAAATACTGCCCCCTATCTCTAAGAAGAATAGTGTCTGAGTATAACAGAACTGATTTGGCAGGCGAAAACCTGAGAAAAATCCATTCAGGAAGTAGACTTAAATTGCAGTTCCTATGCCTTCCACTAGATGTCAACAGTCTTTAGAAATTGTCCTCACTGTGTGACCGCAGGACGCGGTACAAAAGTCACTGAAAGGTCACTGGTGCCCTGTGGAGCCCGAAAGGCAGAACCCGGTAGTGGTATAGCCCCCCCGGGTGAAGAAATCTTCCGGAAGGCCACTGCCAGTGGTTGCTGGTGGCCAGTGGCACCTGCCAGTACCCCATCGTTAGGTCCAAGGTGCTGACGTATCTCGCCATCCCCAAGCGGTCGATCAGTTCGTCCACCCGGGGCATGGGCTAGGCATTGAAATAACTGACCTTGTTCAGGCCCCGGAAGTCATTACCGAAGTAGACGGTTCCGTCCGAAACCAGCACTATGGGCCTATACCACTCACGGTGTGACTCCTCCAGTACCCCCATTTCTAGCATTGTCGCCACTCCCGCTGGACAACCACCCTGGTATCTGGTATGGTCGTTTACGTACTTTGTCTCCTGGATGGGTGTGGATATGATGTTCCACGAGATCCTTGCGCCCCGGCACCTCGGAGAACTCGGCTGTATTACCCTGGACCGACTGTCTGAGTTCTTGTCGTTGGGTCGGGCTGAGGTCTTCCCCCATTGCAACTTTGACTGAGGGCGGGCCCTGCTGTGGCCAGGTCCACGTTATGCACAGCACCTTGCATGCATGCCCTTTCTTCAGTAAATTCACCTGGTAAAGCCGACTACCAGCTTAATGATATCGTAGGGCCCATGCCACGTAGACAGGAATTTATTCTCCATTGTAGGGATCAGCACCAAGACCTTCTCACCTGGTTGGAACTCTTGTGGTTAAGCCACACATTTGTAGACACGTTCCTGGGCACGTTGCACCTGGGCCATGTGCTCTCTCACCACTGGCCAAATCGCCGTCATCTTCTCCCTCATCTCCTCCACATGTTCTACTATGCTACGAAGGGGGGTTGGCTGCTCTTCCCAGACATCCTTGGCCAGGTCCAGCAGCCCGCGGGGCCGACGGCCATACAGGAGCTTAAAGGGGGAGAACCCCATGGATGCTTGGGGTACCTCGCATACTGAAAACCTCAGGTGGGGCAGCAGCTGGTCCTAGTTCCTCCCATCTCTCTCTCTCTCCCTTCTTTAGCATCTGTTTTAGGGTCTTGTTGAAACGTTCCACCAGCCCATCCGTTTGTGGATGGTACACACTGGTCCTCACCTGTTTTATTTGTAACAGATTGCAGAAATCTTTCATCACCCAAGACATGAACGTGTGCCCTGGTCCTTCAGGATTTCCCACAGAATACCCACCTGGCTAAATAAATGGAAGCGCTCCCCGTGCAATACCTTTTGCTGCCGTCGTGCGTAGCGGGATTGCCTCAGGATACCGGGTGACGTAATCCACGATGACCGGGATGTATTGGTGTCCCCTTGTGGTCTTCACCAACGGACCCACCAGATCCATTGCCACCCGCTCGAATGGCACTCCTTTAATGGGCAAGGGAACCAAATGGTTTCAATAATGCACCCTAGGAGCTGTGATCTGGCACTCTGAGCAACTACGGCAGGAGTCCTCCATGGCGCGCTTGACTCCGGGCCAGTGGAACCGGTTCCTGATCCGCTCCCTGGTTTTCTCCATCCCCAGGTGTGCCCCAAGCAGGTAGGTGTGGGCAAGATGCAACACAGTCCTAACATACTGGCTGGGTATGAGTAACAAGTCTTTTGTCTCCCTACTATGCTTTACTACCTGATACAATAAATTATGCTTGATTGCGAAGTGGGGGTAGTGCCAATCATTTACCCCAGGTAACAGTACGCCATCCACCGCAATGACCTGGCCCCTAGTGCTCTGGAGATTGTGGTCTTCTAACTGGGCCGTCCCAAACTGACCCGTGAGGATTCCAGTGTTGGGAGGTCTGTCTAGTGCCTCCACCCCCAAAAAGGGTAGCCTGAGGTCTTCCTCGCATGGTGGCTCGCTTGCCGGAGCGGGGTCGTCTCCCTCCTCCGGTCTGACTCGGGCCCAGTGGACACCTCTCATGGCGGGGGTTGGGTTGCATAGGCCACTATCCTTTTTCCTTTTCTTCCCACCTCCCGTGCTCGCCTCCCCAGGTCCCTCCTCCACAGGGCCTAGAAGAGAGGGCAGTCTCGACCGAAGATAATGGACACGGGTAGGTTAGGGACAGCTCCCACGCGCATCTGGCACTCCCCCCTTGGGGTGGTTATCCTCACTGGCACCGTTGGGTACCTCTTCATGTCCCCGTGTACACAGGACAACGTCACCTCCTCATCCCCCGGTTCTTCCTTCCCCTCTCATGTGAGCCAATGCGGGTGGGCCAGGATCACCATTCTGCCGGAGTCCAGCAGAGCTCTGGTGTCGATGCCATCGATTCGTACAGGAAAAATTGGAGGGGCCGTCTCGGTGTGCACCCAACAGGAGGTGACGTAACTCGCCATCCGATGCGGAGGGCATGGCCTCCTCCTGGCCGGGACAGCTCCACGCACTCATAGCCCGGCTCACCGCACTCATAGCAGCGTCTCTGATCTGGGTCCAGCAGCTGCCGACGTCGGGCCTCCTTCAGCCCTTCACCTCTCTCTGTGTTGTTCGTCCGCCTCGCCGCGTCTCCTCTCTCTGCTCGGGCCCCTCTCAGCAGGTCCTGGGTGTTCTGATGAATTTCCACAGTCGTCAGCAATTTCTCCAGGCTCGGGGGGCTCTGCATGCTCACCGTCTTTTTTATCTCGTATGGCAGGGCCCGAAGGTATTTATCCAGGTGGAGCTTGTCGAGCATCGGGAGGGACGGTACTTCCGTCAGTAGGCAGCCCTTGGTCAGGCGCACCAGGTCGCTCATCTGAGCATGGGGGGAAAGGGTGGGGTCAAAGGCCCAGTCGTGGACCAGTTGTACACGGCGTGCGAGATTGAACCCATAACGGCTCAGTATCTCCCATTTGAGTCCCTCATAATTCGTGTCCTGGTCAGTATTCAAATCAAAGTAGGCCTTCTCGGCCTTCCCAGAGAGCTAGGGTGCCAACAGACTGAGCCACTTGGGCTGGGGCCATCCTTCCCTCTGGGCCGCCCTCTCGAAGGTGCACAAATATGACTCCACATCATCTTCCTCCCTTAACGGAATCAGGAACTGATTCGGGCCAGACTCCTGAGCCCTCACAACCTTCATCTGTGCTACCTCCGCAACCAGTCTGCGGTTTTGTTGGTGCTGCTCCTCCAGTCCTTGCTTCTGGAGAGCCTGTTGCTTCTGCTGGCTGAGGATGAACTGAGCCACCAGCTCCTCCATGGTAATCTCTGTACACTCAACCCCACGGCACCCAAAGCTACTGAGATGCCCGCATTCTCCACCAAATGTGGTAAACCGTGGGGTGTTTGCTTGAGCTTGCAGAGATTGACACAGAGACAGCAAGGTTTTAGTCTGCAAAAACAACTTTAATAAGACAGAAAATAAACATTACGAAGAAAATCACTTTTCCACAGCTGGTTGGCACTTTCTTCTAATTACCTCCACTTAGAGTTGTCTGTATCGAGGTGCCCAGCTCCCGTATTCCCAGCAGAGAGAGTCAACGTCGCCTCACATACCTCCCCTCTATTACCATCCCCTGGGGTAGACCTCCTTTTGTGTGTGTATATATATCCCAAACCTTCAAGGCCTAATTTTAATCTCAATATAAAATTAAGTATTTTACTGTGACTGTTTTAAATTAAATTGGTCAAAAAGAAGCAAAAATACCTTCTTAGCAAGAGCAATTTCTCAAGCAAGAATTTCTGTTGGCAGAGAAGTTTGGAACACTTTCTTATTGTTCTATTAAGCATTTTATTGCCTGGTAATGTATCCAGGCAGGCCAAAACTCTATCCCACCAAAACAGGCAGAAATGTTTTCAAACAGCTCTTACACTAAAAGGGCATTATAATAATTTTCACAATTTCACAGTATTATTCCAACCTCATAGTGTGTAAAACATGAGAAATCATGTTTTTGACTGCACTGGGCCTTCAGCCCTTCTTTAACCATTCGGGATGAATGCCTAATCATAAAGTTTTAACCCTATCCTAAACCATAAAACTTTTAAATTTCACGATTGGAGCATCTTCAAAATTTGATGTTTGGAGAAACAGAACGATGCTGAGCAGAGGGAGCAACTCGGGGTGTCAAAAACACTTCAAAATTCTGACTTCTGGAGAGGAAAAATTCCGCGGTGACACTGTGAGAGATTGTTGCATAAAATAGGGTAGGTAATTGAGGCTTGTCTGTCAGTTCACCTACTGGAGTTAGCCTCTTTCATCTAGGCATGTGTCCTAAATGTTACCCTTTACATTACATACATAATTTTGACAAGGGCCCTTAGTGGTCAAAAGTAGGGCACCATGTATGGAATAGGGTGCCATTTTGGACGCAAACCTAGAACCTGCCAAACAAGATAACCTAGCTCATTAAACTGGCATTCCTGCAACTGCAAGTGATACAAATGCTATGAAAGTATTGGATGGAACAAAAATAAACTATTTGTCGCCTACCACAACCTTTTTGAATAGAACATGACTTCCAACTAATTATTGGTTTTCATCATTTGGCAGTTGTTTACACAGTTTAATTAGCATGCAATATATGTTTATGTGTCCCAGCCTCAAAGAATTTGTGAGCAAACCACACAAAGAGTAAGGAATTCATAGTTTATCTCTCCCAGTTCACCTCTTCTGTACTGTAGCATTTGTATCTGTCAAAGAATACATTACAATGTTGAAAGTCTCTAAAAAATCTTTCTGTCAGTGTCACCAAATAATTTTCATTAAAAGGATATGTACAGTATGTGCTTGAAAACATATATATTGTGTGTGTGTATGCGTGTGCAGATGAATGTGTGTGTGATAATCTGTCTACTCTCTGTCCCTTTAGGCCAATGGGGCATGCCCACAGTGAGTGTGTCCTCGGTGTTGGGCATGATGGCTGGCGTCCTTGCCTCCACCATGGAGTCCATTGGGGACTACTATGCCTGTGCCCGTCTGTCCGGTGCCCCTCCTCCGCCCACCCATGCAATCAACCGGGGTATCGCTGTGGAGGGCATTGGCTGCATCCTGGCAGCGCTGTGGGGCAGCGGGAACGGCACCACATCCTATAGCCAGAACATTGCAGCACTGGGCATCACTAAAGTATGTTATCCATAGACTATTTTGCGCCACGTTCAGTATAGGAATGTGATGATGACTTTATTGTAAAGCCTCCTATAGCAGTTACATGAGGCTGATAAAACATGCAGGACTATCTAAGCTTTTTTATTTGGACCCTGATGTCTCAGGGCCCAAATAAGGCTGCCAGCCTGTCAGCCTGCCACAGATATCATGACTGATAGCCCAGATACATTAATCATTAATGACTTGTAATGCTGTGCCATCTTCGTTGTGCCCATCATGCCAGGTTGGCAGCAGACTGGTCCTTCAGACCGCTGGTCTCCTGATGATTATCCTAGGACTCGTTGGGAAGTTCGGGGCCGTTTTCATCACCATCCCAGATCCGGTCATCGGAGGCATGTTCCTCGTCATGTTTGGAATGATTGCAGCTGTGGGAATCTCCAACCTTCAGGTAAAAAACATGTAATAGAAAAAATGGGTTGACTGAAGTTCTGTTTAGATCAATACATCTGTGTTTTGATAAAGTATCATCAAGGATAAAATACACCTGCATAGATATATGCTTAAAATATCATTATGTATCATACATCTCTACAAGACTTCTGTCCTTTGTCAGGCAGTGGCGTCCTGTAATTCTAAAAATGTTTTTGCCGTAACTTATGTGTTCATAATTATATGTTGTCTGTGGAGGGGGGTGACTTCCTTCTTTTCATTTATGAGTTCTTTCCCTTTATCCATGGTGATGAATGACAAAGGGATTTTACATGTGTGTTACCTCATTTTTATTCCCCAGTGAAACAGGAAGCCATGGAAGGCCACAATAGAGTCCCTTATGCTTCTATAAGCTACAACTTAAAAAAGTTTAATTGTAATGCAGATTTGATTTTGTTTGATTTCATTTATAATAATATTTAGAGGCGCCAATAGTTTTGAAAACAAACTTATTTTAATTTGAATTATATTAGTATAAAATAATATAATTCCACCATTTTTTTTAGCTTACAAATTATAGCTCAGTATTTATATTACTTATTTTATACAGTCTTTTTTGCTCATCTTTATCAAGGGTGCCAATCATGTTGGATCCGACTGTATTATCAAACATCACAGAAGCATCATGAAGAGGTTATAATAGATTGCATTTATTATAGAGCTTTTCTACCAACTCAGGTACTCAAAGTGCTTTGCATAGTAAGGAGGAAACTCACCTCATGGCAACCATGAGGAGAGGTAAGCCTCAACCCTCAGCAGGAGAGGTAAGCAGTGACATATGCCAATTAGGAATGAGGATTAGGTGGCCATGATGGAATGGGGCCAGGTAAGGAATTTTGCCAGGACTCTTATGTTAAGTGCCATGGGATCTTAGTGACCACAGAGGGTCAGGACACCGGTGTAATATCCCATATGAAAGATGGCACCCTACACAGGGCAATGTCCCTTTCACTGCCCTGGGATCTCCATAAATCAGAGGGAAGAGTGCCACCTACTGGCCCTCCAATACCACTTCCAGCAGCATCTGGTTTCCCATTAAGGACCAACCCTGCTTAGCTTCAGAGGCAAGCCAGCAGCGGTATGCAGGGTGGTATGCCGCTGGCAAGGGAGTTTAGGGAGGGCAGCCTCTCACACTGAAACATTTTCTAACCATTATTCGAATCAGCTCATCCACGAAGCACTGATAAAGCATTAGCACCTGAACAGGGGTCTGGGGCTGCTGTGCGCTTGCTGTCAAGCTGTGTGGCTGCTATAAGGCAAACTGGAGCAGTGGTTCCTCAAAAAATTCTGTACTGTCTGTGACCCAAAGCTTATGGACTTGTATTGAGTCTTTCCAAGAAAACATAAATAATATTTTTATGATCCAGGATCCAGTTGTAAGCCGTTATGACCTGATGAGTTTGAACCTGGGTCTCCTGTGGACCACAAATCAAATCAAATTGTATTGGTCATATACACATATTTAGCTAAATGCTTGTGTTCCTATCTCCAACAATGCAGTAATATCTAACAATACACAACAATACACACAAATCTAAACAGAAAACGAATGGAATTAAGAAATATAGAAATATTAGGACGGCAATGTCAGAGTCCGGAGTATAAATAGACTATATATACAAAAGTATGTGGACACCTCTTCAAATTAGTGGATTCGGCTATTTCAGCCACATCCATTGCTGACAGGTGTATAAAACCAAGAACACAGCCATGCAATCTCCAAAGACAAACATTGGCAGTAGAATGGCCTTTCTGAAGATCTCAGTGACTTTCAACGTGGTACTGTCATAAGATGACACCTTTCCAACAAGTCAACTGTAAGTGCTGTTATTGTGAAGTGGAAAGTCTAGGAGCAACAACAACAACGGCTCAGTCGCGAAGTGGTAGGCCACACAAGCTCACAGAATGGGACCACCGAGTGCTGAAGCATGTTGCACATATAAATCATCTGTCCTTGGTTGCAACATTCACTACTGAGTTCCAAACTGCCTGTGAAAGCAACGTCAGCAAATAACTGTTTGTCGGGAGCTTCATGAAATGGGTTTCCATGGTGGAGCAGCAGCACACAAGCCTAAGATCACCATGCGCAATGCCAAGCGTCGGCTGGAGAGGTGTAAAGCTTGCCAAGCATTGGACTCTGGAGCAGTGGAAATGCATTCTCTGGAGTGATGAATCACGCTTCACCATCTTGCAGCCTGACGGATGAATCTGGGTTTAGAGGATGCCAGTAGAATGCTATCTTACAACTGTGAGTTTGGCGAAGGCCATTTCCTGTTTCAGTATGACACTGCCCCCATACACAAAGTGAGGTTCATACAGAAATGGTTTGTCGAGATTGGTGTGGAAGAACATGACTAGCCTACACAGAGCTCTGACCTTAACCCCATCGAACACCTTTGTGATGAATTGGAATGCAGACTGCAAGCCAGGACTAATCGCCCAACATCAGTGCCAGACCTCACTGAGGCTCTAGTGGCTGAATGGAAGCAAGTCCCCGCAGTAATGTTCCAGCATCTAGTGGAAGGCCTTCCCAGAAGTGTGGAGGCTATTATAGCTGCAAAGTGGGGATTTTGGAATGAGATGTTTGACGATGTTTGACGAGCCGGTGTCAACATACTTTTAGTCATATAGTGTAGTGTCTCTTTGTCCCACCTTTAATGCACCTGTTCAGGCCGTTGCTCGGGTGGCTGAGGTCTTTGATGATCTTCTTGGTCTTCCCGTAATACCGGGTGCTGTAGATGTCCTGTTATTCTTTGGGAAGATCGCACTACCCACTGGAGAACCCTGTGATTGTGGATGGTGCAGTTGCCATACCAGGCGGGGATACAGCCCGACAGGATGCTCTCAGCGGTGCATCTGTAAAAGTTTGTGAGGGTCTTAGTGGCCAAGACAAATGTCTTCAGCCTCCTGAGGTTGAAGAGCCGCTGTTGCGCCTTCTTCATCACGAGCTACAGTATATAAATCCATAAGCAAACAAGAAAATGCTCATCCTGAAGCGGTGCTCCTAGTGGTTGGGGGCGTTAATGCAGGCAAACTTAAATCTGTTTTACCTAATTTCTACCAGCATGTCACATGTGGAACCAGAGGATAAAAAACTCTAGACCACATTTACTCCACACAAAGAGACGCATACAAAGCTCTCCCTAGACCTCCATTTGGCAAATCTGACCATAAGTACCAGTGACTCGCTCAATACGAAAGTGGTCAAATGAAGTGGATGCTCTGCTACAGGACTGTTTTGCTAGCACAGACTGTGATATGTTCCGGGATTCATCCAATGGCATTGAGGAGTATACCACCTTAGTCACCGGCTTCATCAATAAGTGCATTGATGACTTCATCCTCACAGTGACTGTACATACATGTCCCAACCAGAAGCTATGGATTACAGGCAACATCCACACTGAGCCAAAGGCTAGAGGAGCGGGACACTAATCCAGACGCTTATAAGAAATCCCTCTATGCCCTCAGACGAACAATCAAATAGGCAAAGCCTAAATACAGGACTACGATTCAAACAGACCACCATAGTCCCTGTGCTCAATAAAGTGAATGTGACCTGCCTAAATGATTACCGCCCCGTAGCACTCACGTCGGTAGCCATGAAGTGCTTTGAAAGGCTGGTCATGTCTCACATCAACAACATCATGCTGGAAACACTAGACCCACTGACATTTGCATGGATCTGTTCGCCCCAACAGATCCACAGATGACGCATTCTCAATCACACTCCACACGAGCCTTCCACACCTCGGCAAAAGGAACACCTATGTGAGAATTTTGTTGACTACAGCTCAGCGTTCAACACCATAGTGCCCACAAAGCTCATCACTAAACTAAGGAACATGGGACTAAACACCTCTCTCTGAAACTGGATCCTGGACTTCTTGACGGGCCGTCCCCAGGTGGTAAGGGTAGGCTACAACACATCTGCCATGCTGATCCTCAACACTGTGGCCCCTCGGGAGTGCATGCTTAGTCCCCTCCTGTACTCCCTGTTTACCCACAACTGCATGGCCAAACACGACTCCAACACCATCATTAAGTTTGCTGATGAACAAAAGTGGTAGGCCAGATCAGCAAAAATGTATGAGACAGCCTATAGGGAGGAGGTCAGAGACCTAGCAGTGTTGTGCCAGGACAACAACCTCTCCCTCCATGTGAGCAAGACAAAGGAACTGATCGTGGACTACAGGAAAAGATGGGCTGAACAGGCCCCCATTAACATCAACGGGGCTATAGTGGAGCGGGTCGAGAGTTTCAAGTTCCTTGGTGTCCACATCACCAACAAACTATCATGGTCCAAACACACCAAGACAGTTGTGAAGAGGGCAAGACAACACCTTTTCCCCCTTGGGAGATTTGGCATGGGTCCCCAGATCCTCAAAAGTTATACAGCTGCACCGTCGAGAGCATTGTCAACCTGACTGGTTGCATCACTGCCTCCCAAGTCATAGACTGTTCTCTCAGCTACCGCACAACAAGTAATACCGGAGAAGCTGACCTGCCACTAATTCAGTAGAGTGGTGAAATGATCAGGAAGCCAGGATAAGGCTGATGTAAAATCAGACAACTCTTGGTCAAGTCGTTATTGCTTAAGAGAATAGGATTTTTCTCAAGAACTTAACTTAAAGTTGAAGTAGATACAAATCTAATGGGTTCCTCTGCTCCCCACAGTACGTGGACCTGAACTCCTCCAGGAACTTACTCATCTTGGGCTTCTCAACCTTCAGTGGCCTGGTGCTGCCCACCTGGTTCCACTCAAACCCAGGCATCATTGACACAGGTGATTATGTCACATCAAATCAAATCAATCTTTATTTGTCACATGTGCCGACTACAACAAGTGTAGACCGTACCGTGAAATGCTTACTTACAAGCCCTTAATCAACAGTGCAGTTCAAGAAGAGTTAAGAAAATATTTACCAATAAATTAAAGTAAAAAATAAAAACAAGTAACACAAGAACATAACAATAATGAGGCTATATACATGGGGTACAGAGTCAGTGTGCGGTTAGTTGAGGTAAATTGTACATGTAGGTAGGGGTGAAGTGACTATGCATAGATAATTAACAGAGAGTAGCAGCAGTGTACAAAACAAATGGGGGGGTGTCAATGTAATAGTCTGGTGGCCATTTGATTAATTGTTCAGCAGTCTTATGGCTTGGCGGTAGTATCTGTATTAAGGAGTCTTTTGGTCCTAAACTTGGCGCTCCGGTACCGCTTTGCTGTGCGGTAGCAGTTAAAACAGTCTATGACTTGGGTGACTGGAGTCTCTGACAATTTTATGGGCTTTGCTCTGACACTGCCTGTTATATAGGTCCTGGATTGCAGGAAGCTTGACCCCAGTGATGTACTGGGTTCTACGCACTACCCTCTGTAGCACCTTATGGTCAGATGCCAGTGTTTAACGCTGAGCTGTAGTCAATGAACAGCATTCTCACATAGGTCTTCCTTTTGTCCTGTTGGGAATGGGCAGTGTGGAGTGCAATTGAGATTGCGTCATCTGTGGATCTGTTGGGGCGGTATGCGAATTGGAGTGGGTCTAGGGTATCCAGGATGATGCTGTTGATGTGAGCTATGACCAGCCTTCCAAAGCACTTCATGGCTACAGGGCGGTTTATCATTTGGGCAGGTGGCCTTTGCTTCCTTGGGCACAGGGACTATGGTGTTCTGCTTGAAGCATGTAGGTATTACAGACTCATTCAAACTCAGTCAGTTGAAGAAAATAAATCCATCTGGCCCCGCGGCTTTGTGAATGTTGACCTGTTCAAAAGTCTTGCTCTCATCGGCTACCGAGAGCGTTATCACACAGTCATCCAGAACAGCTGGTGCTTTCGTACATGCTTCAGTGTTTCTTGCCTCAAAGCGAGCATAAAAGGCATTTAGCTCATCTGGTATGCTCGCGTCACTGGGCAGCTCGTGTCAGGGTTTCCCTTTGTCGTCCGTAATATTTTTCATGCCCTACCACAACCGACAAGCGTCAGAGCCGGTGTAGTGGGATTCAATCTTAATCCTGTATTGACACTTTGCTTGTTTGATGGTTTGTCTGAGGGCATAGAGGGATTTCCTATAGGCATCTGGATTAGTGTCCCGCTCCTTGAAAGCAGCAGCTCTTGCCTTTAGCTTGATGCGGATGTTGCCTGTAATCTATGGCTTCTGTTTGAGATATGTACATACGGTCACTGTGGGGGACAACATCGTTGATGCACTTATTGATGAAGCCGATGACTGAGATGGTATACTCCTCAATGCCATTGGATGAATCCCAGAACGTATTCCAGACTGTGTTAGCAAAACTGTCCTGTAGCGTAGCATTCGCGTCATCTGACCACTACCGTATTGAGCAAGTCACTGGTACTTCCTGCTTTAGTTTTTGCTTGTGAGCAGGAATCGGGAGGACAGAATTATGGCCAGATTTATGGTCAGATAGAGTTGGTTGAGTGCGGTATCTCAGCATTGGCCTGTGGAGGTAAATAGATGGCTACGAATAATATAGATTAGAACTCTCTTGGTAGATAGTGTGGTCTACAGCTTAAGGTACTCTACAATACCTCAATAATTCTTTAATATTAGACATCGTGCACCAGCTGTTATTGACAGAAAGACCGAAAACCCCCACCTCTCGTCTTACCAGATGTAGCTTCTCTGTTCTGCCGGGGTGCATTGAAAATCCCTCCAGCTCTATATTATCCGTGTCGTCGTTCATAAGATATTACAGTTCTTAATGTCCCGTTTTTAGGATAATCGGAATTGTAGGTCATCAATTTTATTTTCTAATGATTGCATGTTAGCAAGTAGAATTGATGGCAGTGGGAGTTTACACGCTTGCCTACGGATTCTCAAAAGGCATCCCGATTGGTATCCTCTTTTCCTCCGTCATTTCTTCACGGAAATGACGGGGATCTGGGCCTGTTCCCAGGAAAGCAGTATATCCTTCTCGTCGGATTCGTTAAAGGAAAAAGCTTCTTCCAGTTTGTGGTGAGTAATCCCAGTTCTGATGTCCGGAAGTTATTATTGCTCATAAGAGACGGTAGCAGCAACATTATGTACAAAATAAGTTTTAAAATAAGTTTACAAACATCACAAAAAAACGAACAAAATAGCACAATTCATTACGGGCATGTAAAACGTCAGCCATCCTCTCTGGCGCCATCTTATCACTGTAGTATATAGGATTAATATATGGGATAAGCTGACTGTATGCGATGACACACATACGCACCAGTCTTGTCTGGTTTCATCAGGTCAGGACTGCTTACCTTCAAATCCTCTTGGCCAACCTCAGTGTCAGTGCGTGACAAAAATCTGGCAGATGACCCGGTTTAGGCTCCACCTGGACAGTCGGCTACGACGACCAGCCGGCTTACTAGTGCTACTTATTGACTTCACCTGTCCTCACCTCCCTCCCCCTTCACCATCCTGTTAGGATTCTTACAGCACAGCTGCTGCATTGGTTAAACATGGTGGTTATTATACAGGATCTTGTTACATGCACAAAGTACACCCCTGGGAATTACAGGAGCTAAGCCGTGTATCTGAACTATTGACTGATGCCTCACCACCTTCCCGGATTATTGTTTACTGTACAGGTCCATTTTGATGTGTTTTTTTCTCTCACTCATCTACACTCAATAACCCAAAATGTCAAAGAAAAAACATGGTTTACATTTTCTTTTGTAGCAAATTATTTCAAAGTTTAATAGAGAAGTATTCACACCCATGAGTCAATATATTAGAATCACCTTTGGCAACAATTACAGCTGTGAGTCTTTCTAGATAAGTCTCTAAGAACTTTGCAAACCAGGATTGTTCAATATTTATACATTATTCTTAAAATAATTCTTCAAGCTCTGTCAAGTTGGTTGTTGATCATTGCTAGACAGCGAAGTCTTGCCATAGGTTTTCTAGACGATTTAAGTAAAAACTCTAACTAGGTGCCTCAGGAACATTCAATGTCATGTTGGTAAGCAACTCCAGTGTATATTTGGCCTTATGTTTTAGGTTATTGTCTGGCTAAAGGTGAATTTGTCTCCCGGTGTCTGTTGGAAAGCAGACATTCAGGTTTTCCTCTAGGATTTTACCTATGCTTAGCTCTATTCTTTTTCTTTTTATCCTACAAAACTCTCTAGTCCTTGCCAATGACAAGCATACCCATAAGATGATTCAGCCACCACCGTGCTTGAGAATATCAAGAGTGGTACTCAGAGATGTGTTGTGTTGGATTTGCCCCAAACACAATTATATATATTCAGGACATAAAGTACATTTCTTTGCCACATGTTTTTCAGTTTTACTTTAGTGCCTTATTGCAAACAAGATGCATGTTTATGAATATTTTATTCTGTGCAGGCTTCCATCTTTTTACTCTGTCATTTAGGTTAGTATTATGGCGTAACCACAATGTTGTTGATCCATCCTCAGTTTTCTCCTATCACAGCCATAAACTCTGTAACAGTTTTAAAATCCCTGAGTGCTTTCCTTCCTCTCCGACAACTGAATTAGGAAAGGCACCTGTATATTTGTAGTGACTGAGTGTGTTGATACACCATCCAACATGTAATTAATAACTTCACCATGCTCAAATGAATATTCCATGTTTTCTCTATTTATTTTTACCCATCTACCAATAGGTGCCCTTTGCGAGGCATTGGAAAACCTCCCTGGTCTTCATGGTTGAATCTGTATTTGAATTTCACTGCTCAACAGAAGGACCTTACAGATAGTTGTATGTGTGGGGTACAGAGATTAGGTAGTCATTCAAAAATCATGTTAAGATTGCACACAGTCAGTCCATGCAACTTATGTGACTTGTTAAGCAAATCTTTACTCCTGCACTTATTTAGGCTTGCCATAAGAAAGGTGTTGAATACTTATGATTCAACACATTTCGGCTTTCATTTAATTATTTTGTAAACATTTCTGAAAACATAATTACACTTTTAAGTTATGGGAAATTGTGTGTAGTCCAGTGACACCACATCTCAATTTAATCAATTTGAAATTGAGCCTGTAAATTCAAGGGGTGTGAATACTTTCTGAAGGTACTGTACATGGTTCCACATTAGACATTCTGCTAGATTAATTTCCAGGTAAGGCACAAATGCCCCCAAAGCAATATCCTGGTTCTCTTGTTCCAAAATCATCTATTGAAACAAGTAAGGCGGAGAACCATGCAATGATAGGTGAAACAAAGCTGGTTTGTACTGTAGATAACCATATCTTTGTATTCACAGGGGTAAAAGAACTGGACCAAGTTATAGTTGTTCTCTTCACTACGCATATGTTCATCGGTGGGTTCTTTGGATTTGTATTGGACAATACGATTCCAGGTGAGCCAATACAACAACAGTATACATCCATATGATTACATTCCACATGTGCAACGCTCATCCAGACACTGATTTCACAGTCATGTTATGGCCACAATTGGATTTACATGGATTCATGAGGAAGTTGCAATCATTTTAATTTTTACAGGCACTGAAAAAGAGAGGGGCATTAAAAGTTGGCGTAAGAAAGTGACAGAGGAAGGCAGCACGATGACAGAACGGTCCTGCTACGATATACCGTTTTGTACTAACTGTTTACAGAGGTTCAAGTTCTTCCAGTACCTGCCTTTCCTTCCATCTTACAAGTCTCCAGAACTTAGAACATAAGAATGTCTCCAGACTTAACTGGACCCCAGGAAGACTAGCGGCGGCTAAGGTGCCAACTAATGGAGATCTGAAGAGTAAAGAACAAAGAACTTGTGATTAGCACACTGTTAGCACCACTAGTATTCTCCACCACACATTTAGACTGAGTCTGCCAGCAGCTGTGGCTTTACTGCTAATGGCATCATAACACAGGGAGGTGGGTACAGACTTGGAACTGTCACACACCTGGTTCTTCTCTCTTATTTGTCAGAATCCAATGCAATTACTTTCCATTGCACTGGAAGCGAGGGGGAGAATTCGCAAATGCAAATAAATTACATATTTAAGTCAAGACTTTGGTCCTTTGTCAATTTCATTTTGTTATGTTGGTTGTCATATACCTCAAAGATGAATGTGCCTTATCAGCCAAATATTTGTGAAAAGAAGGTGTCCGCCAACTAACTGAAGATTGTTGGGGGAAAAAAGATACTCTCACAATATCCAAACTCGTTCACTACAAAGTATTAAGTGATGTGTTGGACAAGTATACTTAGTAATATGCTAATGTGGATATTATATGTACTAGTCACCTTGACATTGCATATTATTTCTGCAATTGATCAACTTCGCTGATAAAGGGCTATTCTTCTAAATGGTGCTTCTTAACCCTGTACGTGGGGACCCTTAGCACTACACACCTGATTCAAATCATCAAAGCTTGATGAGGATGATGACGATGATGATGATGGATACCATTTAGATATTCCATGATGATCAACGTTTTATGATGATCATGGATATTCCATCTGTCTTCAAACCACGTAAAAGGGCTCAGACTGATTTTGCCCTGACACTACACAGTTGATTCAAATATTAAACTCATTTTTTAATTTAATTTAATTTAACTTTGATATTAACAGGGATTCCCATTGGGACCAAGGTCTATATCACCCTGCTAATACACATTTAAAAAAATACACATTTATTAAAGAAAAACAATCACATTCAGGTCCCCAATCAACATTTTTAACTCTCAACGAGGTACCATAACATTCAGTTGTGGGGAACTCAGTAGATTGTTCCATACATGGGGTGCAAAGAAACTAAAAGCAGTTGTACCTAACTCTGAGGAGACTGGAGGCCTTTCTAGATTTAGCTATCCCTGATACTGAGTATGGTAACTCGTATGTCTAATGGTTATAGACGGAGTTAAGGTATTGGCAGGAGTTTTTGTAAGAGCGCTTTTAAATAAAAATAGGGCGTTTTTTTGTATTTTTATTTAACCTTTATTAACTAGGCAAGTCAGTTAAGAACAAATTCTTATTTACAATGATTTCCTACCCCGGCCAAACCCGGACAACGCTGGGCCAATTGTACGCCGCCCTATGGAACTCCCAATCACGGCTGGATGTGATACAGCCTGCCGATGAATCAACCTGCGTAACTTCAAAGAGGGCCAGCCTACTTTTTGGTAAAGAATGCAATGATGTGTACTGAATTTGTCGCCCGTGATAAAACGAAGTGTGCTATGGTAAACTGCATCTAATGGCTTTAATGAAGCGGCATTTGCATTCATATAGATGATGTCACCATAGCCTAGAACCGGCTGGAATGTCGATTGAATTACATTATTTCTACTGTTAAGTGAGTGGCGGACCTATTTATATAGAAGAAGCCTATTTTTATTCTTAATTTCTTCACTAACTCATCAATATGCTTTCTAAAAGACAGCCCGTTGTCTATCCAGATGCCCAGATATTTATAAGCAAGGACACAATCGCAGTGGGCACCATCCGAGATAATAGTTTGTAATTTTTTATGCGGTCCGGAAGACAACAGAGTTACATCCAGAGTTACATCCACTATCTGTCTCAGAGTAACATCCAGCATCCAGCTCAGAGTTACATCCAACATCCAGCTCAGAGTTACAACCAGCATCCCGCTCAGAGTTACATCCAGCATCTGTCTCAGAGTTACATCCAGCATCCAGCTCAGAGTTACATCCAACATCTGTCTCAGAGTTACATCCAGCATCCAGCTCAGAGTTACATCCAGCATCTGTCTCAGAGTTACATCCAGCATTCAGCTCAGAGTTACATCCAACATCTGTCTCAGAGTTACATCCAGCATCCAGCTCAGAGTTACATCCAGCATCCAGCTCAGAGTTACATCCAGCATCCAGCTCGGAGTTATATCCAGCATCTGTTTCAGAGTTACATCCAGCATCCAGCTCAGAGTTACATCCAACATCTGTCTCAGAGTTACATCCAGCATTCAGCTCAGAGTTACATCCAGCATTCAGCTCAGAGTTACATCCAGCATCTGTCTCAGAGTTACATCCAGCATCCAGCTCAGAGTTACATCCAATATCTGTCTCAGAGTTACATCCAGCATCCAGCTCAGAGTTACATCCAGCATCCAGCTCGGAGTTATATCCAGCATCTGTTTCAGAGTTACATCCAGCATCCAGCTCAGAGTTACATCCAACATCTGTTTCAGAGTTACATGCAACATCCAGCTCAGAGTTACATCCAGCATCCAGCTCGGAGTTATATCCAGCATCTGTTTCAGAGTTACATCCAGCATCCAGCTCAGAGTTACATCCAACATCTGTTTCAGAGTTACATCCAGCATCCAGCTTAGAGTTACATCCAGCATCCAGCTCAGAGTTACATCCAGTATCCAGCTCAGAGTTACATCCAACATCCAGCTCAGAGTTACATCCAGCATCTGTCTCAGAGTTACATCCAGCATTCAGCTCAAAGTTACATCCAGCATCTGTCTCAGAGTTACATCCAACATCCAGCTCAGAGTTACATCCAGCATTCAGCTCAGAGTTACATCCAGCATCTGCCTCAGAGTTACATCCAGCATCCAGCTCAGAGTTACATCCAACATCTGTCTCAGAGTTACATCCAGGATCCAGCTCAGAGTTACATCCAGCATCCAGCTCAGCATTACATCCAGCATCCAGCTCAGAGTTACATCCAGCATCCATCTCAGAGTTAAATCCAGAGTTACAACCAACATCCAGCTCAGAGTTACGTCCCGCGTCTGGCTCATAGTAACATCCAGCATCCAGCTCAGAGTTACATCCAACATCCAGCTTAGAGTTACATCCATTATTCAGCATCCAGCTCAGAGTTACATCCAGCATCCGGCTTAGCGTTACATCCAGCATCCAGCTCAGAATAACATCCAGCATCTGTCTCAGAGTTACATCCAGCATCCAGCTCAGAGTTACATCCAGCATCCAGCTCAGAGTTACATCCAGAATCTAGCTTAGAGTTACATCCAGTATCCAGCTCAGAGTTACATCCAACATCCAGCTCAGAGTTACATCAGGCATCCAGCTCAAAGTTACATCCAGCATCTGTCTCAGAGTTACATCCAACATCCAGCTCAGAGTTACATCCAGCATTCAGCTCAGAGTTACATCCAGCATCTGTCTCAGAGTTACATCCAGCATCCAGCTCGGAGTTATATCCAGCATCTGTTTCAGAGTTACATCCAGCATCCAGCTCAGAGTTACATCCAACATCTGTCTCAGAGTTACATCCAGCATTCAGCTCAGAGTTACATCCAGCATTCAGCTCAGAGTTACATCCAGCATCTGTCTCAGAGTTACATCCAGCATCCAGCTCAGAGTTACATCCAATATCTGTCTCAGAGTTACATCCAGCATCCAGCTCAGAGTTACATCCAGCATCCAGCTCGGAGTTATATCCAGCATCTGTTTCAGAGTTACATCCAGCATCCAGCTCAGAGTTACATCCAACATCTGTTTCAGAGTTACATGCAACATCCAGCTCAGAGTTACATCCAGCATCCAGCTCGGAGTTATATCCAGCATCTGTTTCAGAGTTACATCCAGCATCCAGCTCAGAGTTACATCCAACATCTGTTTCAGAGTTACATCCAGCATCCAGCTTAGAGTTACATCCAGCATCCAGCTCAGAGTTACATCCAGTATCCAGCTCAGAGTTACATCCAACATCCAGCTCAGAGTTACATCCAGCATCTGTCTCAGAGTTACATCCAGCATTCAGCTCAAAGTTACATCCAGCATCTGTCTCAGAGTTACATCCAACATCCAGCTCAGAGTTACATCCAGCATTCAGCTCAGAGTTACATCCAGCAACTGCCTCAGAGTTACATCCAGCATCCAGCTCAGAGTTACATCCAACATCTGTCTCAGAGTTACATCCAGGATCCAGCTCAGAGTTACATCCAGCATCCAGCTCAGCATTACATCCAGCATCCAGCTCAGAGTTACATCCAGCATCCATCTCAGAGTTAAATCCAGAGTTACAACCAACATCCAGCTCAGAGTTACGTCCCGCGTCTGGCTCAGAGTTACATCCAGCATCCAGATCAGAGTAACATCCAGCATCCAGCTCAGAGTTACATCCAACATCCAGCTTAGAGTTACATCCATTATTCAGCATCCAGCTCAGAGTTACATCCAGCATCCGGCTTAGCGTTACATCCAGCATCCAGCTCAGAATAACATCCAGCATCTGTCTCAGAGTTACATCCAGCATCCAGCTCAGAGTTACATCCAGCATCCAGCTCAGAGTTACATCCAGAATCTAGCTTAGAGTTACATCCAGTATCCAGCTCAGAGTTACATCCAACATCCAGCTCAGAGTTACATCAGGCATCCAGCTCAAAGTTACATCCAGCATCTGTCTCAGAGTTACATCCAACATCCAGCTCAGAGTTACATCCAGCATTCAGCTCAGAGTTACATCCAGCATCTGCCTCAGAGTTACATCCAGCATCCAGCTCAGAGTTACATCCAACATCTGTCTCAGAGTTACATCCAGGATCCAGCTCAGAGTTACATCCAGCATCTGTCTCAGAGTTACATCCAGCATCCAGCTCAGCGTTACATCCAGCATCCAGCTCAGAGTTACATCCAGCATCCATCTCAGAGTTAAATCCAGAGTTACAACCAACATCCAGCTCAGAGTTACGTCCCGCGTCTGGCTCAGAGTTACATCCAGCATCCAGATCAGAGTAACATCCAGCATCCAGCTCAGAGTTACATCCAACATCCAGCTTAGAGTTACATCCATTATTCAGCATCCAGCTCAGAGTTACATCCAGCATCCGGCTTAGCGTTACATCCAGCATCCAGCTCAGAATAACATCCAGCATCTGTCTGAGTTGCATCCAGCATCCAGCTCAGAGTTACATCCAGCATCCAGCTCAGAGTTACATCCAGAATCTAGCTTAGAGTTACATCCAGTATCCAGCTCAGAGTTACATCCAACATCCAGCTCAGAGTTACATCAGGCATCCAGCTCAAAGTTACATCCAGCATCTGTCTCAGAGTTACATCCAACATCCACCTCAGAGTTACATCCAGCATTCAGCTCAGAGTTACATCCAGCATCTGTCTCAGAGTTACATCCAGCATCCAGCTCAGAGTTACATCCAGCATCCAGCTCAGAGTTACATCCAGAATCTAGCTTAGAGTTACATCCAGTATCCAGCTCAGAGTTACATCCAACATCCAGCTCAGAGTTACATCAGGCATCCAGCTCAAAGTTACATCCAGCATCTGTCTCAGAGTTACATCCAACATCCAGCTCAGAGTTACATCCAGCATTCAGCTCAGAGTTACATCCAGCATCTGTCTCAGAGTTACATCCAGCATTCAGCTCAAAGTTACATCCAGCATCTGTCTCAGAGTTACATCCAACATCCAGCTCAGAGTTACATCCAGCATTCAGCTCAGAGTTACATCCAGCATCTGCCTCAGAGTTACATCCAGCATCCAGCTCAGAGTTACATCCAACATCTGTCTCAGAGTTACATCCAGGATCCAGCTCAGAGTTACATCCAGCATCTGTCTCAGAGTTACATCCAGCATCCAGCTCAGCGTTACATCCAGCATCCAGCTCAGAGTTACATCCAGAATCTAGCTTAGAGTTACATCCAGTATCCAGCTCAGAGTTACATCCAACATCCAGCTCAGAGTTACATCAGGCATCCAGCTCAAAGTTACATCCAGCATCTGTCTCAGAGTTACATCCAACATCCAGCTCAGAGTTACATCCAGCATTCAGCTCAGAGTTACATCCAGCATCTGTCTCAGAGTTACATCCAGCATTCAGCTCAAAGTTACATCCAGCATCTGTCTCAGAGTTACATCCAGCATCCAGATCAGCATTACATCCAGCATCCAGCTCAGAGTTACATCCAGCATCCACCTCAGAGTTAAATCCAGAGTTACAACCAACATCCAGCTCAGAGTTACGTCCCGCGTCTGGCTCAGAGTTACATCCAGCATCCAGATCAGAGTAACATCCAGCATCCAGCTCAGAGTTACATCCAACATCCAGCTTAGAGTTACATCCATTATTCAGCATCCAGCTCAGAGTTACATCCAGCATCCGGCTTAGCGTTACATCCAGCATCCAGCTCAGAATAACATCCAGCATCCATCTCAGAGTTAAATCCAGAGTTACAACCAACATCCAGCTCAGAGTTACGTCCCGCGTCTGGCTCAGAGTTACATCCAGCATCCAGATCAGAGTAACATCCAGCATCCAGCTCAGAGTTACATCCAACATCTAGCTTAGAGTTACGTCCATTATTCAGCATCTGGCTCAGAGTTACATCCAGCATCCGGCTTAGCGTTACATCCAGCATCTGGCTCAGAGTAACATCCAGCATCTATCTCAGAGTTACATCCAGCATCCAGCTCAGAGTTACATCCAGCATCCAGCTCAAAGTTACATCCAGAATCCAGCTTAGAGTTACATCCATTATTCAGCATCTGGCTCAGAGTTACATCCAGGATTCAGCATCCGGCTTTGAGTTACATCCAGGATTCAGCATCCGGCTCAGAGTTACATCTGGCATCAAGCATCAGGCTCAGAGTTATATCCAGAATCCAGCATCCAGATGAGATTTACATCCAGCATCCAGCAGTTAGCAGAGAGTTACATTCAGCATCCGGCTCAGAGTTACACCCAGTATCCAGCATCCCGCTCACAGTTACATCCAGCATCCATTTCAGAGGTACAGCCAGCATCCAACTGAGAGTTCCATCCAGTATGCAGCATCCGGCTCAGAGTTACATCCAGCATCTGTCTCAGTTACATCCAGCATTCAGGGATTGTAACATACTCTGTTTCACGGAGACATGGCTAGCTGGGGACATGCAGTCAGAGTCCGTACAGCCAACAGGATTTCAGTGCATCATGACGACAGGTACAAACATCTCTTTGGTAAGAAGAAGGGCAGGTGTGTATGTTGCATGATTAACGACTCATGGTGTAATTGTAACAACATACAAGAACTCAAGTCCTTTTGTTCACCTGACCTAGAATTCCTCACAATCAATGTCGACCGTACTATCTCCCAAGAGAACTCTCCTCGGTTATCGTCACAGCCATGTAAATCCCCGCAAGTGCAGAGGTGGGACCAAGTCATTGTTTTACAAGTCACAAAGAAGTCTCAAGTCCTAAGTCAAGTCCCAAGTCAAGACAGGCAAGTACCAAGTCAATTCTCAAGTCCTAAACTTTGAGTTTCGAGTCCTAAACAAATCATAATGTGCTCTTCGCCAAATGTAATAACATTTCACATTTTTAACAAGAGTAATAGATAGATTATTACATTTACTCAAATCATGAATGCTTTTAAAAATATCAATATATTTATTACTTTCCAAATAAATTTAATATTTCCATGGAAATACATGGGTAGCTGTGAGAAAGACCCCATACCCCCCACCCAATAGTGATCGACTATCGAGGATCGCTATGGGGCGCAATCGGGCAATCGCCCAACCTTAACACACACACACAATCTCTGTGTGTGGTTACAGTAGGCTAACGTATGTCAATGGTTTTAGGAACAGCAGTAACATCAGGCAGGATTTAGGCTACCAACTGTCTTGCCAGTTTTGGCTCAATCTTGGGTGCAATGATCACATTCCTGCACTGACTGACTGTGTGGAGGCTCATTGATTTAACGCTACGTTAGCCTACATGCTACACTGGCAAAGTTATAAATTATATAGCTGTCGGCTATATTAGCCACGACTTACCGTTCTTTGTGCAGCTTCAAATGTCAAACAAAGTTAGACATTGTTGCGCCTCCGTCTATAATTTTCTTCCCGCATGTTTTGCAAGTTGCAATACGTTTTTTTTATACAGTGTTGTCTTTATATCCGAAAATAATAATTTTGGGTATCATTTTTCCAAGGACTCCATCTGAATTCACCCGCCGACATTGCTCTGCACTGCCACGCACAACTTTTTCTCAACCCGGGCGGCATCCCAAGCCGCGTTCTCAGACCATGTGCAAACCGGCTGGCTGGAGTGTTTCAAATCTAATTTTATTAGTCACAAGCGCTGAATGCAACAGTGAAATGCTTACTTACAAGCCCATAACCAACAATGCAGTTAAAAAAATATATGATTAAGAATAAAAAATTGATTAGATGTTCATGAGTCTTATGGCTTGGGGGTAGAAGCTGTTTAGAAGCTTCTTGGACCTAGACTTGGTGCTCCGGTACCGCTTGCCGTGGTACCGGAGCAAGGATCCGCAAGGATTGTTTTAAGGTGGAGATATGGTTCTTCTGTTGCAGTAATGCTTAGTGTTCTTGGTTGGTCATCAATCTACAAGGTCATTGAAAAAAACATGCTTATTTTATTTTGTCATATACATAATTTAAAACGGCCAATTTCTATTCACAACGGTATTCAGTTGGTAAGAGACAGACATTCCGTAAATACTAGGAATAGATTGTCCACCATCTATGCGTTATCCAGACTGAAAAGAGAAATAGGCAAAAGAACATTTAGATTTAGAGCAATAAAGAAATGGAATAAGTTAACTGAGCAAACTAGAAACCTTTCAATATATACATTTAAACATTATTTTAAAACAAATTAAATATAATACATAGAAATGTTGTGGGACTATAGTAGATGAAGAATCAATATTTTTTAGATTGAGTATTTATTGGGTTATTATGCTAGTATTTTATGTATGTTTGTAATAGTGTGTTTAAATGTGAAAGTGTGTTTGTATTATAAATTGTATTTTAATGTTTAAGGACTCTTGGAAGATTAGTCCAAATGGGGACTAAAAGAGATCCAAATAAAATAAAATAAAAATAAATCACCTTGTAGCACTGACGTCTGTCATCATGATATTTGAAAATCAAGGACCATATCACCTCCACCGTACCCAACACCCATGACCCACTACAATTCGCATACCACCCCAACAGATCCACGGACGATGCAATCGGCGTTGCACTGCATACCGCCCTATCTCACCTGGACAAGAGAATTATCTACGTGAGAATGCTGTTTGTTGACTACAGCTCAGCTTTTAACACCATAGTTCCCATCCAAACTCGTCACTAAGCTCAGGGCCCTGGGTCTGAACTCCTCCCTGTGCAACTGGATCCTAGATTTCCTGACAGGCCGACCCCAGGTGGTGAAGTTAGGCAACAACACCTCCGCCACACTGATCCTCAACACGGGGGCCCACCAGGGGTGTGTGCTCAGCCCCCTCCTGTATTTTCTGTTCACCCATAACTTCATAGCCACACACGACTCCAACTCAATCATCAAGTTTGCTGACGACATGACAGTAAGGAGGTTACAGCACTGGCGGAGTGGTGCCAGGAAAATAACCTCTCCCTCAAAATCAGCAAAACAAAGGAGCTTATTGTGGACCACAGTAGACAGACCACAACCGCATGGCTGTCCAGAGGGTGGTGCCATTAGCCCAACGCATCACCAGGAACACTCTGCCTGCCCTCCAAGATATCTACAGCACTCATGTCAAACGAAGGCCAAGAACATCATTAAGGACCTCAATGACTTGATCCACGGACTGTTCACTCGGCTACCGTCTGACAGACGGAGACAGTACAGGTTCATCAGAGCCAAGACAGAGAGACAAAAACCAGCTTCTATTATCAGGCCATCAGACTTTTCAACAGCCATCACTAGCCAGGTGATGCACACTCACTCACACAAAACACACAAGTTATCACACACACACACACACACACACACACACACACACACACACACACACACACACACACACACACACACACACACACACACACACACACACACACACACACACACACACACACACTCCTCATAATCACAAACACACTAATATACACACACACACAGCCGGTG
Organism: Oncorhynchus masou masou; assembly: GCF_036934945.1. Taxonomy (NCBI): domain Eukaryota; kingdom Metazoa; phylum Chordata; class Actinopteri; order Salmoniformes; family Salmonidae; genus Oncorhynchus; species Oncorhynchus masou. Next base: position 13,802,080 of record NC_088233.1, on the reverse strand, counting down.
CTCGTGTGACATATTATAGAGACATTGAACTACTGGACACTTCCTGTTTCACATGGTGTATTAAAATACTACATCCCGACAAAGCTGCTTATAATATTTCTACTACTGTACATCTTATTTTAGTTACAATGTTTATACACACTGCATATTTATTTATATACTGGATTATTGACATACTGTAGCTGTACCTATTATTCTTTGTATATCTTGTGTAAATTCTCCCGGTGTACATACAGTGGGGAGAACAAGAATTTGATACACTGCAGATTTTGCAGGTTTTCCTACTTACTAAGCATGTAGAGGTCTGTAATTTTTATCATAGGAACACTTCAACTGTGAGAGACGGAATCTAAAACAAAAATCCAGAAAATCACATTGTATGATTTTTAAGTAATTAATTTGCATTTTATTGCATGACATAAGTATTTGATCAACTACTAACCAGTAAGAATTCTGGCTCTCACAGACCTGTTAGTTTTTCTTTAAGAAGCCCTCCTGTTCTCCACTCATTACCTGTATTAACTGCACCTGTTTGAACTCGCTACCTGTATAAAAGACACCTGTCCACACACTCAATCAAACAGACTCCAACCTCTCCACAATGGCCAAGACCAGAGAGCTGTGTAAGGACATCAGGGTTAAATTGTAGACCTGCACAAGGCTGGGATGGGCTACAGGACAATAGGCAAGCAGCTTGGTGAGAAGGCAACAACTGTTGGCGCAATTATTAGAAAATGGAAGAAGTTCAAGATGACGGTCAATCACTCTCGGTCTGGGGCTCCATGCAAGATCTCATCTCGTTGGGCATCAGTGGTCATGAGGAAGGTGAGGGATCAGCCCAGAACTACACGGCAGAACCTGGTCAATGACCTTAAGAGAGCTGGGACCACAGTCTCAAAGAAAACCATTAGTACATATTACGCCGTCATGGATAAAAATCCTGCAGCGAACGCAAGGTCCCCCTGCTCAAGCAGGCCCATCTGAAGTTTGCCAATGACCATCTGGATGATCCAGAGGAGGAATGGGAGAAGGTCATGTGGTCTGATGAGACAAAAATAGAGCTTTTTGGACAAAACTCCACTCGCTGTGTTTGGAGGAAGAAGAAGGATGAGTACAACCCCAAGAACACCATCCCAACTGTGAAGCATGGAGGTGGAAACATAATTATTTGGGGATGCTTTTCTGCAAAGGGGACAGTACGACTGCACCATATTGAGGGGAGGATGGATGGGGCCATGTATCGCGAGATCTTGGCCAACAACCTCCTTCCCTCAGTAAGAGCATTCAAATCAAATCAAATCAAATCAAATTTATTTATATAGCCCTTCGTACATCAGCTGATATCTCAAACTTTTGTACAGAAACCCAGCCTAAAACCCCAAACAGCAAGCAGCACGGTGGTTAGGAAAAACTCCCTAGAAAGGCCAAAACCTAGGAAGAAACCTAGAGAGGAACCAGGCTATGTGGGGTGGCCAGTCTTCTTCTGGCTGTGCCGGGTAGAGATTATAACAGAACATGGCCAAGATTTTCAAATGTTCATAAATGACCAGCATGGACGAATAATAATAAGGCAGAACAGTTGAAACTGGAGCAGCAGCACGGCCAGGTGGGCTGGGGACAGCAAGGAGTCATCATGTCAGGTAGTCCTGGGGCATGGTCCTAGGGCTCAGGTCCTCCGAGAGAGAGAAAGAAAGAGAATTAGAGAGAGCATATGTGGGGTGGCCAGTCCTCTTCCGGCTGTGCCGGGTGGAGATTATAACAGAACATGGCCAAGATGTTCAAATGTTCATAAATGACCAGCATGGTCGAATAATAATAAGGCAGAACAGTTGAAACTGGAGCAGCAGCACGGCCAGGTGGACTGGGGACAGCAAGGAGTCATCATGTCAGGTAGTCCTGGGGCATGGTCCTAGGGCTCAGGTGCTCTGAGAGAGAGAAGGAGAGAATTAGAGAACGCACACTTAGATTCACACAGGACACCGAATTGGACAGGAGAAGTACTCCAGATATAACAAACTGACCCCAGCCCCCGACACATAAACTACTGCAGCATAAATACTGGAGGCTGAGACAGGAGGTGGGTTGTTGAAGATGGGTTGTGGCTGGGTCTTCCAGCATGACAACAACCCGAAACACACAGACAGGGCAACTAAGGAGTGGCTCCATAAGAATCATCTCAAGGTCCTGGAGTGGCCTAGCCAGTCTCCAGACCTGAACCCAATAGAAAATCTTTGAAGGGAGCTGAATGTCCGTATTGCCCAGCGACAGCCCTGAAACCTGAAGGATCTGGAGAAGGTCTGTATAGAGGAGTGGGCCAAAATCCTGCTGCAGTGTGTGCAAACCTGGTCAAGAACTACAGGAAACGTATGACCTCTGTAATTGCAAACAAAGGTTTCTGTACCAAATTTCTGTACCAAATAAGTTCTGCTTTTCTGATGTATCAAATACTTATGTCATGCAATAAAATGCTAATTAATTACTTCAAAATCATACAATGTGATTTTCTGGATTTTTGTTTTAGATTCTGTCTCTCACAGTTGAAGTGTACCTATGATAAAAAATTACAGACCTCTACATGCTTTGTAAGTTGGAAAACCTGCAGTGTATCAAATAATTGTTCTCCCCACTGTATGTGTCGATTACATTTTCACAACTGCTACAGTTTTATTTGCGTTGTTAATTGGATTCGTCCCATCATTCTTGATTTCTTGTTTCTTTTGTATTATATATTTTGTAACGTTTTAATTATTTGTGTACTTGTTTGACATTCTACTGCATTGTTAGGAGCTAGTAACATAAGCATTTCGCTGCACCCACTATAACACCTGCTAAACTGGGTACGCTACCAATAAACTTTGATATGATTTCGGAGCACAGCTGCAAGCAACCCGATCGTAATGCCCGTGGTAAATTTGGTTTGACTTTGGATATCCCTATGTGGCTAGTTCGGGACGATCAGTAAATTACACAATGTACATAGGACAATATTAAAACATCAAACCAACTACAAATTTTAAGATTTCGTATACAAATATTGAAAGCATTTAATAAGAAAATGTATAGAAAATACTGTCCCAAATCTCGTTCACAGTCGCATTTCTCATTGAGGATGATTGAAAACGAGGCTAAATCAGCCAGTTCAGTCCTCTTTAACGAAATGTTTTCTCAACAATATATAAAACACACTGAGTGTACAAAACATTAGGACCATCTTGCTACTATGCTACTATTGAGTTGCACGCTCTTTTGCCCCAAGAACAGCCTCAACTTGTTGGGCATGGACTCTACAAGGTGTCAATAGCATTCAAGAGGCATGCTGGCCCATGTTGACTCCAATGCTTCCCTCAATTGTGTCAAGTTGGCTTGATGTCCTTTGGGTGGTGGACCATTGTTGATACACACGAGAAACAGTTGAGCGTGAAAAATCCAGAAACGTTGCAGTTCTTGAGACACTCAAGCTGGTGCGCCTGGCACCTACTACCATACCCTGTTCAAAGGCACTTAAATATTTTGTCTTGCTCATTCACCCTCTGAACGGCACACGTACACATCCATGCCTGAACTGCCTTAAATATCCTTCTTTAACCTGTCTCCTCCACTTCATCTATACTGATTGAAGTGGATTTAACAGGTTACATGAATAAGGGATCATAGCTTTCACCTGGATTCACCTGGTCAGTCTATGTCTTGGACAGAGCTTGTTTTGTACACTTAGTGTAGATGGACATTCCACCCACTTTTTATCTTGTAACATGTAAATACATTCTAAGAATTTAGCTGTCATTATCAGTGATCGAATCATTTAGACAAGTTTCAAACAATACCAAGATGTCAGGATTTGCATCCTGTACACAAATGTCAAGTCCATTTTCAACATGAATACTCTTAATACACATTTTAGATGCACCAATCTTAGCCATTTACGTGACTTGAAGACAGATGTATCCATTATCATCATTCAACTTTGAATCCATCCTCATCATCATCCTTCATCATCATCATCATCAGGTGTGTAGTGCTAAGGTAAAAACAAAAATGTGCACCTCTTTGGGTTCCCAGGACCAGGATTAAGGACAGGATTCAATCCGTATCGCAGAAGTATTGTGGAAGATCCACGTTATAGCTTGAAATATAAAGGCAATGTTCCCACGTTCGCACAGACTGCATTCATGGTAAACACTGCATATGTCAGCTCAATCATAAATTACCTTTACATTTTAAAGCGGATCTTCTGCAATAAGGGTTGAATCCAACCATAATAAACACTGCTCTAAACATTCCATTGTGGATTTTATCATAGCAGCTTATTTTGTACAGTTGAGTTCTTATACCGTTTTACTTTACTCTTCCAAATGACTTTTGTATATGTTTTTGAACTGAGACCAACAAGATGGAAGGAGATTGGTTGACTAATGCATGTGTCATCAATAAACTTGATATACTATATATTCCTTAAGTTATGACAAGTAAAGTAAGTAAGTAGCATTGCACAAGCCAGAGCCTATTTAAAATCAAGAATGGTCCACCAGCCAAAAGACATCTTGCCAACTTGACACAACTGTAGCATGATGTTCAAGTACACCCCCAATCCATCTCCTTTTGCTGAGTGCCAGGAAGAGACAAATTAGGACCAATTTTGACAGTCTTTGGTATGACTTGGCTATGAATCAAACTCCCATCCTTCTAATCACAGGACAGACACTCTAACCACAAAGCCACTGAATTGGCATGATGTCATGACAAGGGTTCTTCACAAATCTCTGTTTTTACATGAGACTGTAGAAAAGATAAGTGCCACTCTTGTTTAATATCATTGAAAAGTATTAATGAGTTGATGTCAGCATTTGTTACAACATGTAGCCCATTCAAGTCACATCCCTCAATCTTCACAGGTATTTAAGACTTTCTTCCATGCTTTCCAATGCTTTTTAAGCTGCAGGAAGAAGTTTGGATTTAAAAGGATTTATCTTCTAGCACCATCAACTCGGCTTGGGGCCTATGAGCCTAGCAAAATGTATTCGGTTTTAGGAACAGTTATGAGGATGAAAACCAGGGATTTATCAAGACACACATCATTCAGTGGGCCTACCTTGTCAGCAGTTCAGTCGTAAACCATAGGAATAAACTAGCTTTATTTAAAACTGATAGGGATAGAATTACATATAGAATCATGCCATGATTTTACATGAATTATGATTAAATAGGATATCTGTGCTGATATATTGCATTATGATGCAGTAATCATACATACTGTACCAATTTATCAAAACTATATTAGCTTATAATGAAGACACAATCCACGTTTTCATCCAGTTTTTATACGACTAAAGTCATACCATATTCAAAAAGGTCATGACAGTTGTAATGGAAACAAGATGTTTTGGTAAAATTGTATAAATGGCAAAAGATCTTTTTGTGTCAGTAAAATGAATTATGCGAGAAATGGCGGTAGAAGCGACTTCATGCACAAATATTGGTATAATAACCATCATATCCAAGTAAACTTGGAGTCAGTCATGTGATGATATGGTGTATGCTCCTCCCACTATGATTCGGGAAACCACGCAGTTTATTAGGATACAGATTAAATCAATTACGATGAAATTCACAGGGTGGTGAAAGTACACAGTGACCTTGATGCTCCTTTCCAATAAATATTGATGGTCGGATCCTGGTGACATGATGCTTGACTGCAGTTTGACAGGGGTGGGGGGTGGGGGGGCAGATCAGTTGGTTTCTGTCACTGTCTCGATATACTTTGCCTTATTGTTAGTGAAAATGGACCATGGACCAAACCTTTCATCTTTAAATGATAAGGGAATCACATTCAACGAATAATGGAACGTATTGTGTCAATGCTTATTGTGCCAATGCTTGTTTGAATTAGGCTCTCCGGTATGTCAAGGCGCGAGTTTGTGTTAGCGCAAGTCTTCAGCTCTTAGGCAAGGTTACGTATCAAACAAGCGCTCTTGGATGCAATGGAATATTTTGTCCCTGATCCCAAAATCTAGTGTGACATCCGAGAGTCTGCAAAACCTTTCATCTCTGTCTCAAGACAAATGCACAATTGTATTTTTAGAAAGTCTCTTGACTCATCTGATTTTGTGCCTGCATAGGCCTCCAGTATCACAAGGCTAAACTCAACTAGAGTTGATTCATAGGGCATAACGGGAAGATATGTAACAAAGCAAAGTTAGTCAGGTCACAATAATAACATCAATAGAGCTAATCAAACATCCCAAAAGGCAGGCCCTACTAAGCACTGGCATCTGATATCTACTCTTGACATTGACCGCATAAAACAACAGCAACAAAAGCATTTAGGGGTTTCTGACAGACTCAAGTAGGTAGGTAAAATCTTCTAAAAGAACTATGATTATATTGTTTCCAGAAAAAACAAACATCACAACAAATTGGATGTGGCTGTCGAGTGCAGCTGTGTCAAATGTCTAATTTCCATGTGGATCCTTGAAGTTTGCACTTGACGTCACTTGACCCCCCCAAAAAGATACATGATTCATCCTGAAACCTGAGAAGTTAGCGACTCAAGGTTTGCAATCAGTAGACTTGTCTTCTTTTGGCTTACAACGCACCCATTCCTCAGTCATGTTTTGCCTTTCCTAAAGAAGCTACTGCTTTCTGAGGCTTTATGATCTACTCCTGTAGGTTTTGCATTTTTCAAGCTAATAGGAACCAGTAAGGGAGGAAATGCAGCCAGCAGGGAGCAGGATCTATTACTGTAAATTAACATGTACATGCAGAGGCTAATTTCCTGAGAGACGGGGGACTACAGATGCACTAAGAGTATGTGGACACATGGTCGTTGGTACCCCTTTGCTGCTATAACAGCCTCCACTCTTCTGGGAGGGCTTTCCGCTAGATGTTGGAACATTGCTGGGGGGACTTGCTCCATTCAGCCACAAGAGTGAGAAAAGGCACTGATGTTGGGCAATTAGGCCTGGCTCGCAGTCTGCGTTCCAATTCATCCCAAAAGTGTTTGATGGGGTTGAGGTCAGGGCTCTGTGCAGGCCAGTCAAGTTATTCCACACGGATCTTAACAAAAAATATTTGTATTGACCTCGCTGAATTGGCCTTCCCCAAACTGTCGCCACAAAGTTGGAAGCACAGAATCATCTGATATGTCATTGTATTCTGTAGCGTTAAGATTTCCCTTCACTGGAACTAAGGGGCCTAAAGCATGAAAAACATACACAGACCATTATTCCTCCTCAATCAAACTTTACAACTGACACTATGCATTCGGGCAGGTAGCGTTTTCCTGACATCCGCCAAACCCAGATTCGCCGGTCGGACTGCCAGATGGTGAAGCGTGATTCATAATTTCAGAGAACGCGTTTCTACTGCTCCAGAGTCCAATGGCCAGCTGAGCTTTACACCACACCAGCCGACGCTTGGCATTGAGCATGGTGATCTTAGGCTTGTGTGTGGCTGCTCAGCCATGGAAACCCCTTTCATGATGCGTCCGACGAACAGTTATTGTGCTGAAGTTGCATCCAGAGGCAGTTTGGAACTTGATAGTCAATGTTGCAACCGAGGACAGACAATTTTTATGCGCTGCACCTACCACTTCACGGCTGAGCCATTGTTGCTCCTAGACTTTTCACTTCACAATAACAGCACTTACAGTTGACCGGAGTAGCTCTAGCAGGGCAGGAATTTTACGAACTGACTTGTTGGAAAGGTGGAATCCTGTGACGGTGCCACATTGAAAGTCACTGAGCTCTTCAGTAAGGTCATTCTACTGCCAATGTTTGTCTATGGAGATTGCATGGCTGTGTGCTCGAATATATACACCAGTCAGCAATGGGTGTGGTTGAAATATTGGAATCCACTAATTTGAAGCGGTGTCCACATACTTTGTATATATAGTGTAATTCAAATGACAAAACATCTTTCTGACTGCATGCTGTCCTCATTACATTGTTCTGGTGAACTGAACTCTATGCAGGACTTAAACCCCACAGGACTCTAGCCTTCACACAATCTACCATACAGTGTCAGGTTATTTTAGGCTGTTCCATTCTTTTACTGGCACTGTGGGGTTCCTTTCTATCATTGGGTATCAATAAAAAAATGCTAAATTGTAATTACTTCACTACTATGGCCTATTTATTGCCTTACCTCCTCACACCATTTGCACACACTGTATGTAGACTTTCTTTTTTTCTATTGTGTTTTCTACTATTCGCTTCTTTATTCCATGTGTAACTTTGTGTTGTTGTTTGTCGCACTGCTTTGCTTTATCTTGGCAGGTCGCAGTTGTAAATGAGAACTTGTTCTCAACTAGCTTACCTGGTTAAATAAAGGTGAAATAAAAAAGTAAAAAAATAGAAAAATGTGTGTGTGTTGAAGATATGGAACAAATTATCTTACAAAATGCAATTACCAAATCAAATCACATTTTATTTGTCACATGCTTTGTTAACAACAGGTGTAGACTAAAAATTAAATGCTAACTTATAGGTCCTTTTCCAACAATGCAGAGTTAAAGATAAAATTAAAATAGAAAGAGTGACACGAGTCTATAACGAATAGCAATAACGAGTACAAATAACATGGTTATATACAGGGAGCACCAGTATGAGTTGATGTGCAGTGATATTAGGTCATTGAGTTAGCTATGTACTGTACATATAGTAGGGGAAAAGTCACTAGGCAACAGGATAGATAGTAGACAGTAGCAGCAGCATATATGGTGAGTGTGAAAGTGTGTGTGTGTGTGTATGTATGTTGTGTGTGTGTGTATGTGTGTGTTGGGGTGTCCGTGTAAGTATGTATGAGTGTGTGGGTAGAGTCCAGTGTGTGTGCATAGAGTCAGTGCAAGAGAGTTAGTCAGGGGTGAAAGTAAGGCTGTACTGTCTGGAGAAAACGTGAGCCTATCACAATTAATACATGTTGCCCCAAAAAAACAATTGGCTATTTCGCCATTATATGTATCGCCTTTTTGTAGCCCAATTAAATTGATCAGACAACATTGTTTTTATTGATCTGTTTGTGCACAAGTTAGCGCACAAAAAGGTCAGTGCAGGAAGTCCGAGTAGCCATTTGATTAGCTATTTAGCAGTCTTGTTTAGCAGTCTCATGGTTTGGGGCTAGAAGATGTTCAGGGTCCTGTTGGTTCCAGACTCGGTGCACTGGTACCGCTTGCCTTGCGGTAGCAGAGAGAACAGGATATGGCTTGGGTGGCTGGAGTCTTTGACAATTTTGTATAGAGGTCCTGGAAGGCAGGGAGCTCGGCCTCAGAGCCAAGCGATGATGCAGCTAGTCAATATGCTTTCAATGGTGCAGCTGTAGAACATTTTGAGGATCTGAGGACCCATACCAAATCTGTTCAGCCTCCTGCGGGGGAGGAGGCGGGGTTCACAACTGTGTGGGTGTGTGGACCATGTTAATTCCTTAGTGATGTGGACACTGAGGAACTTGAAGCACTCAACCCGCTCCACTAAAGCCCCATTGATGTGAATGTGGGCATGCTTGCCTCTCCATTGCCTGTAGTCCACGATCAGCTCCTTTGTCTTTCTGACGTTGGGGGAGAGGTTGGTTGACTGGCACCACACTACCAGGTCTCTGACCTCCTCTATGTTAGCTGTCACATCATCATCGGTGCTCACTCCTACCGACGTTGTATCGTCAGCAACTTGATAATGGTGTTGGAATCATGTGCGGCCGGCCACAGGTTACCTTGGCATTCTTCGGCACAGGGATTATGGTGGTCTGCTTGAAACAAGTCGGTATTACAGTCCGAATCAGGGATACGTTAAAAATGTCAGTGAAGACACTTGCCAGCTGTTCAGCGCATGCTCTGAGTTTACGTCCTGGTATTCCGTCTGGCCCAGCTGTCTTGTGAATTTGAACCTGTTTTAAGGTCTTACATTGGCTACGGAGAGCAAGATCACACAGTCATCTGGAACAGCTGGTGCTCTCATGCTTGAAGCGAGCATTGGAGGCATTAAGCTTGTCTGGTAGGCTCGGATTGCTGGACAGCTCACGGCTGGGTTTCCCTTTGTAATCCGTGATAGTTTGCAAGTCCTGCCACATCCGTTGAGTGTCAGAGCCAGCTTAATAAGATTCGATCTTAGTCCTCTATTGACGCTTTGCCTGTTGAATGGATCGTCGTAGCGGGATTTCTTATAAGCGACCCAATTATTATATCTTACTTATTCCTTTTACAATGAATAAACTGGCACAAAAAATATCAATGAACATGCAATCAAGAGTGCACACCCTTCTACAATCTATCCAGGTCACCGATAAATATTGCTTAATTGGTTTTGTCATAAAAGCATACACACTGATTTTGCAATGCATGCTCGGCAAAGTGATGAAGTGTGAGGTCTTACATTGCCAATTCATTGCTTAAAGGAGCAGTCCAGTCAAAAACATGATTTCCCTGTGTTTTATATATATTTCCACACTATGAGGTTGGAATAATACTGTGAAATTGTGAAAATTATGATAAAGCACTTTTAGTGCAATAGCCGTTTGAAAAGGCCACCTGAAATTTCAGCTTGTTTGGCTGGCTGGTGTTTTTGGACTGCCTGGTATAAGTTAATAGACCAGTAAAAAAGTGAGTCTGCTTTCTGCCAATTACAGCTCCTTTTCAGGTTACACATCCCCCCATTAGGCTCCTTCAATTAGGTCCCTCTCTCAGACCACTCCCAGACAGTCCTAGCATATTTCTGTTTATTTTTGAACATTTTAATTGAAAACAATCACAGTAAGGTACTTAATTGTTACCCAGAAGTGATTTGATATTGAGATAAAAATGGCTACATTGGACAATTTAGGAATATATTGTGTTGTATCTGACTTTTGTGTATATTATGCAGGATATTGTGGGAAAATGGTGCAAACATTAGAGTTACGCACATTTTAGGATTCAGTCTTCTCTTAGTTCTCTCAGCTTTTCTCTGCAACGCTTATACAGATTAAACAATTTTCCTTGATTTACGTAGCTAGTGTGTGTCTTAGCCTCGCTCCCAGCACTGCCACCTCCACTTCATGGTGGTGCCTGGTTGTCCAGCCTAGCAGCAGTGCTGGCACAAATCTAACAGGATTATAGCCATCCTAATCACAAATAGATGTACAGGATTGTGCCCTATCGACAGATGCATAGGTTCATTAAGTGAAGAAGCTCCTGCCACAATATGAAAATAGAGTTCGGAACATGAGGTATTAGAGAAAGTTCATCATGAATATTAGATTGAATTAAGCAATTTCAATATGTTACATTGAAATATATCTGTCACATAAAATACCTATTTCCAGGATGGCAGCAATCAAACAATTGTTACATACCATGCCAATCAATAATACAGAGCATGTCATTAGTTACCATTTCCACCTTATTGTTATTTACAGTACACATAGGACCACTTCTAAGAAAAGAGAAACCTGCACACTACTCTTACTCGTATCACTTATTTTATTTCAAATGTATGTGTCAGCCTCTTGGCATTCGTCTGAGCTTTTGTGAGTGTTTCTTATTTGCACCCATAAGTAGGTATTGCTCCACCCACATCCGTTTAGTGCAGCGAATACAGTAGGTCTGGAGCCAAAAGTAAAAAGAAAAGTGTTGCCAATTATAAGAATGTGCATTTCATAAATATTCAAATAGGAGTTCATGCATAAACCGTATTACACATGTCTCTAAAACCACAATGACAACCTGCCATCGAATGCAGAGGCGAACAACATATTTACAGGGCAGGAGAACAACTCTTAAAACATTGGGCTGCTGTTGCGTTCACTACTGTACCTCTTGGGCTATGTTAAGCACCTTTATCCAGCTTTACTGTGCCCAAAAGTACATCATATTGAATTACTGCCCGCTGGCCTGGAGGTTGGCAGCTGGAATTTCTTCCTTAAACGAGTCATGATGCTCCTGGCATGGCTTCAATTGTCTGTAAGTGATCCTATTAGATTTGGGCAGAGGACAAGACTCCACTGTTCACCAAAAGGAAGAACTCGGGTATTATACGGAACGAGTAAAATGTGAACATGTAAAATGTGGGGATTTCCAAAGGTAGCTGGCAATAATTAAGCTCTAAAAGTTTAAGCCGATGGGATGAGGGGGACAGAATATGTCATTAATGTCGCTAATGTCATTTTCTTTGACTACATTTTTTGGAATGCAGATCTCCAAGATTTGCCTGTTCTTACTTTACCCACATCTAGTCTACAGTCTTGGATGTAACAGAGTGAATGATGAACACCAACATACAAATGGAATTAACCCTTGACCCAGTGTACTGAGGGCAAAGGAGTAATCCAAGGGTTGAATGTGCGTGTTATAAACTACACTGTACATCGCATCCCATTAAACCAGTAAGGTCACTCTTTTTTATTATTTTTTTCTTCCTTTTTTTAACCTTTATTTAACTCGCCATTTTTTTGGTTGCTGAGAATATTTCTGCTAAGCAGGAAATGCTAACTTGTAGTTTATTTGAGGTTTAAACAGGTTTCTAAAGTTTGTAATTTCCATTTTGGACTTAATTTGCTGTTAACAAAACAATAATCAACCTCTACTAAAAATCCACATTCCCACATTTCCTGTTGCAGCAGGATTATTTTCCTGCTGTAGAAAACTGGCTCCAATTAAGATCATACATAAGTATTAATATCAAATCACTTCTGGGTTACAATTAAGTACCTTAAAAAGTACCAAAAACTATTTCTCAAGCAAGAATGTTGATAGTGAGAGGTCTGAGTTGAGAAGGGGAAATTGAAAACTAGCTTTTATTGGCAGACAGGTTTGGAACTCTTTGTTATTAACCAATTTACCGCATGGTGATGTCACCATGGAAAACTGAAACTCCCGCCCCTCCCGCCCATGCGAAGCTGATTACAAGGTCCTCTGTATATTGTATTTTCAACCATAAACTATCAGGAAATAACACTGACACATTTTTTTCCACACTTTTACAGTGTTAGTTTCATCAGCTGTTGTACAATAGGATATATAACACAGGAAAAACAGAATTTTGACTGCACTGGGTCTTTAAATCCAGCTGCAACTTTTTCCACTATCTCTCCTTGTGTCAAGATATTAACGTAGTGTTACCATCACCTTAAAGACATTAGACTTCGGGGCAATTGTAAATCAATGCTAACCCATCCAGCACAAATGGTATGCATCTGAAATGGCACCCTATTCCTTTTGTAGTGCACTTCTTTTGACCAGGGCCAATAGAGCTCTGGTTTAAAAAAAGTAGTGCACTAAATGATAAATAGGGTGCATTTGGGATACACACTGTGTCATAGACGTGGGGCTTTGGCATGCACCCAGTGGAATAGGAACTTTCCACTTCACTAGAGGCACAATGTTATCTGGCTTTGCTCCAACAGTTTCAGTGATTTACATTCACACTATTATCTCTTACCGCCTCCCAATATCTTCACACGCTAGTATCTGCCCATACGCATTGATTAGTACTGTCAACTACACCTGTTTTTCACAGGCCTCATAAGTTATACCCAAATATCTTGTTGTTTGGTTAAGTCTGAATGATTACGAATGAGGACTTAAATCACATACTGTAGAGGTAAGGGGAGAGAGAGAATTTTGAGCGAGGGAGAAAGTTAGGAGAGATTCAGGTTTCCATCAAACAAGGACATGTCTGTGGTCCGTTTCATGTCATAAATTCTTTTTAGGTTTAAAGACAACAAATGAATGATTCAAATCAAATCAAACGTATTTATATAGCCCTTCGTACATCAGCTGACACATCAAAGTGCTGTACAGAAACCCAGCATAAAACCCCAAACAGCAAGCAATGCAGGTGTAGAAGCACAGTGGCTAGGAAAAACTCACCAAAACCTAGGAAGAAACCTAGAGAGGAACCAGGCTATGATTCAGCTTATAAAGGAGGTAGCAAGGTTAGCACACATCAGCCGATGATAGATTCTCCTGGACTGATAGCTCCTCGGAGAGCATTAAAGCTCACAGCCTAACATGGAGCAGGAAAATTATCCTGAAGCACAACATTTACATTTACATTTAAGTCATTTGGCAGACGCTCTTATCCAGAGCGACTTACAAATTGGTGAATTCACCTTATGACATCCAGTGGAACAGCCACTTTACAATAGTGCATCTAAATCATTTAAGGGGGGTGAGAAGGATTACTTTATCCTATCCTAGGTATTCCTTAACCTCTTACATCTATGGGGGCGCTATTTCATTTTTGGATGAAAAACGTTCCCGTTTTAAACAAGATATTTTGTCACAAAAAGATGCTCGACTATGCATATAATTGATAGCATTCGAAAGAAAACACTCTGACGTGTCCAGAACGACCAAGATATTCTCTGTGCGTGCCCTAGAACGTGAGCTTCAGGCAAAACCAAGATGAGATGGCATCCAGGAAATGAGCAGGATTTTTGAGGCTCTGTTTTCCATTGTCTCCTTATATGGCTGTGAATGCGAGAGGAATGAGCCTGCCCTTTCTGTCGTTTCCCCAAGGTGTCTGCAGCATTGTGACGTATTTGTAGGCAGATCATTGGAAGATTGACCATAAGAGACCACATTTACCAGGTGTCCGCCCGGTGTCCTGCACCGAAATTGGTGCGCAAAAGTCACCTGCCAGTATTTTTCCATGGGATACAGAGAGGAAAGCAAGCTTCCACGAACTGCATATCAATGAAGAGATATGTGAAAAAACACTTTGAGGATTGATTCCAAACAACGTTTGCCATGTTTCGGTCGATATTATGTAGTTAATCCGGAAAAAGTTTTACGTTGTAGGTGACTGAATTTTCGGTTCGTTTCGGTAGCCAGACGCAATGTAGAAAACGGAACGATTTCTCCTACACACAGACACTTTCAGGAAAAACTGCGCATTTGGTATGTAACTGAGAGTCTCCTCATTGAAAACATCAGAAGCTCTTCAAAGGTAAATGATTTTATTTATTTGGTTATTTGGTTTTTGTGAAAATGTTGCGTGCTAAATGCTACTCAAATGCTATGCTAGCTTTGCATACTCTTACACAAATTAGTCAATTTCTATGGTTCAAAAGCATATTTTGAAAATCTGAGATGACAGTGTTGTTAAGAAAAGGCTAAGCTTGAGAGCAGACGCATTATTTTCATTTTATTTGCGATTTTCAGAAATCGTTAACGTTGCGTTATGCTAATGAGCCTGAGGCTTTAGTCACAAACCCGGATCCGGGATGGGGAGTTTCAAGAAGTTAAAGAGGTGGGGTTTCAGCTGTCTCCGGAAGGTGGTGATTGACTCCGCTGTCCTGGCGTCGTGAGGGAGTTTGTTCCACCATTGGGGGGCCAGAGCAGCGAACAGTTTTGACTGGGCTGAGCGGGAACTGTACTTCCTCAGTGGTAGGGAGGCGAGCAGGCCAGAGGTGGATGAACGCAGTGCCCTTGTTTGGGTGTAGGGCCTGATCAGAGCCTGGAGGTACTGCGGTGCCGTTCCCCTCACAGCTCCGTAGGCAAGCACCATGGTCTTGTAGCGGATGCGAGCTTCAACTGAAAGCCAGTGGAGAGAGCGGAGGAGCGGGGTGACGTGAGAGAACTTGGGAAGGTTGAACACCAGACGGGCTGCGGCGTTCTGGATGAGTTGTAGGGGTTTAATGGCACAGGCAGGGAGCCCAGCCAACAGCGAGTTGCAGTAATCCAGACGGGAGATGACAAGTGCCTGGATTAGGACCTGCGCCGCTTCCTGTGTGAGGCAGGGTCGTACTCTGCGGATGTTGTAGAGCATGAACCTACAGGAACGGGCCACTGCCTTGATGTTAGTTGAGAACGACAGGGTGTTGTCCAGGATCACGCCAAGGTTCTTAGCGCTCTGGGAGGAGGACACAATGGAGTTGTCAACCGTGATGGCGAGATCATGGAACGGGCAGTCCTTCCCCGGGAGGAAGAGCAGCTCCGTCTTGCCGAGGTTCAGCTTGAGGTGGTGATCCGTCATCCACACTGATATGTCTGCCAGACATGCAGAGATGCGATTCGCCACCTGGTCATCAGAAGGGGGAAAGGAGAATATTAATTGTGTGTCGTCTGCATAGCAATGATAGGAGAGACCAAGCTGGCCATTTGACATACCTGCATATATTACCACATACACTGGTGGAGAAATCTCGGGCCTAAACCACATATAGAAAGTCTACACCCCTTTTTCCTTCACATTTTGTTGCGTTACAAAGTGGGATTAAAAGGGATTTGTCTTTTTTGTCAACTATCCACAAAAATACTATGTAATGTCAAAGTAGAAGAAAAAAATAAATAAATAAATAAAAAAAATAAATAAATAAATAAAACACTAATATACAGTACCTTGTTTAGATAAGTATTCACCCCCCTGAGTCAATACAAATAAGAAACACCTTTGGAGTCTTCTTGGGTAAGTCTCATAAGAGCTTTGCACACCTGTATTTAGCAATATTTCCCCAAAATTCTTTTCAAATTTCCTCAAGCTCTGTCAAGGTCTTTGTAGTTGAATCTGTGCTTGAAATTCAATACTTGACTGAGGGACCTTACATATGCTGTGTGTATGGGGCACAGAGGCAGAGGTAGTTAAAACCTCATGTTAACCCCTATTAGTTCACACAGAGTGAGTCCATATAACTTATGTGATTTGTCAAGCTAAATGTAACTTCTGAACTAATTTTGGCTTGCCTAAACAAAGAGGTTGAATAACTATTTAACAACTATTGTTTTATTTAATTGTATTCATTTGTAAAAATGTGTAGAATTTGTTTTCACTTTGACATTACGGAGTATTTTGTGTGGATCAATGACAAAAAATGACAATTAAATCTATTCGAATCCCACTTTGTATCACAACAAAATGTGAAAACAGTTCAAGGGGATGTAGACTCTCTATAGGCCCTGTATGTTGTTCGTTAAGAACTGCATGACTTGACACTGTGTACAAGTTATTACTTTCATTACAAAACGATGCTCATGGAGTTTTGGTTAGATCAGAGAAAGCACAATGTGTGAACCTAAATTGTCCTTTTGTTTTAAATTAATGTATTATGTCATGTTTCTTTCGCAACAGCTAATGGGGATCCTAATAAAATACAAGACAACAGAAAACATCCTTCACAAGTTGACCATTTGACAAGCACTCATAAATTACCATACAATAAATCACTGGCATATGTTGGTCATTAAGAACATTTTATAATGTGCAAATGTGTACAAGTCATTATTTTGTTCAAATTCTGTGTACATGGGCATTTGCATTGATCCGAGCACACTGAGTGAACCTAACTGTAAATAGATTAATAAAGGGACTGTTGGTTGTACACTACTTTATTGAATCAAAGCCTATAAAAATATTTAAAGAATGTGGAAAAACAACCTTGTTTGTGGAGAGCAGGAAAGCACATTTACTCTACAAAACAATACTTACACAGTACGAAACCAATTTGAATTCAGTCATGGGCCTATATACTATACTATAATCAGAAGAATGTAGTCTTCCACGTCACACATATCAGATGTATTTCTTGTAAAAATCAGATCTTGAAGAGTAGAAAAAGTATTCAGAGAGAAGGCAACAAGTCCTATTTCCTTGAGCATTACACCATTGGCTCTCTGTCATTATCTTTTTGCTAGCAATTGTCTGTTTTCCGAGTTCTCACACTAACCAATCCGTCTGCTTTAGGCGAACTCATCTTTAATTCAGTACTTGAACATTGTTTACCTTGGGAGTTCACAACAGTGCAGCCTCTTCAAAACGGATATATCCATTTTAAAGGGTCTGGTAAATCTTTAGGTTGTCCTGCATCTAGACATACAGTATATGCATTTCTGCCATATAATCACAGTGCATATGTTGGAAAGTAGCCAGACGTACCAAGTTTCAAGTTTTAATGTCACATGCACAAGTACAGTGAAATGCCTTTCTTACAAGCTCTAAACCCAACAATGCAGTAATCGATATCAATGTAGTACTAAAAATAACAAGGTAGAACAAAAACCCACAAGATATAACATTGAGAAATAAGAAGAACACGATAGCACAATGTGGAGGGATACTGGATCGATAGAGGTAGATACATATAGGGGTAAGGTTACTAGGCATCAGGATGTACTGTATGATAAAGAGAGTAGCAGCAGCATATATATAATGATTGTATGTGAGTGGGTGTGTGTAGAGTCAGTATAAATGTATGTGCATATTGTGTGTCTGTGAGCAAATGATGGAGTGAGTGTTTGTATGTGTGTTGAATTATCAGTGTGTGTAGTGTGTAGGGCCCTGTGAGTGTGCATAGATTTAAAACAAATAAAAAAGAATAGAATACAAAGGTCAACTCAGATAGTCCTGGTAGTCATTTTGTTAGCTATTTAGTTAGCAGTCTTATGGCATGCGGATAGAAGCTGTTCAGGAGCCTGTTGGTGTCAGACTTGACGCACCGGTACCGCTGGTTGTGAGGAAGCAGAGAGAACCGTCGCTGGCTTGGGTGGTTGGAATCGTTAATAATTTTCCGGGCCTTCCTTTCACACCGCCTGATATATAGGTCCTGGTATGAGTATAACCAGTGGTATGACCAGGAGAGGTCCTGGTATGAGTATAACCAGTGGTATGACCAGGAGAGGTCCTGGTATGAGTATAACCAGTGGTATGACCAGGAGAGGTCCTGGCATGAGTATAACCAGTGGTATGACCAGGAGAGGTCCTGGTACGAGTATAACCAGTGGTATGACCAGGAGAGGTCCTGGTATGAGTATAACCAGTGGTATGACCAGGAGAGGTCCTGGTACGAGTATAACCAGTGGTATGACCAGGAGAGGTCCTGGTACGAGTATAACCAGTGGTATGACCAGGAGAGGTCCTGGTACGAGTATAACCAGTGGTATGACCAGGAGAGGTCCTGGCATGAGTATAACCAGTGGTATGACCAGGAGAGGTCCTGGTACGAGTATAACCAGTGGTATGACCAGGAGAGGTCCTGGTACAGTATGAGTATAACCAGTTGGTTTTTGGACATGCACCACAAACTAATCTGTTTTTATGAAACACTGGGAATATTTGGCCAGAGACGCATATGGTTGGACATGACACCCTAGTTAGTCCCCCTTAATTGACCCTTATAGGACTCTTAGCTATAAAAAATAAATACAAAATAGCACCATGAACTGAAAACATTGTTGTTGTGGTCATGTATCAAGGCCTCTGGATTCTATGCTTCCAGTAAGAGTACAAAGGAACACTCCCCATTCACACAGGAATATAAAATATTCGAGGCTATATAGATTTTTTCCCATTTTCCATTAGTTTCCTAGACAGGCAATAGGTTTTCCAACATTCCCCAGAGGTCATACTAGCAGGATGAGGGAGTGTGTGAATGGGACCGCAAAGATGGATGATGCGATGATTTTCACAATATAAGATACAATACATTGATGTTGCTTTCCCAGGGTTGCAATTTGCTATCCTTTTTAATGTATACCCAGCCTCTTGAGTGTTTTCAGTGTGACTCAACTGGACTGTATGCATGTCTGAAACAGTTCTATAATGTATCTCAAATAACACTATAATTTTACAATTATGAAGCGAGGAAAACTGAAAAAAGAATACTGGATTCAGGAAAAAAACAAATACTACGGTATGGAAATACCCATGCTGAGAGCAAAGGTCACCTGTCCTCCCACAGCTGGACCAGTTGCCACCTAGATGTCTGGGTGTATTGTTTGACCTTTGACCCCACAAAGGTCCTCAGGAATAAGAATGTCTTGAACGCATTATGATAGTTTAGGGTTATTTGACTAGTGTATCACTTTCAGAAAAAATAATAAAATAGATAAAAAAAACAAAGAAATTGTTTTCAAGAGAGTCGGCCGGTGTTACTAAAGGTTTTCACTTTTGCTTATCTAGTATAGTCATTGTAGATTCCTGGAAAGATGATAGCAACTCCCATACATTTTGTTTCATGTTTTATTTATTTAACCTTTATTTATTTAACTAGGCAAGTCAGTTAAGAACAAATTCTTATTTACAATGATGGCCATACATGAAAGTGGTGGTCTAGTGTATATTTTCACCCACTCCCACGTCTGTCTGGATGGCAAAACGAAGACCGGAACTTTGGAACAGGCAAAAAAAAAAAGAGTGGACGATCTCTCCTAGAAACCATCTCAACTGTACTGTTGGGCATTGGATTTACTTCACTTGGAAGTTGCATGGCTTGTGTTTCCATACCAAGCACGATTCTGTCGCTATAGCATCATAGTATTAACATGTTGTGGTAGCTACTTAGTAATCCCATTATTATTGCTTAATAAAGGAGTTGAGCAGTTTACAGTTAGGCAAGAGGAGCATAAACTTCATTCCAAGCTTAATCCTGTCGTTACAGCGTCATAGTATTAACATGTTATGGTAGCTACTTAGTAATCTAATTAAAATTGCATAATTAAGGGGTTGAGCAGTTTAAGCTTATTCCACTGGTGTAATAACATAATACCACTGTGTCACAAACTAGGCTCACTGTAATCATTACTGTGTAAATACACACGGGGAAAAAGCAACTTATGGTAAAGCGTTACCCAGTGTCAGATTTGACCTGTTCTATTTCTCTTCTACTACTATTGGCTGCTTCATCGTACCTCTCCTTCACCGTGTTCTCCCCACACACATGGTATTGCTTAGTGTAACATACAAAATGCATCAACGTGGACATTTGGCAGGAGCACAGTAGTAGTGAATACAATTCTAAAAACTTGGAAACTAGCTCCATATGCCAGGGTAATTTAGTGAAAGCCTAATGTTGGTTTACGGTATGTTTGAAACTGATGAAGCCTTGAAGACTTTGCTACAGTTTGTAAAGGAAGGTTTCACTTACAGGCACTTAGTGGACCGTAAACTAACGTATTTGATGGTTGTAAATCAACTTTCCTGTTGTCAATCACATTTCTCTGAACTATGCCAAATTTAGCCAGCGTCTCAAGAAATAAAGCTTTTGAAGTTACTGACAAATCTTAAACAGCATCAGGTCATGGGTGTTTAATTTAACGCATATTTGCAGAGAAGCTAAGGCAACATGTTACTATTCTGAATGCATAACTGCAGTGAGCTAAGTACCTGTAGTACTATTAGACAGGCAATTATTCACAGGAAAGCAGCAATGGTGGGTCTTGAATCCATCCCTGTCACCAGAGGGTACTGTATGTAGTCAGGAGTCGGGAGCGCTCCCAATGGGCCAGACCAGCCTCAGGCCCAACTAAGAGCTAGACGACTCCACACAGACTGGCTCTGACTGAAAGTGTCCAGGGGAGACAAAGCATTCACTAATCCAATCTAATTGATTCATCTATTTCCTTGTACCATGCAATGACCTGAAGGGTTACGAACCTTGAGAGTTGATTAATAATTTCTTTCGAATTATGGACAGTAAGTACTGCTAGCCATTTATTTTTTTTTTATTTTTTTTATTTCACCTTTATTTAAACAGGTAGGCTAGTTGAGAACAAGTACTCATTTGCAACTGCGACCTCGCCAAGATAAAGCATAGCAGTGTGAACAGACAACACAGAGTTACACATTGAGTAAACAATAGGCATGAGGAGGTAGGCAAATAATTACAATTTTGCAGATTAACACTGGAGTGATAAGTGATCAGATGGTCATGTACAGGTAGAGATATTGATGTGCAAAAGAGCAGAAAAGTAAATAAATAAAAACAGTATGGAGATGAGGTAGGTATAATTGGGTGGGCTATTTACCGATAAGACTATGTACAGCTGCAGCGATCGGTTAGCTGCTCAGATAGCAGATGTTTGAAGTTGGTGAGGGAGATAAAAGTCTCCAACTTCAGCGATTTCTGCAATTCGTTCCAGTCACAGGCAGCAGAAAACTGGAACGAAAGGCGACCAAATGAGGTGTTGGCTTTAGGGATGATCTGTGAGATACACCTGCTGGAGCGCGTGCTACGGGTGGGTGTTGCCATCGTGACCAGGGAACTGAGATAAGGCAGAGCTTTACCTAGCATGGACTTGTAGAGGACCTGGAACCATTGGTCTGGCGACGAATATGGAGCGAGGGCCAGCCGACTAGAGCATACAAGTCGCAGTGGTGGGTGGTATAAGGTGCTTTAGTGACAAAACGGATGGCACTGTGATAAACTGCATCCAGTTTGCTGAGTAGAGTGTTGGTAGCTATTTTGTAGATGACGTCGCCGAAGTCAAGGATCGGTAGGATAGTCAGTTTTACTAGGGTAAGTTTGGCGGCATGAGTGAAGGAGGCTTTGTTGCGGAATAGAAAGCCGATTCTGGATTTGATTTTAGATTGGAGATGTTTGATATGAGTCTGGAAGGAGAGTTTACAGTCAAGCCAGACACCTAGGTACTTATAGATGTCCACATATTCAAGGTCGGAACCATCCAGGGTGGTGATACTAGTCAGGCGTGCAGGTGCAGGCAGCGAACGGTTGAAAAGCATACATTTGGTTTTACTGCCGTTTAAGAGCAGTTGGAGGCCACGGAAGGAGTGTTGTATGGCATTGAAGCTTGTTTGGAGGTGAGATAGCACAGTGTCCAAAGACGGGCCGGAAGTATATAGAATGGTGTCGTCTGCGTAGAGGTGGATCAGGGAATCGCCTGCAGCAAGAGCAACACCATTGATATATACAGAGAAAAGAGTCGGCCCGAGAATTGAACCCTGTGGCACCCCCATAGAGACTGCCAGAGGACCGGACAGCATGCCCTCCGATTTGACACACTGCACTCTGTCTGCAAAGTAGTTGGTGAACCAGGCAAGGCAGTCATCAGAGAAACCAAGGCTACTGAGTCTGCCGATAAGAATATGGTGATTGACAGAGTCGAATGCCTTGGCAAGGCATTATGGGTACTGTGGTGCATAGCTTTTCAACCACCATGCATAAACTTGAATTTACTTTATAAATTTTTCAACCATTTATTTCAATGTAATCATTATTATAATATATGCCAATTAGCAGACAACATGATTTCTGATAACATTTTGCTACAGTATAGCTACAGTAAAAGTGCAATTGAATTTATAGGGCATGGGTACCTAATTCTACGAGGTCCGGAGCCTGCTGCTTTTCTGTTCTACCAGATAATTAATTGCACACACCTGGTGTCCCTGATCTAAATGTCCCTGATTAGAGGGGAACAATGCAAAAATGCAGTCGAACTGGCTTCGGGGTCCAGAGTTGAGTTTGAGGATTCAACAATGAGGATGGTACAGTCTGCTTCTCTACTGTTTTTTTAAATATTTTCAGCATACCACAGTTATCAACAATAACAACATAACACATACAACTCATACACAAAACACACAACAACGACGCTGAAGTCATACAAAAAGAAAATCAAACATGTTACAATAAGCAGATAGAGGCAACATTGTTTTTAAATCCCATCTCTGGGGCAACCATCAGATACCTGAACAGTTTAGACTAGACTAGACCAGACCTGCACATCTGGATTTTGCGTGGTGTTCCGTGTAAAATCCAATACTGCCAACGAATATCTGCCAAGACCTGGTCAGATCCTGGATGCAGCAACTGGTCATCAAAGTATTTGATAAGGAGCCTTGTGGCTGAACGGCATGAGGCCAATATGACTGAATGTAACTCCTCCAGGTTATTTTCCACAATTCGGTCTTCTCTGCATTCTCTGGAGACCAGTTCTGTGGTCCAGCTCAGGAACAGGGTTACGGAGCCGGCAACTCCGAGGAGATGGGTGACGTCAGTACTGACAGTAGGGAGGATAAGGGTCTCCTGGTCTCCTGACAGTTGGAGATGTTGGGCAGCTTCAGGCAGTAACACTGTTCTCTCTGCTCCATCGTCCAGAATCGCAAAAGTCTTGAGTGACCATTTCTCAAGAGCACTGGAACCACATTCTGGAGAACCCAATGTCAGGATTTGGCCAGGGTTGTTCCGGTTTTTGGTCACTAGATGCCCCCATTGTGCTTTTTGACCTTTTGCTTTCCCTTGATCCCCATTATTATTTGCACCTGTGCCTCGTTTCCCCTGATTGTATTTAAACCCTTTGTTTCCCTCAGTTCTTTGCTCTGTGTTTGTATGTTAGCACCCAGCCCTAGTATTCTGTGTACTCTTGTTGATCCCGGTGGATGCTCTTGTGGAATTCTGTTTTTTTTGTTCTTGTTTATTTATTTTTGAGTATCTTTTGAGTTTTTTTATGCTATACCTACCACCTTGTGGATTTACCTTTTTGTCTTGGAGGATTACCTTGTGGATTACCTTGTTCTTGTGGAATTCCTTTTGAGCTTGTGGAGTTACATGTTTTCCTGAAGGACTTCACTTTTTACTTTATTAAATACACCGTCTCAAGTACTGCTGTGTCTGCCTCATCTTCTGGGTTCTGCTGACTATTCGTGGCTCAGTTGGTTAAGTGACTGTTTCTCACTCCGGAGACCCGGGTTCGTAACCGGGTCCTGCCACCCAACCAACTTGGTTGGAATGGGGAAGTACACGCTGCCATTGGAGATAAATGATTGGGGGAGCAGAGGATTCTTTCTGGGTCACTCTATGAAGCACCTGTAAATGTATCCCACCACAATCGTGACATGGCTTCTTCGTGGTACACTCTTCAGGCAAGTGGGTTCAGCCATTCCTCCAGCATTGTTTGCCCTCTTTAATCCACCTGTCTTGCTCTTGAATTCTCCCTTGATCTTTGGACACCTGGGGATGCTCTACCACTGTTCTTGATGATTGTGCTGGACTAGTCTGGTTGAGATTCGCTGCTGCTGAGCCTTGTCTTGAAGCCACCTTGACAGGTCTTTCAAGTTGAAGGGATTAAGGCTTGTTGAGTTTTGTTTACCCTTCAGTTGTCGGAACTCTATGAAGCTGTCCCCAAAATACTATCACAGTTTTCTGAGAAGTCTGTCCACAAAGGAAAAGCACTTCAACCCATAACTGGAACGACCT
Organism: Oncorhynchus masou masou; assembly: GCF_036934945.1. Lineage (NCBI taxonomy): Eukaryota > Metazoa > Chordata > Actinopteri > Salmoniformes > Salmonidae > Oncorhynchus > Oncorhynchus masou. The sequence continues at coordinate 13,777,183 of NC_088233.1, read as the reverse complement.
TCCAGGGATAGCAGCATGCTCACCAGTCGATGGACCCATAAAGAGAAGCTCTGGAACCCTTAGAATTACCAACTTTCCACCAACAGGGACCTGTTGCAATGAGAGGGCCTGTGAGTGGATCAGTTGACCTCGGTAGCTGCAGAGGTAAGGCCTGAGGGAGAGTACAATCTGGTGGTGTTGCTGGAGCTCAAGTGGAGGTAACATGACTGTTAGGTTGGATTGTTAACATTTTAGTGATCTCTTCACGTGCCAATCCCGTTAACGGCAACACGCAGTGAAATAGCAGCGCGCCAAGTTCAAAAACAGAAATACTCATAATAATAATTCATGAATCATGCAAGTGTTATATATCAGTTTAAAGATGAACTTCTTGTTAATCCAGCCACAGTGTCAGATTTCCAAAAGGCTTTATGGTGAAAGCAAAATATGCTATTATCTGAGGACAGCACCCCAACAAACAAACACATGAAAATCACATTTCAACCCGCCAGGCACGACACAAAAGTCAGAAATAACTATATAATTCATGCCTTACCTTTGAAGATTTTCTTCTGCTGGCACTCCAATATGTCCATCAAACATCACAAATGGTCCTTTTGTTCGATAAATTCTGTCGTTATATCTCCAAAATGTCAATTTATTTGGCTCGTTTGATCCAGAAAAACACTGGTTCCAACTCGCGCAACATGACTACAAAGTATCTAAACTTGATCCAAACATTTCAAACAACTTTCCTAATCCATCTTTAGGTATTTGTAAACGTAAATAATCTATAAAATTTAAGACAGGATAAACTGTATTCAATACCAGACGAAAACAAAGTGGAGCGAGCGTTCAGGTCGTGCGCCCCAACCACAACAGTACACTAGACTCGACCCTCGTTCTGAACAGCCCTACTTCTTAATTTCTCAAAGGAAAAACATCAACCAATTTATAAACACTGTTGAAATATAGTGGAAGCGATAAGAACTGCAAGCAAGTGCCTGAAAGAAATCTAGATCCATATAGAAAATCCATTGAAAAGAGAGTGACCTCAAAAAAACATTTTCCTGGATGGTTTGTCCTCGGGGTTTCGCCTGCCAAATAAGTTATGATATACTCACAGACATAATTTTAACAGTTTTAGAAACGTTAGAATGCTTTCTATCCAAATCTACTAATTATATCCATATCCTGGGTTCTGGGCCTGAGTAGCAGGCAGTTTATTTTGGGCACACTTTTCATGCGGACGTGAAAATAGTGCCCCCTAGCCTTAAGAAGTTTTAAGTCCAATGCACCACTGTGGGCATGCATGGTGGTGCCATGGTGGGTCAGATGTCCATCTTGCATACAGTGGGGAGAACAAGTATTTGATACACTGCCGATTTTGAAGGTTTTCCTACTTACAAAGAATGTAGAGGTCTGTAATTTTTATCAACTGTGAGAGACGGAATCTAAAACAAAAATCCAGAAAATCACATTGTATGATTTTTAAGTAATTCATTAGCATTTTATTGCATGACATAAGTATTTGATCAACTACTAACCAGTAAAAATTCCGGCACTCACAGACCTGTTAGTTTTTCTTTAAGAAGCCCTCCTGTTCTCCACTCATTACCTGTATTAACTGCACCTGTTTGAACTCGTTACCTGTATAAAATACACCTGTCCACACACTCAATCAAACAGACTCCAACCTCTCCACAATGGCCAAGACCAGAGAGCTGTGTAAGGACATCAGGACTAAAATTGTATACCTGCACAAGGCTGGGATGGGCTACAGGACAATAGGCAAGCAGCTTGGTGAGAAGGCAACAACTGTTGGTGCAATTATTAGAAAATGTAAGAAGATGACGGTCAATCACCCTCGGTCTGGGGCTCCATGCAAGTTCTCACCTCGTGGGGCATCAATGATCATGAGGAAGATGAGGGATCAGCCCAGAACTACACGGCTGAACCTGGTCAATGACCTCAAGAGTGCTGGTACCACAGTCTCAAAGAAAACCATTAGTAACATACTAAGCCGTCATGGATTAAAATCCTGCAGCGCACGCAAGGTCCCCCTGCTCAAGCCAGCGCATGTCCAGGCTCGTCTGAAGTTTGCCAATGACCATCTGGATGATCCAGAGGAGGAATGGGAGAAGGTCATGTGGTCTGATGAGACAAAAATAGAGCTTTTTTGAGCTATACTCCACTCGCCATGTTTGGAGGAAGAAGAAGGATGTGTACAACCCCAAGAACACCATCCCAACCGTGCGTGAAGCATGGAGATGGAAACACCATTCTTTGGGGATGCTTTTCTGCAACGGGGACAGGACGTCTGCACCCTATTGAGGGGAGGATGGATGGGGCCATGAATCGCAATATCTTGGCCAACAACCTCCTTCCCGCAGTAAGAGCATTGAAGATGGGTCGTGGCTGGGTCAACTAAGGAGTGGCTCCGTAAAAAGCATCTCAAGGTCCGGTAGTGGCCTAGCCAGTCTCCAGACCTGAACCCAATAGAAAATCTTTGGAGGGAGCTGAAAGTCCGTATTGCCCAGCAACAGCCCCGAAACCTGAAGGATCTGGAGACGGTCTGTATGGAGGAGTGGGCCAAAATCCCTGCTGCAGTGTGTGCAAACCTGGTCAAGAACTACAGGAAACGTGTGATCTCTGTAATTGCAAACAAAGGTTTCTGTACCAAATATTAAGTTCTGCTTTTCTGATGTATCAAATACTTATGTCATGCAATAAAATGCTAATTAATTACTTAAAAATCATACAATGTGATTTTCTGGATTTTTGAATTTTTCTGGATTCCGTCTCTCACAATTGAAGTGTACCTATGATAGAAATGACAGATCTCTACATGCTCTGTAAGTAGGAAAACCTGCTAAATCGGCAGTGTATCAAATACTTGTTCTCCCCACTGTATGTTGGATAGGCTTGGGTTTCTGCTGTAGTGTCAGTGTTGCACTCTGCTGAACTGTCACCTGTTGCACTATTTTCCTCTGTCTGGATATGCAGTCTGGATAGGGTGAAGGGGTCTGTCACCCCCCCTCAGTGTTCTCAACAGGGCAGGTTGCTCATTTGAAGGCCTGGCAGAGTCTGAAGGTGTAGGAAGTTGGAACAACTTCCAGGTTAGGACTGCCAGCTTGTGGTTGAGTTTTACCCAGTCGTAGGACTTCAGGGTCCAAGTGGGAAGCCCCTAGTTTCAGGCGGACCGCTCTCAGAGGGGGATTGTCTTTTGTACCTGTAGTAGGGTTACCCACTAGGTTTGATTATATATATTTTTTTACAATTAAATAAAAATAAAGGAGCCACACCAGGGAACGAATACAGTACCAAAATTGCAGAGGATTACGCACAAAAAAAGTCAGACTTCGATTGTGGTCGTCTATTAGTAGGCAAGTGGCTGCATGGCAAAACAAATGACATGGGCACTGTGTGCCATATGTTCAATCATACACAATGTCCACATATTTAGATTTATACATGAAAAGCAAATATATACATCTAACAAATCACTCCACTAGCGCATAGCGGCTTTACACTTGGCTAGGAGGCTATCGTAACATTAACCAAGCCTTGCAGGAGTGTTTGACCCTAAGACTGGCAGAAACTGTTCCACACTACCACTGCCGTATATACAATCGTTTTCTGGCCAGTACCGCTCTTGAATAGTCATGACACAAAATCTGTGGTACTGCCTCTCGTGGAGTAGGAATGAGAGTCCCTAACAGCAGTAAGATGGATCTTTAGATACTGGGGGACTGTATCATACATGATTTTTATGGGCCAATCCCAGCTTCAGCTGATTGACCCTTTTATAAACTGATAGCCAATGGAGTTCACGGAGCTGAGAAGGGCAAACAAGAGCCAGAGGGCTAAGATTCAGAATTACCTTTGACATTTTATTCTGAGCTGTCTGTACCTTGTTCTTGATTAATTTAGAAAGAGCTACTGTACCAAGTAATGCATGCATAGTCAAAGTGAGGCTGCACTAACACAGCTGCAAGTGTTTTCAATGTTATTTTATATGGAAATGTGGCTTTTTTAAACCAGAAATGTCATTTTCTGGTTGACCTTTGCAGTTACTTTCTGCCCCATGCTCTCCCCTGTCAGGAACCTGTCTAGTTCACAGCCTAAGTATTTAACACAGTTCATGGCTGTAACTGCTGTCACCAACCATGACTCTAAAGCCTGGTGATCTGCCTAACCTAATCTTAGAGCCAAATCAAATTGACTCTGTTTTCCACAAATGAAGACAGCTTGTTGCCTGACAGCCAGATAGTGATACTTGTCAGTTCTGCACTAAGCTGGTTCTCAACTTGTCACATCCTGACCATAGAAAGCTTTGATTTTCTATGGTAGAGTAGGTCAGGGCATGACTGGGGGGTTGTTCTAGTTTATATTTTCTATGTGGGGTTCTATGTTTGATTTTCTATGTTGGTGATTTGTAGGATTCCCAATTAGAGGCAGCTGGTTATCGTTGTCTCTAATTGGGAATCATACTTAAGTAGCATTTTGTCCACCTGTGGGTAATGGGATGTTGTCTATGTATAGTTGCCTGTGAGCACTATAGGTCGTCACGATTAGGTTATGCTTAAACCTAAGTCCCTTAGCTTGTAGAATAGTATCTGGTGGTCTACAGTATCTAAGGCTTTGCTTTACTACCTGTCTTGTGTAGCGGCATAACCCTAGCAAGTATCAGGTCATATGGAACCCTTACTTGTTCTATTGAGAGATCTATGATATGGGTGATCCAAGCGAACATATATTCAGCAGGGTATTTTACAAACCTGGCAGGCATATTGTCCAGACCAGTTGCTTTAGAATATTTTAGTTCAGCTAAGCGCTTAGTTATTTTGCATTGTGAAACCTTACCTAAATAAAATGAGTCTTCCAGCACCCCCTAAAGCTGTCTGCCACCTTGATCCTGTCAGATAAAATCTCCCCATTTCTGCTCAGACTGACATTACTTACTTTGGTTTTGAGCCTTTTGCTGTAGCCCAGCTGTTTCAGAGAGTGCCAAAGTGTCTTTGGATTGTTCCTGTGTTATTCAATTTTGTCATGGAAGTATAACCTCTTTGCCTCATTAACTTTTCTCACCTCATTTCTCAATTTCTTTAAAATATTCAAATCAGACTGATCTGTAGACTTCCTGAATTCTAAAAAGTGCTATATCTCTTGTTGATAGCATAAAAAAAAACATTATTCATCCATGGTCCAGACATCTGCTTCATGGGTGCAACAAAGTCAATAACATTTAAAAACATCCTTTAAAAATGTCCCAAGCTTTCTCAATATCTTTACACTGCAGTATGGGTGACCAGTCAACTTCATTTACATTTACATTACATTTAAGTCATTTAGCAGACGCTCTTATCCAGAGCGACTTACAAATTGGTGAATTCACCTTCTGACATCCAGTGGAACAGCCACTTTACAATAGTGCATCTAAATCATTTAAGGGGGGGGGTGAGAAGGATTACTTATCCTATCCTAGGTATTCCTTGAAGAGGTGGGGTTTCAGGTGTCTCCGGAAGGTGGTGATTGACTCCGCTGTCCTGGCGTCGTGAGGGAGTTTGTTCCACCATTGGGGGGCCAGAGCAGCGAACAGTTTTGACTGGGCTGAGCGGGAACTGTACTTCCTCAGTGGTAGGGAGGCGAGCAGGCCAGAGATGGATGAACGCAGTGCCCTTGTTTGGGTGTAGGGCCTGATCAGAGCCAGGTGAAATTGTCCTTGTTGTAATTCTTGAATGATTTGAGCTTGATTGTTTTATGTTGATTAAACAACTTTCTCTGTCTTTTCCTTGTGCAATAAATGACCTGTCAGAAACAGCCTCAACAAGTTCATGTTTAAGATCAAGTATGGTTAAAACAAATGTCCGCTCTTATGTACACAGACTTCTCCCCCTTCAAGCCATCTTTCCACAAAATCATGTCATTCTCAATTTAAAATTAAGAATAACTAATAGAACAGTCCAGCCATGACTCAGTAAAAGATACAATTTTGGGTAGAATCTCATATAAGTTTATGGTGTATTGTCTAGATAATGCTGGTTATGTAACGTTTTCATTTGATAATGCTAGCGAGGCTGGGTGTGATGGGTGTGTCTTGGTGGTGGCAAGGACACACCCAAGAAACACCCACATCAAACCACAAAAGCAAAGCAATTCACTCTTGGGTTCTGTCAGGACCGCCAGCATTTCTTGAGGAGCAAGCCAAAAAACGAGGTCAAATCAGCAGGTGCAGTTCCCCTTTAAGTTAGCTGTATTGGAGTTGAGTTGCCTGATGGCTGAGGTTGCGCTATCTGTACTGGCATTGAGGCTTGGGCCTGACTATGACCAGGGGTTGACTGACTGTGACTCTCCTCCAAGAGGAATGAAGTAATGTGGTCAAGCATCTCCTGGCGCCTTTTTTGGCGCCTCTCATACTGGAGCAGTTGGCTTCTAAGCTGCTTAGCCTTTGCCGTCTCCTCCATTTCAACTTTAGACACTGACTCCACAAGCTCTCTCAGTGACTACATGTTCAGAGTTGCCTGTCGCATAGGGGGTTAGCCCGTCAGCTTTTGTGGCTGGTTCAGCTTCCCTGCTGTGCACTGGTCATACTGGTGGTAAGCTGGTAGGTGCATCAGCTCTGAGGAGGTTGCCAACCTCCAGGTGAAGGTGCTCATAGCCTAACCGCTTTGGTGGTTGGAGCCGTTGAACTGGACGTCCTGGCCATAAGTCTAGCAGAGAGCCGGCTGAATGTGAATGTCCGGAATCCATCCTTTTGGTAGCCACCAAATCGATCTTGAATTACCACGTAAGAAATGGTCCAGCTTGAAAGGACTGTATAGATGGTTGTGTGAATGGTCTTGGCCGCCAAAGGGCTCCTGTCAGAGCTAGTCAAATTCAGGACTTCTCTTTGATCAGCTTTATTTTGCCAGTACAATCTTCAGAGGACAATTGTATGTATGCTTCTGAGAATGAAAGGAAACAAGTGGCACTTATCATATTCAACATAATCACAAAAAAATTAATCAGGCTTCAAATATCCTGGCTTTACACAGTTCAACAATACACATTTCCCATGTAATGCTACCTCAAAACTGCTGTAAGTAAATTGCAGTAATGTAAGTGGCCAATAGTTTAAAGGATAAAGGCTAAATGCTACAACAATATAACATCTCACATAATTCTACAACAAATAAATAAGTAGCATTACTTGAATCAACAATATGCTAAATGCTAAAGGCTAAGTAGCAATAGGCAAACAATGGGGCAATAAAGCAAGGGTCAAACACAATCTGATAAATTAGAAACTATAGAACAATTACATTTTTATTTAATTAGACAAGTCAGTTAAGAACAAATTCGTATTTACAATGACTGCCTACCCCAGCCAATTGTGCACTGCCCTATGGGACTCCCAATCACAGCCGGATGTGATATAGGCTGGATTTGAACCAGGTACTACAGTGATGCCTCTTGCACTGAGACGGAGTGCCTTAGACTGCTGCACTACTCAGGAGCCCATAAAGTAAAAAGTAAGACAATAACATCAGATAATAACTCTCTTTTGGTCAATGACGCATACTGCTGGTCCTCAGATGATGGATGCTGTTTAAGGAATTATTTGGTGTGTGTGTGTGTGTGTGTGTGTGTGTGTGTGTGTGTGTGTGTGTGTGTGTGTGCGTGTGCGCGTGCGCGCGTGTGCGTGCGTGCGCGCGTGTGGTTTCTTCTACTTCTGTGGATTTTATATGGCCGTTGGCAACCATCTTTAAGGTGCATTACCATCACCAACTGGACTGGAGTGTGGACCAGAGACAGTGAAGGTCTAAATCCTACCAAATATTCTCGTCTCCCTAAGGAAACTGAATACAAAATTAAATACTACATCCCCTGAAGATTTCCCCAGCAGTTCACTATTACTCATCAAATCTAATAACAATCGCGCCCTTTCCCTCCCATATTTCTGTCAATGAAATAGAACATCTTCCATCTACTCCTGACAATGATCACACCTCCCACCTCCCATTCACCAATTTCAATGTACTATTGAGCCTTGTGTGTCCAAATCTCAGACTTGTGACTACACTTTCCTCCCTTCTCTCTCGGCCTAAGGACCTCCCTGCCACCACCTTTTCCTGGATCTTATACAGGTGACATCCCTTTCTCTCCCTGTTCTACAGCTCTTGCCATTTGTTTTTAACCACTATTCTTATTAAACCCTTGGCTTCAGCTTTACTGATTGATAATTCCATCTCAACATTAGGATGTTTAAGAGCCTGCTTGGCGATAACATCCACCTCCTCATTCCCCTCTACTCCCACATGAGCTGGTACCCAGAGGAACATCACAATTACCCCCATCTGTCTCACCCTATACAAGCACTGCATAACCTCATACAATACATTATTTCTGCTTTGAGACACAAATTAATTTAAGCTCATCAGTGCTGCACAGGAGTCAGACCAGATGACTACCCTGTCTGGCCTCACCTCCTCCACCCATTCTGCAGCCAATAGTATGGCCAACAATTCCATTGTGTAAACAGATAAATGATCCGTTGCTCTTTTGTCACTGCCACCTTAAACTCAGAAACACTAAAAGCTGCACCTGTCCTCCCTGTTTTAGGGTCCTTAGATCAATCTGTGAATATATTCAAGAAAGCATAGCATTGTGTTGTTAAAATGTTCACATACAACTGAATCTACTCCTTCCTCAACATCTCTTACCCTCTCAAGCAACCCTAGATCTATCACTAGTTGTGGAAGAAACCAAGGTGGGATAGCAGGAAGAACCACAGAAGGGATAAACTCCCTCCCAAACAACCCCATCTCCATCTTGTCCTTGCCTATACACCCGAAGCTTGTATTCAGATTACATTCATGTTCCCAGCACTCTAAGATAACCTTTTTTTTTGTAGGATGTGTGACCTTATGTCCTTGTAGATTTACCCAATATGTCATGGCTAGCTGTTGTTTTAATTTTATCGGCATCTCTCCCAACTCTACCTACATCGCTGCCACAGAGGAGGACGTGAGAGCGGAGAGGTTCTTAGGGCTTGGGCCAGGATTACATCTAGCTTTTTAAAAGATGTCTGAGCTGCTGTTCCATATGCTATACTTCCATAATCCAGTGGTGACCTCAACAGCATTATATATAGCATTTTCAACACCATTCTATCTGCCCCCCCCCCCACTCCATTCCTGACAGGCAACGCATCACATTCAGTATTTTCCTTTGACAACTACTCTGTTAATATGTGCCGCCCATGTCAATCGAGTGTCAAACCAGACCCCAGGAACCTAAACCCTCACACCCTCTCCAGATTCCTTCAAGTATATCCCCCCTTTCCTTCTACAGAAAAAACACAATCTGTGTTTTCTCAACTGAAAACTTGAAGCTCCACCTGAGGGACCACTGCTCAACTTCACTAATCACTTCATGAACTCTTCTGGCTGTATGGGTAATATTTCTCACTATCTTCCACAGTGCCCCATAATCCACAAACAATGACCTCTAAATATCAGCTCTCACCTGCCTTCTCTATATCTCTCACTGCAGCAATTTCCACACTTTTCAGCATAGAGATATCCCAAACTCATCTGACCCCACCTATCTTCTTAATCTTTCCACATACCTCTCCCACAGAAGTGATCCTGCCTATGTTTCCACATAACTGGTGCCAATACTCCCTCTTAGCTGTCTTAATGATCCTCCTTACTACTGCTTGTGCTTGTTTATACTGTATCAGGCATTGGTAATTCTGGGACCTTTTCAACATTCTGAAAACCCTGTTCCTACACTTCCTTGCTTCTTCAGTCCACCAGGGAACTATGTTCCTCTTTCTCCCCCGTACCAATAGGAATCACCTACCTTGTGGCCCCTACTATTACTCCATCATTCACTATTTGTATATGCTGTATCTGAATTGAGATCAACCTGAGACAGCTCCTGTTCACTCAACTCTGACCCCACTCCGCTTTCCCAAATACCAATCTCCTCAATCGATTTCCTACTGAATCTTCCACCCTCAATCTACCCCCTGTAGATTCCTCCAAAACCTCCCAACTACATCTGCCTGCCATTGAACTTGAGATTAAAGTAAGATCCAGAGCAGCTTCAAATCCAGTTACTGGGTCAATCCTGGTTCCCCGGTCATTATTAAGACTCATGAGACATTTCTCATCCAGTAGCTCCGCCAACACTTGTCCATTTACATCAGTCCGTAACCCTCCCCAGAGTGTAATATGAGCATTAAAATCCCCACACCACATTATCCGTCTCCTGTCTTGACCTTCTACATTCCCAAGGGCCATCACCATTACCATATTCCCCCTCCCAACCACACCTCGACATACTCCTGTTCAACTCCCTCTCCCACATACACTGCAGTTCAAAAGTTTGGGGTCACTTAGAAATGTCCTTGTATTGGGAATGTAGAAGGTCAAGACAGGAGACGGATAATGTGGTGTGGGGATTTTTTTTTTGTCCATCAAAATAACATCAAATTGATCAGAAATACAGTGTCGACATTGTTAATGTTGTAAATGACTATTGTAGATGGAAACGGCAGATGTTTAATGGATTATCTACATGGTTGTACAGAGGCCCATTATCAGCAACAGTCACTCCTGTGTTCCAATGGCAAGTTGTGTTAGCTAATCCAAGTTTATTATTTTAAAAGGCTAATTGATCATTAGAAACCCCTTTTGCGATTTCACATTTCTAAGTGACACCAAGCTTTTGAAAGGTAGTGTACCTATATGGGATCCCCCACATAATAAAGGTAGCACACCCTCCTCCTACCACCCTATGTCTACAGACTGCAACATAACCTTGGACTACAACATCTAGAGTAGGTTTAAGCCATGTCTTCCAGAGACAAATCCCATCAGGTTTGGCTGGTAACTCCTCAAGAAACTGTTTGAACTATTGCCCATTAGTCATCAAACTTCTGGCATTCCATTGAAGGATTAACACTGCTCAGCCTCCGACCGCAAGGCAGTACAAGTTTCCTGCCATACAGGACCTCTATACCAGGTGGTGTCAGAGGAAAGGCCCTAAAGGTCCAAAAGGCACTAAAAATGGTCAAAGACTCCAGCCACCCTAGTCATAGACTGTCCTCTCTGCAACCGCACGGCAAGTGGTACAGGAGTGCCAAGTCTAGGTCCAAGAGGACTCTAAACAGCCTCTACCCCCAAGCCATAAGACTCCTAAACATCTTATCAAATGGCTACCCAGACTATTTGCATTGCCCCCCCCCCTCTCTTTTATACTGTTGGTACTTTCTGTTATTATCTATGCATAGTCACATTAATAACTCAACCTACATGCACGTATTACCTCAATTACCTCCAATAACCGGTACCCCACACATTGACTCTGACTCGCTATTGTTATTTTATTGCTGCTCTTTAATTATTTGTTTAGTTTATTTTGTATTTTTGGGGGGTATTTTTCTTAAAACTCCATTGTTGGTTAAGGGCTTGTAAAGTAAGCATTTCACTGTAAGGTCTACCTACACCTTGTATTTGGCGCATGTGACAAATACATTTTGATTTGATTATTATGAAAATTAACCAGTACATGATTCCTGGCTGGACTGATTCTCAATCTTATTGAGGTCAATAAGACCTAAAAACTCCCTTCACCTACTGCCGTCCAGTTTGATCCTGCATACCACACGTTTACATACAGTACCAGTCAAAAGTTTGATCCTGCATACCACACGTTTACATACAGTACCAGTCAAAAGTTTGATCCTGCATACCACACGTGTACATACAGTACCAGTCAAAAGTTTGATCCTGCATACCACACGTTTACATACAGTACCAGTCAAAAGTTTGATCCTGCATACCACACATTTACATACAGTACCAGTCAAATGTTTGGACACACCAACTCATTCAAGGGTTTTTCTTTATTTTAACTATTTTCTATGTTGTAGAATAATAGTGAAGACATCACAACTATGAAATAACACATATGGAATCCTGTAGTATCCAAAAAAGTGTTAAACATATCAAAATACGTTTTATATTTTGATTCTTCAAAGTATCCATCCTGGGCCTTGATGACAACTGTACACACTCTTGGCATTCTCTGAACCAGCTTCACCTGGAATGCTTTTCCAACAGTCTTGAATAAGTTCCCACATATGCTGAGAACTTGCTGGCTGCTTTTTCTTCACTCTGCGGTCCAATTCATCTCAGTTGGGTTTAGGTCGGGTGATTGTGAAGGCCAGGTCATCTGATGCAGTACTCCAACACTCTCCTTCTTGGTCAAATAGCCCTTACACAGCATGGAGGTGTGTTGGGTCCTTGTCCTGTTGAAAAACAAATGATAGTCCCACTAAGCCCAAATCAGATGGGTTGGCGTATCGCTGCAGAATGCTGTGGTAGCAATGCTGGTTAATAAGTGTGCCTTGAATTCTAAACAAATCACAGACAGTGTAACCAGCAAAGCACCCCCACACCATCACACCTCTTCCTCCATGCTTCACGGTGGGAACCACACATGCAGAGATCATCTGTTCACCTACTCTGCATCTCACAATGACACAGCGGATGGAACCAAAAATCAAAATTTTGGACTCATCAGACCGAAGGACAGATATAATGTCCATTGCTCGTGTTTCTTGGCCCAAGCAAGTATCTTATTCTTATTGGTGTCCTTTAGTAATGGATTCTTTGCAGCAATTTGACTATGAAGGCCTATTCACGCAGTCTCCTCTGAACAGTTAATGTTGAGATGTGTCTCTTACTTGAACTCTGTGAAGCATTTAATTGGACTGCAACTTCTGAGGCTGGTAACTCTAATGAACTTATCCTCTGCAGCAGAGGTCATTCTGGATCTTCCTTTCCTGTGGCGGAAACTCTCCCCTCTACATTTCATGGGAATTCCCCCCCAGAAACCGCTTGTGCATTCATTCACTCACTCACATTTTCATCACCTGATTAGGGTGCATATCATCTCTACATAGTCCATGCATACATGATCCCTGGCATACAAATGCAAGTTTCAAGTTTTATTATTTGTATGTGCAGGATACGCAAGGTATACATTGTCCAACAAAATGCTTTCTTGCAGGTTCCTTCTCGACAACGCAACAACAATAAGAAATAATACAAGATAAGAATACCATCATAAAGTAAATGGCTCAGTAGAAACATATGAATTAAGCATATGAAGTACAGTATGTTTGAGAAATGCCCTCTGAAACAAACGTTAAAGGAAGAGTTCCTCCTCACGGTCATTGGGATGACATGTGCGTCAGGCTTTGTTGCCCAACCCAGCCTTCTGGGATGGGCAACACAAAAACTCTTTGTCTTTGTGTCTTTGAGGAGTGTTCAGTGTTTACTCTTTGCATCCAGGTGCCTATCGTCACTCGTGCTTTTTAACATGCCAGCTATACTGTGGGCTTTCTGTGTGCTAGGTTTGGGCTTAGGTTGCTTAGGTTAAGACAGTTGATATTTCAGAGAAAGATCGGGACCTTCAATGTAAATACACTCTAATGCACCACTTCCTTGTATACATATAGGGCCTAGGCAACCATACTGTGTGTGTGTGTGTAGTATTTTGACAACCCTTCGCCCTCTGAGCTTTGACTTGTACTGTATGTTTTTCTGTCACTTTTCATATTGATTTTGTTTGAGAGCAGTGGCGTAAAGTACTTAAGTCGTTTTTTTAGGGTATCTGTACTTTACTATTTATATTTGACAATTTTTACTCCACTACATTCCTAAAGTTAACATTTACTTTTTACTGCATACATTTCCCTGACACCAAAATGTATTCTTTAAAGAATATAAGTATGGTCCAATTCCTGCACCTACCAGCAAACTTGACGTACTTACTAAACACAAATACTGTTTGCAAATGATGTCTGAGTGTAGGTGTGCCCCTGTCTGTCTGTATATAAATAAATAAAACAAGGAAATGCTTTCTGTTTTTCTTATTTTAATGAATTTGATGCATAGCATTTCCTTTTACTTAAGTATGAGAATTGAGTACTGTACTTAAGTACATTGTAAACCAGATACTTGTAGATTCTTTCTCAAGTATTATTTTTTTGGGGGTGACTTTTACTTGAGTCATATTCTATGAAGGTATCTATACTTTTACTTGAATATGTCAGTCGATTACTTTTTCCACCAGTGCTTGAGAGATATGGTGTAACTTTAGCTTCAACAAATACACATATAGGCAATCCTGCCCTGGAGTCATAAAGGCAATCCTACCCTGGAGTCATAAAAGCAATCCTACCCTGGAGTCATATAGGCAATCCTACTCTGGAGTCATATAGGCAATCCTACTCTGGAGTCATATAGGCAATCCTACCCTGGAGTCATATAGGCAATCCTACCCTGGAGTCATATAGGCAATCCTACTCTGGAGTCATATAGGCAATTCTACTCTGGAGTCATATAGGCAATACTACCCTGGAGTCATATAGGCAATCCTACCCTGGAGTCATATAGGCAATACTACCCTGGAGTCATATAGGCAATCCTACCCTGGAGTCATATAGGCAATCCTACCCTGGAGTCATATAGGCAATCCTACCCTGGAGTCATATAGGCAATCCTACCCTGGAGTCATATAGGCAATCCTACTCTGGAGTCATATAGGCAATCCTACCCTGGAGTCATATAGGCAATCCTACCCTGGAGTCATATAGGCAATCCTACTCTGGAGTCATATAGGCAATTCTACTCTGGAGTCATATAGGCAATACTACCCTGGAGTCATATAGGCAATCCTACCCTGGAGTCATATAGGCAATCCTACCCTGGAGTCATATAGGCAATCCTACCCTGGAGTCATATAGGCAATCCTACCCTGGAGTCATATAGGCAATCCTACTCTGGAGTCATATAGGCAATCCTACTCTGGAGTCATATAGGCAATCCTACTCTGGAGTCATATAGGCAATCCTACCCTGGAGTCATATAGGCAATCCTACTCTGGAGTCATATAGGCAATCCTACTCTGGAGTCATATAGGCAATACTACCCTGGAGTCATATAGGCAATCCTACCCTGGAGTCATATAGGCAATCCTACTCTGGAGTCATATAGGCAATCCTACTCTGGAGTCATATAGGCAATACTACCCTGGAGTCATATAGGCAATCCTACCCTGGAGTCATATAGGCAATCCTACCCTGGAGTCATATAGGCAATACTACCCTGGAGTCATATAGGCAATCCTACCCTGGAGTCATATAGGCAATCCTACCCTGGAGTCATATAGGCAATCCTACTCTGGAGTCATATAGGCAATCCTACTCTGGAGTCATATAGGCAATCCTACTCTGGAGTCATATAGGCAATCCTACTCTGGAGTCATATAGGTAATACTACTCTGGAGTCATATAGGCAATCCTACCCTGGAGTCATATAGGCAATACTACCCTGGAGTCATATAGGCAATCCTACCCTGGAGTCATATAGGCAATCCTACCCTGGAGTCATATAGGCAATACTACCCTGGAGTCATATAGGCAATCCTACCCTGGAGTCATATAGGCAATACTACCCTGGAGTCATATAGGCAATCCTACTCTGGAGTCATATAGGCAATCCTACTCTGGAGTCATATAGGCAATCCTACCCTGGAATCATATAGGCAATACTACCCTGGAGTCATATAGGCAATCCTACTCTGGAGTCATATAGGCAATCCTACTCTGGAGTCATATAGGCAATCCTACTCTGGAGTCATATAGGCAATCCTACCCTGGAGTCATATAGGCAATCCTACCCTGGAGTCATATAGGCAATCCTACTCTGGAGTCATATAGGCAATCCTACTCTGGAGTCATATAGGCAATCCTACTCTGGAGTCATATAGGCAATCCTACCCTGGAGTCATATAGGCAATCCTACCCTGGAGTCATATAGGCAAACCTACTCTGGAGTCATATAGGCAATTCTACTCTGGAGTCATATAGGCAATACTACCCTGGAGTCATATAGGCAATCCTACCCTGGAGTCATATAGGCAATCCTACCCTGGAGTCATATAGGCAATCCTACCCTGGAGTCATATAGGCAATCCTACCCTGGAGTCATATAGGCAATCCTACTCTGGAGTCATATAGGCAATCCTACTCTGGAGTCATATAGGCAATCCTACTCTGGAGTCATATAGGCAATCCTACCCTGGAGTCATATAGGCAATACTACCCTGGAGTCATATAGGCAATCCTACCCTGGAGTCATATAGGCAATCCTACCCTGGAGTCATATAGGCAATACTACCCTGGAGTCATATAGGCAATCCTACCCTGGAGTCATATAGGCAATACTACCCTGGAGTCATATAGGCAATCCTACTCTGGAGTCATATAGGCAATCCTACTCTGGAGTCATATAGGCAATCCTACCCTGGAGTCATATAGGTAATCCTACCCTGGAGTCATATAGGCAATACTACCCTGGAGTCATATAGGCAATCCTACTCTGGAGTCATATAGGCAATCCTACTCTGGAGTCATATAGGCAATCCTACTCTGGAGTCATATAGGCAATACTACCCTGGAGTCATATAGGTAATCCTACCCTGGAGTCATATAGGCAATCCTACTCTGGAGTCATATAGGCAATCCTACTCTGGAGTCATATAGGCAATCCTACTCTGGAGTCATATAGGTAATACTACTCTGGAGTCATATAGGCAATACTACCCTGGAGTCATATAGGCAATCCTACTCTGGAGTCATATAGGCAATCCTACTCTGGAGTCATATAGGCAATCCTACCCTGGAGTCATATAGACAATTCTACTCTGTAGTCATTTTTTCTTTATTTAACTCGGCAAATCAGTTAAGAACAAATTCTTATTTTCAATGATGGCCTAGGAACAGTGGGTTAACTGCCTGTTCAGGGGCAGAACGACAGATTTTTACCTTTACCTTGTCAGCTCTGGGATTCGATCTTGCAACCTTTCTGTTACTCGTCCAACACTAACCACTAGGCTATGCTGCCACCTCCTACTCTGGAGTCATATAAGCAATCCTACTCTGTAGTCATATAGGCAATCATACGCTGGAGTCCTAGGCAATCCTACTCTGGAGTCACCTTACAGTGAAATGCTTACTTACAGGCTCTAACCAATGACTCAAAGAAAAAAAAAATGTGTGTGTGTCGGTACTGTAAGTAAAGAAATAAAACAACAGTAAAAAGACATTTGAAAAAAAGAGTAGCAAGGCTATAAACATACACTGGTTAGTCAGGCTTATTGAGGTAGTATGTACATGTAGGTATGGTCAAAGTGACTATGCATATATGATGAACAGCGTAGCAGAAGCGTAAAAATAGGGGTTGGGAGGAGGCACACAATGCAAATAGTCCGGGTAACCATTTGGTTTCCTGTTCAGGACTCTTATGGCTTGGGGGTAAAACTGTTGAGAAGCCTTTGTGTCCTAGACTTGGCACTCCTACTATGGAGTTATATAGACTACTACTCTGGACAAGGCTTGACAAGGCTGCCACTGAAAACTCTAGGCATTTCCTTGTGTTTTACCATCACCGGTATTTAGACTTTCTTTGTTTGAGAGACATGGTGTGGCATGCCATTTACCATCCCTACCTGGATTCAATACCAAGATCCCTCCAGTACCCCACAGTTATTATGTAACATAGAAGAATGTATTTCACATTTCATGATAAAACTGTTGCCCTAATGTAACCTGTTACTTTTCCCCTGTGGGGAAATCAGATTATTCTTAAGCAGTTAAGCAGTCGGCCCACTGCCATCAACATTAACAGGGAGGGCATGAAGTCTGGTTATACAAGTTTCCTTAATTAAGCATAGCCAACTGTGTACATCTCTATGCTGTGGTATCAGTTGTTATGTTTCTTTCTGTAATCTAACCTTGTTATTGGTCTCTCTGATAGATTTGTACTAGTAACCCGGATTTTGAAACGTGAGCAAGCAGTTTGCAGAATTTATCAACAAAGAGTTTGCAGTGCGTAACTACTCTGTGCTGTTGGAGCTCCCTGGTTCAATAAACTTTCACTGTATTTGAGCCTTTATTAATGATATTTTGTACCTATTTCATTTCAGCGACAGACTCATGACAATGAGTTCGTCGTTCAATTGAAGTCAAGAGAAGCCACAGTATTGTTATGCCTGTTGATGTCATGTTTGTTTTTGTAAAAGAAAAAACAAACTTGATTTGTCTGCACGATATCTAAGGAAGTCTCAAGGTTTTGCTCGCATGAGGTAGTGAATATCTCATGATAAGCTATAGACCACACCATCTATATTCTTTGTAGCTGTCTATTTACCACCACAAACCGAGAATGGCACACTCAATGAGCTGTATATGGACATACGCAAACAGGAAAACCCTCATCTAGAGGTGGCGCTCCTAGTGGTCGGGGATTTTAATGCAGGGGAACTTAAATCAGTTTTACCTCATTTCTACCAGCATGTTAAATGTGCAACCAGAAGGAAAGAAACTAGACCACCTTTACTCCACACAGAGACACCTACAAAGCACTCCCTCGCCCTCCATTTGGCAAATCTGACCATAATTCTATTCCTGCTTACAAGCAAAAACTAAAGCAGGAAGCACCAGTGACTCGGCCAATAAAAAGTGGTCAGATGAAGCAGATCCTAAGCTACAAGACTGTTTTGCTATCACAGACTGGACTATGTTCCGGGATTCTTCCGATGGCATTGAGGAGTACACAACATCAGTCACTGGCTTCATCAATAAGTGCAACGATGACTAAGCCCCCGCAGTGACTGTACGTACATACCCCAACCAGAAGCCAAGGATTACAGGAAACATCCTCAATGAGCTAAAGTGTAGAGCTGATGCTTTCAAGGAGAGGAACCGTAACCCGGAAGCTTAAGAAATCCCGCTATGCCCTCCGACGAACCATCAAACAGGCAAAGCGTCATTACAGGACTAAGATCGAATTGTACTACATGCTCGTCGGATGTGGCAGGGCTTGCAAACTATTACAGACTACAAAGGGAAGCACAGCCGGGAGCCTCTATTGTTATTTTACTGCTGCGCTTTAATTTTTTGTTACTTATATTTCTTAACTGCATTGTTGATTAAGGGCTTGGAAGTAAGCATTTCACTGTACGGTTGTTGTATTTGGCACGTGACAAACATGTGATTTGAGTGGTGAATACTTTAGCTCCTTGTCCAGCTTTACTACCCCATTCTTGCCAATAAACAGAGGACAACTTCAGGTCTTAAAGATGACATTACTGCACGATGCTGAGCCAGCTAGCCAAGTCATGGATGCTTACTGCCGGAGGACCTCAAAAGCTGCAGCATCAAGAACTACTATTGAAGTAGCTTCAGCCTATTACCAGCAAGAAAGGACACAACACCCCCCCCCCCCAACCACAACCAATCCTTGTCCCATCTAATCCTGACGTGCCCTCATGTGTTTCGAAGCTGAGCAACAATTAACAACCAAAGGCTGACTCCAAATGTGTCTGATTGTTTATGTTGACCAGATAGCGATGGTCTGCTGGGCTGACCGAACATGACAGCTGTTACGTATGCCTCTAGGAAGAGGGAACGCAACACCCTGCTACAACTCAACTACCCATGGAGTGAAAGAGGTATGGGACTGTAGGTGCAAGTAAGGATGACAAAAGGCAGAGAATTGACCATTTACTAGGAATTGATTCCATTACATGGTAATGTTGGGGAAAAGAGGCTGAACAGAACCTAGGCAAAGAAAGTAAATATCAAAGCACCTTACCTGCCTCCCCACTACTTACCTAACTAGCACCACCTGGTGCACTAACCAAAATACAGGGGGTGGGCCGCCCAGGTCTTACCTAGTGTACATAGACAGAGTATATACTACGGGTATATGTATGCCCACATGCCTCTTGCCTAAGCTCTCCAAAGGTGCCTTCCCCTTCCCCTCCTGGGAACAAAAACGGAATAACAAAAACAATGTATAATCAAATCACTGCGTCCTATTGACACACAACCAATCAGCTCGATCACTCAACCAACACAGGACACACTAATCATCTCTCGCCTAACAACCAACACATGCTATTACCCTCTTCTCTCAGCAATCATCTCCTTTGAGAAACAGAACACTGGCTTTTATAGCTGGAGAAGGAGTCTAATGGGATACAGCTGTATCCTGACGAGGGGGCGGGGTCAGCTCCAATTAGCCATGGAGTCAACCAATCAGATGCTTGGGGATTCCAGGAAGCCATTTCCTGAAATGCATACAAATACACAAACCACAACACAGAAACTGGGGAACGTAACAACAGCACAGAGTCAATAAGAGCAATTAAAAAAGCAAGAGGTGAGATAAGCGGTAAGACGTTGGAGAAGACAAGGCTGCATTACAGCCTGTTATGGCAAATGCACCGCCACCATCCGCAAAGCTCTACAAAAGGTGGTGCGGATGGCCCAGTACACTGAGTCAGAGCTCCCTGCCATCCAGGACCTTTATATCTGGCGGTGTTAGAGGAAGGCCCGAAAAACTGCAGAAGACTTCAACCACTCAAGCCATAGACTGTTCTCTCTGCTATTGTCCGACACATGGCACCGGTGGTTCGGCTCTCATACCAACAGGCCAATAAGACAGATAAATAGCCATAAGACTGCTAAATAGTTAGGGACATGTACTGGGGGGTGCTGGTTCAACTCAAGGTGTTATAAATAAAATGTACCACCCTCCCCTCATAGAATTAACTCAAAATAAAGCTTAACAACTTTTGTCAATTCAATTACATGGTTTGCGTTTTCAACAACACAGTAAATAGGAAAATACATATGCAGACCTGATTAAAGGTTATCGACAAAAATAAATGACATCCCTCCCTAACTTGTAAGCTTACCCAGTATCGAAGGTTTGGCCACTGCACAGTTTGGATAGATTGATTGATCTGATTTGTCAGTTAATAAAAGACATTGCATTTAGAAAGAATTCAGACCTCTTCCCTTTTTCCACATTTTGTTGCGTTACAGACTTATTCTAAAATGTATTCAATGAAAAGTTTTCCTCATCAATCTACACATAATTGTCACGCCATGGCCATAGAGAGCCCTTGGTTCTCTATGGTGTAGTAGGTCAGGTTGTGACTAGGGGGTGTTCCTTATTACGAATGTGACACATAATGACAAAGTGAAAACAGGTTTTTAGGAACGTTTGCAAATTTATAACATTTGAATACAGAAATACATTATATTAGTTTTCAGACCCTTTGTTATGAGCCTCGAAATTTAGCTCCGTTGCATCCACTTTCAATTGATCATCCTTGAGACATTTCTACAACTTGACTAGAGTCCGCCTGTGATAAATTCAATTGATTGGACATGATTTGGAAAGGCACACCTGTTTATATAAGGTCCCACATTTAACAGTGCATGTCAGAGCAAAAAACAAGCCATGAGGTCAAACAAATTGTTTGTAGAGCTCAAAGGCAGTGTTGTGTCAAGGCGCAGATCTGGGGAAGGTTACCAAAGCATTTCTGCAGCATTGAAGGTCCCCAACACCACAGTGGCCTCCATCATTCTCAAATGGAAGAAGTTAGGAACCAACAAGACTCTTCCTAGAGCTGGCTGACCGGCCAAATTGAGAAATCGGGGGAGAATGGCCTTGGTCAGGGAGGTGACCAAGAACCCGATGGTCACTGACAGAGCTCCTGAGTTCCTCTGTGGAGATGGGAGAACCTTCCAGAAGGAAAACCATATCTGCAGCACTACACCAATCAGGCCTTTATGGTAGAGTGACCAGACGGAAGCCACTCCTCAGTAAAAGGCTCATGACAGCCCGCATGGAGTTTGCCAAAAGGCACCTAAAGACTCTCAGACTATGAGAAATAAGATTCTCTGGTCTGATGAAATCAATATTAAACTCTTTGGTCTGAATGCCAAGCGTCACGTCTGGAGGAAACCTGGCACCATCCCTACGGTGAAGCATGGTGGTGGCATTATCATGCTGTGTGGATGTTTTTCAGTGGCAGGGACTGAGATACTAGTCAGGATCGAGGGAAAAGTCCCGAAAGAGCCTTGACAAAGGACCTCAGACTGTGGCAACGGTTTACCTTCCAACAGGACACCGACCCTAAGCACACAGCCAAGACAAGTCTCTGAATGTCCTTGAGTGACCCAGCCAGAGCCCGGACTTGAACATGATCAAACATCTCTGGAGAGACCTGAAAATAGCTGTGCAGCAATACTCCCATCCAACGTGACAGAGCTTGAGAGGATCTGCAGAGAAGAATGGGAGAAACTCCCCAAATACAGGTGAGCCAAGTTTATAGCGTCATACCCAAGAAGACTCGAGGCCGTAATCGCTGCCAAAGGTGCTTCAACAAAGTACAGAGTAAAGGGTCTGAATACTTCTAGAAATGTGATATTTACATATTTTATTTTTAATACATTTGCAAAAATTGCTTTCTCTTTATGGGGTATTGTGTGTAGATTTATGAGGGGAAATAACAACTCAATCCATTTTAGAATAAGGCTTTAACATAACAAAATGGAAAAGTCAAGGGGTCTGAATACTTGCCTTATGCACTGTATATATATATATAAAAAATACTTTTTAAAGTGACTGGGATGGCTGAATACAGTCAGCGACTTCCATTGCGGTCTCTATTTTGTGCATGAATACATATATTATTACCTAGATACAGACACATTACATAAATACATATACAATTACCTCCATATAGAACCTTACATAGATAGATATACAATTACATAAATATAGACACAGTACAGAGATACAGTGCCTTGCGAAAGTATTCGGCCCCCTTGAACTTTGCGACCTTTTGCCACATTTCAGGCTTCAAACATAAAGATATAAAACTGTATTTTTTTGTGAAGAATCAACAACAAGTGGGACACAATCATGAAGTGGAACGACATTTATTGGATATTTCAAACTTTTTTAACAAATCAAAAACTGAAAAATTGGGCGTGCAAAATTATTCAGCCCCCTTAAGTTAATACTTTGTAGTGCCACCTTTTGCTGCGATTACAGCTGTAAGTCGCTTGGGGTATGTCTCTATCAGTGTTGCACATCGAGAGACTGAATTACATAGATACAGACACATTAGATATATACAGACACATTAGAGACATACAGACACATTACAGAGATACAGACACATTACATAGATACATATACAATTTCATAGATACAGACACATTACATAGATACAGACACATTATATAGATACAGACTTATTACATAGATACATATACAATTACACAGACACATTACAGAGATACAGACACATTACATAGATACAGACACATTACATAATTACAGACACATTACAGACATACAGACACATTAGAGAGATACAGACACATTACAGAGATACAGACACATTACATAGATACATATACAATTACGCAGACACATTACAGAGATACATACACATTACAGAGATACAGACACAATACATAGATACAGACACATTACATAGATACAGACACATTACATAGATACAGACACATTACATAGATACAGACACATTACATAGATACAGACACATTACAGAGATACATATACAATTACAGAGATACAGACACATTACATAGATACAGACACATTACATAGATACAGACACATTACATAGATACAGACACATTACATAGATACAGACACATTACAGACACATGTGATACAGACACATTACAGAGATATAGACACATTATATAGATACATATACAATTACATAGATATAGACACATTACATAGATACATATACAATTACATAGATACAGACACATTACATATATATAGACACATTACATAGATATAGACACATTACATAGATATAGACACATTACATAGATACAGACACATTACATAGATACATATACAATTACATAGATACATTACATAGATATAGACACATTACATAGATACATATACAATTACATAGATGCATTACATAGATATAGACACATTACATAGATACATATACAATTACATAGATACATTACAGAGATACAGACACATTACAGAGATACAGACACATTACAGACATACAGACACTTTACATAGATACAGACACATTACATAGATACAGACACATTACATAGATATAGACACATTACAGACATATAGACACATTACATAGATACAGACACATTAAATAGATACATATATATTTACATAGAAATAGACACATTCCATCGATACAGACACATTACATAGATACATAAACAATTACACAGATACATTACATAGATATAGACACATTACATAGATACATACACAATTACATAGATACAGACACATTACATAGATACATTACATAGATATAGACACATTACAGAGATACAGACACAACACATTGATACAGACACATTAAATAGATACATATATATTTACATAGAAATAGACACATTCCATCGATACAGACACATTACATAGATACATAAACAATTACACAGATACATTACATAGATACAGACATATTACATAGATACATATACAATTACAGAGATACAAACACATTACATAGATACAGACACATTACATAGATATAGACACATTACATAGATATAGACACATTACATAGATATAGACACATTACATAGATATAGACACATTAAATAGATACAGACACATTACAGAGATACATAAACAATTACATAGATACAAACACATTACATAGATACAGAAACATTATATAGATACCGGCACATTACAGACACATGTGATACAGACACATTACAGAGATACAGACACATTATATAGATACAGACACATTACATAGATAAATATACAATTACATAAATACATTACATAGATACAGACACATTACATAGATACAGACACATTACAGAGATACAGACACATTACATAGATACAGACACAATACATAGATACAGACACATTACATAGATACAGACACATTGCATAGATACAGACAAATTACATAGATATGGACACATTACATAGATACAGACACATTACAGAGATACATATACAATTACAGAGATACAGACACATTAGATAGATACAGACACATTACAGACATAGAGACACATTATATAGATACAGACACATTATATAGATACAGACACATTACAGACATACAGACACATTATATAGATACAGACTTATTACTTAGATACATATACAATTACATAGATACAAATACAATTTCACAGATACATTACAAAGATACAGACACATTACATATATATAGACACATTACATAGATATAGACACATTACATAGATACAGCCACATTACATAGATACATATACAATTACATAGATACATTACATAGATATAGACACATTACATAGATACAGACACATTACATAGATACATAAACAATTACACAGATACATTACATAGATATAGACACATTGCATAGATACAGCCACATTACATAGATACAGACACATTACATAGATACATATACAATTACATAGATACATTACATAGATACATATACAATTATAGAGATACAGACACATTACATAGATACAGACACATTATATAGATAGAGACTTATTACATAGATACATATACAATTACATAGATATAGACACATGACATAGATACATTACATAGATACAGACACATTACAGAGATATAGACACATTACAGAGATACAGACACAACACATTGATACAGACACATTACATAGATACAGACACATTATATAGATACCGACACATTACAGAGATACAGATACATTATATAGATACAGACACATTACATAGATACATTACATAGATACAGACACATTACATAGATACAGACAAATTACATAGATACAGAAACATTATATAGATACCGACACATTAAAGACACATGTGATACAGACACATTACAGAGATACAGACACATTACATAGATACAGACACATTAAATAGATACATATATATTTACATAGATATAGACACATTACATAGATACAGACACATTTCATAGATACAGTCACATTACATAAATACAGACACATTACATAGATACAGACACATTACATAGATACAGACACATTGCAGAGATACAGACACATTACATAGATACAGACACATTACATAGATACAGACACATTGCAGAGATACAGACACATTACATAGATACAGACACATTACATAGATACAGACACATTATATAGATACAGACACATTGCAGAGATACAGACACATTACATAGATACAGACACATTACATAGATACAGACACATTGCAGAGATACAGACACATTACATAGATACAGACACATTACATAGATACAGACACATTACATAGATACAGACACATTGCAGAGATACAGACACATTACATAGATACAGACACATTACATAGATACAGACACATTGCAGAGATACAGACACATTACATAGATACAGACACATTACATAGATACAGACACATTACATAGATACAGACACATTACATAGATACAGAAACATTATATAGATACCGACACATTAAAGACACATGTGATACAGACACATTACAGAGATACAGACACATTATATAGATACAGACACATTAAATAGATACATATATATTTACATAGATATAGACACATTACATAGATACAGACACATTTCATAGATACAGTCACATTACATAAATACAGACACATTACATAGATACAGACACATTACATAGATACAGACACATTGCAGAGATACAGACACATTACATAGATACAGACACATTACATAGATACAGACACATTGCAGAGATACAGACACATTACATAGATACAGACACATTACATAGATACAGACACATTATATAGATACAGACACATTGCAGAGATACAGACACATTACATAGATACAGACACATTACATAGATACAGACACATTGCAGAGATACAGACACATTACATAGATACAGACACATTACATAGATACAGACACATTACATAGATACAGACACATTGCAGAGATACAGACACATTACATAGATACAGACACATTACATAGATACAGACACATTGCAGAGATACAGACACATTACATAGATACAGACACATTACATAGATGCAGACACATTACATAGATACAGACACATTACATAGATACAGACACATTACATAGATACAGAAACATTATATAGATACCGACACATTAAAGACACATGTGATACAGACACATTACAGAGATACAGACACATTATATAGATACAGACTCATTACATAGAACATATACAATTACATAGACACATTACATAGATACAGACACATTACATAGATACAGACACATTACATAGATACAGACACATTACATAGATACATATACAATTACATAGATACAGACACATTAGATAGATACAGACACATTATATAGATACAGACTTATTACATAGATACATATACAATTACATAGATACAAATACAATTTCACAGATACATTACAGAGATACAGACACATTACAGAGATACAGACACATTACATAGATACAGACACATTACAGACATACAGACACATTACATAGATACATATACAATTACATAGATACAGACACATTATATAGATACAGACTTATTACATAGATACATATACAATTACATAGATACAAATACAATTTCACAGATACATTACAAAGATACAGACACATTACATATATATAGACACATTATATAGCTATAGACACATTACATAGATACAGACACATTACATAGATACAGACACATTACATAGATACAGACACCTTACATAGATATAGACACATTACATAGATACAGACACAACACATTGATACAGACACATTACATAGATACAGACACATTATATAGATACCGACACATTACAGAGATACAGATACATTATATAGGTACAGACACATTACATAGATACATTACATAGATACAGACACATTACATAGATACAGACAAATTACATAGATACAGAAACATTATATAGATACCGACACATTAAAGACACATGATACAGACACATTACAGAGATACAGACACATTACATAGATACAGACACATTAAATAGATACATATATATTTACATAGATATAGACACATTACATAGATACAGACACATTTCATAGATACAGTCACATTACATAAATACAGACACATTACATAGATACAGACACATTACATAGATACAGACACATTGCAGAGATACAGACACATTACATAGATACAGACACATTACATAGATACAGACACATTGCAGAGATACAGACACATTACATAGATACAGACACATTACATAGATACAGACACATTATATAGATACAGACACATTGCAGAGATACAGACACATTACATAGATACAGACACATTACATAGATACAGACACATTGCAGAGATACAGACACATTACATAGATACAGACACATTACATAGATACAGACACATTACATAGATACAGACACATTGCAGAGATACAGACACATTACATAGATACAGACACATTACATAGATACAGACACATTGCAGAGATACAGACACATTACATAGATACAGACACATTACATAGATACAGACACATTACATAGATACAGACACATTACATAGATACAGAAACATTATATAGATACCGACACATTAAAGACACATGTGATACAGACACATTACAGAGATACAGACACATTATATAGATACAGACACATTAAATAGATACATATATATTTACATAGATATAGACACATTACATAGATACAGACACATTTCATAGATACAGTCACATTACATAAATACAGACACATTACATAGATACAGACACATTACATAGATACAGACACATTGCAGAGATACAGACACATTACATAGATACAGACACATTACATAGATACAGACACATTGCAGAGATACAGACACATTACATAGATACAGACACATTACATAGATACAGACACATTATATAGATACAGACACATTGCAGAGATACAGACACATTACATAGATACAGACACATTACATAGATACAGACACATTGCAGAGATACAGACACATTACATAGATACAGACACATTACATAGATACAGACACATTACATAGATACAGACACATTGCAGAGATACAGACACATTACATAGATACAGACACATTACATAGATACAGACACATTGCAGAGATACAGACACATTACATAGATACAGACACATTACATAGATGCAGACACATTACATAGATACAGACACATTACATAGATACAGACACATTACATAGATACAGAAACATTATATAGATACCGACACATTAAAGACACATGTGATACAGACACATTACAGAGATACAGACACATTATATAGATACAGACTCATTACATAGAACATATACAATTACATAGACACATTACATAGATACAGACACATTACATAGATACAGACACATTACATAGATACAGACACATTACATAGATACATATACAATTACATAGAAACAGACACATTATATAGATACAGACACATTATATAGATACAGACTTATTACATAGATACATATACAATTACATAGATACAAATACAATTTCACAGATACATTACAGAGATACAGACACATTACATAGATACAGACACATTTACAGAGATACAGACACATTACAGACATACAGACACATTACATTGATACATATACAATTACATAGATACAGACACATTATATAGATACAGACACATTATATAGATACAGACTTATTACATAGATACATATACAATTACATAGATACAAATACAATTTCACAGATACATTACAAAGATACAGACACATTACATATATATAGACACATTATATAGCTATAGACACATTACATAGATACAGACACATTACATAGATACAGACACATTACATAGATACAGACACCTTACATAGATACAGACACATTACATAGATACAGACACCTTACATAGATACAGACACATTACAGAGATACATACACAATTACAGAGATACAGACACATTACATAGATACAGACACATTACAGACATACAGACACATTATATAGATAAAGACACATTATATAGATACAGACACATTACAGAGATACATAAACAATTACATAGATACAAACACATTACACAGATACAGACACATTACATAGATACAGACACATTACAGAGATACAGACACATTACATAGATACAGACACAATACATAGATACAGACACATTACATAGATACAGACACATTGCATAGATACAGACAAATTACATAGATATAGACACATTACATAGATACAGACACATTCCAGAGATACATATACAATTACAGAGATACAGACACATTAGATAGATACAGACACATTACAGACATACAGACACATTATATAGATACAGACACATTATATAGATACAGACTTATTACATAGATACATATACAATTACATAGATACAAATACAATTTCACAGATACATTACAAAGATACAGACACATTACATATATATAGACACATTACATAGATATAGACACATTACATAGATACAGCCACATTACATAGATACATATACAATTACATAGATACATTACATAGATATAGACACATTACATAGATACAGACACATTACATAGATACGTAAACAATTACACAGATACATTACATAGATACAGCCACATTACATAGATACAGACACATTACATAGATACAGATACATTACATAGATACATATACAATTACATAGATACAGACACATTACATAGATACAGACACATTATATAGATACAGACTTATTACATAGATACATATACAATTACATAGATATAGACACATGACATAGATACATTACATAGATACAGACACATTACAGAGATATAGACACATTACAGAGATACAGACACAACACATTGATACAGACACATTACATAGATACAGACACATTATATAGATAACGACACATGACAGACACATGTAATACAGACACATTACAGAGATACAGATACATTATATAGATACAGACACATTACATAGATACAGACACATTAGAGACATACAGACATATTACAGAGATACAGACACATTACATAGATACAGACACATTACAGACATACAGACACATTACATAGATACATATACAATTACATAGAAACAGACACATTATATAGATACAGACACCTTATATAGATACAGACTTATTACATAGATACATATACAATTACATAGATACAAATACAATTTCACAGATACATTACAGAGATACAGACACATTACATAGATACAGACACATTTACAGAGATACAGACACAATACATAGATACAGACACCTTACATAGATACAGACACATTACATAGATACAGACACCTTACATAGATACAGACACATTACAGACATACAGACACATTATATAGATAAAGACACATTATATAGATACAGACACATTACATATATATAGACACATTATATAGATATAGACACATTACATAGATACAGACACATTACATAGATACAGACACCTTACACAGATACAGACACATTACATAGATACAGACACATTACAGAGATACATATACAATTACAGAGATACAGACACATCACACAGATATAGACACATTACCTAGATATAGACACATTACATAGATACAGACACATTACATAGATACATATACAATTACATAGATACAGACACATTACATAGATACAGACACATTACAGAGATACAGACACATTACAGAGATACATATACAATTACATAGATACATTAAATAGATGTAGACACATTACATAGATACATATACAATTACATAGATACATTACAGAGATATAGACACATTACATAGATACAGACACATTAAATAGATACATATATATTTACATAGAAATAGACACATTACAGAGATACAGACACATTACAGAGATACAGACACATTACAGAGATACAGACACATTACATAGATATAGACACATTTCATAGATGTAGACATATTACAGAGATACAGACACATTACATAGATACAGACACATTACATAGATACAGACACATTACAGACATATAGACACATTACATAGATACAGACACATTAAATAGATACATATATATTTACATAGATACAGACACATTACATAGATACAGACACATTACATAGATACAGACACATTACATAGATACAGACACATTACAGACATATAGACACATGACATAGACACAGACACATTACATAGATACAGACACATTACATAGATACAGACACATTACAGACATATAGACACATTACATAGATACAGACACATTAAATATATACATATATATTTACATAGATACAGACACATTACATAGATACAGACACATTACATAGATACAGACACATTACATAGATACAGACACATTACATAGATACAGACACATTACATAGATACATACACATTAAATATATACATATATATTTACATAGATATAGTCACATTACGGAGATACAGACACATTACATAGATACATTACATAGATATAGACACATTACATAGATACAGACACATTACGGAGATACAGACACATTACATAGATACATTACATAGATATAGACACATTACATAGATACAGACACATTACATAGATATAGACACATTACATAGATACAGACACATTACATAGATACAGACACATTACATAGATACAGACACATTACAGACATATAGACACATTACATAGATACAGACACATTAAATATATACATATATATTTACATAGATATAGACACATTACATAGATACAGACACATTACATAGATACAGACACATTACATAGATACAGACACATTACATAGATATAGACACATTACATAGATACAGACACATTACATAGATACAGACACATTACATAGATATAGTCACATTACGGAGATACAGACACATTACATAGATACATTACATAGATACAGACACATTACATAGATACAGACACATTATGGAGATACAGACACATTACATAGATACATTACATAGATATAGACACATTACATAGATACAGACACATTACATAGATACAGACACATTAAATAGATACATATATATTTACATAGATATAGACACATTACATAGATACAGACACATTTCATAGATACAGTCACATTACATAGATACAGACACATTACATAGATACAGATACATTACATAGATACAGACACATTACATAGATACAGACACATTACATAGATACAGACACATTACATAGATACAGACACATTACATAGATACAGACACATTACATAGATACAGACACATTACATAGATACAGACACATTGCAGAGATACAGACACATTACATAGATACAGACACATTACATAGATACAGACACATTACATAGATACAGACACATTACATAGATACAGACACATTACATAGATTCAGACACATTGCAGAGATACAGACACATTACATAGATACAGACACATTACATAGATACAGACACATTACATAGATACAGACACATTACATAGATACAGACACATTGCATAGATACAGACACATTACATAGATACATATACATTACATGGATACAGACACATTACATAGATACAGACACATTACATAGATACAGACACATTACATAGATTCAGACACATTGCAGAGATACAGACACATTACATAGATACAGACACATTACATAGATACAGACACATTACATAGATACAGACACATTACATAGATACAGACACATTACATAGATACAGACACATTGCATAGATACAGACACATTACATAGATACATATACATTACATGGATACAGACACATTACATAGATACAGACACATTACATAGATACAGACACATTACATAGATACAGACACATTACATAGATACAGACACATTACATAGATACAGACACATTACATAGATACAGATACATTACATAGATACAGATACATTACATAGATACAGACACATTGCAGAGATACAGACACATTGCAGAGATACAGACACATTACATAGATACAGACACATTACATAGATACAGACACATTACATAGATACAGACACATTACAGAGATACAGACACATTACATAGATACAGACACATTACATAGATACAGACACATTACATAGATACAGACACATTACATAGATACAGACACATTACATAGATACAGACACATTGCAGAGATACAGACACATTACAGAGATACAGACACATTACATAGATACAGACACATTACATAGATACAGACACATTACATAGATACAGACACATTACATAGATACAGACACATTGCAGAGATACAGACACATTACAGAGATACAGACACATTACATAGATACAGACACATTACATAGATACAGACACATTACATAGATACAGACACATTACATAGATACAGACACATTGCAGAGATACAGACACATTACATAGATACAGACACATTACATAGATACAGATGCATTACATAGATACAGACACAGTGCAGAGATACAGACACATTGCAGAGATACAGACACATTGCAGAGATACAGACACATTACATAGATACATATACATTACATAGATACAGACACATTGCAGAGATAGACAAAACAATTCTGGAAAGCTGGCTGGATGCTTATTCTTTAGATGTTTAGGGCTGCTGGTGATCCATGATGTGCATAATCAAAGTGACACTAGACTAGCGCAATTGCCAGAGTATTTATGGTGTCTATAGCTCGGTTTCCATCCAATTGACAACAGATTTTCATGGGAATATTCTAAAATCTTCATAAAACAAGATACATTTTCAGAGTTTGCTTTACAAAAATGTGTCGACGGACAACATGACCAGGAACATTTTAATTTACCGGACATTTCAGACATTTTATGGACATCTTTATGCATTCAGATCCAACTTGGCGCAGCCAGCACTATCAAGAAACGAGGGATGTTGGCCAAATTAGCCACATTTACGTGTCATTAAAAACAGTCATTAAAAACTTTCCTGAAACAGTAATTGTCCACCTCACGGTTCAGCTGTAAGAGATTTGAGCACTAAATGTTTCAGGGCATTGACCTATGGGCTTAGGGGTCGACTGTATCTCTCATTTTACATTCTGTAAAGGCTTTCTCTTGAACTGCAAGGCTTTTCACTTAGTGCAAAAGGTTGATATGGGGGACAGATCAACTCTGCATTATATACAGTACCAGTCAAAAGTTTGGACAAAACTACTCATTCAAGGGTTTTTCCTTATTTTACTATTTTCTACATTGTAGCATAATAGTGAAGACATTAAAACTATTAAATAACACATATAGATGTAGCAACCAAATATTTTATATTTGAGATTCTTCAAACCAGTCACCCTTTGCCTTGATGACTGCTTTGCACACTCTTGGCTTTTTCTCAACCAGCTTCATGAGGAATGCTTTTCCAACAGTCTTGAAGGGGTTCCCACATTTGCTGAGAACTTGTTGGTTGCTTTTCCTTCACTCTGCAGTGCAACTCATCCCAAACCATCTCAATTGGGTTGAGGTCGAATGATTGTGGAGGCCAGGTCATCTGATGCAGCACTCCAACACTCTCCTTCTTGGTCAAATAGCCCTTACA
Source organism: Oncorhynchus masou masou (assembly GCF_036934945.1). Taxonomy (NCBI): domain Eukaryota; kingdom Metazoa; phylum Chordata; class Actinopteri; order Salmoniformes; family Salmonidae; genus Oncorhynchus; species Oncorhynchus masou. The sequence continues at coordinate 13,741,804 of NC_088233.1, read as the reverse complement.
CAGCCTGGAGGTGTGTTGGGTCATTGTCCTGTTGAAAACAAATGATAGTCCCACTAAGCGCAAATCAGATGGGATGGCGTATCGCTGCAGAATGCTGTGGTAGCCATGATGGTTAATAAGTGTGCCTTGAATTCTAAACAATTCACTAACAGTGTCACCAGCACCACCACTCCATCACACCATCACACCTCCTCATCCATGCTTTACCGTGGGAACCACACATACGGAGATCATCTGTTCACTTACTCTGCATCTCACAAAGACACAGCGCTTGGAACCAAAAATCTCAAATTTGGACTCATTAGAGTGTCTGGTTTGAAAAACAGACACCTCACATGGCCTCAACTGGCAGCTTCATTAAATAGTACCCACAATACACCCGTCTTAATGTCAACAGTGAAGAGGTGATTCCGGGATGCTGGCCTTCTAGGCTGAGTTGCAAAGAAAAAGCCAGACTGGAGAGAAAAATAAAAGATTAAGATGGGCAGAAGAACACAGACACTGGAAAGAGGAACTCTGCCTGGAAGGCCAGCATTCCTGAGTCGCCTCTTCACTGTTGACGTTGAGACTGGTGTTTTGTGGGAACTATTTAATGAAGATGCCAGTTGAGGACATGTGAAGCGTTTGTTTCTCAAACTAGACACGCTAATGTACTTGTCCTCTTGGTCAGTTGTGCACCGGGGCCTCCGACTACTCTTTCTATTCTGGTTAGAACCCGTTTGCGCGGTTCTGTGAAGGGAGTAGTACACAGCATTGTATGAGATCTTCAGTTTCTTTGCAATTTCTCGCATGGAATAGCCTTCATTTCTCAGAACAAGAATAGACTGATGAGATTCAGAAGAATGTTTTTTGTTTCTGGCCATTTTGAGCCTGTAATCAAATCCACAAATGTTGATGTTCCAGATACTCAACTAATCTAAAGAATGATAGTTTTATTGCTTCTTTAATCAGGACAACCGTTTTCAGCTGTGCTAACATATATGCAAAAGAGTTTTCTAATGATCAATTTGCCTTATAAAATTATAAACTTGGATTAGCTAACACAACGTGCCATTGGAACACAGGAGTGATGGTTGCTGATAATGGGTTTCTGTACACCTATGTAGATATTCAATTGAAAATCATCAGTTTCCAGCTACAATAGTCATTTACAACATTAACAATTTATACACTGTATTTCTGATCAATTTTATGTTATTTTAATGGACAAAAAATGTTTGCTTTTTTTTCAAAAGCAAGGAAATTTCTAAGTGACCCCAAACTTTTGAACGGTAGTGTAGCTCCATTCTACCGAACTGCTAAGCTGCTTGTCTTATTCCCATTTTAGATTTTGACAACAAATGGCTCCATTCACTCTCACTCTACTTATTCAAGTCTTTTCACGTTGATCTGGATCACTTGTTACTAATAATAGGTGAAAATCCACCACCCAGTTGGCCAAAGTTCATTGAAAGGAGCCTCAGAGAGAGAGCAAGTCAGGTTTCCATTTCAGTCCAGGGCTTTGATTAACCTACTTATGAGTAAATCTGTTGTGCCAATTATCGGCTGCAGTCAGTCTGCTAGCAAGGCTAATACTTACTGGAAATGGTGAGGCTGACGCTGCTTAATGCTATTGTTATATTAAAATCGACCCAAATTCAAGGCAGTGAGTTCAGTGTATTCCTATATGTCTAATCCCCTGGGTCTCCTCTGTTAACCTTTAAGCTGCCTACAACAAGATGAGATTGCTTCCTGTTGGCACCAACTAAGGTGGGTTAGAATCTAAACAGTTTCGAAGAATTGTCCTATGGTAACAACTTTGGTTATATAATGTTATGTAATGGGGATTATAGGCCCTGACATTTGTTTTCTCAAACAACAGCTGGGTCTACAGAAGTCAACGTACGATGTCTTAGCCACCCCCTAAAAAACAGACCAGACTGCTACAGGTTATCCTCTTAGGTTATCCTCAAAGAGTCGGTTGTCTTAAGTCTGCCCGTGCAGAGTTGTATAACTATGTTTATCTTGTTTTGACTGTTTGTGATTGTGAGAGAGTTCACAAGACTCTGACTATGGGTGCATTCACACTGGGTTGACATGGTTTAATTTTTGTTTCAACAGGTATAATGCATAATTATGTTGTTATAATGTGGAAGACATCGTGAGCATGTGCCATTTTTCTAATGCCCTACTAGTATCAATATCCTCATCATAATACATTATAAGCACATTTAAAATGCCTTGAGCTATTCATAATGCATTATAATGTATTATAACTTATAATAAGGAAAACAAATGTTAGGCATGTTATGTAATCCGTAAACAATTGATCAATCAATCAATCAAATGTATTCATAAAGACCCTTTAACATCAGCAGATGTCACAAAGTGCTATACAGAAACCGTGCCTAAAACCCCAATCAGCAAGCAATGCTGATGTAGAAGCACGGTGGCTAGGAAAAACTCCCTAGAAAAGCAGGAACCTAGGAAGAAACCTAGAGAGGAACCAGGCTCTGAACCAGGCTCTGAGGGGTGGCCAGTTCTCTTCTGGCTGTACATGGCCATTAAGGCCAGATTGTTCTTCATGGTGTTCAAATGTTCATAGTTGACCAGCAGGGTCAAATAATAATCACAATAGTTTTAGAGTGGGCCACAGGTCAGTACCTCAGGATTAAATGTCTGTTGGGCTTTTCATAGCCAACCATTCAGCAGTCGAGACAGCAGGTGCGGTAGAGAGAGAAAGAGTCGAAACAGCAGGTCTGGGACAAGTAAGCACGTCCGGGTTTACAGGTCGGGGTTCCATAGCCGCAGGCAGAACAGTTGCAACTGAAGCAGCAGCACAACCAGGTGGACTGGGGACAGCCAGGAGTCATCAGGCCAGGTAGTCCGGAGTCATGGTCCGATACCCCCGGACAGGGCCAACCAGGCAGGACCAGGCAGGATATAACCCCACCCACTTTGCCAAAGCACAGCCCTCACCACTAGAAGGATATCAACAGACCACCAACTTACTACCCTGAGACAAGGCTGAGTATAGTCCACAAAAATCTCCTCCACTGCACAAGCCTGAGGGGAAGTAAAACCAGACAGGAAGACCATGTCAGTGACTCAAACTACTCAAGTGACGCACCCCTCCTAGGGAAGTTATGGAAGAGCACTAGTAAGCCAGTGACTAAGCCCCCGTAATGGGGTCAGAAGGCAGAGAATCTCAGAGTTAAGGGAGCCAGCCAGGCAGAGACAGTAGCCAACAGTAGCCTATATACTTTTTTTACTGAATGTTAGCAAAGTACTTCTATAGTTTACATATTAATACACAGTGTCAAATTGTGTATTATCTAGTGTCAAATGTTTTAATTCCCCCAGTTGGCTTTGAGCGTGAGAAATATTTTCTAATGTCTTTGATGTGTTTCAAACCTCCATGAAACTATTATGTTAGAGTGATTTCCCAACCACTATTATTGCATAATCAAAACAAGCTCCAACCCTGATTATGGGTAGACCAAGTATGTGTTTCTGTCTATTACAATGCCAAGGAGAGGGATTCATGCATTGCAGACCGTTTTTATTTAGAAACTTCAGACGGAAAAGTCTTGTGCTGAAACCACTGTGGTTTGTAATAAGCTTTGTAGCCTACTTTCACTTCATGACCAGCAACAGTTGTTCTCTATGCAGTCACGATTCTTAGAGCCCCTTGCAAACACAGGCTACACAGCAATGTCAACACTGGCACCACACCGGTGCAACGTCAAACACTTGGCATCAACTTTTATTAATACAATAAAATCAATATGCTGTGCGGTAACACATTGTGCAATGCACAAGGCCACAACAAGCATGTCACATGAACACCATGGATGTCTTAACCTGGGGTTTTAGTGATAAAGTTGACAAAGACATCTTACTATAGTAGTGACTCATTTACTTTTGCCATAAGCATCAGAAGTTGAGGCGTGACACTCTCTTCCTTATAAACAATATATGAATTACTATTAATTACTGTAAATCCAAAGATAAAAACATCATGTGACGTTAAGCAGACAACGACAATTATACTTTATTTGATGATAAATGTTGTACTAAATGTATTTTTAATTCTCTCCATCAATCAATGCGATAAATAGAGTTACATGTCCCTCAGTGCCCAAGGCTCACTACTTTGCCATTATGGAGAAAGACAATCTACCAGCGATAATGTCAAATGGGTGGTTGAATCATGGTGGTGAATCATGCTTGTGTGATGACTAACAGTGTCTGAGACCTGAAGACTTGCGGTAGTTCTCAGAGCTAATTCCTTAGTGCTTCAGCTGCAGGACTGCAACATACTGTTTTACAGAACCTGTAACATAATGTTTTACAGAACCTGTAACATAATGTTTTACAGAACCTGTAACATAATGTTTTACAGAACCTGTAACATAATGTTTTACAGAACCTGTAACATAATGTTTTACAGAACCTGTAACATAATGTTTTACAGAACCTGCAACATAATGTTTTACAGAACCTGCAACATAATGTTTTACAGAACCTGCAACATAATGTTTTACAGAACCTGTAACATAATGTTTTACAGAACCTGCAACATAATGTTTTACAGAACCTGTAACATACTGTTTTACAGAACCTGCAACATAATGTTTTACAGAACCTGTAACATACTGTTTTACAGAACCTGCAACATAATGTTTTACAGAACCTGCAACATAATGTTTTACAGAACCTGCAACATAATGTTTTACAGAACCTGCAACATACTGTTTTACAGAACCTGTAACATAATGTTTTACAGAACCTGCAACATAATGTTTTACAGAACCTGCAACATAATGTTTTACAGAACCTGCAACATAATGTTTTACAGAACCTGCAACATAATGTTTTACAGAACCTGTAACATAATGTTTTACAGAACCTGCAACATAATGTTTTACAGAACCTGTAACATACTGTTTTACAGAACCTGCAACATAATGTTTTACAGAACCTGCAACATAATGTTTTACAGAACCTGCAACATAATGTTTTACAGAACCTGCAACATAATGTTTTACAGAACCTGTAACATACTGTTTTACAGAACCTGCAACATAATGTTTTACAGAACCTGCAACATAATGTTTTACAGAACCTGCAACATAATGTTTTACAGAACCTGCAACATAATGTTTTACAGAACCTGTAACATAATGTTTTACAGAACCTGCAACATAATGTTTTACAGAACCTGTAACATACTGTTTTACAGAACCTGCAACATAATGTTTTACAGAACCTGCAACATAATGTTTTACAGAACCTGCAACATAATGTTTTACAGAACCTGCAACATAATGTTTTACAGAACCTGTAACATAATGTTTTACGGAACCTGTAACATAATGTTTTACAGAACCTGTAACATAATGTTTTACAGAACCTGTAACATAATGTTTTACAGAACCTGCAACATACTGTTTTACAGAACCTGTAACATAATGTCTTACAGAACCTGTAACATAATGTTTTACAGAACCTGCAACATAATGTTTTACAGAACCTGCAACATAATGTTTTACAGAACCTGTAACATAATGTTTTCAAGAATTGTCCCTCTATGAGGAAGGGAGTCTATACAGCCCTCAGATATATCAATTTATCTTCTGTCTCCTATATAACTGAGTCACACACTCTGCAATACTCAATATCCTCCACTTGATGGGGTGGATTTCATTAGAAAAGATGCAATATGCAGTTGCTACAATCATTGTTTTACTTATTATATAAGTAAAAAATATACGTATTATATAAGTATAATATATATAAGAATGATATATACTAATTAATTCTTGAAGAATATAACTTATAAATGTCTCATGAGTTTAGTTCAACTGTCAAACACCATCAAAACCCCAAATATTTGCTTGTTTTACTCCAGTGCTTGTAATTATTCTAAATATAAACCAACATTGTAGAGCCTCAAAACATGCTTAAAATTAGAATTATTATATTTTGCATGGTCAGTCCTTGCATCAGTCCTCTGTCTATGAATTTGAGAGTGGTTACATTTCTCCAGGCCCATCCCTCAGTGTTTTACCAAAACATTTACATGTTAGTCATTTAGCATACGCTCTTATCCAGAGCGACTTACAGTTATGTCTTAAGATCGCTAGGTGTGACAGTCACATATCTCAGCCATTGTAATATATTTTTCCTCAGTAAAGTAGCTATCAGCCAAGTCAGTGCCAGTAGTGGGGGGAAAGTCAAGTGCGAGTTTATTTGGATAGTCCATCTGTAGATTCTCTACAGACTGTGGGATTGTTTAAGATACCCTTTGAAGAGGTAGGGTTTCAGATGTTTTCGGGAGATGGTAAGGGAATCTGCTGTCTTATCTTCAGGGGGAAGCTGGTTCCACTATTGGGGTGCCAGGACAGAGAAGAGCTTTGGCTGGGCTGAGCGGGAGCTGCCGTAGGCCAAGAGACCAGAGGTGGCCGAACGGAGTACCCTGGTTTGGTTGTAGAGTTTGAGCGTAGCCTGAAGGTAGAGATGGGCAGTTCCTACTTCTGCTCCATAGGCAAGTACCATGGTCTTGTAGTGGATGCGAACTTTGACTGGAAGCCAGTGGAGTGTGCAGAGGAGTGGGGTGAAATAGGTGAACTTGGAAAGATTGAACACCAGGCGGGCTGCAGGGGTTTGATGGCACAAGCAGGGAGCCCAGCCAACAGCAAGTTACAGTAGTCCAGATGGGAAATGACAAGTGCCTGGATTAAGAGCTGTGCCACGTTGTGAGGTAGGGCGTACTTTGTGGATGTTGTAGAGCATGAACCTGCAGGGACAAGTCAGTGCTTTGATGTTTGCAGAGAACAACAGGGTGTTGTCCAGGGTCACGCTAGGGATCTTTGCACTCTGGGCGTTATCAATCTCGATGGAAAGGTCTTGGAGCGGGCAGGCCTTTCCCGGTAGGAAGAGCAGCTCCGTCTTGTCGAGGTTGATCGTGTTGTGGTGGCTGACATCCAAGCTGAGATATCTTCCAGGAACGCAGATATGCGTGTCGCCACCTGGGTGTCAGAAGAGGGGTAGGATAAAAGTAGTTGAGTGTCATCCACATAGCAATGGTAGGAGAGACCATGTGAGGATATAACAGAGCCGAGTGACTTGGTGTATAGAGAGAAGAGGAGAGAGCCTAGAACCGAGCACTGGGGGACACCAGTAGTGAAAGAATGTGGTGCAGACACATATCCTCTCCACTTCACCTGGTAGGAGTGGCCTGCCAGATAGGATGCAATCCAAGAGTATGCAGAGCCTGAGACGCCCAGCCCTGAGAGGATGGAAAGGAGGATCTGATTGTTCACGGTGTCGAAGGCAGCAGATAGAGAGAGTCAGCTTTGGCAGTGCAAAGAGCCTCCGTGACACAGAGAAGAGCAGTCTCGGTTGAGTGACCCGTCTTGAAGCCTGACTGGTTAGGGTAAAGACGATAGTTCTGAAAGAGATAGCGAGAGAGTTGGTCAGAGAAAGCACACTCAATTGTTTTGGAAAGAAAAGAAAGAAGGGATACCGGACTGTCGTTTTTGACATCAGAGGGGTCAGGTGTTAGTTTCTTGAGGAGGGGAGCGACTCTGGCCATTTTGAAGTAAGAGAGAACACTACCAGTGGTCAGGGATGAGTTGATGAGGGAAGTGAGGAATGGGAGAAGGTCTCTAGAGATGGTCTGGAGAAGGGAGGAGGGGATAGGGTCAAGCGGGCAGATTGTCGAGTGGCTGGACATCCCTAGTGGCAGGATTTAATCTAGAGAGATAAGCGAGAAAGAGGCCAAGATGTAGGGTAGTTCTGTGGGAGTGGGACCATTGTACTCAATAGGCTGAGTGAATGAGGAGAGGATGACGTCAACCTTATTTTCAAAGTGGTTGACAAAGTCATCCACAGAGAGGGAGGAGGGAGGGGGTGGAAGATTAAGGAGGGAGGCGAAGGTGACAGAAGGGTTAGAGGCAGAATATTGAAAATTAAAGTGATAGAAAGTGGCTTTAGCAGTGCGTACAGAGGCAGAAAAAGGTAGAGATGAGGGAGTGAAAGGATGATAGGTCCTCCTGAAGTTTTCCTCCATTTTCTCACAGCTACCCGCAGCCCATTTCTGTAAGCTCGCAATGAGTCATTCCGCCACAAAGCAGTCGGAGCAGGCCGAGCCGGCCGGTAGGAAAGGGGACAGTGAGAATCATAGGATGTGGAAAGGGAGAAAAGTAGGGTCAAAGAGGCAGAATCTGGAGACAGGAGGAAGAAGGATTTAGCAGAAGTAAGAGATGATAGGATAGAAGAGGAGAAAGTAATGGGAGAGAGAGAGCGAAGATGGTGACAGAACATGACCATCTGGGTAGGGGTTGAGTGGCTAGAGTTGGAGGAGACAGAAAAGGAAACAAAGTAGTGATCAGAGACCTGAAGGAAGGTTGCAGTGAGATTAGTAGGTGAACAGTCTCTAGTAAAGATGTCAAGCATATTGCCTGTCTTGTAAGTGGTTGGTGACTGGGAAAGGGTGAGGTCAAAAGAAGAAAGGAGTGGAAAGAAAGAAAGAAAGAAAGAAAGAAAGAAAGAAAGAAAGAAAGACGTGGAAGACAACAATGTTAAGCTTGAGTGGACAAGTGACAGTGACAGTATGGAATTCAAATGAGGAAATGGACAAGTGATTGAGGGAGAAAAGAGAAACTCTCCAGTTAGGAGAAATTAGTTTTTTTATTTTACCTTTATTTAACTAGGGAAGTCAGTTAAGAACAAATTCTTATTTTCAATGACGGCCTAGGAACAGTGGGTTAACTGCCTGTTCAGGGGTAGAATGACAGATTTGTACCTTGTCAGCTCTGGGATTTGAACTTGCAACCTTTCGGTTACTAGACCAACGCTCTAACCACTAGGCTACCCTGCCGGCCCAGTATCCCTGTGTGAGGACCAGATGCTCCCAGACTACAAGAGAACACATAGTCAGATGAAGAGAGAGCAGCTGGAGTGTCAGTGTTCTTTGGGATTATCCATGTCTCGGTCAGCACCAGAACAAAGGCGCGGTGCCTACTTGTTGTGGTTTCAACTAAGGATTACCGCTTTAACTCATCATTACATTTGATGTGAATCAGGTGTGCAGCGCTCATGCGAAAACAGAAATGTGCACCCCTTTATTTCTTAATTGTAATTTGGGATTAACAAACACTGCTCCATGCAATTACCTTACATTCTGCAGTTCTTTGGTACCTCTATAAACGTGTGTTCTATGCAGCTGGTCTACATTCTCATCCAATGAAAGACCCCTAGCAACAATTAACATCAGTTGGGAGTACTTAAATCGGCAGCTAAATTGCTGACATTTGGTTGCATGGAACTAGTCGGAGCGAACGCGAAGCGCTGCTTAGTGGAAACCAATAATCTGTTCTAAATCTATGGCGGCAATCCCACTTCTGACACTTGTGCAGCAAATTTGGGTGGAAAAGCCCGACCAGCACTCAGACCTGGGTTGCTGTGACTACCAGTCCAACAGTCTAGCCATTGCTCCAAGTGATCTGAACCTCTCAGAGGTCACAAGGTGTAGTAAAGTCACTACAATATTGACAAAGATTTCTAAAGGATATTGTTGCAATAAAACAGTTATGATTATATAAGTCTTCTGGTGCCAATAAGTGAACTGTGCTAGGTGTCCACATATAACCTACTGAAGTTTTTTAAGAAATGTGTATTGTTTTTCAAATGAACATTTTCTAAACTGAATGATTTTGTTTGTTTGTTTGTTCATGTGAGCCCTACAATTACTTTGCCAAGGTGGGTAATATAAAAAAAAATCTATTATACAACTTTTGATATGGTCATACCTATACATTGTGATTGGTCAGAACCGCCTTCTCACCGGCTATATGACCATGACTTGCTCAACCACTGCATTTCCTATAGACTTTTATTCTACATTTTGACCAGTTTGACTTTACGACTTTAACTCCTCTACAATAAATCGATATGCTTCCATGCCTGACGTTCAAAGTCAAAACCCAGCATGGGTGCCAGCATCTTGAATGTCGGTCTGTCAAGTTCCAACGATAAATGACATAGCGATGTGCCAACGGGGCAGTCTAACATGAGGCGTGGGCAGGTATTTTCAGAAAAATGGAAGTTATCGTAATAAGACTACTGTAGGTATATGTTACATATATTAATATTGGTTTCATTCACGACGTAAAGCGGAGTTTATTTCAATATTTTAATCGGAGCTGTCGATGAGGACTGTATGATGAACGTTGGAGCTCAGCAGACTGACCGGAACGGTTCTTGTGGGCGGTACTTGAAGCAACTATAAAAATGGGTTTCCCTGTAAAAAAAACAAAACACCAACTCACTATGATCTCGCAGTACCCGTTAACACGCTCCCTATGATGTGTATATTTGGATACCATACCTATCATCAACAGAGCTCATTGCAGCAGTTTTATAAGGTTTAAGATTATTTTCCCTGCTTGGATACTAGGCTACTGACTAGGGCATTGGATATGTGCACACGGGATGATGAAAACCCCTTTCCTCCCCGCAGAAGTAAGATAAAATAGGGTTTCGCTTACATTGGATTTACTCCTCTCATTCCATATGAAGAAGCCAAAAGTAAGTTATCATCGGAATTGCATATTTTCTTACTCACTTTCTTGTTATAGGCTGTCTTTTATTTGCATGTCTTTCTTGGATAAACGCCTATTACGCCTGGCGCGGTGTGCGTATTCCAGCGGCAAATCAGAAGAAAACGAATGGTGTGAATTTGCTTATTTCTGTCCGCAGATGTTTTGAAAAGTATGCATACACGAGGAAAGTCATTCACGACTTACATTACCCCTCTTTTAATGCCAAACACCATGATTGATGTCTGACCGTAGGGTACATTGCATTCAATATCATTGACATGATGCCAGAGCACTATCCTTTACCGCTCAGCTTCTTTGGAAACGCTTGTCAAGTTACGCACCTTCATCACCATTTTCCAATACGGTCAAACAGAATATGCCAACCAACGGGAATTGTGTGTGGGTGTCATCCTATGTTTTCTGACATACTGTATCATAATTATTAAGACACGATGGACATTTAGTGGCTGTTGTGTTTGCCCATGTTGACTAATGACAGTACGTCCCAATTATGTCCAATAATACAAAATATTTTCGCGCCTAATCGTTTTCTTTTCGTCATGAAAAGTGCTTTGACATAGTTGTTAATTAAATCATAAACAGTGATAAACATAGGATGCTGTTAGTACATGTATTTTGATGTGTATGCCTATTGGTATACGGGGATTTGGATACTGAAAAATGAAAGGGGAATAAGTTTTGGAAACAAATTATGGGGAAAATCTTAAAGCTTCAGTAGTACACAACATCTTAAGATGTAATTTTGAATAGCATGTTAAGTTCGTTTATTGTGTATGTAGGCTAGGTCTATGTATAACATGTGTAATGTGCAATGTATGTATTATACTGAGTGTGCAATGTACATGTGCATATTTTGTACACAGCAGTACTGTGTGTCTAAGACACATCCCCTTGGGGACATTAAAGTTGATCCTATCCCATCATATCTTATCCCATCCTATCTTATATTATCCCATCTTATATTATCTTATCCTATCTTATTTTCCTTTTATTCAGACTTTTGGATATAAGTGTAACTGAAATCAGGTGTTTCTCACTTTTTAAATTTTTATTTTTAATTTAACCTTTATTTAACTCGGCAAGTCAGTTATGAACAAATTCGTCCCAATCACGGCCTGATGTGATACAACCTTGGATTTGAACCATGGACTGTAGTGGCACCTCTTGCACTGAGAATGCAGTACCATAGACCACTGCACAACTCGGGAGCCCCATAGCATACACCAGTGGAGGCTCCTCAGAGAAGGAAAGGGAGGCCCATCCTCCTCAGTTAATTTCCTTTCTTTTTTTATTGTGAAACACTAAAAAAGTTATAATATTTAGATAAAACTATACTCAATATATTCACGTCACCAAATAATTGATTAAAAGTCACTGTTTTGCAATGAAGATCTACAGTAGCCTCAACAGCACTCTGTAAGGTAGCACCATGGTGTAGCCGGAGGACAGCTAGTTTCCATCCTCCATTGACTTCAAAACCTAGGAGGCTCATGGTTCTTACCCCCTACCTTAGACTTACACAGTTATTATGACAACTAAAAGAGGTCGTCCTCCTACCTTTAGAGCTCTTGCAGCATGAACTGACATGTTGTCCACCCAATCAAAGGATCAGATAATGAATTTAGTACTGAAAGCCTAAACTACAGCTAGCTAGCACTGCAGTGCATACAATGTGGTGAGTAGTTGACTGAAAGAGAAAGACAATAGTTGAACAGTTTGAAATTAATTTCTAAAAAAAAATGAAGGAGAACCAAGAGAGAGATAGAGTGCTGGCTATATTTCGTTGTATTTTTTTTTTCATTTTCACTTACTTAGCTAGTGAATGCAGCTAGCTAGTTTAGCCTACTCAAACACCCGGCTCAAACAGAAAGGGATGCTATGTTAGCTAGCTGGCTATGGCTATCCAACACTGGAACTCTTCCATGTCAAGGTAAGCTTTTGGTTTTATTAATTTATTGCCACCAGGGCCCACCCATGTAACTGCTAAACTACTTGCTCTAACTGTGCACTGTACTGGATGATTGTAGTTGGTTTACTAAGCCGTTAGTTCTAGTAGCTATGTTGACTTTGACATTATTATGGTGACACCAATGTAGGCTGTGTGTAGCGGTTAACGGTTATGATATGAAGGTTTGGATTGGAACCTTTTTTTCGCCTGGTCAGAGACAGCTGATGTGTTTTGTACTGAAGTCCACAAGCACAGGGAAAAGATGAGAGGAAGAGAGCACTTAGATGCGAGAAGGAAGTCCTCAACTGGCAACTTCATTAAATAGTACATTAAATAGAGTCCTGTGTGGCTCAGTCGGTAGAGCATGGCGCTTGCAACGCCAAGCGTCGTGGGTTCGATTCCCGCTGGGGCCACCCATATGTAAAAGTAGTGGCCCCAGCCGACTTGTAAGTCGCTTTGGACAAAAGCGTCCGCTAAATGGGATATATATTATATATTAGAAACTCTCATACAATGCTGTGTACTACTCCCTTCACAGAACAGCGCAAACTGGATCTAACCAGAATAGAAAGAGGAGAAAGAGCACAACTGAGCAAGAGGACAAGTACATTGGAGTGTCTAGTTTGAGAAACAGACGTCTCACAAGTCCTCAACTGGCAGCTTCATTAAATAGTACCCGCAAAACACCTGTCTCAACGTCAACAGTGAAGAGGTGACTCCGGGATGCTGGTCATCTAGGCTGAGTTGCAAAGAAAAAGCCATATCTCAGACTGGCCAATAAAAATAAAGTATTAAGATGGGCAAAAGAACACAAACACTGGACAGAGGAAGTCTGTCGAGAAGGCCAGCATTCCAGAGTCGCCTCTTCACTGTTTTTTGTTTTTTATTTTTTTTATTTCACCTTTATTTAACCAGGTAGGCTAGTTGAGAACAAGTTCTCATTTGCAACTGCGACCTGGCCAAGATAAAGCATAGCAGTGTGAACAGACAACAACACAGAGTTACACATGGAGTAAACAATTAATAAGTCAATAACACAGTAGAAAAAAAAGAAAAAAAGAGTCTATATACATTGTGTGCAAAAGGCATGAGGAGGTAGGCAAATAATTACAATTTTGCAGATTAACACTGGAGTGATAAATGATCAGATGGTCATGTACAGGTAGAGATGTTGGTGTGCAAAAGAGCAGAGAAGTAAATAAATATAAACAGTATGGGGATGAGGTAGGTAAAATTGGGTGGGCTATTTACCAATAGACTATGTACAGCTGCAGTGATCGGTTAGCTGCTCAGATAGCAGATGTTTGAAGTTGGTGAGGGAGATAAAAGTCTCCAACTTCAGTGATTTTTGCAATTCGTTCCTGTCACAGGCAGCAGAGAACTGGAACGAAAGGCGGCCAAATGAGGTGTTGGCTTTAGGGATGATCAGTGAGATACACCTGCTGGAGTGCGTGCTACGGGTGGGTGTTGCCATCGTGACCAGTGAACTGAGATAAGCGGAGCTTTACCTAGTATGGACTTGTAGATGACCTGAAGCCAGTGGGTCTAGCGACGAATATGTAGCGAGGGCCAGCCGACTAGAGTATACAGGTCGCAGTGGTGGGTGGTATAAGGTGCTTTAGTAACAAAACGGATGGCACTGTGATAAACTGCATCCAGTTTGCTGAGTAGAGTGTTGGAAGCTATTTTGTAGATGACATCGCCGAAGTCGAGGATCGGTAGGATAGTCAGTTTTACTAGGGTAAGTTTGGCGGCATGAGTGAAGGAGGCTTTGTTGCGGAATAGAAAGCCGACTCTAGATTTGATTTTAGATTGGAGATGTTTGATGTGAGTCTGGAAGGAGAGTTTACAGTCTAGCCAGACACCTAGGTACTTATAGATGTCCACATATTCTAGGTCGGAACCATCCAGGGTGGTGTTGCTAGTCGGGCGTGCGGGTGCATGCAGCGAACGGTTGAAAAGCATGCATTTGGTTTTACTAGCGTTAAAGAGCAGTTGGAGGCCACGGAAGGAGTGTTGTATGGCATTGAAGCTAGTTTGGAGGTTAGATAGCACAGTGTCCAAGGACGGTCCGGAAGTATACAGAATGGTGTCGTCTGCGTAGAGGTGGATCAGGGAATCGCCTGCAGCAAGAGCAACATCATTGATATATACAGAGAAAAGAATCGGCCCGAGAATTGGACCCTGTGGCACCCCCATAGAGACTGCCAGAGGACCGGACAGCATGCCATACGATTTGACACACTGAACTCTGTCTGCAAAGTAGTTGGTGAACCAGGCAAGGCAGTCATCAGAAAAACCGAGGCTACTGAGTCTGCCGATAAGAATATGGTGATTGACAGAGTCGAAAGCCTTGGCAAGGTCGATGAAGACGGCTGCACAGTACTGTCTTTTATCGATGGCGGTTATGATATCGTTTAGTACCTTGAGCGTGGCTGAGGTGCACCCGTGACCGGCTCGGAAACCAGATTGCACAGCGGAGAAGGTACGGTGGGATTCGAGATGGTCAGTGACCTGTTTGTTGACTTGGCTTTCGAAGACCTTAGATAGGCAGGGCAGGATGGATATAGGTCTGTAACAGTTTGGGTCCAGGGTGTCTCCCCCTTTGAAGAGGGGGATGACTGCGAACAGCTTTTCAATCCTTGGGGATCTCAAAAGAGAGGTTGAACAGGCTGGTAATAGGGGTTGCGACAATGGCGGCGGATAGTTTCAGAAATAGAGGGTACAGTTGAGACTGGTGTTTTGCGGGTACTATTTAATGAAGCTGCCAGTTGAGGACTTGTGAGACGTCTGTTTCTCAAACTAGACACTCTAATGTACTTGTCCTCTTGCTCAGTTGTGCACCTGGGGCCTCCCACTCCTCTTTTTATTCTGGCCTATATCCAGTTTGCGCTGTTCTGTGAAGGGAGTAGTACACAGCATTGTACGAGATCTTCACTTCCTTGGCAATTTCTCTCTTGGAATAGCCTTCATTTCTCAGAACAAGAATAGACTGATGAGTTTCAGAAGAAAGTTCTTTGTTTTGAGCCTGTAATCAAACCCACAAATGCTGATACTCCAGATACTCAACTAGTCTAAAGAAGACCAGTTTTATTGCTTCTTTAATCAGGAAAACAGTTTTCAGCTGTGCTAACATAATTGCAAAAGGCTTTTCTAATAATCAATTAGCCTATTAAAATTATAAATTTGGATTAGCTAACGCAATGTGCCATTGGAACACAGGAGTGATGGTTGCTGATAATGGATTTCTGTAAGCCTTTGTAGGTAATCCATAAAAAATCTGCCGTTTCACGCTACAATAGTCATTTACAACTGTATTTCTGATCAATTTGATGTTATTTTAATGGACAAAAAATGTGCTTTTCTTTCAAAAACAAGGACATTTCTAAGTGACCCTAAACTTTTGAATGGTAGTGCATGTGTATATGTATGCATGTTTATATATATATGTGTATGTATGTATGCATATATATATATAAATATATATATTTACCCCAAAAATATATGGGTGATTGGAAATGATGCAGACAATTACATTGATGGAAACTACAATCTGTCTGCAATATTAAAGCCGATCCACCCCGTCACCTTGATTACTCAAATTTCTCTCGACTTTACACCTACGTTGTAAACTTTAATTCATAGAAAGCAACCTCGTGATTGGTATAGGAAAATTTGAGAATCATGTAGTGGCCTAAACCTATTGATGTTACATTGAACTGGGTGAATGGAATATGAATGACTGTCACCCAATATGATGTAAAAGAAATAAGGCCATGCTCATAAAATAAATAATTATCCTCCCTCATCTTAAACGCCACCAATCGCCACTGGTCTACAATGTGGACTTAGTGTGGACTTACCTGTAGCCTAATCTTTCTTTGAGCCAGTACAACTTTTCCCTCACCCAGTTAGTATAATTGAACGCCTTACATATAGACAAGCCTACCTGTTTCTGCATATAGAAAATTCTGCTCAGCAACTGATAAATACATTCTGCATACTATCTGTAAAAATGTGCACCCTTTGGTATGCCTGTGATATACAGCATACAGTACCCAGTGTTTCTTAATAACTTACATGGTTAAATTAAATCATTAAATAAATCCTGGGAATATATTGTAACAAAACTTTATTGACTACAGTGAGTGACTCATTGTTTTGGCAGATGTATGGTACCTGACAGAAAACAGGAACCATTCCACTCTTTCATTGCCTTCTTCCTTGTTTTTTATGACGTCAACTAATAATCACTTGTTTAAAAAAATAAGAAGATTGCGCAATAGACTGCAGCTGCTGCAATAGAAACGTTGAACATAGCTATAAAAGGATAATAAGATGCAATGTGCATATTCTTCTGTTTGGCTGTCAAGAAAAGAATGTGGTGTGAGGTAAGGTGCGTAAATTTGAGTGTTTCCCATGAAAAAAAGCACCATTGACATTCGACAGACACTGTAAATGCTACACATACATCCTAGGTTGTTTTATGTGTGCTATTAAACCTCCTCAAAGGTCCCCAATGCCTCAGCAGTCAAGGTTTCCCAGACCACAAAAAAGGCTGGGTATATCAGTTTACTTTATTTCGTGCTCCTAACCCCCAGATCCATACCCATTCTCGCAGCTTACACGCTTCCTTAGAAGTTGGTGCCCTGGGGGCCTGTGCAGACACTGGGGGTGCATAGAGAGGTCACATGCTGACAGTCCGTTCACATCTCTGCTTTACGATGCGCCCCCTGAAGAGAGCCGGGTGGGCACATTCAGGAAGAGTTAGTAGTCCAGCGAGAGAGTTAACGAGGCAATGAATTGAGTGAGATATGTCAAAAGTAGTGCACTGTTAAAGGGAGCAGGGTGCCATTTTGGACGAAGTCAACATCTCCTGAGCTCTAGACGCCACATGCCTGAGAATGCTAGTCAAATAGGTTAGACTGGATGATCTGTAAGCAGCTCAGGTATGCTAATTCAACCTGTGGCCCTGCTGAGACTAATAGCATTATTGTCATGACTTTTGACCATACTTTAAACCTATATAGACTGGTGTTAGAGAGGCTTATTGTGCTAAAGTAACTCTTCGACCAGACTTGAAGTACGTGTGAAGCACCGGCACTAAGTTAAATATTAGTTGTTTCTCAATGCAAAACAAAACCTTGACTGACCAAGCAGCAGGTTTGTAGGAGCCTGTAATGCCCTGCCAAAGCCAGGGGGACAGCCTCTAAGAATCTCCTATTGTGTTAGTGTTACATCAGAGGAGGCTGGTGGGAGGAGCTATAGAAGGACAGGCTCATTGTAAATACTGGAATGGAATTAATGAAACGGTATGGAACAGATGAAACATATGGAAACCACGTTTGACTCACATGTTCCATTTATTATATTCCAGCCATTACAACGAGCCCGTCCGCCTATAGCTCCTCTCATTACCGTCCTCAGTGCTATACATAGGTCCTACCTGTGTAGAATACAGTAGGTTTGCTTGGTTTAGTTATTTTTTACATCCTCTCACCAGTAGCGCTCTGATCACCGTGAACTTATTTTGGCGTTGTTTATAGCACTAAGTCCATACTCAGACAACCTCGTTGGCTGTTGGCAGTAAATGCAGTAGCTCAGACTAAAGGCTAAAGCGCTTATCAGAGTCCAAAATTGGTACGCATCCACACAGCAGTGTTCTAGAATATTGGACCATTGGCTTTCATACTTTAAGAATTTGCAGCACAACTCAAGCAATTTCTCCAACTGTCACCACATTCAAATGAATGGAGCGGCATTGGTTGGTGCGCGGTTGGGGTGTACGGTGGTCTCAGAGCTGTGTATCGCGGCTCCGCGACTTTGAACTCTGAATTATGAGTAATATTGTACCATGAGAGTAGCATGGTTATCAAAGTTTTTATGAACTTCCTGATAGTAGTTTGTTTATTGCTGCAGCTGCAGATATCTTACGCAAGGGTTACTTCAGAACAATAGAGTAGTGCTCTGCCTCATTGAGTTTTGAGTTTGTCCAATATATTTGAGATCCATATCTCTTACAATCTTTTAGCGCTGGGTTGGGCTGCCTCTGTTTTCAGGAAGGGAAAACAACATTGTCAGTCACAGCAAAAAGTCTCGTTTTGAGGAACGCAACAGGGGAAGACAATTATCTTCACACCGTTTTAGAAACAGACCGATAGTTCAAACACCACAAATTTAACACCATAGTCCCCTCAAAACTCGTCATTAAGCTCGAGACACTGCGTCTCGACCCCGCCCTGTGCAACTGGTTCCTGGACTTTCTCATGTGACGCCCCCAGTTGGTGAGAGTATGAAACAACATCTCCACCCTGCTGATCCTCAACACTGGGGTTCCACAATGGTGCGTTCTCAGCCCTCTCCTGTACTCCCTGTTCACCCATGACTGCGTGGTCATGCACGCCTCCAACTCAATCATCAAGTTTGCAGATAACACTACAGTGGTAGGCTTGATTACCAACAATGACGAGACGGCCTACAGGGAGGAGATGAGGGCCCTCGGAGTGTGGTGTCAGGAAAATAACCTCACACTCAACGTCAACAAATCAAAGGAGATGATTGTGAACTTCAGGAAACAGCAGTCCACAACATCGAAGGGACAGTAGTGGAGAAAGTTTTAAGTTCCTCGGCGTACACATCACGGACAAACTGAATTGGTCCACCCACAACAGCGCCTCTTCAACCTCAGGAGGCTGAAGAAATTTGGCTTGTCACCAAAAACACTCACAAAATTTTACAGATACACAATCGAAATGCATCCTGTCAGGCTGTATCACCACCTGGTATGGCAACTGCTCCGTCCACAACCGCAAGGCTCTCCAGAGGGTAGTGTGGTCTGCACAACGCATCACAGGGAGCAAACTACCTGCCCTCCAGGACACCTACACCACCCGATGTCACAGGAAGGCCAAAAAGATCATCAAGGACAACAACCACCTTAGCCACTGCCTGTTCACCCCGCTATCATCCAGAAGGCGAAGTTAGTACAGGTGCATCAAAGCGGGGACCGAGAGACTGAAAAATAGCTTCTATCTCAAGGCTATCAGACTGTTAAACAGCCACCACTAACATTGAGTGGCTGCTGCCAACATACTGACTCAAATCTCTAGCCACTTTAATAATTTAAAATTGGATGTAATAAATGTATCACTAGTCACTTTAAACAATGCCACTTTATATAATGTTTACATACCCTACGTTACTCATCTCATATGCAAATACTGTACTCTATACCATCTACTGCATCTTGCCTATGCCGTTCGGCCATCGCTCATCCATATGAATATGTACATATTCTTATTCCTTCCTTTACACTTGTGTGTATCAGGTAGTTGTTGTGAAATTGTTAGATTACTTGTTAGATATTATTGCATGGTTGTAACTAGAAGCACAAGCATTTTGCTACACTCGCATTAACATCTGTTAACCATGTGTATGTGACCAATAAAATTTGATTTGATTTGAGCACACGGCCTGTCTTTATGCGGGATGCACTGTAGTCTAGGGCAAGTATGGGTAACTGCAGCCCAATATGGCAACAGGAGTATGTCTGAGTGGGTGTGTCAAAAGTTGTGGGTGTATGGAAACAAATCAGCTAATTGGGCAAAACCGTTTTGACTGATTGGGTTGCATGACAAGTCAATAAGCCGGCGACTATTATTTTATTTCAAGCATGATAGCAGCCTAAACAAGAAAAGACTAATATTGGTAACCATGTCACCTTGATGCATAAAATACATACAGTCTACTACTCAATGAGGAGGGCATGAAAGGAAACAACACTGGGACACAGTCCACTTCGCTCTAGCTTGCCAAGCACCCCACTGGGCACGAACATCAATTCCACATTGGTTCAATGTAATTTCATTGAAATGACGTGGAAACAACATTGATACAACCAGTGTGTGCCCGGTGGGACTACTGTCCGACAACGACATGGGAAGGGTGACAGTCACAGTAAGCACTCGTATATAACGCAAGAAGCAAGAGTACACCCATCATCAGTACTTTTAAATAAAACAATCGTCAGTTTTATAACTGACAATATACAATTATTTGGGTAAAACTAACAGTAAAATACGACTGACTTCTCCTCTGGCTTAAAAACACAAGGAGTTACGTGGTAAGAAATGGAAGCAAAAAAACACAGCTCAATCCAAAATGTCTAACCGATAGCAGAGCACTTGACACACCCACTCCTTTCGACACACCCACTCCTTTCCATATGCCTACTACTTTCCTTTCGACACACCCACTCCTTTCCACATGCCTACTACTTTCCTTTCGACACACCCACTCCTTTCCATATGCCTACTACTTTCCTTTCGACACACCCACTCCTTTCCATATGCCTACTACTTTCCTTTCGACACACCCACTCCTTTCCACATGCCTACTACTTTCCTTTCGACACACCCACTCCTTTCCACATGCCCACTACTTTCCTTTCGACACACCCACTCCTTTCCATATGCCCACTGCTTTCCTTTCGACACACCCACTCCTTTCCATATGCCTACTACTTTCCTTTTGACACATCCACTCCTTTCCACATGCCCACTACTTTCCTTTCGACATGCCCACTCGCCCATACTCCGGTCGCCATATTGGGCTGGAGCTACCCCTTTTAGTCTAGGGAAGAAGTGTCATCAACGAGACACCTTAAAGGGTTTTCTAACCAGTCTCTGGGTTGGGATTAGCTGGGTTGGGATTAGCTGATTAACTGGGATGAGCTCCAATCCTTTCCTTCACCTTTCATTTACCTTGCTCACATTGTTAGCACTTATTATTTTTATTTTATTGAACCTTTATTTAACTAGGCAAGTCAGTTAAGAACAGATTCTTATTTACAATGCCTGCCTACCAGAAGGCAAAAGGCCTCCTGCGGGGACGGGGGCTGGGATTAGAAATTTACAAAATACACATCACGACAAGAGAGACACCACAACACTACATAAAGTTAGAGCTACCTTCTAATTTGCTGTTGTGAAGTGACAACAGCGAGAAATATCTGTCTTGACTCACTGACTGGTTTAAAAAGGCTCAAATTAGCTGCATTCACCTGGAAGTGGAATTTAGAAGGCAGTGCCCAGATACATATAGTTACAGTATACTGTATTTACAGGGTTATTAAGTAGAGCAGTAAATTAAGTGTTTAACCAATGGGATTCAGCTCCTACTGTGGATGGACAGACATGTCAGTGAGTCTGAGTGTAAGCTATCTGAATAAGTGAAGGCTGGTCGGCACGTTGAGAGGTACTTACAGTAGCACAGATACGAAGTGGTGCTTAAACATTTATATACTCGTCATGTATAGTAGGCCTACTGTATTTAATTTACATTTTGTTATCTGCATTAAAGATACACGATGCAGAAATCACTCTGTCATTTCCTAGTCGCTAACATTCTAATAGTTTGCCTAATTAACATGTATGTGACAAAACAAGCAAGTATAGTGTAGAAAATCATTGTACCATTTAAGCCACTGTGAAATACCTTTTCCATAACAAAAAAATATAGTATTTTCAGCTGTTTGAAACAGTGGTGGAAAGTACCCAATTGTCATACTTAAGTAAAAGTAAAGATGCCTTAATAAAATGACTAAAGTTAAAGTGAAAGTCACCCAGTAAAATACTACTTGAATGAAAGTCTAAAAGTGTTTGGTTTTAAATATACTTAAGTATCAAAAGTAAAAATCTAAATAATTGAAATCCCTTATATTAAGCAATCCAGATGGCACCATTTTCTTGTCATTTTAATGTATGGATAGCCAGGGGCACACTCCAACACTCAGACATAATTTACAAACGAAGCATGTGTTTTTAGTGAGTCTGCCAGATCAGAGGCAGTAGGATGACCAGGGATGTTTACTTGGTAAGTGCATGAATTGGACCATTTTCCTGTCCTGCTAAGCATTCAAAATGTAACAAGTACTTTTGGGTGTCAGGGAAAATGTATTGAGTAAAAAGTACATTATTCTCTTCAGGAATGTAGTGAAGTAAAAGTAAAAGTTGTCAAAAATACCTGAAAAACTATTTAAGTAGCACTTTCAATTATTTTTACTTAACTACTTAACACCACTGGTTTGAAGCTGATGTACAAAACCACAATTAAAAGACGCAAGAGCTAAACTTAAAGATGCAATACGCTGAAATGGCTCCGCCATTTCCTGGTTGGTAAAATTCTAATAGTTCGCCTAATTTCAGTTTAAGAGACAAAACAGTCAGTCATTTTGTAGAAAATGATTGCACCATCTGTGAAATATATTTTCCATAACCAAAAATATTGTATTTTCATCTGTTTGAAGCTGGTGTACAAAACCGAAAGCAAAGGACGTAAAAACGAAGTCCCCCACTGTCTATGACACAGCTAATTCGTGAATTTAGATTCTCAAGGAAATGTTGGAGGATGTTCCATGTGTTGGGTTTTCTGAGGATGAGTCAGAGCTGAAGACACCAAGAGGCATAAAACAGTATGATGGGAACACAAATGGTGCAAATTAACAGTTGACAGACTTCAAGGCTATAAAAGTGTAAAGATGAAACCTGGCCAATGTGATAACAAGGCAGCAACTCAGCAATATGCTTTTTTACCTATAAGCAGTTTCACAACTAATTTGTCTTGCTCAGAGGTACCCTCTTAGTACATAGATGCTCTTGGGAAAGTATATTCCGATTAACTGAAAATACTGCATTTTCTTAAAAAATATATATATTTATTCGTTATTTTACCAGGTAAGTTCACATTCTCATTTACAGCAACAACCTGGGGAATAGTTACAGGGGAGAGGAATGAGTCAATTGTAAACTGGGGATTATTAGGTGACCATGATGGTTTGAGGGCCAGATTAGGAATTTAGCCAGGACACCAGGGTTAACACCCCTACTCTTACAATAAGTGCCATGGGATCTTTAATGACCTTAGAGAGTCAGGACACCCATTTAACATCCCACCCAAAAGACAGCACCCTGGGGCATTGGGATAATTTTTTTTAGACCAGAGGAAAGAGTGTCTCCTACACCACTTCCAGCAGGATCTGGTCTCCCATCCAGGGACTGACTAGAACCAACCCTGCTGAGCTTCAGAAGCAAGCCAGCACTGGTAAGCAGGGTGGTATGCTGCTGGCTTGCCATAATAATGTGTTGCAGATGTTCTTACAATGATACCCATTTTTATAATACATTTTGTTCACTGTTTTGGGTACAACTGATCTTGTGAATGAAGCCTTGTGATATTTATATTAGTCAGCATTATTAAGACTTTGGAGAAGGCTGGGCCTCACAAGCAATTTTTTGTTAGGGAGAGAGAGCCAGAACCCCCCCCTCCTAAAAAGATTCCTCCAGAACCTCCAGTCCTCCAGTCCAACGTATCTGTCCTTGGCAGTGTTCAACACAGATACAACTGAAATGGCTTAGTGATCAGATTTGTGCAAAACCATATTTTAACTGTTCACACGTCCAAAAGTACAGCTCATTTTAGGCATTACCATGATGTTGATCTACTCGCAACATGTGCTATCATATCATAACATTGAGACTGTTGAGAAGATATGAGTGCAATGTACCATGATCAGACTACCCCTGTCCCACACACAAACAGACCTGTTTTAACCCCTCACACACTTAGTCACAGACACATGTTTGGTTTGTCATTGAATGCAAGTGAGATACTGATATGTTAAATGAAGCGTTTTTTAGTCCGCTCCCTTGTTTCTTTAACACCATTTGCAACACTGACACGCACTTTTCCTTCACAAGCTTCAAAAGACTTTACAACCCTGATATGTTATTCAGTCTTTCACCATCTCTGTGCTTTCTATTATCTTTAACTGAACTGGTTGATCTCTAGAGGGAATGTAACGCAGAGGGAAAACAAATGTTTTTATTGGTCAGTAGTATGTTGGGTCAATCGTGGATGTACATGACCTCATACTGTTAATATCACAAGTCTCTTCCAAGTTCACCCAAATTTGATTCCTTAAAGTTTGGTGCACTTCCAGTTATTTTTTTATTTTATGTCTTGAAGGGATGATATGGGAATAATTAAGGAATGTTCTTCTTCTCCAAGTAAAACAAATGTCTGCTGATACTGTTTCAACCAGTTTCGAAAATCTGCTAGTCTGCCAAAGCTGGTATTACCTGGCACTTAAATGTACTCCAAAACACTACAACACCCTTTACAACAGCTTTTCAAGTTTTGTGTTACACTCATGCTTACGTCAAACCATAGGGCAGAGCTAACATCTTGATCCTAAGTGATATAGAACCATAAAGATAACATGACCCTCATCAGGACCATGCACCCTCATCAGGACAGATCGATGGAGTCTTGAGGTCATCATTTGAAGTAGTCTCTCCGTGTCAACACCGTAGTAGTAATAGTAGTAGTAATAGAATAAGTACTTTATTGATCCCAAGATGTACTACTCAATGTAGTTATCAAGCAATGTTTTTTCCCGGCACTCAATCTATGTGCTCTTCAGTTGACCACATGACATTGAATGAGCCTCTATATCTTTATAATCCTTATAATCTTATAATAATGGTATTTGTTTCAGTGTTTACTTCGTTAACATGGGCCTCTGTAAGTGCACTTGAGTGGACAGAGGAACACAGTTTTTGTAGATGCAAATTAAATGAATACGTGTTTTGAGTAGTCGCTGGTCCGTTTTCTGAATCACTCCAGGAATAGATCAATCGTGTTTCCTGTTTTTCCTTTTCCTGATGCTTTCACTTTTACCCACTGTCAGTTGTAGGCCTGTGTTCTATTTTGGGTTATCGTCAGATATGATAAAACTATTATTTTAAACAAATGTTCTAAATTCTTTATACTGCCATTTTTGGATCAAAAGTGTTTTGGATTTCCATTAAGTATTATTTCAGCGATACCTGGGAAAACTGCCCAGAATGTTTTTGTTTGTTTATCAAACAGGTTACTATACCCAGTAGAAGCCAGAAGCCTACAAAGATCAAGTCATTGTTGTTCCTTTCCAGCCAGTAAGCAATGCACTAGTCTCTACAGCCTTGGTCATAGACCTTAAGTCCACTGGAAAACAATAGTAATTTCTTCCATCTAATATGAGACAGCAATTAGGCTTTGAAAACAGATTTGATCTGCAATCCAGTCTATTTTTTATTCCTTCATAATGGAACATGTTTATTAAAACAGAAAGCGCACTGGCAGAGATGATGCATTGTCATTCGACCAACATCATTTTGATGAGATTAGGAACAGGGTCTTGCCTGTGCAAAACTGATGGCCTAAAAGATGCCATGTGGCACTAATGTTATGCACGGCGCTGTGTTTTTGTACAATGAGATTACAGTATGTGCTGAAGACGGCTAGAGAGGAGGACACTGGTCTGGTTTTCTAGAGGGCCTGTTGGGTCTGATTGGTTAATGATATGTCAGGATCAAAGAAGCTGTAGAGGAGGAAGACATGGTAATCATCATTTTCAGGCAGTGCAGTGTGACCAACACAACATACCTCAAGAGCAGTAATGCATCCAACAAAGAGGGAACACAGGCCTTTTATGTTATTTGTTCATTTTCCACTAAAATGTGCTATGATTTACTGAGAGAAACCAGGAAGCACTGCTTTGAGTTCTTTATGAAAATGGGTGTTTTCATATCGATTTTAATTTAATACAAATTAAAATGTAATTGAATCTCTAATTACTATTACTTCCCTCTTTTCCTTGCTTTACTTTTGATCAAAGGAAAGGCCTGTTAAAGGTGGCAGTGAACTGATCAAAATGTACAATACTATATACATGTCTTTACTTTTAGCAATGTCTATAGTGACTGCTTGCCAATGTTCTGTCATAAAATATTTTTAGCTTTTATGATACTAAGTGGGGGGGAGACAGAACCTTGAGACCAAATTCAGTGGCAGAGCTCAACCAGCTGGGGCAATACTATGAACTACTTCCTGGCACAATTTTGGTTAATTACTGTATAATTATTGTTAGTTTATTTATGCAACAAATATGCCTTCTTTAGTATTGTTCTTGGATGCCAGCTAGATCATAAGATACAGAAGTGCTGAGAGATTTGCAACCAAAACGGGTTAATGCCATCACTCAAAACAAGGTTGGCAGATGTATTGGCTGGTTAACAAGCTGGCATTGGGCATGGCATTGGGCATAAACTTGACGTGTTATACATAATATGCAAATGTCCTCAGGAAAAACAAATTGTCCAATTATTTTGCATAAATTATTTGAATTTTAACATCCCGCTGTCTCATTGATTTAATATTCTAATCAGGATATACTGTACCTCTATTACCTAAATATACCTGCTATATCTCTCCAACTGTTGCTGCATTTTACAAGAGTTTGATTTTATTTTTATTTCTTGTAGAAGTATGAATATCGTTGGACTTTAAGGTCAGCTTGATGTTTCAAACATGTGGGTAATCTCTTGTGGACAGACTACGAGCAAATTACGTGAGATTTTAGTATTGGGTTAACGGAGACTAACATGTGGGGAATAATGAACAAAAATCATGACGTTATCCGTGAAAAGATCTATGGATATCCATCCATGTTAGAGCACATTGTATCTTATTTTCATAATGGAACCGCACTGTTTAGAGTTCAAATACATAGATAGTTCAGGTTAGTGCCTCTGGTACTGCTGTGTTTTGTCTCCTTTACTGTGAACAGAACGACACTGCTATTTTCCAGATTCCCATGGCAATTGGTAACTATCCCAGCCGTGACATCACCAGGAGAACAGTCTCAGTGAACTGATCTGGCTTTAGTCTGCTACTGTACTGTAGGTCTGACAGCATGATAACATCCACGTCTAACCATAGTTGTTAATAACAAGTTATTTCTAAGTTGTTATAGATTGGTGATACAGTACCATATACAAGTATTTTTATAAACAATGTTATTGATGAACAAACACAGTAAACACAGCCAACATACAACACGCACTGTAATATTTCTAAATGTATGTCGTACGTGGTAGCTCACTGCAACAATTTATATTATTACCAGACAGAATTAGATCATAACATGAATAACCGGTGTGTTAGAGACAACTGGAGTATATTCATTTATTTATCGTTTTCCCTTTTATTGTATTTATTGAAGAAAACATTTATTGACTAAAATATGACCTGAGTTTGACTGGCATTTGGCCAGACATATTGTAGCCGCTCTCCAACCACTTCTTTGATTTCAGGGGTCATGATTCTGTCTCATAAAGAGCTAGGAAGCACAGCTTCTTTCCATGGTTGCACGTTAGTGTCTCCTCACCTGCCATGCTTATTACTTTGCCAGTTTGACCATGTTAAATTCCAGGGCAGTGCTTTGTTTGTGTGTGTGTGTGTGTGTGTGTGTGTGTGTGTGTGTGTGTGTGTGTGTGTGTGTGTGTGTGTGTGTGTGTGTGTGTGTGTGTGTGTGTGTGTGTGTGTGTGTGTGTGTGTGTGTGTGTGTGAAATGCACACTTCATGTGAATTAAGCTCCTTTATCTTTGATATATGTTATAATGTGATGTAATGTTTTATAGATACATGACATAGAAAGAATCATGTCAAATCAGAATTGAATTTAGACCGTATTTATGTGGACTTGATGCTCACTCTAAGTTGAGGGAATAAGAATACTTCTAAAAGTGATTAAACAAGAATGTAAGTTAAAAAGGAAATTCAAAAGGAGTTTAATTGAATCTGAAATTAGTAAATTATTTAACATAATCGGATCCCATTTTATGTAGGGAGTGAGCTGAATTATGTTTTACTATATTTTTTGCAGTACTTTCCATTGCACACAAATTAGTCAAAAATGTCATAGAGGTGTTTGCAGAATTGAATGTGAGGTGTCATTACAAACTCATTAAAGAAATGGTAAATGTAGTCAAATGTGGTAGTCTTGCACTGTAATTACACTACATCTGTCTATGTTGCTAAGTGCATCGTTTGAAGCTGTAATTTTGGACCCAACCGTGGGGGGGGGCGTGTGTGTGTGTGTGTGTTTGTGCTCCCATTGTGGCGAGTCAGATGCACAGTCATACAGACACTTTAATGTCTGTAAACTACTAAAATATCTTGTTTAAGAATGTCACCCAGAAAATGCTAATTAGGGTTCCGATCACCTAAGGCCACTTCAACCCAACAATTACCAGAAACAAATTAAGATCATAAATCTGTAGCCCTCATAACATTCCTTACAAGACCCTGACATAATTATGTTATCTCGGTTTAACCAAAGACAGATTCCAAATACAGATTCTAAAGACAGATTCCAAATACAGATTCTAAAGACAGATTCCAAAGACATCTGTCAAAGCCACTGTATAATGGTGTTAAACCCGTTTCCAAATGTTTCAATTGTTTACCAGTGACAGTTTACCACTGTCCAAACGTGCCCCTGTGAATAGTCCCCAGGGATCTATGAAACAATGGCTGGTCCACCAGGGCCTAGCATTTTTTTCTGCCTCACACTGCATGTTTTAAAACCAAGTAGGACACCAATGTGACCCATTTGGACTTGTGCTGAATTGTGGTCTAGCTAGTCATTTTCTTAATTTATTTAAAGCATAGCAGTGCAGTCAAAGTGTACTATTTTGACTGAATTGACTTTCAGATGTCAAATGTTGACATTTGGAGGTGTTATGGTGGCTCGCGCCCCTGCCGGACAAACCTTTTGAGTGTATCCGACAAAAACTGTCAAATGGTTTTTCGACTGAGCGTAATTTGTTAGGTACATGCATCAATAGTTTAAATAAGTTAAATGTTTGACAGATACACAGATGTAATGTATTCTGCATGCATTTAATCTGTCTCTGTGATTTGATTTGCCACTATTTATATCATGCAAATTTAGCCACACCGTGACCATACCAGACTATTACCTGCATGACCATTTTGGACTCTGAGGACGAGGGAATAAACGTGACATTGTAAATTCAATACCATCTTACGTGGACCTATTATCTATCACCTCCTTCCATCCCTGCCTATCTCCCTCCTCACTCCCTCCCCTGTAACCTCCATCTGACTTCAGTCTTGTGTCCGTCACGGACATCTCCACTCATATAAAGATGATTCTGTTTAGACTAATTAAACAGAGTTATGTGGAATTGAATTAGACTCCGTTCGCTCTTTAATTTAGTTTTATCTTAATTTTCCCCCTTGTCTCATTGGTTGTTCTTTGTATTCTGTACCTCTTCCAGCTGTCGTATTAGGAAAGAGACGACAGTGCAGGGGCACAGAGGATATTATCCATGGCTGAGTCCCGAATGGCACCCTCTTTCATACATAGTGCATTTCTTTTGACCAGAGCCCTATGTGTCCTGGTCAAAGGTATAGTGCACTATATAGACAATAGGGTGAATTTGGGATGCAGCCAATGTGTTGTTGAACTCCTTTACACAGCACTCATGGTTAACAGAGTGTCTGAATTGCCCCCAGCGCTCAGTGGCTGCCAGTCAGTAAGCTCTTCTCTAATATTTTTCATCTTCCTTGCTTCATTTCAATCTTCAACATAAACCTCCTTGCAAACTTTTTGTGTGGAATCCACTTTTGTTCCTGTTCCTAATCTGGGCTAAGAGGGATGGAAGTTTGGGGGAAGGTGTGGGTCGGGTCGGACTGTTGCATAACATGCTCAGACTGGCATGGGGATGGGGTGGAGGGGGTGACAGGGGCGAGGGAATGGCTGCAGAGGGGCAGGCAGACATTAGTCACACAGGCCTCCCTGAAACATTACAGGCATTAGTCATTAGACCATGAAAGGCCTGGTCTTGATACCAAGGCTGCAATTCAGCTGATTGAAGTAGCCAATTAAATGATAACAAAAGAGAAGCAACCCAGTTGATTGATGACCACCACGTCATCCCAAACTGTGTCTAGAAAGGACTGGAGCACTAAGGGGCTGTCACCGTCTATTTTACGGACCTTAGTGTTTGAAGACAGACTTTTTCTAAGGGAACAGTGTCATCATCATGGTGAAATTAAAGTTGTCTGGATATGTGCTCTAGGATGCTATTCAAGTGACAGGTTGCTACCTTTGATCAACCAAGACAGGCCTAAGGGGTCAACTTTAAGGGATTATGTATAATTGTAGGCTACAGATAGTTACTCTAATGGAATATTAATCTGTAGAAATTTCTCATAATGTTGTGTGTTTGTCTTTTCTTGGTTTTCAGATTTGGATACGCGTCTGTGTCCATTTATTGCTGTGCATCACACTTGGAGTCCAGTCAAGTGAATTTGGAAACACCGTAACAGATGACATCACAAGAATTTCACTATTGGTAAAGTCCTTGGAAGTTCTTATTTCTTCAAGCCACCAAAACTGCAAATCAAAGCTCTTTGGCAAATGCTCTTACTGTATTTAACTGTCTCGATCCAGTTACTACCAGCATGGTGTTTCATTCTTATCCAGTTCTTAGAAAGGTGGATTGCACAATCCAATCCAATTAATTGTAATCCTCTCAAAATCAACCATTATGCTTATGCGGAACATTGCTGCAATGCCAGTTGCAAACAATTACATTTGTAGACTTGAAAGTATACTTTGATACATTGATGCATCTAGAATCAGTCATTGTTTTCTAATACCACTGACGGGGATTGTCATGAGATTCTCACACAGTAGGACATCCTGCATTACCATTAGTGTAAACCAGTAGCTGAATCTCTGAGATTTGTTCTGGTAACAAACTCAAATGTTCCCAAACCATTTCTGCTAACATTTAATGATATTGTCTGGTTTTTAACAGAAACAAAATATACCTAAAGATTACAAGATTCCTGTGACATACGTTCCGAAAGAAGTGGTGAGAAGATGTTTTCTTCTTCTCATGATTACACTATTATTATAACTTAATATGTTTGTGTTCCTTACAAAATATTATTGAATGTCTGTGTTGCCTGACTTTTTTTAGAGGGTGGACTATAATTTTTCTGTTGTGATGAATTTCAAAACGGTATACACTACGATTCTAAAGTTTGTGGTCACTTAGAAATGTCCTTATTTTTGAAAGAAAATATCATTTTTTGTCTATTAAAATAACATCAAATTGATCAGAAATACAGTGAAGCCATTGTTAATGTTGTAAATGACTATTGTAGCGTGAAACAGCAGATTATTTATGGAATATCAACATAGGTGTACAGAGGCCCATTATTAGCAACCATCACTCCTGAGTTCCAATGGCAGATTGTGTTAGCTAATCCAGGTTTATAATTTTAAAAGGCTAATTGATCATTAGAAAAAGCTCTTGCAATTATGTTAGCACAGCTGAAAAATGTTGTTGTGATTAAGGAAGCAATAAAACTGGACCTTTTTTACACTAGTTGAGTGTCTGGAACATCAGCATTTGTGGTTTTGATTTCAGGCTCAAAATGACCAGAAACAAAAGTGCTTTCTTCTGAAACTCGTCAGTCTATTCTTGTTCTGAGAAATGAAGGCTATTCCAAGCGAGAAATTGCAAAGAAAAGGAAGATCTCGTACAAGAGTAGTGGGAGTCCCCGATGCACAACTGATAAAGAGGACAAGTACGTTAGAGTGTCTAGTTTGAGAAACAGACGCCTCACAAGTCCTCAAGGCATCTGTTACACAAACTAGACACTCTAATGTACTTGTCCTCTTGCTCAGTTATGCACCGGGGCCTCCCACTCCTCTTTCTATTCTGGTTAGAGCCAGTTCGCGCTGTTCTGTGAAGGAGTAGTACACAGCATTGTACGAAATCTTCAGTTCCTTGGCAATTTCTCACATGGAATAGCCTTCATTTCTCAGAACAAGAATAGACTGACGAGTTTCAGAAGAAAGCACTTTTGTTTCTGGTCATTTTGAGCCTGAAATCAAAACCACAAATGCTGATGTGGGAGACTCCCCAAACAACAGTTTTCAGCTGTGCTAACATAATTGCAAAAGGCTTTTCTAATGATAAATTTGCCTTTGAAAATGATAAACTTGGATTAGCCAACACAAAGTGCCATTGGAACACAGAAGTGATGGTTGCTGATAATGGGCCTCTGTACGTCTACGTACATATTCCATTGAAAATCATCCGTTTCCAGCTACAATAGTCATTTACAACATTAGCAGTGTCTACACTGTAATTCTGATCAATTTGATGTTATTTTAATGGACCAAAAAATTGCTTTTCTTTCAAAAACAAGATAATTTCAAAGTGACCCCAAACTTTAGAACCGTAGTGTATATCATAACTGTCCATTACCCATGATTGTTATTTCCAGATGTATTTTCTTTTTCAGGGTGGAATGTGTTGGGTAGCGCTAAACGTTTTCCACTTGGAACTCAGTTTACGAGGATTAGCAGACAAGTTTGGAAGCATTTCGTCCAACAAATATAATATCAGCATATTGATCGAAATGCTGAAAGAGACAAGATATCACATGAAGAACTTGGTACGTTTGCACCTTTGGTTCTAATACTAATATTGTAACTGTGATAGCTCTTATGACAGTTTTTTTTTGATGAGGACACATGTAAAAAAAGAAACATAACAAAATGCACCTTTGAAATGCATTACTGTACATAGAATATTTATCATATGGGGCCTCCCGAGTGGCGCAGTGGTCTAAGGCACTGCATTGCAGGGCTAGAGGCGTCACAACAGACCCGGGTTCGATCTCAGGCTGTATCACAACCGGCTGTGACCGGGAGTCCAATAGGGCGGCGCACAATTGGCCCAGCGTTGTCCTGGTAAGGGGAGGGTTTAGCCGGGGTGGCTTTACTTGGCTCATCGTGCTCTAGTGACTCCTTATGGCGGGACGGGTGCCTGCAGCTGCCCTTGGGCGGCAGTTTCCTCCAACACATTGGTGCAGCTGGATTCCGGGTTAAGAGGGCGTGTGTTAAGAAGCGCAGTTTGGCGGGTCATGTTTCGGAGGACGCATGACTCAACCTTCTCCTCCCGTGCAGTGATGAGGCAAAATCGGAAAAAGGGGTAAAATACAAAAATATACATATATTTTTTATCATACCAATATGTCATTACCAATTACAATTATGACAATAACAATACCACCCACAGTGCAACATGGCAGTTAAAGGCCTCAACTGCAAAGGCTGAATTGGCAAAGGTCTTGTTGGATAGAGTCTTTGATTGGGAGTACTACCTAGCTGCCTCTGGTGGAGGTGGTCAATAACACATCCATTCATGCAATCCTTTCTGGCCCAATCACATGAAATAGAATAAAATATTATAATAAAATAATGAACATGGTACACAAGTCCTGAGCACAAATAGACCAGCATCATTCTTGTGAGGACTTGGATCATCTATCATGGTAGATCAGGTATTCATAAAGGGACCTCTCTTAGTCTCATGAGAGTGAAGAAGTACAGTGCCTTGCAAAAGTATTCTTCCCCCTTGGTGTTTTTCCTATTTTGTTGCAATACAACCTGTAATTTAAGTTCATTTTTATTTGGATTTTATGTAATGGACATACACAAAATAGTCCAAATTGGTGAAGTGAAATAAATAAGATGAAGCCTCTAAATAAGATCTGGTGCAACCAATTACCTTCAGAAGTCACATAATTAGATTAATAAAGCCCACCTGTGTGCAATCCAAGTGTCACATGATCTGTCACATGATCTCAGTATATATACATCTCTTCTGAAAGGCCCCAGAGTCTGCAACACCACTAAGCAAGGGGCAACACCAAGCAAGCGGCACTATGAGGACCAAAGAGTTCTCCAAACAGGTCAGGGACAAAGTTGTAGAGAAGTACAGATCAGGGTTGTGTTATAAAAAAATATCAGAAACTTTGAACATCCCACGGAGCACCATTAAATCTATTATTTAAAAAATGGAAAGAATATGGCACCACAATAAATCTGCCAAGAGAGTGCCACCCACCAAAACTCACGGACCAGGCAAGGAGGGCATTAATCAGAGAGGCAATAAAGAGACCAAAGATAACCCTGAAAGAGCTGCAAAGCTCCACAGCCGAGATTGGAGTATCTGTCCATAGGACCACTTTAAGCTGTACACTCCATAGAGTTTGGCTTTACAGAAGAGTGCCCAGAAAAAGCCATTGCTTAAAGAAAACAATAAGCAAACACGTTTGGTGTTTGCCAAAAGACATGTGGGAAACTCCCCAAACATATGAAATAATCTGGTCAGATGAGACTAAAATGTAGATTTTTGGCCATCAAGGAAAACTCTATGTCTGGCACAAACCCAACACCTCTTATCACCCCAAGAACACCATCCCCACAGTGAAGCGTGGTGGTGGCAGAATTGAAGGAATGATGGATGGCACTAAACACAGGGAAATTCTTGAGGGAAACCTGTTTCATTCTTCCAGGGATTTAAGACTGGGACGGAGGTTCACCTTCCAGCAGGACAATGACCCTAAGCATACTGCTAAAGCATCACTCAAGTGCTTTAAGGGGAAACATTAAAATGTCTTGGAATGGCTTAGTCAATGACCAGACCTCAATCCAATTGAGAATCTGTGGTATGACTTAAAGATTGCTGTACCCCAGCGGAATCATCCAACTTGAAGGAGCTGGAGCAGTTTTGCCTCGAAGAATGGGCAAAATCCCAGTGGCTAGATGTGCCAAGTTTATAGAGACATACCACAATAGACTTGCAGTGTTAATTGCTGCAAAAGGTGTCGCTACAAAGTATTGACTTTGTGGGGGGTGAATAGTTATGCTCACGTAAGTTTTCACAATAAAAAAGATTTCGCATATTCAAAGTGGTAGGCATGTTGTGTAAATCAAATGATACCAACCCCCCAAAAATCTGTTTCAAATCCAGGTTGTAAGGCAACAAAATAGGAAAAATGCCAAGGGGGTGAATACTTTCGCAAGTCACTGTACATTCATAATGTAGACCTAATAACTTCTTAAAGCATATTACTTGTATTATTCTGGCTAACTTTTGAGGTCCCCCTTGTCCTGAATAAAGAGACAAGACTGAAGTTACTACTTATAACGTCTTAAATCTGCGCTCAAACATATCTGTCCAGCTGTGTTCTTTGAACTATTTGCTGCATGACTAAAGCCATGGGGGTATAAAAGCTAAAGCTAACGTTAAATGGTCTATCAACAGCTATAAACCATTATCATTTATGTTTTGAATTTCACATCATTGAGATAATTATTCCCCTTTTATCTCCGCAGGAGGCGATCACGTATGATTTTGAGTGCCACTACAGAAATGAGCAATGGCAGACAGGACACTATTTTCATTTTGTGGAAGATTTTTTAAAAACGGCCCGTTTGAATAGAGATTTGCCAGAAGAATGTGATCCACCTCCCTGTCCCACAGCAACAATGGATACAACAATAACAACACAATACCCCACATCAGGTAAGTGTTTTTTTAAAGTGTAAATGTTATATATTTGTATTTTTTTATCCTTCATTTAACTAGGCAAGTCAGTTAAGAACAAATTCTTATCTACCCTGGCCACACCCAGACGACGCTGGATGTGATACAGCCTATCTAAAGTCATTGATGCATTCGCTCACATTCAAATGCAAGATGGCGCCAACAGAGATGGTCACTTCGCTTCAAGTCCTTCGGAAACTAGGCAGTATTTCATTTTTTATGTATTATTTCTTACATTGTTTGCCCAGAAAATCTAAAGTGTTATTACATACAGCCAGTAAGAACTATTGGATATAAGAGCGATGTCAACTTACCAACATTACGACCCGAATACACCTTTCCAGAAGCGGATCCTTTGTTCGGACCACCACCCAGGACAGTGGATCTAATCCCAAAAGCTGACCCAAAACAACGTTGCCCCATAAGAGGCAGATGGAGCGGCCTCCGGGTCAGGATCCATAGGCGTGCACACAGCCCACCGCTTCTGAGTATATTACTCGCCAATGTCCAGTCTCTTGACAACAAGGTAGACGAAATTAGAGCAAGAAACATGGCTCTCTCGGGATACGTTGTCGGAGTTGGTTCAGCCACCGGGCTTCTTCATGCGTCGCGCTGCCAGACATAAACACCTCTCTGGGAAGAAGAAGGGTGGGGGTGTATGCTTCATGATTAACGACTCATAGTGTAATCATAACAACATACAGGAACTCAAGTCCTTCTGCTCAACTGACCTAGAATTCCTTACAATCAAAAGCCGGCCATATTATCTCCCAAGAGAATTCTCCTCAGTTATCGTCACAGATGTGTATATACCCCTTCAAGCAGACACCCCGACGGCCCTCAAGGAACTTCCCTGAACTTTGTAAACTGGAAACCATATATCCTGAGGCTGCATTTATTGTAGCTGGGGATTTTAACACAGCACATTTGAGAACAAGGCTACCCAAATGCTATCAGCATATTGATTGCAGTACTCGTGCGTGCAATGCACTCAATCACTCAATCAATCACTCTAACTTCCGCGATGCACACAATGTCCTCCCACGCCCTCCCTCTGGCAAATCCGACCACGACTCCATCTTGCTCCTATCGTTTTATAGGCAGAAATTCAAACAGGATGTACCCGTGAATAGAACCATTCAATACTAGTCTAACCAATCGGAATCCATGTATCAAGAATGTTTTGATCACGCGGACTGCGAAATGTCCCGGGCAGCCTCAGAGAATAACATCTATCTATACGCTGACTCAGTCAATGAGTTTATAAGGAAGTGCATTAGAGATGTTGTACCCACTGTGACTATTAAAACCTACCCTAACCAGAAACCATGGATGGATGGCAGCAATTGCGCAAAACTATAAGCGCGAACCACCTCATTTAACCTTTGAAAGAGGACTGGGAATATGGCTGAATATAAACAATGTAGTCCTTCCCTCCGCAAGGCAATAAAACAAGCGAAGTGTAGAGTAGAGTCACAATTCAACGGCTAAGACACGAGGCGCATGTGGCAGGTTCTACAGGAAATCACGGACTACAAAAAGAAAACCAGCCACGTCACGCTTCCAGACAAACTAAACACCTTCTTTGCCAGCTTTGAGGACAGCACAGTGCCACCGTCGCGACCCACTAACAAGGACTGCGCCCCCCTCTCTTTCCCCTGTAGCCGACGTGAGTAAGACATTTAAATGTGTTAACCCTCGCAAGGCTGCTTGCCCAGATGGCATTCCTAGCCGCGTCCTCAGAGCATATGCAGACCAACTGGCTGGTGTATATACGAACATATTCAATCGCTCCCTATCCCAGTCTGCTGTCCCCACATGCTTCAAGATGGCCACCATTGTTCCTGTACTCAAGAAGGCAAAGATAATGGAACTAAATGACTACCGCCCCGTAGCACTCTCTTCTGTCATCATGAAGTGCTTTGAGAGACTAGTCAAGGATCATATCACCTCCACCTTACCTGCCACCCTAGACCCACTTCAGTTTGCTTACCGCCCCAACTGGTCCACAGACGATGCAGTCGCCATCACACTGCACACTGCCTATACCATTTGGACAAGAGGAATACCTATGTAAGAATGCTGTTTATTGACTACAGCTCAGCATTCAACACCATAGTACCCTCCAAGCTCATCATTAAGCTGGAGGCCCTGGTCTCGACCCCGCCCTTTGCAACTGGGTCCAAGTGTTGAAGGTAGGAAACATCATCTCCACTTCGCTGACCCTCAACACTGGGGTCCCACAAGGGTGCATGCTCAGCCCCCTCCTGTACTCCCTGTTCCCTCATGACTACGTGGCCATGCACACCTCCAATTCAATCATCAGGTTTGCAGATGACACAACAGTAGTGGGCTTGATTACCAACAACGACGAGACAGCCTACAGGGAGGAGGTGAGGGTCCTCGGAGTGTGGTGTCAGGAAAATAACCTCTCACTCAACGTCAAGCTGAAAATAACTTCTATCTCAACGCCATCACGCTGCTAAACTGCAATCACTAACTCAGAGAGGCTGCTGCCAACATTGAGACTCAATTGACTGGCCACTTTAATAAATGGATCACTAGTCACTTTAAACAATGGCACCTTAATAATGTTAACATATCTTACATTACTCATCTCGTATGTATATACTGTACCTTATACCATCTATTGCACCTTGCCTATGCCGCTCGGCCATCGCTCATCCATATATTTATATGTACATATTCTTATTCCATCCCTTTAGATCTGTGCGTATTAGGTAGTTGTTGGGGAATTGTTAGATTACTTGTTAGATATTACTGCACTGTCGGAACTAGAAGCACAAGCATTTCACTACACTCGCATGAACATAAGCTAACCATGTGTATGTGACCAATAACATTTAGATTTAATTTGATAGTGGTCAATTCTGATGCGCCATAGGAGTCGGCGCTCAGTTTAAACCTTGTTAGCTACTGTGGAATATCCTGTGGTGCTCATATGCTACGCCCAGTAGAAAACTATGATCTGTCTCGTTTGGTGTATGGGCACCGGTACCTCTCCATTAAACTATTCCTCTTGTGAACAGTCTTTTTTTATAGGTGAGATCTTGTGTCGGTTTCGGTTGCGTGTCTTTTTATCTCTGTCCTACACAGAATCTTCTATCAATTTTTTTGTTCAAAGAACTTCACATGACAAAACATGGAATGTACCAGGTGTTTGGAAGGTCCATTGTGACATTAGTGATGCAGCTGAGTCACAGAACCAAAGAAAGATGTCCCCTGATGGACCCCATGAAAGGAAGAAAAGGACTGAAACCCCAATTGTGGAAGTGTTGATTACAGAGCAATCTTCAGATCTTCCCAAGCGCTTGGCCTTTCTTTCCTGATGCAGACAGATCTGATCTTTTGTCCGAAGGAAAGAAAAGGTGGCTGTGATGTGACTTTATAGGCGTCAACAATGAGCTGTTTTCATCATTGGGCATTAACTCTCTCTCTCTCTATCTCTATCCAGTCAACTATCCTGCCATAGGAACAGAATTCAACATGTCAGCACCAGACTCCGAAACCTGTAAGTAAATAAAGAAAGAAACTGTGACACAGATTTAGTTGCTGAAAGTGTCCAAATAGTAGCAATGTAATGCAACTAGTCAAACTGGTGTAGGCCTACTAGCTGCATGGCTACTAT
Source organism: Oncorhynchus masou masou (assembly GCF_036934945.1). Taxonomy (NCBI): domain Eukaryota; kingdom Metazoa; phylum Chordata; class Actinopteri; order Salmoniformes; family Salmonidae; genus Oncorhynchus; species Oncorhynchus masou. The sequence continues at coordinate 13,702,267 of NC_088233.1, read as the reverse complement.
TCTTGACTGTTGCTCAACTGCAGAATAGCCTGGAGAGAGAGCATTCCCTTAAGGCCACCACAGGATGAAATTACATTTGGTCCTTTCATTTTAGTATTTTCAAAAAGGAAACAAAAATTTCAATGAAAATGTATATTGTTTTTATTTATCATACTACCATCATCAACATTTCATGAATGATTTAAAAGCCTATTGGACTATATATAGTAACATACTTAGAAGAGATTGTGATTGGGTGTAAATAGATGTTTGGTAGTCTAAATTCAGTGTACTTGTCTTTAACTGCCAATTCTGGAAAGTCAGACTTCCCACAAGCCAACTAATTTTCCTCAGCTTCAGAATCATCAAAATTCACCAAATGGTGTTTGGTTATCCTGAGATATATTATTGAGACTTGCCATGAGGGAATTGTTGTTATGTTATACATTTTATATTCTATAAAACATTTTCTTTAGAAAAATGGTCCAAAATATTTTTTGTATTTTACAAATAGAAAGGTGAAAAATAATATTTATCCACAATCTGCTCTGAGCAAGTCCGGTCCTGGAGTGTCTTAACTAAATGAAACCAAAATAATTAGGATGACTAATTAAGTGTCCCGAAAAATGTATTTGTGGGATATGCAAATATGCACATACTGTATTTAATGAGTTATCACCTCATTTGCATATTTTTATACAATATTTCCACCTAATGTTATTTTTTTGGAGCTTGCAAAAAACATATTTGACTATACTTGTGCATGTGGCATTACATTTAAGAAAAAGTGTAATGCAAAAAAGTATTATATTTGTGTCTACTTTAAACAGGAAAAAGTTGATTGCGAAATGATTAAGAGAAAAACAATATCTATACGGGTGTGGTGCCTGGCCTTAATTTGCTAATTGGTTAAAAGCCTTTGTCACTTGATTTATGAAGAGGCTGCAGGGCAAATTGCATTCCTCCACATGACAGTTTGGGTTTAAACTCATGTCTTGTTGTTCTACCAGAGCTGTTATGTGTCTCCCCTATCACTGACCAACACGATCTACTGTATCCAAACATTTTCCATGCATCAATCATAGCTACAGTATAAGACGTGATGGATAGGAGACATGTTTTGATATTGAGATAAAAAAAAACGGCTACATTGAATCAATGCAGCCGTTTTTATCTCAATATCAAATAATTTCTGGGTAACAATGAAGTACCTTGCTGTGATTGTGATAAATTAAAATTGTAAAAAAAAGAAACAAAAGTAGCTTCTTAGCGAAGAGCAATTTCTCAAACAAGAATTTTGCTAGGACTGTCTGGAAGTGGTCTGAGTGAGGAGGGGAACACTGAAAACTAGCTGTTATTGACAGAGAGGTTTGGAGGTATTTCTTGTTGGTCTATTAACTTATTTACCGTCTGGTGTTGTCACCAGCCAGGACAAAACTCAATCCCATCAAAACAGGCTGGAATTTCAGGCAGTATTTTCAAGCAGCTCTTATACTAACAGGGCATTATCATCATTTGCATGGTTTCATTCCATATAAAACGCAAGAAAATCATGTTTTTATTTTTCCTTTAACATGTGGGGAAAAAACATCCCAGTCAGGTAAATATCTATGACATAAATCTTTAGTTCAGGGCAAAGTCCCAGACTGAGTCAGTAAAAAGTAGAGAGTGTTATATTACAATTACTAGTCAGCATTCAAATACAAAAACTTGTTATACAAACAATTTGAATTATCTGAATACATATGATTTCTTAGTTTGCACCATTTCAATATTGGGTGCGTTCACAAATTCGGTCTGGCGATCTACTCCAATTTCAGAGCACTCTTGTGTCAGTTAACGTCACCAACAATTGGAAAGATATTGTTGCTAGCAACACAGTTACAGTCATCAATGCACTGGATAACATGAAAACAGTCTATCCAGCTTTGCTAGGGCGAGTAAAATGGTCAGATTGAGGTGTTCTCTCATTTGTGTCTGGAAGTAGCTAGCCAACGTTAACCAATTAGCTTGGGTGCTTGACTGCCGTTGAGGCCAGAACACTCGGAACAACCCTACTCCTCGGCCAGAGCATCCAGGGTGAGCTCTGAACACTCCGAGAGCGAAACGCTCTGAATTTACAAACGCCCAGAGAGCATTCTGGGGGCACTCCGGCACTCCAGATTGAATTTACGAACACACCCATTATTCTTACTGACTAGAAACCTGTCTGTCCACACAGGGAACGAGCCTCTGAGATTCCTGCCAGAAGTAGTGGAGAGAAGCCTCCTGTCACTACTTGTCATTCCTATTGCAGCCGTTGTATTTCTGTTTGTGTGGAAGGTGAGCTGTCCTTTGACCCAATCTACAACCTTAAAGGGTTCTTTCGGCTGTCCCCATAGGACAATCCTTTGAAGAACCCTTTTTGGTTCCAAGTAGAACTCTTTTGAAACCCATTTTTCGAAGAGTGTAAGGATCTGCAACTTAAAACGTGACTGGTGCCACTCTGTCTATAGATTGTTGTTTTGTCTGTGGACATTGTACTGTTTATGTTCATTGTTAATCTCTTTGATTGTAAGTCATTGTATTTTTTTTGTCTTTGATGGTTGTTTTGTCTTTGACTGTCTGGGTGTTTCTTTACCAGTATCTTATACTTTTTTGTTTTGTATTTTTGTTCGAGAATTTAACTTTGTACTTGTTGGTTGACATGGGTTCCCTTGGTGTTTAACAGTGTTACTCTCGGATCTTACAGGTGAAATCCAGGAGGAACCAACATCAGTCAGATGAACGGAACTCAGTGGAAGGAGGCCTTTTCACAGGACCAGAAGGGACTTTGGCACCTCCACTAGAGGAACCATCTGAAAAGTAAAGGCATTCACTCATATTTAGTTTAATTTCATCTGTCAATTCCTGCATATGAATATTATAAAATCATTCATCTTAATATCAGACACAAAAATGTATCAAAGGTTTACGTGTCTGAAAATAATCAACTAGTTTTAAGGTGAAGTGAATTTGTATACATTTTTTGAATAGGTTTTTAATTATAATGGTTTTGTACATTACAGGAACAGATTGAACATCGTTGAGACAGTTTAATTCTTCAAATCCTTGGAAATTGGTGAGATTTATATTTTTCTTCATATAAATTTGTGACCTCGGACAGAGACAGAACCATCTTAAACCAACTCCTAATATTTATGCTTTGACAATGAAGAGTATGGAACTAGGACACATTTTTTTAGCTACCTGTATGTAAAGTGTAACATTAATGTACTTCTTCTTTCTTTGTCTCTCTTAGGTGAACAGAGGAATCTTCTGAGAAAGAGAAAGGAAACAAGCAAACATAAAACTGCATTTCTTATGGATTTTGAGGCGAAAGACTTGCTTCTTTCCTGTCTAGAAACTGCCAGTCCTCACATACTAGAACCAGAGAATGACATTGTATAGAACATCTTTGTTTTTCTTACAAGAATATTAACCCGTCGTCTACTATCAAATTTTGTCAGAAGAAGCTGAAAAGGAGACCGGATTGTCATGGAAACATCTAGAGGCGCCAATAACAGTCGAAATATGACTCAAATCACCCATAACTGCTGAAAACACAGTAAACTTTACGGGACAAAGTTGGTTTCACAAGCACTCCCATTTGCACTCTGTGTGGGTTTGGCTGGAGTGTAGATACCAGATCTACTCAAGAATGGGCCAGAAAACAAACCCCTACAAATGGCTTTCTTTTTTTCAAAGAACCCTTTTTGATTCCAGGTAGAACTCTTTGGGGTTCCATGTAGAACCCTTTCCACAGAGGACTGAAAAATTAATGACTGCCTCTAGTCGCCCTCACCTTCCTAATCTTCTTCTCAGCAGCATTCTACTCCATTTCTATCTTCATCTGGGTCTCCATTGGACATTCCCTGAGAACAAATGTTGAAATTAGTTAGCTAGAAATATTCTCAGATCTAAGCATCTGTTTTGTTTCATGTTTTTGGCCGTGTATGTACCGAATGGATGAGGTTGTGTGATATATTTATTTATTTACTCAGAATGCTGAAAAAATGCTGAAAAAAACAAAACAGACAATGATTCAGCTTATCTATAAAAATACTAAATGAGCAGGAAAAGGTCTACAAGGGCGCATTATAACCCATTCTTCTGCCATGCATTAAGTCCTCATAAGCAGCACATAAGCATGTATGAACACATGCATTATCTATATTATTAAGACAGCCATAGAGGGATGTACATATGTATGTATGATGGTGTGGTTAATTGCTTATGAATGGGTTGTACCAAAGGCTTTGGTTGGAGGTGTAAATGTACAAAAAAATTGCTGCTTTGACTAACTTACATTTGACCCATTATATACATTAAGAATTCTCCCTATAGCAATCAATGGTCAAGCAAGGGTAGATACTACATATCCATATTGATTTAGATAAAAAGTTTAAGGGGTCTGATAACTAGGTGTTTCTATGCTCTCAATGCACAAGAAAGAGGTGGACTAGCATTAAGTAAACCAGCACGGTATCAGATTCTGGAGACTGAGATTAACCACATGTATCATCAATTACAGTATAACTCGGCTCTGGTATATTGCAGCTTAACCACCCATAAGGTATATTCTGTATGTTGCATGTAAACAACTGTATTACAGTTCAACAACATGTTAAGGTGGCTCAAAGCTATGAATTCAAGGTGAGTTAAAAAAAAAGGTTTTACTTTTCACTCCAAATCAAATGTTACAGCTACGAAAATATAGAGCAACCTATTGAATTGTGTTTCAAATAGTTGTCAGTAGCCTATACAGCAAGTGAACTAAGAGATTCATTTCTCAAACAAGTCTAAATACAAAACCCTGAATATAACAACGTTTTTTGAGAGGACCAGCATCTAAAATGTACCATGATTTAGAAAAGTGATATGATCTGTGAGGAGAGTGTCTAGCAATTAATCCAGAGAGGATGCATTCGATGATTCAGAGATGTATCACTGTAACTATTATATAAATTAGAAAAGTACATAGGAAATTATTGGCATTTTTGCACAATTCAGTTGCCATCTTAGGCATGATGAAAATTGCCCAATCCATGACATTATGCAATTGCATAAATGCAAGCTCTCAAATAAGAATGGACTGCTATTGTTGACATACATTGGCAAAGAGAGAAAACTTAAACCTTGTGTATTAAGTCAGCCAATGCAAGCTTAACCGTACGTGTACCAATACATGCATTCCCTCACTTTCGCCATTTGGCGTTCTTACCCCTTGTACCTTGTACAATCCTGGTTTTGTGCCTTGTTTGGATTTATGTTGTTGTCTCCAACATGAATACAGGTGATACATTAAAATATATCATTATGCTGTTTGATCCAAGTGCAGTTGGATCATTGTGCAGTTGGATCACCATTTTATGTACAGTATTTTGTGTATGACATTTCACAAACTCACCAGGAGACAACAAAGTAAGGGCGACAAACCACTGACTAAAAAACCAACATGGAGAACAAGAGACCATCTCATCAATAGGTGTTGGTTGTCTCTCAGTGACCATGAACCAATGGGATAGATAGACCAGTCTGCTAAAAAGTGTTGTAGACATCTCCCACCAATGGAAATGACCTGGTACTCATATTGGCTGTGGCACCACTACGTTAACCCATTACCCTTATTCCAATACATAATTGTCACTCTAATTCAAACAAATGGACCCTAAGCCTAAGTGAAAGCCATTTTAAATGTCAGGACACACATTAGTTAGAGCAATAACCCTTTTCATTTGAACACTAATACTCCACAACACTAAGCTCTTATAAATTAATTCTACACTAAATAACATGTGACAGAAGAATGCATTCAAACTCCAAATTGCAATCTTGTCTGCATGTATTGTTTTAGGTGTTGTACTTTGTATAGGAAACGGTTCCACTGGTAAAACCTGTTAATTTCATCAAGTGTATTTGGGTAATTTGCCTATTGGACTTTTCTCTTAGAAGAGTATGTATAGTGCAACATGGAGTGAATGTAAAACAAATACCACATTGGTGTTCATATAATTCTGAGCAAAAGTGTCAATTTCAGCATGAGTAGCTGAAAACGCTTAGTGTGATTAACTGTTGTTTTGTTGTATTAAAGCTTTAAGATAATTATTTTATCCCCAAAATAAATGACTTTGTATTAGGGCTGTCAGAGTTAATCACTTGACTTGAGTAAAAAAAATGAAATGTATGCACAATTTGTTTTTAAATCATGATTAATCGCATTGTCAGTAATTATTCAGAATACGATGAAAACGTCCAAAATACATAATATATACAGCTAAAAACAAACAATGCAATGTCAAAACAAGTTGACAATGAGGTGAAAGAAAGTGTGCTTTATCAAGTTACTTGATTTTGCTAACCGTTATTTTGGACAAAATCAAGACGACAATGCTTTTTGTATAACAATTGAGCAAATGATGAATTTACGATTAATCACAGCAAATCCAGAGATTAACTTGATTTTTTATTTTTATCGTTTGACAGCCCGACTTTGTAATAAGCATCATGATACATTGAAAAATTAAACATTTTTTATTGCCACAACAAAAACAGTATGTAAGCTTCTAAAGAGTCAACTTCAGAAGATTTGCGGGTGTTTTACATATTGTATGAATGTTGTGATGAGTTGAAACATGGTTTAAGCTGTGAACAGAAATGTGGTGGCATCCCCCATTTTCCTGTCTATGAACACACAGAGATAGTCATTGTCCCAAATGGCACCCCATTACCCTATATAATTCACTCATTTTGACCAGGGCCCATAGGGCTCTGGCCAAGAGTAAAGAACTATATATGGAATAATAGGGTGCTACCATGTTGAAAAGAGCAAGAGCCCTGAAGCACTGTTCTGGTATCAGTTATATGTTATTTTACTTATTTTGTTTTAAATTAGATGATCCCTGAACAGTGGTTTTGGTCTCTAGCTTAGTGTCCCACTATAAAAATAGAATTCCATATTTCTAATTATAGATTTGGAATTCTGTGTTCCACTCTTATAGGGGCAACAAACAGGCTTGTAGGCAGGAAGTTAATCTGGGTGCCAAAAGAAAACATCATTCCGACCCAGGCAAACGCTGGGCAACACTACTGTATTTTTGTATAAATGTAAACAAATGTATATGATGAGATATGAATAAAGTACACATATCCAAATATTCAGAGTGGCAGAGCTGTGTTTTGTGATAATTATACAAAAGTTGATGGAAACAAATACCTTGTAACAGAAACAAATACGACACAGAAAATTATTCAAAAATGGGTCTGACTTCCCTTCCTCTAAAAAAGTATTTGATTTAAACAACTGTTCATTTGAGGGGTGATGCCATCATCTAAATTAAAGCATCTGAACTCATACCATTGTTTTCATCATGAGTAAATAGAGCCAACAAACATGTCAGTATGAATACACTATTGTGCTGCTGTGAACAGCAATACAGAACTGTACCTTTTCTGACAATGACTATAGAAGAAAGAATTGACCTAAGTGACCTCAGCTAAGGTTAACACTCTTAGAAAAAAATATTATTTGGCTGTCCCCATAGGAGAACCCTTTTTTGGTTCTAAATAGAATGCTCTGTGGTAAGGGTTATACATGGAACTCAAAATAGTTATACCTGTAACCAAAAAGGGTTCTCCTATAAGGACAGCGGAATAACCCTTTTAAAATTTTAGATACACTCTTAGAAAAAACAGTTCTATGGTCAGGTGGCTGACTGACTAAACTTCTCCCTCCACCAAGACCAGAGGTTGGGGTGTAGGGTTTTTGCATAGCCTGAAGGTTGGGAGAGGCAGTTTCTCTTGCTGCTCCGTATGCAAGCACTATGGTCTTGCAGTGGATGCGAGCTTCAACTGGAAGCCAGTGGAGTGTGTGGAGGAGCAGTGTGACATGAGAGAACTTGGGAAGGTTGAAAACCTGGCGGGCTGCAGCGTTCTGGAGTTCTGCAGCGTTCTGGAGTACAGGGGTTTGATGGCACAAGCGGGAAGTCCAGCCAACAGCGAGTTGTAGTTGTCCAGACGGACGATGACAAGTGCCTGGATTAGCACCTGCGCCGCTTCCTGTGTGAGGACGGGTCGTACTCTAGGGAGGTTGTAAAGCGTGAACCTGCAGGAGCCAGTCGCAGTTTTGATGTTTGCAGAGAACGACAGCGCATTGTCCAGGATCACGCCAAGGTACTTTGCACTCCGGGAGGGCAACACTGGAGTTGTCAACCGTGATGGAGAGCTGAGCGGGCAGGCCTTCCTTGGGAGAAAGAGCAGCTCCGTCTTGTTTGCCGAGTGACTTGGTATATTGAGAAAAGAGGGCCTAGAACCGGGCCCTGGGGGACACCAGAAGTGAGTGTATGTGGTGCAGACACTCCACGGCGCCTGGTAGGAGCGGCCTGTCAAGTAGAATGCAATCCAAGAGTGTGCAGAGCCTGAGACGCCCAGCCCTGAGAGGGTGGACAGGAGGATCTGATGGTTAACAGTGTCAAAAACAGCAGATAGATCTAGGAGGATGAGAACAGAGGAGTGTAAGCTTTGGTAGTGCAGAGAACCTCCATGCACAGAAGAGCAGTCTCGGTTGAGTGACAGTCTTAAAGCCTGCTTAGGGTAAAGATCGTTCTGAGAGAAATAAGAGAGTTGAGAGACGGCACGCTCAAGTGTTTTGGAAAGAAGAGAGGGGGATACAGGACCATAGTTTGATGTCAGATTAGTCTAATGTTGGTTAATTGAGGAGTGAAGCAACTCGGGACATTTTTAAGTCTGAGGGGACGCAGCCAGGGGTCAGGGATGAGTTGGTGAGGGAAGTGAGAAGTTCTCCAGAGATGGACTGGAGAAGGGAGGAGACTGGGATCAAGCGGGCAGGTTGTCGGGCGGCAATACCTCAATAGTCGCAGGATTTCATCTGGTGAGAGAGGGAGAGAGAGGTCAAGGCATATGGTAGTTCTGTGTATTGATTTGAGTTTATTTTGGGTAACAGACATATACAACAAAATGCACCATGTGGACCCAGAGTTTATCACTTGAAAGTATTAATTAAAACGCTTGTTTCCAAAGTGGTCCTCGATGGTAAAAACAAAAACACACATGATGATTAAAAACAAGACAAAATTACAAACAACCATAAATACATTCATTTATATTGGCATCCTAAAAAGTGGCACTATTCACTGCACTTCTCCCTAACCTTAAATCAACCATTGATTTGTGAGTGGGACCAGTGGACTCAATACGCTGAGTGAATGAGGAGCGGATGCCATCAACCCTCTTTACAAGTGGTTGACAAAGTAATCCGTAGAGAGGGGAAGGGGGGGCAGCATTAAGGAGGGAGGAGAAGGTGGAAAATAGTTTGTTTAGAGTGATAGAAAGTGGCTTTAACAGCAGATACAGAGGAAGCCCTGTTCTGTAAGCTTGTAATGAGTCACTCAGCCACGGAGGAGGAGGGGAGGGCCGAGATGGCCGAGAGGAAAGGGCACAGTGCGAGTCATAGGATGCAGAAAGGGAGGGGAGTGGGGTCGAAGTGGCAGAATCAGGAGACAGGAGGAAGAAGGATTTAGCAGAAGGGAGAGATAGGATTTAAGAGGAAAGAGAAGTGGAAGAAAGGGATAAATTGTGACGGCGCATGACCATCTGGGTAGGGGCTGAGTGGCTAGGGTTGGAGGAGAGGGACACAGAAAAGGAAACAAAGTTATCAGAAACCTGGAGGGGGGGTTGCAGTGAGATGAGTAGGTGAACAGCCTCTGCCTTGTGAGTTGGAGGGGATTGGGAAAGGGTGTGGTCGAAAGATGCAAGGAGGGGAATAGAGTTGAAAATAAATTATTGAAGGCAGACATAGGGAGGTTGGAGTTGCCAAGTACGAAGAGCGGTGAGCCATCGTCAGGAAATTAGCTTATCAAGGTGTCAAGCATATTGTGGAATTTTCCAAGGGCACCTGGTGGGTGAAACATGACAACAAAGTTAAGCTTTAATGTGTAGCCCTGTACCACCACCCCAACAACCAAATGCTCTTGGACTATGAGAGAATAACATAGTCAGATGAAGAGAGAGCAGCTGGAGTAGCAGTGCTTTCTGGAGTGATTCATGTCTCTGTCAGGGCCAAAAAGTCAAGAGACCGAAGGGCAGCATATGCTGAGATGTACTTGGTGTTCTTGACTGCAGAACGGTAGTTCCATACGCTGCCCAGAGACCCGGAATTCCATATGGGTTATGCGCGCAGGGTTCACTAAATTAGAAGGATTGCAGCCAAGGGGTGGGGAGAATCTGTAAAGCCTAAAAGGAGAGGTGCAAACAGGTATAGAAAACACACAGTTACCAAAGCTACAACAGATTAGGACCAAAAAATATATACTTATCACTCCTGGAGATATCAGGAGTCCTCTAGCTATAGAATATAGAATATATATATTTTTATTATTATTTTATTTTTTATCTGTTATTTTACCAGGTAAGTTGACTGAGAACACATTATCATTTACAGCAACAACCTGGGGAATAGTTACAGGGGAGAGGAGGGGGATAAATGAGCTAATTGTAAACTATGACAAGGATAGAAAAGGATTTGCCAGTAGATTGTTGACGTAAGTCATGATGACTGCTTATTTAGCTTGCTAGCTAAGATTTAGAAAACATGACGATGACATGATCAGTCCAATCAAAGCTATGGGGGATATAACGTGATTTACCATCATTTTATCTGTGGCCAATGACCTTGAGCCTTCTTGGATGGGCACTTCTACTGTAAATATATGTAGCACCGCAGTGGGGCTTGAACTGCTATACAGAAATTAATGTGAGTAGACTGCTACAGTAGACTAGCTTGTGTCTGGGATCTGCTATAGGATCTGACCGTAGCCCAGTCACCCTGGTGAATGCGAGGGCCAGGTCAGCTCTGTACAGGATATGAGTTGACCCAGCAGAAGCTCCCAGACAGGGGACCATACCTCCATAAATACCCTGGGAGGAAGAAGACTCCCCCTGGGTTCAGTAAACATGACTGGAGGATCCACTTCGACCTTTAGGGCTCTGTGCAGTATTATACTACACAGTCAGGGTAGAAGCTGCTGCTTTCCCACACTCTATGCACACGGACATACATGGACGGCACGGACGCATAAACATACAGATGGAACAAACACACACACAGACAGACCGACACCAGCTGCAAGAATCGCTGCAGGAAGGAACCATGTATTTTCTACTGTTTTTATTAAGGCTGGTTAGGACGACATAGGGATGGATGGTGTTACGGATACAGTTATCCTGTGTGTGTGTGTATCCTGTGTGTGTGTTTCTTTTCTCTCCTTCTCCCCTCACAGGTGAAAATCATCACTCCCCAATCAGTCAACAATCAATCATCAATCAGAAGACACACCTCCTCATATTTCCTAAACCTATCACAGTTCCTTCCCCATGGTTTAAAAACCCCATCATTTGTTTGTTCTGTAGCTCAGCTCAGCCTCTCTGTAAATGCCATGTCTGTAGGTCTCTGTGTTTCACTCTCGCTTTGTGTCTTAACCTCTCTTTTGTTTAAGCACCTCATAGCACTTTGTCATCACCTGTGAGTATTGTTTTTGGTTATGGTGTTTGTGTTTGATTGCTGGTGGAAAAGGGGGAAACCAAGACAAGTCGCCCATGAGCATACACTACCCGTAGGTGAACTTTGTTAAATACACTAGTTAGAACTGGGCGGACCACCCACTGTATTTTTGGTTAGTTAGTTAGCTGTTGTTAAAGTAGGCTAGTCTAGCTTAGGGGTGTTTTTGAATACTTATTGTTTCTTTCCTTGGGTCCAGCCCAGCCCCTTTTCCTGCTCCCCCCATTACTGTGTGTTTATAAATAAACCTAGAGTTTGACGGTAGATTTCAGTTGTCGTGCTTATTTCGTTCACACTTTTCCTTTGTCACAATAATAATTTGCATGAGTTATGTTACGAGTCTCATTACCATCCCCCCTAGACTGTCGGGCCAAAAGGGATTCGTAACAGATGGTTCACTCTTTATGGAGTAGCGTAGTGTACTGTGTGAACCTGATTGCAAATGACGAAATCAATACAAAATGCACAATAATACGAGCTCAACTCTTACTAAAATCTAGCGTATAGTCTGTAGGGGCTGAAACACAGCAGTAATCTTAACACCCTCTCCCTCAACTTCAGTAAGACCAACAAGCTGATTGTGGACTACAGGAAACAGGAAACAGGATTGGGGGGGCTGCAGTGGAGTGGATCGAGAGCTTCAAGTTCCTCCATGTGCAAATCACTATAAATGGTCCAAAAACATGCGTAGTTGTGAAGAAGGTGCCACAGCGCCACATCCCCCTCAGGAGGTTGAAAAGGTTTGGTATGGGACCTCAAATCCTGAAATTGTTCTACAGCTGCACCATTGAGAGCATCTTGACTGGCTGTATCGCTGCTTGGTATAGAAACAGCACCGCCCTAGAGCACATGGCGCTACAGAGTAGAGGTCGACCGATTATGATTTTTCAACGGCGATACCGATACCGATTATTGGAGGACCAAAAAAGCTGATACCGATTAATCGGCCTATTTTATTTTATTTGTAATAATGACAATTACAACAATACTGAATGAACACTTATTTTAACTTAATATAATACATCAATAAAATCAATGTAGCCTCAAATAAATAATGAAACATCTTCAATTTGGTTTAAATAATGCAAAAACAAAGTGTTGGAGAAGAAAGTAAAAGTGCAATTTCAGCCATGTAAGAAAGCTAACGTTTAAGTTCCTTGCTCAGAACATGAGAACATATGAAAGCTGGTGGTTCCTTTTAACATGAGTCTTCAATATTCCCGGGTAATAAGTTTTAGGTTGTAATTATTATAGGAATTATAGGACTATTTCTCTCTATACCATTTGTATTTCATCAACCTTTGACTATTGGATGTTCTTTTGGCACTTTAGTATTGCCAGTGTAACAGTATAGCTTCCGTCCCTCTCCTCGATCCTCCCTGGGCTCGAACCAGCAACACAACGACAACAACCACCCTCGAAGCAGCGTTACCCATGCAGAGCAAGGGAAACAACCACACCAAGGCTCAGAGCGAGTGAAGTTTGAAACGCTATTAGCGCGCACTAACTAGCTAGCCATTTCACCTCAATTACACCAGCCTCATCTCGGGAGTTGATTGGCTTGAAGTCATAAACAGCGCAATACTTGACGCACAACGAAGAGCTGCTGGCAAAACGCACGAAAGTGCTGTTTGAGTGAATGTTTACGCGCCTGCTTCTGCCTACCACCGCTCAGTCAGATACTTAGATGCTTGTATGCTCAGTCAGATTATATGCAACGCATGACACGCTAGATAATACCTAGTAATATCATCAACCATGTGTAGTTAACTCGTAATTATGCTGACAAGGTGAAAATCTGTCTTTCTGCCCCTGAACGAGGCAGTTAACCCACAGTTCCTAGGCCGTCATTGAAAATAAGAATGTGTCCTTAACTGACTTGCCTAGTTAAATAAAGATTAAATAAAGGTGTAAAAAAAAATAATAATAAATAAAATCGGCAAAATCGGTGTCCAAAAATACCGATTTCCGATTGTTATGAAAACTTGAAATCGGCCCTGATTAATCGGCCATTCCGGTTAATCGGTTGACCTCTACTACAGAGGGTGGTGCGGACAGCCTAGTACATCATTGGGGCCGAGCTCCCTGGACCTCGAAATCAGGCGGTGTAAAAGGAAGACCCGGAAAACCGTTAAAGACTCCAGTTAACCAAGCCATAGACTGTTCTCTCTGCTTCCGCACATCAAGCGGTACAGGTGCATCAAGTCTAACACCAACAGGCTCCTGAACAGCTTCCATCCTCAAGCCACAAGACTGCTAAATAGCTAACATTTGTACATGGACTATCTGAGATGGCCCGTTGTATTTTATTTTTGCACTCCTTCTACGCACGCTCACAGGACTCTTCACACTAACGCAGACTGACAACAACGCCAACATACACTTAACATGCACACATATTTATCCCTACCCCTCCAGTATTCCTGCACATTGTAAATATGGTATTGGAACTGACCCTGTATATAGCTTACTCACTTCTTGTGTTGTTATTTCTTATTTCTTGCATGTTTTTGTTCTACCTTATGTTATTTTTACCATATTGATATTGATTACTGCATTGTTGGGTTTAGAGCTTGCAAGAAAGGCCTTTCACTGTACTTGAGAAAATTACAATAACACGTATGGAGACAGCCAGCACATGCAAATGAAGTATTACTTTGATTTTTTTCTTCAATTCTTAATGTCCATTGTAACTGCTGAGAATTGATGGATAATTCACTTAAGGGACTCGTCCTGACCTGCTCCAATAATGGCTTATAATTATAAAGTCATTCCCTAAATTATGTCTGCTGTAATGGCTAATTTGAATATAGGGTGAACTCCAGCTGACAAGATCAACCTTTTCAAAATGCTTACAGACTTGCTTTTGTTTACAGCGCTGCCAGCTTTTCATGTCTTAGAGAAAGACTGTTGGATGTGAGCCAGATTTGATGCCTCAAAAATCAAACATTAGATAAGGTCACAAATAAAAGTAAGTTCAACCGCATGAGGCTGAAGAAATTTAGCTTGTCATCTAAAACACTCCTTTACAGATGCACAATAGATAGCATCCTGTCGGGCTGTATCACCGCCTGGTAGAGCAACTGCTCTGCCCACAACCGTAAGGCTCTCCAGAGGGTAGTGCGGTCTGCACAACGCATTACCGTGGGCAAACTATCTGCCCTCCAGGACACCTACTGCACCCAATGTCACAGGAAGGCCAAAAAGATCATCAAGGACAACAACCACCCGAGCCACTCTGTTCACCCCACTATCATCCAGAAGGCGAGGTCAGTACAGGTGCATCAAAGCTGGGGCCGAGAGACTGAAAAACAGCTTCTATCTCAAGGCCATCAGACTGTTAAACAGCCATCATTAACATAGAGAGGCTGCTGCCAATATACAGACTCAAATCTCTGGCCACTGAAATAAATGGACTTAATAAATGTATCACTAGCCACTTTAAACAATGCCATTTTATATAATGTTTACATACCATACATTACTCATCTCATATGTATATACTGTACTCTATAACACCTACTGCATCTTGCCCATGCTGCACGACCATCGTTCATCCATATATTTGTATGTACATATTCTATTCATCCCTTTACATTTCTGTGTATTTGTGTGTATAAGGTAGTTGTTATGAATTTGTTAGATTTACTTGTTAGATATTACTGCATAGTCTGATCTAGAAGCACAAGAATTCCGCTACACTCACATTAACATCTGCTAACCATGTGTATGTGACCAAGAAAATTTGACTTGGATTTGATTTGATTTTACTTTAACCCACATAAAACATGTAAGGAAGTGTATTCGTGCCCAAGTCCAGATTTTTATATGGACCCCCAGGAACATAAACGACTTGACTATGTCCACCTTAACACCCTGGGTGTACATGGTGTTGGAGGTAGAAGCCGTAGAGATTACACACAACTAGAACAACACGCACACAAAGGGTGTGGCATAACCTGTATAGTGCGGTGGTGCCATATCATGGAGAAGAAGGCCCTTCGGCAGGTTGAGTGAGACATTTTCATAAGAGAAGACAGGTCACATGTTCCACTGAATCAATAGTGGGATAAAACAGAGGAGAAAGAAGTTAGTGAAAGAACAACTATAACAACACACATATCTCAAAGTCAAAGCAGTGAGATTGGGCCCATGTTCAACACTATGGCATGTTCATGAGACAATTAAAAAATATATATTTCTCCTTTATTGACTATTAATTACACTTTTCGGATGTCACAAGCCCTGGGCAAAAGCGATATAAGCTGTCGTTTCCAACCCAAAAATGATACTGTATTTTTAGGAAGTGATGTATTGTTTAAAATAATTTGTCTAAAAATGAACCAAATCTAAAAGGGTATGTTTTGAGATATTTACATTTATATTTGTATTATCCATAAATGAATGTACGGAAATTGTATCTTCATTCTAAGCACTATTCATATTTCAGAGCACACGGTAAGGTTTCAAACGAGAAGACTGACTTTATAGCATGTACATTGTTGTATTGTCTTAAAGAAATCCTGCGTAAGGCCAAAATGTCACAAAATTCCTAACTTGAATTACAGTAGGTATTTCTCAATAATAATTTTGAATACAGATTTCAAAGGTATGCCAAACATCCTTCCCCCAAAGGATCATTCTATAGATTCCATTTCAGGAAGATCCAAAACATTAATGTCTTTAGGCCAATCTCGTATGAAATTGTCCAGGGGAGAAATCAATCTTACCACTTACCACCAATCTTACCATTGGTGATGATAGGAAGTACTTATGTGAGAGCAGTGAGAGTGGAAGAGGCAAAGCGAGAGGGGTTACTCCACCCAAAATCTGACCATGAGCATTTTGTATGGAGGTCAATGAGAGAGTGTTGAATTTGGTCAACAAAAAATGCAATTGTTAATTTGCTAAGTGAGGCTTATTTGATCTAATATAAGTTTCGTAATGTTTAGGTTGTTACGAATGTACTGATATAATTACACGCATGTGACATTTCGGCAACTTTGAAAAAAACATTAATGGATTTGTGCCTGTTTTTCACAGACTCCTCCCGCCTGCCTTCCATCTTAGAGGACATGTATTTTGTTTGTTAGAGCGGTCACTCGACTATCTTGTCAATATAATATATCATAATAAAAGATCCATTAATTCCCCCATCAAAGCCATTTCGCTCTCCACTTCCTACTCACATGACCACATACTTAAAGTGACAGGTATGATTTGGACCAATCACTAGAATTTCAAACATGTGGCATCATAAGAGGTTGGTGGCACCTTAATTGGGGAGAACGGGCTCATGGAGACTTAATGTGGAGACTTTACAACGTTATATTCATTCCAATACAAAACTAGTATTATAATAGTAAGGCTGTTCATATCGGAAAGAAGATCATTTTCTCTCACAGCCTGGAATGTACTGTATGGAGATGATTCTTGCACAAGCGTGTGAAACTCTCCCTCTTACAAGTCCTCGTCCCCACTCAACTGATTCATTGAGCCAGGTATGTGGGCGTGTGTTTGGCGGGGGTGTGGAGGTGTGTGTGGGTGTGTCGGCAGCCGAGGAGTCAGTGCAGGCAGTGAGAGGGAGTAAAAGAAAGTCCTGAAAGCCAGGTTTTGAATACTCTGCTCCCTCGCTCCAATGACAGCACATACATTAACAAAACAGGCATTATCCACTCTCTGAATGTGTGACAAAGGTCTTTATAAATGTAAACTGTTTTTATCCCTCCGCCCCCTCTCTCCTCTGTTTGTGTGGGAATCAGTACAGGTCCTTAGTCACAGGTCAGCTGGTTTAAGGTTACTAATAGCCTGTACCAATAGACTTGTGTTCCACATCTTGCCCTTTATGGAGCCCTTCCCCGCGGCCAGGAGAGAATGCGCTGGCCCCCAGGTGGGGAGCAGGGTCCTGGCCAGCCCCGTCCCGAGAGGTTGTAACCAGAGGCTTATCAGAGCGCCAGGCTGTGCTGTAATACTCCTGTGAAAGACCTTTCAGACCGCCTCCCAATATTTATTTTTCTGGGCAGGAGGCTGAAATGGAGACTACGGCGGCCCCCCTCGGAAGTGCTGGGAAGGGAAGAGACAGGTAGAGGATGGGGGAGGGATGGAAGGGAGGGAGGGTAATGGTAGAGTCTGGAGAGTGGGAAACTGACCCATTGTGAAAAGGATGAGAAGAAGTGAAAGAAGAAGGGATAGACTACAGAGAAAGTGTGTGTGTGACTGAGATGGATCGCTCTTGAAAGAGAAGACCTTGTGTGGAGAGGAGAGTCATGGATGGCCCTGGCTGCGTTGGCGTGATGAGAACAGAGAGGGGAAGGGAATGGGATGACATGACAAGCGAGCCATCAGTACTCTGGCCCCGAATTAAGCATCATGTCGCTAAGATGAGAGTCTGAGGGGAACATGGCGATCTCTCTCGCCCCAGTCATCTGATCCCTCCATGGTCAGCCCTATTGTTTCTGACAGCCTGGCTTTCGTGTGACTAAACGCCATCTGAATACATGACTCAATACAGTTCAGTGTCATTCCAACATGAATCATTGAACTTTCACCTCCTATTATTGCTGATGTGGGTTACATACTCCAAGTGGCCTCGTTCTTGTACTGAGAAACAGTGGTCCACACACCACACCTTGTCTTGACACGTCTTTAGCAGCGTGATTGTAACGTAGTGATACGTTTTACTAGACTTCAGCATCTTAACAATCACGTGCTTTGATCTCACCATCAATTAGAGCACTGAAATAAGGTGGAACTGGCAAAACGTACTAACATGAATTTGCGTAGTGACGATAGCTGATCTCTCTAGAGGTACTTCATTCAAAACAAGTATAAACAAAAGTAACTTGATGGGTGTTGTCATATTGTCTAGCCTCGTAGAAAACACTTATTCTCTAGGTAAGCTACCTTTTGAGTGTTTTCACAGGGAAAACTTGTGACTGAATGCTAGCTGACGATAAAAATAGAGGAAACAAAAGGTGCCTTCGTCTTTAGTACAAGCAGCTGAGATGACATGAAACATCCAATCATCTGCAGATATGATTTAACATGAGTATCATACAATGATAAAGCAATCTGGTGGCAAAATATTTACTACAACTAGACAATACCTTATCAAACACTAGTTGTAGAGTAGCATGTAATGCAAATGTGTCATTGTTGTGTGACGTCTTACATGTTGTTACTCACGTTTGCTAGGCTACGCTAGTAGACCTATCTCGAGAGTAAACAATATAATCTTCTGATTTTACAACCTTGTACAGATGTGCAGCGCTTTTTTGATTGAGTACACCATCAGAAATTACCACTAGAAATGAAGAACATTTGGTTTCACAACCGGATGTTGGGCATTGAGCAGTATTATGAGTCATGATGTTGTTAACTATTTATTTTTTACCATAGACGTGTGTAATGTCCTGAGCAGGTAGCCTAATTTGCACTTAAAAATTATGATTGGAACCAAAATGATGATTGGAACCATAGTCTTACCCAAACCTCACTTGAGATTTATACATTCCAAATTCATCATTCACTGTAGAAAATGTCAGATGTTTCATATAATTTCTGTCTAACTAGGCTAACTAAAAAGAGAGAGAGATAGAGAGAGAGATAGAGAGAGAGAGAGATATTATACAGACCCAGAAAACCTGAGTCTACGCATTCACTATGGTGAATCACTAAAACAATACAGAAATACACTACGGAAAAAGAAGGAACAGCATGTCAGAAATTAGCTCAATGTAATTGAAGAATCCATAGACTCTAACCACTTCTGTGAAAATTGGAAAACACTAAACAAACAACAACACAAATAATTATCTATCCAAAATGGAGATGTATGAGTAAACCACTTCTCCAATCTTTTTGGCTCTATAACAAAGAATAAAGAGCAAAAATATATACATGATCAAATACAAATCTTAGAATCAAATATTAAAGACTACCCGAACCCACTGGATTCTCCAATTACCTTGAATGAGCTACAGGACAAAATAAAAACCCTCCATCCCAAAAAGGCCTGTGGTGTTGATGTTATCCTCAATGAAATGATAAAATATACAGACAACAAATTCCAATTGGCAATACTAAAACTCTTTAACATCATCCTTAGCTCTGGCATCTTCCCCAATATTTGGAACCAAGGACTGATCACCCCAATCCACAAAAGTGGAGACAAATTTGACCCCAATAACTACCTTGGGATATGTGTCAACAGTAACCTTGGGAAAATCCTCTGCATTATCATTAACAGCAGACTCGTACATTTCCTCAATGAAAACAATGTACTGAGCAAATGTCAAATTGGCTTTTTACCAAATTACCGTACAACAGACCATGTATTCACCCTGCACACCCTAATTGACAACCAAACAAACTAAAACAAAGGCAAAGTCTTCTCATGCTTTGTTGATTTCAAAAAAGCATTCGACTCAATTTGGCATGAGAGTCTGCTATACAAATTGATGGAAAGTGGTGTTGGGGGTAAAACATACGGCATTATAAAATCCATGTACACGAACAACAAGTGTGCAGTTAAAATTGGCAAAAAACACACACATTTCTTCCCACAGGGCCGTGGGGTGATACAGGGATGTAGCTTAAGCCCCACCCTCTTCAACATATTTATCAATGAATTGACGCGGGCACTAGAAAAGTCTGCAGCACCCGGCCTCACCCTACTAGAATATGAAGTCAAATGTCTACTGTTTGCTGATGATCTGGTGCTTCTGTCACCAACCAAGAAGGGCCTACAGCAGCACCTAGATCTTCTGCACAGATTCTGTCAGACCTGGGCCCTGACAGTAAATCTCAGTAAGATCAAAAAAGGTCCAGTCGCCAGGACCACAGATACAAATTCCATCTAGACACCGTTGCCCTAGAGCACACAGAAAACTATACATACCTTGGCCTAAACATCAGGGCCACAGGAAACGTCCACAAAGCTGTGAACGATCTGAGAGACAAGGCAAGAAGGGCATTCTATGCCATCAAAAGGAACATAAAATTCAACATACCAATTAGGATCTGGCTAAAAATTCTTGAATCAGTCATAGAGCCCATTGCCCTTTATGGTTGTGAGGTCTGGGGTCCGCTCACCAACCAAGACTTCACAAAATGGGACAAACACCTAATTGAGACTCTGCATGCAGAATTCTGCAAAAATATCCTCTAATTACTTGACACATTGGAAAGAATTAACAAAAAAACAGAGCAAACTAGAATGCTATTTGGCCCTAAACAGAGAGTACACAGTGGCAGAATACCTGACCACTGTGACTGACAGTGACCACTGACTCAGTGAGCATAGCCTTGCTATTGAGAAAGGCTGCCGTAGGCATTCATGGCTCTCAAGAGAAGACAGGCTATGTGCTCACTGCCCACAAAATGAGGTGGAAACTGAGCCGCACTTCCTAACCTCCTGCCCAATGTATGACCATATTAGATAGACATACAGTATTTCCCTCAGATTACACAGAACCACAAAGAATTCGAAAACAAATCCAATTTTGATAAACTCCCATATCTACTGGGTGAAATTCCAGTGTGCCGTCACAGCAGCAAGATTTGTGACCTGTTGCCACAAGAAAAGGGCAACCAGTGAAGAACAAACACCATTGTATATACAACCCATATTTATGCTTATTTATCTTCCCTTGTGTACTTTAAACATTTGTACATTGTTACAACACTGTATATATATAAAATATGACATGTGTAATGTCTTTATTGTTTTGAAACTTCTATGTGTAATGTTTACTGTTAATTATTATTGTTTATTTCACTTTTGTATATTATCTACCTCACTTGCTTTGGCAATGTTAACACATGTTTCCCATGCCAATAAAGCCCCTTGAATTGAATTGAATATTGATTTAATTTTGTCCAATGTCACGGTTAGCAAAATCAGGTTTATTGATAAAACTTTCTTTAACCTCAATGAAAATGTGTTTTGACATCGCATTGTTGTTTTTAGCCGTAAAGTTTGTGTAAAAGTATTTGTGTATATTCTTCCCAATAGCAAACACGTTCCCACATTTTAAAATACATAAAATCCCTTTTAGGTCGGTGTATTAAATGTTTTTAAAAAAAGCCAATTGACAGCTATAATAACAGAAGCCAAAAAATAGGTAGCAAGGATGAAATGGAAGGCGAGCTATCACCTATCACTAAGCTAGCTAGCGGTTAGCAACTAGTATTTCTAATTAGGTTTGTCTTTAGGGAACATAACAGCGTGGATAATATGTATATACATCGTCTGTGGATCTATTGGGGCGTTATGCAAACATGAATAAACATGGACAGACATGAATGCCATTTTGGACATGCGGGACACATCTAATAAGACCAACTACAATACACACACAACCAAGGCTCTCCAGGATATACTGTACTTTCTGATTACAACCTCATTGATGCCTGGTAAGCACATAATCCTAAAGCGAAAGAGTACACTCTACTCAAACAGGCATAAATCATTCTCACTATTCAATGTCATACTGCAATCTGCACCTCTATTTTCTTTAATCAAGAACATTTTAATTCAACTTTTGATTCTGACCACCCTGCTTCCTAAGTGACAGCTTCAAATTTCAGAATCTCCTAAAAGAGCCACAAGATGGTGATTCAATGTTTCATTACTACAAAAATCCTACATTCTGTGATCAATTTGAAATTTAACTAAATTCATTCATAATGATCAATAAATATTCAGTCAATGACCCCTGGATTCTATGGGATGCCACCAAAGGTTTTATTTAAAAAATCCAACTGCATTTGTATCTGGGTTGAATAAATCACAATTAACGAAGATTTGGAAGTGTTGTTAACACAAGAACCGCTGGGCCTCGAGGGACCACCCTTCAGTCTAATGAGCAGTCATTCTGACTGCGACATTCTAACAATGTAATTAATACATTTTCTATATGCTATCGCAAAAATAATTATTTGGCTGTGTTTCCGAAGGTGTTAGATAACATTTGGAACACCAAAAAATCTATACTTCAAAGAACACAATAGCATTTTCAGGAGTTTATGTTACTGGGGGCAATAGGCTATGTAAAAACACAATCTATAATGAATATAAGTGTCATGTGACAGCAGTAAAAGAAATGTCAATTATTATCAGCTTGTGCTTACATGGTGTGCTTACTCACGCAATGGCATCAGTTGGAGCATGTCCATGTCACATAAACTTCTTAAGCTGGTGAGTGTGTTGCTGATGTTGTATTTTTCGTGAGATGTAGAATCTCTCTCAGTGATAAAATTTTGTGCTGATAATCTACATTGTCATTGGCTTGTTCGTTTAATTTGGTGGTGGAGCGGGCACCTGCTCAGTGCGCACTGTTCTGTCTTTTTGAGTGTAGGCCTCGGATGTGTTGGTTCAGACTGAAGCTCCGAATCAGAAGAATAATCATCAGAGATGTCATGATTAATTTCTTCCCCACTATCGGAGTCGTTTTCATTCAGATTTTGTAACAATGGTAATGCAACATGTGCATCCATTCGACTTTGTCTTCTTGCCATTGTAAATTACGTACACTTTCACTGTATAGCTCCAAGTAGGCCAGAGTAGACTGATAAGATGTCTTGGTTTCAGTGGACTGATATACAGTTGATGTCGGACGTTTACATACACTTAGGTTGGAGTCATTAAAACTCGTCTTTCAACTACTCCACAAATTTCTAATAAACAAACTATAGTTTTGGCAAGTTGGTTAGGACACCTACTTTGTGCATGACACAAGTACATTTTCCATCAATTGTTGACTGTGCCTTTAAACAGCTTGGAAAATTCCAGAAAATTATGACATGGCTTTAGAAGCTTCTGATAGGCTAATTGACATCATTTGAGTCAATTGGAGGTATACCTGTGGATGTATTTCAAGGCCTAACTTCAAACTCAGTGCCTCTTTGCTTGACATCATGGGAAAATCAAAAGAAAAATAATTGTAGACCTCCACAAGTCTGGTTCATCCTTGGGAGCAATTTCCAAACGCCTGAAGGTATCCCATTCATCTGTACAAACAATAGTATGCCAGTATAAACACCATGGAACAACGAAGCCATCATATTGCTGAGGAAGGAGACGCGTTCTGTCTCCTGGAGATGAATGTACTTTGGTGCAAAAAGTGCAAATCAATCCCAGAACAACAGTAAAGGACCTTGTGAAGATGCGGGAGGAAACAGGTACAAAAGTATCTATATCCACAGTAAATTGAGTCCTATATCGACATAACCTGAAAGGCCACTCAGCAAGGAAGAAGACACTGCGCCAAAACCGCCATAGAAAAGCCAGACTACGGTTTGCAACTGCACATGGGAGCAAAGATTGTACTTTTGGGAGAAATGTCCTCTGGTCTAATGAAACAAAATTATATGGATATATTGAAGCAACATCTCAAGACATCAGTCAGGAAGTTAAAGCTTGGTCGCAAATTGGTCTTCCAAATGGACAATGACCCCAAGCATATTTCCAAAGTTGTGGCAAATTGGCTTAAGGACAACAATGTCAAGGTATTGGAGTGGTCATCACAAAGCCTTGACCTCAAACCTATAGAAAATTTGTGGGCAGAAGTGAAAAAGCGTGTGCGAGCAAGGAGGCCTACAAACCTGACTCAGTTACACCAGCTCTGTCAGGAGGAATGGGCCAAAATTCACCCAACTTATTTTGGCAAGCTTGTGGAAGGCTACCTGAAACGTTTGACCCAAGTTAAACAATTTAAAGGCAATGCTACCAAATACTAATAGAGTGTATATAAACTTCTGACCCATTGGGAATGTGATGAAATAAATAAAAGCTGAAATAAATCATTATAGTTTAAATGTATTTGGCTAAGGTGTATGTAAACTTCTGACTCCAACTGTAGGGTACATAGCATTTTGAGATTATAATTAGAATAAATCAATACAATAGAATGGCGAGAAGGAGAAGTAGGGGCAATGGGGGGTGACTATTCAAAAAATGACACACCCTCCTAAATCTGGTTATAACTACAGTTCTGTTTGTGATATTAAGATTCTAACAACGACAGTGCATTATATAGACTTATTTAGGAAAAGTCAAGGACGGAAGGGGACATTACTTTTAAAAGAGCAGAGTAATAAAACAATTAAATTCATGAGCAGTCCAAATTACTGCTTTAGTGGTTCTAGTGTTAACTGTGTTAGAGCACTTTCAACAAACTCTTTTCATACCACGTAGCTATTACTCGTTACAAAGTCAAGACAGAACTCAATTTATTTTGTGTTTATTTAACCTTTATTTAATAGATTAGTCAGTTAGGAATAAATTATTATTTTACAATGACGTCCTGCCCCGGACAAACTCTCCCCTAACCCAGATGATACTGGGCCAATTGTGCGCCGCCCTATGGATAAGAAAGAGAGCAGAATTTGCCATCCATTGAGTACGACTCAACCATTACTTCCATGGCAGTCGTTCCAGTTGTTTACTGGTCGACATGCTATGCAGTAATGATCAATTGGCTGATATAGCAACTATTGAATCTGAAACAAGGGAATTACTCTCAGAACCCAATTAATCAATCCAATATTACCATGCTTCTGTAAAAAACTGTACACCTCTGATTGTAAATCCACACCAAGCCAGACTAAGTCCTTTCTAAAACAGAGGAAGCCACCTCACTGGGAGCTCAAATCTCTCTTAATTATCTAAAAAGGGCATTGGATAGCATGAATAAAGACAAATCACCTGGATGGGACGGTATTCCTTCTGAGGTTTAGTAAACATTTTGGAATCAATTAGGTCCACTATTGCTCCAAATGTTTAATACAGGGAGAGATGTGAATACAGGACTAATTTCGCTTTTATTTAAAAAAAGAAAAAAGGAAAGGACACCACCCAGTGTTCTCACTGTTGTCCCATCTCGAGACTTACTTACCTAAATTGGTCCACACGGACCAAAGAGGGTTTGTTAAATAGCGTATTTCCTCGGATAACTTCTGACCACTATCACATATCAGAAACACCAGCTCCTTGGGCTGTATTATCTCTCAACGCAGAAAACGTTTTGATATGCTAGAATGGTCATATCTCTGGTCTGACTTGGAATATATGCAAATTGTCTCCAATTTCATTAATATGATTCAAATACTACTATCTGCTCCCTTCACAATCACTAGAAGCAGAGTGCAAGGCAATCCAAGGCAATTCACCTTTGCTATTCTTATTATCCATGGAACCCCTGGCCCAGACAATTTGTCAACTGAAGGAAATAACACCAATTTCCCTCAAATCCATTGATTACATAATTTCATAATATGAAGACGATATTCTAGTACATCTAGACAATGTATCTCAATCACTCCCAAACACATTGAAGATCATAGATACATTTTATAGCTTGAGCTGAATGTATCTAACCAAATCAGCCCTACTGCATCTCAAAACCTCGATGGAGGACTCCATCTCTACTTATGAAAAACAAATCATTTCCCATTTGAAATATTTGGGAGTAGATATATTTTCTTCCTTTGATAAAACCATTTCCAGAAACATTAACAGAATGCTCATATCAATTCAAGCCTCAATAGATGGAATAATGTCACAGTTGCTTTAACTGGCAGAATATCTCTTGTCAAAATGAATATATTGCCACGGGTGAATGTCTGTAGTTCCACGCTCCCCATGGCTCCACCTTCTAGCTATTGGGATCAAATTCGTAGAGCAGTTTCCAAATGTATATGACAAGGTTAACGATCCCAGATAAAATTAACACATTTACAAAGAGGGAAACACATAGGAGGACCATCCGTACCAAACTTTAAATTGTATTTCCAGGGACTAGCATTTCAGCCCATCCTATAATTGGTTTAGACCCCTGGCTGAGTATAGAGAGAAAAATGGTGACTCCTATTGCTCTGGATAGAGTTGGTGTTAACTGATGTATATTTAAAAAAAATGTCAACTACGCTTTGGGCCTATAATTCTTCACACAATTTCTATTTGGCACAAAATTGAAAACAATATAACTGGGAATCAAAATGGCATGCCCATGCTACAATATTTCCCAATAATTCCTTGCAATCTGGAGGGCGGACTTTCTCATCTCCCTAATGGTCGAAATGTAGAAACTTTACCCTTACCGATATCATGGACAGTAATGACTTGAGAATCTTCCAAGATTTTAAAGATACATACACATTACCAGATAACTCCTTTTTTTCTATATTTACAATTTAGATCAGCTATGCTGGCCTAAGGAGTCCCTTGGGAAACGCAACTACCGAAACATCCAATAATGGGATTTATACATTATCTGGGCTCCCCAAAGGACTGATCTCTATAATACAAAAACAACATTTGGAAAACTCATATTCTGAGCTATTCATTAAAAAGGTATGGTCCACAGATCTAATTTAATATGAACCATGTCTTAACTAGAAAATAATATGGAAGCATCTGACCTTGGTATCCAGTAATCCAAACCATCATTTTATACATTTTAAATTTGTACACAGACTGTATTTAACACCAACTAAACATTTTACAATGAAATTGGCCTCAACACCCAACTCTTCACTGTGTCCCCTAAATCAGGAAGGCGCATTCCTTCATATGACATCGGAGTGCATTGCAGTTAAATGCCCCTGGGGCAAAGTGACAAAAGGAATGTCAACGTGGGTTAGGGTTATCTTTGTATGCAATTCTTTGATTGTTTTATTTGTACCTGTAATCCCCACTAAAAAAAACTAAAAGACACAACTAAATAAAAAGTTGAACACCAAAAAACAAAAAGTTGATTAAGTTATGTCTTTAGTCTTCATTAAACCGATAAAAACTATTGTAATAAAATATGACTTCATCCAATCTGTTTTACTAACTAATTCATGGCAGTTTGTGTATGAGAGTGGTACTTTCAAGTCAGTTTCTGCATTTCTTTATTGTGAGATGTTTAAAAGAGCTGTTCATGCCAATTGTAAAGTCATTGTGAAGCTCTTACTGTTCTCTCCCTCCTGCTGCATTCAAGGTTTGTGGTGGGGATTTGTTTCTCAGGTCATTGGGGAAATGTTCTCCTTTTTTGAATCTGGGGCTCTGTGTGCGAGAACATGTCTACACACGCTTACCATTTCTGTACTCCTACTGCCTAGTAAGATAAGATAAAATCACAAAAGCAGGATTAGAGATAAAATTAATCACTAACCTTTTGAAAATCTTCATCAGATGACAGTCATATGACATGTTACACAGTACATTTATGTTTTGTTCGATAATATGCATCTTTATATTCACAAATCTCGGTTTACATTGACGCCATGTTCAGAAATTCCTCCAAAATATCCGGAGGAATTATAGAAAGCTATGCCAGATAACAGAAATACTCATCATAAACTTTGACTAAAGATACATGTTCTACATATAATTAAAGATACACTGGTTCTTAATGCAACCGCTGTGTCAGATTTTTTTTAAACGTTACGGAAAAAGCCTAACATTGCAATAATCTGAGACGGCGCTCAGATGTAACCGCCATGTTGGAGTCAACAGAAATACAAAATTACAACATAAATATTCCCTTATCTTTGATGATCTTTCATCAGAATGTAGTGCAAGGAGTCCTAGTTCCACAATAAATCGTTGTTTGTTCCATAATGTCCAATACTAGTGTACAAGTAGCTGCATTTGCTATCACTTTCAGCTCACGTGCCCAAAAACTGACTGCTGGTCCAAGATAACTCGCACGAAAACTTCCAAAAGATATATTCCAGGTTGAATAAACTGGTCAAGCTAAGTAGAGAATCAATCTTCAGGATGTTATTATCATATATATCCAATAACATTCCAACCGGATCATACGTTTTCATCTGGAGCCAAATGGAACAGCGGTAGCACTCACAGAGAAATGTGCCACGGGAAAATGGCATTCTGTCGGGACACTGACTATTTCCCCTCCCATTAGGTCAAAGTTCACAGCAAATACTCCATTACACTTTCTACTGAATGAGGACATCTAGTGGAAGGCGTAGGAAGTGCTTCCAGATCCATATCTTGTTGGGAAAGGAGGGGGCGATGACATCAAAGTTGCCCCAACTTTCAGAATTTCACTTCTTGTTTGGAAGATTGCCTGCCCTATGAGATCTGTTATACTCACAGACATAATTCAAACAGTTTTAGAAACTTCAGAGTGTTTTCTATCCAATAGTAATAATAATATGCATATATTAGCAATCTAGGACAGAGTTTGATGCAGTTCACTATGGGCACGCAATTCATCCAAAGTGAAAATACTGCCCCCTATCCTCAACAAGTTCTTGCGTTGCAGCTCTACAGCATTTGTCTCAGTACATCAAAGTGGTCATAAAGTTCATTCAGGTGTCTCATTGAAGTTGGCTCAGTCTTTACTCAGTCCATATCATTGTCATATGATAATCATATTATACTGCTGTGCTTGTGTTTTGATCATTTGGATGTATGAGCATGTCTAGACAAATGTGACCTTGGCTCCCAGAGTTTTCTCTTGGAAGTACAGTATTTTAATATCTTAGTCCTTGACTGTATCATGCACTTCCTTAGATGGGGGTTCACATTTGGTTTGATTGTTTTGGTTTGATTTGATTTAAGTTAATGAAAGTTAAATACAAGAAAATTGAAATATCTTTAGAGGTCCTGAATGCTAGTTTGGGGTTGGGGTGAATGGTGATGTATAGTGGAGTGAGGTTTCTTTCATAACTGTTGTAATGGTTTATGCTCAAAAGTTATCTATGGTTAAATAAGTGTAGAGCTTATTTAAATAAAATGATTTATAGCTATATTGAAAATTATCAAATCCAACAAGTGAATAAGTATAAACATATTTGTTGATCCATGGTGGCATTTATTTGATTTATTATTGAAAAACCTTCAGTAACAGCCAGTTAAATAGTATACAGGCCTATGGAAGATAAATCATTTCCATTATCCATATTAACACAATGTTTATCCCATTACTGGCACCTTTTGTCAGCTATAAAATACATACTAGCGCTGTCACGCCCTGGCCTTAGTTAACTTTGTTTTCTTTATTATTTTGGTTAGGTCAGGGTGTGACATGGGGGATTTATGTGTTTAGCCTGGTCTAGGGGTTTTGTATGTTTATGGGGTGTTTTCTAGTCTAGGTGTTTTTGTAAGTCTATGGTTGCCTAGATTGGTTCTCAATTAGAGGCAGGTGTTATTCATTGTCTGTGATTGGGAACCATATTCTTTGGGTATTTTGTGGGTGATTGTTTCCTGTGTCAGTGTTTGTGCCACACGGGACTGTTTTGTTGCCAGCTCACTTTGTTGTTTTGTAATTGTGTTCATGTTGAGTTTTCTTATTAAATACCATGGACACCTAGCACGCTGCATATTGGTCCTAATCCTTGCTACACCTCCTCTTCAGAGGAAGAGGAGGAAATCTGTTGTGACAAGCGCAACTTTTACAACATACTGTAGTTATTCTGTGTCACATACCCTATGGGGAAATGCATTATATGATGCATGCAAATGGTCCTTATAAAAACATTAATTGAGATCCGAACTGAACAATAAACAGAGAGCAAGACCAGATTTTACTGTAGACAGTGGTTTCTTCTTTGCTTAATTATTTTTGTCAGAATTTCTGAAAATGACAAACCAATGTATTTCTTAGAAAGGGGCAGTTTCTGCGAATTGCTAGTGAAACAACAGTAGATATATTTTAGGACTGAACAGTCCATCATTAAGGGAGTTTACAAAAGTAGATACAAAACACTGCCAATACATAAACCTTGCATCCTGTTTGGAAATGAGCTAATGCACAGATTCTTATATTAGTTCAAATAACAACAAGAGAGGCGTTTCATTTGAAACCTCTTGAAAATCCCCACTCTTACTTTATTGAATAGGGTGTCTGAAGTGGTGTCCCTTTGCCAAGAATGTGTTTCCCAGCTTCTAAGGAAAACCAGGTGGAGTAAGTGCATTTTACCCTCAATTGTTGCTCTACTCAGTAGTACTGTTCCCAGTACTGTTCCCTTGTGAACGCAAATCTACTGTATCCTAAGATAACGTTATCTGTCACCGTAGTCAAAATCTGCTGGGGCGGAACTGTAAATGCAAGTAAGTTGCTGATAACATCTCTAAGGCTATTTACACTTGCAGCCCAATTCTGGGGGGGAGGGGGGGGGGTTCTCAGAAAAGCTTTTTGTGCATAATTGGGCAAACGATTAGAATTGGGCTGCCCGTGTAAACGCATCCTATGGCTCCTACTATGCCTTTCAGCTGGACTTCTGGGGGAAACAGTTTGTGTTTCTTGCGCCTCAGGCACAAGTTTTAATCAAGATTTTGTCATTGTTCTGTGAGCTCCATTCAGTCCTAGTGAAGGAGGAGGGCTGATGGACAACAGCCATGTGCCAAATACTATAGATGAAGCAAACAGTCAGTGATTGCAAATCATCCCTGTGTTTACTGACGACGAAATGTAATTTTTATTGTCGTCAGATCTGTATTCACAAAGAGCTCTAATTTAGTTTAATTGGTACACAGAATATTTTCCCCAGGATTTACAGTGCCTTGCGAAAGTATTCGGCCCCCTTGAACTTTGCGACCTTTTGCCACATTTCAGGCTTCAAACATAAAGATATAGATGCTCTCTGCGCTTTTAACGGACCTCTGAGACTATCACAGTGCAGGTGCATTTATACGGAGACTTGATTACACACAGGTGGATTGTATTTATCATCATTAGTCATTTAGGTAAACATTGGATCATTCAGAGATCCTCACTGAACTTCTGGAGAGAGTTTGCTCCACTGAAAGTAAAGGGGCTGAATAATTTTGCACGCCCAATTTTTCAGTTTTTGATTTGTTAAAAAAGTTTGAAATATCCAATAAATGTCGTCCCACTTGTTGTTGATTCTTCACAAAAAAATATGGTTTTATATCTTTATGTTTGAAGCCTGAAATGTGGCAAAAGGTCGCAAAGTTCAAGGGGGCCGAATACTTTTGCAAGGCACTGCTTGTTTAGGTGGGATTCTAAAAATGTTTATCAGGCTTTCTTCTGTCAGCTTCAGCAGTGGGATCTTCCTATGTTTACCAATGACCAAATTAAGAATTCAATTAAAAAAACAACCTCTCTGAAATCAAAGATGGGAGTTGCTTTGCTGCCCCTGGTACTGGGCACCTTTAACGTGTGTTTTGGAGTCCAATGTTCAACCCAGTGTCAAAAAACTGGGTCTCCATTAAAGGTTGTGGGTCGGCTCTGTCGTAACCGGCCGCGAACGGGAGGTCCGTGGGGCAATGCATAATTGGCCTAGCGTCGTCCGGGTTAGGGAGGGCTTGGTCGGTGGGGATGTCCTTGTCTCATCGCGCACCAGCGACTCCTGTGGTGGGCCGGGCGCAGTGCGTGCTAACCAAGGATGCCAGGTGCACAGTGTTTCCTCCGACACATTGGTGCGGCTGGCTTCCGGGTTGGATGCGCGCTGTGTTAAGAAGCAGTGCGGCTTGGTTGGGTTGTGTATCGGAGAACGCATGACTTTCAACCTTCGTCTCTCCCGAGCCCGTACTGGAGTTGTAGCGATGTGACAAGATAGTAGCTACTACAACAATTGGATACCACGAAATTGGGGAGAAAAAGTTCTCCAGCAGGAGAACAACCCCAAACACACATCAAAAGCAGCCAGGAAAGGTTCAAGAAGAGATGCTGGACTGTTCTGGAGTGGCCAGCGAAGAGTCCAGATCTGAATCCATCCCAAACCTATGGCGAGAGCTGAAAACAGTAGTTGGTGGAGGGCAGCCCTCAAACATTGAATATTTAGAGCAGTGCAGCAAACCTTTAATAGAAAGGTGCTGCAAACTCATTGATGGCTACAACAAGCATCTGCAGTTATCCTGTAGCCAGTACTAGCTCCAAAGTGCCAATAATTCTGGCCATGCCATCTGTCTTTACCAAACATGTATTTTTTTCCATAGATTTTTATTTTATTTTAAAGGAAATAGGGAATTATTTAAGAAAAGTGCAAGGGTGCCAATATATTTAGCCATAACTGAATGTGTCATTTTCTCCTGTCACTCAAACATGTCCAAAGCGTCAAGTGCTAATGACTCAGCAGGTTAATTACGCTGCTACGATAGTATAGCACACATCTGTTTCCCTGTTCATCCTTATTGCATGATAGTTCTCCTCGCATGTTTTGCTGTGATCATTTAGATGGGTGCTGCCAGCTGTCCAGTGTTGATGAGCAAGTGAGCATGATTGAAATTCAAACCAAACCCTCAAATATCCAAGGACATTAGAAACGTCATGGATTCCTTAAATCTCACATATCTCAGTTTTGGAAAATACTGACTTATGACCAAATGCATTCTACTTACAATTTGTTGTCAATTTTTGGACTAGAATTTATGTTTATTACTACTACCGATACCACATATGTCGTTAGTTGCTCTTTCATTTATATTTGTAAATAATTTATGAATGTGTAAAAAAATATATTTTGATCTTTGATACAAGGGCTTGGATAGTTATTGCGTTGGCGAATTCCACATGCTGCTGACTCCTCACCCTATTCTCACAAAAAAATGCATTTGAAACATATACTGAACAAAAATATGAATGCAACATGTAAAGTTTTGGTTCCATATTTCATGAGCTGAAATACAAATGTTATAAATGTTCTGTATGCACAAAAAGCTTAATTCTCTCAAATTTTGTGCACAAATGTGATTACATTCCTGTTAGTGAAAATGTATGCTTTGCCAAGATAATCCTTCCGCCTGACAGGTCTGGCATATCAAGAAGTTGATTAAACAGCATGATCATTACACAGGTGCACCTTGTGCTGTGGACAATAAAAGGCCACTCAAAATGTGAAGTTTTTGTCACACAACACAATACCACAAATGTCTCAAATTTTGAGGGAGCTTGCAATTTGCATGCTGACTGCAGGAATGTCCACCAGAGCAGTTGCCAGAGAATTAAATGTTCATGTCGCTTTAAAGAATTTGGCAGTACATCTAACCGGCCTCACAAACGCAGACATCGCGTAACCACGCCAGCCCAGGAAATCCACATCCAGCTTCTTCAGCTGCGGGATCGTCTGATGAGGAGGAGGAGGAGGGGGGATGCTGAAGAGTATTTCTGTCTGTAATAAAGCCCTTTTGTGAGGAAAAACACATTCCGATTGGCTGGACCTGGCTTCCTATTGGGTGTGCCTGGCTCCCCAGTGGGTGGGCCTATGCCCTCCCAGGCCCATCCATGGCTACACCCCTGCCCAGTCATGTGAAATCCTTAGATTAGGGCCTAATGAATTTATTTAATTTGCCTGATTTTCTTCTATGAACTGTAACTCAGTAAAATATTTGAAATTGTTGCATGTTGTGTTTATATTTTTGTTCAGTACAGTTCCTTGGACTTCCTGGTATCGTTTCTGCTCTGACATGCATTGTCACCTGTGGGACCTTATATAGACAGGTGTGTTTCTTTCTAAATCATGTCCAAACAGTTGAATTGGCCACAGGTGGACTCCAATCAAGCTGCAGCGACGTCTTAAGCATGATCAAAGTAAATTGGAAGCACCTGAGCTCAGTTTGGAGTGTCATAGCAAAGGTGTGAATACTTATATAAGCTAAATATTTCTGTACTTAATTTTCAATAAATGTGAAAACAATTCTAAAAGCATGTTTTCACTTTGTCATTCTGTGTAGATGGGTGAGCTTGTTTGGCCTACCACTTTGCAGCTGAGCCGTTGTTGCTCCTAGACGTTTCCACTTCACAATAAAAGCGCTTACAGTTGACCAAGCAGCTCTAGCAGGGCAGAAATTTGACAAACTGACTTGTTGAAAAGGAGGCTTCTTATGACTGTGCTACGTTGAAAGTCACTGAACTCTTCAGTAAGGCCAATGTTTGTCTTTGGAGATTGCATGGCGGTGTGCTCAATTTTATACACCTGTCAACAACAGGTGTGGGTGAAATAGCCGAATCCAATCATTTGAAGGGGTGTCCACATACTTTTTTTTATACACTACCGTTCAAAAGTATGGGGTCACTTAGAAATATCATTCTTTTTGAAATAAAATAAAATTGTCCATTAAAATAACATCAAATTGATCAGAGATACAGTGTAGACATTGTTAATGTTGTAAATGACTATTGTTGCTAGAAACTGCAGATTTTGGGGGGGAATATCTACATAAGTGTACAGAGGCCCATTATCAGCAACCATCACTCCTGTGTTCCAACGGCATGTCTTGTTAGCTAATCCAAGTTTATCATTTTAAAAGGCTAATTGATCATTAGAAAACTCTTTTACAATTATGTTAGCACAGCTGAAAACTGTCCTGATTAAAGAAGCAATAAAACTGGGCCTTCTTTACACTACTTCTTTACACTAGTTGAGTATCTGGAACATCAGCATTTGTGGGTTCGATTATAGGCTCAAAATGGCCAGAAGCAAAGAACTTTCTTCTGAAACTCGTCAGTCTATTCTTGTTCTGAGAAATGAAGGCTATTCCAAGCGAGAAATACAACGCTGTGTACTACTCCCTTCACAGAATTGCTCGCATGGAATAGCCTTAATTTCTCAGAACAAGAATAGACTGATGAGTTTCAGAAGAAAGTTCTTTGCTTCTGGCCATTTACATACATATTCAGACCCTATACTCTGTACTTTGTTGAAGTACCTTTGAAAGTGATTACAGCCTCGAGATTTCTTGAGTATGACGTCACAAGCATGGCACACCTGTATTTTAGGAGTTTCTCCCATTATTCTCTGCAGATCCTCTCAAGCTCTGTCAGGTTGGATGGGTAGTATCGCTGCACAGCTAATTTCAGGTCTCTCATGAGATGTTCGATCGGGTTCAAGTCCGGGGTCTGGCTGGGCCAGTTAAGGACATTCAGAGACTTGTCCCGAAGCCACTCCTGCGTTGTCTTGGCTGTGTGATAAGGGTCGTTGTCCTGTTGGAAAGTAAACCTTCACCCCAGTCTGAGGTCCTGAGTGCTCTGGAGCAGGATTTCATCAAGGATCTCTCTGTACTTTGCTTCATTCATCTTTCCCTCGATCCTGAGTCTCCCACTCCCTGCCGTAGAGAAACATCCCCACAGCATGACGTTGCCACCACCATGCTTCGACCGTAGGGATGGTGCCAGGTTTCCTCCAGACGTGATGCTTGGCATTCATGCCAAAGAGTTCAATCTTGGTTTCATCAGACCAGAGAATCTTGTTTCTCAAGGACTGAGAGTCTTTTACGTGCCTTTTGGCAAACCTCAAGTGGGCTGTCGTGCCTTTTACTGCTCCATTTTTATGGAATGGTCTGCCTACCCATGTGAGAGACGCAGACTCGGTCTCAACCATTAAGTCTTTCTTGAAGACTCATCTCTTCAGTAGGTCCTATGATTGAGTGTAGTCTGGCTCAGGAGTGTGAAGGTGAACGGAAAGGCACTTGAGCAACAAACTGCCCTTGCTGTCTCTGCCTGGCCGGTTCCCCTCTCTCCACTGGGATTCTCTGCCTCTAATCCTATTACATTGGCTGAGTCACTGGCTTTCTGGTGCTCTTCCATGCCGTCCCTAGGAGGGGTGCGTCACTTGAGTGGATCTTCCTGTTTGTGTTGGCGCCCCCTCTTGGGTTGTGCCGTGGCGGAGATCTTTGTGGGCTATACTCGGCCTTGTCTCAGGATGGTAAGTTGTAGGTTGAAGATATCCCTCTCGTGGCGTGGGGGCTGTGCTTGGCAAAGTGAGTGGGGTTATATCCTGCCTGTTTGGCCCTGTCCGGGGGTATCGTCGGATGGGGCCACAGTACCCCGATCAGAAGGGGATTCATGCCTGATTTAACTAGTAATTACCAGTTGGAGGGCCGACTCATTGGAAGCACAAGACCTAGACCTACACTTTGACATATTGTGGAAGCATTGTAAAACGTATAGTTTTTGTTTAAATCGATAAAACTACAATACAAAAATATAAAAACAGCCTAGCGCCCGATTTCAGGCACTTATTTAAGAGAGGCACTTCCTATATATTGACTTTTTTGTTACCTTTTGAGGTGTGAAAACTTAAGTTGAAAACTTAAGTTTAATATGTTCTCTTTAGGACATTATGTTACAATTAGGTGAAATCAAAAAGAAAAACATTTTCTTTAACATTTATTTCTTTGTTTTTGGCCAGGTATGGTTCTCAATCAGGGACAGCTGTCTATCGTTGTCTCTGATTGAGAACCATACTTAAGTAGCTCTTGCCCACATGGGTTTTGTGGGTAGTTGCTTTCTGTTTTGTACCTGACGGCGCTGTTTCGGTTGTTATTTTTGTTACTTTGTATTTAGTGTTCAGTTCTATTTAATAAATGACGAACACGTGTTGCGCTTTGGTCCTCACCTTCTTCCACCAACGGCCGTTACAGTTGCCCGTGCTTAGCTCCATTCCATACATTTTTTTCCTGAAAAAAAAACAGTCCTTAACGATTAAAAGCATACACATAACATGATGCATCCACCACTACTGTATGCTTGAAAAAAAAACGGAGCGTGGTACTCAGTAATGTGTTGAATTGGATTTTCCTCTTCAACATAACACTTTGTATTCAGGACAAAAAGTGAATTGCTTTGCCACATATTTTCAGTATTACTTTAGTGCCTTTTTGCAAAGTTTTGGAATATTTTTATTCTGTAAAGGGTTCCTTCTTTTCACTCTGTCATTTAGGTTAGTATTGGGGAGTAATTACAATGTTGTTGATCCATCCTCAGTTTTCTCCTGTCACAGCCATAAAACACTAACTGTTTTAATGTCACCATTGGCCTCATGGAGAAATCCCAGAGCGGTTTCCTCCCAGTGACTGGGTGTATCGATACACCATCCAAAGTGTAATGTATAACTTCACCGTGCTGAAAGGGATATTCATTATCTGCTTTCTTATTTTTCCCCATCTACCAATAGGTGCCCTTCGTCGCAAGGCTTTTGAAAACTTCCCTGGTCTTTGAGGTTGAATATCTGTTTGAAATGTACTGCTCAACTAAGGTATGTTACAGATAATTGTATGTGGGGAACAGGGATGTTAAACACTATTAGTCTATGCAATTTATTATATGACTTGTTAAGCCCATTTTTTATTTTTTTATTACAACATTTTCTCCTTAACTTATTTAGGCTTGCCATAACAAAGGGGTTGGGTTGAATACTTATTGACGTTTCAGCTTTTCTTTTGTATTAATTAGTAGAGTTTTCAAAAAACATAATTCCACTTTGACATTATTATGTGTAAGTCAGTGACAAAAAAATCTCAATTGAATTCATTTAAAATTCAAGCTGTAACAATAATGTGGAAAAAGTCAAGGGGTGTGAATACTTTCTGAAGGCACTGTAAATATTGGGCTGTGAGACCCCTTACAGCCTGGATTCCAACCCAGCCAAATTCGGCTCTGTGTTACATTTGAGTCAGTTCCCACACATGTATACTTTCCATTTATACTTTCCAAAAACTGTAAATGAATTTATCATCTGGAACTAAACAGAAACATAATTACTCAACATAGGGTAGCAATGTACTTCCTGACTGGATAGTGTGCTGTTGTCTTGTGACACATAGTCAATATCGCCCATGGTGGTAATGTAGCAGGACTGTTGCAAGTATTTAAATATGTAGGGCAACTTCTCGCTCCAGGCGTTCCACTTGATCCAACCCTCATTTACATCCTCAGCCAGAAACAACATTAACATAGACATGCTGTTCCCATACTAGAATAGATTTAGAGGTGAAACAAGTGAAAGTTATTACTCAGGCACTTACTCGCACTTACTATAAAATCAGATACTTTTCCTGGCAAAGAAAAACAGCTCCAGATGTGAAATTCTTTCATACCATTTCATAGTATGAGAAGTTTAATATTTTTCTTTACCTTAAACAAAAGTTTATGATATACTATATATTGTAGTACCCACATTGACAAAAAAGTGTAGGTAGGATCATTTTTCTCATAAAGTCAGCATCTTCCAAAAGGAGATTTGTGCGATTTAGGGAGGATTCCTAAATCCTCTGATATTTTGGGTTTGGGTTTTGATTTCAATCATGCCCAGTCATGCCCAATAACACAGGATGTTAACGCCTAGGGAGGCAACATGATATGCACTGATTAGATTCTGCATTGTGTGACCGTTTTAATTACGACATCTTTTGACGTATGTTAGCTGTCAGCATACTTTATTGAGATGTATAAAATATACGCTACATATGCAAATGTATGTGGACACCCCTTCAAATTATTGGATTTGGCTATTTCAGCCAAACCAGTTGCTGACAGGTGTATAAAATTGAGCACACAGCCATGCAATCTCCATCGACAAGCATTGACAGTAGAATGGCCTTACTGAAGAGCTCAGTGACTTTAAACGTGGCGCCGTAATAGGATGCCACCTTTCCAACAACTCAGTTTATCACATTTCTGCCCTGCTAGAGGTGCCCCAGTCAACTTGAAGTGCTGTAATTGTGAAGTGGAAACGTCTAGGAGCAACAACGGCTCAGCCGCGAAGTGGTAGGCCACTCAAGCTCACAGAACGGGACCGCCGAGTGCAGAAGTGCCTAGCTCGTAAAAATCATATGTCCTCGGTTGCGATACTCACTACCGAGTTCCAAACTGCCTCTGGAAGCAATTTCAGCACAATAACTGTTTGTCGCAAGCATCATGAAATGGGTTTCCATATTCGAGCAGCCAGCACACAAGCCTAAGATCACCATGTGCATTGCCAAGCGACGACTGGGGTGGTGTAAAGCTGGAGCAGTGGAAACGTGTTCTCTGTTATGATGAATCACGCTTCACCATCTGGCAGTACAACGGACAAATCTGGATTTGGCAGCTGCCAGAAGAATGCTACCTGTCCCAATGCATAGTGCCAACTCTAAAGCTTGGTGGAGGAGCAATAATGGTCTGGGGCTGTTTTTCATGGTTCGGGCTAGGCCTCTTAGTTCCAGTGAAAGGAAATGTTAACGCTACAGCATACAATGACATTCTAGACGATGCTGTGCTTCCATCTTTGTGGCAACAGTTTGGGGAAGGCCCTTTCCTGTTTCAGCATGACAATGCCCCCGTGCACAAAGCGAGGTTCATACAGAAATGGCTTGTCGAGATCAGTGTGGAAGAACTTGACTGGCCTGCACAAACCCCTGACCTCAACCCAATTGAACACCTTTGGGATGAATTGGAACACCGACTGCGAGCCAGGTCTAATCGTCCAACATCAGTGCCCAATCTCACTAATGCTCGTGGCTGAATAGAAGCAAGTCCCTGCAGCAATGTTCCAATATCTAGTGGAAAGCCTTCTCAGAAGAGTGGAAGCTGTTATAGCAGCAAAGGGGGGACCAACTCGACTAACCTGTACCCCCACACATTGACTGGGTACCGGTATCCCCTGTATATAGGATCGTTATTGTTCTTGTTTTTTCTTTTTACTTTAGTTTATTCAATATTTTTTAGCTTTAGTTTATTCAGTAACTATTTTCTTAACTCTATTTTCTTAAAACTGCATTGTTGGTTAAGGGCATGTATAAGTAAGCATTTCATGGTAAGGTCTACAGCTTTTGTATTCGACGCATGTGACGAATAACATTTGATTTGAACTCCATATTCATTCCCATGATTCTGGAATTAGTTGTTCAATGAGCAGCTGTCTACATACAATCGGTGAGGATGGAATTTCCATTGTTATAGAACATTTGAAAACCGTAATAAAATGCACAATATACCATATATTCCACACGTTGACGTGGCCTGCTGGCAATCAATAGGCTTCCGGCATTGCCGGTACATTGTTCTCTAACTTGCAGAGGTGGGTAGAGTACTGAAACTCTGTACTTAAGTAAAAGTACTGTTACTTAGATTGTCATTTACTCAAGTAAAAGTAGCCCTCTTAAGAGATTGCATCATCTATGGATCTGTTTGGGCGGTATGCAATTTGGAGTGGGTTTATGGTTTCTGGGATAATGGTGTTGATGTGAGCCATTACCATCATTTTAAGCACTTCATGGCTATGGACGTGAGTGCTACAGGTCTGTAGGTAGGCAGGTTGCCTTTGTGTTCTTGGGCACAGAGATTATGGTGGTCTGCTTGAAACATGTTGGTATTACAGACTCAATCAGGGACATGTTGAAAATGTCAATGAAGACACCTGCCAGTTAGTCAGCACCCTAATCTATGGATTTCACATGACTGGGAATACAGATATGCATATGTAGATCACAGATACCTTTTTAAAAAATGTAGGGGCGTGGATCAGGAAACCAGTTAGTTAACTCATGCAGCACAATACATCTCTTTTGCATACAGTAGGAGTTGATCAGGCTGATTGTGGCCAATGGAATGTTGTCCCACTCCTCTTCAATGGCTGTGCAAAGTTGCTGGATATTGGCTGGAACTGGAAGGAACGCGCTGTTCATATGCCAAACCTGTAAGGTGGATGGCAAAGGAGAAATTATGACTAAAAGGCATGTAAACAAATTTGTGAGAAATAAGCTTTTTGTGCATCGAAAGCCAAGTGAACAAACAGATCACCCACCATTTTGAATCCCACTATACCTTCTCCGCTATGCAATCCGGTTTCAGAGCTGGTCACGGGTGCACCAAAGCCACGCTCAAGGTCCTAAATGATATCATAACCGCCATCGATAAAAGACAGTACTGTGCTGTCTTCATCGACCTGGTCAAGGCTTTCGACTCTGTCAATCACTGTATTCTTATCAGCATACTCAACACCCTTGGTTTCTCTAATAACTGCCTCGCCTGGTTCACTAACTAATTCGCAGAAAGAGTTCAGTGTGTGAAATTGGAGGACTTGTTGTCCGGACCTCTGGCAGTCTCTATGGGGGTGCCACAGGGTTCAGTTCTCGGGTCGACTCTCTTCTCTGTATATATCAACGATGTCGCTCTTGCTGCTGGTGATGCTTTGATCCACCTCTACGCAGACAACACAATTCTGTATACATCTGGCCCTTTCTTTGGACACTGTGTTAATGAACCTCCAAACAAGCTTCAATGCCATACAACACTCCTTCCGTGGCCTCCAACTGCTCTTAAATGCTAGTAAAACGAAATGCATGCTCTTCAACCGATCGCTGCGCGCACCCGCCCGTCCGACGAGCATCCCTACCATGGACGGTTCTGACTTAGAATATGTGGACAACTATAAATACCTAGGTGTCTGGCGAGACCGTAAACTCTCCTTCCAGACTCATATTAAGCATCTCCAATCCAAAATGAAATCTAGAATCGGCTTCCTATTTCACAACAAAGCCTCCTTCACTCATGCTGCCAAACTTACCCCCAGTAAAACTGACTATCCTACACTCTACTCAGCAAATTGGATGCAGTCTATCACAGTGTCATCTGCTTTGTCACCAAAGCCCCTTATACTACCCACCGCTGCGACTTGTATGCTCTCATTGGCTGGTACTCGCTACATATTTGTCGCCAAACCCACTGGCTCCAGGTCAACTATAAGTCTCTGCTAGGTAAAGCTCCGCCTTATCTCAGCTCACTGGTCACCATAGCAACATCCACCCGTAGCACGAGCTCCAGCAGGTATATATCACTGGTCATCCCCAAAGCCAAGACTTACTTTGGCCGCCTTTCCTTCCAGTTCTCTGCTGCCAATGACTGGAACGAACTGCAAAAATCACTGAAGTTGGAGACTCATATCTCCCTCACTAGCTTTAAGCATCAGCTGTCAGAGCAGCTTACCGATCGCTGCAACTGTACACAGCCCATCTGTAAATAGCCCATCCAACCAACTACCTGCCTCATCCCCATAAA
Source organism: Oncorhynchus masou masou (assembly GCF_036934945.1). NCBI lineage: Eukaryota > Metazoa > Chordata > Actinopteri > Salmoniformes > Salmonidae > Oncorhynchus > Oncorhynchus masou. The sequence goes on along the minus strand of NC_088233.1, from coordinate 13,659,958 downwards.
AAAATTCTGCTCTTTTGCACATCAGTATTTCTACTTGCACATCTTCATCTGCACATCTATCACCCATGTTAATTTTTTAAATTCTTATTACTTTGCCACTATGGCCTACTTATTGCCTTACCTCCTTATTTCATTTGCACACACTGTAGACAGATTTTTCTATTGTTTTATTGACTGTACGTTTGTTTATCCCATGTGTAACTCTGTGTTGTTTTTGTCGCACTGCTTTGCTTTGGCCAGGTCGCAGTTGTAAATGAGAACTTGTTCTTAACTGGCCTACCTGGTTAAATAAAGGTGAAATAAAATAAATTATGGAACATTTCTGGGATTGTATTTCAGCTCAGGAGACATTTAATTTTACCTTTATTTAACCAGGCAAGTCAGTTAAGAACACATTCTTATTTTCAATGACGGCCTGGGAACAGTGGGTTAACTGCCTGTTCAGGGGCAGAACGACAGATTTGTACCTTGTCAGCTCGGGGGTTTGAACTCGCAACCTTCCGGTTACTAGCCCAACGCTCTAACCACTAGGCTACCCTGCCGCCCCAAATGGGACCAACACTTTACATGTTGTGTTTATATTATTGTTCAGTGTACAAATATCAATTTAATTCAACATTGACATTCTCTATAGATTCCTTTGTAAATGTCAAATCAATAAAGAGTAACCTATGTGGACTTGCTACTGCATTGCCATGATCACCAGAAACTGTAGCAGTGGTTTTGAATAGTGGAGGCCCAGCGGCTTGTTGCAGCAGAGGCATTATTTATTGCAAACCAATTTCTAATATCCATTTTGACCCCGATGAAGAAACACGTTACAGTAGCCTACTCTCAAACTTGACATTTCCGAACGATCACTGAGGCACACTGTTTATCTAATGCTCCACCCACTACTATTCACTTGAATCAGCAGTAAATAGAGACATGCGCATTAAGATGTGTTTATGATAGGTCTAAAACCCTGTCAGTCACAAGTCTACTTGAGCCATATTTTATTTAATAATACAATTATTAATTTAAACTAAATAGGCAGAATATAAAAATCATACATAAGTGTCATAGCAACAAACAAACAAAATATGTCATACAAGATTTCATTCAACCATGTATTTTATTTGGACGGGCAACGAGGTATGATAGGGCAGGCATAGCCCCCTAAGGCTCGTGCACAACACCCGGGCTGGTGAGCCAAGCTGGGCGAGAAATTACAGCACTTTTTGTACATAGTCCTGGACAATCCACTGAGAAACAACATACAAAAAAGTTGCTCCTTTAAAGCAAAATCAGTTATATGTGAGGCACAACAAACCAGTGACTTTGAGGGCTGACTTGAGGGCAATGGGCTAACTGAGGACTGGCTGCAGGGATGACTCCATGACTTGCCACATGGGTGATAAACTCTAGGAGCCATTTTGTGCTAGAATTCTCACCACACAACAGTTCTGGGAATGGAGAGGCAAGGACTTCGGTAACGCTTTATTTGGATATCCTCTACAAACTATGTACAGACTATCAGGAACATCTCATCTTGCCAGTGCCGTGTGTATAGGTGGCAGGGAAGTCAGGCGCAGGAGAGTCAAAATGGAGTTTAAATGGAGTCGTTTAATAAACGTCAACAGAACATGCTCCATAACACTAAACGGTACAGACATGAAAAAACATGGGTACGAGGACCCGTCGCGCACCTATACAACATAAAACTACACTGACAATAAAACAATCTCTGACAAAGACATGAGGGGAAACAGAGGGTTAAATACACAACAGGTAATGAATGGGATTGAAAACAGGTGTGTGGGAAGACAAGACAAAACCAATGGAAAATGAAAAATGGATCAATGATGGCTAGAAGACCGGTGACGTCGACCGCCGAGACCCGCCCGAACAAGGAGAGGCAACGACTTCTGGAGAAGTCGTGACATCTTCATGTCTGTAGACTTTCAACAAGAAAGTGTCTGCAGTCCATCAACAAACTATTTATTTCAACTGCTGTTAAATTGTGCAGTTGAGATGCTGCTGATAGTCTCCTGATTGTTTGTTGTTCCTCTATAGATGGGCTTGGTATTTGTGCAAACAAAGGAACACACTGTTTGAATATTCCTGACAGGCTACAGATATGCTGTTGAAATGCTGCTGATAGTTTGTTGAACATCTGTAGATGGATTACAAACACTTTCTTGTTGAAAGTCAACAGAAATGCAGTTGACAAGTTCCTGATAGTCTGTAGATATTAGAGCATCTACTGATGGAATATTCAGGGACTGCGGTTTAAAATTAGTTAGCTGGCTAAAACCGACACTTTTACTGAAACGTTGATTAATCTGCACTGTCCCTGTAAAAATAAAAATAATCATAAAAATAAACTTAAACTCAAACCAAGCATTAGCTGACGGTGAACTTCTCCCACTGTCAGCAAGTGAAGGAGGAAAGGGTGCAGATGTAAAAAAAAAATAATATTTAAAAACGGATATATACTTTTTGGGGTAAGCGTTGCAGCTTTGCTTTATAAACCAGATTTGTTTATATTATTTGCTTGGTGCAGGGACTCCAGACATACTCACTTATCAGCCAGGCCTTCCGAAATAGACTACAGGAATCACTCTTATTAATCCTTAATTGATTTGTGTTTGTGAACTATTCATAGGCATTAATTCATTAATTACAGATTCTGTTGAGCTCATTAAAGCATATTACCAGATTAATTTTTCAATTGTTCTTTTTTTTGGTAACACAGAACACTATAGAAAATACCTAACTTCAGAGAAGGATGTCCGTGCATGTTATTTTTCAGTGGAAAAGCGAGAAAAAAAACAAATGTTGAGGTGTAAGAATTTGGACGTATCATTAAATTAATTTCCAGAAGGAAATTGGATCAATCTTCATGTAACGTTCTGTAACGCAATTCTGAAAGGTAACAGTGAATCATATATGGAGCAGATGGGTTGAGTCTGTCATCATATGTGCTGTAGTTATGGCACAGTTTCACATTGTAAAAATGTGCAGTCTATACTTTATCATAAATGAGAACAGAACTCCCTTATTTCATATCTTTATTGTTTTTTTAAAGAGGTACATAGTCCAATGAGACAGATCTTGCTAACCTTGTCTTTCCCTCCTGAATTCCCTTCTTTCATATCTTTATTGAGTCAGATGAGATGGATGAATCGTGGACGATACTCTTTATATACAGTGAGATCCAAAAGTATTGGGACACTGACACATTGTGTTGTTTTGACTCTGTACTCCAGCATTTTGGGTTTTGAAATTATATCATGACTATGAGTCTTAATTTGAGGGTATTTTCATTCGTATCTGGTGAACTGTTTATAAATTACAGCACTTTTTGTACATAGTCCCCCATTTTAGGGAACCAACATTATTTGGACAAGTTCACTTTATGTGATTTGAAAAATTTAAAAGTTTAGTATTTGGTACCATCTTCCTAGCACACAATGTCTACATCAACATTGTGCCTCTACAAACTTCTTGGATGCATTTGCAGTTTGTTTTGATTGGTGTTTCAGATTATTTTGTACCCAATAGAAATGAACGGTAAAATTGCAGTTACTTTTATTGTAAATAAGAAAATAACATGTGTGTTTCTAAACACGTATTAATGTGGATGCTACCATGATTATGGATAATGAATGAATTGTGAGTAAACAAAGAAGGTTAGAGGCATAAATATCATATCCACCCCCAAAAATGATCACCTCTCCTGTTATTGGTAATGGTGAGAGGTTAGCATGTCTTGTGGGTATGATCTTTGATATTTTGGCAGTTACTCGTACATTTCCCAGTTTCTTTCCTTGCCTTTGATTGTCAACACAGTAGACTCCTACTTGGGTGGTGTATTGCTCAACTGATGTAAATCGTAGGGCAATTGTACAGTACATTTATCATTCATATCATCAATTTAATAAACATTTCCCGTAGAAGAGTAATTACAGGAAAGAGAACGCAGGTCATAAGATATAAGAGATGTTGGGATACAGTCCAGTCCAACCGTCCTTCCTCTTCACCTCCACACTCCTCTTGGTCTCGACTGCATGCACACATGAACGTGCAAACACATACGCACACATAAAAACCACAAAATCAACCTTCACATGAAGGATTTCTGGGTCCGTCGGCGATAGGCAAACTCCACAGGCTGCGGTGTAACATGGGACATTCAGAGCCATTTGTTCTTTCAACCTATTTGACAGTCTCTGCATAAGAGACTCTCTGAACTGCCCTTGCTTTTTTCTAAATCTCTTTCACCCTTTTCGGCATTCTAACTTGACATGTGCCCTGCTCCGTAGATCAAAACATGACAACACAGCAAATCCATCAATTAGGGTGAGACCCAACACAGGTATTTTCTTATCAGCAGAAACACACAAAATCCAAACAAGCCCACTTCTCCTGATTTTCTACTGATTTTCTCCTGATCTTCTCCTGACCGTCACCTGATCTTCTCCTGCTCGTCACCTGATCTTCTCCTGATCTTCTCCTGCTCGTCACCTGATTTTCTCCTGACCTTCACCTGATTTTCTCCTGACCTTCACCAGATTTTCTCCTGACCTTTACCAGATTTTCTCCTGACCTTCACCAGATTTTTCCCTGACCTTCACCAGATTTTCTCCTGACCTTCACCAGATTTTCTCCTGACCTTCACCAGATTTTCTCCTGGCCTTCGCCTGCTTTTCTCCTGACCTTCACCTGATTTTCTCTTGACCTTCACCTGCTTTTCTCCTGACCTTCACCTGATTTTCTCCTGACCTTCACCTGATTTTCTCCTGACCTTCACCTGATTTTCTCCTGACCACCTGATTTTCTCCTGACCGTCACCTGATTTCCTCCTGTTCTTCACCTGATTTTCCCAATGGTTTTTCCACCATTTTAGATGTTTCAAACTAATACATTAAGTCACGGACTCACCAAGACACAAACACATGCTGTTTATAGTCATGAAGAGGCTATACACGTCACTCAGTGGAACGTCATTAAATACCTTTGACCGCTTGGTGCCTGGCGGTCTGTGTCGCCAAATCACATGAAGCTGATCTGAAGATGCCCGTCACTGCTGGATGGCAGATAAACTGATTTAGTTCTACAGATCAACGAGGGCAAGTTTCAGGGGGGACGTCTACAAAGGCAAGACAAATAGACAGGGGTTGCGTCACAAATGGCCTTTTGCGCCTGGAGTTGCTGGCTGAGATGAGAGGGGCCCTGTGAATGATAATTGTAGGAGTTATGAGGGTGTATACTAAACGTGAACAATAAAACAAATCCTTTTTTTAAGCAGTCTAAGATTTGCTGATGTTCAATGGTCATTTAAATTAATCATAATATACTGTATTGATTATAAGTAAAACATATATAACCAAAATTTCTTATGGGCAAAGTACAACATACCATGTCTTCCAGAGCTGCTTTGAGAACCCAAGTGGAAATATTTTATATTTGAATAAATTACAAATATACAACTAATTCATACACACTGAACAAAAATATAATCTCAAATTTTGCCAAGATAATCCATCCACCTGACGGGTGTGGCATATCAAGAAGCTGATTAAACAGTATGATCATTACACAGGTGCACCTTGTGTTGGGGACAATACAAGGCCTCTCTAAAATGTGCAGTTTTGTCACACAACACAATGCAACAGATGTCTCAAGTTTTGAGTGAGCGTGCAATTGGCATGCTAACTGTAGGAATGTCCACCAGAGCTGTTGCCAGAGAATGTAATGTTCATTTCTTTACCATAAGCCGTCTCCAACGTCGTTTTAGAGAATTTGGAAGTACATCCAACCGGCCTCACAACCGCAGACCATGTGAATGGCGTTGTGTGGGCGAGCAGTCTGCTGATGTCAACGTTGTGAACAGAGAGCCCCATGGTGGCGGTGGGGTTATGATATTGGCAGGCATAAACTACAGACAATGAACACAATTGCATTTCATCGATGGCAATTTGAGTGCACAGAAATACTGTGACGAGATCTTGAGGCTCATTGTGAGGCCCATTTTTAAAAAAAAAGGTATCTGTGAGGAACAGATGCATATCTATATTCCCAGTCGTGAAATCCAAAGATTAGGGCCTAATGAATTTATTTTAATTGACTGATTTCCTTATGTGAAATGTAACTGAGTTAAAATCTTTGAAATTGTAGCATATTGCATTTATAGTATTGTTTAGTATAATATACTCATATAATATATAATGTATTTTTCTATTATATCTTTAAGTATACTATAAATATGTTATCATTTCACTTCAAAAAACAGTGTATTTGAAATGAAGTTTTAAGTATACTATATGTTCATTACAGCATTGTTTTTTCGTATTTTATTATACTATATGTTCCCAATCATTACACTAAAAGAGTGACTGCCTTTAAAAAGCAACGAATGCTTTTGAAAACGGATATTATTCAGAAACAGTTATTCTAGTGTCAAAATTGACTACAAAGTGTAAATAGGATCATTTTGGTCATGAAGTCTCGCCTAAAACAATTTGGAACATCCGTGTGTCACAACAGGTAAATGAAGGTTGCGTTTTGATTTGAAGCTGTCCATTTGTCCACTATCATGGGGTGAACAGCTGTGGTGATTGCCCTTGATCCAATAGCATACACAGTGAGACAGACCTGCCAGGCAGCTCTGACATTGTTTACATAAGACAACACATTGCACATTTTTTTACTTGAGAAATTCTGCACAAAACACCTTAGATGTAAATTTGCTCAACTATCACATCCTCTGCCAAAACATTAACATTTATTACAGATCTCTTTATTACAGATCAATCTTAGATTGATTCTGGGGGTTTTGAGGAAGTGAAATATCCTTCCACGTCTGCAGCGTATCATGGGGGACAAACATCATTAGACAAACTCGGAATCAGTCAGGAAACACACTTCCAAGACTGAAATCTCATTTTTCTAATGAGCAACAGAAAAACTCACGTGCCAATCGGCATCTTCAGTGGCTCTTTAACTTCTTGTGGCTGGGAGCAGTATTGAGTAGCTTGGATGAATAAGGTGCCCAGAGTAAACTGCCTGCTACTCAGGCCCAGTTGCTAACATATGCATATTATTAGTAGATTTGGATAGAAAACACTCTGAAGTTTCTAAAACGGTTTGAATGATGTGAGTATAACATAACTCATATGGCAGGCAAAAACCTGAGAAAAAAATCCAACCAGGAAGTGGGAAATCTGAGGTTTGTAGTTTTTCAAGTCATTGCCTATCGAATAAACAGTGTCTATGGGGTCATATTGCTCTTCCTAAGGCTTCCACTAGATGTCAACAGTCTTTAGAACCTTGTTTGATGCTTCTACTGTAAAGGAGGGGGGAATGAGAGCTGAATGAGTCAGGGCTCTGCCAGAGTGGCATGAGCTGATCACGCGTGCTCACATGAGAGTTAGCTGCATTCCATTGCATTTCTACAGACAAAGGAATTTATGATAAAAACATCCTAAAGATTGATTCTACACTTCGTTTGACATGTTTCTACGAACTGTAATATGACTTTTCGTCTGGACTTGCCCGCGCCTCATGAGTTTGGATTGTGTACTAAACGCGCAAACAAAAAGGAGGTATTTGGACATATATTATGAACTTTATCGAACAAATCAAACATTTATTGTGGAACTGGGATTCCTGGGAGTGCATTCTGATGAAGATCATCAAAAGTAAGTGAATATTTATAATGCTATTTCTGACTTCTGTTGACTCCACAACATGGGGGATATCTGTATGGCTTGTTTTGTTGTCTGAGCGCTGTACTCAGATTATTGCATGGTGTACTTTTTCGGTAAAGCTTTTTTGAAGTCTGACACAGCGGTTGCATCAAGGAGAAGTTTATCTAAAGTTAACATGCATAACATGCATAACACCTGTATTTTCATCAACATTTATGATGAGTATTTCTGAAAATTGATGTGGCTCTCTGCAAAATCACCGGATGTTTCGGAAGCAAAACATTACTGAACGTAACGTGTCAATGTAAACTGAGATTTTTGGATATAAATATGAACTTTATCGAACAAAACATACATGTATTGTGTAACATGAAGTCCTATGAGTGTCATCTGATGAAGATCATCAAAGGTTAGTGATTAACTTTCTCTATTTCTGCTTTTTGTGACTCCTCTCTTTGGCTGTGTTTTTCTGTGACGAGGTGCAGGCCTAACATAATCGTTTGCTGTACTTTCATTGTAAACCCTTTTTGAAATTGGACACTGTGGTGGGATTAACAACAAGTGTATCTTTAAAATGGTGTAAAACACTTCTATGTATTTTAATTATGAGATTTTTGTTGTTTTGAATTTGGCGCCCTGCACTTTCACTGGCTGTTGTCATATCGATCCCATTAGCGGGATCTAAGCCATATTAAACACACATATTAAAAGTGTACTTAAATGTCATACAATTTAATCAAAATGTAGTATATTTATTAAAAATACACTTGGAGTTGTTCTTAAAGTTGAAGCATAGTTTTTGATTAAACTCTGCTCATGATTTTTATTTATTTTATTTCACCTTTATTTAACCAGGTAGGCAAGTTGAGAACAAGTTCTCATTTACAATTGCGACCTGCCCAAGATAAAGCAAAGCAGTTCGACACAAACAACAACAAAGAGTTACACATGGGGTAAAACAAACATACAGTCAATAATACAGTATAAAAATGAGTCTATATACAATGTGAGCAAATGAAGTGAGAAAAGGGAGGTAAAGGTAAAAAAGGCCATGGCGGCAAAGTAAAAACAATATAGCAAGTTAAAAAAATAAAAAATAAACGCTGGAATGGTAGATTTGCAGTGGAAGAATTTGCAAAGTAGAGATAGACAAATTGGGGGAGCAAAGGAGCAAAATAAATAAATACAGTGGGCGGAGGTAGTTGTTTGGGCTAAATTATAGATGGGCTATGTACAGGTGCAGTAATCTGTGAGCTGCTCTGACAGCTGGTGCTTAAAGCTAGTGAGGGGATAAGTGTTTTTGTAATTTGTTCCAGTCATTGGCAGCAGAGAACTGGAAGGACAGGTGGCCAAAGTAAGAATTGGTTTTGGGGGTGACCAGAGAGATATACCTGCAGGAGCAGGTGCTACAGGTGGGTGCTGCTATGGTGACCAGCGAGGTGAGATAAGGGGGGACTTTACCTTGCAGGGTCTTGTAGATTACCTGGAGCCAGTGGGTTTGGCGACGAGTATGAAGCGAGGGCCAGCCAACGAGAGCGTACAGGTCACAGTGGTGGGTAGTATATGGTGCTTTGGTGACAAAACGGATGGGTGGCACTGTGATAGACTGCATCCAATTTATTGAGTAGGGTATTGGAGGCTATTTTGTAAATTACATCGCCGAAGTCGAGGATCGGTAGGATGGTCAATTTTACAAGGGTATGTTTGGCAGCATGAGTGAAGGAGGCTTTGTTGCGAAATAGGAAGCCAATTCTAGATTTAACTTTGGATTGGAGATGTTTGATGTGAGTCTGGAAGGAGAGTTTACAGTCTAACCAGACACCTAGGTATTTGTAGTTGTCCACATATTCTTAGACAGATCCGTCCAGAGTAGTGATGTTGGACGGGCAGGCAGGTGCAGGCAGCGATCGGTTGAAAAGCATGCATTTAGTTTTACCTGTATTTAAGAGCAATTGGAGGCCACGGAAGGAGAGTTGTATGGCATTGAAGCTTGCCTGGAGGGTTGTTAACACAGTGTCCAAAGAAGGGCCAGAAGTATACAGAATGGTGCCGTCTGCGTAAGGTGGATCAGAGACTCACCTGCAGCAAGAGCGACATCGTTGATGTATACAGAGAAGAGAGTCGGTCCGAGAATTGAACCCTGTGTCTCCCCATAGAGACTGCCAGAGGCCCGGACAACAGGCCCTCCGATTTGACACACTTAAGTCTATCAGAGAAATGGTTGGTGAACCAGGCGAGGCAATCATTTGAGAAACCAAGGCTATCGAGTCTGCCGATGAGGATGTGGTGATTGACAGAGTCGAAAGCCTTGGCCAGGTCAATGAATACGGCTGCACAGTATTGTTTCTTATCCAATCCAAAGTTGGTTAGGATGATATCTATGAGGGTGCCTGTGTTTATGGCTTTAGGGTGGTACCTGGTCGGTTCATTGATCATTTGTGTGAGATTGAGGGCATCAAGCTTAGATTGTAGGATGGCTGGGGTGTTAAGCATGTTCCAGTTTAGGTCGCATAGCAGCACGAGCTCTGAAGATAGATGGGGGGACAATCAGTTCACATATGGTGTCCAGAGCACAACTAGGGCAGAGGGTGGTCTATAGCAGGTGGCAACAGTGAGAGACTTGTTTTTAGAGAGGTGGATTTTTAAAAGTAGAAGTTCAAATTGTTTGGGTACAGACCTGGATAGTAGGACAGAACTCTGCAGGCTATCTCTGCAACACCGCCCCCTTTGGCCTTTCTATCTTGTCTGAAAATGTTGTAGTTCGGAATGGAGATATCAGAATTTTTGGTGGTCTTCCTAAGCCAGGATTCAGACACGGCTAGAACATCCAGGTTGGCAGAGTGTGCTAAAACAGTGAATAAAACAAGCTTAGGGAGGAGGCTTCTAATGTTAACATGCATAAAACCAAGGCTATTATGGTTACAGAAGTCATCAAAAGAGAGCACCTCGGGAATAGGTGTGGAGCTAGGCACTGCAGGGCCTGGATTCACCTCTATATCACCAGAGGAGCAGAGGAGAAGTAGGATAAGAAGAGTGCAGAAAAAGTGAAAGTTGACAATGAAATGTATTGTTTATTCTACATACGGGAACATGCACAGCTGCGAAACATGCTTTTTCATAAATCAAGAATATATACTTAAGTATTCTTCAAAAAGGTATATTTAACTTTAATATATTCTTTGGGCATTTAAAGTATACTTAAAAAAAGTACATGAAAAATAATCAGCATATTATCCAACATCCTTTTCTGCAGGCAAAGTATTGTTTTATAATGTTTTTGTTTTTCATATTTAGCATATTCAATTGTTTTGATGTTCATTTTCATGATGCCAAAATCAAGATAACAAACAGGTCAATAGGAATCTATGATTAAAGGGATAGTTTATCCAAAATGTATGTTTGGGTTAAAACTTTGAGTTGTATCTTTAGGCCAGAAGTAACAGCATCCACAATCATATGTTGTTCACTTTTGCCCCAGCCAGGGGTTAGTATGATAAGCCCCGTCCATCAAGCCACTGGTGAGTTTGCTCACAGCAGGTAATCAATCTGCGTTTGAGTGGCTAATGGAATAACACAACTTTGTTGTCCATGTTACAGCAAATGACAGAAACAGAAGTGGCTGGCAGGCTACATGAGGAAATAGTTCCAGTTTTAAGAAACAAGATTTCAGCGATTATTTCAGCAGTTTGCAAGTTTAAAAAGCCCTGTCGAAGTTAGTCTGAAATGTTTTGGAGGAAGTTTCGGCTTGCAACGCAGTTTTGCTTACGTCAGTACCATGTATTACATACATTTTGGAGGGACAATGCTAATGCTAACTCTTGGCTGTGGCAAAAATAAATAATTATTGTGGATGCTATCACTACTGATCTACAGACACAACTCAAGGTGAGAGGAATTTGATCCAAAACATAAATTTTGGTTGAACTATCAGGAAAAATACTTTTGATAAATCCACCCTACGCATTTCTGTATCCTCATGGTGAGTGAACAAATGATATAATCTGTTCTTCAGAACTAACAAGGCTCAACATGTATGTCAGTCTTGCAAAACATACAGAAAGTACATCTTCAGCCCTCTAGGACATTGGAGGTTACAGAGAGATGTTAAATGCCAGTCAACATAATTACCATTACCAAACTATCCCAGATGATTACATCAAAGGAATGAAAAGTGAAGTGTATACCACAGAGCTTTAGAGTGAAGAAACCCAGAAAATAAATATTATTTTGACCGCAGCAATGAATTAACTTCAACATGCTAACAACTAACTTCTAACTTACAATTAACCATTTACAACAACTAACTTCTACATGCTACAACTAACAATTAATTAACTAACTTCAACATGTTAACGAGGAGCTGGTGAAATCTGTCCAACCACAAAGTGACTGCTAACTGCCCCTCGGCTGCAATCATCATCAATGTGGCCCCCATAGAATAACTTGGAAGAGCAATGCAGCCTACCACCTTTGAGAACAAACCTCTTTGTTCTGAAAGGTGGTTATGCAATTGGACACGTGATTGACAATGACTGAGTTATGAGCCAGAAACAATATACCATCTTGTGATTCAAATCAAAAAGACTAATGCACAAACAAGTTGTGTATACACACACACACACACACACACACACACACACACACACACACACACACACACACACACACACACACACACACAGCCACTCAAGCACGCACACAGTCACACACAGTCACAGTCACACACACAGACCTTGTGGAAGGCCCTCCGAAAATCTCTTCTACTGTCCCCCTCTCCCTTGACATTTACCATCCCACCCCATTCAACACTCCACAACTTCTTAAGACTTAAATCTCCCATCAACTCAACATAGAGGCAGTTCCACCCATGTGTTGTAATAAATCACCCATCAGAACAGAGTGTCCCAGATCCCATTTATTTTAATATCCTGTCAGCTCCGTAGTGAGAGTCCCCAGAGGCATCCTCACGGCTCCCTGTGAACAAACGGCCATGCCCTATGACCCTTGACCCTGACTCGTCGCCTGCTTTCCTTTGAGGTAGATTTTTCCTTTAATCTTTGATCTCAACTTCACTCTGGTTACATTTCAAAGACGAGACACACACTACCCACTGGGCACACACTGGTTGAATCAATATTCTTTCAATTTAATTTGTCAACGCATTTTGACATGGAATCAACATGGAGAATACATTGGACTTTAAAAAATTGTATCAACCAGTACTATTTTCATCTCATTTCAACCATCATTGTAAACATTGAAATTAGGGTAAAACTTCAAACTTTTTTTATTTTTTATTTCACCTTTATTTAACCAGGTCGGCAAGTTGAGAACAAGTTCTAATTTGCAATTGCGAACTGGCCAAGATAAAGCAAAGCAGTTCGACACATACAACGACACAGAGTTACACATGGAGTAAAACAAACATACAGTCAATAATACAGTAGAAACAAGTCTATATACACGATGTGAGCAAATGAGGGGAGATAAGGGAGGTAAAGGTAAAAAAAGGCCATGGTGGCAAAGTAAATACAAAATAGCAAGTAAAACACTGGAATGGTAGATTTGCAATGGAAGAATGTGCAAAGTAGAAATAAAAATAATGGGGTGCAAAGGAGCAAAATAAATAAATAAAATAAATAAGGTAGGGAAAGAGGTAGTTGTTTGGGCTAAATTATAGGTGGGCTATATACAGGTGCAGTAATCTGCTCTGACAGCTGGTGCTTAAAGCTAGTGAGGGAGATAAGTGTTTCCAGTTTCAGAGATTTTTGTAGTTCGTTCCAGTCATTGGCAGCAGAGAACTGGAAGGAGAGGCGGCCAAAGAAAGAATTGGTTTTGGGGGTGACCAGAGAGATATACCTGCTGGAGCGCGTGCTACAGGTGGGTGATGCTATGGTGACCAGCGAGCTGAGATAAGGGGGGACTTTACCTAGCAGGGTCTTGTAGATGCCATGGAGCCAGTGGGTTTGGCGACGAGTATGAAGCGAGAGCCAGCCAACGAGAGTGTACAGGTCGCAATGGTGGGTAGTATATGGGGCTTTGGTGATGAAACGGATGGCACTGTGATAGACTGCATCCAATTTGTTGAGTAGGGTATTGGAGGCTATTTTGTAAATGACATCGCCGAAGTTGAGGATTGGTAGGATTTTACAGTTTTACAAGGGTATGTTTGGCAGCATGGGTGAAGGATGCTTTGTTGTGAAATAGGAAGCCTATTCAATATTTAACTTTGGATTGGAGATGTTTGATGTGGGTCTAGAAGGAGAGTTTACAGTCTAACCAGACACCTAGGTATTTGTAGTTGTCCACGTATTCTAAGTCAAAGCCGTCCAGAGTAGTGATGTTGGACAGGCGGGCAGGTGCAGGCAGCGATCGTTTGAAGAGCATGCATTTAGTTTTACTTGTATTTAAGAGCAATTGAAGGCCATGGAAGGAGAGTTGTATGGCATTGAAGCTTGCCTGGGGGGTTGTTAACACAGTACCCAAAGTAGGGCCAGAAGTATACAGAATGGTGTCGTCTGCGTAGAGGTGGATCAGAGACTCACCAGCAGCAAGAGCAACATCATCGATGTATACAGAAAAGAGAGTCGGTCCAAGAATTGAACCCTGTGGCACCCCCATAGAGACTGCCAGAGGTCCGGACAGCAGACCCTCCAATTTTACACGCTTAACTCTATCAGAGAAGTAGTTGGTGAACCAGACGAGGCAATCATTTGAGAAATCAAGGCTGTCGAGTCTGCCGATGAGGATGTGGTGATTGACAGAGTCAAAAGCCTTGGCCAGATCAATTAATACGGGCGCACAGTAATGTTTCTTATCGATGGCGGTTAAGATATCGTTTAGGACCTTGAGCGTGGCTGAGGTGCACCCATGACCAGCTCTGAAACCAGATTGCATAGCAGAGAAGGTATGATGAGATTCGAAATGGTCGGTAATCTGTTTGTTGACTTGGCTTTCGAAGATCTTAGAAAAGCAGGGTAGGATAGATATAGGTCTGTAGCAGTTTGGGTCAAGAGTGTCCCCCCCCCTTTGAAGAGGGGGATGACCGCAGTTGCTTTCCAATCTTTGGGAATCTTAGACGACACGAAAGAGAGGTTGAAAAGGCTAGTAATAGGGGTGGCAATAATTTCGGCAGATAATTTTAGAAAGAAAGGGTCCAGATTGTCTAGCCTGGCTGAGTTGTAGGGGTCCAGATTTTGCAGCTCTTTCAGAACATCAGCTGACTGGATTTGGGAGAAGGAGAAATGGGGAAGGCTTGGGTGAGTTGCTGTGGGGGGTGCAGTGCTGTTGACCGGGATAGGGGTAGCCAGGTGGAAAGCATGGCCAGCCGTAGAAAAATGCTTCTTGAAATTCTCAATTATAGTAGATTTATCAGTGGTGACAGTGTTTCCTATCTTCAGTGCAGTGGGCAGTTGGGAGGAGGCGTTCTTATTCTCCATGGACTTTACAGTGTCACAGAACTTTTATGAGTTAGTGTTGCAGGAAGCAATTTCTGCTTGAAAAAGCTAGCCTTGGCTTTTCTAACTACCTGTGTATAATGGTTTCTAGCTTCCCTGAAAAGTTGCATATCACGGGGGCTGTTTGATGCTAATGCAGAACGCCATAGGATGAATCAGTTCACATATGGTGTCTAGAGCACAGCTGGAGGCAGAGGGTGGTCTATATCAGGCGGCAACTAGTTCAAATTGTTTGGGTACAGACCTGGATAGTAGGACAGAACTCTGCAGGCTATCTCTGCAGTAAATTGCAACACCGCCCCCTTTGGCAGTTCTATCTTGTCTGAAAATGATGTAGTTTGGGATGAAAATTTCAGAATTTTTGGTGGTCTTCCTAAGCCAGGATTCAGACACAGCTAGAACATCTGGGTTGGCAGAGTGTGCTAAAGCAGTGAATAAAACAAACTTAGGGAGGAGGCTTCTAATGTTAACATGCATGAAATCAAGGCTATTATGGATACAGAAGTCATCAAAAGAGAGCGCTTGGGGAATAGGAGTGGAGCTAGGCACTGCAGGGCCTGGATTCACCTCTACATCACCAGAGGAAAAGAGGAGGAATATGATAAGGGTACGGCTAAAAGCAATGAGAATTGGTCGTCTAGAACGTGTGGAACAGAGAGTAAAAGGAGGTTTCTGGGGGCGATAAAATAGCTTCAAGGTATAATGTACAGACAAAGGTATGGTAGGATGTGAATACAGTGGAGGTAAACCTAGGTATTGAGTGATGATGAGTGAGATATTGTCTTTGGAAACATCATTGAAACCAGGAGATGTCATCGCATGTGTGGGTGGTGGAACTAATAGGTTGGATAAGGTATAGTGAGCAGGACTAGAGGCTCTACAGTGAAATAAGCCAATAAACACTAACCAGAACAGCAATGGACAAGGCATATTGACATTAAGGAGAGGCATGCTTAGTCGAGTGATCAAAAAGGTCCAGTGAATAGTGAGGTTGGTTGGGTCATGGCGATTCAGACAGCTAGCCGGGGCATCGGTAGCAAGCTAGCATAGCTAGCATTTTTATCCACCTCGTGCGTTTCCGTCGGTAGGATTAGTGGGGTTCCGTGTGCTACCGGGGATCAATCCAATTCGCAAAAAAAAAAAAATAAAACAAATAGATATAGTTATAGAGGCCCAAGAAAATGTAAAAAAAAAAAAAAAGGTCCCATAGGTCTATTCAGATAGCAGCCGATAAGACAGCTAACGATTAGCGGACCGCAGATGGGCGTTCAGGTAATGCTGCGATGGAGGAGCCAGCTGGATAACTCCCTCGGGCAGATAACGTCGGTAGTCCAGTTGTGAAGGCCCGGTGGGGCTCCGCATTGGCAGTAAAACGGGTCCGGATAGGTGATTGTTGCCCAGGAGTGACCGATAGAACTCTTCAGCTGGCTAGCTCCGGAATAATTGATGTTTGCTCTGGATTCGACCTTAGCCGATAGTCACACGGATAGCAGCTAGCTAGCTGCGAGATCCAGGTATAAATGTCCAGAGCTTGCGGTAGAAATCCGGGGACATGGAGAGAAAAATAGGTCCGGTATGTTTCCGGTCCGAGCCGCGCCGTACAAAACTGGCGATAGATTTTCGAGCTAAAGGATAGCTGATGACCACAAACCGTGATTAGCTTCAGGCTAGCTTCTGGATTAGCTTCTGTCTAGCTTCTGGCTAGCTTCTGGTTAGCTTCTTGCTAGCTTCTGGTTAGCTTCTATGGAGGATTACAGATTTGAGGTAAATAATACTTTCTTTAAAAAAATATATAAATTGGTGAGGCGGGTTGCAGGAGAGTGTTTTGAAGCTGAGTTTATGGAAAAGAAAAAATATATATAAAAAGGTATGTGAAGAAAGTTGTAAATATATATACAGTATATACGGGACACAACAAGACGAGGACAAAAGACGTCTGACTGCTATGCCTAAACTGACTAACAGGTTGTTACATCAATCAAATAAAAAATAAAAAATCATCAGAACTACCTATACGTTGATTCAACTAGTGTCCCCCCCAGTGGGTTGATACCTCACTCCTAACAAACATCAAACACTGGTTGCTAACTCAGATACATACAGTACCTATAGGTTATAGGTTACATAAGCATCAGGGACAGTTTGAAATTAGGCTCAAGTTAGTAATTGATGGTAGCTGCTAAATGCACTATTTATACACTGATATAAGGCTGTAAAAAATCATTTTGAGAACTTTGACGGCTTTCAGAGGATAAGATTCAACCTTGAACACTTTCACTTTTGGAATTTAGCCATACTGATGTCACAGATGGGTTAGGAATAAGTCCGCTGAGTATCCAATCCTCTTGGTGGTGCAGATGTAATACAACAGGATTTCGGTATTCACTTTGATTTTTGAATCAAGACACACCATGCAGCAACAAAATGTATGCAATTTCCTGTTAATCCTATGTCATTTAATTTGCAATGATATCCAGCTGAACAGAATCACATCCCCACTTGAACCCTACTTCTATTGATATGGAAAACATAAGCATTAACTGACCATTTTTATCCTGGTGCAGCTGTGATATTAGCAATGAGAATGATGGAAGCAACATAGTGTGTGTTTTCCCCCAGACCATGGTCCAGTGTTTTGCTCAAGCGGGTACAACAATCAATGTGTTGGTAGAATTTAGGTAGCCTTGTTCTCAAATTAGCTTTGTTTAACAGTTGTCTCTCCTGCAGGAGTTACAAGATAGAGATAAGACATAACCCCTCTCTTTTTTATCATGCTGTGATGTCACTCTCTCGGTTGTGAACTTAAAGCAGATTAACTTCATCTCCATGAAAAATTGTGTCTGTGTGTGGAGCTGATGTCAAAGATAATGGTAGCTGATAGCTGTCAATAACAGATTCTAGTGTACTTTCATTTTTTGCAAAGAAACATGCAAGCTGACAGCCGCCAATAACAGACCAGATTTGTACATAAAAGCATGTCGAAAATATGACCTTCGTTGGAAAAGGTGGCAAGAGTGGATATACATTTATATAATCAAGAAACGATCTATGACCTAAATAACTAATATTATTCACTAGCTAATTGTATCCATCGCTTATCAACGAGAACGCAATCTACACAAGAGTGCAAAAGATGCAGCCAGGCTGGAAGTGTAGTCTTCATCGCCTTGACTGTCAGTAGTGCCCCATGCCCCCAGGACCTGGCTCTACACAACAGGGGCTGGGCCTTTTTCTCCCACGCACCACGCCTTAAGAACTCCCTTTCTGACAATCTGAGAGCTGCTCAAACTGCCTAAGCCACATCTCTATTGGCTGTTCTAGCCTTCCTCTGATACTTTGTTGCTTTCATGAGGTATATATAAATATATATATATATTTTTTCTTCTTAACTCCATATCCTCCAAAACAGCAGCCACCCA
Source organism: Oncorhynchus masou masou (assembly GCF_036934945.1). Classification (NCBI taxonomy): domain Eukaryota; kingdom Metazoa; phylum Chordata; class Actinopteri; order Salmoniformes; family Salmonidae; genus Oncorhynchus; species Oncorhynchus masou. The sequence goes on along the minus strand of NC_088233.1, from coordinate 13,641,388 downwards.
TATGGTTCCTCACAGAAGTGCTCAGGCCTGCATCATTCCCAAGAGCTTCTGTGTTTGAGACCATTGTTCGTGAGAGACATCAAAGCAACGGAGGAATTTTTTTAGGTCATAGCTGATCAGACACAGCAGCCCAGATAGGGGTCATCCTCAAATGAAATGAGAAAAAAATCTGAGATTTGATCACAGCAAGTGTTGGGTTGCTTCCAAGTGACGCTCACATGCAGCATCACTGTGGTGTTCCACTTGACCGAGGGAGCAAACCAACCCTGTGGTTCAATGTATGAGGGAGAGGGAGTGAGAAATATTGAGAAGGAGAGGTTGACAGGAAGGGAGGAAAGAGGGAGAGTTGAGGACATGCATCTAGCCTGCAAGCATTAGAGCAGCGGTGTCAAATTCATTTTGCCCAGGGGCTGCATTCGGTTTTCAATGACGTCATAAAAACGTACCCAATTATTATTTTATTTAACATTGATGGTCCCTAGTTGTCTAGCTTTCATTTCAGTTATTATTAGCGAGCTGGATACAATAAAGTTTTAAATTGGTTTAATTTTATTCATTAAAAAAATATAATTCTAAAATAATATATTTTTTATTTATTTTAACTAAAACCACCCGCAGGCCAATTGGACCCCCTTGAAGGCCACATGTTTGACACACCTGCATTATAGAGAAAGAGAGAGCGAAAGAGAGGGAGGGAGAGAGGGGAGGTATTAAAGTATGATAATTTCTTCTACAGATGTTAGTAGCCTATGAGAAACATTCTCGTGTCCAGTGAGGGTCTGACTACTGTACAAGTTCCTAACCGTTTGGGCTGAACACTTCCCTGGTCTAGAGCTGTTTCTCACCATTTGGACTGAACACTTCCTTGACCTAGAGCAGATTCTAACTGTTTGGACTGAACACTTCCCTGGTCTAGAGCAGTTTCTCACCATTTGGGCTGAATACTTCCCTGGTCTAGAGCAGTTTCTAACTGTTTGGACTGAACACTTCCTTGGTCTAGAGCAGTTTCTAACTGTTTGGACTGAACACTTCCCTGGTCTAGAGCAGTTTCTAACTGTTTGGACTGAACACTTCCCTGGTCTAGAGCAGTTTCTCACCGTTTGGACTGAACACTTCCCTGACCTAGAGCTGTTTCTAACCATTTGGACTGAACACTTCCCTGACCTAGAGCTGTTTCTAACCATTTGGACAGAACACTTCCCTGATGGGGGTATCATCAGATGGGGCCACAATGTGTCCTGACCCCTCCGGTTTCAGCCTCCAGTATTACTGCTGCAGTAGTTTATGTCGGGGGGCTAGGATCAGTCTGTTATATCTGGAGTATTCTCCTGTCTTATCCAGTGTCCTGTGTGAATTTAAGCATGCTCTCTCTAATTCTCTCTTTCTTTCTCTCTCTCGGAGGACCTGAGCCCTAGGACCATGCCTCAGGACTACCTGGCATGATGACTCCTTGTTGTCCCTAGTCCACCTGGCTGTGCTGCTGCTCCATCTTCAACTCTTCTGCCTGTGGCTATGGAACCCTGACCTATTCACTGTGATTACTATTATTTGACCATGCTGGCCATTTATGAACATTTGAACATCTTGGCCATGTTCTGTTATTATCTCCACCTTGCACAGCCAGAAGAGGACTGGCCACCCCTCATAGCCTGGTTCCTCTCTAGATTTCTTCCTAGGTTTTGGCCTTTCTAGGGAGTTTTTCCTAGCCACCGTGCTTCTACACCTGAGCAGTTTCTAACCGTTTGGACTGAACACTTCCCTGGTCTAGAGCAGTAACACATACATAGACTAATAGTGGTTCTAAAGGGGACGTTTCAACCAGTAGCCTTTGAGATAACTTGTGTGTGTCCCGAATGGCACCCTAATGCTACTGTAGTGCTCTATGGGCCCCGGTAAAAAGTGTGTGTTGGGTCTCACCCGAATTCATGGATTTGCGGTGTCGTCCTTTGATCTATAGAGAAAGGTACTTGTCAATTCATTTCAGGAGTCGACATTGCTATACTTAAGCATGTTCCTGGAGTGGACAATGCACTAAGGATGAATCATGTGGTAAACGGCAAGAAAGAGAAGAGTGTCTCTTGTTTTATTTTACATTTTTATGTGGAGTCTCTCCTTCCCCGAGTGCAGTTGGGATATGTGTACTGTCCTGTGAGAGCCTTTGTATCCAAACATTTGCAATGTAACCACTGTAGAATGTTTGGACATATATCAAGTGTCTGCAGAATGGGAAAACGTGAGATATTATTAGCATTTTATTAGGATCCCCATTAGCTGTTGTGAATGCAGCAGCTGCTCTTCCTGGGGTCAAAACATGAAACATGACATAATACAGAACATTAATAGACAAGAACCGCTCAAGGACAGAGCTTCATAAATGTAAAATGTCACACATAGCCAACATACCGGAACATGCACACAAAATATCTAGGTCAAATAGGGGAGGCATTTATTATTTTACCTTTATTTAGCCGGCAAGTCAGTTAAGAACAAATTCTTATTTAAAATGATGGCCTACACAGGCCAAACCCGGACCAATTGTGCGCCGCCCAATGGGACTCCCAATCACAGCCGGTTGTGATACAGCCTGGATTCAGACCATGGTGTCTGTAGTGACATCTCTTGCACTAAGATGCAGTGTCTTAGACCGCTGCACCACTCGGGAGCCCAATTGTGCCGTGAAGTGTGGCTTTATCTGTTTTTTTTAAACCAGATTTGCTGTTCACTTGAAAATCTGAGATGGAAGGGAGTTCCATTCAATAATGGCTCTACATAATATTGTACGCTTTCTTGGATTTGGGAACTGTGAAAAGACCCCTGGTGGCATGTCTGGTAGGGTAAGTGTGTGCCAGAGCTGTGTGTAAGTTGGCAATGCAAATTATTTGGAATTTAACACATTGTTTCTTATAAAAATAAGAAGGGATGTCAGTCACTCGCTCATCTACTTTTAGCCAAGAGAGACTGGCATGCATACAGTAGTATTGATATTAGCCTTCATGACAGTGTACGAGCAAGACGTGCCTCTCTGTTCTGGGCCAGTTGCGTTTTTTTCTAGGTCCGCACTGAAATCTAAAAGTACAGCTCCCACCATCTTCTTATTATCAATTTATTTCAACCAATCATCAGGGATTTGTGTCAGTGCAGTACATACTGAGTACCCTTCTCGGTTAACATGCTAAAAGTGTTGTTAATTTTGTTTACAAAGAAATTGTATTGTAGCTGTTAAAAAAAATCCCAAAGTGTGCTAAGAGTCAGCAGCAAGATGATTGGTTGGCTGTCAGAACCAGTAAAGGGTGTTTTACCATTCTTGGGTAACGGATTGACTACGGCTGCCCTTTAGGTCTGAAGACAAACATTTTCTCAGATAAAGAATTACAAATAGGAGTGGAAATGTGGTCCTCTACCATCCTCGGTATCAATAGTAGGTGGTTTCTCATTATTGAAGAACATTTTTTCCACCTCACCAACTTTACAGAATTCAAAATGACAATGCTTTTCTTTCATTATTTAGTCTTTTATGTATGAATATGATGTCTCACAGCTTGTTGGCATTTCATGTCTAAGTTTGCCTACTTTACCAAAGAAATAGTCAGTCAAGTAATTGGCAACATCAAAAGGTTGTGATAAATGAGCCATCTGATTCAATGAAACATTTCTGCACATTTAAAGTATTCCAAAGATATTTCCATCATACTTTAGTCTTTTATGTATGAATATGATGTCTCACAGCTTGTTGGCATTTCATGTCTAAGTTTGCCTACTTTACCAAAGAAATAGTCAGTCAAGTAATTGGCAACATCAAAAGGTTGTGATAAATGAGCCATCTGATTCAATGAAACATTTCTGCACATTTAAAGTATTCCAAAGATATTTCCATCATACTTTGTCATTTACCTTGGTTTCATAACACAATCTTATTATTGCTCAGTTTACTCACATCATTTACAGTGGCAATTGCTCCAATTTAGATCATTGTGGGAATGACTGATGTATTTTTTTATTTGTCATTTTGCAGATGCTCTTAGGCAGAGCAACTTACAGTTAGTGCATTCATCTTAAGAGAGCTAGGTGGAACAACCACATACCACAGTCATAGTATGTAAATTATTCCTCAATAAAGTAGATAGTGGGGCAAAAAAGTATTTAGTCAGCCACCATTTGAGCAAGTTCTCCAACTTAAAAAGATGAGAGGCCTGTAATTTTCATCATAGATACACTTCAACTATGACAGACAAAATGAGAAGAAAAAATCCAGAAAATCACATTGTAGGATTTTTAATGAACTTATTTGCAAATTATGGTGGAAAATAAGTATTTAGTCAATAACAAAAGTTTCTCAATACTGTGTTGTATACCCTTTGTTGGCAGAGGTCAAATGTTTTCTGTAAGTCTTCACACACTGTTGCTGGTATTTTGGCCCATTCCTCCATGCAGATCTCCTCTAGAGCAGTGATGTTTTGGGTCTGTTGCTGGGCAACACGGATTTTCAACTCCCTCCAAATATTTTCTATGGGGTTGAGATCTGGAGACTGGCTCGGCCACTACAGGACTACAGGACCTTCTTACGAAGCCACCCCTTCGTTGCCCGGGCGGTGTGTTTGGGATCATTGTCATGCTGAAAGACCCAGCCACGTTTCATCTTCAATGCCCTTGCTGATGGAAGGAGGTTTTCACTCAAAATCTCACGATACATGGCCCCATTCATTCTTTCCTTTACACGGATCAGTCGTCCTGGTCCCTTTGCAGAAAAACAGCCCCAAAGCATGATGTTTCCACCCCCATGCTTCACAGTAGGTATGATGTTCTTTGAATGCAAGTCAGCATTCTTTGTCCTCCAAACACGATTAGTTGAGTTTTTACCAAAAAGTTATATTTTGGTTTCATCTGACCATATGACATTCTCCCAATCTTCTTCTGGATCATCCAAATGCTCTCTAGCAAACTTCAGACGGGCCTGGGCATGTACTGGCTTAAGCAGGGGGACACGTCTGGCACTGCAGGATTTGAGTCCCTGGCGGCGTAGTGTGTTACTGATGGTAGGCTTTGTTACTTTGGTCCCAGCTCTCTGCAGGTCATTCACTAGGTCCCTCCGTGTGGTTCTGGGATTTTTGCTCACCGTTCTTGTGATCATTTTGACCCCACGACGTGAGATCTTGCGTGGAGCCCCAGATCGAGGGAGATTATCAGTGGTCTTGTGTGTCTTCCATTTCCTAATAATTGCTCCCACAGTTGATTTCTTCAAACCAAGCTGCTTACCTGTTGCAGATTCGGTCTTCCCAGCCTGGTGCAGGTCTACAATTTTGTTTCTGGTGTCCTTTGACAGCTCTTTGGTCTTGGCCATAGTGGAGTTTAGAGTGTAACTGTTTGAGGTTGTGGACAGGTGTCTTTTATACTGATAACAGGTTCAAACAGATGCCATTAATACAGGTAACGAGTGAAGAACAGAGGAGCCTCTTAAAGAAGAAGTTACAGGTCTGTGAGAGCCAGAAATCTTGCTTGTTTGTAGGTGACCAAATACTTATTTTCCACCATAATTTGCAAATAAATTCATTTAAATCCTACAATGTGATTTTCTGGATTTTTCCCCCCATTTTGTCTGTCATAGTTGAAGTGTACCTATGATGAAAATGACAGGCCTCTCATCTTTTTAAGTGGGAGAACTTGCACAATTGGTGGCTGACTAAATACTTTTTTGACATATATGTATTAGCAAAGTCAGAGATAGTAAGGGGGGGGTCAAATGTGTGTTAGATTATGGACGTATTTATTTGGGGGGGGTCAGTCGGGGTAAGGGGGGGTGCTGTGGGATTATTTAAGATATTCTTTGAAGAGGTAGGGTTTCAGATGTTTTCAGAAGATGGACAGGCACTCTGCTGTTCTAGCGTCAGGGGGAAGCTGGTTCCACTATTTGGATGCCAGGACAGAGAAGAGCTTGGACTGGACTGAGTGGGAGCTGCCCTCCCGTAGAGGTCGGAGGGTCAAGAGACTAGAGGTGGCAGAATGGAGTGTTTGGGTTGGGAATTTGGGCTTGAGCGTAACCTAAAGGTAGGGAGGGGCAGTTCCTCTTGCTGCTCCGTAGGGAAGGAACATGGTCTTGTAGTGGATGCGTGCTTCAATTGGAAGCCAGTGGAGTGTACGGAGGAGCAGGGTGACATGGGAGAAAAGTGTTGTAACTGTGGTGAAGACCATGAAGCTAAATCCTTGGAATACCCGAAAACAATGACAGAAATTGAGGTTGCCAGGGCCTCCCGAGAGGCGCAGCGGTCTAAGAAACTGCATCGCAGTGCTAGAGGCGTCACCACAGATACGGGTTCGATCTTTGGCTGTGTCATAGCCGGCCACTACCGGGAGATCCATTAGACGGCGCACAATTGGACCAGCGTTGTCCGGGTTGGGGGAGGGTTTGGCAGGCTGGGATGTCCTTGTCCGATTGTGGCAGGCTGGGATGTCCTTGTCCCATTGTGGCAGGCTGGGATGTCCTTGTCCCATTGTGGCAGGCTGGGCTCATGCACCTTGACTTCGGTCGTCAGCTGTACGGTGTTTCCTCTGACACATTGGCTTCTGGGTTAAGCGAGCAATGTGTCAATAAGCAGCGCGGCTTGTCGGGTCGTGTTTCGGAGGACCCGCGGCTCTCGACCATCGCCTCTCCCGAGTCCATACGAGCTGAGTTCTACAGTTTGAACCCTTGCTGTGTCTGACTCCACATCCACCCCACCATCTAGATGTGTAAAATTTAGTGTATAAGCTAATGATCCATCATGTATGACATTCCATGGAAAGTGTAGACTTAAATTTTGTATTACCATATCATTTTTGTATGTTCTCTATAGGTATGTACTTGAAAATGTATCAATTGACCAATTCGGCATATTTGGGTAGACTTGATACAAAATATTATCCAGCATTGCAATGTTTCACTGGATCAGTCTGAAACTTTCCACACACATATGCCATCTATTGGCAAAAATCTAAATTGCACCTAAACTGCAATATTACATTATGGCCTTTATCTTGCATTTCAAAGACAAAAAAAAAAATAAAAAAATAATATACATGTTTTTTAGTTTGTATTATCTTTTAACAGATCTAATGTGTTATATTCTCCTACATTAATTTCACATTTCCACAAACTTCAAAGTGTTCCATTTCAAATGGTATCAAGAATATGCATATCCTTGTTTCAGGTCCAGAGCCACAGGCAGTTTGATTTGGGTATGTCATTTTTGGTGAAAATGTAGTAAAAGGGTCCGGATCCTTAAGAGGAATTATAAAGCCGCCGCCACACCTCTTTTGTTATCGTTTGAATTAAGCCAAATGTACTTATTCAAATTTATTATTTATTTGAATCTACAGCAAATATGACCTGATTCTAATTTAATTTTAATTGAACCTTTATTTAACTAGGCAAGTCAATTAAGAACAAATTCTTATTTACAGTGACGGCTAGGAACAGTGGGTTAACTGCCTTGTTCGGGGCAGAATGACAGATTTGAACCTTGTCAGCTCGGGCATTCGATCTAGCAACCTTTCGGTTACTGGCCCAACACTCCAACCACTGAAAAGAATGCTTTGCTTATGTTTAGCTACGCCAAAAAAAAGTGATGTGCTTATCTGGAGTTAGGATTCTACCCACAGTGAACTACTGTGTGTTTTTGATTTTCCCAACAGGCTTACAACGAGCACACATGAAACAGTGCAATGCCACTTCGATTGTCTCCTAACAGCCTCGGCCATCAAGCCAATTTTGGGTATATTATTAATTTCACTTGAGAGCTGTACCATGATGTTATCAGGCAGCTGGTCATGTGTATGCTTAAACTAGCTACATAAAAATATAGAAAAAATGAACACTGGGGAGCATGTGAAATGAGTCAGAACAATGCTTGGGATTTGCAACAGCTCAGAGCTGTTCTCACGCACGACGCAACATGGAATGCCTGGATACAGCCATTAGCTGTGGTATATTGGCCATATACCACAAACCCTGAGGTGCCTTATTGCTATTACAAACTGGTTACCAACGTAATTACAGCAGTAAAAATACATGTTTTGACAAACCTGTGGTATACGGTCTGATATGGCTGTCAGTCAATCAGCATTCAGGGGTCGAACCCCACAGTTAATAAAAAGGAACCGTTCACAGTAGAGGAAGAGGGGAAAGCAGCATCATTCTAACTCTACTAAGTCAGGCCAAATATAGAGTCTTAAGAGGAAGTACACCACGTAAGAAAGAGCAACAGCTTCCATTATACAAACAGTCTTCCATTATATGTATTCTCATAGATCTCCATCTCCATGTCTTTGGGGCACAGACTGGCTCAAGAATGCACAAAGCGTAGGCATTTAAAAGCTAATAAGGTAGGATGACAAGAGATTCATTGAGCCTATAATTTAATGTTAAAATAGATGGTCCGATCACATGGATATAATCACATTATAGTGCTGTGATCAAATGCCAGAGCAATAACAATCTCCCCTTGGCATCTGAGCATCATCTCAGGCCATCTGGACTGTTGCTCAATTGGCAGCCAGCTATCGTCATCACCCATGAACACGTACGCTCAAACGTACACAGACGCACACATAGGCAGACTTAAAATCACAGTAGAACATAAGAGAAGCATTAGCCATTTATGAAATCACAGTAGAGAACAAGTAAAGATAATTCAAATGTAACTATTAGCCATCTAATGAAATCAGAGCAGTCTTTTAACCACATCCTTCATGCATGCAAACAACTTAATTCACATGAGAAAGGATGTTGAAACACTCTTTCAAGTATTCAGGGTGTGTTTGATTTACCTCTTGAGCATCATCGAGGGCACACTGCCTGCCCTCCAGGACATTTACAACACCCGGTGCCACAGGAAGGCAAAGAAGATCATCAAAGACCGTATGCACCTAAGCAACATCAAGAAGGCAGAGACAGCACAGGTGGTTCAAAGCTGGGGCAGAGAGTCTGATGAACAGCTTCTATCACCAGGCCATCAGACTGTTAAACAGTCATCACGAGCTGGGCTCTGCCCAGAAACCCTTCCCTGAACCTTAGTCACTGTTACTAGCTGGCTTTCTTGAAAGATAGAGACATTGTCATTAAACACTGGACACTTAAATAAAGTTTACATACTATTTTACCAACTTCATATGTACTTACTGTATTCTAGTAATGGCTCATTCTATACATATAACTACTGATTAATACACACCTTTTCTATTCATATACCAACCACACACACGATTCACAAACATTTATATTTACACCACTGTTCAAAAGTTTGGGGTCACCTAGAAATGTCATTGTTTTGAAAGAAAAGCACATTTTTTGTCCATTAAAATAACATCAAATTGATCAGAAATACAGTGTAGACATTGTTAATGCTGTAAAGGACTATTGTAGCTGGAAACGGCTGATTTGTAATGGAATATCTACGTAGGCGTACAGAGGCCCATTATCAGCAAACATCATTCCTGTGTTCCAATGGCACGTTGTGTTAGCTACTCCTAGTTTATCATTTTAAAATACTAATTAATCATTAGAAAACCCTTTTGCAATTATGTTAGCACAGCTAAAAACTGTTGTTCTGATTAAAGAAGCAATAAAACGGTCCGCCTTTAGACTAGTTGAGTACCGATTACATGTTCAAAAGGGCAAGAAACAAAGTACTTTCTTCTGAAACGTGTCTATTCTTGTTCTGAGAAATGAAGGCTATACCATGTGAGAAATTGCCAAGAAACTGAAGATCTCGTACAATGCTGTGTACTACTCCCATCACAGAACAGAGCAAACGGGCTCTAACCAGAATAGAATAGAGTAGGAGGCCCTGGTGGACAACTGAGCAAGAGGACAAGTACAGTTGTGGCCAAAAGTTTTGAGAATGACACAAATACTGATTTCCACAAAGTTTGCTGCTTCAGTGTCTTTAGATATTTTTGTCAGATGGAATTCTGAAGTATAATTACAAGCATTTCATAAGTGTCAATTACATGAAGTTGATGCAAAGAGTCAATATTTGCAGTGTTGACCCTTCTTTTTCAAGATCTCTGCAATCCGCCATGGCATGCTGTCAATTAACTTCTGGGCCACATCCTGACTGATGGCAGCCCATTCTTGCATAATCAATGTTTGGAGTTTGTCAGAATTTGTAGGGTTTTGTTTGTCCAACCGCCTCTTGAGGATTGACCACAAGTTCTCAACGGGATTAAGGTCTGGGGAGTTTCCTGGCCATCGACCCAAGATATCGATGTTTTGTTCCCCGAGCCTCTTAGTTATCACTTTTGCCTTATGGCAAGGTGCTCCATCATGCTGGAAAAGGCATTGTTCGTCACCAAACTGTTCCTGGATGGTTGGGAGGAGTTGTTCTCGGAGGAGAACAACCATTCATTATTCATGGCTATGTTCTTAGGCAAAATTGTGAATAAGCCCACTCCCTTGGCTGAGAAGCAACCCCACACATGAATGATCTCAGGATGCTTTACTGTTGGCATGACACAGGACTGAGGTAGCGCTCACCTTGTCTTCTCCGGACAAGCTTTTTTCCAGATGCCCCAGACAATCGGAAAGGGGATTCATCAGAGAAATGACTTTACCCCAGTCCTCAGTAGTCCAATCCCTGTACCTTTTGCAGAATAGCAGTCTGTCCCTGATGTTTTTCCTGGAGAGAAGTGGCTTCTTTGCTGCCCTTCTTGACACCAGGCCATCCTACAAAAGTATTTGCCTCACTGAGTGCAGATGCAGTCACACCTGCCTGCTGCCAATCTTGAGCAAGCTCTGTACTGGTGCTGGCCCGATCCCGCAGCTGAATCAACTTTAGCAGGTGGTCCTGGCACTTGCTGGACTTTCTTGGGCACCCTAAAGCCTTCTTCACAACAATTGAACTGCAATCCTTGAAGTTCTTGATAATCTGATAAATGGTTGATTTAGGTGCAATCTTACTGGCAGCAATATCCTTGCCTGTGAAGCCATTTTGTGCAAAGCAATGATGAAGCACGTGTTTCCTTGCCATTAACCATGTTTGTCAGAGGAAGAACAATGATTCCAAGCACCACCCTTCTTTTGAAGCTTCCAGTCTGTTATTCAAACTCAATCAGCATGACAGCATGATATCCAGCCTTGTCCTCGTCAACACTCACACCTGTTAACGAGAGAATCACTGACATGATGTCAGCTGGTCCTTTTGTGACAGGGCTGAAATGCAGTGGAATTTTTTTTATGGGATTCAGTTCACTTGCATGGCAAAGAGGGACTTCGCAATTCATCTGATCACTTTTCATGACACTCTGGAGTATTTGCAAATTGCCATCATACAAACTGAGGCAGCAGACTTTGTGAAAATGAATAATTGTGTCATTCTCAAAACTTTTGGCCACAACTGTACATTAGAGTGTAGTGTCTAGTTTGAGAAACAGACGCCTCACTAGTACCCGCAAAACACCAGTGTCAACGTCAACAGTGAAGAACCGACTCCGGGATGCTGGCCTTCTCGGCAGAGTTGCAAAGAAAAAGCCAGACTGGCAAATAAAAAGAAAAGATGAAGATGGGCAAAAGAACACAGACGCTGGACAGAGGAAGATTGGAAAATAGTGTTATGGACAAACAAATCTAAGTTTTAGGTGTTCGGATCACAAAGAAGAACATTTGTGAGACGCAGACCAAATGAAAAGATGCTGGAGGAGTACTTGACGCCATCTGTCAAGCATGGTGGAGGCAATGTGATGGTCTGGGGGTGCTTTGGTGGTGGTAAAGTGGAGATTTGTACAGGATAAAAGGGATCTTGAAGAAGGAAGGCTATCACTCCATTTTGCAAAGCCATGCAATACTATACCCTGTGGACAGTGCTTAATTGGAGGCAATTTCCTCCTACAAAAGGACAATGACCCAAAGCACAGCGCTAAACTATGCAATAACTATTTAGGGAAGAAGTAGTCAGCTGGTATTCCGTCTATAATGGAGGATAGTCACCGGATCTCAACCCTATTCAGCTGTTGTGGGAGCAGTTTGACCGTATGGTATGTAAGAAGTGCCCATCAAACCAATCCAACTTGTGGGAGGTGCTTCAGGAAGCATGGGGTGAAATCTCTTCAGATTACTTCAACAAATGGACAACTAGAACGCCAAAGGTCTGCAAGGCTGTAATTGTTGCAAAAGGAGGATTATTTGATGAAAGCAGAGTTTGAAGGACACAATTATTATAACAATTAAAAATCATTATTTATAACCTTGTTTACGTGTAAAGGTGAATAAAGATGAATAGATGTGAAATATATACATAAATAAAAATGGCTTGACTATATTTCCTATTCATTTTGCAACTAATTTCATGTATGTTTTCATGGAAAACAAGGACATTTCTAAGTGACCCAAAACTTTTGAACGGTATTGTATATTTTTATTTATACATTTGCTAAAATTACAACAAAAAAATCACTTCATCATTAGGGGATGTTGTGTGTAGATAGATGAGGGATAACCGTAATTTAATACATTTTAGAATAAGGCAGTATATGTAAAATGTGTAAAAAAAAATCAAGGGTTCAGAATACACCGTACGTATAGATTGCATTACTGTTACAGTGCTATATGGGTTAATTTGATTACTGTTACAGTGCCTATATGGGTTCATTTGATTGGTGTTACAGTGCTATTTGAGTTAATTGGTGTTACAGTGCTATATGGGTTAATTTGATTGGTGTTACAGTGCTATTTGAGTTAATTGGATTGGTGTTACAGTGCTCTTTGAGTTAATTGGATTGGTGTTACAGTGCTATTTGAGTTAATTGGATTGGTGTTACAGTGCTATTTGAGTTAATTGGATTGGTGTTACAGTGCTCTTTGAGTTAATTGGATTGGTGTTACAGTGCTATTTGAGTTAATTGGTGTTACAGTGCTATATGGGTTAATTGGATTGGTGTTACAGTGCTATTTGAGTTAATTGGATTGGTGTTACAGTGCTCTTTGAGTTAATTGGATTGGTGTTACAGTGCTATTTGAGTTAATTGGATTGGTGTTACAGTGCTATTTGAGTTAATTGTATTTTAAATAAAAATGTATTCCATGTCTTTGTGTCCTTGGACTCTGGTCCGGAAGTGAAGTTCCCGCAATTCTATCAAGTTTCCCATGGGGGTTTTGTGCTGTGTGTTTAAATACTGTATTGTGGATGTAGCTCATTTAGTTATACTGCTTATACTCACCACATATTTATGGATATACTGGATTATTCTGTCAGTCCAATATATCTACTGCTGTACATATCATTCTTAGTATATCTTGTGTGAATTCATCCGGTGTATATATGTATAGATTGCATTTGGATTTATGTCACAGTGCTATTTGGGTTAGTTGGATTCGTTCCGACATTTCAAGATTTATTACTTTTAGTTTAAAAATATTATTTGTGTGCTTGTTAACATTTTACTGCATTGTTAGGAGCCAGTAACGTAAGCATGTCGCTGCTCCCTCTGTTAAACTGTGTATGCGGCCAATAAACTGATATGGTCTGATTTTGATTTGGAAGGATGGTGCTGCGTTGTGGTACCTGAAAGACTTTCCATGATAAATGGTCAAAGTATGACATTTAAAACCATCAAGGCCCTGACAGTTAAAATCTGCTTAAACATAGCTAAAATAGAGAGAGCACATAGAGATATCCAGGCAAATACCATTGAAATGCAATGTTGGAAAATTATCCATGCAACTAACTACTGTTCCCATGTGAGGATCTTATGAATTCCTCTTTATCACTGTGTAGATTTCCATTCCCATTTAAACGTTCTAACGTGTCAAACCGAACAATGTTTTCAACTGTTTATTCATATTACATAATGTGAAGAAAGCATTATTCAACTTTCATGGTCATGTTGCAGCAGTTCCTACCCTGGTTATAAGCTTTTATTGTTTACATGGGCACGTGGTAAGTGGATGAGGTGATTTTGGCCCTAGTATGGAAACCCCTTTAAGCTACTGGAAAAGGACTAAATCCAATTAGCTATTCATATAATGGGATTATGCACACAAAACATTATCAGCCTTCATTATCAGGTACCAATATTCTGTGGGACGGTACATAGTACGTTGGATGTAAAACTCCCTCAATCTTAATCAGAGAGGATGGTGGTTGGGTATACATTGCTGTTACTCACTGATTGATGTACAATTCGTCATCCTGTTGGTTGTAAGTTATTATAAAGCTTATTTCTCACTTTGTAATCAAAGGTCTTCAGTTGCATGGGAAAGCACTCTGTCTGCCTACGTCCTTATTGTCATCCCACCACCGCAGTGGTCTACCTTGCACCCTTGCCTCCTATACCAGAAATACATCATGTTGAGTGCCAATCGACTTAGTAGGTGGGACTAGACTCAAGAGGAAGTGGGTTTGAAACTGAGCCAAACAGTAAGAGTTAAGGGTACAGCAATGTGCCGTGTTACCGCACTGCCTCCACCCTAATCAGGTTGGAGCCTGAGCATGTAATCAAATTTGATCTAACCTACCTTAATATTAATAAAATATTGATTGATTTAATCATTAATCCTAATGATCTTGTGTACTTTAACCTTACCTCCTACTGATAAAAACAGCGCTGAAATCAGAGAACAAGGTTGAGCTGCTACGATATTACTACATGAAGTGCCTAGGGACCGGTGCCAGAAATGAGGGCTAGGAGTTGTTTCTGGACTAGGCCTGTGTCGTGCATGGGTGGCTACTACGATATTACTACATGAAGTGTCTAGGGACCGGTGCCAGAAATGAGGGCTAGGAGTTGTTTCTGGACTAGGCCTGTGTCGTGCATGGGTGGCTGCTACGATATTACAACATGAAGTGCCTAGGGACCGGTGCCAGAAATGAGGGCTAGGAGTTGTTTCTGGACTAGGCCTGTGTCGTGTATGGGTGGCTGCTACGATATTACTACATGAAGTGCCTAGGGACCGGTGCCAGAAATGAGGGCTAGGAGTTGTTTCTGGACTAGGCCTGTGTCGTGCATGGGTGGCTGCTACGATATTACAACATGAAGTGCCTAGGGACGGTGCCAGAAATGAGGGCTAGGAGTTGTTTCTGGACTAGGCCTGTGTCGTGCATGGGTGGCTCCAGGGAGAGGCCTGCTAGGGGATGAAGCTCCATCATGAATACGTCTAGAACTCCCAAGAAGAATGTATTACTACATGCATGCATAATACACCATAGATTGCAACCACCCCTACTCAATGACAAAGCTGTCAGAGGAGGCAGGTCTCGGCACAGTGAGAATTCCCTGGTGCTACCACTGGTGTAATGTGACCATACATTTTTTTTATACATCAGTCCATCTGTAGCACATCCTGTTAGCTAGTTTCAGAAACCCCAGACCTAGGTATGCCGGAACATTCTTAATGTGGAAGGAAACTGGTCTGCCTAGGGAGTCAAGCTGTTACCAAAAAATTACACATGTAGAGGTGAGATGCAGTCGTAAAGTAAACAGCCTTTATTTGAAAACCACAACCCTGAACCCTCCACTACCATCACCCACCCAGGAGTCAACACAACCCTGAACCCTCCACTACCATCACCCACCCAGGAGTCAACACAACCCTGAACCCTCCACTACCATCACCCACCCAGGAGTCAACACAACATCTGGGCTGCTATTACAAAAAGGGATACAGCTTTAAAAGTGTTTTTGGTTACCATACAAAAGAATGTAGTTCAATGAAAAATGATTAATGTATCAATTAAATTACAGGTGAACATATGTAGGACCAAAGTGATAAATATGGTGATTAAAAATATTTGAAATGTTAGTTGGCTATCTTAGTGGCTGATTGACTAATGTGCTCTGTACAACTGATATCATTACAGGCGAGACAGTTCTTTAAAGGTATGTTTTCAACACTCTTGATTGATTACAATTGTAACACTTTCAGAGCACTTGTATTGCATGATAAAAGATAGCTATACTAAACGTACCATATATTTCAAGTGGCAAACAACGACAGTACTTAGAGATCAGTGCATGTAAAAAATGTACATGCATCTGTACACACACTAACTAGCACAATACGTTGTTTTTTTAGGAGCTCAATGATAAGTAATCAATTATCGTGTTGAAAATGCTTTTAGAGTTAAGGGGTCATTACCTGTGGCGTTGGCCCCAGGCCAACCATCATATTACACTGACAATGTTTCTCATTTATGTTGTCACCAGATTTTCCATTTGAGTAATGGTTATGGACAGAAATGGTTGATGAACAGATGGACACACAGTCACCATTTAGTTAGTGTGAAGAGAAAGGAACAGATTGACACTGCACATGACAGTATCTGTATGTAACTAATCACCAGGATACAAAACATCACAGTACACTGAGGGGTTAAATAAGGTGATAAAAGCTAAACAACAATAGGCTGGAATAATCGCTTTTTGTTTCCTCATGACATTCCAGGTAGTTCCAACTCAACAACAATCATTGTGTCCAAGAGAATGACAGCCAAAGAAAATCAAGATAGCATCAAACGGTAGCGCAATCCAATGTTGAAAAAACATTATTCAGATGGTTGCAGATGAGCAAGACGAGTGTGGGAAAATCTAGTGATATTTATTACATTCACTGTATGTGTTAGACTTGATGTTCATGAGATGGAGAGAGAGAAAGCAAGAAAGAGGGCGAGAGTGTGCGCGCGAGAGAGAGAACAAGGTCAACGATGTGAGCTACAGAGGGAGATAGAATCCTCTTTCTTTTACTCTTGTTCTAAGGAACTTAGCCTTAAAATGCTTTTGAAAAAATGGGCCTAGTCCAGTACAAGAAGTGTGCTGTGAAATCATTTCTCATTGAGAGAGGAAACTTCTGGTGTAAATGAGAAACAAAACATGGCACACAGCTTGAGGAAGAACATGGGAGGGGTGAGGAAAGAGGTGAAGAGGGTGGAGGAGGGGAGAGAGGGTTGAGGGGGGGGAGCATATGTCAATCCTCACACAAATAATGCTGTTATTACTGAAATAAGATATACAGTATGATACGTGAAGACAAATATGCTCTGAGGCAACAAACAGGAAACCATACACCTGTCTTGTGGCGGGTCGGTTGGTGTGTGGGTAGGTGTGTGTGTGGGGGTTGAATATGAGACAACAGCTCCGAATGGCATCACTGTAAGATAAGGGCTGTGCTATGAGCAGAGCAACACTGACAGCATGGAAATCAGGAAGCACAGGGTGAGATCAATAAGGGAAAATAGTAAATGGAAGATGTCAGAGGAGGCGGGGCTTGGCGTCTGTCTGCACCGTGGGGTGCAATGTAGTATAATATGCAGGTGCAGCAGCTGTAGTTATGGGTTATTTGGAGATGCATACAACATACAGAGATCCTTGCCTGCCTGAAGTGGGCCATGAGGTGTTCTTTATGTCATTTCCTTTAATTGTTTGTGATGCAATCATTCTTAAAAAAAAAAAAAGTGAGTGAGTTACACAAAAATCGAATAAAATCCAGTGATCAACAAGTAGGCTAGTAAATGTAGCAAATCAAACAAGCATAAATATTTGGCATACGATAAAATGCCATTCAGAAAAAAACAACACATTGGGTTTTGCACCTGTAGTGAAGATTTAAAAAAAAAACTGCTTTTCTTATGCTGTGCAAAAAAAATAATCCCTTTTTGATTTTTGCAATGGTGTTAAAATAAAAGGGACACAGCAGGTAGGGCAGCCTGTAAACATGATAAACAAAACAAACGAACAATCAAAGGAGTTAAAGCATGCATGATGAAATGAGGGCATTTGTTTATGAAAACCAAAACATCTTTATGGGTGTGTCCGAAATGACACCCTAATTATTATATAGTGCACTACTATGGGCTACTACCCTATGGGCCCTGGTCAAAAGTGGTGCAAGGGGCCTTGCCTGCTGATATAGGGAATAGGGTGCCATTTGGGACGCATCACATCTGTGATTCAGGAGCTGTAACTAGCTCTACCAAAAAGTAGTCCTGCACTGCTGTAAATAACAAGGTTAATCACCGCTTAATATGCGCTCAATCTCCTCCAGTCTCTTCAAGGCGGCCGCCCGTTTCTTTTCTATGTCTTTAATCTCTTTTGTGGATTTGCTCTTAGTCCGCTGCTGCTTAACAGCCTGGCCGTCGTCAAGAAGCTCTGACTGGCTGTTGCCACTGAGGCTTTCTGCCGAGGAGGATTTCCGTACATTCTTCTTACTCCCGGCCCCAGCACTGCCAGTGGCTCCCCTCCCTTCCTCCTCTTCCTTTCCTCCTCCCCCCTTCTTTTCCTCCTTCATGGATGGCGTAGCTGCGCCCTCTGCTGACGCTGGGCTCAGCGGCTGCCCTGCCACGGACATGGCGGCCATCTTACCGCGCACGATGCCCAGGTGGCGACGCACATACTCCTCATGGGGTGCCAGGGCCAGCGTTTCCTCCAGGCACCGCTCCGCTCTCGGCAGGTCTCGCTCCTCAAAGTAGACCACACATAGGTTGTGTTTCCCCTGCACGTTGGTGGGGTCCATACTGAGGATTCTCTGGAAGCAGACCTTGGCCCCCTGGGTGTCCTTCTTGTGGTTCATCAGGATATCCCCCTTGAGAATCAAACCTTTAACATGCTCTGGATGGTGGCGCAGCAGCTCATCTAATACAGGCAGGGCATCCAGCTCCCGTCGGGACTGCGAGTAGAGCAGGGCCAGATTGAATAGGGCGCTACGGAAGCCTGTCTGTAGACGGATGGCCTCCCTCATCCAGCGCTCGGCCGCAGAGTTCTCGTTGGCGTCCATGGCCAGCATGCCCAGGTTGAAGTAGCCGTTGGCGTCATCTGGCTCCTCCTGGACGTAGGTCAGGAAACGACGATTGGCCTCCGGACGGAACCTGGACTCACCTGTAGAGCACACACAGACGGCACGCAAGCACACACACACACAAAGTTAGGGTATTTGTTTATTTAACAACAATAATTGTTTATGTAGCTGGAGGTAGGTGTGATTTGTTAATAAAGGCATTCCAATGGTTAGTAGTTAAAGGAGGGACATACTCATTCAGCACATCAATATTTTTACATTTTTTACAGTATTTTATGTATTTGAATAATACAAGTTCTAAATACGCTTCATAAGTAGTGCATGACCCTTAGGGTGGGAACAAATACATTGAAAGTGGTTTTAATGGGGTTTTGCTCTTCTGATTGTTTTATACTGTTTAATCAAACTTTAACCAAAAATATGTTTCTGCATTTATCTATTTCTGCATTTCCTTCACGCATTCGTTATTATTTCCACACTGTAAAACATTTGTTTTGTCGTTGTATGCCTCTATTTTGTGGGAAAAGTTACTTTTCCTTTATCAGAATAATTATTCAAATCAAATCAAATTTTATTGGTCACATACACATGGTTAGCAGATGTTAATGCGAGTGTAGCAAAACGCTTGTGCTTCTAGTTCCAACCATGCAGTAATATCTAACAAGTAATCTAACAATTTCACAACAACTACCTTATATACACACAAGTGCAAAGAAATGAATAAGAATATATGGAAGAGCGATGGCCGAACGGCAAGATGGAGTAGATGGTATACAGTATTTACCTATGAGATGAGTAATGTAGGGTATGTAAACATTATATACAGTGGCATTGTTTAAAGTGACTAGTGATACATTAATTACATCCAATTTTTAACTATTAAGTGGCTAGAGATTTGAGTTAGTATGTTGGCAGCAGTCACTCAATGATGGCTGTCTAACAGTCTGATGGCCTTGAGAAAGAAGCCGTTTTTCAGTCTCTCGGTCTCAGCTTTGATGCACCTGTACTGGCCGCGCCTTCTGGATGATAGTGGGGTGAACAGGCAGTGGCTCGGGTGGTTGTCCTTGATGATCTTTTTGGCCTTCCTGTGACATCGGGTGGTGTAGGTGTCCTGGAGGGCAGGTAGTTTGTCCCCGGTGATGCGTTGTGCAGACCTCACTACCCTCTGGAGAGCTTTATGGTTGTGGGCGGAGCAGTTGTCGTACCAGGCGGTGAAACAGCCTGACAGGATGCTCTCGATTAAGCATCTGTAAACGTTTGTGAGTGTTTTTGGTAACAAGCCAAATTTCTTCAGCCTCCTGAGGTTGACGAGGCGCTGTTGCACCTTCTTCACCACTTTGTCTGTGTGGGTGGACCATTTCAGTTTGTCTGTGATGTGACGCCGAGGAACTATAAACTTCCCACCTTCTCCACTACTGTGCTGTCGATGTGGATAGGGGGGTGCTCCCTCCGCTGTTTCCTGAAGTCCACGATCATATCCTTTGTTTTGTTGACGTTGAGTGTGAGGTTACTTTCCTGACACCACACTCCGAGGGCCCTCACCTCCTCCATGAAGACTGTCTCTTCGTTGTTGGTAATCAAGCCTACCAGAAAAAAAAAAAAAAAACTAAATCGGCCTATGTCGAATCTCCATTGCGCTCTAAAATTTTAGAAAAAGCTTTTGCGCTGTAACTCACTGCCTTCCTGAAGACAAACAATGTCTACGAAATGCTTCAGTCTGGTTTTAGACCCCATCATAGCACTGAGACTGCACTTGTGAAGGTGGTAAATTACCTTTTAAATGGTGTCAGACCGAGGCTCTGCATCTGTCCTCGTGCTCCTAGACCTTAGTGCTGCTTTTGATACCATCGATCACCACATTCTTTTGGAGAGATTGGAAACCCAAATTGGTCTATACGGACAAGTTCTGGCCTGGTTTAGAGCTTATCTGTCGGAAAGATAGCACTTTGTCTTAGTAGATGGTTTGTTCTCTGACAAATCAACTGTAAATTTCGGTGTTCCTCAAGGTTCCGTTATAGGACCACGATTGTT
Source organism: Oncorhynchus masou masou (assembly GCF_036934945.1). Taxonomy (NCBI): domain Eukaryota; kingdom Metazoa; phylum Chordata; class Actinopteri; order Salmoniformes; family Salmonidae; genus Oncorhynchus; species Oncorhynchus masou. The sequence continues at coordinate 13,620,603 of NC_088233.1, read as the reverse complement.
TTCACAATATATTTTACCTCTTGGGGATGTCATTCGAAAACAATGTTAACTTTCACTGATGTACAGCTGTGTGTCATCTGCATATTTAAATGAAACATGGTGAAGCCCCAAAATTGCCCTTGCTAAAAGCCTGTGTTTCAGACATAAGTAAGTGGATGGCTGCAAACGTTCTACTTTTAAACTCGGACAAAACAGAGATGCTTGTTCTAGGTCCCAAGAAACAAAGAGATCCTCTGTTGAATCTGACAATCTTGATGGTTGTACAGTCGTCTCAAATAAAACTGAAGGACCTCGGTGTTACTCTGAACCCTAATCTCTCTTTTCACGAACATATCAAGACTGTTTCAAGGACAGCTCTTTCCATCTACGTAACATTGCAAAAATCAGAAACTTTGTCCAAAAATGATGCAGAAAAATTAATTCATGCTTTTGTTACTTCTAGGTTAGACTATTGCAATGCTCTACTTTCCGACTACCCGGATAAAGCACTAAATAAACTTCAGTTAGTGGTAAATACGGCTGCTAGACTCCTGACTAGAACCAACGAATTTGGTCATATTACTCCAGTGCTAGCCTCCCTACACTGGCTTCCTGTTAACTTGTTGGGGATAGGGGGCAGTATTTTCACTTTGGATGAATTGCATGCCCATAGTGAACTGCATCCTACTCTGTCCTGGATTGCTAGATATTTATATACACATGCATATTATTATTACTATTGGATGGAAAACACTCAAGTTTCTAAAACTGTTTGAATTATGTCTGAGTATAACAGAACTCATAGGGCAGGCAATCTTCCAAACCGGAAGTGAAATTCTGAATGCGGGTCTAATTTCAAGTCAATGCCTCTTCACTTCCAAATAAGATATGGATCTGTTAGCACTTCCTACGTCTTCAACTAGATGTCCTCATTCAGTAGAACGTGGAATGGAGCCTCTGGTGTGAACTTAGACCGATTGGGAGGGGAATGAGTCACTGTCTTGGCAGAATGCAATTTCCCTGTTGCGCATTTGTCTGTTGATATCACCATCGTTCCATTTGGCTGCAGATGAAAACGTATGCTCCGGTTGGAACGTTATTGGATATATATGAAAATAACATCCTGAAGATTGATTCTCTACTTAGTTTGACCAGTTTATTCAACCTGGAATATATATTTTTGAAGTTTTCGTCCGAGTTCTCGTGGACCAGTGTTAGCTTTTGGGCACGTGAGCTGAAAGTGCTAGCAAATGCAGCTAATTGGACACTAGTACTGGACATTATGGAACAAAACAACGATTTATTGTGGAACTAGGACTCCTTGCACTGCATTCTGATGAAAGATCATCAAAGGTAAGGGAATATTTATGATGTAATTTCATATTTCTGTTGACTCCAACATGGCAGAGAAATATATTTACGTCTGAGCGCCGTCTCAGATTATTGCAGATTATTATTCGTAAAGTAAAAAAAAATCTAACACAGCGGTTGCATTAAGAACCAGTGTATCTTTAATTATATATGTAGAACATGTATCTTTCGTCAAAGTTTATGATGAGTATTTCTGTTATCTGGCGTAGCTCTCTGTAATTACTCCGGATATTTTGGAGGCATTTCTGAACATGGCGTCAATGTAAACCGAGATTTGTGGATATAAATATGCATATTATCGAACAAAACATAAATGTATTGTGTAACATGTCATATGAGTGGCATCTGATAAAATTAATCACTTTGATAATCTTCATCTCTAATTCTGCTTTTGTGACTATCTTTGGCTGGAAAAAAATGGCTGTTTTTTTTGTTGTGTTTTCGCTGTAAAACATTTTAAAAATCGGACATGGGTAGATTAACAATACGTTTATCTTTCATTTGCTGTATTGGACTTGTTAATGTGTGAAAGTTAAATATTTCTAAATGAATTCCCCGCGCCACCTTTTCAGCTGAATACGCTACGGTCACAAGACGCAGAACTCCTAATTGTCCCTAGAATGTCTAAGCAAACAGCTGGAGGCAGGGCTTTCTCATATAGAGCTCCATTTTAATGGAATGATCTGCCTACCCATGTGAGAGACGCAGACTCGGTCTCAACCTTTAAGTCTATTGAAGACTCATCTCTTCAGTAGGTCCTATGAGTGTAGTCTGGCCCAGGAGTGTGAAGGTGAACGGATAGGCTCTGGAGCAATGAACCGCCCTTGCTGTCTCTGCCTGGCCGGGTCCCCCCTCTCCACTGGGATTCTCTGCCTCTAATCCTATTACAGGGGCTGAGTCACTGGCTTACTTGTGATCTTCCATGCTGTCCCTAAGAGGGGGTGAGTGTAACCGGTGTGAAATGGGTAGCTAGTTAGCAATGCTCATTAATAGCGTTTCAATCGGTGACGTCACTCGCTCTGAGACCTTGAAGTAGGTGTTTCCCTTGCCCTGCAAGGGCAGCCACTTTTGTGGAGCGATGGGTAACGATGCTTCGAGGGTGACTTGTTAATGTCTGCAGATGGTCCATGGTTCAAGCTCAGGTTGGGGCGAGGAGAGGGACGGAAGCAATACTGTTACAAAGTCTGATCCCATATACTACACCTCCCCTCTACCTTTTGCATGCCTCTCCTGGGGAAACGGCTAGAGGCCTCAGGAATACTTATGTCTCCTTAACTTCTTGCGTCGAGCAATCCCGTATCCGGGAGCGAAATCATAGCCTCTAGTTCATTAGCATAACGCAACGTTAACTATTCATGAAAATCGCAAATGAAATGAAAGAAATATATTCACTCACAAGCTTAGCCTTTTTTTAACAACACTGTCATCTCAGATTTTCAAAATATGCTTTTCAACCATAGCTACACAAGCATTTGTGTAAGAATATTGATAGCTAGCATAGCATTAAGCCTAGCATTCAGCAGGCAACATTTTCACAAAAACAAGAAAAGCATTCAAATAAAATCATTTACCTTTGAAGAACTTCGGATGTTTTCAATGAGGAGACTCTCAGATAGCAAAAATATTATTTGCGTAGGAGAAATCGCTCCGTTTTGTTCATCACGTTTGACTAAGAAAAACCCCCAAAAATTCAGTCATTACAACACCAAACTTTTTTCCAAATTAACTCCATAATATCGACAGAAACATGGCAAACGTTGTTTAGAATACATCCTCAAGGTGTTTTTCACATATCTATTCGATGATAAATCATTCGTGGCAGTTGCCTTTCTCCTCTGAAGAAAACGAAAAAATGCACGCAGCTGGAGATTACGCAATAATTTCGACGGAGGTCACCAAGCGGGCACCTGGTAAATGTAGTCTCTTATGGTCAATCTTCCAATGATATGCCTACAAATACGTCACAATGTTGCAGACGCCTTGGGGAAATGACAGAAAGTGTAGGCTCATTCCTGGCGCATTCACAGCCATATAAGGAGACATTGGAACACAGCGCCTTCAAAATCTGGGCCATTTCCCGTTTGAAATTTTATCTTGGTTTCGCCTGTAGCATCAGTTCTGTGGCACTCACAGATACTATCTTTGCAGTTTTGGAAACATCAGAGTGTTTTCTTTCCAAAGCCGTCAATTATATGCATTGTCGAGCATCTTTTCGTGACAAAATATCTTGTTTAAAACGGGAATGTTTTTTTATCCAAAAATTAAAAGAGCGCCCCCTATATCGAAGAAGTTAATGATCATCGTCTGTGCAACATGAGACAGTGGATGGATTATAATCACTTACAATGTATGACTTATCCTTCACAATTTAGTGGTGCTATCACACTGGCCAGCTAATTCAAATATTTTGGTGATAAACGGGTGTACACAGCAATAGTGTTGCAAACCTAGCCTAATCTAGGGCTAGGGTTTTGATTATTTACGTTGGACATACTATGGTTACACACATGGTTAAAATATTATGGTTACCATACTATAATTTCTGCCACCTTGAAAGGCAAGCTTCAACATGGACAAATGAGAGGCTGCCAGAGATTTATGGAAATTGCTTTCTATGGGTACAAACCTTATTCTACGACTACAAAATATTTTTTTCTGTTCGAGAACTTCGTCTTCGCGTGAGAACTCAAATCCCTGACAAAAGTCAGGTGACCTAAGTGCTTCCAAATATGGAGTTGCAGGTTTGCGATTCTCTCCTATGTGCAAATCTTTATGGCAGTCATTTTATTTAAGGCCCTTGATTTACAAATACAAATCAAAAGGTGTTTGTTTGTGGAAAGTGATTTCCATTTGTGGATTGGTGATTTCCATTTGCGGAAAGTGATTTATATTTATGGATTGGTGATTTACGTTTGCGAATACATTTGGCATGATATTGATCCTATACATTCGGGCTTCCTTGAGATCAGAAGGGCCGCACTTAACATTGATTATATTTAATCGCCGTCAATTTCCTCTATCCATTGCTTTTGACGCTCCCTGACCATATAACTTTCTTTTGACTGTTAGCAAGTTAGGCAGAGTAAAGAGCGTATAAATGTAGGTTCATTATCATTTCTACACAGGTTCGATTTGGTTTTAGTAATTTCAATGTCGATTGAGCTTATGTTTACCCGAAAAAATAAAGAAATTACACACATATTATTAGTAGATTTGGATAGAAAACACTGAAGTTTCTAAAACTGTTTGAATCATGTCTGAGTATAACAGAACTTATGTAGCAGGCAAAACCCGAGGACTAACCGTTCAGATTTTTTTTTTTAGGTCTCTGTCTGTTCACTGAGTTCTCATTGGCAAATGTTATTTTGTAGGAACCTGTTTTCAGTTCCTACTGCTTCCACTGGATGTCACCAGTCTTTGGAATGTGGTTGAGGTTATTCATTTGTGCAATGAAGAAGTATGCCATCTAGGAACTGCGTAACACTGTTGAGAGTTGGCCAAGGCATGAAAGGTAGAGTTTGTTTCCTCTCGTCCTCTATTGAAAACAGATATCAAATTGAATACGGGTCTCAATTATTAACGTTTAAAAATACCTAAAGTTGTATTACAAAAGTAGTTTGAAATATTTTGGCAATGTTTATAGGCAACTTTTAAAATACTTTGTAGTGACATTGCGCATTTGGAAGCTGTTTTTTTCTGGATCAAACGCGTCAAATAAATTGACATTTTGGATATATATGGACAGAATTAATCAAACAAAAGGACCAATTGTGATGTTTATGGCACATATTGGAGTGCCAACAAAATAAGCTCATCAAAGGTAAGGCATGTTTTATATTTTATTTCTGCGTTTTGTGTAGCGCCTGCAGGGTTGAAATATGTGGAGGCCAGGTCATCTGATGCAGCACTCCATCACTCTCCTTCTTGGTCAAATAGCCATTACACAGCCTGGAGGTGTGTTGGGTCATTGTCGTGTTTAAAAACAAATGGCAGTTCCACAAAGCACAAACCAGATGGGACGGGCTATCACTGCAGAATGCTGTGGTAGCCATGCTGGTTAAGTGTGCCTTGAATTCTAAATAAATCACAGACAGTGTCACTAGCAAAGCACCCCCACACCATCACACCTGCTCTTCCATGCTTCACGGTGGGAACCACACATGTGGAGATCATCCGTTCACCTACTCTGCGTCTCACAAAGACGGTAGTTGGAACCAAACATCTCAAATTTGGACTCCACCGGTCTAATGTCCATTGCTCATGTTTCTTGGCCAAGCAAGTATCTTCTTCTTATTGGTGTCCTTTAGTAGTGGTTTCTTTGCAGCAATTTGACCATGAAGGCCTGATTCATGCAGTCTCCTCTGAAAAGTTGATGTTGAGATGTGTTTTTTACTTGAACTCTGTGAAACGTTTATTTGGGATGCAATTTCTGAGGTTGGTAACTCTAATGAACTTATCCTCTGCAGCAGAGGTAAGGCTGGGTCCTGCTTTCTGTGGTGGTCCTCCTGAGAGCCAGTTTCATCATAGTGTTTGACGGTTTTTGCGGATGCACTTGAAGAAACTTTCAAAGTTCTTGAAATGTTCCGTATTGACTGACCTTTATGTCTTAAAGTAATGATGGACTGTCAATTCTCTTTACTTATTTGAGCTGTTCTTGCCATGATATGGACTAGGTCCTTTACAAAAAAAGGGCCATCTTTTGTATACCACCCCTACCTTATCAATACACAACTGACTGGCTCAAATGCATTAAGGAAAGAAATTCTCCAAATTAAGGCGGCACACCTGTTAATTGAAATGCATGCCTCATGAAGCTGGTTATTCAGGACTAAGATTTAATCCTACTACACCGGCTCCGATGTGGTTGGGCTTAAACTATTACTGACTACAAAGGGAAAACCAGTCGCGAGCTGCCCAGTGATGCGAGCCTACCAGACAAGCTAAATTGCTCGCTTTGAGGCAAACATCACTGAAACATGCATGAGAGCACCAGCTGTTCCAGACGTCTGTGTGATCACTCTCTATGTAGCCGATGTGAGCAAGACCTTTAAACATGTTAACATTCACAAAGTCGCGGGTCCAGACGAATAACCAAGACGTGTACTCAAAGCATGCGCGGACCAACTGGCAAGTGTCTTCACTGCCATTTAACCTCTCTCTGATCAAGTCTGTAATACCTAAATGTTTCAAACAGACCACCATAGTCCCTGTGCCCAAGATAGCAAAGGTAACCTGCCTAAATGATTGCCGCCTCTTAGCACTCATGTCAGTAGCCATTAAGTGCTTTGAAAGGCTGGTTATGGCTCACATCAACACGATCATGCCAGGAAACCTAGAACCACTCCTATTTGTTAACCGCCCCAAAAGATCCACAGATGACGCAATCTCAATTGCACTCCACACTGTCCTTTCCCAACTAGAAAAAATAAACACCTATGTGAGAATGCTGTTCATTGACTACAGCTCAGCGTTCAACACCATAGCACCCACCAAGCTCATCACTAAGCTAAGGACCCTGGGACTAAACACCTCCCTCTGCAACTGAATCCTGGACTTCCTGACAGGCCAACCCCATGTGGTAAGGGATGATCATCAACATAAGTTTCCCTCAAGGGTGAGTTTTTAGCCCCCTCCTCTACTCCCTGTTCACCCACGACTGCATGGCCAAGCACGACTCCAACACCATCACTGTTGCTGACGACAACAGTGGGAGGCCTGATCACCGACAACAATGAGACAGCCTATAGGGAAAAGGTCAGAGACTTGGCAGTGTGGTGCCAGGACAACAACGTCTCCCTCAATGTGAGCGAGACAAAGGAGCTGATTGTGGACTATAGGAAAAGGAGGGCCGAACAGGCCCCATTAACATTGACAGGACTGAAGTGGAGCGGGCTTAGAGTTTCAAGTTCCTTGCTGTCCACATCTCCAACAAACTATCAAACACACCAAGACAAGTAGTGAAGAGGGCACGACAACACCTTTTCCTCTCCAGGAGACAAAAGATTTGACATGGGTCCCCAGATCCTCAAAAACGTTATACAGCTGCAACATCGACAGCATCCTAACGGTTGCATTACCGCATGGTATGGCAACTGCTCGGCATCTGACCGGAAGGCACTACAGAGGGTAGTGCATAAAGCCCAGTACATCACCGGGACAAGCTTCCTGACATCCAGGAGAAAGGCCCAAAAAATTGTCAAAGACTCCAGTCACTCAAGTCATAGACTGTTCTCCCTGCTACCGCATGGCAAGCGGTACCGGAGCGCCAAGGCTAGGACAAAAAGGCTCCTTAACAGCTTCTACCCCCAAACCATAAGACTTCTGAACAGCTAATAAAATGGCTACCCAGACTATTTGCATTGCCCCCTCTTCTACGCTGCTGCTACTCTCTGTTTATTATCTTTGCATAGTCACTTTAACTCTATCTACAGGTACATATTACCTCAATTACTTCGACTAATCGGTGCCCCCGCGCATTGACTCTGTACCGATACCCGCTGTATATAGCCTCACTATTGTTATTTTACTGCTGCTCTTTAATTATTTTTTTTATTTTTATTTTTTATACTTATTTTTCTTAAAACTGCATTGTTGGTTAAGGGTTTTGTAAGTAAGGATTTCACTGTAAGGACAACACCTGTTGTATTCGGTGCATGTGACAAATTCAATTGGACTTCATGGTTAAATAAAGTTTAACTAAATAAACAACCTTCCCCACTGCTATTCACTAAGAGCGAAACCAAAGCAAACGGGCTGAAACAGGAGGTGGGATCACCTGAACCTGTCCAATATGAAAGACTTGTTTTCATTTCTGTTACATAACATTTTGCTATGGTGCTTACTAATGAACACAACCCTGGGCTGATCAGCCTGAGTAGCTAAGTCACTCACCAGATTCCTGCATGAGCAGGGCAGAGTTGAAGAGTGCCAGTTTGTGGCGTGGGTTGAGCTCCAGGGCATGGTTAAAGTTCTTCAGGGCCTCTGAGGGCTCCTTCATCTCAATGTTGACGATAGCAAGGTTGTACCAGAGGTCAGCGTTGGTGCTGTCCAGCTCCAGGGCCCGCAGGTAGGCGTCCCTGGCCTCCAACGGCTTGTTCATCTTCAGCAGCAGCTCCCCTCTGGGTTTGGAGTTTTCACAGAAAGAAAGGAGAAATTAAGTCTCCATTTTGGTTCTGGAGGGTTGAAGCAGCAGGCGGTAGCATTTCTCAAGCCAAATCTAAGCTCACCTTCACGACTGACTATTAAATTGAAAGAAAACAAATAGTAAGAACAATTCTAATATCATCTACAGCATCTATCTATTGTCATCCCTTGCTCTTACCTGTTCTTGATTATGCTGATACTATTTATCAAAGTGCAGCTGCCTCTACTCTTAAACCCCTGGATACCGTTTTTCATAGTGCCCTTCGCTTTATCACAGGAGACAGTGTTATTACTCATCACTGCATTCTTTACCAAAAGGTGGGCTGAACCTCTTTGAACTCAGATCACATCATGACTCTCTTTTTGTTTACAAAGCCCTGCACCACAAGCTTCCGACTTACTTAACTTCACTGTTAAGATATAAAATGAGCCAGCCTTTAGTTTTCTTGCTCCACACGTTTGGAATGAGCTCCAAAATATATTTGTAATAGATGTGTTAGTGTCACTAGGGCAGTTCAGGCAGCGGACAGAGGATTCTTATAAAGAAGAATGTGTTTGTTTTAGTTGACTGTGTTTTGTGTATATTTATGTTTGCCTGTGCAATACACACTACCGGACAAAAGTTCTAGAACACTTACTCATTCAAGGGTTTTTCTTTATTTTTACTACATTGTAGAATAATAGTGAATACTTCAAACCTATGAAATAACACATATGGAATCATGTAATAACCAAAAATGTGTTAAATCAAAAAACATTTTATATTTGAGATTCTTCAAAGAAGCCACCCTTTCTTTGCCTTAATGACAGCTTTGCACACTCTTGGCATTCTCTAAACCAGCTTCATGAGGTTTAACGCATTTCAATTAACTTTTAAGAAGGCACACCTGTTAACTTGTGGTATTTCTTTCCGTCTTACTGTGTTTGAGCCAAACAATTGTGTTGTGACAAGTTGGGGATATACAGACTATAGCCTTATTTGGTAAAATACCTAGCCCATATTAGAACAGCTCAAATAATTAAAGAGACAAAGGTTAGTCAATACAGAAAATTTGAAAGTTCAGTCGCAAAAACCATCAAGCATTATGATGAAACTGGCTTTCATGAGGACCCACAGGAATGTAAGAACAAGAATTAGCTTTGCTGCAGAGGATAAGTTCATTAGAGTTACCAGCCTCAGAAATTGCAACACGAATAAATGCTTCAGAGTTCAAATAACAAACACATCTCAACAACTGTTCAGAGCGGGACTATGTGGATCAGGCCTTCATGGTCAAATTGCTGCAAAGAAACCATTACTAAAGGACACCAATAAGAAGAAGAGACATGCTTGGGCCAAGAAACACGAGTAATGGACATTGGACCAAATTGGAGATTTTTGGTTCCAACTCCTGTGTCTTTGTGAGATGCGGTGTGGGCGAATGAATGATCTCCACATGTGTATTTCTCACTGTAAAGCATGGAGGTGGTGGTGTTATGGTGTGGGGGTGCTTTGCTGATGACACTATGTGATTTATTTCAATTCAAGGCACACTTAACCAGAATGGCTACCACAGAGTTCTGCAGCGATATGCCATCCCATCTGGTTTGGGATTAGTGGGACTATCATTTGTTTTTCAACAGGACAATGACCCAACTCAACTCCAGGCTGTGTAAGGGCCATTTTGCCTAGAAGGAGAGTGATGGAGTGCTGCATCAGATGCCCTGGCCTCCACAATCCCCCGAACTCAACCAAATTGAGATGGTTTGGGATGAGTCGGACCGCAGATTGAAGGAAAATAAGCCAAAAAGTGCTCAGCATGTGGGGGAACTCCTTCAAGACTGTTGGAAAAGTATTCCAGGTGAAGCTGGTTGAGAGAATGCCAAGAGTGTGCAAAATGTATGTTCTGAAATTGTATATGCAGGCATCCCACGTAAGAGACACTGGTCTCAAATGGTGGCTCCCTGATTAAATTAGGGTAAATAAATTATACCCCCTAATTCCCTATTTGAGATGTCAAACATAACACTAAAATAGGTGGTCAATATCCTGACAAACTATAATAAATACATGCACATTGAATGCACACAAGTGGAAGCTTCTTATCACCGTCAGAGAGACATAGGTGAAGGGCAAGAAGGGTGATAATTTAAGTTGATGGAGATCAACAACAACCCTTTCACACTACAGTATATGGGAGAACAGAAGCATGCCCATTGCCCTGCCTCTGTCACCTTTAGGACAGCCCAGAGAGGAAGAGAAGTGGAAGAAACAATAACAAAAGGAGGAGAGGGACATTACCTCTTCTCCTGTGATTCCAAATAATTGTCAGTCCGTTTCTGGTGAAGACACCACAGGCGTGTCTATCTACTTGTGCTCTCCAAAGTCCTTCCAGCGCTTTGTTCCCTTGTTGAAATGTTTTATTGTTGCATTCACATGTTAAAAACGACATTTGCGAAATCAATATTATATTACAATAGTTGATAACGTTTCACCATGCCATTCCTTTACTGTTTATTGCAACATTTAAGACATTTCTGATTCAAGTGTGATACAGGCTAAATTGTTACGTTTTCATTTGCCTTGGGCGGAATGCTTATAGTGACCATGAGCGTTTGCAACACTCATGAGGTAGAAGTTCTGATTATTTTTATTACAGTAACATGTAGGCCTATTTGTGTGCTGTTTGGTCCTGAGAGTTTCTCCGTCTCTATTTTACCACTGTGAACGTGAATAGATGTCGCTGGCCTGAGCACCAGAATGAATAGGTGTGGCCAAATGTGGCCAAGTGCCCATTTTGGAATGTTCCCCTCAGTTCAAGTTTGACAACTCATTGGGGAGGCTGTGTCTGAGCCTAAGACACCCCACCTATGCCTTGCCATAACGGTTAGGACAGGTTTTGCCTGAGGCTTTTTTGTTGTTGTTGCTGGCATTTTAAAATCAGAGGTCTGTATACAGTGCCTTGCGAAAGCATTCGGCCCCCTTGAACCTTGCGACCTTTTGCCACATTTCAGGCTTCAAACATAAAGATATAAAACTGTATTTTTGTGTGAAGAATCAACAACAAGTGGGACACAATCATTAAGTGGAACGACATTTATTGGATATTTCAAACTTTTTTAACAAATCAAAAACTGAAAAATTGGGGGTGCAAAATTATTTAGCCCCTTTACTTTCAGTGCAGCAAACTCTCTCCAGAAGTTCAGTGAGGATCTCTGAATGATCCAATGTTGACCTAAATGACTAATGATAATAAATACAATCCACCTGTGTGTAATCAAGTCTCCGTATAAATGTACCTGCATTGTGATAGTCTCAGAGGTCCGTTAAAAGCGCAGAGAGCATCATGAAGAACAAGGAACACACCAGGCAGGTCCGAGATACTGTTGTGAAGAAGTTTAAAGCCGGATTTGGATACAAAAAGATTTCCCAAGCTTTAAGTTTTCGTCGATTCCGGAGCGAGCATCGGTTGTTCCGGAGCTAGCCAGCTGAGGAGTTCCATCAATCGCTCCTGGGCTGCGGTCACCTGTACGGACCCGTTTTGCTGCCTGCGCGGAGCCCCGCCGGGCCTTCACGGCTGAACTGCCGACGTTGTCTACCCGAGGGAGTTATCCGTCTGGTTCCTCCGTCGCGTTGCCTGGGCGCCCATCTGCGGCCTGCTAGCCATTAGCTGTCTTATCGGCTGCTATCTGAATAGATAATCGGACAATTTATTTATTTATTTCTATTGTTATTTTTTTCTTCTTCTGAGCCTCTAGCTATATCTATTGTTTTTATTTTTGTTGTTGTTGTGTGATTTGGATTGGTCCCCTCTACCACACGGAACCCCACTAATCTACTAACGGAGCGCAAGAGGTGGCTAATAACAGACGTCCATCCTATGCTAGCTTGCCATCGATGGCCTGGCTGGCTGTCTGGATCGCCGTGACCCCCAACCAACCTCTCCACTCACCGGACCCTTTTGATCACTCGACTAAGCATGCCTCCCTTAATGTCAATATGCCTTGTCCATTGCTGTTCTGGTTAGTGTTTATTGGCTTATTTCACTGTAGAGCCTCTAGTCCAGCTCACCATACCTTATCCAACCTATTAGTTCCACCACCCACACATGCAATGACATCTCCTGGTTTCAATGATGTTTCTAGAGACAATATCTCTCTCTTCATCACTCAATACCTAGGTTTACCTCCACTGTATTCACATCCTACCATACCTTTGTCTGTACATTATACCTTGATGCTATTTTATCGCCCCCAGAAACCTTCTTTTACTCTCTGTTCCAGACGTTCTAGACGACCAAATCTTATTGCTTTCAGCCGCACCCTTATTCTACTCCTCTGTTCCTCTGGCGATGTAGAGGTGAATCCAGGCCCTACAGTGTCTTGCTCCACTCCTATTCCCCAGGCGCTCTCTTTTGACGACTTCTGTAACCGTAATAGCCTTGGTTTCATGCATGTCAACATTAGAAGCCTCCTCCCTGAGTTTGTTCTATTCACTGCTTTAGCACACTCTGCCAACCCGGATGTTCGAGCTGTGTCTGAATCCTGGCTTAGGAAGACTACCAAAAATTCTGAAATTTTAATTCCAAACTACAACCTTTTCAAACAAGATAGAACTGCCAAAGTGGGCAGTGTTGCCATCTACTGCAAAGATAGCCTGCAGAGTTCTGTCCTACTATCCAGGTCTGTACCCAAACAATTTGAACTTCTACTTTTAAAAATCCACCTCTCTAAAAACAAGTCTCTCACCGTTGCAGTCTGCTATAGACCACCCTCTGCCCCCAGCTGTGCTCTGGACACCATATGTGAACTGATTGCCCCCCATCTATCTTCAGAGCTCGTGCTGCTAGGCGACCTAAACTGGAACATGCTTAACACCCCAGCCATCCTACAATCTAAACTTGATGCCCTCAATCTCACACAAATTATCAATGAACCTACCAGGTACCTCCCCAAAGCCTTAAACACGGGCACCCTCATAGATATCATCCTAACCAACTTGCCCTCTAAATACACCTCTGCTGTCTTCAACCAAGATCTCAGCGATCACTGCCTCATTGCCTGCATCCGTAATGGGTCAGCGGTCAAACGACCCCCACTCATCACTGTAAACCGCTCCCTGAAACACTTCAGCGAGCAGGCCTTTCTAATCGACCTGGCCGGGGTATCTTGGAAGGATATTGATCTCATCCCGTCAGTAGAGGATGCCTGGATATTTAAAAAAAAAATGCCTTCCTAACCATCTTAAATAAACATGCCCAATTCAAGAAATTTAGAACCAGGAACAGATATAGCCCTTGGTTCTCCCCAGACCTGACTGCCCTTAACCAACACAAAAACATCCTATGGCGTTCTGCATTAGCATCGAACAGCCCCCGTGATATGCAGCTGATCAGGGAAGCTAGAAACCATTATACACAGGCAGTTAGAAAAGCCAAGGCTAGCTTTTTCAAGCAGAAATTGCTTCCTGCAACACTAACTCATAAAAGTTCTGTGACACTGTAAAGTCCATGGAGAATAAGAACACCTCCTCCCAACTGCACTGAAGATAGGAAACACTGTCACCACTGATAAATCCACCACAATTGAGAATTTCAATAAGCATTTTTCTACAGCTGGCCATGCTTTCCACCTGGCTACTCCTACCCCGGTCAACAGCACTGCACCCCCCACAGCAACTCGTCCAAGCCTTCCCCATTTCTCCTTCTCCCAAATCCGTTCAGCTGATGTTCTGAAAGAGCTGCAAAATCTGGACCCCTACAAATCAGCCGGGCTAGACAATCTGGACCCTTTCTTTCTGAAATTATCTGCCGAAATTGTTGCCACCCCTATTACTAGCCTGTTCAACCTCTCTTTCGTGTCGTCTGAGATCCCCAAAGACTGGAAAGCAGCAGCGGTCATACCCCTCTTCAAAGGGGGGGACACTCTTGACCCAAACTGCTACAAACCTATATCTATCCTACCATGCCTTTTTAAGGTTTTCGAAAGCCAAGTCAACAAACAGATTACCGACCATTTCGAATCTCACCATACCTTCTCTGCTATGCAATCTGGTTTCAGAGCTGGTCATGGGTGCACCTCAGCCACACTCAAGGTCCTAAATGATATCTTAACCGCCATCGATAAGAAACATTACTGTGCAGCCGTGTTCATTGATCTGGCCAAGGCTTTCGACTGTCAATCACCACATCCTTATCGGCAGACTCGACAGCCTTGGTTTCTCAAATGATTGCCTCGCCTGGTTCACCAACTACTTCTCTGATAGAGTTCAGTGTGTCAAATCGGAGGGTCTGCTGTCCGGACCTCTGGCAGTCTCTATGGGGGTGCCACAGGGTTCAATTCTTGGACCGACTCTCTTCTCTGTATACATCAATGAGGTCGATCTTGCGGCTGGTGAGTCTCTGATCCACCTCTACGCAGACGACACCATTCTGTATACTTCTGGCCCTTCTTTGGACACTGTGTTAACTACCCTCCAGGCAAGCCTCAATGCCATACAACTCTCCTTCCGTGGCCTCCAATTGCTCTTAAATACAAGTAAAACTAAATGCATGCTCTTCAACCGATCGCTACCCGCTCCTACCCGCCTGTCCAACATCACTACTCTGGACGGCTCTGATTTAGAATACGTGGACAACTACAAATACTTAGGTGTCTGGTTAGACTGTAAACTCTCCTTCCAGACCCATATCAAATATCTCCAATCCAAAGTTAAATCTAGAATGGGCTTCCTATTTCGCAACAGAGCATCCTTCACTCATGCTGCCAAACATACCTTTGTAAAACTGACCATCCTACCAATCCTCGACTTTGGCGATGTCATTTACAAAATAGCCTCCAATACCCTACTCAACAAATTGGATGCAGTCTATCACAGTGCAATCCGTTTTGTCACCAAAGCCCCATATACTACCCACCATTGCGACCTGTACGCTCTCGTTGGCTGGCCCTCGCTTCATACTCGTCGCAAAACCCACTGGCTCCATGTCATCTACAAGACCCTGCTAGGTAAAGTCCCCCCTTATCTCAGCTCGCTGGTCACCATAGCATCTCCCACCTGTAGCACACGCTCCAGCAGGTATATCTCTCTAGTCACCCCCAAAACCAATTCTTTCTTTGGCCGCCTCTCCTTCCAGTTCTCTGCTGCCAATGACTGGAACGAACTGCAAAAAGCACTGAAACTGGAAACACATATCTCCCTCACTAGCTTTAAGCACCAACTGTCAGAGCAGCTTACAGATTACTGCACCTGTACGTAGCCCACCTATATTTTAGCCCAAACAACTACCTCTTTCCCTGCTGTATTTAATTTATTTATTTTGCTCCTTTGCACCCCATTATTTTTATTTCTACTTTGCACATTCCTCCATTGCAAATCTACCATTCCAGTGTTTTACTTGCTATATTGTATTTACTTTGCCACCATGGACTTTTTTTGCCTTTACCTCCCTTATCTCACCTCATTTGCTCACATCGTATATAGACTTGTTTCTACTGTATCATTGACTGTATGTTTGTTTTACTCCATGTGTAACTCTGTGTTCGTTGTATGTGTCGAACTGCTTTGCTTTATCCTGGCCAGGTCGCAATTGTAAATGAGAACTTGTTCTCAACTTGCCTACCTGGTTACTGAGTTGCAGTTCATATAAGAAAATCAGTCAATTCAAATGAATGAATTAGGCCCTAATCTATGGATTTCACATGACTGCGCAGCCATGGGTCAGGCCTGGGAGGGCATAGGGCGAACCACTTCGTAGCCAGGCCCACACACTGGGGAGCCAGACCCAGCAAATCAGAATAGTTTGTTTCCCAACAAACAGGCTTTATTACAGACAGAAATACTCCTCAGCAGTGTTCCCGCTATGATTCGCACTGGCACACATTAGCCCGAGCAAAGCCCTGCGACTGCATAGCAGAAGAAATACTGTATCAGCCCAAGAAGAGAAGCACGAGATTTGAACTTCACTCAAATTTTTTACATTTGTAACGTTTTCAACGTTTCCCTCTACTGGGGCAATTGTGATCGAATCAACGTAATATTATCCACTTTCAACGCAACATACCAAAACAAGCTATCCAAGAGATTTTGTTGTAGGCATAACGCATCGGAGTAGGATTCTATTGCATTTGATTTATTTAACCTTTATTTAACTAGGCAAGTCAGTTAAGAATAAATTATTATTTACAATGACGGCCTAGGAACAGTGGGTTAAACTGCCTTGATCAGTGGCAGAACAATAGATTTTTACATTGTCAGCTTGGGGATTCGATCAAGCAATCTTTTGGTTGCTGGCCCAACGCTCTAATCACTAGGCTACCTGCCGCCCCAGTCCATAAAGCACCCGGGTTCTCAGTACATTGCGCAGACAGGAATAAACACACAGGACACAACCAGTACTCTACACAGACCAGTGCGGCATAACCAAATCTGAGCTGTAGTAGGCCTATATGTAAATAGACTATTGCCATATATGGATCTGTGCCATTTACTTTGATCTGGACTGTGTTTACAGCGGTGGTCGTGAGTAGATGAGCTTGTTTTGAGATCAAAGCGAGTGCTGCATGTAGCCACGTGTGCACATTTTGTTCATATCCTTTAATAGTTAGTGATGCGTAAGATGGCACCAACAGACAGGACCAGGAATATGACTTTCCCAAATTGGATCCTTTGTTCGCACCCCCCAGGGCAATTGAACTTATCCCAGGGGCTAGTCTAAGACACCGCCGGCGGAGAAGAAGTGTTCAGAGTGGAATTCTAGTCCGACTCAGGAGGCGGACACACCATCCACTGCTTCTGAGTATATTACTCGCTGATGTTCAGTCTTCGGACAATAAAGTAGATGAACTCAGGGCGAGGATCTCCTTCCAGAGAGACATCAGAGACTGTAACATACTCTGTTTCACGGAATCATGGCTTTGACCTGATATACTGCCCCTGCCCATACAGCCATCTGGGTTCTCAGTAAATCGCACAGACAGGAATAAAGAACTCTCTGGGAAGAAGGGCGGTGGTGCATGTTGCATAATTAACCACTCATGGTGTGATTGTGATAATGTACAGAAACTCATGTCCTTTTGTTCACCCGACCAAGAAAACTTCATTCAAATGCCAACTGTATTACTACCCAAGAGACTTCTCTCCGGGTTATAGTCACAGACGTATATACTCCACCTCAAGCTGATAACACGACGCCCTTAAGGAACTACACCTGCACTTGATGCAAACTTGAAACTACATATCCTTAGGCTACATTTATTTTAGCTGGGGATTATAAAGCAAATTTGAGGAAAACGCTACCGAAGTTTTCTCAACACATTGACTGTAGTACTAACGCTGGAAAAACACTTGACCACTGCTATTCTCTCTTCCGGGATGCCTACAAGGCCCTCCCCGCCAAATCAAATCTTGAATCCATTTTGCTCCTCCCTTCCTATAGGCAGAAACTCAAACAGGAAGTACCCGTGGTAAGGTCTATTTAATGCTGGTCTGACCAATTGGAATCCATGCATCAAGATTGTTTTGATCATGCGGACTGGGATATGTTCCGGGTATCCTCGGAGAATAACAATGTACACATGGACACTGTGACGGAGTTCATCAGGAAGTGTGTAGGGGATGTTGTTCCCGCTGTGACTATTAAAACCTACCCAAACCAGAAAAACCATGGCAAGGTGACTGGGTATATGGAGGAATACAAACAGTGTGGTTATTCCCTCCCTAAGGCAATCAAACAGGCAAAATGTCAGTACAGAGACAAAGTGGAGTCACAATTCAACAGCTCAGACAAGAGATGTATGTGGCAGGGTCTACAGACAATCACGGATTACAAAAGGAAAACCAGGCACGTCGCGGACCCAGATGTCTTGCTCCTGTACAAGCTCCTGTACAAGCTCCCGTAAACACTTCTTTGGCCTCTTTGATAACACAGTGCCCGCTCCCAAGGACCGTGGGCTCTCGTTCTCCGTGGCCGACGTGAGTAAGACATTTAAACGTGTTAAGCCTCACAAGGCTGCCGACCCAGACAGTATCACTAGCCGCATCCTCAGAGCATGTGCAGACCAGCTGGCGGGAGTGTTTACGGACAGATTCAATCTGGGGCGGCAGGGTAGCCTAGTGGTTAGAGCGTTGGACTAGTAACCGGAAGTTCAAACCCCGAGCTGACAAGGTACAAATCTGTCGTTCTGCCCCTGACCAAGCAGTTCCTAGGCCGTCATTGAAAATAAGAATTTGTTCTTAACCGACTTGCCTAGTTAAATAAAGGTAAAATAAAAATAAAAATCTCTCCCTATCCCAGTCTGCTGTCTCCACATGCTTCAAGATGTTCCCAAGAAAGCAAAAGTAACTGAACTAAATTACTATCGCCCCGTAGCACTCACTTCTGTCATGAAACGCTTTGAAAGGCTAGTTAAGGATCATATCACCTCTACCTTACACCCTAGACCCACTTCAATTTGCTTACCACCCCAGTAGACCCACAGATGATGCAATCGCCATTGCACTGCACACTCCCCTATCCCATCTGGACAAGAGGAAAATCTAAGTAAGAATGCTGTTCATTGACTATAGCTCAGCCTTCAACAGCATAGTACCCTCCAAGCTCATCATGAAGCTTGGGGCCCTGGGTCTGAACACTGCCCTGTGCAACTGAGTCCTGAACTTCCTGACGGGCCGCCCGCAGGTGATGAAGGTAGGAAGCAACACCTCCACTTCACCGATACTCAACAAAGGGGCCCCACAAGGGTGCATGCTCAGCCCACTCCTGTACTACCTGGTCATCCATGACTGTTGGCCAACTCAATCATGAAGTTTGCAGATGACACAACCATAGTAGGACTGATTACCAAAAATGACAAGAGGAGGTGAGGGCGGAGTGGTGCCAGGAAAATAATCTGAGCTGGACCAGCATCGTCCGGGTAGGGTTTGGCCAGCTGGGATGTCCTTGTCCCACCGCGCTCTAGCAACTCCTGTGGTGGGCCGGGATCATGCACGCCGACACGTATGGTGTTTCCTCCGACACATTGGTGCGGCTGGCCTCCGAGTTAAGCGTGCACTGTGTCAAGAAGCAGTGCGGCTTGGAGGGGTTGTGTTTCGAGGACGCACGGCTCTCAACATTCGCTTCTCCTGAATCCATACGGAAGTTGCAGCGATGGGACAAAACTAACTACCAATTGGACATGACGAAATTGGGGAGAAAAAGTTGTAATAATTTGAAAAAATTAAACGAAAGAGCTGATTGTGGAATTCAGGAAAAAGCATCAACGGGGGCACACTGCCTTCCCTCCAGGATACCTACAGCACCCAATGTCACAGGAAGGCCAAAAAGATCAAGGACTTCAACCACCCGAGCCACAGCCTGTTCACCTCGCTATCACCCAGAAGGCAAGGTGAGTACAAGTGCATCAAAGCAGGGACCGAGAGACTGGAAAACACTGTCACTGGCCTACACACAATACACCATAATGTCAAAGTGGAATTATGTTTTTCAAAATGTTTACCAACTAATAAAAAATGAAAAGCTGAAATGTCTTGACTCATTAAGTATTCAACCCCTTTGTTATGGCAAGCCTAAATAAGTTCAGGAGTAAAAATATACTTAACAAGTCACATAATACGTTGAATTGACTTTGAACGTGATTTTTTTATGAGTACCTCATCTCTATACCCCACACATAAAAATAATTGTAAGGTCCCTCAGTCGAACAGCGAATTTCAAACCCAGATTCAACCACAAAGACAAGGGAGATTTTCCAATGCTTTGCAAAGATTGGCACCTATTGGTAGATGGGTCAGAAAAAAAGAGCAAACATTGAATATCCCTTTGAGTATGGTGAAGTTATTCATTACACTTTGGATGGTGTATCAATACACCAAGTCAATACAAATATAACAATGTCCTTCCTAACTCAGTTGCCGGAGAGGAAGGACACCACTCAGTGATTTCACCATGAGGCCAATGGTGACTTTAAAACAGTTATAGAGTTTAATCGCTATGATAGGAGAAAACTGAGGATGGATACATCCATTCATCCTGTTTGCAACAAGGCACTAAAGTACTAGAGCAAAAATGTGTTATGTTTGATAAAAAAAATCCAAAACAACACCACTCTCCAACGTTATGCTTGTAATTGTTAAGTACCATGGAGATTTTCAGGATAAAAAATAAACGAAGCTACGCACAGGAAAAAATCCTAGTGGACAATCTGGTTCAGTCTGCTTTCCACCAGACGTGTTATTTCATAGTTGAGATCTTCACTATTATTCTACAATGTAGAAAAAAGTAAAAAATAAAGACAAATCCTGGAATGAGAAGGTGTCCAAGCTTTTGACTGGTACTGTATGTATATAGTAACCAAAAAAGTGTTAAACAAATCAAAATATATTTTAGATTCTTCAAAGTAAGCCACCCTTTGCCTTGATAACAGCTTTGCACACTCTTGGCATTCTCTCAAACAGCTTCAAATGGAATGCTTTTCCAATAGTCTTGAAGGAGTTCCCAAATATGCTGGTCACTTCTTATCCTTCCCTGTGCAGTCCAACTCATCTCAAACCATCTCAATTTGGTTGAGGTGGGGTGATTGTGCAGGTCATCTGATGCAGCACGCCATCACTCTCCATCTTGGTCAAATAGCCCTTACACAGCCTGAAAGTGTGTTGGATCATTGTCCTGTTAAAAAACAAATAATAGCACAAACCAGATAGGATGGCATATCGTTGCAGAATGCTGAGGTCGCCATGCTGGTTAAATGTGCCTTGAAATCTAAATAAATCACAGACAGAGTCACCAGCAAAGCACCCCCAAAACATCACACCTCCATGCTTTGCGGTGGGAACCACATGTGGAGATCATCCGTTCACATACTCTGCGTCTCACAAAGACTCGGCAGTTGGAACCAAAAATCTCAGATTTGGAATCTTCAGACCAAAGAACAGATTTCCACTGGTCTAATGTCCATTGCTTGTGTTTCTTGGTCCAAGAATGTCTCTTCTTATTATTGGTGTCCCTTAGTAGTGGTTTCTTGCAGCAATTCCACAGTTGAAGTCAGAAGTTTACATACACTCAGGTTGGAGTCATTAAACTAGTTTTTAAACCACTCCACACATTTCTTATTAACAAACTATAGTTTTGGCAAGTCGGTTAGGACATCTACTTTGTGCATGACAAGTATTTTTTCCAACTATTGTTTACAGACAGATTATTTCACTTATAATTCATTGTATCACAATTCCAGTGGGTCAGAAGTTTACATACACTAAGTTGACTGTGCCTTTAAACAGCTTGGAAACTGACAGAAAAGGATTTCATCGCGTTAGAAGCTTCTGATTGGCTAATTGACATCATTTGAGTCAATTGGAGGTGTACCTGTGGATGTATTTCAAGGCCTACCTTCAAACTCAGTGCCTATTTGCTTGACATCATGGGAAAATCAAAAGAAATCAGCCAAGACCTCAGAAAATAAATTGGAGACCTCCACAAGTCTGGTTTATCATTGGGAGCAAATTCCAAATGCCTGAAGGTACCGCGTTCATCTGTACAAACAATAGCACGCAAGTATAAACACCATGGGACCATGCAGTTGTCATACCGCTCAGGAAGGAGACGCGTTCTGTCTCCTAGAGATGAATGTACTGTGGTGCGATAAGTGCAAATCAATCCCAGAACAACAGCAAAGGAAATTGTGAAGATGCTGGAGGAAACAGGTCCAAAAGTATCTATATCCACAGTAAAACAAGTCCTATATCGACATAACCTGAAAGGTCGCTCAGCAAGGAAGAAGCCACTGCACCAAAACCACCATAAGAAAGCCAGACTACGGTTTGCAACTGCACATGGGGACAAAGGTCGTACTTTCTGGAGAAATGTCCCTTGGTCTGATGAAACAAAAATAGAACTGTTTGGCCATAATGACCATCGTTATGTTTGGAGGAAAAAGGGGGAGGCTTGCAAGCTGAAGAACACCATCCCAACCGTGAAGTAAGGGGGTGACAGCATCATGTTGTGGGGGTGCTTTGCTGCAGGAGGGACTGGTGCACTTCAAAGTAGATGGCATCATGAGGTAGGAAAATTACGTGGATAAATTGAAGCAACATCTCAAGACATCAGTCAGGAAGTTGAAGCTTGGTTGCAAATGGGTCTTCCAAATGGACAATAACCCCAAGCATACCGCAAAAGTTGTGGCAAAATGGCTTAAGGACAACAAAGTCAAGGAATTGAATTAGCCAACAAAGCCCTGACCTCAATCCTATAGAATATCTGTGGGCAGAACTGAAAAAGCGTGTGCGAGCAAGGAGGCCTACAAACCTGACTCAGTTACACCAGCTCTGTCAGGAGGAATGGGCCAAAATTCACCCAACTTATTGTGGGAAGCTTGTGGAAGGCTACCCGAAACGTTTGACCCAAGTTAAACAATTTTAAAGGCAATGCTACCAAATACTAATTGAGTGTATGTAAACGTTTGACCCACTGGGAATGTGATGAAAGAAATAAAAGCTAAAATAAATAATTCTCTATTATTCTTCTGACATGTCACATTGTTAAAATAAAGTGGTGATCCTGAATGACCTGAGACAGGGAATTTTTTCTAGGATTGAATGTCAGGAATTGCAGAAAACTGAGTTGAAATGTATTTGGCTAATGTGTATGTTAGCTTCCGACTTCAAACAAACAAACAAACAAACAAACAAACAAACGTACGTACGTAATTATCAAACAAACAAACAAACGTACGTACGTACGTACGTATGTATGTACACTGCTTAAAAAATAAAGGGAACACTAAAATAACATCCTAGATCTGAATGAAATATTCTTATGAAATACTTTTTTATTTACATAGTTGAATGTGCTGACAACAAAATCACACAAAAATTATCAATGGAAATCAAATTTATCAACCCATGGATGGAGGTCTGGATTTGGAGTCACACTCAAAATTAAAGTGGAAAACCACACTACAGGCTGATCCAACTTTGATGTAATGTCCTTAAAACAAGTCAAAATGTCGCTCAGTAGTGTGTGTGGCCTCCACGTTCATGTATGACCTCCCTACAACGCCTGGGCATGCTCCTGATGAAGTGGCGGATGGTCTCCTGAGGGATCTCCTCCCAGACCTGGACTAGAGCATCCACCAACTTCTGGAGAGTCTGTGGTGCAACTGGATTTTTTGTAATGACTTGGTTGGTAGATGGAGTGAGACATGATGTCCCAGATGTGCTTAATTGGATTCAGGTCTGGGGAACGGGCGGGCCAGTCCATAGCATCAATGCCTTCCTCTTGCAGGAGCTGCTGACACACTCCAGCAACATGAGGTCTAGCATTGTCTTGCATTAGGAGGAACCCAGGACCAACCGCACCAGCATATGGTCTCACAAGGGGTCTGAGGATCTCATCTCGGTACCTAATGGCAGTCAGGCTACCTCTGGCGAGCACATGGAGGGCTGTGCGGCCTCCCAAAGAAATGCCACCCCACACCATGACTGACTCACCGCCAAACCGGTCATGCTGGAGGATGTTGCAGGTAGCAGAACATTCTCCACTGCGCCTCCAGACGGTCACATGTGCTCAGTGTGAACCTGCTTTCATCTGTGAAGAGCACAGGGCGCCAGTGGCGAATTTGCCAATCTTGGTGTTCTCTGGCAAATTTCAAACGTCCTGCACGGTGTTGGGCTGTAAGCACAACCCCCACCTGTGGACGTCGGGCCCTCATACCACCCTCATGGGGTCTGTTTCTGACCGTTTGAGCAGACACATGCACATTTGTGGCCTGCTGGTCATTTTGCAGGGCTCTGGCAGTGCTCCTCCTTGCACAAAGGCGGAGGTAGAGGTCCTGCTGCTGGGTTGTTGCCCTCCTACGGCCTCCTCCACGTCTCCTGATTTACTGGCCTGTCTCCTGGTAGCGCCTCCATGCTCTGGACACTACGCTGACAGACACAGCAAACCTTCTTGCCACAGCTCGCATTGATGTGCCATCCTGGAAGAGCTGCACTACCTGAGCCACTTGTGTGGGTTGTAGACTCCGTCTCATGCTACCACTAGAGTGAAAGCACCGCCAGCATTCAAAAGTGACCAAAACATCAGCCAGGAAGTATAGGAACTGAGAAGTGGTCTGTGGTTATCACCTGCAGAACCACTCCTTTATTGGGGATGTCTTGCTAATTGCCTATAATTTCCACCTGTTGTCTATTCCATTTGCACAACAGCATGTGAAATTTATTGTCAATCAGTGTTGCTTCCTAAGTGGACAGTTTGATTTTACAGAAGTGTGCTTGACTTGGAGTTACATTGTGTTGTTTAAGTGTTCCCTTCATTTTTTTGAGCAGTGTATATACACACATATATTATATGTATATATACACACATATATATACACATATACATACATATATATATACATACATATATATATACACTACCATTCAGAAGTTTGGGGTCACTTAGAAATGTCCTTGTATTTGAAAGAAAATCCAATTGTTGGTCCATTAAAACAACATAAAATTGATAAGATATACAGTGTTGACAATTTGTTAAATTGTATTTATTTAAAATATATTTTTCAAGAGCGTCGTAGCCAAGATAGGCAGCACGAAGTCAATACAAAAATTACAGACAAACAACATGAAAAACTACAAGTAATCTAGTAAAAACCATAGAATTTACAAGAGTATAACAAAATCAAAAACAGCAAATTAAAAACATTGACAGGTCAGGGAATCAGTCTCAAGATCATTCATCCGTGATTTAAAAATACCAATCGAGACAGGTTCTTCAAGTTTTTGTAAGGCGTTCCAAGACGATGGCGCAGAGTACATAAAAGCCCTTTTACCATTTCGGACATTTGGAACAGTTAGCAGGATAAAGTCCAGCAAACGAATAGAGTACCCACCACATTTCTGAATAGAGTACCCACCAATAAAAATGCGCAAATTGTTGCTGGAAACAGCTGATTTTTACGGAATATCTATACGGGCGTACAGAGGCCCATTATCAGCAACCATCACTCCTGTGTTCCAATGGCACGTTGTGTTTGCTAATCCAAGTTCTTCATTTTAAAAGGCTAACTGATCATTAGAAAACCCTTTTGCAATTATGTTAGCTGCTGAAAACTGTTTTTCTGATTAAAAAAGCAGTAAAACTGGCCTTTAGACAAGTTGAGTATCTGGAGCATCAGCATTTGTGGGTTTGATTACAGGCTCAAAATGGCCAGAAACAAAGCGCTTTCTTAGTCTATTATTGTTCAGAGAAATGAAGGCTATTCAATGCGAGAAATTGCCAAGAAACTGAAGATCTCGTACAACGCTGTGTAGTACTCCCTTCACAGAACAGCGCAAACTGGCTCTAACAAGAATGGAAAGAGTGGGAGGCCCCGGTGCACAACTGAGCAAGAGGATAAGTACATTAGAGTGTCTAGTTTGAGTCATCTCTTCACTGTTGATGTTGAGACTGATGTTTTGCGGGTACTATTTAATGAAGCTGCCAGTCGAGGACTTGTGAGGCTTTTGTCAAGGACTTGTGAGGCGTTTGTCAAGGACTTGTGAGGCGTTTGTCAAGGACTTGTGAGGCGTTTGTCAAGGACTTGTGAGGCGTTTGTCAAGGACTTGTGAGGCGTTTGTCAAGGACTTGTGAGGCGTTTGTCAAGGACTTGTGAGGCGTTTGTCAAGGACTTGTGAGGCGTTTGTCAAGGACTTGTGAGGCGTTTGTTTCTCTAGATACTAATATACTTGTCCTCTTGCTCAGTTGTGCACCGGGGCCTCCCACTCTTTCTATTCTGGTTAGAGCCAGTGCTGATAATGGGCCTCTGTACACCCATGTAGATATTCCATAAAAAATAAAAAATCAGCCGTTTCCAGCTACAACAGTCATTTACAACATTAATGTCTACACAGTATTTCTGATCAATTTCATGTTATTTTAATGAACAAAAAAGTATTTTTTCTTTCAAAAACAAGGACATTTTAAGTGACCCCAAACTTTTGAACGGTAGTGTATCTAATTTTTTACAAATCGATACTTTTAGTAAAATAGCAATATAATATCTTACAAAAATATTATTGCGATACGCAACCATTGATTTCACCCTCCCCCCCCATCACTACAGGGCTTTACCTACTGAAATATAATGTTAGATAAGGGGCCTTGCCAGCTGATATATGACTCTAGTAAAGGGCCCTTACCTGCTGATATAGGCTTGTTTGAAGTCGGGCCTCATGCTGATGGCCTGTCTGTAGAGCTGGTCAGCCTCCTCCAGCCGTGAGTCGTTGGTACGGATCAGGTTGGCCAGGTTAATGTACACGTTCAGGTGGTTGGGCGCCACACGGGTGGCGTACTTCTTCCCTGGAATGATCTGGAAGGCGATTGATTCATGTTTAATTTTAATTTGTTTATTTATCTTTTATTTAAATAGTCAAGTCAGTTAAGAACAAATTCTTATTTACAATGATGGCCTACCCCGGCCAAACCTGGACCACGCTGGGCCAATTGTGCGCCGCCCTATGGGACTCCCAATCATGGCCGGATGTGATACAGCCTGGATTCGAAACAGGGACTGTAGTGACAACTCTTGCACTGAGATGCAGTGCCTTAGAACGTTGCGCCACTAGGGAGCTCTGAGTTTACTATACATGTTTATTATACATGGACGGTATTAGATCACACTATACAACAAGTTTGCATTGTTTTGGTTAGCTCGGATAGGTAAGGGGTACTGGACATTAGATATTCCAGGTTAACTTTAACCACCAGAGACTGTAGGGAATGTAGATCATGAGAAACATGTGAACACATACTTAAATAAATAAAAAAAAAATTAAAAAATCCTACAATGTGATTTTCTGGATTTTTTTTCTCATTTTGTCTGTCATAGTTGAAGTGTACCTATGATGAAAAAAAAGATGAGAGGCCTGTAATTAAGTGGGAGAACTTGCACAATTGGTGGCTGACTAAATACTTTTTTTGCCCCACCAATGTTGTTTCGGTATGTCCTTATTTTCTCAAGGAAAGCTAGGCAGAGAGAGACATTTTTAAAAAACCAACAGAAAAGAAAACTTCATGAGAAAACAAGTCCCACCATCTTGGAGGGCAAATAATGATTGAGCATATCTAGAATACCAATATAATTCTAATAGAACTTCAAAGTCACTGGAAACCTCTGATGTGGGCAATCTGCTCTGTCATGGCCAACATGGTATCCCACATTACAGTGGGATTGTCAAGGAAACAAATTCTGTCATACATCTATACCCTCCCATTCAGACAAGACAGTTCTACATTCCTACACAAGCCACACACATAGCTAGAAAGGTAGAAGACATATATTTTTTGTTATCTTCTATTGAAGAAAACCATCTATCGAATCAGAGTTTACACAGTTTTATAATTAAATCATGAGACCATGACAGACTGAGGCTAACAAAAGGTATGCTTTTTAATTCCAAGATGGCATAGCAGTTCAGATGTCTTTTGTCCTCGTCTTGTCGTGTCCCGCATAGCTAGAAAGATAGAAGACATATATTTTTTGTTATCTTCTATTGAAGAAAACCATCTATCGAATCAGAGTTTACACAGTTTTATAATTAAATCATGAGACCATGACAGACTGAGGCTAACAAAAGGTATATATATATAAATATAACTTTTTTCATACATTTTTTTTTTAATTTTCCATAAACTCATCTTCAAAACACTCTCCTGCAACCCGCCTCACCAATTTATATTTATAAAAAAGTATTATTTACCTCAAATCTGTAATCCTCCAAGAAGCTACCCAGAAACTCCAAGAAGCTAGCCAGAAGCTAGCCAGGAGCTAATCCAGAAGCTCGGTCAGAAGCTCGGTCAGAAGCTAGTTAGCTTCTTTACTGGCAAATCGTTAGTATTCAGCTAACCACGGTTTGTGGTCATCAGCTATACTTTAGCTCGAAAATCTATCGCCAGTTTTATATGGCGCAGCGCGGCTCAGAACGGAACATACCGGACCAATTTTTCTCTCCATGTCCCTGGATTTCTACCGCTAACTCTGGACATTCATACCTGGATCTCACAGCAAGCTAGCTGCTATCCGTGTGACTATCGGCTTTTGTCGATTCCAGAGCAAACATCAATTATTCCGGAGCTAGCCAGCTGAAGAGTTCCATCAATCACTCCTGGGCTGCAGTCACCTATCCGGACCCGTTTTACTGCCTACGCGGAGCCCCACCGGACACCCACATCTGGACTGCCGACGTTATCTACCCGAAGGAGTTATCCGGCTGGCTCCTCCGTCGCGACGTTACCTGAACGCCCATCTGCGGCCTGCTAACCGTTAGCTGTCTTACCGGCTGCTATCTGAATAGACAATCGGACAATTTATTTATTTTTTATTATTATTTTTTCTTCTTGGGCCTCTAACTATATCTATTGTTTTTATTTTTGTTGTTGTTGTGTGATTTGGATTAATCCCCTCTACCACACGGAACCCCACTAATCTACTGACGGAACGCAAGAGGTGGCTAATAACAGACGTCCATCCTATGCTAGCTTGCTACCGATGGCCTGGCTAGCTGTCTAAATCACCGTGACCCCCAACCAACCTCTCCACTCACGGGACCCTTTTGATCACTTGACTAAGCATGCCTCCCTTAATGTCAATATGCCTTGTCCATTGCTGTTCTGGTTAGTGTTTATTGGCTTATTTCACTGTAGAGCCTCTAGTCCTGCTCACCATACCTTATCCAAACTATTAGTTCCACCACCCACACATGCAATGACATCTCCTTGTTTCAATGAGACAATATCTCTCTCTTCATCACTCAATACCTAGGTTTACCTCCACTGTATTCACATCCTACCATACCTTTGTCTGTACATTATACCTTGATGCTATTTTATCGCCCCCAGAAACCTTCTTTTACTCTCTGTTCCAGATGTTCTAGTCGACCAATTCTAAAATGAAATGAAATGAAATTTTATTTGTCACATACACATGGTTAGCAGATGTTAATGCGAGTGTAGCGAAATGCTTGTGCTTCTAGTTCCGACAATGCAGTAATAACCAACAAGTAATCTAACTAACAATTCCTAAACTACTGTCTTATACACAGTGTAAGGGGATAAAGAATATGTACATAAGGATATATGAATGAGTGATGGTACAGAGCAGCATAGGCAAGATACAGTAGATGGTATCGAGTACAGTATATACATATGAGATGAGTAAGTAAACAAAGTGGCATAGTTAAAGTGGCTAGTGATACATGTATTACATAAGGATGCAGTCGATGATATAGAGTACAGTATATACGTATGCATATGAGATGAATAATGTAGGGTAAGTAACATTATATAAGGTAGCATTGTTTAAAGTGGCTAGTGATATATTTACATCATTTGCCATCAATTCCCATTATTAAAGTGGCTGGAGTTGAGTCAGTGTCAGTGTGTTGGCAGCAGCCACTCAATGTTAGTGGTGGCTGTTTAACAGTCTGATGGCCTTGAGATAGAAGCTGTTTTTCAGTCTCTCGGTCCCAGCTTTGATGCACCTGTACTGACCTCGCCTTCTGGATGATAGCGGGGTGAACAGGCAGTGGCTCGGGTGGTTGGTGTCCTTGATGATCTTTATGGCCTTCCTGTAACATCGGGTGGTGTAGGTGTCCTGGAGGGCAGGTAGTTTGCCCCCGGTGATGCGTTGTGCAGACCTCACTACCCTCTGGAGAGCCTTACGGTTGAGGGCGGAGCAGTTGCCGTACCAGGCGGTGATACAGCCCGCCAGGATGCTCTCGATTGTGCATCTGTAGAAGTTTGTGAGTGCTTTTGGTGAATAGCCGAATTTCTTCAGCCTCCTGAGGTTGAAGAGGCGCTGCTGCGCCTTCTTCACGATGCTGTCTGTGTGAGTGGACCAATTCAGTTTGTCTGTGATGTGTATGCCGAGGAACTTAAAACTTGCTACTCTCTCCACTACTGTTCCATCGATGTGGATAGGGGGGTGTTCCCTCTGCTGTTTCCTGAAGTCCACAATCATCTCCTTAGTTTTGTTGACGTTGAGTGTGAGGCTATTTTCCTGACACCACACTCCGAGGGCCCTCACCTCCTCCCTGTAGGCCGTCTCGTCGTTGTTGGTAATCAAGCCTACCCTGTTGTGTCGTCCGCAAACTTGATGATTGAGTTGGAGGCGTGCGTGGCCACGCAGTCGTGGGTGAACAGGGAGTACAGGAGAGGGCTCAGAACGCACCCTTGTGGGGCCCCAGTGTTGAGGATCAGCGGGGAGGAGATGTTGTTACCTACCATCACCACCTGGGGGCGGCCCGTCAGGAAGTCCAGTACCCAGTTGCACAGGGCGGGGTCGAGACCCAGGGTCTCGAGCTTGATGACGAGCTTGGAGGGTACTATGGTGTTGAATGCCGAGCTGTAGTCGATGAACAGCATTCTCACATAGGTATTCCTCTTGTCCAGATGGGTTAGGGCAGTGTGCAGTGTGGTTGAGATTGCATAGTCTGTGGACCTATTTGAGCGGTAAGCAAATTGGAGTGGGTCTAGGGTGTCAGGTAGGGTGGATGTGATATGGTCCTTGACTAGTCTCTCAAAGCACTTCATGATGACGGAAGTGAGTGCTACGGGGCGGTAGTCGTTTAGCTAAGTTACCTTAGCTTTCTTGGGAACAGGAACAATGGTGGCCCTCTTGAAGCATGTGGGAACAGCAGACTGGTATAGGGATTGATTAAATATGTCCGTAAACACACCAGCCAGCTGGTCTGCGCATGCTCTGAGGGCGCGGCTGGGGATGCCGTCTGGGCCTGCAGCCTTGCGAGGGTTAACACGTTTAAATGTTTTACTCACCTCGGCTGCAGTGAAGGAGAGACCGCATTTTTCCGTTGCAGGCAGTGTCAGTGGCACTGTATTGTCCTCAAAGCGGGCAAAAAAGTTATTTAGTCTGCCTGGGAGCAAGACATCCTGGTCCGTGACTGGGCTGGATTTCTTCCTGCAGTCCGTGATTGACTGTAGACCCTGCCACATGCCACTTGTGTCTGAGCCGTTGAATTGGGATTCTACTTTGTCTCTGTACTGACGCTTAGCTTGTTTGATAGCCTTACGGAGGGAATAGCTGCATTGTTTGTATTCAGTCATGTTACCAGACACCTTGCCCTGATTGAAAGCAGTGGTTCGCGACAATTCTTATTGCTTTTAGCCGTACCCTTATTCTACTCCTCCTCTGTTCCTCTGGCGATGTAGAGGTGAATCCAGGCCCTGCAGTGCCTAGCTCCACTCCTATTTCCCAGGCGCTCTCTTTTGACAACTTCTGTAACCGTAATAGCCTTGGTTTCATGCATGTCAACATTAGAAGCCTCCTCCCTAAGTTTGTTCTATTCACTGCTTTAGCACACTCTGCCAACCCGGATGTTCGAGCTGTGTCTGAATCCTGGCTTAGGAAGACGACCAAAAATTCTGAAATTTTAATTCCAAACTACAACATTTTCAGACAAGATAGAACTGCCAAAGGGGGCGGTGTTGCAATCTACTGCAAAGATAGCCTGCAGAGTTTTGTCCTACTATCCAGGTCTGTACCCAAACAATTTGAACTTCTACTTTTAAAAATCCACCTCTCTAAAAACAAGTCTCTCACCGTTGCCGCCTGCTATAGACCACCCTCTGCCCCCAGCTGTGCTCTGGACACCATATGTGAACTGATTGCCCCCCATCTATCTTCAGAGCTCGTGCTGCTAGGCGACCTAAACTGGAACATGCTTAACACCCCAGCCATCCTACAATCTAAACTTGATGCCCTCAATCTCACACAAATTATCAATGAACCTACCAGGTACCTCCCCAAAGCCTTAAACACGGACACCCTCATAGATATCATCCTAACCAACTTGCCCTCTAAATACACCTCTGCTGTCTTCAACCAAGATCTCAGCGATCACTGCCTCATTGCCTGCATCCGTAATGGGTCAGCGGTCAAACGACCCCCACTCATCACTGTAAACCGCTCCCTGAAACACTTCAGCGAGCAGGCCTTTCTAATCAACCTGCCCGGGGTATCCTGGAAGGATATTGATCTCATCCCGTCAGTAGAGGATGCTTGGATATTTTTTTTAATGCCTTCCTAACCATCTTAAATAAACATGCCCCATTCAAGAAATTTTGAACCAGAAACAGATATAACCCTTGGTTCTCCCCAGACCTGACTGCCCTTAACCAACACAAAAACATCCTATGGCGTTCTGCATTAGCATCGAACAGCCCCCGTGATATGCAGCTGATCAGGGAAGCTAGAAACCATTATACACAGGCAATTGGAAAAGCCAAGGCTAGCTTTTTCAAGCAGAAATTTGCTTCCTGCAACACTAACTCAAAAAAGTTCTGGGACACTGTAAAGTCCATGGAGAATAAGAACACCTCCTCCCAGCTGCCCACTGCACTGAAGATAGGAAACACTGTCACCACTGATAAATCCACCATAATTGAGAATTTCAATAAGCATTTTTCTACGGCTGGCCATGCTTTCCACCTGGCTACTCCTACCCCGGTCAACAGCAATGCACCCTCCACAGCAACTCGCCCAAGCCTTCCCCATTTCTCCATCTCCCAAATCCGTTCAGCTGATGTTCTGAAAGAGCTGCAAAATCTGGACCCCTACAAATCAGCCGGGCTAGACAATCTGGACCCTTTCTTTCTAAAATTATCTGCCGAAATTGTTGCCACCCCTATTACTAGCCTGTTCAACCTCTCTTTCGTGTCGTCTGAGATTCCCAAAGATTGGAAAGCAGCTGCAGTCATCCCCCTCTTCAAAGGGGGGGACACTCTTGACCCAAACTGCTACAGACCTATATCTATCCTACCATGCCTTTCTAAAGGTCTTCGAAAGCCAAGTCAACAAACAGATTACCGACCATTTCGAATCTCACCATACCTTCTCTGCTATGCAATCTCTTTTCAGAGATGGTCATGGGTGCACCTCAGCCACGCTCAAGGTCCTAAACGATATCTTAACCGCCATCGATAAGAAACATTACTGTGCAGCCGTGTTCATTGATCTGGCCAAGGCTATCGACTCTGTCAATCACCACATCCTCATCGGCAGACTCGACAGCCTTGGTTTCTCAAATGATTGCCTCGCCTGGTTCACCAACTACTTCTCTGATAGAGTTCAGTGTGTGAAATCGGAGGGTCTGCTGTCCGGACCTCTGGCAGTCTCTATGGGGGTGCCACAGGGTTCAATTCTTGGACCGACTCTCTTCTCTGTATACATCAATGAGGTCGCTCTTGCTGCTGGTGAGTCTCTGAACCACCTCCACGCAGACAACACCATTCTGTATACTTCTGGCCCTTCTTTGGACACTGTGTTAACAACCCTCCAGGCAAGCTTCAATGCCATACAACTCTCCTTCCATGGCCTCCAATTGCTCTTAAATGCAAGTAAAACTAAATGCATGCTCTTCAACCGATCGCTACCCGCACCTGCCCGCCTGTCCAACATCACTACTCCGGACGGCTCTGAATAATTTTGCACGCCCAATTTTTCAGTTTTTGATTTGTTAAAAAAGTTTGAAATATCCAATAAATGTCGTTCCACTTCATGATTGTGTCCCACTTCATGATTGTGTCCCACTTGTTGTTGATTCTTCACAAAAAAATACAGTTTTATATCTTTATGTTTGAAGCCTGAAATGTGGCAAAAGGTCGCAAAGTTCAAGGGGGCCGAATACTTTCGCAAGGCACTGTACCCTTGTAAAACTGACCATCCTACCAATCCTTGACTTTGGCGATGTCATTTACAAAATAGCCTCCAATACCATACTCAACAAATTGGATGCAGTCTTTCACAGTGCAATCAGTTTTGTCACCAAAGCCCCATATACTACCCACCATTGCGACCTGTACACTCTCGTTGGCTGGCCCTCGATTCATACTCGTCGCCAAACCCACTGGCTCCATATCATCTACAAGACCCTGCTAGGTAAAGTCCCCCCTTATCTCAGCTCGCTGGTCACCATAGCATCTCCCACCTGTAGCACACGCTCCAGCAGGTATGTCTCTCTAGTCACCCCCAAAACCAATTCTTTCTTTGGCCGCCTCTCTTTCCAGTTCTCTGCTGCCAATGACTGGAACGATCTACAAAAAGCACTGAAACTGGAAACACATATCTCCCTCACTAGCTTTAAGCACCAACTGTCAGAGCAGCTCACAGATTACTGCACCTGTACATAGCCCACCTATATTTTAGCCCAAACAACTACCTCTTTCCCTACTGTATTTAATTTATTTATTTATTTTGCTCCTTTGCACCCCATTATTTTTATTTCTACTTTGCACATTCCTCCATTGCAAATCTACCATTCCAGTGTTTTACTTGCTATATTGTATTTACTTTACAACCATAGCCTTTTTTTGCCTTTACCTCCCTTATCTCACCTCATTTGCTCACATTGTATATAGACTTGTTTATACTGTATTATTGACTGTATGTTTGTTTTACTCCATGTGTAACTCTGTGTTCGTTGTATGTGTCCAACTGCTTTGCTTTATCCTGGCCAGGTCGCAATTGTAAATGAGAACTTGTTCTCAACTTGCCTACCTGGTTAAATAAAGGTGAAATAAAATAAATAAATAAATAAAAAATCAGTGTACACTTCCTCCATCAACAAGATCACAGAGGCTTATCAAACACGTACTAAAGCACCATATCGTTAGTATCATTCCATGGGGTTGTCGGTCGTTGGATTCCCAGACATAAGTGGAAATCTGGATATAAATAGTTAACTTATTTGGAAACCCAATAAATAAGAGCTATGATCAACATAAGTGTTCTGTATCTAAGTGATTATCATTGGGCCCCACGCGGATATCCTGTTCAGGATCGTCAGCATGGGGCCATGGATACATGATAGCCATAGCCGCCTGCGTGCTTTAGCTGAAAAACCTCTTCAAAAGATACAACAAGGCCTCGCCTGTACTGTTTTGTGACGCTAATATTAAAGAAATCAGCCCCGCTGCTGATTCACAAAATTGCAATTTGTTTTCAAAGCTGACCCATCGCAAGGGTAGTACAGATCAAATAAGTTTCCATAAATACTTTTTTTTTTTTTACAAGTAGATTGGATCACCAAACTCGTTTCATGTTAATTTTTCACGAATGATAGAATAGTGGGAACTGGGCAGTTACAGAAAGACAGTAAAGAGGCACAGACAGAATGGCCGAGACAGGGCTTGAAGTCTGGAGTTGGCAGCGCTACCGGTAGGCCATTTCCTTATTTGACTTAATTCCTGAGATAAACAACTTTTAGGGATGGGGTAGGAAATCAGGTCAGCCTCCCATTGATCTCTAAGAACATAAACTAATCATAACAGAGGCGACAGAGCTGTATGTCTTAGCATTATTTTTTATTTACCTTTATTTAACTAGGCAAGTCAGTTAAGAACAAATACTTATTTTCAATAATGGCCTAGGAATAGTGGGTTAACTGCATTGTTCAGGGGCAGAACAACAGATGTTTTACCTTGACAGCTCGGGGATTCGATCTTGCAACCTTTCAGTTTACTAGTCCAACGCTCTAAACACTAGGCTACGCTAAGAATTTGTTCTTGACTTGACTATTTAAATAAAGGTTAAATAAAATAAAGGTGAGCATGGCCTAAGACTATTAAACTGACATTTTTTTTATCAAGTCCTCAAGAGACCTTTAACTGATGATCAACTATCTGCAAAGTGAAGAAGTGCCCCTTTAGTTGATGTCACTCCTGAGATGGAGGTTTGGGTAGGAAGTCAGATTGGCCTTCTAATAAACATCATAAACTCATTAACATACCAGAGGTAAATTACTTGCAATGCTTAACATTAGACAGCTAAACATGATTTAATGACTAAAAAGCAATCAATTCATGCCAAAGGTAGGCTTTTCAAAAGGCAGGGGTCCTCAGGTGCTCCTTTAAGATTATCCTTGTGCTCAATGATCTATCAAGCTTTGACAGGACGACATTGTAAATTAGAATTTGTTCATAACTGACTTGTCTGGATAAATAAAAGGGTTAAATAAATCATATAAATACAAAAGGGTGAATGCAGCTGACAACACAGAAAACACAACACGTAGAGGGATTTGGTTTAAAATCCTGGCCCTGGCACAATGAACAACACTGTTCCTCCCACTCGCTGCTGTTACCTCGCAGCTACCGATTCCTCTCGTCGTCATGTCCTTCAAAGAATGATGAAGGTGAAACAGTGGGAATAACAAACATGACTGATGTTTTCCCTCTTAAATACACCTGGGTGTGTGTGGCCTTGTCACATACCTGTGGCATGAGGGATTTGGCAACCAGGTAGGCGTCCTCAGCCTCCTTGGACTTATTCAGGTTCTTGTAGGTCCTTCCCACATTCA
This sequence comes from Oncorhynchus masou masou, assembly GCF_036934945.1. Taxonomy (NCBI): domain Eukaryota; kingdom Metazoa; phylum Chordata; class Actinopteri; order Salmoniformes; family Salmonidae; genus Oncorhynchus; species Oncorhynchus masou. The sequence goes on along the minus strand of NC_088233.1, from coordinate 13,583,789 downwards.
TATGGGCTCCAATGTCATCTGCAGGGACATGCCACAGGAGAAGGCACATGGGTTAGGAAAGACAATTTCGCAGGGATATCAAGCCTGCGTGGGGATTAGGGATTAGGAGCATATGCAAAGGCAGTCAGGTGGTGGCTTGGCTGGACACTGGCAGTACATCTGATCTGATGGAGTTTAGCGGAACATTGTGTGTGCCAATTGGCACCCTACATTCAATATAGTGCACTACTTGTGGAATGCATCCATTCAATAGGACCACATAATACAGCTCTAATGTGGCGGCGGGTGGCTGTGGGGTTTAGGGTTTAACGAGCGGAGCAGCTTGTATGAGGCATTGACATGATTAAGATTGCCAACGCTACAGGGATGTCACAGGATATTTCATTAGGTTCAAATTGGCATTTAGATTAAGTATTTGCAAACTATACAGCCCTGTGAAAAAGTATTTGCCCCCTTTCTAATTTTCTCTAGCATATTTTTGATAATGAATGTTATCAGATCTTTAACCAGCACCCAATGTTCGATAAAGGAAACCTGAGTGAACAAATAACACAACAATCATATACTTATTTAACCTATTTCATAAACGAAGTTATGCAACATCCAATGCTCGTGTGAAAAAGTAACTGCCCCCTTACACTCAATAACTGGTTGTGCCACTTTTAGCTGCAATGACTGCAACCAAATGCTTCCTGTAGTTGTTGATCAGTCTCAAATTGCTTTTTGGCAAACTTGAATCAACTTTTTGGATGACATGGGGCGGCAGGGTAGCCTAGTGGTTCTGTTGTTCTGCCCCTGAACAGGCAGTTAACCCACTGTTCCTTGGCCGTCATTGAAAATAAGAATTTGTTCTTAACTGACTTGCCTAGTTAAATAAAGGTACAATTTAAAAATTAAAATTACGCATGGCAAAATACAAACACTGCATTCCACAGTAAGAATCTCATACCAACGGTAAAGCATGATGGTGGTACTGTGATGGCTTGGTGATGCTTTGCTGCCTCAGGACCTGGATGACTTGCCTTAATAGAAGGAACCATGATTTCTGCTCTGTATCAGAGAATTCTACAGGAGAATGTCAGGCCATTCGTCTGTGTGCTGAAGCTGAAGCGCAGCTGGGTCATGCAGCAAGACAATGATCCAAAACACACAAACAAGTCTACATGAAAATGGCTAAAAAGCAACAAATTTGAAATTTTTAAATGGTCTAGTCAAAGACCAGACCAAATCCCAATTGAGATGTTGTGGCAGGACTTAAGATGAGCAGTCCATGCTTGAAACCGCACAAATGTAGCTGAGTTAAATCAGTTCTGCATGCAAGAGTTGGTCAGAATTCCTCCACAGCGATAAGAGACTGTTCAACTACAGGAAGCATTTGGTTGCAGTCATTGCAGCTAAAGGTGGTACAACCAGTTATTGAGTGCAAGGGGGTCATTCCTTTTTCACACAGGGAAATTGGGTGCTGCATAACTTTAATTAAATAAAATAAGTATACTTTTTTGTGTTATTTGTAAACTCGGGTTCACTCATCTAATATTACGTTTTGGTTGAAGATCTGATGACATTCAGAATCAAAAATAGAGAAAATCTGAAACCGGGGGCAAATATTTTTTCACGGCACTGTACAAGAGAAGTGTATATAGAAAGTGTGAAAAATCATGTTTAATTCTATAGAACCTAATAACGTAATTGTGTAGGCGTGGAACCTTGGAGTGGATGGTGACAGGTCTCAAGTTCAAATTACTTTTGTGTTCCTTGTAAAAAACTAAAAAACAACAGCTTCCTTGTAAGAAACCCAAAACAATTGCCTTCTGGGAACCAGCAGACTGGAGTGAAGTGTTCAACACTACCTGGCATGATGACTCCTTGTTGTCCACCTGGCCGTGTTCTGCTCCAGTTTCAACTGGACTTTTATCTCCCTCACCAACTTCAAACATCTGCCATCTGAGCAGCTAACTGATCGCTGCAGCTGTACATAGTCTATCGGCAAATAGCCCACCCATTTTTACCTACCTCATCCCCATACTGTTTTTATTTATGTACTTTTCTGCTCTTTTGCACACCAATATCTCTACCTGTAAATGACCATCTGATCATTTATCACTCCAGTGTTAATCTGCAAAATTGTAATTATTCGCCTCCCTCCTCATGCCTTTTCACACAATGTATATAGACTCCCTTTTTTTCTTTCCTACTGTGTTATTGACTTGTTAATTGTTTACCCCATGTGTAACTCTGTGTTGTCTGTTCACACTGCTATGCTTTATCTTGGCCAGGTCGCAGTTGCAAATGAGAACTTGTTCTCAACTAGCCTACCTGGTTAAATAAAGGTGAAATAAAAAAATAAAAAACTGTTCTGCCTGCGGCTATGGAACCCTGACCTGTTCACTGTGATTACTATTATTTGACCATGCTGGTCATTTATGAACATTTGAACATCTTGGCCATGTTCTGTTATAAACTCCACCTTGCACAGCCAGAAGAGGACTGGCCACCCCTCATAGCCTGGTTCCTCTCTAGGTTTCTTCCTAGGTTTTGGCCTTTCTAGGGAGTTTTTCCTAGCCACCGTGCTTCTACACCTGCATTTCTTGCTGTTTGGGGTATTAGGGTGGGTTTCTGTACAGCACTTTGATATATCAGCTGATGTAAGAAGGGCTATATAAATGCATTTGATTTGATCATCATGGTTATGACAAGCAGACTGATGCTGAAAGATTAGAAAAAGCAGGAAATTCTGATCGGGTTAATGTGCTTACAGAGATAATCTATGGAAACTATTGAGGGATGAAACTTCGCAAATATTTATATCTCAACCAAGTTTCCTGCTCAATGACACGACCAGTATGTACATGACATGTTGGTAGAGAGGGCTTACCTGGTAGTTTACATAGGGCAACACAATGAGTAAAAATAGATTAACCTACCAGTATATTATTATTTTTCCTCTGCCTGCACTGTCACAGAAGTGAAGTTCTATGAGGACAGCCAAGTCATAACGTCTTAGTTCTACTAAAGTTAACCATATCACACGCTAACTTGTATGGCAGTCAGCCCTGTCACCCTGTAGGGGAGAGTGGGATAAGTTGAGCCAAAGGGTTTTTGTTGTGTAGTTAGATTAACAGCTCTCTCCACATAAACTGACGGGAGGATTCATGAACACCTCTCCTCAGCCAGCAATAACATCTTACTGAACAATTCTTGGATCTGTCCCAAATTGCAACCGGTTCCCTCGATGGTGCACAACTTTTGACCATAGTCCTTTGAACTATATGGGCGAAAAGGGTGCTATTTGGAACAAATCCCTCATCTTAAAGAAATTCAACTCCTTTTTCTTCTCCAACATAAAAATATACTATCTGTAGCTGTATAAGTGATTAGCAAGGCTTTGCGTGATTCAATTAAAATATGACTGTTCTAGAGGAGCTCAGATAATAAGTTCCTTTTCACACAAGTACATCACAATACAAGTACTTTACATTACAATGTGCGTACTTCACATAACAATGCAAGTCATGTGCATTATAATGCAACTAATTTACATTACAAGTACTTTAAACATTGTTTTTCATAATAACACCATTGAGCAGACTCAATTATATTATATTGATCAGAATATTGCTATCTTGTCATCGTCTCATCTTCAACCACAGCCTTGAAGCCCACCAGAAAATAATGGGAGATGTCTTACCTGGTTGGACCCGGGTGGCCTGAAGGAAATATCTTAGAGCTTTTTCGTAATTGTTTTGATTTTCCAGAGCATGACCAACATTATTCCATAGCTTGGCGTTGTTCTTGTTGACCTGAGGGGAGACAAGGCAATCAATCGAAGAAAAAAAACGGAGGAAAAACGAACGAGGAGAACAATCTTGGTGAGTTTATTGTAAGTTAGGCCAAGAATGAGGAGATGTGGACGACATACTTTTAGGGCTGAGGTAAACAGTGTATATTCAGATTCCCAGTCCCAGTTTCTGTTGAAGGTCTTGACTGCGTGTGTGGCGAGGAGGACTCCAATCATCAGCCAGGAGATCTTCCTCAAGTGTCTGGTCAATTGAGAAAGAAAAAAGAAAAATGGTGATTCTGTTAAAATACTGTAAAAGACAATAGAAAGCACAAAAAATACCCCACTCAAATTGATAAATGGTGTCTATTGAATTGTGGCTACAGACACTGACGGCTGGTTTCCTGGACACAGATTAAGCATTGTCATGGATGATTGAAAGTGCTTATTTTTATTGTATTATTTCACCTTTATTTAACCAGGTAGGCTAGTTGAGAACAAGTTCTCATTTGCAACTGCGACCTGGCCAAGATAAAGCAAAGCAGTTCGACACATACAACAACAGAGTTACACATGGAATAAAAAAAACATACAGTCAATAATACAGTAGAAAAGGTCTATATACAGTGTGTGCAAATGAGGTAAGATAAGGATAAGAGCTAAGATAAGGGAGGTAAGCCAATAAATAGGCCATGGTGGGGAAGTAATTACAATTTAGCAATTAAACACTGGATTGGTAGATGTGCAGAAGATAAATGTGCAAGCAGATACTGGGGTGCAAAGGAGCAAGATAAATAAATAGAGTATGGGGCTGAGGTAGTTGGATGGGCTATTTGCAGATGGGCTATGTACAGGTGCAGTGATCTGTGAACTGCTCTGACAGCTGGTGCTTTAAGCTCGGGAGATATGCGTGTCTCCAGCTGATTTTTGCAGTTCATTCCAGTCATTGGCAGCAGAGAACTGGAAGGAAAGGCGGCCAAAGAGGAATTGGCTTTGGGGGTGACCAGTGAGATATACCTGCTGGAGTGCGTGGTACGGGTGGGTGCTACTATGGTGACCAGTGAGCTGAGATAGATAACCTGGAGATAACATGGGGTTTGGCGACGTGTATGAAGCGAGGGCCAGCCAACGAGAGAGTACAGTTCGCAGTGGTGGGTAGTGTTTGGGGCTTTGGTGACAAAACAGATGGCACTGTGATATACTGCATCCAATTTGTTGAGTAGAGTGTTGGAGGCTATTTTGTAAATTACATCGCTGAAGTCGAGGATCGGTTAGGATGGTCAGTTTTACGAGGGTATGTTTAGCAGCATGAGTGAAGGATGCTTTGTTGCGAAATAGGAAGCCAATTCTAGATTTAATTTTGGATTGGAGATGCTTAATGTGAGTCTGGAAAAATAGTTTACAGTCTAACCAGACACCTAGGTATTTGTAGTTGTCCACATATTCTGTCAGAACCGTCTAGAATAGTGATGCTGGGTGGGTGGGCAAGTGCGGGCAGCGATCAGTTGAAGAGCATGCATTTAGTTTGTCTTGCATTTAAGAGCAGTTGGAGGCCACGGAAGGAGAGTTGCATGACATTGAAGCTCGTCTGGAGAATAGTTAACACAGTGTCCAAAGAAGGGCCAGAAGTATAGAGAATAGTGTTGTCTGCATAGAGGTGGATCAGAGAATCACCAGCAGCAAGAGAGACATTGATGTATACAGAGAAGAGAGTCGGCCCAAGAATTGAACCCTGCGGCACCCCATATTCTGCCAGAGGGTAGTTGGTGAACCAGGCGAGGCAATCATTTGAGAAACCAAGGCTGTTTAGTCTGCCGATAAGAAATGTGGTGATTGACAGAGTCGAATGCCTTGGCCAGTTCGATGAAAAGTTCTTAGTCCAACACTAGGTTTATTATCTGTGTCCGTAAACCATCCTTGAGAGTGGTCCATTTTTAAAGCACTTATTTTATGCTTGGGAGACATTTATTACCCCATTACACTCCATGCGAGTAAGTGTTGGAAGGGAACTACTATCTCCAAATGGTACCAGATTTGTTTGTGCCGTCTTGCCAACTCCTTTGGTCATTGTTGGAAAGACCACACAAACAGATCTGGGAAGCAGGCTAACTACAGTAATACTCACCTCTTATGGGAAACAATCCTGAAGCCATGTGCCACGAGGACACAGAATCCCATACTGGGCACATAGAGTACCCTCTCTGCCACCACAAAGCCCACAGGGAAGAAGAGGTTGGATGCTGGGATGAAGGGGAGAACAATCAAAGACAGGGCCTGGAGAAGAAGGAAGAGGAGGAATACAACCTTGAATGAGCCTACTTAAATACACTTATTGTTGTATTTTAAGATGTTCTTCTTATGAGTGCACTGGCACAGAGCAATGGGTTAACATAGATTTCAGCTGTTTGGAAACTCAGTATATACACAGCACAGAGTAAACACACCATATCAGTTTAAGACTTTCCCTTACATGTTAGCATATCTACATGATAAATATGGCAAGATAGTTATGTGACCAATTCAGGCTGATGGGAGGACACCAGGATAAACATGTTAGGAGTTACTTATCACTTCACACACCATATCAGTAGAGCACTCTAAATGAAAGATTAAGCAAGGTAGAACTTTCCCAGCGTGCATGTGACTCAATTCCTTCTCTCTTATCTGTTGCAATTACAGAGTCATTTTTGGAGGAATTACAGTTTTAAAGCTTTGTACTGGTTGTGAACTAGGGAGGCAAACGAAGGTATAGAAAATAACTTGGCAGGGAATGCAACGCACGTTATGTTACTTTTATTGCCTTACAAAAAATAAAGAAGAAATGCTAATCCAGATTTAACAGAAGCACAGCAGTAGCATAGTAGTTAGGATTTACTATTGAGGCCTAGTCTAAGCCTTGAGGAAACAGAGGAGTAGGTGTGAAGTATGGAACTCAATGACTGTCGTGTTGAGTTCAGCAGTTTAAACTGAGATTGTGTGACTGTGAAATCCAGCAGTGTGCTGTGGTAAATTCTTAGTTCACGAGTTTTGTCAAACATAACGTCTGTAAGCTGTTTACCTGCTTGCAATATGATTTTAAGTGGCCCTCATTTGACACCTCAAAAACTAGCCTGTCAGATTATTCAAAAATAATATTTGATGTTGGAGAAGTACAAAAGGCCAAATGCTGTTCACAATGAAGCAATTGCTTCAGTGGACTCAGAACTTGTCACGGAGCTTTGAATTATGAGTTTGTAGAGGATTACGCCTATATTAGGATAAAACTGTAAAATAACAAATGTTCTATTGTGGTACAGTTTCAGACACAACCCAATAAGGCTGAGCCAAAATCACGCCCTTCATTTACCGATGAAGGTCAATTGCACAACTTTATAACCAGTTATTATGCTGTTACTATATATGCACTTCTGTACGATTTTATACACATCTTGTTTTTCTATTATTTTGATGTAAGCCTATTGCAGTGGTTGGTGATTTTCTTGCCACCCAAAAACTTTTTTCTTGTAAAAAAAATAACAATTTTAATTCAATGTAATTCAAGGTATGAAATTGTTCTTTTCAAAAACAAATCTCTTTTTAGACATAGTTCTGGTCAATTTACAGTGTACAAATTATTAGAATTATGTTCCGGCCCACTGACCATGAGCTCCAACAAAAATCATCCCGCGGCTGAATCTAGTTGCCAACCTCTGGCCTATTGGAACTAATAAAAAGTATGACGTTGACAAGTAATTCACAACATATTCTTCAAGTTCCCCATGCTCCAGTCCGGCAGGCGGTACCCGGTGCATCAAGGCTCAGACAAAAATACTTCTAAACAGCTTCTATCCCCTGGCCATAAGGCTGTTAAATGGCTATCAACTACCGCTCTCCCGTTCCCACAGACTATCCACACGGATTCTGTCCCCATCCACAGGTATCTACCCACACCGATACAATCTACTCTGCAGCTAAAATGATTATTGATTAGTATTACTCCATTAAACTGCTGCTCTTTAATTATTGATTGCTATTATAACATTAGTATTTATCCTGCTACTGGTCACAATTCCTCCCGTTTACATGGATATACACTGCTCAAAAAAATAAAGGGAACACTAAAATAACATATCCTGGATCTGAATGAATGAATGAAATATTCTTATTAAATACTTTTTTCTTTACATAGTTGAATTTGCTGACAACAATAATCACACAAATTATCAATGGAAATCAAATTTATCAACCCATGGATGTCTGGATTTGGAGTCACACTTCTGTGAAATCAAACTGTCCACTTAGGAAGCAACACTGATTTACAATAAATTTCACATGCTGTTGTGCAAATGGAATAGACAACAGGTGGAAATTATAGGCAATTAGCAAGACACCCCCGATAAAGGAGTGGGCCTGCAGGTGGTGACCACAGACCACTTCTCAGTTCCTATGCTTCCTGGCTGATGTTTTGGTCACTTTTGAATGCTGGCGTTGCTTTCACTCTAGTGGTAGCATGAGACGGAGTCTACAACTCACACAATTGGCTCAGGTAGTGCAGCTCATCCAGGATGGCACATCAATGCGAGCTGTGTCAAGAAGGTTTGCTGTGTCTGTCAGCATAGTGTCCAGAGCATGGAGGCGCTACCAGGAGACAGCCCAGTACATCAGGAGACGTGGAGGAGGCCGTAGGAGGGCAACAACCCAGCAGCAGGACCGCTACCTCCGCCTTTGTGCAAGGAGGAGCACTGTCAGAGCCCTGCAAAATGACCTCCAGCAGGCCACAAATGAGCACGTGTCTGCTCAAACGGTCAGAAACAGACTCCATGAGGGTGGTATGAGGGCCCGACGTCCACAGGTGGGGGTTGTGCTTACAGCCCAACACCGTGCAGGACGTTTGGCATTTGCCAGAGAACACCAAGATTGGCAAATTCGCCACTGGCGCCCTGTGCTCTTCACAGATGAAAGCAGGTTCACATGTGACAGATGTGACAGTCTGGAGACACCGTGGAGAACGTTCTGCTGCCTGCAACATCCTCCAGCATGACCGGTTTGGCGGTGGGTCAGTCATGGTGTGGGGTGGCCGCACAGCCCTCCATGTGCTCGCCAGAGGTAGCCTGACTGCCATTAGGTACCGAGATGAGATCCTCAGACCCCTTGTGAGACCATATGCTGGTGCGGTTGGCCCTGGGTTCCTACTAATGCAAGACAATTCTAGACCTCATATGGCTGGAGTGTGTCAGCAGTTCCTGCAAGAGGAAGGCATTGATGTTATGGACTAGCCCGCCCGTTCCCCAGACCTGAATCCAATTGAGCACATCTGGGACATCATGTCTCGCTCCATCCACCAACGCCACGTTGCACCAAAGACTGTCCAGGAGTTGGCGGATGCTTTAGTCCAGGGAGGGGAGGAGATCCCTCAGGAGCATGCCCAGGCGTTGTAGGGAGGTCATACAGGCACGTGGTTGCCACACACACTACTGAGCCTCATTTTGACTTGTTTTAAGGACATTACATCAAAGTTGGATCAGCCTGTAGTGTGGTTTTCCACTTTAATTTTGAGTGTGACTCCAAATCCAGACCTCCATGGGTTGATACATTTGATTTCCATTGATCATTTTTGTGTGATTTTGTTGTCAGCACATTCAACTATGCAACGAAAAATATATTTAATAAGAATATTTCATTCATTCAGATCTAGGTTGTGTTATTTTAGTGTTTCCTTAATTTTTTGAGCAGTGTACATTTGACTAGTCATGCTTATCAGTCTGTAGGTTAATTGGCATAATTTGGGGAAATTAAATTGCCGCATGTTTAAGAGATAAGATACAGTGCCTTGCGAAAGTATTCGGCCCCCTTGAACTTTGTGACCTTTTGCCACATTTCAGGCTTCAAACATAAAGATATAAAACTGTATTTTTTTGTGAAGAATCAACAACAAGTGGGACACAATCACGAAGTGGAACGACATTTATTGGATATTTCAAACTTTTTTAACAAATCAAAAACTGAAAAATTGGGCGTGCAAAATTATTCTGCCCCTTTACTTTCAGTGCAGCAAAACTCTCTCCAGAAGTTCAGCGAGGATCTCTGAATGATCCAATGTTGACCTAAATGACTAATGATGATAAATACAATCCACCTGTGTGTAATCAAGTCTCCGTATAAATGCACCTGCACTGTGATAGTCTCAGAGGTCCGTTAAATGCGCAGAGAGCATCATGAAGAACAATGAACACACCAGCAGGTCCGAGATACTGTTGTGAAGAAGTTTAAAGCCGGATTTGGACACAAAAAGATTTCCCAAGCTTTAAACATCCCAAGGAGCACTGTGCAAGCGATAATATTGAAATGGAAGGAGTATCAGACCACTGCAAATCTACCAAGACCTGGCCGTCCCTCTAAACTTTCAGCTCATACAAGGAGAAGACTGATCAGAGATGCAGCCAAGAGGCCCATGATCACTCTGGATGAACTGCAGAGATCTACAGCTGAGGTGGGAGACTCTGTCCATAGGACAACAATCAGTCATATATTGCACAAATCTGGCCTTTATGGAAGAGTGGCAAGAAGAAAGCCATTTCTTTAAAGATATCCATAAAAAGTGTCCTTTAAAGTTTGCCACAAGACACCTGGGAGACACACCAAACATGTGGAAGATGGTGCTCTGGTCAGATGAAACCAAAATTTAACTTTTTGGCAACAATGCAAAACCGTAAAAGCAACACAGCTCATCACTCTGAACACACCATCCCCACTGTCAAACATGGTGGTGGCAGCATCATGGTTTGGGCCTGCTTTTCTTCAGCAGGGACAGGGAAGATGGTTAAAATTGATGGGAAGATGGAGCCAAATACAGGACCATTCTGGAAGAAAACCTGATGGAGTCTGCAAAAGACCTGAGACTGGGATGGAGATTTGTCTTCCAACAAGACAATGATCCAAAACATAAAGCAAAATCTACAATGGAATGGTTCAAAAATAAACATATCCAGGTGTTAGAATGGCCAAGTCAAAGTCCAGACCTGAATCCAATCGAGAATCTGTGGAAAGAACTGAAAACTGCTGTTCACAAATGTTCTCCATCCAACCTCACTGAGCTCGAGCTGTTTTGCAAGGAGGAATTGGAAAAAATTTCAGTCTCTCGATGTGCAAAACTGATAGAGACATACCCCAAGCGACTTACAGCTGTAATCTCAGCAAAAGGTGGAGCTACAAAGTATTAACTTAAGGGGGCTGAATAATTTTGCACGCCCAATTTTTCAGTTTTCGATTTGTTAAAAAAGTTTGAAATATCCAATAAATGTCGTTCCACTTCATGATTGTGTCCCACTTGTTGTTGATTCTTCACAAAAAAATACAGTTTTATATCTTTATGTTTGAAGCCTGAAATGTGGCAAAAGGTCGCAAAGTTCAAGGGGGCCGAATACTTTCGCAAGGCACTGTATATAAAGCATATACTATCACGCACATACAGCATACAGATACAGAGACTTTGAGCAGAAAATATGTCAGACAGCGCGAGAGCTGCTGCTACAGCATCTCAAATGGCAACAGAAGGCAAACTTCATCAGCATGACACACACCACTTTGCAATGAGCTGGAGGCTATGCATTTAGAAAAAATATACTTAATTGTTTGAAACCTGAACGTTCTAATACATATGAGGCATGTCTTACCTTGCATCAAAGTAGCCTATTAGACCTCCTCTCTTTCTAAATCTCAAACTGACATTTTGTCCACTTAAAACCGCTGGCATTTGCGGAGCCCTTTTGACAAAGGTGTTTTCACGCTAATTGCATTATGGAAGGAACATCATTGCTGTGCTTATAATGTGAAGAAAAAAACAGTTCATCAAAATGTTAAACTAAACATTGAAATGTTGCATCAGACTCATTGCTTTTTAACATACACAGTATATATGCGACTCGTTTCAAGAAACTAGGCGTATGTCGCAAGTCACTACTTCACAGGAGAGGCATTTTAAATATTTTTGGGGGCAGAAATGCCTTCTGGAACATGTGAACTTTCATGTGCTTTAATAACAAACTTGTTTTCCATCCATAAATAAGAATAAAATTGTTAAAATTACGAGCATAATTGGTTTAGCCACGGAAAAAGCCAGGAAACTTCCCGCTAGCCATGATTGGCTGAGATAATGGATGGGCTGGACATGACGGGAGATGGGTTTGGATTGGTCTGCCATGTAGCATGCTTCCATTTTAAAGGTGAGCTGTTCAGTATGTGTTCACAATCCTTTCTACCGCACCATTTTTGAAAGATATAACAGCCATCGAGAACCACAAACGTTTTGCTACTTTTCTCAACAACGATTCCCTGAATTTAGCAGAAGCGTATATCAACAGATCAGTTGGAAAATGTGATGGGCCAGTTTCTGCACACGTCACGGTCAGTGTGAACCGGAGTGACTTGACATAACGGTGGCCAAACAAGATGTAGCTCCAACGAGTTAAATGGTTCCAGTCTGCCGTGAAGCGTTCATCCATGTATACGGTTAAGAGTCTAGCTACATGTTCAGATATAACTTTCTAATTTTGTCAGGTCATTTTTTTGCAAGTTAAAGTGTACTGTTAGTTAGCTGCAAACGTTAGCTTGCTGGCTCTCTAGCTAACGTTACGTGAATGATCTCTGTACTAATATTATTTGAATAAGAAATCCATTTGCATTGCTCCTTATAGCCTAATGTTAGCAAGCTAACATTGAACCTAGTTTGTTAGCTTTAGCTACTTGCAGATTCATATTACAGCTATGACAATGTTTGTATTGGTAGTAGTATGAGTTGGGATTATGCCGGTTCATTGTTTAGCTAGCAAGCTACATGTCTAAACAAAATACTTCATTTCGGCCATATTATTACATGACCCATCTAATTTAATTAAGATGTTTCTGTGTACGTGTCTTGACAATAGTGACCCATCCACTTAGCTAGATGTGGCTGGGGGTGGTTATAGCATTTCCTTCACATGGCCCATCAATTTAGACAAGTGTGTCTGATTAACATCATCTAATAATGATAAAATATTTATACAATTTGTTTATCTGGAGACTTTCTGTTTTTGATATTGGTACTATGCAAGTAACCACTTCACTGTACTGTTTACACCTTCTGTATCCTGTGCATGTGACAAACGTAGATTTTATTTGACAAAGCGTGTGTTTACCACATGGACTCACGTGAATCCTTAAAGAAATGGGTGGGGCTAAGGCTTAAGAGGGTGTGAACGATGCTGAATGGGTGTAGACAAAGAGCTACGCGGTATGTGTTACAAAACATTCAAGGGCCATTTTCTCAAAAGCAGTATATGATAACATTTCCTAGCTCTTAGTCTCTACTTTTGTCCAATATAAAAAAAACACCAAATTGTGATACTTAAGACCGAATCGAGGCGGTCTGTCACATATACAAAAGACACCCCTTCAAATGAGCGTATTCGGCTATTTCAGCCACACCGGTTGCAGACGTATATGAAATCGAGCACACAGACATGGAATCTCCATAGACAAACATTGGCAGTAGAATGGCTTTACAGAAGAGCTTAAATTACTTTCAATGTGGCACCGTCATAGGATGTCACCTATCCAGGTCAGTTCGTCAAATTTCTTCCCTGCTAGAGCTGCCCTGGTAAACTGTAAGTGCTGTTATTGTAAGTAGATACATCTAGGAGCAACAACGGCTCAGCCGTAAAGTGGTAGGCCACACAAGCTCACAGAACGGGGCCGCCGAAGCCTGAATGCTGAAGCCTGTAAAAAAGTCTGTCCTTGGTTATAACACTCACTACAGAGTCCCCAATCTGCCTCCAGAAGCAACGTCAGAAAATAACTTTGTTGGAAGCTTCAATGGGTTTCATGGAGGAGCAGCCTAAGATCACTGTACGCAAAATGCCAAGCATCTGCTGGAGTGGAGTAAAGCTCACCAACATTGGACTCTGGAGCAGTGGAAACGCATTCTCTGGAGTGATGAATCACATTTCACCATCTGTCAGTCTGATGGCCTAATCTGAGTTTGACGGATGCCAGGAGAACGCTACCTGCCCAAATGTATAGTGCTAACTGTAAAGTTTAGTGAGGAGGAATAAAGGTCTGGGGCTGTTTTTTATAGTTTGGGTTAAGCTCCCTAGTTCCAGTGACGGAACATCTTAACACTACAGCATATAGTGACACTGTAGACGATTCTGTGCTTCAAACTTTGTGGCAAGTTTGGGGAAGTTCCTTTTTCAGCATGACAATGCCCCGGTGCACAAAGCGAGGTCCATACAGAAATGGTTTTTCCGAGGTCGGTGTGGAAGAACTTGACTTGCCTGCACAGAGCCCTGACCTCAACCCCATCAATCACCTTTGGGATGAATTGAAACGCTGACTGCGAGCCAGGCCTAATTGCCCAACATCAGTCGCAGACCTCGCTAATGCTTGAGGCTGAATGGAAGCAAGTCCCCGCAGCAATGTTTCAACATCTAGTGGAAAGCCGTCCTAAAAGAGTGGAGGCTGTTACAGCAGCAACATGGGGACCAACTCCATACTAATACCAATGATTTTGGAATGAGATGTTCGACGAGCAGGTGTCCTCATACTTTTGGTCATGTAGCGTTTTTTTAAATTTATTATGTAGCCTAGGCCTACTGGTTGTAGGAATTTGGGATGTATCTTCCACATCTGTCCCAGAGCCTGTTTGGAATAAGCTCTTTATTTATATGGTCCTAGTCGACAATTACCCTGAGTTATCCCCCCTTCCTATGTGTTACAGTCATAATATGATATATATAACAAACAGCATGATTGCTTTCGGCAGGAAGACAGTTGCTGAGGGTGTGTGGACCTGCAGACGCCTAGCTAAAAGAAGACACAGGGCCGGGCTGCGTGAAATAACGCAAGGTGTTTTTTTGTTGTTGTCTATTTTCACATACTCGGAGAGATCCAAGGGCCAGTCAACCTGAATGAAAGAGTTTGAAACAGCTACATTACAAAATATGCATTAATTTAATGTTAATGGTTAACGCAGCATGACTTAGGGCTACACTCCTCATCCTCCAGGGGTGGAAATATAACATCATGTTGCTGTCATCACAGCAGGTGGCTACAAAGTCCAAATAGATGCCAGGTCCTATAAAAAGGTATTTAAGACCTGAAGTAGACCTATAAATAATAACAACTGCCACATTTGTTTTCTTTAGTTTTTTGTTAATGTGGCTCATTTTCTTGAGAAGTCTGTAGTAGCCTAGAATCTACAACACCCCTGGGAACATTGGTGACCCATCATTCAGGGCCCCACCTGTTTTGAGACCCACCTGTTTTGCATGTAATTTTGTCATTATTTTGCATCACATGTCAGTTTAGCAAATGTAAAAAACAAATCAAATAATCCTTGAGTTAATAAAGCCTAGCTCAGTGCTATCTGTGGTGGAGGGACAGTCAGCGAAAGCACAGAGCTTAGGTGTTGTTAATCTTCTCTGGTTGCGCCATGATTGGCTCAGGGTTCTGTCACTCATTGGAACACTCAGTCACTGCAGAATCTACAGGAGAGCAAGGCAGTTCAAGCCCCCCTAGGGTGCTACCACAGATTTCCAGTAAGTGTCCATCCAAGAAGGCTCAAGGTCATTGGCCACAGATAAAACGACGTGAAATCACGTTCTCTCTCCCGTTGCTTTGATTGGACTGATGACCACTATATATCTCCCGTAGCTTTGATGTAAACATCATATTTTCTAAATAGCAAACTAGATAAGCTAGATAAGATAAACTAGATAAGCAGTCATCATGAATGACATCGACAATCTACTCCCAAAGCTGCCTCTCTCCGCTCTGTTCTCATCTTCCTAGATCTATCTGCTGCCGTCGACTCTGTGAACCATCAGATCCTCCCCACCCTTTCAGGGCTGGGTCTCAGGCTCTGCCTTGCAGGCCGCTTTTACCAGGTGATGTGGAGAGGATCTGTGTATGCACCACGTACTCACACTACTGGTGTCCCTCAGGGCTCAGTTCTTGGCCCTTTCCACATTTCTCTATACGCAAAGTCACTTGGCTCCGCCATATCCTCACATGGTCTCTCCTATCATTACTATGCGGACAACACGCTACTAATTTTCTATCCCCCCCCCCCCCTCCCCCTTCTGACACCCGGGTGGCGACATGCATCTCTGCGTGCCTGGCAGATATCTCAGCTTGGATGTCGGTCCACCACCTCAAGCTCAACCTAGACAAAAAGGAGCCGTTCTTCCTCCAAAGAACTTTGGTGTGAGCCTGGACAACACCCTGTCATTCTCAGCAAATATCAAAGCAGTGACTCGCTTCTGCAGGTTCATGCTCTACAACAACCGTGGAGTACGACCCTACCTCACACAGGATGCGGTGCAGGCACTTGTCATCTCCCGTCTGGACTACTGCAACTCGTTGTTGGCTGGGCTCCCCGCTTGTGTCACCAAGCCTCTAACTAATCCAGAACACTGCAAAACCCTACACCCTGACCTGAGCATGCTGTTCTGCCACCTCTGGTCTCTTGGCCCTCCCACCTCAACAGCAAGGCAGTTCCCGCTAAGCCCAGTCCAAGCTCTACTCTGTCCTGCCACCCCAATGGTGGAACCAGCTTCCTACTGGACAGCAGAGTCCCTGCCCATCTTCTGAAAGCACCTGAAACTCTACCTCTTCAAAGAGTATATTAAATAATACCCCTACTCACCTCAACACTCACACAAATAAATAAATAAATACACACATATACAATTGCAGTAGCTCTGACTTTGCTGATAGCTACTTTATCGAGTAAAAGTGTACTTACTATGCCTGTGATATGGTTGTCCCACCTAGCCATCTTAAGATGAATGCACTAACTGAAAGTCACTCTGAATAAGAGCATCTGCTAAATGACTAAAATGTAAATGTAAATGAGAGAAAACAACTCAAACGTTCATCGACCACTGGACATAAACAATACACGACAAGTCGGAAAATCTCAAAATAGAAAATGAGTGATTTGGAAGGAAGCAGTGGCTATCTGCGAGAGTCGCAAAGAAATCACTATTTTGCTTCCCCTGCCTGTTATTCAGTGGAGAGGGTGTGTGGTCCAAGTCTGAAAAAGTCTCAAAACATGAGAATTGTGCATCGCAGGGTAGCCTAGTGGTTAGAGCATTGGACTAGTAACTGAAAGGTTGCAAGTTCAAATCCCCGCGCTGACAAGGTACAAATCTGTTGTTCTGCCCCTGAACAGGCAGTTAACCCACTGTTCCTAGGCTGTCATTGAAAATAAGAATTTGTTCTTAACTGACTTGCCTATTTAAATAAAGGTAAAATAAAATAAACATTTTGACAATGCTGTTTAACACGGATAAATGGGGAAATCAAACATTGTGGCTCAGCTACACACCGCATATAACGAGCCATCGACCTTTATAACCATCAACCTTTGTCTCTCAACTTAAAAGACTAAAGTTTAAGACCTCAGCATCTTTCTGAATTTATCTGAACTAAGATTGATTTAAATGTCTTTTGCTGTCCATTTCGTAAGTGCCGAACGAATAGGCCTACTTCGTCAGAGATCGTTGGCTTGCACTAGCTTATAACTAGAGCTAAGTGTTAATGACATATGAATAAAAATATTATGAATTTACTGAACATAAATGTAATAAAGTTTGTGTATGGTTCAAAAGTCAAAACTCATGTTTTGTTATTATAGAAGGAGAATGTGGTTCTTAACGACTTACACAAATCCCCAAGGAATCAGCAGTAACCATGTTTATTTAAGCAAGTCAGCTATATCAGCTTTGGGTTTTAAAAAGGCAAGTAAATGAGGCAGAATGAACTGTTTCGCTGCCAGACGAGGCCCCACTGATAGCCAGGTGTAGTGGTGGTAAGGTTTCACTCCATGGTGCTGAAGGAAAGCTCGGCTGTTGGGACAAGCTTTATGAAGGCCCTAACAGTTTGTGGGAACCGTTTTTCACCGCTTTTGTGAATTTAATGTATTGTTTAGCGGCGTCGCTGGTATGCATCTAAAAATATTGGTTGAATTTGACCCACCAAGATTTACATGCTAAAATTTCCACTGCCTGGGAAGAAGGCAGTTGATTACCAGCATCCCTTGCAGACAACACAACAGCTCATTCAAATTTCACACCTTAAAAAGGGCTCAGAACTCACTACAGAACCAGAACCAGATTAAGCGCTTTCAAATGGAGATGATCTACTGAAAGTGTCCAGGAGTGCAAGAGTAGCCTTATTAATCTGGGTCCCGGAACCCAGCCCATAAGGGACAATTCAGAGTTCTAGGCCTAATTCTATATTAGGATATCTCCGATGTTCTAGATTATCATGCAGCCTCAAGTGTAACAAAAACTGACATTTAATGTAATTTCCATTATTATTAGGACATACATTCTGAGTTCGGCAACAGTGGTGGACTCAAATAGTTTGGAAGACACTACACAAAGAACAGAAACAATCCATCAGTATAGAAAAAAACAATGTTTCCTATTGGTCTAAAATAAGTAGGCTATGGGGGATTTCTGCAGTGGGGATAAAAAAAAAAGAACAAAAAAACCTGTAATAATAGCCAAACCAAATAGGATCTAAATGTAGTCTCATCATATCTTCATGCTAGCTGTTGAGCTATGAGCTTTCTTTCTCTTAGAAATCAGAGTAACTATTTCTTCTACATTATTGTGATTTGTCGTGGGGAGGGTAGGGAGGGTAGGGTAAAAGCAACATTGTGAGCAAGTTCACTGAGCCGGGTTGATTCAGAGAGAACACATTAAGGAAGAAGTCATGGGTCTGTTACTCTGTTACAATCCGTTCTATCCCTTTCTCTTCCGCTATCTATGGGCACGCAGAGGATACCGTAGAGCAGATTCAGGGCAGGCATCCACACTGCTGAACTTTCCACTAAATTTCATTCAGGAGAGAACAGAAGTGGTGTAAGCCAGGCTGAGGATACAGAGAGATGCCATCTGTTGTGACAAAAGAGTAAAACAACATCCCAGGCTTCCATGGTATGTTGTACAGAATATGAATTGTCTTGACTTTATAAACACAGAAGGGTTAGGCTGTGTGTAAAGTAGATGGCACAGTGAGTGAAACTCAACGCCAAGAGGTCATCATTCACTCTACAAGCAGAACAAGTCGAACTTATTGGCCCAATGTGGGAATTTCCACAGTGATGTTTTGATGTCTTTGTCGTGACTACAGTTAGGTTATTGTCAAGCAAATAACTGCCGGTCTTACGGTAATTGACCGTTAATTGACAAACATGTTTAGCATCTTCTGGCTTCCACGCATAGCCTTCAAACCACTGACGCAGACCTTTGGACCGTCTACATTTAAAAAAAAGTCTAATAAGTCAATTTAATATAGCCTACACAATCACAATAAATCCATTATTTATTTTAGACAAGTCTACATAAACATGATATGAAGAAAATGTAGTCCATTTCAGAAGAACAGAATAGCATACTTTGAGTTGTTCTTATGTTAGGTCCTGATCTGGCTATGCCATATGGCTGTGAGCTGCACTAGTTAATTTAGCAGACAACATTTGCTTAGAATTCCGTGTTATTATTTCGTATTATTCTATAGTATGAAGAATATAATTGAACATAGCTTGCTAAAATAGAAAGGATATATTCTGCCAACAATTTCAAAGGAAGTGCACACATGCGCACAGCCGGTCATTTCAAACATGAACATATGCTTTATTCTGTGTTGAGCGGTTAACAAAGAAACTGGTCCTCCTATATGCTTCACTTAGAGGTATTTATGCAACTTTAGTTGTGATACAAACGTCGGGCAATATGATTGGATTTTTAATACATTTTAAGGCTGCATTGATGGGATTCTAATGATTATTTGAAAAAAGTCACAAGCTGCACACACTTCAGTCTCATTCACAATATTGACAAGCACTTGATAATATTCTCACCAGGTCTTGAATTTTCCCAGCAGCACCCCCTTGTGTAGCCATAATGTCCCATAAAACAATCCATGCCTTTTGCGGCCAAAGTGGGTGTTGTGCCCTTCGGGTGAATATAATAATTATCATTCCCGGCTGCTGTGCTCTGAAGCACTTCTCACTCACATGGCTCTCTCAGATGAAGCCAATGCCCGTCACGTGATCGGGTTCCTTCTCACAGGCATTTCAGCGAAGAAGTAGGCTTCAAGTGAATGAAGACTGACACACTGGGGACATTAATGCGCATATTGAACATGTTAGAGCTGTCCACATTTAGCCTACCTTTAGTCAGCCAGCAAGATGAGTAGGCTTAATGAACAGCAAAAGCACTGTCCTATGTCAATCTATTATCCCCCATAGTAAAAAAGTTGGCCTATTCCTTCGGTACAATAAATAAATATTCCAAACACTCTGGGACCGTTGTGGGATGCAATAGATCCCAAATTAATACAACCCCTAGTATAAAAAAAAAGTTTAAAAGCAATGAGACTGATGCAACAGATGAGAACTTTTAACTTAAAATGTTAAACTATTAGGCTATTTCCGGGTTGACGACTCCTTGCTGTCTCCAGTCCACCTGGACATGCTGCTGCTCCAGTTTCAACTGTTCTGCATGCGGCTATGGAACCCTGACCTGTTCTCCGGACGTGCTACCTGTCCCAGACCTGCTGTTTTCAACTCTCTAGAGACAGCAGGAGCGGTAGAGATACTCTGAATGATCGGCTATGAAGAGCCAACTGACATTTACTCCTGAGGTGCTGGCCTGTTGCACCCTTGACAACCACTATTATTATTTGGCCCTGCTGGTCATCTATGAACATTTGAACATCTTGGCCATGTTCTGTTATAATCTCCACCCGGCACAGCCAGAAGAGGACTGGCCACCCCTCATAGCCTGATTCCTCTCTAGATTTCTTCCTAGCCACCGTGCTTCTACACTTGCATTGCTTGCTGTTTGGTGTTTTAGGCTGGGTTTCTGTACAGCACTGTGACATCAGCTGA
The DNA here is from genome assembly GCF_036934945.1 of Oncorhynchus masou masou. Classification (NCBI taxonomy): domain Eukaryota; kingdom Metazoa; phylum Chordata; class Actinopteri; order Salmoniformes; family Salmonidae; genus Oncorhynchus; species Oncorhynchus masou. The sequence continues at coordinate 13,563,087 of NC_088233.1, read as the reverse complement.
TGTAAGGGCTTAATAAATAAATCTGATTTGATTCTTCACATTATAAGTACAGCAATGCACACAGGGCAGTAGGCTATAAGTGTAAATGTTCTAAAATGCAATCAATTAGCGGGAAAACACTTCTCGAAAGTGACGCCAAATGTGATTATGCATGTAATGCTTTATTATAAAGGTGAATTTTTAATGGTGGAAATTATCTTCCCCAAACTTGAAACTCATGCACTGTGTATATTATGAAATTTAGGTATTGGTTATATAGCAGATTAATGTCCTTTAATTTTAAGAAGTTATTTGGCCACTTTGGTTGTGATACAAACCTAATCAAAACATATAGGCCTATGGGCTAGGCTACATGAGGTGTGATACTAACCTTATTAAAACATATAGGCCTATGGGCTAGGCTACATGAGGTGTGATACTAACCTTATTAAAACATATAGGCCTATGGGCTAGGCTACATGAGGTGTGATACTAACCTTATTAAAACATATAGGCCTATGGGCTAGGCTATATGAGGTGTGATACTAACCTAATCAAAACATATAGGCCTATGGGCTAGGCTACATGAGGTGTGATACTAACCTTATTAAAACATATAGGCCTATGGGCTAGGCTACATGAGGTGTGCGACTTTGATTTGAAAAAGTAGCAAAAAAAGGCATGCGCTGTTCCTTGACTTATTGCACAAGCTGAGTATCATTCAAGGGATAGGCTAATATTGTCACCCACCAGACTACTCTAGATTTAATGTTCTTTACATACAGTGCACAAAATAATATATGTGTGAAATTAGTTTAGATTTAGAATGGACCATGATCATGCACCTGTCGGGGTATAGGGGTATTGTTGGAAAAAATACATGTATTTAAACAGCGAAAGGAGGATGCTTTTAATGTGGTTCATTTTCATGCCAGCCATGTAGGCTATACATACTCCTGTTGTAAAGCGAAGCAATGTGCTTAATATTAGGAAAGTTGATAGATAAATACATATAGTAGGCCTAGCCTATAGAAAGCTGATGGGATCCTCCACTTTTTAATAGATGTCATCAAAACTCTGTTTTCTCACGCAATTGCATAGCCGATAGAAAGATTTCACAAAATGAGCTCATGGGCAATAATGAACTATTTGATTAGATTCCAGCACATTTGCATTGACGTCAGAGTGATTAGAGGGACAATAGAGTGCTGAGTACCAGGCAGTTAGGAAGTTTGGTAGGTTACTACTGATCAGCAGCATCAGAGCTTGGAGAAGCCTATTTACGTGACTAAACGGTCATGTGGAATTTGAATGCCGTTATGACCGCTGGTGTGGAGGTAATACGGTAAGCCGTAACAGCCCTAGTTACAACTGGTAACTTCAGGTCAGAAACAAACCATACTAGTGCAGAAAAATTCCACACCACAGATAATAATTTCCATGACAGCTGCCAAAGGCACATTGGACAATGCAACGTGTAAGAGCAAAAGAAGAAAAATAAATGTATTTTGATCTGGCAAAACCACAACCACCAATAAAAAAGGCAGCGAGATTCACTTATGCACTGTATCACAAGTCTTTATAGACCACAAACTCTCACTCCACTAACCATGAGGACGGTCTTGGCGGAAGAGTGTGAGTGGCGGAGGCTGTGGAAGGCCAGCAGGCCCAGCAAGCTGTAGAAGGCCAGGGTGGCCAGGTTCCTCAGGTCTAGAGGGCTTTCCACCAGAGGAATGGTACCCATGGTCCAATCACAGCAGAGCTCCGAGGGGTTCAGAAGGAGCCAGGCATTCAATGGCAGCAGGTAGTTGAAGGTCAGCTGCCGGGCCGGAGTCGGGCTGACAGCCGCGGGGTTGTCAAACCTGGAGAAGAGAGGGGAAATGATGTTAGGGACCATATAGGATGGAATCACAAGCTAGAATATAAAATAAATTAAATCTGCTTGCCTAAATGGAGATGTTCTATTTTCGGTCCTTGTTAAAGGTAACAATCCTTAGTGGAAGTGCCTACTATTAGGCACATTATTCGTCAATTGTGGGAATTTATGAAAAACAAATGTAGTACAACCGAGGCAAAAGGGTTATAAATGCTAATAGCTGCTAATCTGGTTTGATCCTGTAAGTGGCACTTCGTGCTCTTTTCAAGGAATGGGACCCAACTTCTTAAAGGCCCTAGGTTCTATGTGTACAGGGGTGGTCTGCCAGTCAAAAGGACAACAACCCTACATGGGATGGGGAAGGTTTTTGTGGGTGGGAAATTGGAGGACAACATAGAGCCAGCTGGAGCTACAGTATGCTTAGCAGGGCATCTATCAAGCTTCATGGATAACGGAAAGGCGTTGATTCTGGTGGTACTGGTAGATATAAGTATCTCAAATTAGTGGCAAGGATAGTGGTAAGTACACTACATGTCCAAAAGTATGTGGACGCCTGTTCGTCGAACATCTCATTCCAAAATCATGGGCATTAATACAGAGTTGCCCCCCCTCCTTTGCTACTATAACAGCATCCGCTTTTCTGGGAAGGCTTTCCACTAGATGTTGGAACATTGCTTCCATTCAGCCACAAGGGCATTAGTAAGGTCGGGCACTGATGTGGGGCAATTAGGCCTGGCTCGTAGTCCGAGTTTCAATTCATCCCAAAGGTGTTTGATGGGGTTGAGGTCAGGGCTCTGTACAGGGCAGTCAAATTATTACACACCAATCTCAAACCATTTCTGTATGAACCTTGCGTTGCGCACGCATCTAAGGGGCTTAGCCCGAATCATGAAAAACAGCCCCAAACGCTACCAGCAGGTAGCGTTCTCCTGGCATCCACCAAACCCAGATTAGTCCGTTGGACTATCAGATGGTGAAGAGTGATTCATCACTCCAGAGAACACATTTCCACTGCTTAGGAGTCCAATACACCCATAGTGATCTTAGGATTGTGTGCGGCTGCTCCTGTTCTAGTGCTGACGTTCCTTCCAGAGGCAGTTTGGAACTCTGTAGTGTGCTGAAACCGAGGACAGATTATTATTTTTTACATGCTATGCGCTTCAGCATATGGCGGTCCCGTTCTGTGAGCTTGTGTGGCCTACCACTTCGCGGCTGAGCCATTGTTGCTCCTAGACTGTTCCACTTCCCAATAACAGCACTAAGTTGACCGGGGCATCTCAGCAGGGCAGAAATTTGACGAACTGGCTTGTTGGAAAGGTGGCATCCTATGACGGTGCAACATTGAAAGGCACTGAGCTTTTCAGTAAAGCCATTCTACTGCCAATGTTTGTCTATGGACATTGCATGGCTGTGTGCTCGATTAAATACCTGTCAGCAACGGGTGTGGCTGAAATAGTCGAATCCACTAATTTGAAGAGATTCTGAATATTATGGACACTTTGGAATTGACTGATATTTGGAAGCTTAAAAACCCAGATCTCGTAATATATAATTGGAGGCGGCTTAATCAAGCTCGTCGGATTGATTATTTTCTCATATCCTTTTCAATGGTGGCAAAAGTGAAGAAAAGTATTGATTGAGGAAATAGATCATCAACTTATGTCCCTCCATATAACTATGACAGACTTTCCACGAGGAAGGGGCATTGGAAATTTAACTAAGGTTTATTGACTGACGGTACTTCCTTGGCAAAAACTAAAGAATTCAACTAACTTTTTCTTGCACATTACAGGAACAGCAGACCCACTTGTTGCATGGTATGGCATTAAAATGTGCCTTTAGGGTCAATTCGATGACATTTCCATTGCAAAAACGGTATCGGTCAATGTAGACAAGACTTACAACAGAAATAGAAAATCCAACATTACAAAAAGCAAAACAATAGGACCTCATTGAGGAAAGATAGGGTTTCACTCATCTAAAACCAGCAAATTAGATGAAGTTTTTCCTAAACCTTTAATAAAGAAACGCAACCAAAAATAACCTACAGAAAATAGACTTAACAAAAATATAAAACGCACCACGCAACAATCAACGTTTTACAGAGTTACAGTTCATAAGGAAATCAGTTTAAATAAATGAATGAGTCCCTAATCTATGGATTTCACGACTGGGGAGGGGGCGCAGCCATGGCTAGTCCTGGAAGGGCATAGGTCCACCCACTGGGGAGCCAGGTCCAGCCAATCAGAATGAGTTCCCCCCCCCAAAAGGGCTTCATTACAGACATAAATACACCTCAGTCTTATCAGTTGTCAGACGAGCCCACAAGTGAAGAAGCTGGATGGTCCTGGGCTGGCATGATTACACATGGTTGTGAGGCCGGTTGGACATGTCGCTATATTCTCAAAAACAAGGGAGGCGGCTTAGGGTAGAGAAATTAACATTAAATTCTCTGGCAACAGCTCTGGTGGACATTCCTGCAGTCAGCATGCCAATTGCATGATCCCTCAAAAGTTGAGACATCTGTGGCATTGTGTTGTGTGACAAAACGGCACATTTTAGAGTAACCTTTTAATGTCCCCAGCAAAAGGTGCACCTGTGTAATGATCATGCTGTTTAATCAGCTTCTTAATATGCCACACCTGTCAGGTGGATGAATTATCTTGGCAAAGAAGAAATGCTCACTAAAAAGGATGTAAACAAATGTGTGTACAAAATTGGAGAGAATTAAGCTTTGGAACATTTCTGGGATCTTTTATTTTATCTTATGAAAATATGGGACCAACACTTTACACGTTGCATATATATTGTTGTTCAGTATAGTTACAAACGATGGACAAATCCATATCTCACCAAAGGAGATTTTAAACAAATGTTCTCATCAAGTTGACCTTGGTCAGTCAATTGTCTGCTCTTCCCTCTGTATCTGGCTCGATTGTTAACCAGTCAACTTCTAGTGAATCTTTCTTTTTATTTAAACAATTTACTACCTGTGATGTGCTAGATGCCTTACTCAAGATTGATGTAAAACAAATCCACTGCGGCTGATATGTTTCATGCATTTGTGATGCAGCTCTGCCCCAGATTGATGAATCATTATCCACTTAAAAAAAAAACTGACACATATATCTGTTACTATGCCCAAGGTTTTGAAGGTGGCCCCTTCACAAAACGTGGTGACCCTTGTGACCTAAATAATTATGAACCTATTTCTAAACTTTCTTGCTTAGCTAAAATATTAGAATCGTTGATTCCTTCTCAGCTAAGAACTTTCTTATCTTTGAAATATGTTATAAATGTACAGTCAGTCAGTTCTAGACCAGGCCATAGCACTATCTCTGCTGTATCCCAAGTTATAAACAATGTGGTTAACTGTATGGATAAAAGGCAACATTGTGCTGCCCTCTTCATTGACCTTCCATACTGTTGATCACTCACTACTAATTCAGAGGTTTTCCTCAATTGGTCTAGATCAGGCTAAATTGTAACTGGTGTAAAAGTACTTGACAGATAGAACTGTGTATCTACTGATGGTATAACTACTGACCCCTGCAGGGGTCAATACTTTGTCCTTCTTACGATTTACATTAACAATATTGACTTGTCTGTAAAAATGAAATTAATTGAATTCAGGTAAAACTAAGTATATATTGTTCTCTAGAGCACATACAAATAACTCTGACGATTTCAACATACAGTTGAAGTGGGAAGTTTACATACACTTAGGTTGGAGTCAATAAAACTCGCCTTTCAACCACTCCACAAATTTCTTATTAACAAACTAGTTTTGGCAAGTCGGTTTTGACATCTACTTTGTGCATGACACATACGTTTTCCAACAATAGTTTACAGACAGATTATTTCACTTAAAATGCACAATTCCAGTGGGTCAGACGTTTAAATACACTAAGTTGACTGCGCCTTTAAACAGCTTGCAAAATTCCAGAGAATTATGTTATGGCTTTAAGCTTCTGATAGGCCAATCAATATAATTTGAGTCAATTGGAGGTGTACCTGTGAATGTATTTCAAGGCCTACCTTCAAACTCAGTGCCTCTTTGCTTGCCATCATGGGAAAATCAAAAGAAATCAGCCAAGACCTCAGAAAACAATTGTAGACCTCCACAAGTCTGGTTTATCCTTGGGAGCCATTTCCAAACGCCTGAAGGTACCACGTTCATCTGTACAAACAATAATACGCAAGTGTAAACACCATGGGACCACGCAGCCGCCCAGGAAGTAGACGTGTTCAGTCTCCTAGAGATTAATGTACTTTGGTGGGATAAGTGCAAATCAATCCCAGAACAACAGCAAAGGAAATTGTGAAGATACTGGAGGAAACAGGTACAAAAGTATCTATATCCACAGTAAAACAAGTCCTATATCAACATAACCTGAAAGGCCGCTCAGCAAGGAAGAAGCCACTACTCCAAAACCCCCATAAAAAAGCAAGACTACGGTTTGCAATTGCACATGGGGACAAAGATCGTACTTTTTGAATAAATGTCCTCTGGTCTGACGAAACAAAAATAGAACTGTTTGGCCATAATGACCATCGTTAGGTTGGAGGAAAAAGGGGGAGGCTTGCAAGCCGAAGAACACCATCCCAACCATGAAGCACTGGGGTGGCAGCATCATGTTGTGGGGGTGCTTTCCTACATGAGGGACTGGTGCACTTCACAAAATAGATGGCATCATGAGGGAGGAAAATTGTGGATATATTGGAGCCAACAACAAGACATATTGAAGCCAACATCAAGACATAGGTCAGAAAGTTAAGCTTGGTTGTAAAATGGGTCTTCCAAATGGACAATGACCCAAAGCATACCCACAAAGTTGTGGCAAAATGGCTGAAGGAAAACAATGTCAAGGTTTTGGAGTGGCCATCACAAAGCCATGACCTGAATCCTATAGAACATTTGGGGGCAGAACTGAAAAAAAAGGAGGCCTACAAACCTGACTCCGTTACACCAGCTCTGTCAGGAGGAAACACAAACCCAACCCCCTTTCCTTTGTGTAACCAGCCGTCATGTCGGCTCGTCCACCAGGGACGTTTTCTTTATGACATAATTTGTAATCAATGTATGATCCATTCTGTCTAGATGTAATTCTGTGTGATTATTTAAGTATTTAGTAAATACATAACCCAATTTTGTATTGCTGATTCAACTTGTTAGCCAGGGTTCGTGAAGATAACCAAGAATTTACAACTTTCAGATGAGACTAAACAAGGTGACGATTAAATATTGACTGCTATTGATGTAAAAGATTACGAGGTCATTAAGAGTTTATTCAGAAGATAACAGCTCTATAAATATTATTTTGTGGTGCCCCAACTTTCTAGTTAATTACATTCAACTGATTAGCTTAATCAGGTAATATGAATTACAGAGAAATTATTTTATAGAATAGCATGTCATATAACTTAATCCGGCATAGCCAAAGACACGACACAGTTATGACTCAAGCCTGGACATTTTTTATTCTAGGCGTGAAGATACAGTATTGATGGGGCAAAACTGATAACTCCAGCTTGGTTCCCAAGTTTCTAAACCATAATTTTTGAACTGAGGAAGTGTGATCATAATCATTAGGATATTTTAGAGACCCGCAGTATGTTCTAAATGACCCCCAGCCTTCAGACGTGAGCTAAACAGTGCAATTGCACTTGAGATGCATTTTAAGGCTATGGATGAGAAAGTTAACCTATCATTTCCAAACATTTAGGTCAGTTGTATACTGCTGCTTTGCAATCTATTAACAGCAAGGGTTGCATTAAATAGGCACAATATTTTTTACTGATGCATTTGGTAATATTCAATTCATACGCACAAAACATGTGAAAGTTGATAGGCAACATGTAGGCTATTTATACATAGATTATGCGCAGCACTTAGTTCAATTGATCAAATCAGTTATTGTTTTCTTGCGCTAAATGTGAGCAACACCTGTCAGCTCAGGCAGTTCTCTCAAAACACAAGGATGTCAATTCGCAGGGGACTAGCATTATCAGAGGACATTGGAGTTCGCCAGAAAACTGTAGGTTATTCTTGCTGGAATTGTTACTCTTCTGCCATGTAAAAATTACTGCCAAATTACTGCCATGGGACAAAAATTACAGGTGTGACCTGCAGCCGGACGTTGAAAATATGTCTAAGAGGTATTTTCTCGACGTTGAAGTTACATTCAAATTAGGATCTGAATGAAAGGTGAAAAAGTATTTTCTGTATGTTTAAATTATTTATTTTCCAGGATGCTGAAAAGGCATCTTTTCCAGACGTTGAATAAAACGTATTTTCGGGACAATGAAATCAGGTTCATTTTCTGTTCTGATAAACAGTTGAAAATACTTATTTTCCTGATATTGAACATACTTATTTTACAGATGTTATAAGCAGGCTCATTATTGGTTCTGAATGAAATTTGAAAATATGTAATTTATAGACGTCTATGCATTGCATTGGCTTTATTAGTTTGGATTCCAGTGAATAATCAATTTGGCTATTTAAGCTCTGAATATTAACTACACAACTTTATCAGGAGTTATCGCTTGCATATTTGTAATGTGTTTACTCAGCGGCAATGCAGAAGTATTTTATTTTTCGCTATGAAACCACTGATCATGTCAATGGGGTGAAACTCCTGGACAACAGTTGATTGTCCATTTTACTTTGACTTGTCCTGTTTTTAGGATATGTTGCTTTGTTAACATGACAGCTGATGTTTTTTATTTGATTGAGCGGTGTTTAGGTTAGGCTACTTGATTGGAGAATCCTGCATGATGTAAAAAGTGTCTCTCATTACATTGTCATACAATTTATCTCCAGCCTGAAGGCTTCAGAAAAGGCCACATTCTTTCTACCATATCCTATATCGGCTACAGAATTTATGTTAGGTCATTTTTTCCACTGAATGTTGCGTCTCTACAACAGCAATCTGGCGAGGCGTGCTGGGAATGGACATGCAAAATATTTGCGCCGCTGCCTTTGACAAAGTGTGCACAGCTTATCAAAGGGCGGCATCAGCGCTCACCTAAAAAGCAAATATGCCACTGGTTGAGAGAAATGGTCATTGTTTTTCGGGCAGAATTATGAGAGGTTTTATGTGTTGTTGGAGGTACGTAATGGTCAGTTTAGCTCAGGAAATGCTACCCTCGTCAATCTGCCGCCACAGGCAGCTGCCTAATCCTGCCAAATGAGCGGACAGGCAGTGCCTATAGCATATCATAATCACATCAATGAATTGGTTATAAACTCTGAACACGTAACATATATATATATATATATATTTTTTTTTTCACCTTTATTTAACCAGGTAGGCCAGTTGAGAACAAGTTCTCATTTACAACTGCAACCTGGCCAAGATAAAGCAAAGCAGTTTGACAAAAACAACAGAGTTACACATGGGATAAACAACGTACAGTCAATAACACAACAGAAAAATCTATGTACAGTGTGTGGAAATGTAGAAGAGTAGGGAGGGATGTAAGGCAAAAAAATAGGCCATAGAGGCAAAATAATTACTATTTAGCATTAACACTGGAGTGATAGATGTGCAGATGATGATGTGCAAGTAGAGATACTGGGGTGCAAAAGAGCAAGAGGATAAGTAACAATATGGGGATGAGGTAGTTGGGTGTGCTATTTACAGATTGGCTGTGTACAGTGACCGGTAAGCTGCTCTGACAGCCGATGCTTAAAGTTAGAGAGGGAGATGTAAGTCTCCAGCTTCAATGATTTTTGCAATTAGTTCCAGTCATTGACAGCAGAGAACTGGAAGGAAAGGCGACCAAAGGGAAGTGTTGGCTTTGGGGATGACCAGTGAAATAAACCTGCTGGAGCTCGTGTTACGGGTGGGTGTTGCTATGGTGACCAGTGCACTGAGATAAGGCAGGGCTTTACCTAGCCAAGAATTATAGATGACCTGGAGCCAGTGGGTTTGGCAACAAATATGTTGGGAGGGCCAGCCAACAAGAGCATACAGATCGCAGTGGTGGGCAGTACATGGGGCTTTGGTGACAAAACAGATGGCACTGTGATAGACTACAGCCAGTTTGCTAACTAGAGTGTTGGAGGCTATTTTGTAAATGACATCGCCGAAGTCAAGAATCGGTATGATAGTCAGAGTTACGAGTTTATGTTTGGCAGCATGAGTGAAGGAGCCTGTGTTGCTAAATAGGAAGCCGATTCTAAATTTAATTTTGGACTGGATATGCTTAATGTGAGTCTGGAAGGAGTTTACTGTCTAACCTCTGACACCTAGGTATTTGTGGTTGTGACAGCAAAATGGATGCTGAGGACGTGGCAAATAACCTCGAAACGGGGGAATATTTACAGGTTGCTCAGGAGGTAAAGGGAAAGTCAGATGAGTGGAATAAATGTGACTACTGGAGAAAAAGGTAAGGAGCAAGCGCTATGTGCATATTATGCGTGTCAAACAGGTGCTGTATAGATTCATAATTTTTTGGACCATTAAGAAAATGGAAACGCTAAAGTATAAGCATATGTAATGTTTTTTTTTGTCAAGATTTTATTACAGCAAATATTAAAAACAGTTGCATTAATTTGTGAATAACATTTCTGAAACGGAAAGCTAATTATTCAAAGCTCGCTTTATTTTATTTATTTAAAAAAAAATGCTTGATTGCATTTCAAATTATGAATAACTCGTATGCTGTGTGATGACATGAATGAATGACTGATTGATATAGAAGTATTGAAATATAAGTAAGCCTAAGTAAGCTACGATATTAAGACTGAACAAGATGTGTTCTTAGGCCTACAGCTCGATGGTGGTTATACAAGGCTGCTATACTAAGCCTACTAATGATAAAAACATTACTTATTATAATAATAACAGTAAAAATAACAATAATGAGATCAAGAAATAGGAGCATTTTTTTTCCAACAATTTGGAAGTGCAAACACAAAACAAGTATAAATAATACGGTGTTCAGAGTTTATAACCAATTCATTTATGTGATTATGATATGCTATAGGCACTGCCTGCCCGCTCATTTGGCAGGATTAGGAGAGACGCAGACTCGGTCTCAACCTTTAAGTCTTTATTGAATACTCATTTCTTCAGTAGGTCATATGAGTGTAGTCTGGCCCAGGAGTGTGAAGGTGAATGGAAAGGCTCTGGAGCAACGAACCGCCCTTGCCGTCTCTGCCTGGCCGGTTCCCCTCTCTCCACTGGGATTCTCTGCCTCTAACCCTATTACAGGGGCTGAGTCACTGGCTTACTGATGCTTTTCCATGCCGTCCCTAGGAGGGGTGCGTCACTTGAGTGGGTTGAGTCGCTGACATGGTCTTCCTGTCTGGGTTGGCGCCCCCCCTTGGGTTGTGCCATAGCGGAGATATTTGTGGGCTATACTCATCCTTGTCTAAGGATGGTAAGTTGGTGGTTGAAGGTATCCCTCTAGTGGTGTGGGGGCTGTGCTTTGGCAAAGTGGGTGGGGTTATAGCCTGCCTGTTTAGCCCTGTCCGGGTGTATCATCGAATGGGGCCACAGTGCCTCCTGACCTCTCTGGTCTCAGCCTCCAATATTTATGCTGCAGTCGTTTGTGTTGGGGGGCTAGGGTCAGTTTTTTATATCTGGAGTATTTCTCCTGTCTTATCCGGTGTCCTGTGTGAATTTAAGTATGCTCTCTAATTCTCTCTTTCTTTCTTTTTCTCTTGGAGGACCTGAGCCCTAGGACCATGCCTCAGGACAACCTGGCATGATGACTCCTTGCTGTCCCCAGTCCACCTGGCCGTGCTGCTGCTCCAGTTTCAACTGTTCTGACTGCGGCTATGGAACACTGACCCGTTTACCGGACGTGCTACCTGTCCCAGACCTGCTGTTTTCAACTCTCTAGAGACAGCAGGAGTGGTAGAGATACTCTGAATGGTCGGCTATGAAAAGCCAACTGACATTTACTCCTGAAGTGCTGACTTGTTGCACCCATGACAACTACTGTGATTATTATTATTTGACCATGCTAGTCATTTATGAACATTAACATATTGGCCATGTTCTGTTATAATCTCCACTCAGCATAGACAGAAGAGGACTGGCCACCCCTCATAGCCTGGTTCCTCTCTAGGTTTCTTCCTATGTTCTGGCCTTTCTAGGGAGTTTTTCCTAGCCACCATGCTTCTACACCTGCATTGCTTGCCGTTGGGGTTTTAGGCTGGTTTTCTGTACAGCACTTTGAGATATCAGATTCAGATATATATATATATATATATATCAAAACTTTGATATATCAGCTGATGTAAGAAGGGCTATATAAATCAATTTGATAAATATGAAAACAGAATATTTACAATATTTACGTAAGTATTCAGACACTACGCTATGAGAATCGAAATTAAGCTCAGGTGCATCCTGTTTCCATTGATTAACCTTGATGTTTCTACAACTTGATTTGAGTCCACTTGTGGTAAATTCACTTGATTGGACATGATTTGGAAAGGCACACAACTGTCTATATAATGTCCCACAGTTGACAGTGCATGTCAGAGCAAAAACCAAGCCATGAAGTCGAAGGAATTGTCCGTAGTACTTGAGACAGGATTGTGTCGAGGCACAGATCTGGGGAAGGGTACCAAAACATTTCTGCAGCATTAAAATGTACCTAATAACACAGTGGCCTCCATCATTCTTAAATGGAAGAAGTTTCAAACATTCCTAGAGCTGGGCACCCAGCCAAACTGAGCAATCGGGGGAGAAAGGCATTGGTAAGGGAAGTGAACAAGAACCCGATGGTCACTCTGACCAGTTCCTCTGTGGAGATGGGAGAACCTTTCATAAGGACAACCATATCTGCAGCACTCCACCAATCAGGACTCTATGGTAGAGTAGCCAGACGGAAGACACTCCCCAGTAAAAGGCACATGTCAGCCCGCTTGGAGTTTGCCTAAATGCACCTAAAAGACTCTGACCATGAGAAACTAGATTCTCTGGTCTGATGAAACCAAGATTGAACTCTTTGGCCTGAGTGCCAAGTGTCACGTCTGGGTGAAACCTGGCACCATCCCTACGGTGAAGCATGGTGGTGGCAGCATGCTGTGGGGATGTTTTTCAGCGACAGGGACGATGAGACTAGTCAGGATCGAGGGAAAGATGTACAGAGATCCTTGATGAAAACCTGCTCCAGAGCACTCAGGACCTCAGATTGGGGAGAAGGTTCACCTTACAACAGCACAACGCCCCTAAGCACACAGCCAAGACAACGCAGGAGTGGCTGAATGTCCTTGAGTGGCCCAGCCAGAGCAAACCACTTGAAACCGATCGAACATCTCTAGAGAGTAGAGGTCACCCGATTATGATTTTTCAACGCCGATACCGATTATTGGAGGACCAAAAAAGCCGATACCGATTAAATCGGCCAATTTTAATTTATTTATTTGTAATAATGACAATTACAACAATACTGAATGAACACTTATTTTAACTTAATATAATACATCAATAAAATCAATTTAGCCTCAAATAAATAATGAAACATGTTCAATTTGGTTTAAATAATGCAAAAACAAAGTGTTGGAGAAGAAAGTAAAAGTGCAATTTGTGCTATGCAAGAAAGCTTACGTTTCAGTTCCTTGCTCAGAACATGAGAACATATGAAAGCTGGTGGTTCCTTTTAACATGAGTCTTCAATATTCCCAGGTAAGAAGTTCTAGGTTGTAGTTACTATAGGAATTATAGGACTATTTCCATCTATACCATTCGTATTTCATTAACCTTTGACTATTGGATGTTCTTATAGGCACTTTAGAATTGCCAGTGTAACAGTATAGCTTCCATCCCTCTCCTCGCTCCTCCCTGGGCTCGAACCAGCAACACAACGACAACAGCCACCATCGAAGCAGCGTTACCCATGCAGAGCAAGGGGAACAACTACTAGAAGGCTCAGGGCAAGTGATGTTTGAAACGTTATTAGCGCGCGCTAACTAGTTAGCCATTTCACTTCAGTTATACCAGCCTCATCTCGGGAGTTGATAAGTTTGAAGTCAAACAGCGCAGTGCTTGACGCACAACGAAGAGCTGCTGGCAAAACTCACGAAAGTGCTGCTTGAATGAATGTTTACGTGCCTGCTTCTGCCTACCATTGCTCAGTCAGATACTTAGATGCTTTTATGCTTGTATGCTCAGTCAGATTATATGCAACGCAGGACATGCTAGATAATATCTAGTAATATCAACCATGTGTAGTTAACTAGTGATTATGATTGATTGATTTTTATAAGATAAGTTTAATGCTAGCTAGCAACTTACCTTGGCTTACTGCATTCGCGTAACACTCCTTGTGGAGTGCAACGAGAGGCAGGTCGTTATAGCGTTGGACAAGTTAACTGTAAGGTTGCAAGATTGGTTCCCCCGAGCTGACAAGGTGAAAATCTGTCGTTCTGCGCCTGAGCAAGGCAGCTACCCCACCGTTCCTAGGTCGTCATTGAAAATAAGAATGTGTTCTTAACTGACTTGCCTAGTTAAATGAAGGTATAAAAAAAAAAATGGCAAAAAAATAAGCAGATTTCCGATTGTTATGAAAACTTGAAATCGTCCCCAATTAATCAGCCATACCGATTAAATCGGTCGACCTCTACTGGAGAGACCTGAAAATAGCTGTGCAGTGATGTTCCCCATCCAACATTACAGAGCATGAGAGGATCTGCATTGAAGAATGAAACTCCCCAAATACAGGTGCCAAGCTTGTAGCATCATACCCAAGAAGATTCGAGTCTCTAATCACTGCCAAATGTGCTTCAACAAAGTACTGAGTGAAGGGTCTGAATACTTATGTAAATGTACCATCTCAGTTTTATTTTATACACCTGTAAAAAAAACTGTTTTTGCTTTGTCATTATGGGCTATTGTGCATAGATTGACGAGGGGACAAAACATTTAATAATGCGGTTTGTTCCTTTTCCAATCTACAGGTATCGTCGTATCGTGAAAACCCTAGTTGAAATGAAAATAAAGTATGCCAGTTTAGTGCATCATGCTCTACATTCTATTCTGAATTGACTAAAGGACTCCCTCCAGTGGAATTAGATACATTTTCAGAGACTATATTTTCAAACAGGTGGCAAGCTGAAGCAAAATGATTATTAAAATCCCCACAAAATTCCATTTTGGTCTAGTATGGGACCAGAGGCTGACAAAACCTGCTGGGTAAACAAGGGGATGGAGACTTGTTTCAAATATTTAACCACTTTCAGGAAATTAGCACCGGTCTCCGAAATACATTGATTTTGCTTTTCTAACCAGATATAGACACCTATTCCTCAAATGTGTGAAGGACTGTTAATCAGACATATAATCAGTCAGTCAGTCTAGCCTTAGACAAAGCTAAATGTATTTCCTGTAATTTATTTGTTTACTAAGGATTAGATCTTTTACCCTTAGTTTTTTGTACGGCACATGATTATCTGTAACAGAGTTATACAGGGAAATAAAGCAATTGGGGGCCTGATCCAAGTCAGTGATAGTTGACAACCTACCAGTCACAATCCCAGTTAAGACAAATGTTTCTCATAAAAATTCCCTAAATGTCTCTGTAATAATGCATAAGCGAGATGTAGGTATCTTACCATTTCTTATGCAAGCAATGGGACAATGGTCACTGAACTCATAAGCAAATATCCCATTGGCTATAAACTTTTACAAACTTATAAGCATTTGTTGGGGTGAGTTGGTTTAATTTTCAGCCAAGTTAGATTCAGCTCAGTACAAATATCTTTCAGTTGATCGGATTTAGCATAGTTAGACAGCAGGTCAGACAATTTACTAAGAGCACATAATGAGGCTTAGGGAGGGCAATAAATTCCCACTAGCATCAGATGAACATTATTACTAAGGCTCACATTCAGGACTAGACATCCAAATTCCTTAGACTTAAGTTGCTCTGTATGTATAGTATATGGCGACGCCCCCTTCTCTGTCAGACCTAAAAACATTGTAAGAGACGCATACATTGTCAGAGACGCATAGACTTCTTTAACCAAGGTTCAGTTATAAACAGAGTATCTGCATTGGTTTGAAATCAAACTTCTGCCATTTACGTCAACCAGCCCAATGACGCAGGTGACAGATATTTCATGAGGACGTGAATTAAAACAAGAGTAAATGAGGGTTAGCTGTTGTGGGCAAGTACTGATATCCTATCATTGGCAGCAGTCATTTAGCTGTGGTGCCGTGGTATGGCAAAACCATTGTCGCCGCGCCCCAAAAACATAGAACATGGAGAAATATTTCCGTTGAGGTCGATTCTGAAGATGCTGGAACGGTCCACATTTACTTTGAAATATTCCTCTCGAGGCGCATTCCAGTTGTGAGTGCCAGAGTGAGGGAATTCCCAGAATGGAATATAAGCTGCAAAAATAGGCTAAATAAGCCAACTCAAACTCATGTCAGCAGCACACGTTTACATTTTATATGGCCAACGTATGTTCTAATATACGAAAGCCTGAATTAATTCATGGTTGTTAAAACGTGTACCTTCTTGACACATTTTTTTCCAACCTGCAATTTAATTGTTCTGAACCACAAGCTGAAGATGTTTTCATTACACCCGCTACTCTACAAATGACGAGCCCAATAGGGTAAAAATGCAGATAGACAACCCCATGCTTCAACCTATTTATTTATAGCCATTACACTGCATCAGATGGGCTACAGTTGATAATGATTATTGCTAATAGCATACCATGCATAGGCTATATGCATGGTCCAATATGTTAAAATAATTTTAACTTCTTCGATATAGGAGGCACTCTTTTAATTTTTGGATAAAAAAACGTTCCCGTTTTAAACAAGATATTTTGTCACGAAAAGATGCTTGACTATGCATATAATTGAAAGCTTTGGAAAGAAAACACTGACGTTTCCAAAACTGCAAAGATATTATCTGTGAGTGCCACAGAACTTATGCTACAGGTGAAACCAAGATGAAATTTCAAACAGGAAATGAAGGCGCTGTGTTCCAATGTCTCCTTATATGGCTGTGAATGCGCCAGGAATGAGCCTACACTTTGTCATTTCCCCAAGGTGTCTGCAGCATTGTGACGTATTTGTAGGCATATCATTGGAAGATTGACCATAAGAGACTACATTTACCAGGTGTCCGCTTGGTGTCCTCCGTCGAAATTATTGCGCAATCTCCAGCTGCGTCCACTTTTCCATTCGGTTCAGAGGAGAAACAACTGCCACGAATGATTTATCATCGAATAGATAAATGACAAACACCTTGAGGATTGATTCTAAACAACGTTTGCCATGTTTCTGTCGACATTATGGAGATAATTTGGAAAAAAGTTTGGAGTTGTAATGACTGAATTTTCTGAGTTTTTTCTTAGCCAAACGTGATGAACAAAACGGAGCGATTTCTCCTACACAAATAATCTTTTTGGAAAAACTGAACATTTGCTATCTAACTGAGAGTCTCCTCATTGAGAAGTTCTTCAAAGGTAAATGATTTTATTTGAATGCTTTTCTTGTTTTTGTGAAAATGTTGCCTGCTGAATGCTAGGCTAATGCTATGCTAGCTATCAATACCTCTTACACAATTGCTTGTGTAGCGATGGTTGAAAAGCATATTTTGAAAATCTGAGATGACAGTGTTGTTAACAAAATGCTAAGCTTGTGAGTGAATATTTCTTTCATTTCATTTGCGATTTTCATGAATAGTTAACGTTGCGTTATGCTAATGAGCTTGAGGCTATGATTACACTCCCGGTTACGTCCCGGATTACGCTCCCGGATACGTCGAGGTTAACAAACAATTTAACCAATATATTGTTTGTTAAAATAATTTTAACAAAGAATTTAACCAATATATTGTTTGCCTCATTTCTGGAAGTGGAAATTATATTTTAGATATCAGCATAATTGTATTTCCATTCATTTTAGAGTAGAATGCCGTTTTAATGTTCTACCCATGGAGTCTGACTTCAGAAACCACTACTGAGGAGCATTGTTTCAGAGACGGCAAGGGCCAGGGTGCTCTGATGAACAGCTATGGACCAGTCTGAATCCCCCTGGATGTGAGCCCCCCCGTTTCAACTCCAAACTACCTCTATTGTAGCTTTCCTCCTGGGGCTGAATGCTCAAGCCATGTATGAACTACCCTGCCTGCCATTATTGTCTATTGACCCATTTATCTTGTTTTCCAAAATTGCATGTCTTTTTTCCACGCTTAAAGCGATTTGACAGTTTTAAAAAAGTGCTATAAAAGTTAACAGTTTAACACTACAATGGCTTCAGTATATATATTTTTTAGCCTTCACCACCTCCCATTGACCCTCGTTTGGTTCCAAAGAAAATAGCCTCTCATGACTGTGAAGGGGCTGGCATTCATGATTTACATACCTCAGGACCACGAGATTTATGGAGTTATAGTCTACATGGCTATAAGGAGGAGCACCATTCAGAAGTCATCAGTAAGGGATAAACCAATGACTGTTAGCTCACACACAAAGATGGTGATTATCCAAATATGCAGCATTGTTATGTCTAGGAAATTGTTATTTTTCCGATAACACTAATTCAGCAATACAATCTGGAGACAGCCAGTAGATAAACTGCTCAAGAATTACAAAAAAAATAATCTTTAGGAATGTTATCGTCATGATGCCATTCAGTTGTTCCTGCCTGTATTGACAAGTCCTTCTGATGCAGTTGAGCCAGACACTCCCTGACCCAGTTAAGATTTAAAACCTGGAACAAAAAACAATATTTCACATTCCACTGAGGAATTATACAATGACCATGGATTTAGTTTAAATCCCTGGATATCCTAAAAAATATGTCTGCTACGTATCCACATTTTGTTTGTGCGTGTGCCTGGACTCCCGGAATCCAAATGTGTTCCATCATACCTGGCATGAGTAAGCAGGGGGTTGGATTAACCAATATATTCAATGACCACCGCACCGGCCTCCCTCGGTCACAGGGCCACAATGACTGACTACTCTCTCGTCCACCACTCACGCTGCGATTGTACAGCTGACCACTGACCCCATGCATAACGTTAACATACACTGGACAGTTGTTACCTATGTGCGGGGGTGGGGGTGCATTGCTATTAGCACAATGACATGCTCTCTGTTCCCATAGACTTCCAGTCATTGAGCTAACCACCGTCCATTTAAAAGCTTGTCTCAGCACAGCTATTTTCAGGTCTCTCTAGAGATGTTCGATCGGGTTCAAGTCCGGGCTCTGGCTGAGCCACTCAAGGACATTCAGAGACTTCCCCCGAAGCCACTCCTGCGTGATCTTCGCTTTGTGATTATTGTTGTTGTCATGTTGAAAAGTGAACCTTCGCTCCAGTCTGAGGTCCTGAGCGCTCTTGGTGCAGTCTCAAAAACCATCAAGCACTATGATAAAACTGGCTATCATGAGGGACGCCACAGGAAAGGAAGACCCAGAGTTACCTCTGGTGCAGAGGATAAGTTCATTAGAGTTACCAGCCTCAGAAATCAGCAATTAACTGCACCTCAGATTGCACCTCAGAGTTCAAGTATCAGACACATTTTAACATCAACTGTTCAGAGGAGAAGCGTGAATCAGGCCTTAATGGCTGAATTGCTGCAAAGAAACCACTACTAAAGGACACCAATAAGAAAAAGATACTTGCTTGGGCCAAGAAACATGAGCAATGGGCATTAGACTGGTGGAAATCTGTCCTTTGGTCTGATGAGTCCAAATTTGAGATTTTTGGTTACAACCGCCGTGTCTTTGTGAGACGCAGAGTAGGTGAACGGATGATCTCCGCATGTGTGGTTCCCACCATAAAGCATGGAGGAGGAGGTGTTATGCTGTGGGGGTGCTTTACTGGTGACACTGATTTATTTAGAATTCAAGACACACTTAACCAGCATGCCTACCACAGCGATACGCCATCCCATCTGGTTTGCGCTTAGTGGGACTATCATTTGTTTTTCAACAGGACAATAACCCAACACACCTCCAAGCTGTGTAAGGGCCATTTGACCAAAGAGAGTGATGAGTGCTGCATCCGATGACCTGGCCTCCACAATCACCCGACCTCAACCCAAATGAAATGGTTTGGGACCGCAGAGTGAAGGAAAAGCAGTCAAGTGCTCAGCATATGTGGAAACTCCTTTCAGACTGTTGGAAAAGCATTCCAGGTAACTACCTCATGAAGCTGGTTGAGAGAATGCAAAGCTGTCATCAAGGCAAAGGGTGGCTACCTTGACGAATCTAAAATATATATTTTTTTTATTTAACACTTGTTTGGTTACTACATGATACCATATGTGCAATTTAATAGTTTTGATATCTTCACTATTATTCTACAGACGTAGAATTTACTACGTAGATAAAAGTAAATATAAAGAAAAACCCTTGAGTAGGTGTGTCCAAACTTTTGACTGTTACAGCAAATGTATGATTTATAAAGCCAGGCACATTTAACTATTGATTATAGACCCTTTTTATTTAGAGTTTCCTATCTCCTCACTTTTCTTAGACGATAAGGCAAGGGCAGTTTTCTCATCTCCCCATACTGCTGCTGCATCCGTCGCATTGTTCTCAACACCAATATACTGGTTGTTAACTTTACACTAATTCAACAGCGCACGGATGTGTTTCAGAACTGTGGACAGCAACCACTACGCAAAGCGGGAGGAAACGCATTTGTTACACAATAGTATAATTTTGGCCTCCCGAGTGGTGCAGTGGTTTAAGGCGTCACTACAGACCCGGGTTCGATCCCAGGCTCTGTCACAGTCGGCAATTTTGAGTGTGACTCCAAATCCAGACATCCATGGGTTGATAAATTTGATTTCCATTGATAATTTGTGTGATTTTGTTGACAGCACATTCACCTATGTAAAGAAAAAAGTATTTAATAAGAATATTTCACTCATTCAGATCTAGTTTCCTTTATTTTTTGAGCAGTATATATATATATATATATATATATATATATATTTTATGCTATTGCTCAACTAAAGAAATCTTGGTCGACCAACAGCCTATGGACCAAACAATCGGCCAGTCAACTAAATGGGGTCCGCCCTATTAGCTAGCTAATAAGGTAACATACTTTACAAAATGAAGACCAAAGGTAAACTGCCCGCGAGTAGTTTTAGAATGGCCCACGACATGATTTATGAATTAATGACAAATGAATTGTAAATTAATGCAAAGAAAACAACACTTTGAAACCTTTTCAGCGTGATTAGAATGAAACACTTCCTTCCTTGCGGTGGCAAAGTTTTGGCGCATTCCATGTAGGAGGGGTTAAGAGGGAGTCTAAGATGATGCATCTCAATTGGTCTACCGGTTTTGGAGTGACAGGTCAGCCTCATCCAATGATCCAGTTTGTTTACATCCTAGCTAGATGTAGGTACCGTAATTTCTGGACTATTAAGCGCACATGAATATAAACCGCACCCACTGAAGAAAAAAGTAGTAGTATTTTGTACATAAATAAGCCGCACGTCTATAAGCCGCAGGTTCCTACCGGTACTTTGAAACAAATGAACTTTACACAGCCTTTAAACGAAACACGGCTTGTAACAAACATGTAAAAAATAGCAGTAAACAGTAGCCTACCAAGAAAGTCATTGGTCACTATCTTCCTCCTCCTGTGCACTGAAACCACTGAAGTCATCTCCTTTGGTGTCGGAGTTGAATAGCCTCAGAATTGCTTCATCCGATGTTGGATCGCTGCCCTCTTCAACACGCAGCAGTCCAGCCTTTCGAAACCCGTTGATGATAGTGGATTTTTTGACAATGCTCCATGCTGTCAGCAGCTCTATTTCCTTTTCCAACAGCCAGATCGATCGCCTTCAACTTGAAAGCTGCATCATATGCATTTCTCTGTCTTTGCCATGATGAGGGTGACAAAATGACTTCCATAATCAGAATGATGTGAAGTTTGAGCCCGCTCGATTTACGTCACATTATGTGACGGTGCTCAGTTTTTTGGCGGCATGAATCTTGTGAAAGTGGGAAAAACCCAAATATTAGCCGCGTCATTGTATAAACCGTGAGGTTCAAAGCGTGGGAAAAAAGTAGCGGCTTATAGTCCGGAAATGACGGTATGTTATATTAGACAGGATACAGTGCAATCGGATAACTTGCTAGCAACTGGTGACTGCCGGTGTGGCGGTAATTCGCCTCAGGTGGAGAAAGTGGAGTCCATCAGGAATAGCCCTCGACCCAGAACCAAGACACAGGTGAAGTCCTTCCTAGGTCTGGCAGGGTGGTACCGGAGATTCATTCCACAGTTTTCGACCATCGCTGTCCCTCTGACCAACCTCACTTCGAAGGGGGCCAGCAACCCTGTGAAGTGGACTGAGGAGTGTGAGGAAGCCTTCATGACACTGAAAAAACGACTGTGCTCATTCCCTGTTCTCCAGACCCCTGATTTTCAGAAGAGATTTCTCGTGCAGGTGGACGCTTCGGCTGTAGGAATTGGAGCTGTACTGGCCCAAGGGGAGCCAGGAGAAGAGCTTCCTGTGCTGTACCTGAGTCGGAAGCTGTTGCCCAGGGAAACCAGGTATTCTACAATCGAAAAGGAGTGCCTGGCTATAAAGTGGGCCCTAGATAGCCTCCGTTACTACCTTCTTGGGAGGGAATTTGACCTGCACACGGACCACAGAGCACTGACCTGGATCCAGACCATGAAGGACCGGAATTCTCGTGTGACCAGGTGGTATCTGGAGCTCCAGCCCTTCAGGTTCTGTGTCCGTCACAAGGCAGGAAAAGAGAACGTTACGGCGGACTACCTATCAAGGCTCCCGAACATGGTCGCTTCAGGAGAGGAGGAAGGTAATGTGACGTAGAAGTCCGTCACTGGCCGCGGGCAGCATTTGGTTCTTTAACGCACACACATATTCATCAACCCTCCCTGCGCCATTATAAGATAAGTTAACAATGTGGGTCGACACACAAATTAACTTCTGTCTTGGTGCATGCATTTCACACTTGTCAATGCTCATATTTGAGAGATACAATTATTATACTTATCAATGTTGTGGATGAGCGCATTGTTTGTTTGTTCTGTTCCTCTCTCTCCATCTCTGTAGCTTCCGGGTATGCTGGAAAAGGACCCGAGCTAAGGGAATTGGGTTGGCTTTATAGTGCCTGTTCCAAATGGCTCATAAATGCATATGGGCATATTGAAAGATATTGTCAGTAGTGATGTAATGTATTAAATGTTATGTTGGGATATTGTTTAAAACTGTGTTGCAATGTATATCCTTTAGTATGTTTAGTTCATTGAAAATGTAGGTTTCTATTGTTAATTAATTAGGGTTAATTGTTCTGAGGGGAGGGGCTAGCCCTACAAAAGGAGCCTCTCTTTCAGTCTCTAGAGAGGCAGTTTGGATTGAGCTGTGGATGGGGCAGCATTGTTTTTAAGCTGTCCCATAAGGTAGACGTTGATGGCAGTACTGTTGTTTTTTGTTCCGGAATCACTTGTAAATAAACACCTTTGCACAGAAGATCTTTTGCGGTTCCGCCATCTTTTTATTTTGATAGAGGTTAGGGGAGAGGTTATCCAGTTTAGCCTTCTGGCCTACTCTACGTGACATATGGCGGTAATACGTTCAACACATCAGCCCTAGTCAGTCCCAGTGGGCCACTGAGCCCTTTTTAGCCTACATTTAAAAGTAAACGAATAATTATACACTAGCTAGCTAGTTGGCAAAACATTGTTGCCTCAGCATTGAAAGTTAGTTAGGCATCGAACATAGCTGTACTGGCCATCATTATAAGCTGCTAGCTGGGATATATATTTAGGATGAACCGTCATTCCAAAATCGGTTGACCAATAGAATCATTACACCTCCCTCTAAACCCCACCTAAACGGAATGAACGTGCTAACACTTTGCAACTGCAAAAAAAAGGCAGAGAAAGCAAAGGGCAGGGTAACGTAACATTAATTTGCATTAATTTACAATTCATTTGTACTAGCCTTTAAAAATAAAATCCTTGCAATATTCATTTAGCAAGGAACTGTTTGGGAAGAAACAAAACATTTTCTCTGTAGTAATGGTACAACCATAACACTAATGAATCTGCACTCTCTAGAGCCTTGGAAACTACGCTACAGTGAAGCCTAATCATTACAACAATTATCTGAAATAAAAATTACAGGCGCAGTGCTCCCAAATTAAAATTTCAGGTTGCACAGCAAAATATTTAGGAGCATATGTGACCAAAGTCAACCTTAGAGCCCTGTCGATCCTATCTGGGGAACTGCAACAGCCCTTTAAACCACAAAACAAACATTTCAACATCTTGAAAATGCAGGTTCGATATTTATTTTCTCAATTGATCTTGTAAACGCAATGCGTTTCTCACTATATCTAAGCCTACACTTTTAAGGTCGAACAGCAGTCACTGATTAGGTAATAGACTATGTACTGTTCCAAATGGTGGGGCTACCATGTGCAAAAACATGGAATCTAGCAGAAACAAAAATATGCACACCATCTTTTCTGCCATGGAAACACATCAACAGCTCCACCCACCTGGTAAAAACAGGAAGCTGTGATTGGATGACCTGGACCCTGATGATGACCAGCAGCAAGGTGCTGATGATGAGGACAATGAGCTTGAGGAGCGTCTGCAGGACAGCATATGGGAAACCATCTTTACCCCTCAGCACCTGGAGGAGTGTATCCAACAGCATGGGCAGTGTGAACTGAGAGAGGTGGGGGGAGAGAACAATAGGTGGGGAGAGAACGAGAGAGAGGGAGAAGGGGATTGAGAGAGACAGTGAGAGAAACAATTAAATGACTTATCTGTTAAGGTGAATTCACCAATTTGTAAGTCGCTCTGGATAAGAGCGTCTGCTAAATGACTTAAATGTAAATGTAAAATGTACACAGGATTCACAAGGGGGTGGGAGAGGTCAGTTGTGTCGATTTTTCATTCTAGTCGACATCCAGTTGAGAAACACTGATCAGTTAACAATGTTTTCTGGATACAAGGCCAAGCCTTGTCTGAATACTAAGCTTGAAGGCAAATCAACAGAGTGAAATCAAGCATTTAAACCAAAACAGTGGCTGTTCTATGAAGTGCAAACAAATCCTCAACTAATATAACCAGATGGATCAAGATCCTTAAATATTTTGGGGAAAAAATAGACTAACGAGTTACATGATACAAACGCATCAGGGAGCCAAAGCCAAGACTCCTCTTTATATGCAAGCAGGGGCCTTATCGTTGATAAAGTGTCCGAGACGAGGGAGAGATGCCAAAACAGCTGCTCACCATCATTCCTTTTCAAGTAACCCTTTTGTAGTAAAAATGGGAGCTAGCCAGTATCATTAAAAAAAAATCATCCAATAACTCAAATCTATTACTGGGTTTAGTAAGCGAGGGCGTGACCGTGCAGGGTGAGTAATTGTTGAAGCGATGGCGAGTGTTGCACTGTGGAACGAGGTTACAGGCATGGCCTGCCTTAGCCGTTGTGCAATTTTGTCCATTCCCATTTTGTTGTCATTCTGATAAGGTTCATTGACGGTGTAAACATCCTGTTTTTGACCTAAATTACACTATGTTAATATAGTATTACGTGTTTAATTGTAAGTGAGCGTCAAGCCTTTTCTTTTCAAAAGCTCGTATCATGTTATGATTGCACCTTGTTTCACATTGTTTGAGCGCCTATTTCTCCTCTCCAAACGTACCCCTTGTGCAACAAAAACCTCGTGGACACAGCAGATGGCGATGACTGTGATGCCTTGCTCCTTGCATAAAGTGGCTGCAGCCACCAGAACAACAGTCACAGCAATGGGAGTCCACACTAGAGAGAGAGAAAGAAAGGTTGAAAAAAATAAGGAAAATAGAGAATAGGATTTTTATTTTACCTTTATTTAACCAGGCAAGTCAGTTAAGAACAAATTCTTATTTTCAATGACGGCCTGGGAACAGTGGGTTAACTGCCTGTTCAGGGGCAGAACGACAAATTTGAACCTTGTCAGCTTGGGGGTTTGAACTCACAACCTTCCGGTTACTAGCCCAATGCTCTAACCACTAGGCTATGTCACAATCTACAAAAATGAATGCATTTCGAAACCACTTGATTTATGCCCTATTCTACCTCATTGTTGACTACACCAAATTCAGCCAGAATGATGCAAAACATCAGCTTGCTTGTTATTAGCGTTGCAAAGCTACCAGTAATTTACCAAATTTAACTAAATCGTCAGTCATTTTGGTAATTAACAGAAAATATGGCTATCGTATCTTTGGTCATTTATACTTGAAAAGCCATATATATATATATATATATATATATATATATTTTTTTTTTAAATAAATTCAGCAAAGAGAAACATCCTTTTTCAGGACCCTGTCTTTCAAAAATAATTTGTAAAATCCAAATAACTTCACAGATCTTAATTGGAAAGGGTTTAAACACGGTTTCCCATTATTGTTCAATGAACCATAAACAATTAATGAACATGCACCTGTGGAACGGTTGTTAAGACACTAACAGCTTACAGACGGTCGGCAATTAAGGTCACAGTTATTAAAACTTAGGACACTAAAGAGGCCTTTCTACTGACTCAAAAACAACAAAAGAAAGATGTTCAGGGTCCCTGCTCATCTGTGTGAACGTGCCTTAGGCATGCTGCAAGGAGGCATGAGGCCTGCAGATGTGGCCAGGGCAATAAATCGCAAAGTCCGTACTGTGAGACGCCTAAGACAGCACTACAGAGACAGGACAGACTGGTGATCATCCTCGCAGTGGCAGACCATGTGTAACACCTGCACAGGATCAGGTACATCCGAACATCACACCTGCGGGACAGGTAGAGGGTGGCAACAACAACTGCCCGAGTTACACCAGGAACGCACAATTCCTCCATCAGTGCTCAGACTGTCTGCAATAGGCTGAGCGAGGCTGGACTGAGGGCTTGCAGGCCTGTTGTCTGGTGAGGACCTGCCTTACATCACCGGCAACAATGTCACCCATGAGGTCTACCTAGAGATGAATTTACTTTGGTGCAAGAAGTGAAAATCAATCCCAGAACAACAGCAAAGGACCTTGTCAAGATGCTGGAGGAAACAAGTACACAAGTAACTATATCCACAGTAAAACGAGTCCTATATCAACATAACCTGAAAGGCCACTCGGCAAGGAAGAAGCCACTGCTCCAAAACTGCCTTAAAAAGCTAGACTACAGTTTGCAACTGCACATGGGGACATAAATTGTACTTTTTGGAAAAATGTCCTCTGGTTTGATGAAACAAAATTAGAACTGTTTGGCCATAACGACCATCATTATGTTGGAGGAAAAAGGGGGAGGCTTGCAAGCCGAAGAACACCATCCCAACCGTGAAGCACGAGGGTGGCAGCATCATGTTGTGGGGGTGCTTTGCTGCAGGAGTGACTGGTGCACTTCACAAAATAGATAGCATCATGAGGAAGGAAAATGGAGATAATGAAGCAACATCTCAAGACATCAGTCAGGAAGTTAAAGCTTGGTCGTAAAATGGGTCTTCCAAATGGACAATGACCACAAGTATACTTCCAAAGTTGTGGCAAAATGGCTGAAGGAAAATAAAGTCAAGGTATTGGAGTGGCCATCACAAAGCTCTGACCTCAATCCTACAGCAAATTTGTGGGCAGAACTGAAGAAGTGTGTGCGTGCAAGGAGGCCTACGAACCTGACTCAGTTACACCAGCTCTGTCAGGAGGAATGGGCCAAAATTCACCAAACTTATTGTGGGAAGATTGTGGAAGGCTACCCGAAACATTTGACCCAAGTTAAACAATTTAAAGGCAATGCTACCAAATACTAATTGAGTGTATGTAAACTTCTTGGGAAGTTTGGAATATGAAAGAAATAAAAACATTCTTAAAATTAAGTGGTGATCCTAACTGACCTAAGACAGGTAATGTTTACTAGGATTAAATGTCAGGAATTGTGAAAAACTCTGCAAATCTTTTCCCTTCAGCAACTGGAGGAAAGTACCCATCGACTTTTCACAACTGCCACCAGTATCATGCAAAAACAGTAAAATATAAAAAAATATATATGTGTGTACAACAAAAAAAATAAGTATTAATATTCCATGCTGAAACTCATTAAACACCAAACGGTTTTCAGTAGGTTGATGGTTTATGTTTAGGATGATGTTTTACAGCTTTCATAATTATTTCATATATTTTTCATGTCCCCACAGAGGGCCAGAGATGATTACAGATACCTGTAATAATCTGATGTGCCCAAAAGGGCCACTAGATGTCTTGTGAGACTACATAAAATGCTTGAAAGATACCACAATTCTGGTAGTTTATTGGTCAACTTCAAAAGTTTCCAATAATAGACTCTCACTTGGCAACCGTACTTGTTAAAAAGTGTAAACACACCTGGCTGTTTGAATGAGGCTTTGTAAATTGTTTGTGGAGGAAAATGGTTATCTCCTGTATCTGCGTGTTATGAACATGGACTAGAGGCCACCGGAATATACATTGATGTGGTGTGATGAGTGGAAAATGTGTATTACATAAATGGACAATTCTTCACGTATGAAGAATTCTTCGCTCCTCATTCACATATGCGGAGTGTACATTTTTTGTGTTGACATTTGAGGCCTGTTGAAATGGGAGTTAATTACTCAAGTTTTCGTTCGTTGCACGCAAATTCACTTGACAGATTTGACTGTTTAACACTAGAAATTTCCTAAGCTCCGCCTCATCACCAACTTATAAGGTGCTCATCACCAACTTCATCCTGCAGCCATCGGCAGCATTATGGGAGTCTATTGTCAACCAATCATTAGGGTGTTTTTGTTTGACTCGTGAACGTGACGAAAGATAAATGACACAGGAACCAATTTGCAGTGATTTGTGTGTACAGTGGATATATGCTATTGGAAAACCAGTGGCCTACTTTCAGCTGTTGCATCGCCCCTGACTTCACTCCTAGACTTTCGTCTAGTTTGGTGCTTTAGCCTTACCCTTCAAAATGCGCCCGTTGCTGCTTGTGGCAATGTCGTCTAGCTGAGTCCATCAATGAGATTGACTTCATAATTTAACGTGACCTGCCAGATTCAGAAGCTTGAAAACCCCATTAGATTTTCACCCCCATAAAAAAACTTAAACTGAACATAATTCTGGATTGTTTATATTTTAGTTTTGGAGTCAAAGAATAGTTTCACAGGTTTGTTTATTATTTTATTTCAGTTTACTCAATTGTTTATGATTTGCTTAAGTTTTAGTTCATTAAAATAACCTTGGTGCCCTCAAATCGTTCCTTGAGTTGATATCTACCTTATTATTTTCCTTAACCAATTGACACATTCTTTCAGACACTTAACTTCCCCATTCTGACAGTTGTCTTCATGAGAACTGTAATCTTTCAGAAATCAAACCCTATCATGATTCAATGGGAATTAATTGCATCTTCAAATGTAATCTTTCACAACGTAAAGCCTTTATCTATCAACACGGCCGCCTACACAAAGCCTGTAATAAGTTCCTCTATCCATTTGAAAGGTTGATCTGACATTTCGAATACTTCCAGCGGTCTAAGGTGTGCGGTGCAAAGCGAGACTTGGCGATGAATACTACCCCAACTGCCTATGAGGGTGCCATAACGAGTCAGGGCATGGGTCTTGTTGTCTTGTTGTTCTCTGAAGACTCGCAACCAACAGTGGGAGGGGTACAGAAGACTCACTGAATAACAGACTAGCAAGTAGGAGCATGCATCTCATTGTCCTGTTTTCCTCTGAAACCTGTGTGTGTGTGTGTGTGTGTGTGTGTGTGTGTGTGTGTGTGTGTGTTTGTGAGAGAAACAGGGGGACAGTATTGGTGGAGGTCTACAGTAAAAATAGTTTCACCGATGGATTGGTCAGCTCCATTAGATCTGGTGTAGGCCAGGAATGCCGCCAGGAGGAAGATGGAGGACAGGAGCTCCGCTCTTCCTACGACACCCGTCACCTGTAAGAGGAACCAAAAGTAAAAAAGTTCAAAGTCAACATTTCTGGCACAAATATGTTATTCTCTCACCAATCAATCGAGGAGGTCCTCACTCCCCATGGCACCCATCGGTCCATGGTTTCAGGGATGTCCCTACCCCATCAAAATGTAAAATGGTTAGGGTAGGTGTTAAGGATGTCCCAAGGATCCCGGAGAGCACAAAATGTACAGTCAGGGGTACAAAGTTAAAAGAAAACTTTCAATGTCAACATTTCCAGGACAAAGATGGTTTTCTCATGAATCATTCTAATCAATCAACAACCTTTAAAACACTTCCTCCTCAGTCTCTATGGAAGTTCACACCTCTCAACATGTCTACCAGGTATGCCTGGAATCTTCTGCAACCTGATTCTCCGTCTACCGAACTGTGAAAACCACAAGCTGTGTGAATCAGATCGCAGCAGATTCCAGGCTGTGAAAACAATCAAAAAGATGTCTGGCATCAGAGCCTAAAATCAACACCCACCAAATGCAGGTAGATTTTGCCATTTGTATTTATTAGGGATCCCCATTAGCA
Organism: Oncorhynchus masou masou; assembly: GCF_036934945.1. Taxonomy (NCBI): domain Eukaryota; kingdom Metazoa; phylum Chordata; class Actinopteri; order Salmoniformes; family Salmonidae; genus Oncorhynchus; species Oncorhynchus masou. The sequence continues at coordinate 13,532,754 of NC_088233.1, read as the reverse complement.
GCAGCTTCTCTTCCTAGAGTCCAAACACATTAAGGCACTTACATTACATATAAAATAGTACATCATAACATTATTACACCACTACATATCTACAATACAAAATGTATAATACCACCATACAACAATATTACAATGTATGCATGTGTCTGTACCTTTGCGTGTCTCTTCACAGTCCCTGCTGTTCCATAAGGTGTATTTTTACCAGTTTTTTGTTTACCAGACTCTACTGCTTGCATCATTTACCTAATGCTCCATGTAGTCATGGCTCTATGAAGTACTGTGCGCCTCCCATAGTCTGTTCTGCATTGGCAGGTAAGATGCCCATTTCACTAGCCACGTTGGGTGGTCAAGGTGTGAGCATTTCTCAAGTGAGAGCATTTCACTGGCAGTTGTGAATACAAATAGTCAAGTATGATCACATTTATTAAAATGCATTCGGAAAGTATTCAGCCCCATTTACATTTTGTTACGTTACATCCTTATTCTAAAATGTATTACAATCTTCCTTCCCCCCTCAAATCTACACTCAATATCCCATAATTACAAAGCAAAAACAAGTTTAGAATTGTGCAAATTTATTATAAATACAAAAATAGAAATATGACATCTACATAAGCATTCAGACCCTTTACTCAGTACTTTGTTGAAGCACCTTTGGAGGTGACTACAGCCTTGAGTATTCTTGGGTATGACGCTACAAGCTTGGCACACCTGTATTTGGAGAGTTTCAACCATTCCTCTCAACAGATCATCTCAATCTGTCAGGTTGGATAGGGAGCATCGCTGCACAGCTATTTTCTGGTCTCACCAGAGATGTTCGATCGGTTTCAAGTCCGGGCTCCGGCTGGGCCACTCCAGGACATTTAGAGACTTGTCCCCAAGCCACTCCTGCGTTGTCATGGCTGTGTGTTTAAGGTTATTGTCCTGTTGGAAAGTGAACCTTCACCCCAGTCTGAGGTCCTGAGTGCTCTGGAGAATGGTTTTTTCTCAAGGATCTCATGGCATACATGTACCATCTTGGCTTCATTAGATTCTTTTAGGTGCCTTTTGGCAAACTCCAAGCTGGCTGTCATGTGCCTCTTACTGAGGAGTGGCTTTCGTCTTGCCACTCTACCATAAAAGCCTGAATGGTGGAGTGCTGCAGAGATGGTTGTCCTTCTGGAAGGTTCTCGCATCTCCACGGAGGACCTCTGTAGCTCTGTCAGAGTGACCATCGGATTCTTGGTCAAATCCCTGACTAAGGCCCTTCTCCCCCGATTGTTCAGTTTGGCCGGCAGCCAGCGCAAGGAAGAGTCTTGGTGGTTCCAAACTTACACCATTTAAGAACAATGGAGGCCACTGTGTTCTTGTGAACCTTCCATGCTGCAGAAATGTTTTGGTACCCTTCCCCAGATCTGTGCCTCGACACAATCCTGTCTTGGAGCTCTGCGGACAATTCCTTCGACCTGATGGCTTGGTTTTTGCTCTGACATGCACCGTCAAAGGGACCTTATATAGACAGATGTGTGTCTTTCCAAATCATGTCCAATCAATTGAATTTACCACAGGTGAACTCCAATGTTGACCATCTTTGAGATGTTTGTACAACGGAAACAGGATGGACGGGAGATCAATTTCAAATCTCTTAGCAAAGGGTCTGAATAGTTATATACTTTTACATTTTTAGATATTTGCAAAAATGTATAAAAACCTCTTTCGGCTTTGTCATTATGGGGTATTGTGTGTAGATTAAATGAACATTTTCCCTCATCAATCTATTTGAGGCTACGTAACAAAATGTGGAAAAAGTCAAGGTGTCTGAATAAATGCTGCAGTAGCTGTTTTCAAAGTATTTCTGCCATTTTGTTTCATAGTTAATAAATTACGTCGCACAAAATCAAAGAACAAATTCTATATAGCCTACCCCACCTCACGCTGCAACACTCCCTGGCTGAAGGTGTGCTCTTGAAGAACAAAGTGAAAGACAGATTTTTAGAAGCACTGCGGACAGGCATAAAAGTTGGTCTAATTTACTTGAAACTAGTGAGGAAATCAGTCAATGGAAATACATGACTGGGAAATCAGATACACAGATACAGTACCTAAAAATAAAAATGGGCCTCAGGATCTCCTAACGGTATTTCTGTGCATTCAAATTGCATTCGATAAAAAGCAATTGTGTTCGTTGTCTCTAGTTTATGCCTGCCCATACTTTAACCCCACTGCAAACATGGGGCACTCTGTTCACAACGGTGACATCAGAAAAGCGCTTGCCCACACGACGCCAAACACGAGGTCAGCTGATCGTACTGACAAATTCTTTCATACGTCTGAGGCGGCTTACGGTAGAGAAAATGTTGATCACTGGCAACACCTCTGGTGGACATTACTGCAGTCAGCATGCCAACTGCACACTCACGAAAAACTGGGCTAAAAACTTGGCACAGTGTGTCGTGACAAAACTGCACATTTTAGAGTGGACTTTAATTGTCCAAAATGCTCCTTAACCGCTTCTACCCGCAAGCCATAAGACTGCTAAACAATTAATCAAATGGTCATCGGACAATTTACATTGACCCCGCCTCCCTCCATTTGTTTTTTTACACTGCTGCTACTCGCTGTTTATCATCTATGCATAGTCACTTCACCCCTACCTACATGTACAAATTACCTAGACTAACCTGTACCCCCGCACATTGACTCGGTACCCCCTGTATATTTTCACCGTTATTGTTATTTTATTGTGTTACTTTTTATTATTTAGTTATATTTTAATTCAGTATAGAAAAACATTGTTTTAGAAACCTTAGAATGTACGCTTCGGTTTCTTTGGGTTTTATTGGTGTAATTTTAGCAGCTGGTTCATTTTTCTTCTTTCCATCTACCTGCTACAGTGGCTGGTGGACTAAAACGTTTATTTTATGCCCTGCCAGGCATAAATCATGGAGGGAGACCACAGAGGTGGCTCGCAGTGGCTCTTGCAGTACAGGGGCCTCTAGCAGAAATATGTGAATGCTGACTGCCACCTTATGCGAGCACATGGAACTGCACGTTTTCTTTGCACAGGAGCGGCTGGGCGAGGAGATCCTCCACCATGAAGAGAGCATGTTGAGGAAACATTTGGAAACGCCTTGAGGTACTACCTGGACTTGTCCAATAAGAAACAGATGTGTGTTGCAAAATATTTTTGCTTTGCTGAAAGTGGTCCGGCTGAGGTTGACTCATTTACATATTTATGATGTCATACAAATGTAGTTCAATCTAAATATGTTCACTATGTTGAGATACCAGACACAGATGCAGCACAAATACACTGAACTACACATTCAGAAAGACAGACACTAAGAGGCTCACAACGGTCTCTTTGTCAGTGTTGATCATGAAGGGGACCTTCAGTACATCAAATGAAAAACAAATGATCCGTTGAGCGATTCCAGATCAAGATAACGTGATTGCATTGGTCGTCCAGGGGCTTCTTTTTGACTCTGAGTGAAATGGACCCTTTCAAAGGACTGTCAGGCTGCACTCAGCTGAAGGAGAGAACACCATGAGGAAGATGAGAAGCAGTTTGAGGTAGCACTGAGCTGTGTAACATTACCACTCCCTTTACCAGAGCAGCAGAATGTTGTCTTTGTTCTTTTTCTATCCTGTTTTTCTGTTCTATTCTTCTAAGGCCTGTCTGGTCGCCGGTGCAACTCAATTGAATGGGGCAAAATGGGGGGGTAAAGGGGTTAAGTAAATAGGCGAGAGGAGAGAAGTTGTTGCTGAGGTAGACCGTAATGACATTGACGGGTTAAATTCGAGTTCATTCCCAATTCATGTATTGAAAAGCACATATCAAATGACCAATTCAGTAAAACAAATATTGTGAAGGAACTGACGGCAACTTCTGAATTGCATTATTTTCATGTCACTAACTGCATGCAGGTCTGTACAACTCAGATACAACGCCAACTACATAAAGTTGAGCAACTCTTGCTCACCCTCTGTGCCATCTGACACGGCGGCTGGATTAACAACAAGTTAAGCTTTATTGTGATGTATTGCACTTGTGATTTCATGAAAGTTTAATATCTATAGTAATTTAATTTGAATTTGGCACTGCCATTTCACCGGATGTTGTCGAGGTGTCCCACTAGCGGCATGCCTATCCCAAACAGGATTTTTTAAATCAAAAAAATGTTTTAATTATATTTATTAATGGGATCGGCTCATAACACCAGCCCCACTACACGATTAAGGATAAACAGTTCTGACACTGACAGAACTGTCGGAGCCTACAATCGCACCACTTAATATACATGTGCTTTGCTTTTAAACTAGCTCCTGATGTCCACCAGATGCAAACACTTTGCGTTCTGGCGGAAGTCATTCTTTGTCAATGGAGCATTGTTCATTTCTCTACCATAAGCTCCTTCCAATGTTGATTTTGGCAGTGTGTCCAACCTCCTCACAAACGCAGACCACATCTAAACCACGCCATCACAGGACATCTACATCCAGCTTCTTCACCTGCGGGGTCGTCTGACACAGCTGATGACACCCGGACAGCTGATGAAACTGGGTTTTCACAACTAAAGAATTACTGCTGAAACTGTCAGAAAAGAAGTCTCAGGGAAGCTCATCTGCGTGTTCGTCGCTCTCTTGACCTGATTGCAGTTTGACATCGTAACCAACTTCAGTGGGCAAATGCTCACCTTCGATGGCCACTGGCATGCTGGATTAGTTTGCTCTTCACAGATGAAACCCGGTTTCAACTGTACTGGGCAGATGGCAGACAATGTGTATGGTGTCGAGTGGGCGAGCGGTTCGCTGATGTCAACGTTGTGAACAGAGTGGCCCATGGTGGTGGTAGGGTTATGGTATGGGCAGGCATAAGCTATGAACTACGAATGGCAATTTGAATGCACAGAGATACCATGACGGACGAGATCCTGGAGGCCCATTGTCGTGCCATTCATCCGCCACCATCACCTCATGTTCCAACATTATTATGCACGACCTCATGTCACAAGGATCTGTACACAATTCCTGGAAGCTGAAAGTGGCACATTTCTTCCATGGCCTGCATACTCACATCACCCATTGATATGTACTAAAAAAAACAGGGTACTAAACTCAGCAAAAAAAGAAACGTCTTCTCACTGTCAACTAAATGTATTTTCAGCCAACTTAATTAACATGTGTAAATATTTGTATGAACATAACAAGATTCAACAATAGACAAACTGAACAAGTTCCACAGACATGTGACTAACAGAAATGGAATAAGGTCAAAATCAAAAAGTAACAGTCAGTATCTGCTGCATTACATTTACATTACATTTAAGTCATTTGGCAGACGCTCTTATCCAGAGCGACTTACAAATTGGTGAATTCACCTTATGACATCCAGTGGAACAGCCACTTTACAATAGTGCATCTAAATCATTTAAGGGGGGGTGAGAAGGATTACTTTATCCTATCCTAGGTATTCCTTAAAGAGGTGGGGTTTCAGGTGTCTCCGGAAGGTGGTGATTGACTCCGCTGTCCTGGCGTCGTGAGGGTGTTTGTTCCACCATTGGGGGCCAGAGCAGCGAACAGTTTTGACTGGGCTGAGCGGGAACTGTACTTCCTCAGTGGTAGGGAGGCGAGCAGGCCAGAGGTGGATGAACGCAGTGCCCTTGTTTGGGTGTAGGGCCTGATCAGAGCCTGGAGGTACTGCGGTGCCGTTCCCCTCACAGCTCCGTAGGCAAGCACCATGGTCTTGTAGCGGATGCGAGCTTCAACTGGAAGCCAGTGGAGAGAGTGGAGGAGCGGGGTGACGTGAGAGAACATGGGAAGGTTGAACACCAGACGGGCTGCGGCGTTCTGGATGAGTTGTAGGGGTTTAATGGCACAGGCAGGGAGCCCAGCCAACAGCGAGTTGCAGTAATCCAGACGGGAGATGACAAGTGCCTGGATTAGGACCTGCGCCGCTTCCTGTGTGAGGCAGGGTCGTACTCTGCGGATGTTGTAGAGCATGAACCTACAGGAACGGGCCACCGCCATGATGTTGGTTGAGAACGACAGGGTGTTGTCCAGGATCACGCCAAGGTTCTTAGCGCTCTGGGAGGAGGACACAATGGAGTTGTCAACCGTGATGGCGAGATCATGGAACGGGCAGTCCTTCCCCGGGAGGAAGAGCAGCTCCGTCTTGCCGAGGTTCAGCTTGAGGTGGTGATCCGTCATCCACACTGATATGTCTGCCAGACATGCAGAGATGCGATTCGCCACCTGGTCATCAGAAGGGGGAAAGGAGAAGATTAATTGTGTGTCGTCTGCATAGCAATGATAGGAGAGACCATGTGAGGTTATGACAGAGCCAAGTGACTTGGTGTATAGCGAGAATAGGAGAGGGCCTAGAACAGAGCCCTGGGGGACACCAGTGGTGAGAGCGCGTGGCGAGGAGACAGATTCTCGCCACGCCACCTGGTAGGAGGTAGGACGCAATCCAAGCGTGGGCCGCGCCGGAGATGCCCAACTCGGAGAGGGTGGAGAGGAGGATCTGATGGTTCACAGTATCGAAGGCAGCCGATAGGTCTAGAAGGATGAGAGCAGAGGAGAGAGAGTTAGCTTTAGCAGTGCGGAGCGCCTCCGTGATACAGAGAAGAGCAGTCTCAGTTGAATGACTAGTCTTGAAACCTGACTGATTTGGATCAAGAAGGTCATTCTGAGAGAGATAGCGGGAGAGCTGGCCAAGGACGGCACGTTCAAGAGTTTTGGAGAGAAAAGAAAGAAGGGATACTGGTCTGTAGTTGTTGACATCGGAGGGATCGAGTGTAGGTTTTTTCAGAAGGGGTGCAACTCTCGCTCTCTTGAAGACGGAAGGGACGTAGCCAGCGGTCAGGGATGAGTTGAGGAGCGAGGTGAGGTAAGGGAGAAGGTCTCCGGAAATGGTCTGGAGAAGAGAGGAGGGGATAGGGTCAAGCGGGCAGGTTGTTGGGCGGCCGGCCGTCACAAGAAGCGAGATTTCATCTGGAGAGAGAGGGGAGAAAGAGGTCAGAGCACAGGGTAGGGCAGTGTGAGCAGAACCAGCGGTGTCGTTTGACTTAGCAAACGAGGATCGGATGTCGTCGACCTTCTTTTCAAAATGGTTGACGAAGTCATCTGCAGAGAGGGAGGAGGGGGGGGAGGGGGAGGAGGATTCAGGAGGGAGGAGAAGGTGGCAAAGAGCTTCCTAGGGTTAGAGGCAGATGCTTGGAATTTAGAGTGGTAGAAAGTGACTTTAGCAGCAGAGATAGAGGAGGAAAATGTAGAGAGGAGGGAGTGAAAGGATGCCAGGTCCGCAGGGAGGCGAGTTTTCCTCCATTTCCGCTCGGCTGCCCGGAGCTCTGTTCTGTGAGCTCGCAATGAGTCGTCGAGCCACGGAGCGGGAGGGGAGGGCCGAGCCGGCCTGGAGGATAGGGGACATAGAGAGTCGAAGGATGCAGAAAGGGAAGAGAGGAGGGTTGAGGAGGCAGAATCAGGAGATAGGTTGGAGAAGGTATGAGCAGAGGGAAGAGATGATAGGATGGAAGAGGAGAGAGTAGCGGGGGGAGAGAGAGCGAAGGTTGGGACGGCGCGATACCATCCGAGTAGGGGCAGTGTGGGAAGTGTTGGATGAGAGCGAGAGGGAAAAGGATACAAGGTAGTGGTCGGAGACTTGGAGGGGAGTTGCAATGAGGTTAGTGGAAGAACAGCATCTAGTAAAGATGAGGTCGAGCGTATTGCCTGCCTTGTGAGTAGGGGGGAAGGTGAGAGGGTGAGGTCAAAAGAGGAGAGGAGTGGAAAGAAGGAGGCAGAGAGGAATGAGTCAAAGGTAGACGTGGGGAGGTTAAAGTCGCCCAGGACTGTGAGAGGTGAGCCGTCCTCAGGAAAGGAGCTTATCAAGGCATCAAGCTCATTGATGAACTCTCCGAGGGAACCTGGAGGGCGATAAATGATAAGGATGTTAAGCTTGAAAGGGCTGGTAACTGTGACAGCATGGAATTCAAAGGAGGCGATAGACAGATGGGTAAGGGGAGAGAGAGAGAATGACCACTTGGGAGAGATGAGGATCCCGGTGCCACCACCCCGCTGGCCAGAAGCTCTCGGGGTGTGCGAGAACACGTGGGCGGACGAAGAGAGAGCAGTAGGAGTAGCAGTGTTATCTGTGGTGATCCATGTTTCCGTCAGTGCCAAGAAGTCGAGGGACTGGAGGGAGGCATAGGCTGAGATGAACTCTGCCTTGTTGGCCGCAGATCGGCAGTTCCAGAGGCTACCGGAGACCTGGAACTCCACGTGGGTCGTGCGCGCTGGGACCACCAGATTAGGGTGGCCGCGGCCACGCGGTGTGGAGCGTTTGTATGGTCTGTGCAGAGAGGAGAGAACAGGGATAGATAGACGCATTAAGTATTGCAGTGCATCGAATCCTCATGGACTGCACCAGATTTGCCAGTTCTTGCTGTGAGATGTTACTCCACTCTTCCACCAAGGCACCTGCAAGTTTACGGACATTTCTGGGGGGGAATGGCCCTAGCCCTTAACCTCCGATCCAACAGTTTCCAGACGTACTCAATGGGATTGAGATCCGGGCTCTTCGCTGGCCATAGCAGAACACTGACATCACTGTCTTGGAGAAAATTAGGCACATAGAGCAGTATGGCTGGTGGCATTGCTGGAGGGTCATGTCAGGATGAGCCAGCAGAAAGGGTACCACATGAGGGAGGATGTCTTCCCTGAAACGCACAGCGTTGACATTGCCTGCAATGACAAGGCTCAGTCCAGTGATGCTGTGACACACCGCTGCAGACCATGACGGACCCTTCACATCGATCCCACTCCAGAGTACAGGCCTCGGTGTAACGCTAATTCCTTCGACGATAAACACGAATCCGACCAGCACCCCTGGCCAGACAAAACCGCGACTCGTCAGCACTTTTTGCCAGTCCTGTCTGGTCCAGTGACGGTGGATTTGTGTCCATAGACGACATTGTTGCCGGTGATGTCTGGTGAGGACCTGCCTTACAACATACCTACAAGCCCTCAGTCCAGCCTCTCTCAGCCTATTGCGGACAGTCTGAACATTGATGGAGGGATTGTGCGTTCCTGGTGTAACTCGGGCAGTTGTTGTTGCCACCCTGTACCTGTCCCACAGGCGTAATGTTCGGATGTACCGATCCTGTGCAGGTGTTGTGACACATGGTCTGCCACTACGAGGACGATCAGCTGTCCGTCTTGTCTCCCTGTAGCGTTGTCTTAGGCGTCTCACAGAACGGACATTGCAATTTATTTCCCTGGCCACATCAGCAGTCCTCATGCCTTCTTGCAACATGCCTAAGGCACGTTCACGCAGATGAACAGGGACCCTGGGCATTTTTCTTTTGGTGTTTTTCCAGAGTCAGTAGAAAGGCTTCTAGTATCCTAAGTTTTAATAACTGACCTTAATTGCCTACCACCTGTAAGCAGTTAGTGTCTTAACAACCGTTCCACAGGTGCATGTTCATTAATTGTTTATGGTTCATTAAACAAGCATGGGAAACAGTGTATAAACCATTTACAATGAAGATCTGTGAAGTTATTTGGATTTTTACGAATTATCTTTGAAAGACAGGTCCTGAAAAGGGACGTTTCTTTATTTTGTTGAGTTTATATGTTGTGCAATGCCGTGCTCAAGCATGAACTCAACCTCACTTCGGGGTAACTCACTCTTCAAGATTCAGTTGATGGGCATGTTTGATTGGGACGGATTCCCCAAAGTCAATGTCATGCAGTAGTTAATTTGTCCTGGGTCGGCACCTTTGATAAAATATACTGACTAATGAAAAAACATTCTTTATGGAAACCATTAGAAAAAGTTATATTTATTAATGGTACTATGAATAGAAATGGTGGAGTTGTGTCACATATGCAGCTAACGAAAATATATGGGAATGTCTGCTCAATATCAACTTATAACCAACTGATTGCAGCATTACCACAAAAATGGAGGCGGCAAGTAAGAGGGTAGGGAACCACCCAAATTGGCTGAAAAGAATTGGCATAAGTAGAAAAATATACCAGTTTCCTTTGAGGACAAAAATGTTGACAGCTGTGCCATACAGTTTGTAAAATAAATGGGAAGAGATTTTCAATGTAACGATTCCATGGCACATGGTTTATGAACTGATAAAAAAAACAATTAAAACACTTGAGTTTATCAATTTAAATTATATTATACAAAATTCTTGCCACCAACAGAATGCTATATATATCGGTCATACAACAATCTTAGCACTGTAGATTTTGCTGCGAAGAGACAATCACTAGATCATTTATTCTGGCATTGCCCCTACGTAGCTTGTTTCTGGTCACAGCGTTAGGAATGGTAAAAAAAAATAAAAAAATAAAAAATCTATATAAAATCACAACATTCACTTAAAATTAACCATCCAAATAGTAGTGCTGGGCCATTTGGAAAGCCATAGTCAGTCAATAAATAATACTCGTAGGAAAGGTTTTCATCTTTTGCTCATAATCTGTGGATACTATATGATTAGAAAGGTTGCAAATGTATGTAAAACATCACAGCATAATTGAAAAATATATGGCACATGGAAACCAAACGAGGGTGGTCTATGGTGATAGGTGGCATGGGCTGAGAGGTGGGTTTAAAAGAGCTTATGTTCAGTAATGTATTATTGTTATGTGATTGATGAATATAAAAAGTACCATGCATGTGTATGCAAATGTATGTAGTAGAAAAGAAGATCTGTCCTCCGAAGAGGGGGGGTGGATGGGTTAATAAAAAAGGCATGCTCCAGTGCATTTGTCTGAGTTGGCACATCTGAGAATAAACCCTGATATGCTCAAATCTGAGTTACTCAGCCGTCCCTCAGGCACAGGGTGTATAGGGCTTTCCTCATGCTCTTGAGGAAGACTATAGTCAACGGTGACCGCAGTGGCCACAGGCAGAACATCACTACCGGTTTCCACTTATTTTGCTGCCAAATCGTAGAGGGTGAAGTATGAAGTTTTTTTTCCTACACTCGTGTGGCAATGATGTAATCCAGATTTATTTTTAAATTCACTATGGGGTAAGGGCTTGAAAAGCGAGCTTGCAACAGTGACCCCAGTATGGGCAACAAAACCAGGACTTGCCGCCACATCGAAAGTGCAGCTTCTGGCCTTTTAATGGTACCAAACTTTCAATTTTGTTTGCGCTTTCTCCAGATTCTCAGAGGCAAAGTCACGCGCAGGGTGAAATCTCTATTGAAAAGCATTAACAGATTTGGTTTTGTATTTAAGGTGTTAACCTGCAACAAACTCTCTCAGCAAGCTCAAAAGAACTCAAACTCATTCTGACCGAAACCGCAACATTCCTAAAGAACCACCCGCGCTGCAAACAGCACAAGAGGCACCCCTCCATCCCAATCTTTCTCAAACTCAAAGCAGTAAGATTTCAACATAGACTTCAAAGTTTGATTAAATCTCGCAAAAGCACCTTGAGACTGAGTGGTAGGCACTAGAGGGGCAATAGGTAACACCCAACTGCTGTAGGACTTGCTTATATTTGAACCTTGGTCTGACTTCACAACCTGCGGATGTCCAAACATTTAAAATAATTTCACCAAGGCCTTAACAATACTAGGAGCCATGATTTTCCTCAGTTGAATGGTCTTTGGGAAACGAGTGGCATCACACATGATGGTCAAGAGAAACTGATTGCCACTCTGCGTTGGGCAAATGACCAACACATTCCACCAGGACTCCGAAACGTTTGTCAAAAGCAGGAATAAGCTGCAGAGCTGCAACTGGTACAGCTTGATTTGGTGTACTTGTCTTACGTCAAACAGTAAGCCACAAAATCCTGATTCAGACCAAGCCAGAAGAAGTTATGAAAGATACAGTCATAAGTCCTGTTGACCCCAAGATGGCCCGCCATACTACCATAGTGAGCCAACCTCAGTATCTCTTCTCGAAGTGTAACTGGAACAACAATTTGAGATACACTGGGCCACTCGTCTTGCCCAGAAGTGGCACGAGAAAGCCATTTCCTCACGAGAACACCATCTGTCAAAGTAACCCACAAAATACGAACCCCTCTGGATGAATCTCAGCAAGAAGATGGGAGACTGTTCAGCAATCAGCTGCTTCCTAGACATCAAACTGTCAACTTTAGGGATCCTCCTTTCTCTGGTCCTACAAACACGCTCACCTTTGGGGTTTTCAAATGAGAGTTTAACTCAGGAGGTTTATCGAAATCTGGAACAAAGACGTCTCAGACAGATCGATCATGGTGGGATCGCTGACATCCTCAACACTAAACTTGCTTCCGGCGACTTTCTGAGACAAAGCACATGTAACGGCACACGCTGGGAACACTCTAGGGTAATTATCTGATAATCCATCAGGTTCCTCTACTCTGGGTTCCTTACAAACGACAGGATTTGGCACAACCTTCCCTCTATCCAAATTGTTTCTGAAAATTAATGAGATGCCCTCCTCTCCCTGTTAGACTAGGCCTCACTCCAAAGACAACGGAACCAGAAACAAGATCAGACGAGTTCCACCTTATGCAAAAGGAACTTCCATGCAACCTATTCCCACACCTTGTACTAACAAACTGTAACTAGTTGCTGAAGCATCACACAAAGACAAAACACCCCCTGGGCTGCCCCAGTGTTTTGCAGTATCTTCACCGGCTGCATAACAGATTTGCCACTTGTTTTCTGAAGATCCTTATCTTTGGGCATTCTAGAAAAAAACAAATTAAATACCTGCAGTTAAATGCGTTACAAGATGAAGCAGATCGCCTTCATCAGTTCACCTGTCACATTATTTTACATTATGAAGCTTAAAAAGTTCCTCAGAACAGTTGAGCCAGTCACGGGTTTGAAAATAGCACAACGGGAGAAAGTGGGAGAAGGTGAGTCCAGCTGGGTATTGACAGGTGTCATATTTATATTCAACATCTGTGTGTGTGTGTGTGTGTGTGGGGGGGTCCAAGAGTGATCAGGGGCATGCAACTATAGTTTTCCTTCAAAGAAAATACACTGAATAAAAATATAAAACGCAACGTGAAGTGTTCGTCCCATGTTTAAATGCTCTGAAATATAAGATCCCAGAAATGATTCCCTCACGTGAAAACATTTCAAATTTTGGGCACAAATTTGTTTACATCCCCGTTACTGAGCATCTATTTCTCCGTTGCCAAGATAATCCATCCACCTGACAGGTGTAGTAAATATTAAAAAACATGATCATTGCGCAGGTGCACCATGTGCTGGAGACAATAAAAGGGCACTCTAAAATGTGCAGTCTAGTCAAACACCACAATGGCATAGTTTAGAGGGGGAGAGCAATTGGCATGCTGACTGCACGAATGTCCATCAGAACTGTTGCCAGAGAATTGACAGTTAATATCTCCTCCATAAGCTGCTTCAGACATCGTTTTAGAGTATTTGGCAGTACATCCAACCGGTCTCACAAACGCAGACCACGTGTATGACGTTGTGTGAACAGAGAGCTCCATGGTGGCGGTGGGGTTGTGGAATGGGCAGGCATATTGTTGTGTCTAGAAAGCCAGCATCCCGGAGTCGCCTCTTCACTGTTGACGTTGAGACTGGTGTTTTGCGGGTACTATTTAATGAAGCTGCCAGTTGAGGACTTGTGAGACGTCTGTTTCTCAAACTAGACACTAATGTACTTGTCCTCTTGCTCAGTTGTGCACTGGGGCCTCCCACTCTTTCTATTCCGGCTGGAGCCCGTTTGCGTTCTGTGAAGGGAGTAGTACACAGCGTTGTACTAAATCTTCAGTTTCTTTGCAATTCCTCACATGGAATAGCCTTCATTTCTCAGAACAAGAATAGACTGATGAGTTTCAGAAGAAGGTTCTTTGTTTCTGGACAATTTGAGGCTGTAATCGAACCCACAAATGCTGATGCTCTGGGACTCTCAACTAGTCTAAAAGCCAGTTGTATTGCTTCTTTAAAATCAGGACAACAGTTTTTAGCTGTGCTAACATAATTGAAAAAGGGTTTTCTAATGATCCATTAGCCTTTAAAAATGACAAACTTGGATTAGCTAACAACATGCCATTGGAACACAGGAGTGATGGTTGCTGATAATGGTCCTCTGTACACCTATGTAGATATTTCATAAGAAAACCAGCCGTTTCCAGCTACAATAGTCATTTACAACATTAACAATGTCTACACTGTATTTCTGATCAATTTGATGTTATTTAAAATGGACAAAAAAACGTGATTTTCTTTCAAAAACAAGGACATTTCTAAATGATCCCAAACTTTTGAAAGGTAGTGTACATTATTGCAACACAATGGACAAAAAATAGCTTCATTTTCATTAGATAACAGAAGTGCAACGGTATTTGGATGGCAGCAACACAAATAAATTAGCTTACAATGAAAAGGCTATGTTTTTGCAGAAACGATGCATGGTCATCATATTTCTAATGTTTCGGTCTATCAGTTTAGTGCAACTGAAGCACAAAATGAGTCTGATGCCCAGCAGAAATGACAATAAGAAGCTTTTTAGATCTGCATTTACAAAATGCAGCAAGATTTCTCATGCATTAGATTTTTTTCCTACATGAAAAACACAGAATACAAGATAAACTTAGGGGTTGTGTTAAACTTTATATCTAAGTAAGTGGCTGAAATATTAAGGTGACTGGGCATCATATTGTGCTAGCTTTCTGCCATGTTTGAGAAGTCAAAGTGCTTTGGATGTGTTATCTATACAGCTGCCACTGCCATCTTGATTTCCTTGCATTATTCCTGCTCTTCATTCTCGGCAGTCTGCTGCTCCTCCCACTTCTCTGAGCAGAGCAGGCAGGCCCGTTGCCCTAACGACTTCAAAATCCACAGACACAGCATGTAAGCATGCTGATGGAGAACCAGTACTGTTCTTTCTTCAGACTTGCATGGTTTCACGTATACTTGTAAAGGTCAAAACTCACCAATAATGAAATTCAGTGCCCCACAGTGCATTTGGCAAGTATTCAGACCCCTTCACTTTTTCAAAACAATTTACATAGCCTTATTCTAAAATGTATTAAATTGTTTTTTCCCCTCATTAATCTACACAATATACCATAATGACAAATCTTCAAAATAATTACTGAAATACCACATTTACACAAGTATTCAGACCCTTTACTCATTACTTTGCTGAAGCACCATTGGCAGCGATTACAAGCTTTGAGTCTTCTTGGGTATTACGCACACCTGTATTTGCAGAGTTTCTCAATATTCTCTGTAGATCCTCTCAAGCACCGTCAGGTTGGATGGGGAGCATCGCTGCACAGCTATTTTCAGGTCTCTCCAGAGATGTTAGATTGGATTCAAGTCTGAGCTCCAGCTGGGCCACTCAAGCACACTCCGAGACTTGTCCCGAAGCTGCTCCTAAGTTGTCTTGTCTGTGTGCTTAGGGTCATTGTGAACCTTCGCCCCTGAGCGCTCTGGGCAGGTTTTCATCAACGATCTCAATGTACTTTACTCCGTTCATCTTTTCCTCGATCCGAACTAGTCTCCTAGTCTCTGCTGCTGAAAAACATACCCACAGCATGGTGTTGTCGCCACCATGCTTCACCGTAGGGATGGTGCCAGGTTTCCTCTAGATATGACAGTTGGCATTCAGGGCAAATTTCAATCTTGGTTTCATCAGACCACAGATTCTTGTTTCTCATAGTCAGAGTACTTTAGGTGCCTTTTGGCAAGCAGGCTTTCATGTGCCTTTTACTGAAAAGTGGCTTCCGTCTGGCCATTCTACCATAAAGACCTGATTGTCGGGGGGCTGAAGAGTCAATTAAATCGCACCAGATCAAAGAACAAACCCTATATAGCCAACCCACCTCATGCTGCAACACTCCCTGGCTGAGGGCTGTGTGCTCTTGAAGAACTAAGTGAAAGAAAGATTTTTAGAAGCGCTGCGGACAGGCATAAAAGTTGGCATAATTTACTTGAAACTAAAATCTACTGAAGTGAGACTTTGTCCTTGTGGTTCTTGGCAATTTATACTGAAGCAAAATGTGTTGCCATCCTGTTAGAAGGTAACAGATTATTTTATTACAATGGTTAAATTGGATTTTCATTGTGTTCAATGGTGTTATTTGCCCCCTAGTGGCGCTTTCTGGTACTTAGAAAGATGACGCAAACAGGAAGTACAGAATTTGTTTTGCACGCATAGAAGCAGCTACAAACAACGCTACAGTGCAGATCTTTCAATGTAGTTATTTCTAGTCACGCTTCAGCCTTGGAAAAATATTTGTTTGTAAGTTCGATTCAAGCATTTAGCTAATGATGATAATCTTGTTATTGATAGAATTGCTTACATATCAATGTTGGTTGCATTTACTCACAAATTGCAATGCCTTTAATGTATGTCGTTAGCTGTATTACTTTGCTCATGCGTCATGCAAACGAATTGTAAAATATACAATACTGTAGTTTTGTTACTGTTTCTAGTGTAATATGCTTTGTTATTCTACATAGGAGGTTATACATTAGAGTAATGAAAGGAGCCAATCACCATATGGTTAACAATTAGCTATGTGGTTTGGCATCATGCCAGATGCATGGTACCTTAGCGCGTGCATTGTATTTATGCAACTTCAAATGTTTAATGTACAGCTACAGTATGTCGGTGTGAATTGAATACTAAAGTATATTCTTTTCTGTATTTTGCAGTTTCACAACATAAAACGTTTTCAATATATTCATTCAAGAAAAGTCACGCCTTGGGAGTTTTATTGAAGATTTAGTTGTTAGCTATCTGTCTAGTTTTGCATGGGAACGCAACTCAAGGGCAGAATACTGAATATAAAACAACTATTTCAAAGATTTTACGGAGTTAGACTTCATGAGGAAATCAGTCAATTGAAATAAATTAGGCCCTAATCTATGGATTTCACATGACTGGGAATACAGATACGCATCAGTTGGTCATCGATACAGTACCTTAAAAAATAAAATGGGCCTCAGGATCTCGTAACGATATTTCTGTGCATTCAAATTTCCATCGATAAGCTGCAATTGTGTTAGTTGTCCGTAGCTTATGCCTGCCCATACTATAACCCCACCGCCACCACGGGGCACTCTGTTCACCCGTTGACATCAGCAAACCTCTCGCCCACACGACCTCATACATATGGTCTGCAGTTGTGAGGCTGGTTGGACGTACTGACAAATTCTCTAAAACGTTGTTTATGGTAGAGAAAGGAACATTTAGATCTCTGGCAACATCTCTGGTGGACATTCCTGCAGTCAGCATGCCAACTGCATGCTCCCTCAACTGTGACATAGTGTGTGACAAAAC
Source organism: Oncorhynchus masou masou (assembly GCF_036934945.1). Classification (NCBI taxonomy): domain Eukaryota; kingdom Metazoa; phylum Chordata; class Actinopteri; order Salmoniformes; family Salmonidae; genus Oncorhynchus; species Oncorhynchus masou. The sequence continues at coordinate 13,515,477 of NC_088233.1, read as the reverse complement.
TTCACATTTGAGAGTGGCCCTTTTATTGTCCCTAGCACAAGGTGCGCCTGCATAATGATCATGCTCTTTAATCAGCCTCTTGATATACCACACACCTGTCAGGTGGATGCATCATCTTGGGAAAGAAATGCTCGCAACAGTGATGTAAACAAATTTGGGTACAAAATCTGAGAGAAATAAGCTTTGTGTACATGGAAACTTTCTGGGATCTTTCATTTCAGATCATGAAAGATGGGACTAACACTTAACATGTTGCATTTATATATTTTAGTTCAGCATAGTAATACATTTGTTTTTAAAACATTACAAAGCATGCTCATCTGTTTTTTGTGTGTTTTGTTGGTGTCTGGATACTGCCCACCCCTAGAAGGTAGATTTATGTGTCAACAAACTCATCTGCAAGGACTGAAGCTTTCTCAAGAGTGAGATCCTTGTGCTCATAAACATAGGTAGCAACCCTTTTGTGAAGGCAATTCTTGAACTGCTAGAAAAGTACGAGTGTCTAAATCCTTAAGGTCCTTGACCTCTTGAGAACCACACAACCGATCAAAAAGACATACTTGTTCCCTTGCTAATTCAACATGGCTTTGTGATTTTGTCTTTTGTAATTGACAGAACTGTTGTCTGTATGCCTCTGGGACCAACTCATAAGCTCAAAGGATAGCAACTTTAGCAGTGTCATAATCTGAACTCTGATCAAGAGATAAAGCAGCGTACCCTTTCTGAACTTGTCCCACAAGAACACTTTGGAGGAGCAGTGACCAACGATCTTGCAGCCATTTTAGGAATGTGTCAATCCGCACAAAAATGAAATGTACATCTACCTCCTTTTCGTTGAAAGGCGGTACAAGCCGGCTGTTCCGACCAACATCAAACTTTGAGGGAGCAAGATAGCCTGCCATGATTTGGAGTACTTCCAGATCTATTTTAATCTAATGGCATGTACCAATCTTCTTGTTCTATTCTGGCTGTACATTCTCTTTCCCTTGTGTTCAAGCTCAAATTTCTGTTGTTCCCAATTTGTCTTTGGTTCTACCTCTCGCAGTTGCATGTCTATGGTGTGTACTCTACCACTCGTACGACCCTTTTCATCATCCTCCCTCTCCGGAAGGACTTTCCCCTCCACCAAAGCAAGATAGACTAAATGACTACAGCTTTCGAATCAGCAAGGGCCACTGATGTCATAATGCTTTGCAATGACGAGCAGATTCTCCTTCATACATTTACAGTGCCTTGCGAAAGTATTCGGCCCCCTTGAACTTTGCGACCTTTTACCACATTTCAGGCTTCAAACATAAAGATATAAAACTGTATTTTTTTGTGAAGAATCAACAACAAGTGGGACACAATCATGAAGTGGAACGACATTTCTTGGATATTTCAAACTTTTTTAACAAATCAAAAACTGAAAAATTGGGCGTGCAAAATTATGTTGCAGGCAGCAGAACATTCTCCACGGCGTCTCCAGACTGTCACGCCTGTCACATGTGCTCAGTGTGAACCTGCTTTCATCTGTGAAGAGCACAGGGCGCCAGTGGCGAATTTGCCAATCTTGGTGTTCTCTGGAAAATGACAAACGTCCTGCACGGTGTTGGGCTGTAAGCACAACCCCCACCTGTGGACGTTGGGCCCTCATACCACCCTCATGGAGTCGGTTTCTAACAATTTGAGCAGACACATGCACATTTGTGGCCTGCTGGAGGTCATTTTGCAGGGCTCTGGCAGTGCTCCTCCTGTTCCTCCTTGCACAAAGGCGGAGGTAGCGGTCCTGCTGCTGGGTTGTTGCCCTCCTACGGCCTCCTCCACGTCTCCTGATGTACTGGCATGTCTCCTGGTAGCGCCTCCATGCTCTGGACACTACGCTGACAGACACAGCAAACCTTCTTGACACAGCTCGCATTGATGTGCCATCCTGGATGAGCTGCACTACCTGAGCCACTTGTGTGGGTTATAGGCTCATGCTACCACTAGAGTGAAAGCACCGCCAGCATTCAAAAGTGACCAAAACATCAGCCAGGAAGCATAGGAACTGAGAAGTGGTCGGTGGTCCCCACCTGCAGAACCACTCTTTTATTGGGGGTGTCTTGCTAAATGCCTATAAATTTCCACCTGTTGTCTATTCCATTTGCACAACAGCATGTGAAATTTGTGTCAATCAGTGTTGCTTCCTAAGTGGACAGTTTGATTTCACAGAAGTGTGATTGACTTGGAGTTACATTGTGTTGATTAAGTGTTCCCTTTATTTTTTTGAGCAGTGTATATTAGCCTGTGTGTGTTTATGCAACTTTCAAAATGATTCCACCAATCTTATAACCCTCAGGGTGACAAACTACCACAAAGGTGTCTTTTGAACACTCAAATATATGGGCACAGCAGAGCCTCAGTGTAGGGAATTAGAGCGACTACCATACTCCTGGGAAACAAGATCCCGGACGAGCCCCATTTTTGTTATATTCTCCAGCAAGAAAATCAAAAACAAAGTGTCACTGACTGTTTTAAGAGAGGTCCTGAAAGAAACATGAGGGTGTCCACTGAAACCAACAAAAACTAGAACTTAAAAGACACCCACTAAATTTGCACAAGAAGTGGCAAACAAAATAAAACACACCAAATTTTAAAAACTGTCAGAAAAAAACAAAAAGTGAAGCGAAATGAAAAACAGGGACGATCAGATCAAGGATTGTTTTAGAACTCAAATAGGGACCGACAACTAAAGGTGTTCACCCGCCCTCCACATCTCTCAAGACAACTGGAGCACTGGCCAGACAACTGCAGCACAGGTGAAACGCCTTCTGACTAACGAGATGACAAACCAGCACAGGTGTAAAACATACTAACACCAATCGGTGCGCCTAACGTGTTAATGTCCAACCTTGAAATATAAATGGAAAAACCAAGGCCTGTAACTTCTACCCAGTCACACATTTATACTGACTGTACACACAATAATTTACGCTGTTACTACTTTGTTTATCATATATCCTAGCCCAGTCACCTTACCCCTCTACATATAGTATTTACCTCTATCACTCCAGGGTCTTTGCACATTGTAAATATGGTATTGGAACTGACCCTGTATATAGCTTCTTATTTTCTCGTTTTCCTTATTTCCTATTTCTTGTGTGATTTGTTCTACCTTGTTATTTTTTGTGCTTCGCATTGACATTGATTACTGCATTTTGGGGTTTGGAGCTGGCAACAAAGGCATTTGACTGTACTTGTGCACGTGACATTAAAATTAAGATTATCCTAGATCTGTGCCAACAGTTGAGCAGACTTCCAGCCTTTGTGTGGACGGGGTGAACAGCAGAGTTAATCTGATCCTAGAACAACAGACTTACGGCCTCTGTGTGGATGGGGTGGACAGCGAACAGCAGGGCCGCAACCAGGCTGGAGGTCTTGTCCAAGAACAGACGGCAGAACCTCAGAAAAAGCACACACACCACAGAATGCAGCCCCACGTTGAGCAGGTGGTAGGATGCAGAACTCAACTCACTGAAGAGATAGTTCAGACGGAAGGTGAGCACCGTCAGGGGCCGGTAGGATTTGTGGCTCCGCTCCTGTAATAAGACAAAAGATATGGCAGGGAGTTATTAGCTTCAAATGCATAAAGACTGATTGAGGATAGTTGAGACATCAATTCAAAACGATTTTAGCATTAGATACAAGTCAACCCTGCTGTCAACTACAAATTACTTTTCACTCTAGGAATGTAGTTCTGGTACCAGGTTCGGTCAGTGTCTAAGAAGAGATTAATTGACTAATCTTGAACATAGTATAGAAATTGGTTGTTAAAACCACCTTATGCCAACATAGGGATAGAGGATGGTAATAAGAGCTAGAGAAAGCTCACACCACTTGTGGGTGTGATATGCTGTAAAGGACTCAAACAAGAGAACGAACATCTTGTTCCTAAATACAATACTTCAGGTTTGTGTACCAACATTAAGGGTACCAAGTGACTGCACTGTGGCACACTTGTGCTACCTAGGGAATAACGGTCAGGAAAATAGGGCTGTTGTGAATATAGATGATTTTGTAGGAACTTGAAGTTCAACTCCTCTGACAATTGTTATGATGCGAAAAATCAAAATCAGCAATATTGACAGCCATTGAATAATTGACCATAAAACGTATTTGAAATTCTCTCAGCTCAAATTTAACTAATTCCTATTCACTTGTTCAAACGCATTTATTTTTTTTAACTCTGTTTATTAAGTTTTATACACACACACACACAGACAAGGCAATATAAATAATATACTCAACTAGAAAAAAAATACAAATAAAAAAATAGCTTTAAAGACACCATACTTTAGACAAGTTAAACACACCAGGCAGAAGGCTACAGAGGTTAAAGGGCAATCTATAGTACAGGGACAGAGCAAACACCTCACCATTGTTCCTGTAAACAGTCAAGGGATAAGGGTGGAGAAATGCAACCACTCACAGACAGTCATGGCCACAGACCGACCATCCACTGGACCAAAAATAAAGTTTACAATGCTTTCAAAATTAAAATAAAAAATAAAAAAATAGAATGATTATTAATGTAGGTGTGAACAAAATGGAAAAAATAACTGGGAAAAACAAGCTCACACTTCAGTCTCTGCCCGGGCAAGATGAACAAGGCATCCGCGGATCACAATCAATAAGCACATGGACCTTAATCCCCCCCAACAAAAACACAGAGAGAAGCTCCTCCAACCCTTAAGTCACAGGGGGGTCAAATACAGACTTATTTTAGTTTTAATTGGAATGCCATCAGAGGATGGACTATTTAAAGTAAGACCGGAATGGAGCCCAAGTCTCATTAAACAGTTTGGGGTTCCCAAGTGAATTGATTTTTTTCTAGTTTCAGAGAACACAACACATCTCTTACCCAATATTTATAAGATGGGGGAGCTGCCATCTTCCAGTTCTGTAGTATTAGCCGTCTAGCTAAAAGAGTTGTATAAGCAACAGTGTCCGACTGGATTCTTGATAGGGGGGTACCCATGGGCAGTACTCCAAAAAGGGCTGTAAGGGGAGACGGATCTATAACAGTGTCATATATATCAGAGAAACATTTAAATATTAATTCCCAGAAACCTGACAGTTTATGACAGCCCCAAAACATACGCAACAGTGTGGCTGGTTCCACTTTACATCTGACACAGATGGGATCAAAATCAGAGAATATTCTTCCAAGTTTGGCCCCCGACCAGTGGATACGGTGAACCATTTTGAATTGAATGAGGCTGTGTCTAGTGCTAAAAGAGGACGAGTGCCCCCTGTGCAGCACAGATTCCCAGGCGTCTTCCCCAAGTTCCTCCCCCAAATCCTTTTCCCATCGAGTCTTTAAAGGCACCAAAGAAGGGTTCTGTAAGTCATTAATGATTGCATATACATCTGAAATTGCGCCCCTAGGAAGCTTGTTCAACTCCAAGATGCTCTCTATAGCTGTATTCGCAGGCCTATTGGGAAATCCAGGTGTGTTAGCTCTGACAAAGTTTCTAGTCTGGAGATAGCGAAAAAAGTGGGATTGGGGGAGATTGAACTTTTCCTGCAGCTGAGAAAATGAGGCAAATGTATCATCAAAGAATAATTGTGCTAGCGAGGAGAGGCCGAGTGAGTGCCAAATGCCAAAAGCCCCATCATCCAAAAATGGAGGAAATAAAATGTTCTGATTGATTGGGCCTGATAGAGAAAAGCCTCAGAGGATAAAAGCTAAACGGAACTGATTCCAAATTTTAAGAGACTGCTTTACAATTGGGTTGACACACCTTTTGCCTAGGGACACTGGGAGAGACGAGCACAACACAAAGGAAAGTGCTGCAGGTTTACACAATTCAGACTCCATCTGGACCTTGAGTGGTCTAGGGCCAGTAGGATCAGTCTGCAGCCAGAACAGAACGGCTCTGAAATTTGCAGCCCAGTAGTATGTCTGAAATTTTGGTAGAGCTAAACCCCCCAATGACCTAGGCTTCTGTAAATGTTTTCTACCAATCCGTGGTACTTTGCCATCCCAAATAAAATACATTAATGTTTGATCCAGTGAAATAAAAAGATTTTAAAATAAAAATGGGTAAACATTGAAATAAAATATAACAATTTGGGCAACACATTCATTTTAATGACATTAATCCTTCCGATAAGAGAAAGGGGTAGCAAATTTCAAAAAGTAAAAGATTGTTTCAAGCTGTCTGCTAGAGCAACAAAGTTTTCCTGAAACAAATTTGAATATTTCCTTGTCACTTTTACTCCCAAGTAGGTGAATTGATCCCGGACAATCCTAAACTGAGAACTTGTAGAAGAGCACTTTAAAGCAGCCTTGTTTACCGGAAAAAGCTCACTCTTGCCTAGATTCAGCTTGTACCCTGAGATTGATCCAAACTTTTAAAGAACAGATAGGGCTCGTGGCAATGAGGTATCGGGGTTGGAGATAAACAAAAGGAGGTTGTCAGCATATAGCGAGACTTTCTGCTCCCAGCCCTCGCTGATTATACCTTGAATGGCATCATTAGAGCGTAGTGCAATGGCGAGATGTTCGATTGCCAAAGCAAACAACAAGGGGGAGAGTGGACAACCCTGTCTGGTGCAAGGGAAAATAGTCAGAGGACAAGTTATTAGTCCGTACCGAAGCCATGGGGGAAAAATAAAGAATCTTTATCCACGCAATGAATTTGAATGAATCTATAAAGGGCAGCTGTTAGGTAATCCCACTCAACGCGGTCAAACGCTTTTTCGGCATCAAGTGAGACCACCACCTCCGGGTCCTCCAAAGCTGGGGAGTACAGTATATTCATAACGTGCCTAATATTGAAAAATAAATGCCTATTTCTCAAAGCCAGTCCGGTCAGAGTGTATTACTTGGTGCAGCAAGCCTTCCATACGGATGGTTAAAAGCTTAGCTAGGAATTTGTAATCACAGTTTAAAAGCGAGATTGGGCGATATGATCCACATTCCAGGGGGTCTTTGTTTTTCTTTAGTAGTAATGAAATTGAAGCCTGATAAAGACTAGGCAGTAGCTTTGAAGTATTAAGGCACTCTGCAAATAGTCAAGACAAGAATGGGCAAAGCAGACCAGAAAACGTCCTGTAAAATTTGGTTGGAAAACCGTCCAGACTCGGTGATTTACCACTTTTCATTGCGGACACTGCTGTTGCAATGTCCTTAAGCGTAAATTCTTCTTCTAGACAGTCATGGGAGTCTGTATCAATTGAAGGCATATTCAAGCTATTAAAGAAGGATTCAATCAGCAAAGGGTCTTGAGGGGATTCAGAGGTGTATAGCGCAGAGTAAAATTGTTTAAATTGATCATTGATCTCTTTATGTATAACTGTGGTGGCACCAGACGGGGTCCTTATTTGTGGGATTAAACGTGAGGCCTCAGATTCACGGATCTGATGCGCAACGAGTTTACTGGCCTTGTCGCCTTGTTCATAGACTTTGTATCGGGCTCGCAAGAGTAACTGTTCAGCTTGCCTGGTCGAAAGCTCATCAAATTCAGATTGGAGTAGTTGGCGCTCTTTATGCAGATCAGAGGAAGGATCCGTAGCATATTTCTCATCCAATGTGGCTATGGACTCGCTCAGGTCCCGAAGTCGCTGGGAGCGAACTCTGTTTTGGTTGGCTGAATAAGAAATCATTTGGCCACGTAGGTATGCTTTGAGAGACTCCCATATGGTAGAGCAGGACATACCTGATGTTGAATTAGTTTCTAGGAATAAGGTGATTTCAGAAGAAATTAAATTGACTAACTCCTTATCTGAGAGTAAAATGGGGTTGAGACGCCATTGATAACACATAGGAGGTCGCTGGGGAAACTCTAGTTCAAGCACTAATGGTGAATGGTCAGAGATAACAATACTCTCGTAAGTACACTGCCGAAGGTTAGGCAGACGTGTTTTGTCCAAAAAGAAGTAATCAATCCGGGAGTATGTTTGATGAACATGAGAATAAAGGGAATACTGTCTATCTGTAGGATGTAGGAAATGCCAAGCCTCAACCATACCATATTTCTGAAGAAAGGATTGGATAAGTAGGGCACATTTAGATGGGCCTGTATTTGTTTGTGAGGACTTGTCAAGAACTGGGGACATTTTACAGTTGAAATCCCCCCCTAAAATCAACAAATGAGAATCTAAATTGGGAATAGCAGACAGAAAGGAAGAAATTAAACTTGTGTCATCCCAATTGGGAGCATAAACACAAGCCAAAACAAGAGGGGTAGAAAACAGTTCACCGGTAACTATGACGTATCGTCCCTTAGGATCAGCAATAACCTCAGAAGCTACAAAGGGAGTAGCTTTATCAACCAGAATAGCAGAACCTCTTGATTTACTATGAAAGTTTGAGTGGAACACTTGACCAACCCAGTCCTTACGCATCCTAAAATGCTTACCAGTCCTCAAGTCAGTCTCTTGTAGAAATGCAATATTTGCATTCAAACCTTTTAAGTGTGTCAACACCCGCTTACGCTTCACCGGGTTATTAACCCCTTTGGTGTTCCATGACATGTACTTAATCGCATTATTTCAGCCCCTCTGGGCATTCCCGTTATTCAACCCTGTCATGAGAGCATAGAATGGAAAAGCAATGAGCGCCCAAAACCCCCAGAATAACTTGTCTCAGAGTAATAAGTCAGAAGTTGACACACCTACTCATTCCAAGGTTTTTATTTATTTTCACTAGTTTCTACATCATAGAATAAAGACATAAAACCTATTAAATAGTAAGCAAAAAGTGTTAAATCAAAATAAAATAAAATTTGAAATTCTTTAAAGTAGCCACCCTTTGCCTTGAGAGCTTTACACACTTGGCATTCTCTCAACCAGCTTAATGAGGTAGTCAACTGGATTGCCTTTCAATTAACAGGTGTGCCTTGCTAAAAGTTAAAAAGGAAGGAAAGAAAGTCCACTAATGCGTTGGAGCCAATCAGTTGTGTTGTGACAAGGTAGGGGTGGTACACAGAAGATAGCCCTATTTGGTAAAAGACCAAGTCCATATTATGGCAAGAACAGCTCAAATAAGCAAAGCAAAAAAACAGTCCATCATTACTTTAAGACATGAAGGTCAGTCAATGCAGAACATTTTAAGTACTTCAAAAGATTCTTCAAGTGCAGTTGCTAAAAACCATCAAACTCTATGTTGAAACTGGCACTCATGAGGACCACCGCCACAGGAATGGAAGACCCAGAGGTACCTCTGATGCAGAGGATAAGTTCATTAGAGTTACCAGCCTCAGAAATTGCAGCCCAAATGACTGCTTCAGAGTTCAAAGAACCGACACATCTCAACATCAACTGTTCAGAGGGGACTGCGTGAATAGGCCTTCATAGTCGAATTGCTGCAAAGAAACCAATACTGAAGGACACCAATAAGAAGGAGACTTGCTTGGGCAAAGAAACATGAGTAATGGTCATTAGACCAGTGGACATCTGTCATTTGGACTGATGAGAAGGAATCAAAAATCTCATTCTAACTGCTGTGTCTTTGTGAGACGCAGGGCAGGTGAACGGATGATCTCCGCATGTGTGGTTCCCACTGTGAAGCGTGGAGGGGGTGTGATGGTGCTTTGCTGGTAACATTGTCAGTGATATATTTAGAATTCACCCTTAACCAGCATGGCTTACCACAGCATTCTGCAGCAATACGCCATCCCATCAGATTTGCGCTTAGTGGCACTATCATTTTTTTTTCATCAGGACAATGACAAGACACCTCCAGGCTGTTTAAGGACAATTTGACCAAGGAGAGTGACAAAGTGCTGCATCAGATGGCCTGGCCTCCACGATCACTCAACCCAATTGAGATGGTTTGGGATGAGTTGGACCGTAGAGTGAAGGAAAAGCAGCCAACAAGTGCTCAGCATATATGTGGGAACTCCAAGACCATTGGAAAAGCATTCAAGGTGAAGCTGGTTAAGAGAATGCCAATAGTGTGAAAAGCTGTGATCAAGGCAAAGGGTGGCTATGTTGAAGCTGACATTTATTTTGATTTGTTTAACAATTTTTGGTTACTACATTATTTCATGTGTGATTTCATAGTTTTGATGTCTTCACTGGTATTCTACAATGTAGAAAATAGTAAAAAATTAAGAAAAACCCTTGAATAGGTAGTCACAACTCCAACACCATCATTAAGCTGGTCGATGTCACAACAGTGGCAGGCCTTATCACAGACAACGATGAGACAGGCTATCGGGAGGTCACAGACCTGGCAGCATGGTGCCAGGACAACAACCTCTCCCTCAACGTGATCAGGACAAAGGAGATGATTGTGGACTGCAGGAAAAGGAGGACAGAGCAAACCCCCATTCTCATCGACAAGGCTATAGTGGAGGAGGATGAGAGCTTCAAGTTCCTTGGTGTCCACACCAACAAACTATCATGGTCCAAACACACCAAGAAAGTCCTGAAGAGGGCAGGACAAAGCCTATTCCCCCCCAAACCACCCCAAACCCCGGCCAACAGCTCCGCACCTACTTGACCGAGCCTCCTCAGCTTCTCCTTCACCCAAATCCAGATAGCAGATGTTCTGAAAGAGCTGCAAAACCTGGACCCCTACAAATCAGCTGGGTTAGACAATCTGGACCCACTCTTTCTGAAACTATCCGCCACCATTGTTGCAACCACTATTACCAATCTGTTCAACCGCTCTTTCATATCGTCTGAGATCCCTTATGATTGGAAAGCTGCCGCGGTCATCCGCCTCTTCAAAGGGGGTGACACTAGACCCAAACTGTTATAGACCTATATCCATCCTGCCCTGCCTTTCTACAGTCTCCGAAAGCCAAGTTAATAAACGGATCACTGACAATTACGAATCCCACCGTACCTTCTCTGCTGTGCAATCCGGTCTCCGAGCTGGTCACGAGTGCACCTCAGCCACGCTCAAGGTACTAAACAATATCATAACCGCCATCGATAAAAGACAGAACTCTGCAGCAGTCTTCATCGACCTGGCAAAGGCTTTCGACTGTCAATCAACGTATTCTTATCGGCAGACTCAATAGCCTTGGTTTCTCAAATGACTGCCTCGCCTGGTTCACCAACTACTTCGCAGACAGTTCAGTGTGTCAAATCGGAGGGCCTGTTGTCCGGACCTCTGGCAACACTCTTTCCGTGGCCTCCAACTGCTCTTAAACACTAGTAAAACTAAATGCATGCTCTTCAACCGTTCGCTGCCCGCACCCAACTAGCATCACTACTCTGGACGGATCTGACCTAGAATACGTGGACAACTACAAATACCTAGGTGTCTGGCTAGACTGTAAACTCTCTTTCCAGACTCATATCAAACATCTTCAATCCAAAATCAAATCTAGAATCAGTTTTCTATTTCGTAACAAAGCCTCCTTCACTCACGCCGCCAAACTTACCCTAGTAAAACTGACCATCCTACCGATCCTCAACTTCAGCGATGATACAAAATAGCTTCCAATACTCTACTCAGCAAACTGGATGGAGTCTATCACAGTGCCATCCGTTTTGTTACCAAAGCCCCTTATACCACCCACCACTGCGACCTGTATGCTCTAGTCGGCTGGCCCTCGCTACATATTCGTCGCCAGACCCACTGGCTCCAGGTCATCTCTAAGTTTATGCTAGGAAAAGCTTTGCCTTACCTCAGCTCACAATTACACCCACCCGTAGCACACGCTCCAGCAGGTATATCTCACTGGTCATCCCCAAAGCCAGCACCCCCTTTGGCTGCCTTTCCTTCCAGTTCTCTGCTGCCAGTGACTGGAACGAATTGCAAAAATCGCTGAAGCTGGAGACTTACATTTCCTCCACTAACTTTAAACATCAGCTATCTCAGCAGCTAACCGATCGCTGCCGCTGTATATAGTCCATCTGTAAATAGCCCACCCCAATCTACCTACAGTGGGGCAAAAAAGTATTTAGTCAGCCACCAATTGTGCAAGTTCTCCCACTTAAAAAGATGAGAGAGGCCTGTAATTTTCATCATTGGTTCACTTCAACTATGACAGACAAAATGAGGGAAAAAAAATCCAGAAAATCACATTGTAGGATTTTTTATGAAGTTATTTGCAAATTATAGTGGAAAATAAGTATTTGGTCAATAACAAAAGTTTATCTCAATACTTTGTTATATAACCTTTGTTGGCAATGACAGAGGTCAAACGTTTTCTGTAAGACCTCACAAGGTTTTCACACACTGTTGTTGGTATTTTGGACCATTCCTCCATGCAGATCTCCTCTAGAGCAGTGATGTTTTGGGGCTGTTGCTGGGCAACACGGACTTTCAACTCCCTCCAAAGATGGGGTTGAGATCTGGAGACTGGCTAGGCCACTCCAGGACCTTGAAATGCTTCTTACGAAGCCACTCCTTCGTTGCCCGGGCGGTGTGTTTGGGATCATTGTCATGCTGAAAGACCCAGCCACGTTTCATCTTCAATGCCCTTGCTGATGGTAGGCTTTGTTACTTTGGTCCCAGCTCTCTGCAGGTCATTCACTAGGTCCCCCCCGTGTGGTTCTGGGATTTTTGCTCACCGTTCTTGTGATCATTTTGACCCCACGGGGTGAGATCTTGTGTGGAGCCCCAGATCGAGGGAGGTTATCAGTGGTCTTGTATGTCTTCCATTTCCTAATAATTGCTCCCACAGTTGATTTCTTCAAACCAAGCTGCTTACCTGTTGCAGATTCAGTCTTCCCAGCCTGGTGCAGGTCTACAATTTTGTTGCTGGTGTCCTTTGACAGCTCTTTGGTCTTGGCCATAGTGGAGTTTGGAGTGTGACTGTTTGAGGTTGTGGACAGGTGTCTTTTATATTGATAACAAGTTCAAACATGTGCCATTAATACAGGTAACAAGTGGAGGACAGAGGAGCCTCTTATAGAAGAAGTTACAGGTCTGTGAGAGCCAGAAATCTTGCTTGTTTGTAGGTGACCAAATACCAAATTCTCCACCATAATTTGCAAATAAATTCATAACAAAATCCTACAATGTGATTATCTGGATTTTTTTCCCTCATTTTGTCTGTCATAGTTGAAGTGTAGCAATGATGAAAATTACAGGCCTCTCGTCTTTTTAAGTGGGAGAACTTGCACAATTGGAGGTTGACTAAATACTTTTTTGCCCCACTGTACCGCATTCACATATTGTTTTATTAACTTTTCTGCTCTTTTGCACACCAGTATCGCTACTTGCACATCATCATCTGCTCATCTATTCCTCCAGTGTTAATTTGTTAAATTGTAATTACTTCGCTACTATGGCCTATTTATTGCCTTACCTCATGCCATTTGCACACACTGTATATAGACTTTCTTTTTTCTATTTAGTTATTGACTGTACGCTTGTTTATTCCATGTGTAACTCTGTGTTTGTGTCGCTTTGCTTTATCTTGGCCAGGTCGCAGTTGTTCTTGACTAGCTTACCTGGTTAAATAAAGGTGAAATAATGTATTTTTTAATTCAGGAGACTAAAATGATTTGGCATGGATCCTCAAATAATTAAACAGCTGCACCATCGAGAGTGTGACTGGTTGCATAAACTTTCTGGTATGGCAACTGCTTGGCCTGTGATCGCAAGGCACTCGAGGGCATACGATCATTCATATCACTGGGGCCAAGCTTTCTGCCATCCAGTACCTCTATACCAGGCGGTGTCAGAGGAAGGCCCTAAAAATGGTTTAAGACTCCAGTCAAGGACTGTTCTCTCTGCTACCGCACAGCAAGCAGTTCCGGAGCGCCAAGTCTAGCTCCAAAAGGATTCTAAACAGCTTCTACCCCCAAGCCATAAGACTCTTGAACATCTAAATCAAAAGGCCACCCGGACTATTTTCCTTGCCCCCACCCCCGTCCCTCTTTTACACTGCTGCTACTCTCTTATTATCTATGCATAGTCACTTTAATAACTCAACATATACATATTACCTCAACTAACTGGTGCTGCCGCACATTGACTCTGGACCGGTACCCCCTGTACATAGCCTCACTATTGTTATCTTACTGCTGCTCTTTAATGGTTAAAGGCTTGTAAGTAAGCAATTCACTGTAAGGTCTATACCGGTTCCATGTGAGAAATCAGTACACAGCGATGTGCGAGATCTTCAGTTTCTTGGCAATTTCTCGCACGGAATAGCCTTAATTTCTCAGAACAAGAATAGACTGATGAGTTTCAGAAGAAAGTGCTTTGTTTCTGGCCATTTTGAGCCTGTAATCGAACCCACAAATGCTGATGCTCCAGATACTCAACTAGTCTAACGAAGGCCAGTTTTATTGCTTCTTTAATTAGCACGAAAGTTTTCAGCTGTGCTAACGTTATTGCAAAAGGCTTTTCTAATGATCAATTAGCCTTTTAAAATGATAAACTTGGATTAGCTAACAACGTGCCATTGGAACACAGGAGTGATGGTTGCTGATAATGGGCCTCTGTATGCCTATGTAGACATTCCATGACAAAATTTGTTAATGTCTACACTGTATTTCTGATAAATTTTGTGTTATTTTAAATGGACAAAAAGGTTGCTTTTCTTTCAAAAACAAGGACATTTCTAAGTAACCCCAAACTTTTCAATGGTAGTGTGAATGTATGTATGTTATATACATACACAGTCGAAGTCAGAAATTTACATACACCTTAGCCAAAACCATTTAAACTGTTTTTCACAATTCCTGACATTTAATCCTAGTAAAAATTTACCTGTCTTAGGTCAGTTAGGATCACCACTTCATTTTAAGAATGTGAAATGTCAGAATTATTTACTTCAAATTTTATTTCTTTCATCACATTCACAGTGGGTCAGATGTTTACATACACTCAATTAGTATTTGGTAGCATGACCTTTGTTGAACTTGGGTCAAACGTTTCAGGTAGCCTTCCACAAGCTTCCAACAATAAGTTGGGTGAAATTTAGCCCATTCCTCCTGACAGAGCTGGTGTAACCGAGTCAGGTTTGTAGGCCTCCTTGCTCGCACATGCTTTTTTCAGTTCTGCCCTCAAATTTTCTATAGGATTGAGGTCAGGGATTTGTGATGGCCACTCCAATACCTTGACTTTGTTGTCCTTAAGCCATTTTGCTACAACTTTGGAAGTATGCTTGGGGTTTAACTTCCTGACTGATGTCTTGAGATGTTGCTTCAATATATCCACATAATTTTCCTTCCTCATGTTGCCATCTATTTTGTGAAGAGCACCAGTCCCTCCTGCAGCAAAACACCCCCACAACATGATGCTACCACCCCAGTGCTTCACGGTTGGGATGGTGTTCTTCGGCTTGCAAGCCTCCCCCCTTTTCCTCCAAACATAATTATGGTCATTATGGCCAAACAGTTCTATTTTTGTTTCATCAGACCAGACGGCATGTCTCCAAAAAGTACAATCTTTGTCCCCATGTGCAGTTGCAAACCGTAGTCTGGCTTTTTTATGGCGGTTTTGGAGTAGTGGCTTCTTCCTTGCTGAGCGGCCTTTCAGGTTGTCAATATAGGACTCGTTTTACTGTGTATATAGGTACTTTTGTACCCGTTTCCTCCAGCATCTTCACAAGGTCCTTTGCTGTTGTTCTGTGATTGATTTGCACTTTTCGCACCAAAGTACATTCATCTCTAGGAGACAGAATGTGTCTCCTTCCTAAGCGATATGACGGCTGCGTGGTCCCATGGTGTTTATACAGGCATACTATTGTTTGTACAGATGAACGCAGTACCTTCAGGCATTTGGAAATTGCTCCCAAGGATGAACCTGGACTTGGAGGTCTACAATTTATTTTCTGAGGTCTTGGCTGATTTCTTTTGATTTTCCTATGATGCCAAGCAAAGAGGCACTGAGTTTGAAGGTAGGCCTTGAAATACATCAACATGAACACCTCCAATTGACTGAAATGATGTCAATTAGCCAATCAGAAGCTTCTAAAGCAATTACAATTTTCTGGAGTTTTTCAAACTTTTTAAAAGCACAGTAAACTTAGTTTATGTAAACTTCTGACCCACTGGAATTGTGATAGTGAATTG
This sequence comes from Oncorhynchus masou masou, assembly GCF_036934945.1. Lineage (NCBI taxonomy): Eukaryota > Metazoa > Chordata > Actinopteri > Salmoniformes > Salmonidae > Oncorhynchus > Oncorhynchus masou. The sequence goes on along the minus strand of NC_088233.1, from coordinate 13,499,517 downwards.
TAAGTGAAATAATCTCTCTGTAAACAAGTGTTGGAAATATTATTTGTGTCATGCACAAAGTAGGATGTCCTAACCGACTTGCCAAAACTATAGTTTGTTAACACGACATTTGTGGAGTGGACAAAAAACGAGTATTAATGACTCCAACCTAAGTGTATGTATATATACACACACACAAAAAAATCATAGATGGAAACATCATCGGGTCTAATGGTAATCAGTGTCAGTTTCACAAAGTTGGAGTAATAACACGTTCAACTAGTCGTGAAGAGGGCACGACAAAAGGATTTGGAATGGGTCCCCAGATCCTCAAAAACATTCTACAGCCGCACCGTTGAGCCCACTGGTTGCATCACTGCCTGGTATGGTAATGGCTTGGCCTCCAACCGCAAGGCACTCCAGAGGATAGTGCATACGGCCATTCAAATCACTGAGGCTAAGCTTCCTGCCATCCAGGACGTCTATACCAGGCTGTGTCAGAGCAAAGCCCTAAAAATGGTCAAAGACTTCAGCCACCCTAGTCAAGGACTGTTCTCTCTGCTACCTCATGGCAAGCGGTACCGGAGCGCCAGGTCTAGGACCAAAAGGCTCCTTATTAACAGCTTCTACCCCCAAGCCATAAGACTGCTGAACAATTACTCAAAAATGCCACCGGGCTATTTACATTGATGACCCCCCTCAATTTGTTTTGTGCACTGCTGCTACTCGCTGTTTATTATCTATGCAGTCAGTTCACCCCTAACAACATGTACAAATTACCTCAACTAACCTGTACCTCGCACAGTGACTCGGTACCAGTAGCCCTTGTTTATAGCCTCGTTACTGTTATTTTATTGTGTTACTTTAGTTTATTTGGTAAATATTTTCTTAACTCTTCTTGAACTGCACCCTTGGTTAAGGGCTTGTAAGCATTTCACATTAAGGTTTACACTTCTTGTATTCGGTGCATGTGACAAATAAAGTTATATTGATTTGCTTTAAGAGCGGCTTGAATCTAGGTTGTGCCCTTAGTTGTTTATTTTCTAAATCTACGGAAGAATGTTTCGCTTCTCTCATTGACGTCTCAAACCTCGGCCTCTTCTGCTTGGCAAGCTTTCTCAAAAGTCTTGCGATGTTGCACCTTTGGGTGTAGAAATGTTTCACATAGTAATGAATGGTGTCACATAGTCAGTGGCTTTGTCCATTCATATATACAGTCATTGGTCGCATGATATGTCATGGGTAATCTAGTGCACCAGACAGATTCAAATCACCTCAGCCATGGGCGTGCCCCAGAAGTCATTGAGGAAGAGGTTGCGGAGAGGGGTGGCAGGCCGCAGGTCCTTGTTGTCCAGGATGGCTGAGACATCATCGAACACAAAGCCGCAGGACAGGCTGTTCCAGTAACACCCCACCACCAGTCCAGTCAAAAGCAAGATCTCCATCCACGACACAACAGCCATTGCTGACCAACGGCTTCATTGATCACTGTGATAGAGGAAGTAAGAGCAGGACAGAACAGATCAGACGAGAGGATTTCTTTGTTCATTATCACATTATGGTTCACACATACAATGTGTCCAGCCCAGATGCTGGGATGCCAATGACACAGCCTGGTGACAAGAGACTGGCATCAAAATAATGTATGCCTTCTAGTAAACTCTGATTCATGTTCCCATTCAACGCAGACAGATTCGATTAATACTAACGATGATGACCAGGGAGATCATATTAAAACTTGAAAGGCTACAATGTAGTGTGCTAGCTCTAGTCCCTGGCATTAGTTAGCTTAGTTCCTCACTAGTTAGCTAAGCTATCCATCGAGAACACGATTCGATTGGAATCATGCCGTTTCAGTCATGTTAGTTATACATGTTACATTTAACATCGATAAACGTCAAACATTATCATGTAGCTAGACAGTAATTGCGACGAATTAGACGCAAAACAACTACTAACGTTAGCTAGGACCATAGGACTTTCTACGCCTGCTAATACGTCGGTTAAACTCGGTAAAATGTTTGAATATCTAGCATTTGACTTATCTTGTTTACAAACTACTGGTAAAAATTGCTTACATTTCCTAAAATGTTATGTTCAATAACAATGTTAGAATTAGTGTGAAAATACAGAAACATACGTGAATTAGAGTATTTTATCGGCAATTGACATTCTAATGTGGCATACGCTAACAACTAGGAACATAAAAACTCCCAAAAGCCTAGCAATAAATCGCAAAACATTTCCGGGGCAAAGTTGAAAAAAAAAAGTGACATTGATTTCTGAAACAGCCGTGACTATAATGTTGTTGTCACACATCCAATGACACTATAAAAATATAAAAAATAAAGTGGAGAATACAATGTATTTTCTATAAAACTTGAAACGTGTTTTAAAGAGGACGGAACGCGCTTTGGCTCGCTGAATAGCTTTTGCAGCAGTGACACGACGTTATCAGCCGTAAAGTTGTAGGTTGTACGAATTGACCAGCTGAGGGCAAAGATCCCCGTTGTATGTAACTCTCGTCGTTTGAGTCATTATCTGTTTCTTTTGAGTTTTGAAGTTGAGTCTTTGCCTGACAAAGTGAAGTTATGATATATAAGTTATCCTGTACGAGCGTATGTGCCGAATACATTAAGACGCTACAGGTGTTAAGCTTATGGGCATGTGGCAGCAGTGTGTAGGCGGAAGGGTCCAAGGTGTGAGAAATGTGCAGAAGGGCATGGGACAAAGTAATGTGTAGCATTGGGGAAAGTAGTGGAATGTGTTAATTGTAGGGGTGCCCTTGGAGCTGGGGATCAGAAATGTCCCATGCAAGAGGCAGGTGGGGTTTCCAGGGGTAGAGTAGAGCAGAAGTTGTCATATGTTGAGGCAGTTTAGAAAGTAGAGGAAGATGGGTTAAGGGGGAGGAGTGGGGAGAGTAGTAGAGATATACCAGTACTGAGGGAGAGGCCAAGAAGTGAAATAAGTTTCAGTAAGATTGGATTTTTAGCATTTATATCAATGGTTATCAATTGTACTGCAGGGATGGATCGGAAGTCTCAGAAAATGAAGGTTGTGGTGGCAGCTGCACCATTTGGGTGTGTGAGACTTGACAGCAGAAGAGTTACAGGATTTAAAAATATATATATATATGTATTTCACCTTTATTTAACCAGGTAGGCTAGTTGAGAACAAGTTCTCATTTACAACTGCAACCTGGCCAAGATTAAGCAAAGCAGTGCAACACAAACAACAACACAGAGTTACATGTGGAATAAACAAACATAGTCAATAACGCAATAGAAAAAAAGTATACAGTGTGTGCAAATGAGGTTAGATAAGGGAGGTAAGGCAATAAATAGGCCATAGTGGTGAAGTAATTTGACACTGGAGTGATAGATGTGCAGAAGATGAATGTGCAAGTAGAGATACTGGGGTGCAAAGGAGTAAAATAAATAACAGAATAGAGATGGGCTATTTACAGATGGGCTATGTATAGGTGCAGTGATCTGTGCTTAAAGTTAGTGAGGGAGATATGAGTCTCCAACTTCAGTGATGTTTGCAATTCGTTCCAGTCATTGGCAGCAGAGATCTAGAAGGAAAGGCAACCAAAGGAGGAATTGGCTTTGGGGGTGACCAGTGAAATATATCTGCTGGAGTGTGTGCTAAGGGTGGGTGCTGCTATGGTGACCAGTGAGCTGAGATAAGGCGGGGCTTTACCGAGCAAAGGCTTATGGATGTGTTAAGTGGTGATGTCCCATCCTTTCAGAGTGATTGCATGAGTTAGGAATATATACAGTTAATTAGTGGAGTAGGGGGTGTTTATGTTATATCATTTTGAAATTAGTGAGTATAGTGTTAGATGGTAGGGTATTTAGTCAATTTTTATTTTTCAATTAAAGAATAAGGGAGTTGTACTCCTGTGTAGTAGGTGGCGGTAATGCAACAAATTGGATGCCAACTGCCGTTAAACGTCATAGACGAAGAAGAAGTTGTACGAATCGATTTACGACTGTTGTCAACGGTAACTGAGCAACTGGAGTAGCCGTTGAAGATGGCTAGCTAAAATAGCCAGTGAGCTAGCCAAACAGTACGTTGTAGCGGGTATATGAAAAAAAGGTTAGGTAAAAGTTAATGTCTTACTGATGAAAGGAAAATAATACATATCGCCATATTTTATTCATATACATTGTTGAATGTATTTTTGCGCTGCCCAATGCAATGTTAAACACATCTTGAAGCAAATAGCAGAAGCTAATGTTAGCTAGCTACATAGCCACAAATAAAATGCATTTTGCAAGGATAATAGCCATAGCTATGTTGTCCCTTTACAGCATTACCCTAACTTACAATGTGTGTCTGTCCATCTATTTGTTCCACAGTTCATGTCAGCTAACACAACTGTCAAAATGCCTCCTCATCTTGACTGGAGAATGGTGATGGATGCTGACCCAGAACAGCTGCAGGAGAGTGGAGATGCAGAGATAATCAACCACATGTTTTTACAGGTACGTTACTGTTCCTAGTTGTCCATGCATGCACCTCAAATGTTCTAATCTGATAGTACTGTTTCCCAAGTCTGATCAATCAAATATTCCAATCTTGTGAGTGGTCCGGCTGTCCCTGACAAAAGCATCATACTGACTGGGAGTATGGCTGGACTGTACACTGTCCTTCTCTCAGCACATATCAAAGCTGCAGGCTGAAGTTAAATCTAGACTTGGTTTCCTCTATTGTAATCGCTCCTCTTTCACCCCAGCTGCCAAACTAACCCTGATTTAGATGACCATCCTACCCATGCTAGATTACGGAGACATAATTTATAGATCAACAGGTGCTCTCGAGCAGCTAGATGTTCTTTACCATTCGGCCATCAGATTTGCCACCAATGCTCCTTATAGGACACATCACTGCACTCTGTACTCCTCTGTAAACTGGTCATGTCTATATACCCGTGGCAAGACCCATTATATTATTCTTATTTAGAAAACCCTCTTAGGCCTCACTCCCCCCTATCTGAGATGCAGCTACTGCAGCCCTCATCCTCCACATACAACACCTGCTCTGCCAGTCACATTTTGTTAAAAGTCCCCAAAGCAAACACATCACTGGGTCGCTCCTCTTTTTAGTTTCCTGCAGCTAGCGATTGGAACGAGTTGCAACAAACACTCAAACTGGACAGTTTTTATCTCAATCTCTTCATTCAAAGACTCAATCATGGACACTCTTACTGACAGTTGTGGCTGCTTTGCGTGATGTATTGTTGTCTGTGCCTTCTTGCCCTTTGTGCTGTTGTCTGTGCCTAATAATGTTTGTACCATGTTTTGTGCTGCTACCATGTTGTGTTGCTACCATGTTGTTGTCATGTTGTGTTGCTATCATGCTGTGTTGTCGTGTTGCTGCCTTGCTATGTTGTCTTCTTAGGTCTCTCTTTATGTAGTGTTTTGTTGTCTCTCTTGTTGTGATGTGTGTGTTGTCCTATATTTTTATATATATATATATATATATAAAAATACACTGCTCAAAAAAATAAAGGGAACACTAAAGTAACACATCCTAGATCTGAATTAATGAAATATTTTTATTAAATATTTTTTTCTTTACATAGTTGAATGTGTTGACAACAAAATCACACAAAAATTATCAATGGAAATCAAATTTATCAACCCATGGAGGCTCAGTAGTGTGTGTGGCCTCCACGTGCCTGTATGACCTCCCTACAACGCCTGGGCATGCTCCTGATTAGGTGGCGGATGGTCTCCTGAGGGATCTCCTCCCAGCCCTGGACTAAAGCATCCGCCAACTCCTGGACAGTCTGTGGTGCAACGTGGCGTTGGTGGAAGGAGCAAGACATGATGTCCCAGATGTGCTCAATTGGATTCAGGTCTGGGGAACGGGCGGGCCAGTCCATAGCATCAATGCCTTCTTCTTGCAGGAACTGCTGACACACTCCAGCCACATGAGGTCTAGCATTGTCTTGCATTAGGAGGAACCCAGGGCCAATCGCACCAGCATAAGGGGTCTGAGGATCTCATCTCGGGAACCTAATGGCAGTCAGGCTACCTCTGGCGAGCACATGGAGGGCTGTGCGGCCCCCCAAAGAAATGCCACCCCACATCATGACTGACCCACCGCCAAACCGGTCATGCTGGAGGATGTTGCAGGCAGCAGAACATTCTCCACGGCGTCTCGAGACTTTGTCACATCTGTCACGTGTGCAGTGTGAACCTGCTTTCATCTGTGAAGAGCACAGGGCGCCAGTGGCGAATTTGCCAGTCTTAGTGTTCTCTGGCAAATGCCAAATGTCCTGCACGGTGTTGGGCTGTAAGCACAACCCAACCCCTGTGGACGTCGGGCCCTCATACCACCCTCATGGAGTCTGTTTCTGACCGTTTGAGCAGACACATGCACATTTGTGGCCTGCTGGAGGTCATTTTGCAGGGCTCTGGCAGTGCTCCTCCTGCTCCTCCTTGCACAAAGGCGGAGGTAGCGGTCCTGCTGCTGGGTTGTTGCCCTCCTACAGCCTCCTCCACGTCTCCTGATGTACTGGGCTGTCTCCTGGTAGCGCCTCCATGCTCTGGACACTACGCTGACAGACACAGCAAACCTTCTTGCCACAGCTCGCATTGATGTTCCATCCTGGATGAGCTGCACTACCTGAGCCACTTGTGTGGGTTGTAGACTCCGTCATGCTACCACTAGAGTGAAAGCACCGCCAGCATTCAAAAGTGACCAAAACATCAGCAAGGAAGCATAGGAACTGAGAAGTGGTCTGTGGTCACCACCTGCAGAACCACTCCTTTATTGGGGGTGTCTTGCTAATTGCCTATAATTTCTACCTGTTGTCTATTCCATTTGCACAACAGCATGTGACATTTATTGTCAATCAGTGTTGCTTCCTAAGTGGACAGTTTGATTTCACAGAAGTGTGATTGACTTGGAGTTACATTGTGTTGTTTAAGTGTTCCCTTAATTTTTTTGAGAAGTGTATTTGTTTTTATCCCAGCCCCCGTCCCCACAGAAGGCCTTTTGGTAGGCCGTCATTGTAAATAAGAATGTGTTCTTAACTGACTTACCTAGTCAAATAAAATAAATAAATACATTTGTCTGTGTACACAACACAACAGCCCCTTCACATTACACTCCATGCAGTTTGGCTTCAGAGCGAAACTCTCCACAGAAACGGCTACCTGCTTTCTTGTGGAAAATGTGAAGTCCAAGATGGGCAAAGGGGGTGTTGTTGGGGCTGTGTTTCTGGACCTAAGGAAGGCTTTTGACACTGTTAACCATGAGATTCTCATCACAAAACTGTCCAAGTTCAACTATTCCCCGATGCCTTGAGATGGATGAAATCATACCTTGAAGGCAGAACTCAGTGTCAGAGTGAGCAATGAGCTGTCGCCCACTCTTAGCTATGGTGTGGGAGTGCCCCAAGGGTCAATACTGGGGCCCCTCCTGTTCAGCCTGTACATTAATGATCTGCCTTCTGTCTGTACTGGGTCTGAAGTTCAAATGTATGCAGATGATACAGTGATATATGTGCATGCAAAGAACAAACAACAAGCTGCACAAGAACTCACTACTGTAATGGTCCAGGTTAGAGGTCGACCGATTATGATTTTTCAACACCAATACCGATTATTGGAGGACCAAAAAAAGCAGATACAGACTAATCGGCCGATTTTTAAAATGTATTTGTAATAATGACAATTACAACAATACTGAATGAACACTTATTTTAACTTAATATAATCCATCAATAAAAATCAATTTAGCCTCAAATAAATAATGAAACATGTTCAATTTGGTTTAAAAACGCAAAAACAAAGTGTTGGAGAAGAACGTAAAAGTGCAATATGTGCCATGTAAGAAAGCTAATGTTTAAGTTCCTTGCTCAGAACATGAGAACATATGAAAGCTGGTGGTTCCTTTTAACATGAGACTTCGATATTCCAACGTAAGAGGTTTTAGGTTGTAGTTAATATAGTATTTATAGGACTATTTCTCTCTATACCATTTGTATTCCATATACCTTTGACTATTGGATGTTCTTATAGGCACTTTAGTATTGCCAGTGTAACATTATAGCTTCCGTCCCTCTCCTCGCTCCTACCTGGGCTCGAACCAGGAACACATCGACAACAGCCACCCTCGAAGCAGCATTACCCATCGCTCCACAAAATTCCACGGCCCTTGCAGAACAAGGGGAACAACTACCCCAAGTCTCAGAGCGAGTGACGTTTGTAACGCTATTAGCGCACACCCCGCTAACTAGCTAGCCATTTCACATTGGTTACACCAGCCTAATCTCGGGTGTTGATAGGCTTGAAGTCATAAACAGCTCAATACTTGAAGCACAGTGAAAAGCTGCTGGCAAAACGCACAAAAGTGCTGTTTGAATGAATGCTTACGAGCCTGCTGCTGCCTACCATCGCTCAGTCAGACTGCTATCAAATATCAAATCGTAGAACTAATTATAACATAATAACACACAGAAATACCAGCCTTTGGTCATTAATATGGTCGAATCCGGAAACTATAATTTCGAAAACAAAACATTTATTATTATCGCATATACCCTGACTCTGCGTGCAATGAACGCAAGAGAAATTACACAATTTCACCTGGTTAATATTGCCTGCTAAGCTGGATTTCTTTCAGCTAAATATGCAGGTTTAAAAATATATACTTCTGTGTATATATTTTTTTAAAGTCATTGATGTTTATGGTTAGGTACACGTTGGAGCAACGACAGTCCTTTTTCCGCGAATGTGCACCGCATCGATTATATGCAACGCAGGACACGCTAGATAAACTAGTAATATCATCAACCATGTGTAATTAACTAGTGATTATGATTGATTGTTTTTTATAAGATAAGTTTAATGCTAGCTAGCAACTTACCTTGGCTTCTTACTGCATTTGCATAACAGGCAGGCTCCTCGTGGAGTGCAATGAGAGGCAGGTGGTTAGAGCGTAACTGTAGGGTTGCAAGATTGGATCCCCCGAGCCGACAAGGTGAAAATCTGTCGTTCTGCCCCTGAACAAGGCAATTAACCCACCGTTCCTAGGCCGTCATTGAAAATAAGAATGTGTTAACTGACTTGCCTAGTTAAATAAAGGTGTAAAAAAATGTAAATCGGCCAAATCAGTGTCCAAAAATACCGATTTCCGTTTATTATGAAAACTTGAAATCGGCCCTAATTAATCGGCCATTCCGATTAATCGGTCGACCTCTAGTCCAGGTTACAAAGTGGCTCAGTGACTCGTATTTGCATCTCAATGTGAAAAAAACTGTTTCCGTGTTCTTCACAAAGAGGGCAACAGATGCTACTGAGCCAGATGTCTATGTGTCAGGGGAGAAGCTCCAGGTGGTATCTGATTTTAAGTACCTTGGCATCATACTTGATTCCAACCTCTCTTTTAAAAAGCATGTGAAAAAGGTCATTCAAATAACCAAGTTCAACCTAGCTAATACTCCCCCACTTAACATACTGCTTGACTAGGTGGGCCCAAGCTTGCTGTACAAAATGAAAACCTATTCAGTCTGTCTACAAACAGGCTCTCAAAGTGCTCCATAGGAAGCCCAATAGCCATCATCACTGTTACATCCTCAGAAAGCATGAGCTCCTGAGTTGGGAAAATCTTGTGCAATACACTGACGCATATATTGTGTTGAAGATCCTAAATGGCCTGGCTCCCCCTCCACTCAGTATTTGTGTTAAACAGAAAACCCAAACATATGGCAGCAGATCCACAAGGTCTGCCATGAGAGGTGAGTGTATACCCTTGAGGAAAAGCACCTTTAGTAAATCCGCTTTCTCTGTGAGAACTTCCCATGTCTGGAATACACTGCCATCAGACACACATAACTGCACCACATATCACACTTTCACAAAATACTTGAAGACATGGCTAAAGGTCAATCAATTTGTGAACATAATCCCTAGCTGTGTATTGCCGCTTTCTATGTTGTCTGTGGCTTGTGAGGTGTGGAAACACTTTGTTGCTTTTATGAATTTTGTCTTGCTGCTTTTTGTTCTATGTTGCTCTGTCTGTATGCTACGTCTTGCTTGTCCTATGTTGCTCTGTCTGTATGCTACGTCTTGCTTGTCCTATGTTGCTCTGCATGTGCTCACTGCTCAATGATTGTCTATATTATAATTGTTTTTAATAACCTGCCCGGGGACTGCGGTTGAAAATTAGCTGGCTGGCTAAAACTGGCACTTTTACTGAAACGTTGATTAATGTGCACTGTCCCTGTAAAAATAAAATAAACTCAAACAAAGGACTCCACTGCCTGCTGCCAAATTACAAACTGCCTGTGTCAGCAAAATGCTTCAAAACAGACTAATCCTCTTCTGCGCACCTAATTTTGATCCCCCTACCATTTCCCTCTCTGGCTAGGAAAGCACCTGGCTTGTAGACTAAACAAACATGTAAGACATTTTGACATCTAATACCAGTGAGACAGGAACAGTGGCGATTTTAGCATGTAAATCTTGGTGGGGCAAACCCTCCAAAAAATGAGGGGATGCCAACAAAGCCACGACACAACACTAAACAATATGTTAATTGCACTATAAAGTTGACAAACGGTACCTACATAAAGTTGTCCCAACAGCAGTTCCAACATCTTACCACTGCTACACCTGGCTATCAGCGGAGCCTTGCCTGACAGCGAAACAGTTCATTCAGCCTCATTTACTGCCTTTTAAAAAACATAAGGGGACGATAAGAGGCAGTCCGTAATTTCGATTAAGACATTCATGAGTGAGTGAGCTAGGACAAACGTAGTCAATATATTTGTTAAGCACTTTTGAAATGTACAGTGACAAAATTCAGAAAATGGGCCATTCTTACAGTGTTCTCCCTCTACATCAAGTCAGAACCGTAGGATAAATAAAGGTGGCATATACACTACCGGTCAAAAGTTTTAGAACACCACATTCAAGGGTTTTCTTGATTTGACTATTTTCTACATTTTTAGAATAATAGTGAAGACATCAAAACTATGAAAAAACACATATGGAATCATGTACAGTCGTGGCCAAAAGTTGAGAATGACATTAATTTTCACAAAGTTTGCTGCTTCAGTGTCTTTAGATATTTTTGTCAGATGTTACTATGGAATTCTGAAGTATAATTACAAGCATTTCATAAGTGTAAGGCCTGTATTAACAATTACATGAAGTTGATGCATAGAGTCAATATTTGCAGTGTTGACCCTTATTTTTCAAGACCTCTGCAATCCGCCCTGGCATGCTGTCAATTATCCTGACTGATGGCAGCCCATTCTTGTATAATCAATGCTTGGAGTTTGTCAGAATTTGTGGGGTTATGTTTGTCCACCTGCCTCTTGAGGATTGACCACATGTTCTCAATGGGATTAAGGTCTGGGGAATTTCCTGGCCATGGACCCAAAATATCTATGTTTTGTTTCCCGAGCCTCTTAGTTATCACTTTTTCCTTATGGCAAGGTGCTCCATCATGCTGGAAAAGGCATTGTTCGTCACCAAACTGTTCCTGGATGGTTGGGAGAAGTTGCTCTCGGAGGATGTGTTGGTACCATTCTTTATTCATGGCTGTGTGTCACGCCCTGACCATAGAGAGCTGTTTATTATCTATGTTGGTTGGTGCGTGATACTGACTATAGTGGGTCATCTAGGTGATTAGTGATTTATGTTGGCCTGGTATGGTTCCCAATCAGAGACAGCTGTTTAGCGTTGTCTGATTGGGGATCGTATTTAGGTAGCCATTTTCCCCATTGTGATTTGTGGGATCTTGACTATGTTTGTGTGTAGTTGCTTTCTGCACTGCATGTAGCTTCATGTTTCATTTATTCGCTTTATTGTTTTTGTGCTTTAAGTTTCTCTTCTAAATAAAAGGATGGAAACATACCACGTTGCATCTTGGTCCACTCATTATGACGAATATGACACTGTGTTCTTAGGCAAAATTGTAAGTTGCCCACTCCCTTGGCTGAGAAGCAACCCCACACATGAATGGTCTCAGGATGCTTTACTGTTGGCATGACACAGGACTGATGGTAGCACTCACCTTGTCTTCTCTGGACAAGCTTTTTTCCGGATGCCCCAAACAATCGGAAAGGGGATTCATCAGAGAAAATGGCTTTACCCCAGTCCTCAGCAGTCCAATCCCTGTACGTTTCGCAGAATATCAGTCTGTCCCTGATGTTTTTCCTGGAGAGAAGTGGCTTCTTTGCTGCCCTTCTTGACACCAGGTCGTCCTCCAAAAGTATTCGCCTCACTGTGTGTGCAGATGCACTCACCTGCTTGCTGCCATTCATGAGCAAGCTCTGTACTGGTGGTGCCCAGATCCAGCAGCTGAATCAACTTTAGGAGACAGTTCTGGCGCTTACTAGACTTTCTTGGGTGCCCTGAAGCCTTCTTCACAACAATTGAACCTCTCTCCTTGAAGTTCTTGATGATCAGATAAATGGTTGATTTAGGTGCAATCTTACTGGCAGCAATATCCTTGCCTGTGAAGCCCTTTTTGTGCAAAGCAATGACGACGACACGTGTTTCCTTGCAGGTAACCATGTTTGTCAGAGGAAGAACAATGATTTTAAGCACCACCCTCCTTTTGAAGCTTCCAGTCTTATTCAAACTCAATCAGCATGACAGAGTGATCTCCAGTCTTATCCTCGTCAACACTCACACCTGTGTTAACGAGAGAATCACTGACATGATGTCAGCTGGTCCATTTGTGGCAGGGCTGAAATGCAGTGGAAATGTTTTTGGGGATTCAGTTCATTTGCATGGCAAATAGGGACTTTACAATTAATTGCAATTAATCTGATCACTCTTCATAACATTCTGGAGTATATGCAAATTGCCATCATACAAACTGAGGCAGCAGACGTTGTGAAAATTAATATTTGTGTCATTCTCAAAACGTTTGGCCACGACTGTAGTAACCAAAAAAGTGTTAAACAAATCAAAATATATTTTATATTTGGATTCTTCATAAAGCCCCCCTTTGCCTTGATGACAGCTTTGCACACTCTTGGCATTCTCTCAACCAGCTTCATGAGGCAGTCTCCTGGAATGCATTTCAATTAACAGGTGTGCCTTAAAAGTTTGTGTAATTTGTGTAATTTCTTTCCTTCTTTATGTGTTTGAGCCAATCAGTTGTGTTGTGACAAGGTAGGGATAGTATACAGAAGATAGCCCTATTTGGTAAAAGACCAAGTCCATATTATGGCAAGAACAGCTCAAATACGCAAAGAGAAATTACTTTAAGACATGAAGGTCAGTCGATATGGAAAATTTCAAGAACTTTGAAAGTTTCTTAAAGTGCAGTCGCAAAAACCATCAATTGCTATGATGAAACTGGCTCTCATAAGGACCGCCACTGGAATGGAAGACCCAGAGTTACCTCTGCTGCAGAGCACAAGTTCATTAGAGTTACCAGCTTCAGAAATTGCAGCCCAAATAAATGCTTCACAGAGTTCAAGTAACAGCTACATCTAAACATCAACTGTTCAGAGGATACTGTGTGAATAAGGCCTTTATGGTTGATTTGCTGCAAAGAACCACTACTAAAGGACACCAATAAGAAGAAGAGACTTGCTTGGGCCAAGAAACATGAGCAATGGACATTAGACCGGTGGAAATTTGTCCTTTGGTCTGGAGTCCAAATTGGAGATTTTTGGTTCCAACCGCCATGTCTTTGTGAGACGCGGTGTCAGTGAACGGATGATCTCTGCATGTGTATTTCCCACCGTGAAGCATGGAGGAGGAGGTGTGGGGCGGGGGGAGGTACTTTGCTGGTGACACTGTGATTTATTTAGAATTCAAGGCACACTCAACCAGCATGGCTACCACAGCATTCTGCAGCGATATGCTATATGATATGATATGATATAGGCTTAATGGGACAATGACCCAACACACCTTCAGGCTGTATAAGGGCTATATGACCAAGACGGAGTGCTGCATCAGATGACCTGGCCTCCACAATCCCCCAACCTCGACCCAATTGAGATGGTTTGGGATAAGTCGGACCGTAGAGTGAAGAAAAAGCAGCCAACAAGTGCTCAGCATATGTGGGAACTGCTTCAAGACTGTTGGAAAAGCATTCCAAGTGAAGCTGGTTGAGAGAATGCAAAGAGTGTGTAAAGTTGTCATCAAGGCAAAGGATGGCTAGTTGAAGAATCTCAAATTTTAAATATATTTTGATTTGTTTAAACTTCACACTTTTTTTGGTTACTACATGATGTGTTTTTTCATAGTTTTGATGTCTTCACTATTATTCTACAATGTACAAAATAGTAAAAATAAAGAAAAACCATTGAATGAGTAGGTGTTCTAAAACTTTTGACCGGTAGTGTAAGCAGACAATGAAAAGTCTTACAATATTCTATGATTACATTTCTCTAAAACAGGTTATAGTCTTCATGTGCACCACCAAGTCAGGGGGGGGGAAAGACTTACTACACCACATACACTTAGTATTACTTTCTTATTTACAGTATACATATGCAGTGGGCCAAAAAAGTATTTAGTCAGCCACCAATTGTGCAAGTTCTCCCACTTAAAAAGATGAGAGAGGCCTGTAATTTTCATCATAGGTACATTTCAACTATGACAGACAAAATGAGGAGAAAAAATCCAGAAAATCACATGCCACATATCATATTGAGGTTGTGGACAGGTGTCTTTTATACTGATAACAGGTTCAAACAGGTGCCATTAATACAGGTAACAAGTGGAGGACAGAGGAGCCTCTTAAAGAAGTAATAGGTCTGTGAGAGCCAGAAATCTTGCTTGTTTGTAGGTGACCAAATACTTATTTTCCACCATAATTTGCAAATAAATTCATTAAAAATCCTACAATGACCCTGGGTTCGCGCCCAGGCTCTTTCATAACTGGCCGCGACTGGGAGGTCAGTGGGGGGCGACGCACAATTGGCCTAGCGTCGTCCGGGTTAGGGGGGGATTGGTTGGGAGGGATGTCCTTGACTCATTGCTCACCAGCGGCTCCTGTGGGCGCTAACCAAGGTTGCCAGGTGCACAGTTTTTCCTCCGACACATTGGTGCGGCTGGTTTCCGGGTTGGATGCGCGCTGTGTTAAGATGCAGTGCGGCTTGGTTGGGTTGTGTGACTTTCAACCATGACTTTCAACCTTCGTCTCTCCCGAGCCCGTACGGGAGTTGTAGCGATGAGACAAAATAGTAGCTACTACAACAATTGGATACCACGAAATTGGGGAGAAAAAGGGATAAAATTCAACAACAAGAATACAACAAAAATTCCTACAATGTGATTTTCTGGATTTTTCTTTCTCATTTTGTCTGTCATAGTTTAAGTGCACCTATGATGAAAATTACAGACCTTGCACAATTGGTGGCTGACTAAATACTTTTTTGCCCCACTGTATCCCTGGCATATAACATAATTTATGCAGCAGCATACAATACATTTTTGGACTCACCTTGTTGTGCTTTGCTCATTTGAACAGGATTGTGGCAAGGTGGTCCTTCATGGGCAAATTTTGTCATCAAAGTCTGGCATTCTATGGATTTATGGTGCTTTCAAGACAGCTGGGAACACTGAAAAAGGTTGAATCATGATGTCAGTGATCTTCAGGTCATAGCTCTAGAAAGAGGCCCGAGTTCCCAATTTACAATTCCGAGTTGGATGACCGTTCAAAACGTATTTTCCCAGTCAGAGCTTGTTTTTCCCCGAGTTCCCAGTTGTCTTGAACTCACTGAAGTCAGATTTCCGAGTTTACAGTTGTTTTGAGCACGGCAGAGATCATGCTGGATTGACAGCATGGCCAATGTTGAATGTAAACCCAGACTTGGGACCACACACACAGGCAAGTGATTGCAATGCTTGCAGTTAGCCACTGATTCCATCCAAATAACTCATTCTTGAATTTGCGATTTCCAACTTGTTGTGTAATGTTTATTTCCAATGGCCGATGAGCATCGATACGTTTTATCTGTAATTACGTTTCATTTTTTACTTCATTTGACAAGGATTAAAAAGGATTTGCCAGTAGATTGTCGACTTGATTCATGATGATGACTGCTAGCTAAGATTTTGAAAGTATGATGTTGACATGTCCAATCAAAGCTACTGTAGATATAACGTGATTTGACTTAATTTTATCAATGGCCAATGACCTTGCACCTTCTTGGATGGGCACTTCTAATATAACTGTATGCCAGCACCCAAGGGGCTTGATTTTTCCAGCTCTACCCTTAGATTTGGCAGTGACGTAGTGTCCCCATGAGTGACAGAACGCTGAGTCAATCACAGCGCAACTCGAGAACATTACCAACCCCTAAACTCCGTATTTTCTACTGGCTGTCCCACCACCACAGAAAGCACTGAGCTAGGCTGAAACACCTGCATTTTGGAGCTGCCTTACTCAAGAAAGCAAAAAAGAGACCATGTTTGTATGGAGGCTTAATTAACTCAATGATATGTGGCACGTATTTATGCAAAAATAACATGCAACAGGTAACGTGGCTCTGTCCCAACTGCCCTTAATGATGGGTCACCACTGGACAGGAACATGCATAAAATACCAAGCAGTACTTGTTCCTGGGCCTTGACAGACTGTTATGCTCAGGGTTTACTTAATTTTGCACAAAGCAGTACTGTTGTTGCTGTGTTTCTGCCTGAGGACAATTTTGCTTTATGTTTCATTGAAAAGCAATGGTGCTCTATTTCTCTACAGGTCAAACGATGGGAGCGGGAGTTGAAAGATGGAAGCCCAGAGAAAATTGTTCACCTCTTGCGAGTCATTCAAGGCCTTCTGAAGGTGTCCAATGCTATTATTACCCAGACACATCCAGAGATGCATTACTCAAGCTCACTAAAACTGTGCTGAAATGATTTTATCCAGTGTTAATATCAGAGTGGAATACATTACGTAGTTGCTTTGAAGGAATAAGCTCTACACAGTGTGGTATAATTAATATAGAAAAGTTTGATTATATTTGCTTCAGATACTTGACCTGCTTTTGTGTGGATTTACAGTATTCGTCTGTTATAGTCTCAGTTTCATGTAACGTACAGTTGCGGTCAAATATATTGGCAGCCTTGCACTTTTCTTAATTAGATAATTCCATATTTCTTCTAAAACAAGTTGAAATTGAAAATAACTTGGTCTCCACACCTTGTTATTGGATGTTCAACATTGCAGAAACCAGTTACATTTTTGTAAACTTAAGTTTACAATTTTGATTTAGGAAATCAAAGTAAAATGGAATGGACAAAATGATTGCCACCCTGGAGCTAGTACTTGGTTGCACAGCCTTTGGCCACGATAACTGCCACAAACTCTTCTTGTAGCCATCAATGAGCTTGCTGCACCTTTCTACTGGCCATTTGGCCCACTATTCAGCACGGAACTGTGCTAATTCTTCAATGTATGATGGGTGCACTCCACCAACTACTGTTTCCAGCTCTCGTCATAGGTTATGGATGTGATTCAGGTCATTGATGGTTAGTGTTTGTCTGCAGTTGTCTTGGCCAAAGGCTGTGAAACCAAGTACTAGCTCCAGGGTGCCAATAATTTTGTCCATGCCATTTTACTTTGATTTTTCTTTATTCTTTAAAAAAAAAAAATTGTAAACTAATATTTACTAAAATAAAATTAGTAGGTGTGCTGACCAACATTTTCTATATAAGGTACACCGCCCAAGCTTACTAAAATTGTTTTCTTTTTTTTGCAGTTGAAGAAAGAGGAGGTTACTATGGCATTTGAACTCATCGATAATGCCGGGACAGAACAAGCTAGATCGGGTAGGTGCATAAAGCATTGTTTTCAATCCAGTTGTTGGGACGAATATTTGAAATGAATGGCCCGCAGTAGATACTACAACAGTATCTCTTTCATGTCTTACAGAAAATGAGTGGAAGGCCAAGGAGTTAAAGTGGGAAGAAGAGTTAGAGGTAAGGCTTGGTGTGAATGTTGTCATTAAATTGAACTATGAAGCATTAGGGTCCAATCAAAACTGCAGTTTCTGGAAAGCAGTTTTGATTGAATTGGAGCACAGGTAATTTCAACTCATGCTCAGTTTTCTTCAATAGGACTTAGTACACCTCTCAACCAATAGTAAAGTCCCTCACTGTCCACAAAGGAGATTGTAAGCTGTGACCATAGAATGACGGCACTTAAGGAGATTAGAGTGCTCTGCTACGCTGCAGTTTGTTGAGCTGTTCTCTGCGTTTCCTGAACAATAATTTGGCCCTGGGACTTCTTTCACACATTCATAGAAGCAATTGGAGACATAATCTAATCTTGTTTTTCGAGAGACTGGTGGAAGTTTAAGTACATGAGTAAGTGTTGTAAACAGAGGGGGCCTGAGAGTTTGTTGTCTGCTTGATTTCCTGTCCAGATGGCCAAGAAGTCGGGCGTTGGCGGTGGGCCAGATACTCGCTTCCTGCGGGACGAGATGCGCACACTGGAGGCCCAGTTGAACCGTAGAGAGAAGGATATCCAACAGTTGGAGAAAGAGACGAGCAAGGAGAAGAAAATCAATGAGGAAGTATGACCTTATGTTATGAGACGTCATTAATTCCATCGTGAACTAGTGTTAATGTGTGTCATTGTGTTCTCAACACTATACTAAGACCTTCCTACTTTGTGCAAAATGTTCAATTGATTTTATTGTATGTAGCCTATACTAAGTAATCGCCCATTGTGTTCACAATTCCAATGCAACTAATATCTCCCATGTGTTCCCACAGTTGATGATTCGGGTAGAGGAGGCTGAGGATGAGAGCAGGAAGCTGAAAAGAGAGGTTAGTGACAACATAGTCGTGTCTGAATTGGGGAGGCACTACCTGAACACTCATTTTTGTTTACGTTTCAAAATATTTTGCTACATTGTGCCCAAATTATGATAATACCCTTTTTAGTGTAAGTGCTGTTTGAAAAGAGTTTTGGCCTGCGGTACATTTCATAATAGATCAATAAGAAAGAGAGTTCCAAACCTCTCTGACAATAACAGTTAGTTTTCTGTTTTCCCCTCCCCACTCAGACCACTCCCAGACAGTGGTAGCAAAATTCTTGTTTGAGAAATTGCTCTTTGCCAATAAGCTATTTTAGATTGTTTTTGACCATTTTAAATGAAAACAATCACATTAAGGTTCTTCATTGTTACCCAGAAATAATTTGACTTTAAGATAAGAATAGCTGCATTGGACCTTTTTAAGGTGAAAATAAGTGTTTGTCCAAGTAAGTAGAACACCAGTGAGTGTCTGTCTGCGTTTGTGTTAACTGTTCATAATACGTGTATGACAGTATACACCAGTATAAGTGTATGTTAACTGTTCATAATACGTGTATGACAGTATACACCAATATAAGTGTTTGTTAACTGTGTCTCCTCTCCTGCGGTGTGTGTCAGAACGAGCAGCTCCAGCAGGATGTAGACTTCTACAGGAGGGAGCTGGACCAGAAGGAGCCGGTCCAGTCCAGAGAGGAGAGTACTGAGACACAGAGGAGACTCAACTCAGCCAACAGACAGCTCTACCAGTGCATGGAGGACGTTCAGGTACTGCAGACCCCTTTCATACAATTTATGTATTTTATTTAACCTTTATTTAACTAGGCAAGTCAGTTAAGATCAAATTCTTGTTTACAATGACAGCCAACCCCGGCCAAACCTTAACCCGGACGACCCTGGGCCAATTGTGCGCCGCCCTTTGAGACTCCCAATCACTGCCGGTTGTGATACAGCCTGGAATCGAACCAGGGTCTGTAGTGACGCCTCTAGCACTGAGATGCAGCGCCACTCGGGAGCCCGAAAAATCCCTGATTTGGATATTTCCCTAATGCGTAACCAGGCCAGCGCAGTACAACTCGCCTTGACTTGGCTCAGTAGTGTCAAAAGGGTATTAAGGACAAGTCGTGACTTGAAAAACACATGGACAAAATCTTCCGTTGATATCATTGCATGATTTACAGTACGTTTCTTACTGTACTAACCCCAGACCTGTGTCCTCATTCCTCTACCTCTAGCGTGCGGAGGAAGAGGTCGCCCACCTGAAGACACAGAACGATCAGATGCAGAAGAGCCTAGAGGAGTCAGTGAAGGAGATGGAGACGATGACTGACGAGTACAACAAGATGAAAATCGTTGTGCAGCAGACAGACTCCATCATGGACCAGCTGAGGAAGGAGAGGGACCACGCCAAGCTACAGGTAACCTAGAGGGACAAAATTACGGAAAAATGTAAAGGTTGAACCTGGGAAAGTTTCAGCACGGCTTTGCATAGACTTTATGAAGCATTTCTAATATTGAATCATTATTGTGAATTGACAGTGTAAATAACATACATTCATTGGTGTTGAATAAAACAATATACTGCTGTGTTCTTCACTTCAGGTCAGAGAGCTGACAGAGCAGATTCAGAGCCGGGCGGAGGAAGATGACCCAGTCATGGCAGCCGTGAATGCCAAGGTGGACGAATGGAAGGTGGGTGTTCTCACATTATTTACCTGGCTGAGAGAAAAGGCAGCAGGCGATTGTATCAAGTACTGCATGCTGCTGTCTGTATGTTTTCTGAATCATTAAAGAACTTGACAGCACACAGCTAATTCCAGTACAAGTCAAAAGTTTGGAGACATCTACTCATTCAATGGTTTTTCTTTATTTTGACTATTTTATACATTGTAAAATAATAGTGAAGACATCAAACTATTAAATAACACATATGGAATCATGAAGTAACCAAAAAAGTGTTAAACAAATCAAAAACACATTTTATATTTGAGATTCTTAAAACTAGCCATCCTTTGCCTTGATGACAGCTTTGCAAACTTTATCCAAACTTTTGACTGGTACTCTATGTATAGAGGAAATATTTACATTTATTCTTCACAGTTCAAACATTAGTAGTCAATAAGCATAAATTAAAACATTTTAGGTCGGGGCCTGTCCTCATCAAAGCATACTGCCTGGTTTGTTGCAGCTGTGTTGTTTTGTCAGTGGCCCTGGTGATCTCTGCGTTTTTCTGAGTGGCCTTGATTGTGTCTGTGATTTGTGATTTTCAGAGAGTGCTGGCTGGGAAGGATGAGGAGATCATGGAGTACCAGCAGATGATCCGCGAGCTAAGGGACAAGCTACGCTCGACCCAGATGGACACGGACAAGAGCAACATCATCGCCTTGCAGCAGGTCCGTCTCAAAGCTGAAAGCCTTATCTTTATGTAAATACATACATATTAATACATCTAAGGAACTTGGGTAGATCTGAATTTCACATTTACATTTTAGTCATTTAACAGACGCTCTTATCCAGACCGACTTACAGTAGTGAGCAACTTACAGTACGTTTTCAAACTTCAATAGAGATAATTCATTGTTCCTGTGAGGGAACTTTTTGTGCAGTATTTGGTACATACAGTACATGCAACGACAAATTACTTTAAAAACGGTGGCATTTTATACTATATTAGGAAATCTCTAAATCTATCTGTTCAAACAGTGTGTTTTTTGTTTATCTTCATCTTTGAAATATCTGTCTGTTGAAAGATATATATTTCAACTGTGAAAATATTTAACTAAGTGCCAGGGGCTAAGTTTCTACTAAGATAACATATGGAATTGTTTTAAGATGGTCATACCATGAATCATTTAGCTATTTGATTTAGAATTTTAGTATCCCTAGAAGTATAAAAAATATATATACAGTACCAGTGCAAAGCTGTAATTTGTTTAACACTTTTTTGGTTACTACATGATTCCATATGTGTTATTTCATAGTGTTGATGTCTTCACTATTATTCTACAATGTAGAAAATAGTAAAAATTAAGAAAAACTTTTGAATGAGTAGGTGTGTCCAAACTTTTGACTGGTACTGTAAAAAAGACATTGAATTGAGCTTTTCGGCTATTAGCCCATAGAAACACATTGAATAACAGATTCATACATGGAAAAATAGATATTTAAAATGTATTTAAAAGGAAGTATGTTTGGAAGTGGCTGTCCTATATCTGAAAGATATAAGAAGTATGTATTTATTTTTTACCGTGGAATGACCACCTTTGACTTGGAAATTCCCTATTCACTTCCATTTATTTTTCGGGCCAGTACCGGGTAAACTTCAGATGAGTCCTGTGACACTTGTGGGGGTTGTAGGTAAAAACTGAGAACACCATCTTGTTCATGAGAGTCTCAACTTCTATGGAGGGGTCATATTAGTGTGTAGCCCAAACCATTCAGACACTACAGGCAGATGTTGGCACATCGGCGGTACCGACTTCAGACAAGATACTGTATCGTTGTGTTCCATCTGTCATTTCCACTGCATCTTCTCTTCTGTTCATTCTGTTCTTTTCTCCTGTCTTTACTTGCACTCCCGTCACTAACTCGTGGCCAGGTCATATATGAGCTATGTGGTGTAAGTTACTCGGCCCTCCATATTTCTTGTCTATTTTACAGACCTCTCTCTGCTTTCATTTCATTTCACAAGATCTCATGTCTTTTATTACACGTTATTGTACACAAATCACAACCTGCTGTGCTCTTCCGTGGTTGTCCTTGTACTAACGCTGGTTCCAAACTAATAAAATGTTTGTGAATGTCTTCAAGGCCGTGCTAGAGAGAGACAATCAAATCAAGATGCTGACAGAGCAAGTGGAGCAGTATACGGGGGAGATGGAGAGAAATGCCCTGCTCATAGAGGAACTCAAGAAGCCCCTGAAGAAAGACAGAGGTGCGTGTCAAATTGTCTTGTTGTAAAAGCACATGGATCTGGATGCTGTTAACAAGGAATGTTGTTCTGGTGTCAGCCAAGGCTGCTATGCACCAACATTGCTATAAGATTGAAAAAGTGTGGGTGTTCTCTGCAGGTTAGTTGGCGCCATCTTTACAGTATAATTTTTAGCTTCAGACAATTTAGCTAAAATGTTTTTTAAAGGGAAGACATTTAGCACGTTAGGGTTAGCATTTGTATCTCTAGTGTAGCACAGAGCCATAAACTCTGATTTAGCATTATTAGCAATAGATTATAGCTCAAAGTTTTTCCCCAGGTCTGCCCTCAGCCATCCAGCAGAGGAAGCTGGACGAGCTATCCGCTAAGCTGCAGGCCACAGAGACAAGAGCACTGGAAGCAGAACGTGTGGCTGAGCTAGCCGAGACAGACGCCAGGGACAAGGACAAAGAGCTCAGTGACACATTAAACCACATGAGACTCTATGAGTCTGTAAGTCTGCCTAGCCTGCCCGATTTCACAAATGCTCAGTTGCTTAAGGTCCTCCAACATAATAAGTTTTTTTTTTAACTATTTTCCCCCATCCCTGTGGTGATTCTCATGACTCATGCAACAGGCTTTGTTTTTGAGATGTCTGGTCTGTCAAATCTTGTATCCTAGATTAAACAAAGTATGAAAGCCATGGCTGATCTCTCTTGGCTCTCTTTACTGTCCTGCAGGGCACTGATGGTCTGCAGGTGGCCATTGCTGAGATCAAAGAGTGTAAGAATCAGATGAGAGTGCGAGACCGTGAGGCGGAGGCTATGACCAGAGAGATCAACCAGCTGGAGATGAGAATCAACAACCTTCTGGATGAGAACGAAGATCTTAGGGAACGACTCGGTAAGTCACACACAAAACAAATGTAATTAACAAACTTCAAGTCACATTTTATTTATGTTAATTTCACAATGTCTCAACATGTTACAGATAGAAATTTAAAATAAGAACTGGAAACAACAACAAATAAATCAAAAACAGGGAGATGGCAGACGCAAAATTAATTTCCTTTTGGATTGTGTTATATTTCATAAAGTTAATGAATGATGTCATTAGCTAGACATTTTTTCATTGTTGAATATCCTTTCATTTAATAAAAAATAACAAGCAACAAACAACAAAGACATAAAAAAAAACAGAGAGACAGCAGACATATTTGATTTCCTGTTGGAAGGTGTTATATTTCATAAAGTTAGTGAGTTACCTTATTAGCTAGACATTTTCATTGTTGGATATCCTCTCATTCAGGTTTTGTATTCATCCATCATTCTCTTTCATAAGGTCTGGAGCCCAAAGAGGAAGTGGATCTGACAGAATTCAGAAGAACCAAATCCCTGAAACAGAGGCAGTTCCAAGCAGAGAACCAGGTTCTCACCAAAGAGGTAGATAGGGATGGGAAGGAACTTCTTGACGTCAATTTGTCTGTGTCCCATTTGGTACCTTGTTCCCTACATATTGCACTAAAAGAAGTAGTGCACTATACTATGGGCACTGGTTAAAAGTAGTGTACTATATAGATGATAGGGTGCCATTTGGAACAAAACCTTTAGCTCAACCTGTGGCCCTGTTTCCCTTACGACCCCACTTGACTCCACAGATTGAACGACTGGAAGAGGAGAGACTTGAACTGAAGAAACAAATCAGGCGAATGGTAAAGGACAAAGGTAAATATCCGCTCCATGCTACACAACTATAGGAGGGAGATATGAGTTGGTTAGCCAGCATGCCATACAAATACTGATAACAAGTTAGTAGTATTTCATCCCCCATTTACCTAAGTCTATCTCTATTTTTGTGCTGATAAACCCACTTTTCTCCATCATAGGGATCACAGTGACCAGCTCATTGCTAGAGGATGATGCCAAGCCCACCAGATCCATCAAACTAACACCAACATTCAGTTCTGCAGATGAGGAGGAGATCAAAAGCAAGGTTAGATGACAGAAGGAGATGTCAGAATTCTGGTCGTTTATAAGACGTTTAAAAATGGCCTTTATAAATCAGTATATGACCTAACCATGACATCACCGAAGACATCACCCTGACATTTTTTTGCCAGTTTTTTCCACTGTATGGTTTATGTGCGCTATATCCTGTCTTATATACATCCTTTCCCACTTGTTTTACAGTATGAGCATCTGAGGAGAGAACTGAACCATAAGGATAGAGACTTGGAGCATCAGAGGACCCAGTCATCTCAGTTTAAATCCAAATGTATGTACAAACTGGCAGTATATTGTATAGTAGGAAATGTTGAAGTAGTTTTATGGCTACTCACAGTATTTCATGCTATACGCTGTCAGAAATGCACACTATGTCTTCCTCAATACTATTTCCCAGTAAAGGACTAGGTCGTGTCAATGCATTGAGTGAGAAACGTGGATGTCCAAAGGAATCCCTGAACACAGTTGGATAAGCGCTGCTCTCTTCTCTTTGTATCCCTTAGTGGAAGACTTGTTTAAGGAGAACAAGCAGCTGGAACAAGGTATGAAGGAGATCCTTCAGGCCATCCAGGATGCTCAACAGAAAACCCCCTCCTCACAAGCTGCTGTCTCTATCCCCAGTCTGGAGAAGCTGGTCCATGTAAGTGTAACCAGTAGCATCATCACAGCTGTCCACATTTTATATGTCGTCACTCTATTGTTCTTAGAATGTTCATTCATGCCCTGAATTGAAATGGAATTGACCCCAACCCTGCTCCGCCATGTTCCATGTTCCAGGCAATAGAGATGAAGAACTCTGATGGGAAGTTTGACACCAGCCTCCACCTGAAGGCCCAGGTAGACCAGCTGACGGGAAGGAACGACGAGATCAGACAGGAAATGAGGGCAGCTCGGGAGGAAGCTGCCAACGCCATGAGTCAACTGGTCAAAGCCAAAGAAAAGGTATCCAGCTGGCTGGTTGTACTTACTGTACAGTATGTAGGGCAAGTTATGAGAAAGCCACAGAATTAATTTTGCTGTTGTATGAGTGTATATACATTTTTCACAAAGGGCCAAATAATGTCTGTCCATTTCTTTCTTTTGTCAACTTGTTGTATATTATTTTTGCCACAGGCAGACTGTTTTTGAAGGCAACAATGTAGTGTTGTTAATGTCAGAAACAATCAGGTACCTGCAGGCTATGAATAACTCAATGTTAAGTAGTAATGGCATCCAATCCATACCTACTGGCACTGTAATTCCATTCCACCTCAATAGCTTAAAGCTGAACTCCTTAATTGGTGAAACTGCCACGTCCATCTGCAATATTCCAATAACAAAGAGGTTACTGCAAACAACCAGCACTGTTTCTTTTCTCCTCTGACATCGTTGCCCACGTGATAGAACACCAGAAGATGTACTGCATGTATTTTTACCATGCTGCGCAATGCTCCTCACCTCCGCTTCGTCAACAAAACAAAAACAGTAACAGCGGTGGTGGGGTGGACAGTGGCGCTGTTTCCCTTACTTTGATTCCATCGTTAAATTGTTCCATGGATATTGTTGCATATCTGTGTCTTTTTCATTGCAGTCTTTTGAATGTCTAGTAAATAGGCACTGTACTGCTGCCATTGATACCATTTAAGACTGCATCTGTAATAGGGGATATCATTTAAAACTAAATCTATAATAGGGGATACCATTTAAGACTAAATCTGTAATAGGGGATACCATTTAAGACTAAATCTGTAATAGGGGACACCATTCAAGACTAAATCTGGAATAGGGGATATCATTTAAGACTAAATCTATAATAGGGGATACCATTTAAGACTAAATCTGTAATAGGGGATACCATTTAAGACTAAATCTGTAATAGGGGATACGGGGATACCATTTAAGACTAAATCTGTAATAGGGGACACCATTCAAGACTAAATCTGGAATAGGGGATATCATTTAAGACTAAATCTATAATAGGGGATACCATTTAAGACAAAATCTGTAATAGGGGACACCATTCAAGACTAAATCTATAATAGGGGATACCATTCAAGACTAAATCTGTAATAGGGGATACCGTTTAAGACTAAATCTATAATAGGGGATACCATTTAAGACTAAATCTATAATAGGGGATACCATTTAAGACTACATCTGTAATAGGGGATACCGTTTAAGACTAAATCTATAATAGGGGATACCATTTAAGACTACATCTGTAATAGGGGATAGCATTTAAGACTACATCTATAATAGGGGATACCATTTAAGACTAAATCTATAATAGGTGCCAAAATTAAAACTGTTTCCCTTCTATCTCTGTTGGTCAGGTGACCCGTTTGGAGGGCGATATGGAGGCGCTGAGAAAGTCCAAAGGGGGCGGGGTAATCTTTAGGACCCTGAATCTCCCTGAAGACATGGCCCTATCCAGCACTGAGGTTATCAGCTCTCTGAATGAGTATGCCGTTCGACTGTTACGGGTCAGTCTCGCCCAGCTTCGCCCATCACTGTTAGCCTAATCAATTTGTTTGAGATTGACAACAAAGCAGTTGGCGACTGCGATGCAGTCGATCTCAAACACACGCTATTTCTTGTATTATTCTCTGTAACTTATCTCCCAAATAATCTGAGAGACATTTTCACAAATAATGTTATTTTTTAGGAGGTTAAAAACAAAGAGGAGTCAAGCCAGCAGCTGGTGGCAGCCTTGGAAGAGTACAAGGGGAAGTTTGCTGTGATTCGCCATCAGCAGGGACTCCTCTACAAGGAGCACCAAAGGTACAGTAGGGCAGTTGGTTGAGACCAAACAGCTAGAGGACCAAACTTACTGTACATCAAATGTATTTATAAAGCCCTTCTTACATCAGCTGATGTCACAAAGTGCTGTACAGAAACCCAGCCTAAAACCCCAAACATCAAGCAATGCATGTGTAGAAGCACGGTGTACGGCATGTACAGTATGACAGTGGTGCTGCGTACCTACTAGAGGTCGACCGGTTATGATTTTTCAAACCCGATACCGATTATTGGAGGACCAAAAAAAGCCTATACCGATTGATCGGACGATTTTTATTTATTTATTTGTAATAATGACAATTACAACAATACTGAATGAACACTTATTTTAACCTCAAATAAATAATGAAACGTGTTCAATTTGGTTTAAATAATGCAAAAACAAAGTGTTGGAGAAGTAAAAGTGCAATATGTTCCATATAAAAAAGCTAACGTTTGAGTTCCTTGCTCAGAACATGAGGACATATGAAAGTTGGTGGTTCCTTTTAACATGAGACTTCAATATTCCCAGTTAAGAGGTTTTAGGTTGTAGTTAATATAGTATTTATAGGACTATTTCTCTCTATACCATTTGTATTTCATATACCTTTGACTATTGGATGTTCTTATAGGCACTATAGTATTGCCAGTGTAACAGTATAGCTTCCGTCCCTCTCCTCGCCTCTACCTGGGCTCGAACCAGGAACACATTGACAACAGCCACACTCGAAGCAGTGTTACCCCATCGCTCCACAAAAGCCACGGCCCTTGCAGAGCAAGGAGAATAACTACTCCAAGTCTCAGAGCGAGTGACATTTGAAACGCTATTAGCGCACACCCAGCTAACTAGCTAGCCATTTCACATCGGTTACACCAGCCATGAGGCTGATAGGCTTGAAGTCATGAAAAGCTGCTGGCAAAACGCACGAAAGTGCTGTTTGAATGAATGCTTACGAGCCTGCTTATGCCTACCATCGCTCAGTCAGACTGCTCTATCAATTCATAGACTTAATTATAACATAATAACACACAGAAATACGAGCCTTTGGTCATTAATATAGTCGAATCCGGAAACTATCATTTCGAAAACAAAACATTCATTATTTCAGTGAAATATGGAACCGTCCGGTATTTTATCTAACGGGTAGCATCCCTAAGTCTAAATATTCTTGTTACATTGCACAACCTTCAATGTTATGTAATAATTACATAAAATTCTGGCAAATTAGTTCGCAATGAGCCAGGCTGGCCAAACTGTTGCATATACCCAGACTCTGCGTGCAATGAACGCAAGAGAAATTACACAATTTCACCTGGTTAATATTGCCTGCTAACCTGGATGTATTTTAGCTAAATATGCAGGTTTCAAAATATATACTTCTGTGTATTGATTTTAAGAAAGGCATTGGTGTTTATGTTTAGGTACAGTCATCCAACGATTGTGCTTTTTTCTCAAATGCGCTTTTGTTAAATCATCCCCAAGCGTTACATCGGTTATATTCAACGCAGGACATGCTAAATAAACTAGTAATATCATCAACCATGTGTGGTTATAACTAGTGATTATGATTGATTGTTTTTTATAAGATAAGTTTAATGCTAGCTAGCTAGAAACTTACCTTGGCTTCTACTGCATTCCCGTAACAGGCAGGTTCCTTGTGGAGTGCAATGAGAGACAGGTGGTTAGAGCGTTGGACTAGTTAACTGTAGGGTTTTAAGATTGGATCCCCCGAGCTGACAATGTGAAAATCTGTCGTTCTGCCCCTGAACAAGGCAGTTAACCCATCGTTCCTAGGCCATCATTGAAAATAAGAATGTGTTCTTAACTGACTTGCGTAGTTAAATAAAGGTATAAAAAAATATATGAAACTTTTTTTTATTTATTTTTTATCGGCGCCCAAAAATTCAGATTTCCAATTGTTATGAAAACTTGAAATCAGCCCAAATTAATCGGCCATTCTGATTAGTCGGTCGACCTCTATTACCTACCAAATCAGAACACCCCTTTATGCTTGAAAAGATCAACATGGACACCCACATTATTGTTCAGATTATTAACCCTAATCCAGCCCCCTATTTTTAGGGCACCAGAAAAGTTAATGTGTCATTTGAACCTGGTCCTCCCTACACACACTACAGCAAGACTGATACCCACAAAACTGAATAGAACACAAAACTCTTAACTTATCTTTGATTATTATGATGGTGTAGTGAGAAGGAGGTGTGGCAGAAGGAAAAGGAGACACTCCGAGAGATGAAGAACAAGCTGGAGGAGCAGAAGCTGGTGGACACAGTAAAGATCAAAGAGTTTAACGTGAGTGACAGAGCCAAACATTGCTCAGTGGCTCACTGTATCTCTAAACGCTCTCCATTATATTCAATGTATTTCTAATCCCCACTGTGTCCAATAGCACTGGCTGGAGGCACTGCAGAAGGATCCAGAGGAGCTGCGGAGGCAGGTGGCGGAGGCGGCCCGGAGGATGACGGTTCTGCGTGTGAACGAGAAGTCTCTAACACATCGCTACACCACCCTGCTGGAGCAGGAGCAGCACCTCCGCAAGGACAACAACAAACTGAGGGATGACTTCAGCACCATGCAGGCCTCTGTCACACAGAGGATGGGATACCTGACCAGATACAAGGTACACGTGCCCTCTGATTGTCTGAAATGTTGCCATATTGCATACACCTATCCAGGAACAATAAAAGAAGGGTTAAGGGTAGAAGTGTTCACTTGACTGAAAAACAACCAAGAAATAACTTTGAAGTGTATACTTTTAATGACTGGTATAGAGAATAATTTAACTCCGAATTCAATCGTTTTCTTCACAAGACTTGATATAGCATTTTTTGTAGGACATGGCAGCATATAAGCTGGCAGCGCTGCAGAAAGCCCTGGATGACAGCGTCCCCTCATCAGAGCTGGAGAGGGCCAACAAGCAATACACAGAGCTGACGGTGAAATACAGGGACATGCTCCAGAAAGACAACCACCTGGTGCAGAGGACCACCAACCTAGAACACCTAGAGGTAGGTCTTCCTCTCCCCATCTCCTTTTCAGGACTGGTCGAATCTCAAATGACTTCATATTAGTACAAATGAAGAAAAGGAACTTTCGTTTAGTTGTTAACAGTGAATGTGTCGAATTTAACCTTTTATTAGGGGATAATTATTGACGGTATGGCTCCTCTTTCGTTGATTGAGTTCTCTATAGAGCTTTTTGTGGACTCGTACCGTATCTGTCTTTTTCCCTTCTACTTTTAGGGTGAGAACATTTCCCTCCGTGAGCACATCACTGCCCTCAATAAAGAGCTGGAGATTACCAAGGAGAAACTCCACACTCTGGAGCAAGCCTGGGAGCATATCAACACATTAGGTAAGCTTCACAACTCAGGATTGAAAATACTTCACTTTTAGAGTCTGTATTGTCTCTTCAAAGCCCTATAATTTCTGACAAGGGTTGCAAAATTCCCTGAACTTTCTTGAAGTTTCCGAGTTTTTCAGAAATCTCATTTGGAAGATTCTTTAAATTTTCCAAATGGATTTTTGACCCTGGAGCATTTTTCTATTCCCAGGTGGTGAGAGCAGCATGGACAAGGCAGCGAAGGCAGTGGCCAACAGTGAGATTATATCAACGTCCAGGAGGATCACCACCTTGGAGATGAAGGAGCTGAATGAGCGGCAGAGGGCTGAGCATGCCCACAAGATGTACGAACACCTCAGGAACTCTCTCAGACTGGTCGAGGAGCGCAACGTGGAGCTGGAGACAAAGTTTGCAGAGGTAGGAGAGAGCTATCTACATAGTGTAGGAGTTAGGGAAGGGACAAAGCATCTATTCTGCCATAAGCAAACAGGAAAACGCTCACACAGAAGCGGCACTCTTAGTAGCCGGGGACTTTAATGCAGGGAAAATTAAATCCGTCTTACCAAATTTCTATCGGCATGTTAAATGTGCAACCAGAGGGGAAAAAAACTCTGGACCACCTTTACTCCACACACAGGGCTTGCAAAACAGTACAGACTACAAAGGGAAGCACAGCCGAGAGCTGCCCAGTAACACGAGTTTACCAGATGAGCTAAACTACGTCTATGCTCGTTTCGAAGCAAATAACACTGAAACATGCATGAGAGCACCAGCTGTTCCGGAAGACTGTGTGATCACGCTTTCCGCAGCTAATGTGAGTAAGACCTTTAAACAGGTCAACATTCACATGGCCGCAGGGCCAGACAGGTTACCAGGACGTGTACTGCGAGGATGTGCTGGACAACTGACAAGTGTCTTCACTAACATTTTCAACCTCTCCCTGTCCGAGTCTGTAACACCACCATAGTCCCTGTGCCCAAGAACAATAATGTAACCTGCCTAAATGACTACCGACCCATAGCACTCACATCTGTAGCCATGAAGTGCTTTGAAAGGCTGGTCATTGCTCACATCAACACCATTATCCCAGAAACCCAAGACCCAATCAATTTGGCATACAACCCCAACAGATCCCCCACATGATACAATCTCTATTGCACTCCACACTGTCCTTTCCCACCTGGACAAAAGGAACACCTATGTGAGAATGCTATTCAATGACTACAGCTCAGTGATCAATACCATAGTGCCTTCAAAGCTCATCAATACTTCCTGACGGGCCGCCCCCAGGTGGTAAGGGTAGGTAACAACAAATCCGCCACGCTGGTCTTCAACACAGGGCCCCTCGAGTGCGTTGTCATGGAAATTTCCTGTATTACCAAATCATGAGATGGCAAACCACACACATGTCAGAGTTATCATAAAGTCCATCTTTAATTATATGAGCTTCACCATAGCCCTGTCTCTCAGATCAATTCAGTGTCTATAAATGAATTCTCTGAGAGTGCTTACAACTGAGATCCTTTATAGAAAAGACACACATATCCAGACAGCATTAGCTATAAATTATCGTTCAGTTTGGTCTCCTAAACTAAGTTCTTATCTCATTCTTGGTACCACTTAGGACCAAAAACATTACCTCATCCAATGGCGTATATCAAATACACCCCCTCCTGGACAAGATCACAGAGAGATGTGACTGGCACACAGACATTGTGGAGCCACCTAACTGGTTCCCCATTAATCACCACATCCCTTCAAATGGTTTAGGAATAGTTTACAGACACATTCACAGATAAGACTAACCCGACCTCTCCCCTCTCTGGGCCAGAGTAACTTTTTTCCCACATAAGCATACTAATACAAATTAATAAAACATCTTATTTATAAATGTTACATAAAGAATTCTGATTCTGCCACGACAGTGTGCTCAGTCCCCTCCTATACTCCTTGTTCACTCATGACTGCACGGCCAGGCACGACTCAAACACCATCTTTAAGTTTGCCAATGACACAACAGTGGTAGGCCTGATCACCGACAATGACGAGACAGCCTATAGGGAGGAGGTCAGAGACCTGTCCGTGTGGTGCCAGGACAACAACCTCTCCCTCAACATGATCAAGACAAAGGAGATGATTATGGACTACAGGAAAAAGAGGACCGAGCCCCCATTCTCATTGACGGGGCTGTAGTGGAGCAGGTTGAGAGCTTCAAGTTCCTTGGTGTCCACATCACCAACAAACTAACATGGGCCAAGCACACCAAGACAGCTGTGAAAGGGCACAACAAAACCTATTCCCCCTCAGGAGACTAAAAAGATTTGGCATGGGTCCTCAGATCCTCAAAAGGTTATACAGCTGCACCATCGAGAGCATCCTGACTGGTTGCATCACTGCCTGGTAAGGCAACTGCTTGGCCTCCGACCGCAAGGCACTACAGAGGGTAGTGGGGCCAAGCTTCCTGCCATCCAGGACCTCTATATCAGGCGGTGTCAGAGGAAGGCCATAAAAATTGCCAATGACTCCAGCCATCCTAGTCATAGACTGTTCTCTCTGCTACCACACGGCAAGCGGTACAGGAGTGCCAAGTCTCGGTCCAAGAGACTTCTAAACAGCTTCTACCCCCAAGCCGTAAGACTCCTGAACATCTAATCAAATGGCTACCCAGACAATTTGCATTGCCCCCTCTCTTTTACACCGCTACTACTCTCTGTTATTATCATCTATGCATAGTCACTTTAATAATTCTACCTACGTGTACATATTACCTCAACTAACCGGTACCCCCGCACATTGACTCTGTGCCGGTACCCCCCTGTGTATAGTCTCGCTATTGTTATTTTACTGCTGCTCTTTAATTACTTGTTACTTTTATTTCTTATTCCTACTCATGTTTTTTTTTTTACTGAATTGTTGGTTAGGGGCTCGTAAGTAAGTATTTCACTAAGTATTTCACCTGTTGTATTTGGCGCATGTGACTAATAACATTTGATTTGATTTGAAAATACAAATCTCTGTTTCCTGTGGCAATGGACAATCATTTCAATTTCATTTGATAGTTTATTGGATAGGGACAGATGCAAACACATGGAAGCATTGAATAACTAATCATATTTTTCACTGCATATATAGTGGGGCAAAAAAGTATTTAGTCAGCCACCAATTGTGCAAGTTCTCCCACTTAAAAAGATGAGAGGCCTGTAATTTTCATCATAGGTACACTTCAAATATGACAGACAAAATGAGGGAAAAAAATCCAGACAATCACATTGTAGGATTTTTTTATGAATTTATTTGCAAATTGTGGTGGAAAATAAGTATTTGGTCACCTACAAACAAGCAAGATTTCTGGCTCTCACAGACCTGTAACTTCTTCTTTAAGAGGCTCCTCTGTCCTCCACTCGTTACCTGTATTAATGGCACCTGTTTGAACTTGTTATCAGTATAAAAGACACCTGTCCACAACCTCAAACAGTCACACTCCAAACTCCACTATGGCCAAGACCAAAGAGCTGTCAAAGGACACCAGAAACAAAATTGTAGACCTGCACCAGGCTGGGAAGACTGAATCTGCAACAGGTAAGCAGCTTGGTTTGAAGAAATCAACTGTGGGAGCAATTATTAGGAAATGGAAGACATACAAGACCACTGATAACCTCCCTCGATCTGGGACTCCACGCAAGATCTCACCCCGTGGGGTCAAAATGATCACAAGAACGGTGAGCAAAAATCCCAGAACCACACGGGTGGGACCTAGTGAATGACCTGCAGAGAGCTGGGACCAAAGTAACAAAGCCTACCATCAGTAACACACTACGCCGCCAGGGACTCAAATCCTGCAGTGGCAGACGTGTCCCCCTGCTTAAGCCAGTACATGTCCAGGCCCGTCGGAAGTTTGCTAGAGAGCATTTGGATGATCCAGAAGAAGATTGGGAGAATGTCATATGGTCAGATGAAACCAAAATATAACTTTTTGGTAAAAACTCAACTCGTCGTATTTGGAGGCTAAAGAATGCTGAGTTGCATCCAAAGAACACCGTACCTAGTGTGAAGCATGGGGGTGGAAACATCATGCTTTGGGGCTGTTTTTCTGCAAAGGGACCAGGACGACTGATCCGTGTAAAGGAAAGAATGAATGGGACCATGTATCGTGAGATTTTGAGTGAAAACCTCCTTCCATCAGCAAGGGCATTGAAGATGAAACGTGGCTGGGTCTTTCAGCATGACAATGATCCCAAACACACCGCCCAGGCAACGAAGGAGTGGCTTCGTAAGAAGCATTTCAAGGTCCTGGAGTGGCCTAGCCAGTCTCCAGACCTCAACCTCATAAAAAATCTTTGGAGGGAGTTGAAAGTCCGTGTTGCCTAGCAACAGCCCCAAAACATCACTGCTCTAGAGGAGATCTGCATGGAGGAATGGTCCAAAATACCAGCAACAGTGTGTGAAAACCTTGTGAGGTCTTACAGAAAACGTTTGACCTCTGTCATTGCCAACAAAGGTTATATAACAAAGTATTGAGATAAACTTTTGTTATTGACCAAATACTTAATTCCACCATAATTTGCAAATAAATTCATTAAAAATCCTACAATGTGATTTTCTGGATTTTATTTCTCATTTTGACTGTCATCGTTAAAGTGTACCAATGATGAAAATTACAGGCCTCTCTCATCTTTTTAAGTGGGAGAACTTGCACAATTGGTGGCTGACTAAATACTTTTTTGCCCCACTTTATAGTGTGTTGATCATGGAAATTCTCAACACTTGTCCCTTGTAGAGAGCATGGCTGGACAAGCCATGCAGTATCCTGGACTATGTCTTATAGTGACACAAAACCCCTAACCTGAAGTGTTGTTGGTCCCCAGCTAACAAAGCTGTACCTGGGGGCCCAGAGAACGGAGCGGGAGCTGAGAGATGAGCTGGCCGACAGTGTCTCTAAAGACGGCAGCAACGCCGACCGCGCCAGGATCACGCAGCTGGAGAAGGCTGAGGCCGAACTCAAGGTGGAGGCCTCAATGTATGTACTAAATCCACTCAGGTGATATGTGATAATTCCTCCTGTGATCTAGTTATATTTACGTGTATGTGATTCTGTCTAATGAAACTGGACTAATGCCCTAGCCTATATGCAAAGTGCCCTGATCCCATCCCTGATTTAGTAAGCTTTTCTACTACTGCCCAGTAAGCTTGCGTTTTATAATGGCAGTTGGTAATGGGATAAGGTGCTAACCCCATGCTGTGTATCCAGGTTGAGGGAGGTGTCTGACGTGGCTAAGATGCAGGTGTCCGCCCTGGAGGCCAGACAGCAGTCCAGGGAGAAGGAGGTTGAAGCTCTAAGGAGGCAGGTCCTCGACTATCAGGTAACGCAACACAACACGGACGCTATTCAACCCTATTTAACCTTATTCATATAACTCATCCTCATTCTGCTCAAGTAACTCAACCACGAGAGATGATAAATCTTCTTATTGTCAATAGTTGATCAAGTTTAACAATGATACAATTGCAAGAATGACTGGCTATTCATTGTGCATACCGGTAGTTAGAATAGTTAACTACCATGTTGCTCAAATTATCTCACTACTAGCATTGTTGCTAGTGCTAACTTTTCCCTCCTGTCCTGCTCTGTCTTGTTTGCCCACCCAGTCCCAGTCAGACGAGAGAGCCCTGATCGCCAAGCTCCACCAGCACATCGTAGCGTTGCAGCTCAGCGAATCAGCCGCCGTGGGGAAGCTCGAGGCCACCGCCACGCGGATCCAGCAGCTTGAGGCCTACGTGCTCCGAGCCGAGCAGAAACTGGACGCCAGCGAGAAATCCCTGTACCACGCTCGCCAGGAGAGCCGGAACCGAGCCAGGCACCTCCAACAGTCCATCCAGTCTCTCCGCAGGCAGTTTGCCGGGGCTCTGCCCTTAGCCCAGCAGGAGAAGTTCTCTCAGACCATGATGCGCCTGCAGGAGGATAGAGGGACCGCGCAGGAGGAGAAGAGGAGAGCGGAGGAGGAGAGGAGGAGGATGGAGGGGAAGGCCCAGGAGCTGGAGCTGAGGCTGAAAGGGTTAGAGGAGCTCATAGCTACGCTGAAGGATGTGAAAGGAGCTCAGAAGGTGGGTGGGCAAGGACCAATGATGTATATAAACCCTGGATTGCTGATGCTATGTAATGGTCAGTGAAAGGCTTTGAAGCCACCAGCCGCCATATTGGTACTCCACAGAAGGAGTTAATGGAATTCTATAGTATTTCAATCAAATGTTTAACGAACTAAATTACATTTATTTAAGTATTTATTTGTTGTAGTGGGGACAGTAATATTAGTAGTCTCTAAACAAAAAAAGGAATATGTTTTTATATAATAAAAAATATATATATGTTCAGTTCACTTAATATAATTTATAAGTAAGCATTAAGGCATATGTAACAGAATATATTTGTTTAAAAAAATATCTAGACATTAATAAATGCATTTCTATAACTTCCAAAATCTTCTTTTACAGTGGAGGACGAGTACCTAAAGGGGTCCTAAAATTCCAAATCAAATAGCTAAATAACCATGGCAACCCACCCAAACCTCTTCATAGCCCTTCACTCCAGAGCTCGTCATTTGTGTTGAATTGTAATCGCTTTATTGTTATTGTTCAGGTTTATACACTATATGACCAAAAGATATTCGTCGAATATCTCATTCCAAAATCATGGGCATTATTATGGAGTTGGTCCCCCCCTTTGCTGCTTTAACATCTTCCATTCTTCTGGGAAGGCTTTCCACCAGAACACGGGTACTCAACTCTTACCCTACGAGGTCTGGAACCTGCTGGTTTTCTGTTCTACCTGATTATTAATTGCACACACCTGGTGTCCCAGGTCTAAATCCCTAATTAGAGGGGAACAATGAAAAAATGCAGTGGAACTGGCTTTGAGGTCCAGAGTTGTTCCAACACTAGATGTTGGAACATTGCTGCGGGGACTTGCTTCCATTTAGCCACGAGCATTAGTGAGGTCAGGCACTGATTTTGGGCGATTAAGGCCTGGCTCTCAGTCGGCGTTCCAGTTCGGTTTGGGGTCAGGGCTTTGTGCAGGCCAGTCAAGTTCTTCCACAATGATCTCGACAAACCATTTTTGTATGGACCTCGCTTTGTGCACGGGGGCATTGTCATGCTGAAACAAGAAAGGGACTTCCCCAAACCGCTGCCCCAAATTGAAAGCACAGAATCGTCTAGAATGTCATTGGACTCTGTAGCATTAAGATTTCCCTTTACTGGAACTAAGAGGCCTAGCCCGAACAATGAACAACAGCCCCAGACCTTTATTTCCCCTTCACCTAACTTTACAGTTGGTACTATGCATTGGCGCAGATAGCATTCTCCTGGCATCTGCCAAACCCAGATTCGTCTGTCAGACTGCCAGATGGTGGAGCGTTTCTACTGCTCCAGAGCCCAATGGCAGCGAGGTTTACACCACTCGAGCGGACGCTTGGCATTGATCATGATGATCTTAGGCTTGTGTGAGGCTGCTTGGCCATGAAAACCCATTTCATGAAGCTCCTGACGAACAGTTCTTGTGCTGACATTACTTCCATAGGCAGTTTGGAACTCAGTAGTGAGTGTTGCAACCGAGGACAGACAATTTTTACACTCTACGGGCTTCAGCACTTGGCTGTCCCGTACTGTAAGCTTGTGTGGCCTACTAAATTCGCGGCTGATCCGTTGTCGCTCCTAGTCGTTTCCACTTTACAATAACAGCACTTATAGTTGACTGGGGCAGATCTAGCAAGAATAAATATATATATAGTGTAAATGATCCCTGGTATGACCATCTATTGCTATCCTTCTGTCATTGTATAGCTTTTCTTACCCTTCTCACCAAACTCCAGTAGTGGAACTTTCCCTCCTCACCAAACTCCAGTAATGGAACTTTCCCTCCTCACCAAACTCCAGTCTATTGTCTTCCATGGGAAAATATGTTTTTCCTCATGTTGTCTACTCTATATGAATGTTCTCAGGTGAACGAGTGGCACAAGAAAATAGAGGAGGTCAGACTGCAGGAGCTGAGACGGGGCAGGGAGCTGGGGGTCCAGAGAGAGGAGATCAGTTACCTGAGGAGCCTGGTGGCCGAGCAGGAGAGAACCATCCGTACCCTGGAGGAAGACAGTGTACAGCAGCACACTGTGAGAAGAGAAAATACACACTTCAGACAGACACAACATCTAGTGAAATTGTATTTGTCACGTGTGCTGAATACAATGGGTGTAGACTTGCTTTCTCATGAGCCCTTCCCAACGATGCTGAGTTAAAAAAAATATATATAATAGACAAGAATGGAGCTATATACAGGGAGTACCAGTACCAGATCACCGTGGGGAGAACAAGTATTTCATCCACTGACGATTTTGCAGGTTTTCCTACTTACAAAGCATGTAGAGGTCTGTAATTTTTATCAAAGGTACACTTCAACTGTGAGAGACTAAATCTAAAACAAAAATCCAGAAAATCACATTGTATGATTTTTTACTTCTTGAGTGTAGGGGGCAGGATTTTCGTTTTTGGCA
Source organism: Oncorhynchus masou masou (assembly GCF_036934945.1). Classification (NCBI taxonomy): domain Eukaryota; kingdom Metazoa; phylum Chordata; class Actinopteri; order Salmoniformes; family Salmonidae; genus Oncorhynchus; species Oncorhynchus masou. Next base: position 13,460,207 of record NC_088233.1, on the reverse strand, counting down.
CACAAAAAACGTACCCATTTGAAACTGCCTATTTCTCGGGCTCACTAACTAGAATATGCATATAATTGTCAGATTAGGATATAAAACACTCTAAACTTTCCAAAACTGTCAAAATATTGTCTGTGAGTATAACATAACTGATATTGCAGGCGAAAACCTGAGGAAAATCCAACCTGGAAGTGCTGTTTTTCCTGAAATCTCTCTGTTCCATTGGATGCCTCAACCAGATTCCTTTTCCTATGGCTTCCTCAAGGTGTCAACAGTCTTTAGACATAGTTTCAGGCTTTTATTTTGAAAAATGAGCGAGAAAGATCACATCGCGTCAGTGGATAGCTGGGTGTTCAGAGTTTTGCTTGCGTAACTGAGTGGGGCAACCATTGTCTCTTCCTCTCCTACTGAAAAAGCTACAGTCCTGGTTGATATATTATCGATTATATATTTTAAAAACAACCTGAGGATTGATTTATTTTTTTTTAAACGTATGACATGTTTCTGTGGACATTACAGATACTATTTGGAATTTTCGTCTGCGATGTCGTGACCACTCGAGCGGTATAAAAATATAAAAATATATAAATATAGATATAAAAATAATCTTTATGGAACGAAAGGAACATTTATTGTGTAACTGGGAGTCTTGTGAGTGCAAACATCCTAAGATCATCAAAGGTTAGCGATTTCATTTATTGCTTTTCTGACTTTCGTGACCAATCTACTTGGCTGCTAGTGTTTGTAATATTTTGTCTACTGAGAGAGATGTTCTTACATAAACACTTGTTGTGCTTTCGCCGAAAAGCTGTATTTAAATCTGACATGTCTGGTGGATTAACAACAAACTAAGCTGTGTTTTGCTGTATTGCACTTTTGAATTCATGAAAATGTAAAACATTTTGTCATTTAATTTGAATTTGGCGCGCTGCAATTCAGCGGGTGTTGATGAAAATGATCCCGCTAACGGGAAAGGGTACGTCAAGAAGTTAAGTCATTAATTTGCATTTTATTGCATGACATAAGTATTTGATCACCTACCAACCAGTAAGAATTCCGGCTCTCACAGACCTGTTAGTTTTTCTTTAAGAAGCCCTCCTGTTCTCCACTCATTACCTGTATTAACTGCACCTGTTTGAACTCGTTACCTGTATAAAAGACATCTGTCCACACACTCAATCAAACAGACTCCAACCTCTCCACAATGGCCAAGACCAGAGAGCTGTGTAAGGACATCAGGCCTAAAATTGTAGACCTGCACAAGGCTGGAATGGGCTACAGGACTACAGGCAAGCAGCTTGGTGAGAAGGCAACAACTGTTGGCGCAATTATTAGAAAATGGTAGAAGTTCAAGATGACGGTCAATTACCCTCTGTCTGGGGCTCCATGCAAGATCTCACCTCGTGTGGCATCAATGATCATGAGGAACGTGAGGGATCAGCCCAGAACTACACGGCAGGACCTGGTCAATGACCTGAAGAGAACAGAGACCGCAGTCTCAAAGAAAACCATTAGTAACACATTACGCTGTCATGGATTAAACTCCTGCAGCGCACGCAAGGTCCCCCTGCTCAAGCCAGCGCATGTCCAGGCCCATCTGAAGTTTGCCAATGACCATCTGGATGATCCAGAGGAGAAATGGGAGAAGGTCATGTGGTCTGATGAGACAAAAATAGAGCTTTTTGGTCTAAAATCCACTCGCCGTATTTGGAGGAAGAAGAAGGATAAGTACAACCCCAAGAACAACATCTCAACCGTGAAGCATGGAGGTGGAAACATCATTCTTTGGGGATGCTTTTCTGCAAAGGGGACAGGACGACTGCACCGTATTGAGGGGAGGATGGATAGGGCCATGTATCGCGAGATCTTGGCCAACAACCTCCTTCCCTCAGTAAGAGCATTGAAGATGGGGCGTGGCTGGGTCTTCCAGCATGACAACAACCCGAGACACACAGCCAGGGCAACTAAGCAGTGGCTCCATAAGAAGCATCTCAAGGTCCTGGAGTGGCTTAGCCAGTCTCCAGACCTGAACCCAATAGATAATCTTTGGAGGGAGCTGAAAGTCCGTATTGCCCAGCGACAGCCCCGAAACCTGAAGGATCTGGAGAAGGTCTGTATGGAGGAGTGGGCCAAAATCCCTGCTGCAGTGTGTGCAACCCTGGTCAAGAACTACAGGAAACGTATGAACTCTGTAATTGCAAACAAAGGTTTCTGTACCAAATATTACGTTCTACTTTTCTGATGTATCAAATATTTATGTCATGCAATAAAATGCAAATTAATTACTTAAAAATCATACAATGTGATTTTCTGGATTTTTGTTTTAGATTTAGATTCTCTCACAGTTGAAGTGTGATACAAATGATACAAATTACAGACCTCTACAATCTTTGTAAGTAGGAAAACCTGCAACCTGGCAGTGTATCAAATACTTGTTCTCCCCACTGTATATACAGGGAGTACCAGTACCAGATCAATGTGCAGAGGTATTTGAGGTAGATATGTACGTGAAGGCAGGGTAAAGTGACTAGGCATCAGGATAGATAATAATAATGTATTTGAGTTAGATATGTACATGAAGGCTGGGTAAAGTGACTAGGCATCAGGATAGATAATAATAGTGTATTTGAGTTAGATACAGTGCCTTCCGAAAGTATTCGGCCCCTTGAACTTTGCGACCTTTTGCCACATTTCAGGCTTCAAACATAAAGATATAAAACTGTATTTTTTTGTGAAGAATCAACAACAAGTGGGACACAATCATGAAGTGGAACGGCATTTATTGGATATTTCAAACTTTTTTAACAAATCAAAAACTGAAAAATTGGGCGTGCAAAATTATTCAGCCCCCTTAAGTTAATACTTTGTAGCGCCACCTTTTGCTGCTATTACAGCTGTAAGTCGCTTGGGGTATGTCTCTATCAGTTTTGCACATCGAGAGACTGAAATTTTTTCCCATTCTCCCATATCATTATGTTTGAAGCCTGAAATGTGGCAAAAGGTCGCAAAGTTCAAGGGGGCCGAATACTTTCGCAAGGCACTGTATGTACATGAAGGCTGGGTAAAGTGACTAGGCATCAGGATAGATAATAATAAGCTATTTGAGGTAGATATGTAAATGAAGGCAGGGTAAAGTGACTAGGCATCAGGATAGATAATAATAATGTATTTGAGTTAGATATGTACATGAAGGCAGGGTAAAGTGCCTTGGCATCAGGACAGATAAAAATAAGGTATTTGAAGTAGATATGTATGTGAAGGCAGGGTAAAGTGACGAGGCATCAGGATAGATAATAATAATGTATTTGAGGTAGATATGTACATGAAGGCAGGGTAAAGTGTCTTGGCATCAGGACAGATAAAAATAAGGTATTTGAAGTAGATATGTATGTGAAGGCAGGGTAAAGTGACGAGGCATCAGGATAGATAATAATAATGTATTTGAGGTAGATATGTACATGAAGGCAGGGTAAAGTGTCTTGGCATCAGGACAGATAAAAATAAGGTATTTGAAGTAGATATGTATGTGAAGGCAGGGTAAAGTGACGAGGCATCAGGATATGATAAAGTAAAATAAAGAAACTAATAGCAGCAGCATACAGACACTTTCTGCAGACAGAGAGAGAGACATAAATTGAATGAACATTCACATATTCACAAATTTTGGTAATTATAAATGTGAGTGGAGCAATTTTATGTGTTTCAAATTTTCATTTGTCTTCAGTAAATTGATGAATCTGTTTATATTTGTCTTCAGTGAATTTATGAATCTGTTGACAATTTGTCATCAGTGAATTTCTGAATCTGTAACTTCATCGCCCCATGACATTGGGCTTTATAGTGTAACGTCATCGCCCCCATGACATTGGGCTTTATAGTGTAACGTCATCGCCCCCATGACATTGGGCTTTATAGTGTAACGTTATCGCCCCCATGACATTGGGCTTTATAGTGTAACGTCATCGCCCCCATGACATTGGGCTTTATAGTGTAACGTCATCGCCCCCATGACATTGGGCTTTATAGTGTAACGTCATCGCCCCCATGACATTGGGCTTTATAGTGTAACTTCATCGCCCCCATGACATTGGGCTTTATAGTGTAACGTCATCACCCCCATGACATTGGGCTTTATAGTGTAGCGTCATCGCCCCCATGACATTGGGCTTTATAGTGTAACGTCATCGCCCCCATGACATTCGGCTTTATAGTGTAACGTCATCGCCCCCATGACATTGGGCTTTATAGTGTAACGTCATCGCCCCCATGACATTGGGCTTTTGGGTATAACGTCATCGCCCCCATGACATTGGGCTTTATAGTGTGCGTCATCGCCCCCATGACATTGGGCTTTATAGTGTAACGTCATCGCCCCCATGACATTGGGCTTTATAGTATAACGTCATCGCCCCCATGACATTGGGCTTTATAGTGTGAGCGTCATCGCCCCCATGACATTGGGCTTTATAGTGTAACGTCATCGCCCCCATGACATTGGGCTTTATAGTATAACGTCATCGCCCCCATGACATTGGGCTTTATAGTGTAATGTCATCGCCCCCATGACATTGGGCTTTATAGCGTAACGTCATCGCCCCCATGACATTGGGCTTTATAGTATAACGTCATCGCCCCCATGACATTGGGCTTTATAGTGTAGCGTCATCGCCCCATGACATCGGGCTTTATAGTGTAACGTCAGCGCCCCCATGACATTGGGCTTTATAGTATAACGTCATCGCCCCCATGACATTGGGCTTTATAGTGTAACGTCATCACCCCCATGACATTGGGCTTTATAGTGTAACGTCATCGCCCCCATGACATTGGGCTTTATAGTGTAACGTCATCGCCCCCATGACATTGGGCTTTATAGTGTAACGTCATCGCCTCCATGACATTGGGCTTTATAGTGTAACGTCATCGCCCCCATGACATTGGGCTTTATAGTGTAACTTCATCGCCCCCATGACATTGGGCTTTATAGTGTAACGTCATCGCCCCCACGACATTGGGCTTTATAGTGTAGCGTCATCGCCCCCATGACATTGGGCTTTATAGTGTAACGTCATCGCCCCCATGACATTCGGCTTTATAGTATAACGTCATCGCCCCCATGACATTGGGCTTTATAGTGTAACGTCATCGCCCCCATGACATTGGGCTTTTGGGTATAACGTCATCGCCCCCATGACATTGGGCTTTATAGTGTAGCGTCATCGCCCCCATGACATTGGGCTTTATAGTGTAACGTCATCGCCCCCATGACATTGGGCTTTATAGTATAACGTCATCGCCCCCATGACATTGGGCTTTATAGTGTAGCGTCATCGCCCCCATGACATTGGGCTTTATAGTGTAACGTCATCGCCCCCATGACATTGGGCTTTATAGTATAACGTCATCGCCCCCATGACATTGGGCTTTATAGTGTAACGTCATCGCCCCCATGACATTGGGCTTTATAGCGTAACGTCATCGCCCCCATGACATTGGGCTTTATAGTGTAACGTCATCGCCCCCATGACATTGGGCTTTATAGTGTAGCGTCATCGCCCCCATGACATCGGGCTTTATAGTGTAACGTCAGCGCCCCCATGACATTGGGCTTTATAGTATAACGTCATCGCCCCCATGACATTGGGCTTTATAGTGTAACGTCATCGCCCCCATGACATTGGGCTTTATAGCGTAACGTCATCGCCCCCATGGCATTGGGCTTTATAGTATAACGTCATCGCCCCCATGACATTGGGCTTTGTAGTGTAGCGTCATCGCCCCCATGACATTGGGCTTTATAGTGTAATGTATCTCCCCATGAGAGTCAGTCAAAATCGGAACAAGAGGAAAACATAGAGGACTTGTTGTCTCTATTTATGTGTTTGATGCTCAGATGGTTTAGTTTTATGCCCCTAAAAATACAGTCCTCCAGATGGACCCCCTAAATACTAGTACTGCTGGCTTCAGACCATGCATGTTCTCCAGATCTTGCTATGCTAGGACAATGGTTGTGTCTGAAAGGGCACCCTATTCTCTATAAAGTGCACTGCTTTTTACCAGAGCCCTACATGGGCCCTGGTCAAAGTAGTGTATATAGGAAATAGGATGCCATTTGGGACACAGACAAAGTCACAATGGCATGATGACAGAGCTCTGTTTAACAGACACTCACAAAGACAGACATTCACACAGTCTGTGCCCCCCCCCCCCAGGTTCAGGAGGAACGTCAGATGTCGTGGGATCAGAGAGAGGTGGAGTTGGAGCGCCAGCTGGATCTTTATGAGAAACAGCAGAACCTAATCATAGGCTCTGCCCAGAAGGTCCTGTCTAACACCAAACAGACACACACTGGTTGTGCCCCAAATGGTATTCTATATACTGTAGGGAATAGGGTGCCATTTGGGACACAGACACACTGACATTCGTTTACTGTACTCTAGCCTCCCCACTGTCTGCCAATAGGAATGAATTTAACGTTTTGTTTCTGGTTGCCATTAATTATAATTTTGCAAGCTGTGGATATACACTGAATATACAAAGAATTAGGAACACCAGCTCTTTCCATGACATAGACTGACCAGGTGAATCCAGGTGAAAGCTATGATCCCTTATTGATGTCACCTGTTAAATCAACTTCAGGCAGTGAAGATACATTTATTTATATTTTTTATTTTAACTTTATTTAAGAATGGCAAGTCGGTTAATAACAAATTCTTATTTACAATGACGGCCTACCCCAGCCAAACCCTAGCCCGGATGACACTGGGCCAATTGTGCGCCGCCCTATGTATTTCCCAATCATGGCCGGTTGTGATACAGCCTGGAATCAACCCAGGGTCTGTAGTGATCTCTAGCACTGAGATGGAGTGTCTTAGACCGCTGCGTCACTCGGGAGACCAGATTAAAGAAGGATATTTAAGCCTTGATACAATTGAGACATGGATTGTGTATGCGTGCCATTCAGAAGGTGAATAGTCAAGAACTGCAACGCTGCTGAGTATTTCACATTGAACAGTTTCCCATGTGTATCAAGAATGTTCCACCACCCAAAGGACATTCAGCCGACTTGACACAATTGTGGGAAGCATTGGAGTCAACATGGGCCAGCATCCCTGTGGAACGCTTTTGACACCTTGTAGAGTCCATGCTCCTATGAATTGAGGCTGTTCTGAGGGAGGGGGTATAACTCAATATTAGGAATGTGTTCCTAATGTTTGGTATACTCAGTGTATGTACTTGAATGCTCAATATCAACTGTATTTTCAATAAATAATCTAGCCACACATGATTAGGGTTGCAAAGCTACCAGTAATTTACCAAAGTTACTGAAATCTTCAGTAATTTTGGTAATTAACAGAAAATATATGGCAATCTATCGTAACTTTGGTAATTAAAAAAAAAAAATGATGGTATTCATTTTTTATATCTGTGTCCATGTTATCCATGCGTTTCTAGTAGATAGACCATATGGTTCAAGAGAAAATAGCCTAATTAATGAAAAAAGTATCTAATCAACAATGGCATTATTTTCAATTAACTTTGCAACTCTTCCAACTATTGTATTTTTTCACGACTGCCACCAGTTTGATGCCAAAACATTGACAGCAAATACATATTGACAGTTTTTTTTTTTCACTTTTATTTATTTTACTAAGTAAATACCAATTCTATTCACTAATTTGATGGTTTATATTTAGGATATGTTTAACAAATTTGTCATTTTATTTTATAAAAAAATTATAAATTATTTCATATATTTTTCATGTGATAAGGCCACACAGAGGGCCCGAGATAATTAGACACCTGTAATAACATTCTTGAAAGATACCAAGATTCTGGTAGTTTACTGGTGAACTTACAAATTTTCCATCTTTGCTTTGTAACCCTAGATTTGATACTGTATATTACTCATAACTCACACGATCACAAACTGCTTGCTACCAAGTCAACCAAGGATTTGGACTCCTCCTCTCAGTTAATCCTAGTGTGTATTGTATGTAGTTTGAGGAGGCTACCGGAGCCTTGCCAGACGCAAGCCTTCCCCTGGCCCACCAGCTGGACTTTGCCCTGAGGAAAATCAAAGAGCATGTCCGCACCATCCTGGAGACCCAGGCCACCTGCAAAACTCTAGATGAGGTGATTATACTGTAGCATGTATTTGTTTGCAATATTATTACTTACCCCACAGTTGACACACAGGAAATGCCTTAAAAGTACACACATTATGGTGGAAGATCACACCACATGCCTTAGAGCACCATCCCTTGTAAAAGATTGTAAAAGACAAGTATAAAAGTAAGTCTAAACGTGATTCATCTATGAGGCTGTCTCTCTTCTGCTCCACTCTCCCTGAGCAGAAGCTGAAGGAGAAGGAAACTGCCCTGTGGAAGGCAGAGCAGAACATCCTCTCCAGGGACCGGGTAATCAATGAGCTGCGTCTGCGGCTCCCTGCGGCTGCAGACAGGGAGAGGCTCTTGGCAGACCTGACCAAGCACCAGGAGGACCAGAGGGAGAGCCAGCCGGCCCTCAAGGTGGCCCACCAGACCATCAACAACCTGCAGGGACGCCTGGACCAGAAGGAGGAGGTCCTTAAGAAGTACCAGAACCTACTGGCCCGGGCTAGACAGGTACACCAGGGGGTAGAGAACTATAGGATTTCTAGGAAGCAACAAGCCTGCTAAGTGTATCTGCATTTGATGCACAAGTTGTGGTTGATGTTCGCACTTAAACACCAAATGGCAATTTAGACATATTAGAAAGTGTTAGAGAAAAAGAGGGTGCGAGAAGTTGTTTTAACTGTCTCCGTGTGGACACCTGCTTGTCAAACATCTCATACCAAAATCATGGGCATTAATATGGAATTGGCCCCCCATTGCTGACATAATAGCCTCCTCTCTTTTGGGAAGGCATTCCACTAGATGTTGGAACATTGCTGCAGGGGACTTGCTTCCATTCAATCACAAGAGCATTAGTGAGGTCAGGCACTGATGTTGGGCGATTAGGCCTGGCTCACAGTCGGCATTCCAATTCATCCCAAAGGTGTTCGATGGGGTTGAGGTCAGTGCTCTGTGCAGGCCAGTCAAAGTTCTTCCACACCGATCTCGACAAAACATTTCTGTATGGACCTCGCTTTGTACACTGGGGCATTGTCATGCTCAACAGGAAAAGGCCTTCCCCAAACTGTTGCCACAAAGTTGGAAGCACAGAACAGTCTAGATTGTCATTGTATGCTGTAGTGTTAAGATTTCCCTTCACTGGAACTAAGGGGCCTAGCCCGAACCATTATTCCTCCTCCCCAAAACATTACAGTTGACACTATGCATTGGGGCAGGTAGTGTTCTCCTGGCATCCACCAAACCTAGATTAGTCCGTCGAACTGCCAGATGGTGAAGCATGATTCATCACTCCAGAGAACGCTTTTCCACTGCTCCAGAGTCCAATGGCGGCGGCTTTACAGCACTCCAACCCGACGCTTGGCATTGTGCGTGGTGATCTTAGGCTTGTGTGTGTCTGCTCGACCATGGAACCTCATTTCATGAAGCTCCCAACGAAGAGTTATTGTGCTGACGTTGCTTCCAAAGGCACTTTGGAACTCAGTAGTGAATGTTGCAACCGAGGACAGACGATTTTTACGCTTCATCACTCAGTGGTCCCGTTCTGTGAGCTTGTGTGGCCTACCATCGGCTGAGCCATTGTTGCTCTTAGACATTTCCACTTCACAATAACAGCACTTGCAGTTGACCGGGGCAGCTCTGATGAACTGACTTGTTGGAAAGGTAGCATCCTATTGACTGTGCCACGTTGAAAGTCACTGTGCTCTTCAGTAAGGCCATTCTACTGCCAATCTTTGTCTACAGAGATGCATGCCTGTATGCTCGATTTTATACACTTTTTATACACCTGTCAGCAATGGGTGGGACTGAAATTGCTGAATCCACAAATTTGAAAGGGTGTCCACATTGTATATATAGTGTATCCTTATATGGCTGTGGTGTGTACTGTTGGTTCTATTGGTTCTGACTGCTGTGGCCTCCTAAATTAACCACAGGAGCAGGAGGATATCACCAGGAGACATGAAGAGGAGATGAGGACGCTGCACCAGAAACTGGACCTGCACACTGACACCTCCCTTGACCGCTTCAAACAGACCGCACTGGTATGTAGCCCAGCCTAGCTCTACCATGGCTCTCTCTTGGTCTGTGTTAGGGTTACAACGTTTCAGAAACTTTCTCTGGCTTTTCAGAAATTCTGGTCTTCGGACTCCTATTTGGTAGGATCATTGATGTCTACCACCAATACAAGATTGCTATGGACTTTTATCATGTTACTCACTATTCTTTATTTGTCCCGGTAAAAAGATAATTCCAACGATTCTGTACCTTTTGAAAGTGTAACTTGGTCTAAATAAACATTTGCTTTCACCTTATTTTAACACTCTGTCATAAAAAGCACATGTTCAGCTTCATAAAGAACATGATTTCCCATCTCAAGAGGTTAAATAAAAAGACTATAGTAAGTGTTTACGAAGTGCCAAATAAAGTAACAGGGTTGACCGCTCAGTTTTTCATCACAAAACACCAGAAAATGTCCAAAAAGCATCTAACAAGCCCACCTGCTTTCACACTATTATTTGACTATTAGATGTTCAATGTTTCTTTTGAAAAAAAAAAATAGTTTTTTAAGGAATATTAAAACAAGAGTTTTGATCATGTAACAGGGTTGACCTTAAAATGAGGGACAGACGTAAATTAATCACTTATCACATTAAATACCTTCTCCGCTATGCAATCTGGTTTCAGAGCTGGTTATGGGTGCACCTCATCCACGCTCAAGGTTCTAAACGATAAGAAACAATACTGTGCAGCCGTATTCATTGACCTGGCCAATGCTTTCGACTCTGTCAATCACCACATCCTCATCGGCAGACTCAACAGCCTTGGTTTCTCAAATGATTGCCTCCCCTGGTTCACCAACTACTTCTCTGATAGAGTTCAGTGTGTCAAATCTGAGGGCCTGTTGTCCGGGCCTCTGGCAGTCTCTATGGAGGTGCCACAGGGTTCAATTATTGGGCCGACTCTTCTCTGTATATATCAATGATGTCGCTCTTGCTGCTGGTGAGTCTCTGATCCACCTCTACGCAGACGACACCATTCTGTATACTTCTGGCCCTTCTTTGGACACTGTGTTAACAACCCGCCAGACGAGCTTCAATGTCATACAACTCTCCTTCCGTGGCCTCCAACTGCTTAAATACTGCTTAAATACAAGTAAAACTAAATGCATGCTCTTCAACCGACCGCTGCCTGCATCTGCCCACCCGTCCAGCATCACTACTCTGGACGGTTCTGACTTAGAATATGTGGACAACTACAAATACCTAGGTGTCTGGTTAGACTGTAAACTCTCCTTCTAGACTCACATAAAACATCTCCAATCCAAAGTTAAATCTAGAATTGGCTTCCTATTTCGCAACAAAGCATCCTTCACTCATGCTGCCAAACATACCCTCGTAAAACTGACCATCTTACTGATCCTCGACATTGGCGATGTCATTTACAAAATAGCCTCCAACACCCTACTCAACAAATTGGATGCAGTCGAGCACAGTGCCATCCGTTTTGTCACCAATGCCCCATATACTACCCACCACTGCGACCTGTACGCTCTCGTTGGCTGGCCCTCTCTTCATACTCCTCGCCAAACCCACTGGCTCCAGGTAATCAACAAAAGACCCTGCTAGGTAAAGTCTTATCTCTGCTCGCTGGTCACCATAGCTCTACCCACTCGTAGCACATGTTCCAGCAGATATATCTCACTTGTCACCCCCAAAGCCAATTCCTCCTTTGGCCGCCTCTCCTTCCAGTTCTCTGCTGCCAATGACTGGAACGAACTACAAAAATCTCTGAAACTGGAAACATTTATACCCCTCACTAGCTTTAAGCACCAGCTGTCAGAGCTGCTCACAGATCACTGCACCTGTATATAGCCCATCTATAAATAGCCCAAACAACTACCTCTTCCCCTACTGTATTTATTTATTTTGCTCCTTTGCACCCCCGTATTTATACTTTGCACACTCATCTACTGTCAAATCTACCATTCCTGTGTTTTAATTGCTATATTGTATTTACTTCACTACCATGGCCTATTTATTGCCTTTACCTCCCTTACCTCACCTCATTTGCTCACATTGACTATATACTTATTTTTCTGTATTGACTGTATGTTTGTTTTACTCCATGTGTAACTCTGTGTTGTTATATGTATACTGCTTTGCTTTATCTTGGCCAGGTCGCAGTTGTGAATGAGAACTTGTTCTCAACTTGCCTACCTGGTTAAATTAAGGTGAAATTTAAAAAAATATATAATAATAATAATAATAATTTTCAGGAATAACTTTGTCAAAGCAACAAAAATAACTACTAGTGCTTTATAATGATAGACATTTTAGATTAAGTGGGTTGAAATCTTCCTAGTGACACAGTGTTGGATGGACAGGTCAAAATGCTGAATTTTGGCACTTTAGCAAGCCGTTATTCATATAAGAAACCGGTTGTATTGAATTTTCCATGTGGTCTATATTAAAGGGCAATTCATTTAATATAACAGGCTTTTGAAATTAAATATTGGTGCACAATTTCTACTTAAATATCAAAGGGATGCAAAAGGCACTCTTTTCCGTGCTTCACCTGCATTGCTTGCTGTTTGGGGTTTTAGGCTGGGTTTCTGTACAGCACTTTGAGATATCAGCTGATGTACGAAGGGCTATATAAATACATTTGATTTGATTTTCCTGGAACGGCCCAGAAATCTCTTCTGTTAATCTCCTTGTTGTCTCCAGGAGTTAATGAAGAAGCCCACCATAACGGTGCCGACCACCAAGCACCTGGTTCGCCTAGCTGAGATGGAACAGACGGTGGTGGAACAAGACCGCTCTCTGTCCTCCATGACCGACCGGCTGAAGGGCCTCATTGCAGAGCTGGACAGGCAGAGGAACCTCACAGCCATGCAGGCCAAAGAGCACGCCTCAGAGAGGGCTAAGTAAGTCACTGGCTGGCTTAAGATGCACACCAAAGATACTCAGTGCTAAGCTACATACATTGTTTACCTGATCTGTCATGTAATTAATAATTGAGATCTGCATTTACGTTGATCTACTGTATGTGATCAGGAATAGTGAATTTGATGGCATCCCAGGCCTAGAAAAAGTTAGAAAGAAACAATAAATGATAAAGCTATATGTAAACTAGGATTAGGCTTGTTTAACTCACACAATGTTGATTCTTTAGTTGTCTTTGTCGATAATTTCATCCTATCTATACAAACTGTGTTTAACCAATTTGACCTGTGCCCTGTGTTTAGCTTAACCCCACTGTGTGTGTTCCAGGCTGGAGGAGCGTCATGCAGCCCAGGCCAAAGCTATGTCAGGGGAGGCTGAGGAGCAGCGGGCTCAGCTGGGTCAGATGGAGAAGGAGCTGCACTACCTCCGCACAGAGCTGGAGGCCCAGAAACAGGCCAACGTCCGCTCGCCCAGCAACACCATGAAGAACCTGGTGGAGAGACTCAAAGCACAGCTCAACCAGAAAGAGAAACAACTGAAGGTGAAGACTAGGAAGATACAGTTGTGGCCAGATATATTGGCACCCTTGCAGCTTTCTTAAATAATTCCCTATTTCTTCTCAAATAAGTTGATGGTCATGTACTCTTATAATCTCCACCCGGCACAGCCAGAAGAGGACTGACCACCCCTCAGAGCCTGGTGCCTCTCTATGTTTCCTCCTACATTCCTGCCTTTCTATCCCGGATTTTCTAAGGAGTTTTTCCTAGCTACCGTGCTTCTACATCTGCATTGCTTGCTGTTTGGGGTTTTAAGCTGGTTTTCTGTACAAGCACTTTGTAACAACTGCTGATGTAAAAAGGGCTTTAAAAATAACTGTGATTGAATTTGATTGATTGAAAACTTTTGACCACCACACCTTGTTATTGGAATTTCAACATTGCAGAACAAATGGCATGTACAAAATTATTGGCATCCCAGAGCTAGTACTTGGTTGCACAGCCTTTGGCCAAGATAACTGCAGACAAACACTAACCATCAATGAGCTTGTCTACTGACAATGTTGCCCACTTTTCAGCAGCAAACTGCTAAAATTCTTCAATGTTTGACGGGTTCCTTCCACCAACTACTGTTTTCAGATATCGCCATAGGTTATGGATGTGATTCAGATCTGGACTCTTCGCTAGCCACTCCAGAACAGTCCAGCATCTCTTAACCATTCCTAGGTGGTTTTTAATGTGTGTTTGGGGTCATTGTCCTGCTCTAAGATCCGAAACCTTCAATGGAGACCCGGTTTCAATGTTCAACTCAGTGTCCAATAACTGGGTCGCCTTTGAAGGTTATGGGTCTTCCAGCAAGACAACAACCCCAAGCACACATAAAAAGCACTCTGGAATGGTTCAAAAAGAAACGCTGGACGCTGGACTGGGCGAGAGCTGGAAACAGTAGTTGGTGCAGTGCACCCCTCAAACATTAAAGAATTAGAGCAGTTTGCTGCTTTAGAGTGGGCCAAATTGCCTGTAGAATGGTGCAGCAAGCTCATTGATGACTACAAGAAGCATTTGTTATCTTGGGCAAAGGCTGTGCAACCAAGTAAAGGCTCCAGGGTGCCAATAATTTTGTCCATGCCATTTGTGAAATTAAAATTGTCAACGTAAGTTTACAAAAATAAAATTGGTTCTGAAATGTTGAAATTCCAATAACAAGGTGTGGAGACCAAAAGTGTATTTAAAAAAAAAAATGCCAGCTCATTTTAGGAGAAATAGGGAATTATTTAAGAAAAGTGCAAGGATGCCAATATATTTGGCCACTACTGTGCTTGTTGGTCTTATGGTCTGCTCTCTATAGAAATGTGTCAGTGTAATTATAGCATCTTGGGAGCATGAACATGACTGCCAAACGTCACAATAGACTGACTAAACAGACCGGAACTATATTATGCCTCTCCACTTCATCCTCTCCATCTCCCTTTCCCTTTTTCCCCCTTTCTCTCTCTTTCTCTCAGGCTCTGAGTAAGGCCCTGTTGGCGCTGAGGGCAGAGATGACGTCTCATGCGGAGCAGCAGATCATAGCCAATGCATCTCACAGAGAGGATAGCCTCAATGTCCAGCTGCTGGTAGACAAGCATACCAAGGACCTCAAGGTTGGTCCCCATTACTCTCTCAGTCTCATAGCATATTAGGTACCGTGCTATTAATGAACTAGCGCTTACATAATTTCAAACCCTTAAAACACAATCTGCTAACACTCGTAAGTGATAGAGGGTTTATCTTTCCTGATAAGTGTTAAGATTCCCAGTCATAACACATAATCAGCATGTTATGCTGCACATGTTTTTATATCCCAATTATCAATACAGAATAACTTTTGTCAAGTGGCACAGTATATCCCTTGAATGCATACCAATCTGGTTATTTCCATCAGGCTCGTGTGCAGGAGCTAAACGAAGAGCTCCAGGGGGCGAAGGAGGCTGTGAAGGCAGGGAGGGGGAGGGAGAACACCCTGAAGGAGGAGGTAGAGGGCCTGAACAAGGACCTCCAGAAGAGCCTGAAGACCCAGAGCAAGCTGCAGGGGGAGAAAGAAGAGAGAGACGAGGAGATCCAGGAACTCAAACAGCGAATCAAGAGGCTCAACAGCGGACTGCAGGTCAGTGACACAGTCCGACTTGTTTCTGTGTCTAATCGGCAAGCTGGGGAGTAGGAATATGCTTATTTCATTATTATTATTATTATTATGTAATCCAATTGGATGGACAATAGTTGTGTAATTTATCAATTGATTGGGGGGTGGGGGGTGACTCTGTTAGTGTGTTTGATTGATCATCTATTTGTGTTATCAATCTATGTAATTGTTTAAATTGTGTATGTGGGAGCTTGTCTGCATGTGCGCATATGTCTGTGTGTCAAAAATATGTTTTAACTGTAAATAATTGTGTGTGTGTGTGTGTGTGTGTGTGTGTGTGCAGGGTCAATCTGAGCCTGAGGGAAAGGGGCCCACAGTAGAGGCACTGCAGAAGAAGATCCGTAAGTTGGAGTCGGAGCTGGAAAGGAGAAGTGTACCAGAGTCAACAACAGAAAGGAAAGGTCTTGGCCTAAAGGATGACAAGGTGAGTACATACTGTTTTACCCACTTCAGGTACAGTTGAAGTCGGAAGTTTACATACACCTTAGCCAAATACATTTAAACTCAGTTTTTCACAATTCCTGACATTTAATCATAGTAAAAATGTCCTGTCTTGGGTCAATTAGGATCACCACTTTATTTTAAGAATGTGAAATGTGAATTAATAGGAGAGAGAATTATTTATTTCAGCTTTAATTTCTTTCATCACATTCCCAGTGGGTCAGAAGTTTACGTATACTCAATCACTCAATTAGTATGTGGTAGCATAGCCTTTAAATTGTTTAACTTGGGTTAAACGTTTCGGGTGGCCTTCCGCAAGCTTCCCACAATAAGTTGGATGAATTTTGGCCCATTCCTCCTGATAGAGCTGGTGTAACTGAGTCAGGTTTGTAGGCCTCCTTGCTTGCACACACTTTTTTAGTTCTGCCCACAAATGTTTTATAGGGTTGATGTCAGGGCTTTGTGATGGCCACTCCAATACCTTGACTTTGTTGTTTTTAAGCCATTTTACAACATTAGAAGTATGCTTGGGGTGATTGTCCATTTGGAAGACCCATTTGCAACCAAGCTTTAACTTCCTGACTGATGTCTTTAGATGTTGCTTCAATATATCCACGTAATTTTCATTCCTCATGGTGCCATCTATTTTGTGAAGTGCACCAGTCCCTCCTGCAGCAAAGCACCCCCACAACATGATGCGGCAGGGTAGCCTAGTGGTTAGAGCGTTGGACTAGTAACCGAAAGGTTTCAAGTTCAAATCCCCGAGCTGACAAGGTACAAATCTGTCGTTCTGCCCCTGAACAGGCAGTTAACCCACTGTTCCTAGGCCATCATTGAAAATAAGAATTTGTTCTTAACTGACTTGCCTAGTGAAATAAAGGAAAAATAAATAAATAAATAAAATAAAATGCTGCCACCCCAGTGTTTCACGGTTGGGATGGTGTTCTTCGGCTTGCAAGCCTCCCCCTTTTTCTTCCAAACATAACAATGGTCATTATGGCCAAACAGTTCTATTTTTGTTTCATCAGACCAGAGGACATTTCTCCAAAAGGTACAATCTTTGTCCCCATGTGCAGTTGAAAACTATAGTCTGGCTTTTTTAGGGCGGTTTTGGAGCAGTGGCTTTTTCCTTGCTGAGCGGCCTTTCAGGTTATGTCGATATAGGACTCATTTTACTGTGGATATAGACACTTTTGTACTTGTTTCCTCCACATCTTCACAAGGTCCTTTGCTGTTGTTCTGCGATTGATTTGCACTTTTCGCACCAAAGTACGTTCATCTCTAGGAGACAGAACGCGTCTCCTTCCTGAGCGGTATGATGGCTGCGTGGCCCCATGGTATTTATACTTGCGTACCATTGTTTGTACAGATGAACATGGTACCTTCACGTGTTTGGAAATTGCTCCCAAGGATGAACCAGACTTGTGAAGGTCTACAATTGTTTTCTTAGGTTTTGGCTGATTTATTTTGATTTCCCCATGATGTCAAGCAAAGAGGCACTGAGTTTGAAGGTAGGTCTTGAAATACATCCACAGGTACACCTCCAATAGACTCAAATTATGTCAATAAGCCTATCAGAAGCTTCTAAAGCCATGACATAATTTTCTGGAATTTTCCAAGCTGTTTAAAGGCACAGTCAACTTAGTGTATGTAAACTTCTGACCCACTGGAATTGTGATACAGTGAAATAATCTGTCTGTAAACAATTGTTGGAAAAATTACTTGTGTCATGAACAAAGTAGATATCATAACCGACTTGAGAAAACTATAGTTTGTTAACAAGAAATTTGTGGAGTGGATGAAAAACAAGTTTTAATGACTCCATTCTTAGTGTATGTAAACTTCCAACTTCAACTGTATATACTGTATTCTAGTCAAGGCTCATCCTCTATAACTACTACTGTACACAACTTTTCTATTCAAATACTGTCCATAATGTCAATACACACCTTCATATATGTACAGTATATATTTATATTCTGGACTCTGACATTGCTCATTCTAGCATTTCTATATTTCTTAATTCCTTTATATAAATGTTTTGGATATTTTTGTGTATTGTTAGGTAGTACTGCACTGAAACATAAGCATTTTGCTACACCCGCAGTAACATCTGCAAAATATGTGTACGCGAACAATAACATTTGATTTGATTTGATATGGCAACTGCTCAGCATATGACAGTAAGGCGCTACAGAGGGTAATGCGTATGGGGCCAAGCTTCCTGACATCCAGGACTAGCGGTCGACCGACTATGATTTTTCAACGCCGATTGAAAAATTGGAGGACCAAAAAAGCTGATACCGATTAATCGGACAATTTTTTTATTTGTAATAATGACAATTACAACAATACTTAATTAACACTTATTTTAACTTAATATATATATATATATATACTTTTTTTTACCTTTATTTAACTAGGCAAGTCAGTTAAGAACAAATTCTTATTTTCAATGACGGCCTAGAAACAGTGGGTTAACTTGCCTGTTCAGGGGCAGAACCACAGATTTGTACCTTGTCAGCTCGGGGGTTTGAACTTGCAACCTTCCGGTTACTAGTCCAACACTCTAACCACTAGGCTACCGCCCCTAATACATCAATAAAATCAATTTAGACTCAAGTAAATAATGAAACATGTTCAATTTGGTTTAAATAATAAGTGTTGGAGAAGAAAGAAAAAGTGCAATATGTGCTATGTAAGAAAGCTAACGTTTGAGTTCCTTGCTCAGAACATGAGAACATATGAAAGCTTGTTGTTCCTTTTAACATGAGTCTTCAATATTCCCAGGTAAGAAGTTTTAGGTTGTAGTTATTATAGGAATTATAGGACTATTTCCCTCTATACCATTTGTATTTCATTAACCTTTGACTATTGGATGTTCTTATAGGCACTTTAGTATTGCCAGTGTAACAGTATAGCTTCCGTCCCTCTCCTCGCTCCTCCCTGGGCTCGAACCAGCAACACAACGACAATTAGCGTGCGCACGAAAGTGCTGTTTGAATGAATGTTTACGAGCCTGCTTCTGCCTACCACCGCTCAGTCAGATACTTAGATACTTGTATGCTCAGTCTTATTATATGCAACGCAGGACACGCTAGATAATATCAACCATGTGTCGTTAACTAGTGATTATGATTGTATGACTAGTGATATGATTGTTTTTTATAAGATAAGTTAAATGCTAGCTAGCAACTTACCTTGGCTTACTGCATTCGTGTAACAGGCAGTCTCCTTGTGGAGTGCAACGAGAGAGAGCCAGGTCGTTATTGCGTTGGACTAGTTAATTGTAAGGTTGAAAGATTAGATCCCCCGAGATGACAAGGTGAAAATCTGTCGTTCTGCCCCTGAACAAGGCAGTTAACCCACCGTTCCTAGGCTGTCATTGAAAATAAGAATGTGTTCTTAACTGACTTGCCTAGGTAAATAAAGGTATAAAATAAATATAAATATATTAAAAAATTTGCGCCCAAAAATACCGATTTCCGATTGTTATGAAAACTTAAAATCGGCCCTAATTAATCGGCCATTCCGATTAATCGGTCGACCTCTATCCAGGACCTATATAGTAGGTGGTGTCAGAGGAAGGCCCAAAAAATTGTCAAAGACTCCAGTCACCCTAGTCATAGACTGTTCTCTGACAGTCCCCTCCCTTTGTTTTTCCACATTGACTTGGTACCGGTACCCCCTGTATATAGCCTCCACATTGACTCGGTACTGGTACCCCCTGCATATAGCCTCCACATTGACTCGGTACTGGTACCCCCTGTATAAAGCATCCACATTGACTCGGTAACGGTACCTCCTGTATATAGCCTCCACATTGACTCGATACTGGTACCCCCTGTATATAGCCTCCACATTAGCTCTGTACTGGTACCCCCTGTATAGAGCCTCCACATTGACTTGGTACTGGTACCCCCTGTATATAGCCTCCACATTGACTCGGTACGGGTACCCCCTGTATATAGCCTCCACATTGACTCGGTACTGGTACCCCCTGTATATAGCCTCCACATTGACTCGGTACTGGTACCCCCTGTATATAGCCTCCACATTGACTCTGTACTGGTACCCCCTGTATATAGCCTCATTATTGTTATGTACATTTATTGTGTACATTTTTGATTGATTAGATTTGTTTTACTTTAGTTGATTTAGTAAATGTTTCATTAACTCTATTTCTTGAACTGCATTGTTGGTTAAGGACTTGTAAGAAAGAATTTCACGGTAAGGTTTACACCTGTATTCAGCGCATGTGTCAAATCAGATTTGATTTGATCCCTCCCTCCCTGTCCCACTGCATGTTATCTCCATAGAGATCCTATAATTATATTCCTGTATTTCATGGACATTCACAAATACAAGGTATTTGAGGATTGAAAGTAACCTATGTGTGACAAGCCTCATCATCACACTATCTATCCTGCAGACAAATAAAGAAGAAATAGTGCGGTGGGAGGAGGGCAAGAAGTGGCAGGCCAGGATGGAAAAAGTGAGGAACATTCTGAAGGAGAAGGAGAGGGAAACCGAGTCTGTCTCTAAGCAGCTGAGTACTCTCAAGGAGCTCTACGCCAGGTTAGAACCAAGACATTCATGGTGCAAGGGGTTTAGCCACACCATGCACACACCATAAGAAACATACACATCCCACACACTTCATGAAGACATACTAAGTACAGACATTTTGACTGACACACACGGACGCACATGCACACGGACAAGACCAACAAAAGGTTCACAGAAGCACATGACCCTGCTTACTCATACACAATAGATATCGAACACTCACTCAGTCCTTTACTCCAATACTCCTTAGCCATATGGTCTTACGTTGTGCCATGTCCCTGGTTGTCCCTCTGTGTTCAGACTGGAGCAGGAGAAGGCAGGTCTGCAGAGGAAACTGAAGGGTCGTGGTGTGACGGCAGATCAGGTGGTGGGGGTGAGGACACAGGAGTCTGAGAAAGAACTGGTTGAGCTGAAGAGGAGGAACGCTGAACTGGAGCAACAGATCCTCACCATAAAGTAGGTGTTTCAGACATTGTAAACTGCTGCTGTTGGTTCGTTTAATAGCAACTCTTTTTCTTTAGAAGCTCAAAATCGTAGGGCTTTTTCTGGTGGACAAATAAGATGGTGGGAACACATTGACAGTACTATTATGTATTGTGTTTGCAGTATAACCAGACCAACCCTTGTAGGACTAACATTTTCCTCTCTGTCCATTCCAGACAGCAGCAGGCCCTACCCAGAGATTCTGCCATGGAGGACATGAACCTGAGGAACCACTACCTGGAGGACAGGCTTCACTCCCTGGAGAGCCAGAAGTCCTCTGTAAGACCACACACTGACTGACTCAAATATGATCTGAGACTGCACTACCTTTTAGACACAAACACAACAAGACAGAAAAACATACTTAAACTGCCAGGCTTGACGTTGAACGTTTGTGAAAACTCACTCAGACACAACAGACAACCACTGTTTACAAATATTACCGACTGTCTTTCATCTCACTATGTACATATGTTTGCATTAATTTCATATTTAAGTCATTAGGTTTCTACACTTTCTTTATTCTCTTTTCTACTTCTCTCTTTCACCCACTCCTTAATCCCATTTGATGCACTTGAAGAAGGGGAGAAGTTTGGTCTCCCCATCCGTGTCCTTGAAAGAGCTTCGTTCGCTGACGTTTGATGTTGGTGACGTACATGAGAAAAAGAGGGTCCTGACCTTCTTAGCCAATGACAGTGTAGCCTGTCAGAGAGATGGCACGTCAGCCAACAAGGAGGGGGCACTACACCCAAACCAAGAACAGAAAGAAACCCAGACAGTCTTTGATGGAACAAATGACTGTGTACCTGAGACCGAGCAGACAGAGAAACCAAGCAGAGCCGAGGGTGGAGAACAGGAAAGAACAGATGAGACTGGAGAGGGAGGACATGAAGAACAGACTGAAGATACAGATGGGGAAACAAAAGAGACCGACAGAGAGTCCAAGCAGGAGAACCTGGAAAAAAGTGGCGCAGAGTCAGAGAATGTCAATGAGGTGGCTGTTGCTGAACTAGTGGACATAACCACAGAGGAGAATCTCATTGTCAGACAGGATTCCACAAGTGACACTGTGCTGGATTTGAGTGTACCCAAACCATAGAAATAGAATGAATAGAACAGGCTTGGAACCTCTATTGGTACACTCGCACTGGCTGCCTGGTATTGTGATGCAATAATTTCCATTGTAATATAGAATGTTCCTTCAAATTATGTTAACTGATGTGGCTCATGCAATATAATGGAATTTTTGTAATGTCAGTTGAGTATAATCAACATAATACAGCACATGTTGATGAGTACACATAGGAGCAAAGCAGGACATTAAATAAAAAGTGCACCGTACACTTCCTTTTTTCTTCCATTATTTTTACTTCCTGCTTTGCTCCTATGTGTACACTCGCAATGGCCACCAGTCCACCCATTATGCCATAGTTTACTTGAATGTGGACATTCTTTCTATTCATTCTATTTCTGCAATCCAAACCTCCTAAATCCAGAATGAGCCATCAACCTCTGAGAGGTTTGAGTCAGCGAAACCTGCATCTGAGCATGGAGAGGTGACAGCAGTCAAGTAGTGTGATGGATACAGATAATGCAGAGGATACAGGGGGAGACAGAGATGGAGGTGGAGATGGAAATTAAGTGGGACAGTGGAGGAAAAGTCAGGAAAGAAGAGGACTTCATAATGGAGGTCATCGCTGACCCTGACAGTTTTGTCATCAAGGAACTCGACATTGACGATGTCACAGACAGGAAGCGTGAGTTTGTTTCGGAGAGTACCCGTGGTGCCGAGCTTGAGGTCATTACCAATGATATTGAGAAGATAAGACAAAAGCTCAAACCTATGTCTCCCAAAACTCATAAGGTACCAAAGGCTGCCCCTGGCTTCCACCCTGACAAGATGCTAGTGCAGTGTTTGAGCTAGCAGAAAGTGTGTAGTGTTTGGCTTGATAGGCTTTTTTACCTTTATTTTAACTAGGCATGTCAGTTAAGGACAAATTCTTATTTACAATGACGGCCTACCCCGGCCAAACCCTGTGTATAGTACCTCCTTCCAGTCCTAGGCGCTACGTTTTTGTATGTTAATCCATGTGGTCACCACCTTACACTTCCTTTCTTTGCTCCCTTCATCTCTTCCCTCTTCTCTCCTAATAAATTGTTATTTTTGTGCTTTGTCACATTCTGATTGCGTAAGCGTGACGGCTGTTATTTCTTTCTTCTAGACATCAGGCACCCCCTCGCAGAAAGAGTACGAGCTTCAGAGAGAGAACTTAAAGCTTTCCTCCGAGAAGCTGGAGCTCTGCTTTCAACTGGAACAGGCCAACAACGACCTACCCAGACTAAAGGTATGGTAGATACATTATGGGGGGGGGGATTTGAATAAAAACATAGCTGCAGATCATTAGCTCCCTTTCAACTGGGGCCTTGAAGCCCAATAACTTAAGCCCTGGAACTAAGTTCAAGCAACCGG
Organism: Oncorhynchus masou masou; assembly: GCF_036934945.1. Taxonomy (NCBI): domain Eukaryota; kingdom Metazoa; phylum Chordata; class Actinopteri; order Salmoniformes; family Salmonidae; genus Oncorhynchus; species Oncorhynchus masou. The sequence continues at coordinate 13,436,517 of NC_088233.1, read as the reverse complement.
TTAAGACCTCAGTGGATAGGTGGATTTTAAGACCTTTGGTCTGTTAAGACCTGCCAGAGATGTTTGTTTTCCAGCTTATCCAATGATACCCTGTCTACTTTACTGATAGGACCAAGTTGCAGACCTCAAAGAGATGTACAACGTTCTGAAGAAGGAAAAGGCGGAGGTGGAGAAAAAACTGGGCCACGTCCGTGGGGTAGGTCAATCCTAGTCTTGTGCAGGGGTTAAAGTTCTCAGTCTCTGTGATGGATTTTAGTCATATGGATAACGCATTAGGTTTGAGTCTAAAATAATATTTTTTAGTGGGGGGTTATTATTTAGGGTTAATATTTATATATATTTTCAAATAACTGCCCTTTTTTCTGGCCCGTAAACCCATTTAGACAAACAAATCAGTCATTTAAAAAAAGGCAGTCCGTTAAATTTCAAAATCCTGATGTGGCTCCAGAGCCAAAAGGTTTGCCATGGAATTTTTTGACTGAAAAAGATTCAATAATGGGATTTTTTTGTTGTCCTTTAATGCCTGCTTGTGTACGCTGGTGACTATGTATCTACACTGAGTATACAAAACATTTAGAATACCTGCTCTTTTTTTACATTTTATTTCACCTTTATTTAACCAGGTTGAGAACAAGTTCTCATTTACAACTGCGAGCTGGCTAAGATAAAGCAAAGCAGTTCAACACATACAACAACAGAGTTACACATGGAATAAACAAACATACAATCAATAATTGTGTTTTCTATGACTTAGACTGGCCATGTAACTACTTAATGTATAAGCTAGAGCAGGGGTTCTAAATCTTTGTTTTGTGACCCGTCAATTGTGTCTTTTGAGTCACGACCTACCATAAGGGTTAAACGGTGAAAAAACATACATAGACCAAAGACTCTTTCCATGACACAGACTGACCAGGTGAATCCAGGTAAGAACTATGATCCTTTATTGATGTCTCTTGTTAAATCCACTTCAATCAGTGTAGAGATGAAGATGAGCAACACAATATTAGGAAGGTGTTCTTAATGTTTTGTAAACTCGGTGTATACAGATGTCATATTCCCATGTGGTCAGGCTGTAATTCTACTCTATCCACCTGTCTGTTTTCACTCTTGTTTTACTGACATGGCTCGTAGAGAGGTTCTCACTTTACAGTCAATTTAACCATCTAGTAACAGTGTATTATAAAACAACTGGATCACACGACTGAATGAAACACTTTCCTGTCCACTGTAGGCGGGTCGCAGCGGTAAAACTGTGCCAGAGTTGGAGAAGACCATCGGGCTGATGAAGAGGGTGGTGGATAGGGTGCAGAGGGAGAACGAGACGCTGAAGAAAACTCCAGCAGCACTGAGTCAGGAACAGCTCACAGCTCTGGAACGCAAGCATGAAAAACTCAAAGTGAACTCTAGTTTAACTACTTGTGTAATAGGGCATGAGATGTCCTATTACATGTTTAACAACCAGTGGAGCTCTTATAGCCCTTCAAAACTGCTCAAAGGTTATGCTGTTCAAGTTCAAATGTTTTTAAAATGTATTTTGTCCTCTGGCTCTCCGTCTTCCCTAGAATGATTACGAGAAGCTCAAGAGAAACACAGAAACACAGCTGAGCTCCAGACTAGAGACCAAAACCAAAGGAGTGGAGAAAATTGTGATAGAAAACGAACATTTACAGAAAGAGATTAAAAGGGTATGTGTTCCGCCCCATCCCCTTTTCATGGGATGCATAGTTACAACATTTAGTCAAGTCTCAGGACTCATTTAAAAAAATGTGTTGCAGGAGACTGAGGCTACGGAGAGGCTGAGGATGGCCAAGACCAGTCTAGAGATGACCAATGAGAAGCTGGAGGCTGAGCTGGAGGAGGCCAGACAACAGCTAGTGGCAGCCCAGTCCAGGGTCATCCCTGAGGGGTTCGAAAGTAAGACCTGGAAGGCCACTGTGGTAACAAGGTGAGGGATCCGTTGAAATTAACGAAGTCAACCACTCACCCTGTTTCTTGGACTGTAACTACTTAATGTATAAGCTAAAGCAGGGGTTCTAAATCTTTGTTTCGTGACCCGCCAATTGAGGTGTCTTTTGAGTCACGACCTACCATAAGGGTTGAGCTGTGAAAAAACATACATAGAATAAGTAAAAAAATAGATAATCTTGGCAGCAGAAAATGTTGTCGTTAAGCTAATTTCCTGCAATTCTACACATTTTACCATGGTTAATGGTGTGTTTATGCTCAAACATTATAGCAAAATCAATGGGGACCTGATTGTCTAGTGTTTCTTTTGTTGATTGTAAGTTCTCCAAGATTATAGGCTATTATTTAAAAATATATACGCTACCTTTCAAAAGTTTGGAGTCACGTAGAAATGTCCTTGTTTTTGAAAGAAAATCACATTTTTTGTCCATTTAAAATAACATAAAATTGATCAGAAATACAGTGTAGACATTGTGAATGACTATTATAGCTGGAAACGAAGCAAAGAAGCAATAAAGAAGCAATAAAAGTGGCCGTCTTTAAACTATCTGGAGTATCAGCATTTGTGGGTTCGATTACAGGCTCAAAATGTCCAGAAACAAAGAACTTTCTTCTGAAACTCGTCAGTCTATTCTTGTTCTGAGAAATGAAGGCTATTCCATGCGAGAAATTGCCAAGAAACTGAAGATCTCGTACAACACTGTGTACTACTCCCTTTACAGAACAGCGCCAACTGGCTCTAGCCAGAATAGAAAGAGTGGGAGGCCCCGGTGCACAACTGAGCAAGAGGACAAGTACATTAGAGTGTCTAGTTTGAGAAACAGATGCCTCACAAGTCCTCAACTGGAAGCTTCATTAAATAGTACCCACAAAACAACAGCCTCAACGTCAACAGTGAAGAGGCGACTCAGGAATGCTGGCCTTCTATGCAGAGTTCCTCTGTCCAGTGTCTGTGTTCTTTTGCTCATCTTAATATTTTGTTTTTATTGGCCAGTCTGAGATATGGCTTTTTTTTTGCAACTCTGCCTAGAAGACCAGCATCCCGGAGTCGCCTCTTCAATTTTCCGGATTGACTGGCATTCGTGCCTTAAAGTAATGATGGACTGTTGTTTTTCTTTGCTTATTTGAGCTGTTCTTGCCATAATATGGACTTGGTCTTTTACCAAATAGGGCTATATTCTGTATACCACCCCTACCTTGTCACAACACAACTGGCTCAAATTCATTAAGAAGGAAAGAAATTCCACAAATTAAAAACAAAGCACACCTGTTAATTGAAATGCATTCCAGGTGACTACCTCATGAAGCTGGTTGAGAGACTGCCAAGAGTGTGCAAAGCTGTCATCAAGGCAAAGGGTGGCTACTTTGAAGAATTTAACACTTTTTTGGTTACTACATGATTCCATGTATTATTTCATAGTTTTGATGTCTTCACTATTATTCCACAATGTACAAAATAAGAAAAACCCTGGAATGAGGTGTGTCCAAACTTTTGACTGGTACTGTTCAAAAAATTGCAATGCACAACATGTTTTATCCCGCGACCTGCATGGACCCCTGCCACAACCTACAAGTGGGTTCCCAACTGACAGTTTGGGAACCACTGAGCTAAAGAACAAACATCTAGATCTGGTAGAATACCAAGCCAACGTAGACTACCGTGGGGTGTCTTGAAACTAGATAGCTGACTGAAAAGGGGTTGGTTTCCCTCCCTTCAGGATGTTTGAGAGTAAGATGAAAGCACTGGAGCAGGACATCAGCCAGAAGAACTCCAGTCTCTCAGAGCTCAGGCTGCAGCTGCGAGAGGCCAGTGAGAGGGAGGAGAAAGCACAGCGAGTCGCCAGCCAACTACAGGAGCAGGTAAGAGCTCCACACAGAAAAATTAAGAATCGCACAGTGATTTCACAGTCTATGCAATCAGAGCTATGGAGCTACGTCAGATCCGTTGCGTAGACTGTGAAATTCTTAATTTTTCTCAATGGTTGAGCCTCAAATGGCACCCTGTTCCCTATATAGTGCAATACTTTTAACCACGGCTCATAGGGCTCTGTTCAAAAGTAGTGTACTACATACAGAATAGAATGCCATATATGATGTACTATTGTCTTTCTGGGCCAATCAAACCAGATTGTTTATATAAAGAAAATGAAGTAGCATTCTAGTACTATGCTACATTATTTTCATGGTGGTGAAAACAGTTTTTGTTTGTTCTGAAGGTGAAGCTGTTAAACAACTTTCCCACCACAGCAAACACTGAGTCGGTCCTCGCCAGGGAGTTCCAGTCAACGAGGTGAATATATCCCATAGGCCAGCTCTTCAATGTAGACAAACTTGTAATACATCTAACCTGATTTCCTTTGCATACAATAGCATTACAAACATATGGTTCACACATAGCTAACATGGGAATGCATTATCAAAATGTGTTAGCTATGTGTGAACCATATGTTAATGTAAACCAAAGTGAAGGAAATTGAAAACAGCATTTATGTTTGTAATATCCATTACTACACCAACAGGTCAAATTTGGTCATGAAAATTATACATTTGATTTGCCATCCATTAGTCACACAGGAATGTCTCCCGTTTTGTCTTTAGATTGACCAATAACCAGCTTGAGAGGGAGAAGGAAGAGCTGGTACAGAAGTGTAGTGACTACACTAAGAAGTATGAGACAACCTCTGCTGGGCCAGGTGAGACATGTAAAAGCAAAGTGGTCCTGTTTGACAAGTATCCACTTCAAGGTGGAAGATGTGCATTATTGATGTGTTCATGCATGTTCTGTGATGTCAAACAAAACTTGTACTGTTCAGGAATGATGCGGAACCTAAACAGGCACAGTAACTAACTAGCACAATTTGCACATCAACAAGTGTCATGTTTTTGTCGTCAGGGTATGAGGAGCTACAAGCCCTGCTGAAGGCCACTGGCGAGGAAAAAAAACACTTGCAGGTATTGGGACTTCTCCGATCTATTACCTCATCTATTTGGGTTGTTTTGAGTATAGAAAAGTAAAAACATATTTTTTTAAATCTATTCCTCTGTGAACATATTTTTGATTACCTTCCCGATTCCAGGCCGAAGTAAAAAAGATGAAGATGGAACTGGAGAACTTTGACCCGACATTCTTTGAGGAGATTGAGGATCTGAAGTTTAATTACAATCTGGAGGTGAAGAAGAACATTGTTCTGGAGGAGCAACTGAAGAAAGTGTGTGAACAGTTTGGTGTAGCAGCTGCAGATATCCCTGATGTGTCCATCAGCTAACACAGGATGGATATTGTGCCTTTTAAACCATTAAATATCTTAAATATATAGTATTTATATGGTTTTAATGTGAATGTCGTCTAGAAGATGAAGTTGAATGTAATTGTGTTTCTCCTCCTGAGGCAGTTTTATTCAGACAATGTAGCAGGGATTTTACATGTCAAACAGTTTTGTACATTTGTATACAGTGCCTTCAGAAAATATTCATACCCCTTATTCCACATTTTGTTGTGTTACAGCCTGAATGTTTTTTATTTATGTTGATCCATCTACACACAATTTACCATGACAAAGTGAAAACATGTTTTTAGAAATGTATTGAAAATTAAGTACATAAATATCTAATTTGCATAAGTATTCACACCCCTGAGTCAATCAATCAATACATGTTTCGAATCACCTTTGGCAGTGATTACAGCTGTGAGTATTTCTGCATACTTCTCTAAGAGCTTTGCACACCTGGATTGTACAATATTTGCACATTATTGTTTTTACAATTCTTCAAACTCTGTCAAGTTGGTTGTTGATCATTGCTATAGACAATTTCAAGTCTTGCCATAGATTTTCATGCTGATTTAAGTAAAAAATGTAACTAGGCCACTCAGGAACATTCAATGCCTTGATAAGCAACTCCAATGTAAATTTCGCCTTGTGTTTTAGATTATTGTCCTGCTGAAAGGTGAATTTGTCTCCCAGTGTGTTGGAAAGCAGACTGAACCAGGGTTTCCTCTAGGATTCTGCATGTGCTTAGCTCTATTCTGTTTATTTTTATCCTAAGAAACTCCCTCGTCCTTGCCAATGGCAAGCATACCCATTTCCTTCCTCTCTGGCAACTTAATTAGGAAGGATCCCTGTATCTTTGTAGTGACTGGGTGTATTGATACATCATCCAAAGTGTAATTAATAACTTCACCATTCTCAAAGGGATATTCATGTCTGCTTTTTTATTTTTTACCCATCAATAGGTGCCTTTTTTTCCCGGTTGAATCTGTGTTTGAAATTCGCTGCTCAATGTCATTGCTGGGGGGGTACTAGAAAGTTAGCTATCAGAAGTATTACAACTTAAACTTGCTTTAATTACATCTGTCTGCATATTTCAAGACATGACATATGGGGGTATTGTGAGATACCCAATGTGCTGGATGATTATTTTCCCATCACTTTTATTTTTTAAACTTGGAAGTAAATCAATCCGCCATCATTGACACAATGGACAAATCTAATGATCTATTATTGAAATAGCATGGGTGACTGAGAATAACAAATTGGTGCAATTTAGACCCAGGTGGCAAGTGATGATGCAGGCACTGGGAATGGGGATGTGAGCATGCATGTCTGGGCAGAAGAGATTTGGTTAGTGTTTGTTTTGGAGAGAAAAGGGACAAATAAAATATTAAAAAATTAACTTCTCAACTAAGGGACATTACAGATAATTAGACCTGTGGGGTACCGAGATGAGGTAGTAAATCAAAAATCATGTTCGAAAAAAATCTATTCAACTTATGTAACATAAAGTTTTCTTAACTTTTTTTCCATAACAAAGGGGTTGAATACATGATTTAATACATTTCAGCTTTTCTTTTTTAATTTAAAAACATAATTCCACTTTGACATTGAGGTATTGTGTAAGCCAGTGACACAAAATCTAAATTTAATCAATTTTAAATTCAGGCTGCAACACAAAATGTGTAAAAAGTTAAGGGATGTGAATACTTTCTGAAGGCACAGTATGTTGGTTAGATTGTGTTTGATATGTTTTCTATTGCGTTACTTCTATCAATAAAGCACATTTAATGTGCATATGTGTACATCAGTGGCCAAACTGTGCTTTTAATTTAAGGGCAAAAACAATTTGGAATAGCTTTTGAAATAGATATTTGGTCAAAATATATGTACATTTACATAATACTTAGGCTACACATATTCAATATATTTACAGGCTTTTTATTGGGCAGGTTCATATTGGAAGACATATAGCCAGGTTAAACCAGATTGAACACTGCACTCACCATTGTTTCACTGGTGACCCCACTATTTAGTCTGGTTCAACCATACTAATGGTAATACAGTATGAAAGCTTACAGTCCTGGAGCAAGGCCCCTAAATCTGGGCCGTCAGGCTCTCTTGTGGTGACGACATCTCAGTGATTTCTTTTTAAGGTCTGTCCCTCGAGTTAGAAAATGTGTGATAGTAGTACAGCAATGGTAGCTTTCTCTGCGTTCCATCAGAGACATTCTTAGAGTGTTCAGGACCATCACAGGATTCACGCATGAAGCCCACATCATTTTTTCCCCCAACATGGCCACCAAACAACTAAAAAGGGTCTTATTGGATAAATGTTGCATTACCATACCTGTATTTTTTTTTATTATTCCCAACAATATCTTGAAATGTTCTTAGTGATGTAGAATACACAACCAAATTAGCCAGGTGTGCTTATAACATATAACAATGTTAAATGACTTGACATAATTGTGGTTAGAATATGCCCAAGAAGCTGTTATGATCAGTAATTGCTATATTTAATCTTCAAACATGGATATGTACATGTGAATAGACATGGATGTGAGCTGATAAATTATATAAACTGTTTTCATTAACAGAGGACTGGAAACTTTTTACATACATTACAATGTAAAATTCCATAGGAATGCCAATACATTTTAACCTAATATCTGGATGATGAGAGCAGCAAACCATTACACATAGTTGGTCTAAATCAAGATGTATTCTAATACAATTATATTCCATACAGGTATGGTAATGCAAAATGTATCCGATAACACCCAATTGAGTTGTTTGGCAGCCATATTGGAAAAAGGCTTCAGTGGGGTTAATGCTGTAGTGGCCCTGTATCTACAAATATTTTTTAAACCATGTTCTAGCTGAGCGTGTGAAATATGGTGTTCCTATCACCGAAGTTACAATCCAAAAGCGTAGCTGCCCCATTACATGTAATTCAATGGTTAAGCTTAAAACGTTCTAATGTCAATGGCACAATATGGGTGATTTTATTTTTACAATAGTTTAAGCTAGCGCATTCAAAGTAGGTAATATTATATATAATTTGAAATGTAATTTCATGACTTGTTAAACAAAGTTTTAAATGTATGCAGATTTCCTTTTTAAAGCAATTTATACAGGTCCATCTAATTTTATATATATATATACCATAGAGGTCAAAATTCTGTTGACCTGAACATTGCGAGAATGTATCTGATGGATAGCTGTGAATCTAAGCTTTCTAATGCTATATGATTACAGGGTATACGTGAGCAATAACTTGTTGTATACTGACATTGTGGGGTGGCAGAGTAGCCTAGTGGTTAGAGCGTTGGACCGAAAGGTTGCAAGTTCAAATCCCCGAGCTGACAAGGTACAAATCTGTCATTCTGCCACTGAACAGGCAGTTAACCCACTGTTCCTAGGCTGTCATTGAAAATAAGAATTTGTTCTTAACTGACTTGCCTAGTAAAATAAAGGTTAATTTTTTTTTTTTAATGTCTGTCATAGGGTAAAATCCCTATGGGAAAAATAAATGGGATGGATGAATGAAAGTGATAATACAGAAAGCTGCCATTGCTGCACTGCTATCACACATTTCCAACATTAAGGACATAGACCTTCACATAATCACTATGAGACATTATTACCCCAAGTGAGCCTGACCGACCCCACTGACAGGAATGTTTAAGACTTCGGGCAGCTCCTGGTGGATTTAGGGATTAAGGTCTTCTGACCTAAATAGGACTTCCTGGTTAAATAAAGGTTAAGGGTCAAACTGGATGTCCTGCAGTCTGCTGAAGCGATGTCCGTTTAACTGGGATAGAGATGTAAACAAGTCCTTGCTGGTGATGTCATACTCTCGTATGGTCCCGTCGACGTGGACGACCACAGGCCGAGCGTTCAGGATGGTGTCGCCATCCGGCCATCTCAGCCCCAGGTGATGACGATGGAGCTACAAACAAACACTGGTTTTACCACTTAAATGTCAAAGCTTCTGACCTGGAGGTAACAAAATAACACACTTTTCATAATTTCATTATGATGTGATGAAAGAAAACTAACAAAGAAAATCTGAAGACATACCACAGTCCAAATCTCAATTTAATTGCATAATAGGAGCCTCTGATGGGTTCTAGAGCGCTTACCTTGACCAGTGTCCCGTCATTACAGTGCCAGACGATGCCCTCAACACGGCCCTCCTGGCTGTCCTGGAACCAGGAACACAACTGCTGGTAGTCCACTGGGGGAGGGTTCCTGATGTGTACACTCCCATGGGCAACCAGGACGTGGACAGGCTGCTTTTTACTTCCCAACCCTGTCAGAAATGACACAATATTTAGATGATCTTGCTAAAAGGCCACGTTCAGAAATGCATGTACAGTGGAGGACTTGGACTGTATGTCACATTTACCATATGGGTTCCCATTGACGTTGGTTCCAATAAGCTCCAGGGTTTGCTCCAGGAGATCAGCCAGTGGTACCATGGTGATCTCTAGCAGGTCTTCCTTCTCAGCACTGGGCCTCAGAACCAGCGCTACACCAGCATCATAGTCCACAACAGACGAGTGCCAACAGTACTGCTTGTTGTCTTTCTCCACTGGAACCCAACCTAAACATACATTGAAAAAGTACAATCAGTATTTTAGTTTCCATTTAAAGGACATACCGTTTGTAAATAGAAAATAGTGAAAAGCGAGTGACAGGCCTTTTAGTTAATCAATGTCCGGGAAACCAGCTCGAGGAGTGAGTCCATATATAGTGTCCCACCTGGGATGTGTCCGTGGTCATCTGGTACAGGCTGTCCATTGTGGTGCTGAACTCTGTGTGCCGGGACCCAAGACTCTGGAACCGTCTTAAAGTCTTCTTTCACATTCCACGTGAAACCTTTGTAACTTTTGTGGGAATACTGATGCTTCTTGAACCTCTTGTCTGCCTGCTTGGTGGGCTTCCGATCTAGTCGAGCCCAGAGGTATGATTGCCCTGGAAAAGAAAGAAACCATTTACAGTGTAGACATTTCATTGGGGGAGCTCCATTTTTTCCATAACGAGGGTATAAAGGCCCAGGTGTGTGGACTGCAATTTTAATTTATGCAGTGTTCATTTATGCAGTTCAACGCTCACCTTTATAAATTGAAACATAGCAGCAGGTGCCATCCAGCTTTTCTGTGGCAAGTGCAGAGTCAATATTCGATTCCAGTGCTATAGGGTTCACATTTTCAGTGGCTACAACCTGAAATTGCTGTTAGAAAAAAAGATAAAGAAGAGGGACATATCATTATGGCAAAGATTTCCTGCATAGTTTCCTGACTGTCTTTTTTTAGCAGCTACCGGTAAATCAAAGTTGCTAAAAAAATATATATATCAATCATAACCTAAAAACTATGGTCATATTTTGTTGTATTGTGCCATATCAATTGAAATGTGTTTGTTGTCATAGAATATACATAAAGATATGTGCATCTTATGGTGTTTTCACATATATTCCTCTAACTCTGGGGTAAAAAAAAAAAGCTAAATAACTGTTCTCTTTGTATTCACACTTCCCTTGCCTTTGAATGAGGACTCAACTCCCTTGCCTGTTCCTTTCACCTATTTTGTGATTTGAGTTCTCCTTGCCTTCACATTGCTAGGTTTAGAAAGTTACCAATATCTTTTTCTAACAATCCACTCTGGGTTTTTACCTTGTGCAAGACAAGCCATTCGATCAGAATGTGTTCAGACAGCTAGATATACTAACTTACATTTTGGAGGTTAATAGATTGCATTTAGTTAAAAGATGAGATAATAATTGTAATCAGAAGATACTATGAACATGTAAATATAATTGGTAACAGAATAAAGCCGTTTATTCTGGAACACCGTTTCCCCTGCCATAACCCCTCATATTGGTGCCACAAAAGAGAGAAGATGGTGAAATCACCCTTACAGTGGACACATTTCAAGAGCTCAACTGGGCCGCGTTCAGCAGGACAACGTTGATAGAAATGTATGATGTAGCTAGAGCAAACATCTCTTTGCTATATATAATATTAAATCACGTCAGCTTTAGCATTTCTATCTGCAACGTTCCACGTTTTCGTACTAAACATGGCTCTGGTTTTCATTCAATGGGGTAACATCAGACTGCATCACTAACCAATAAACTGCTGCTGTGTTGACATATTAGCTATTTAGCATTAGCTTAGTATCCACCTAACTATTGTGCAGAGTAAGAATCATAACAAAACGTAACTATTAGGAAAACAAATACAACATTAATCTACAAAACCATTAATGTATACAGTAGTATTTAGGATATATTCTAACTGTTAATTTGAGTTATTTTACCTGTTATTTTACCTAACTAGCTAGCAACGCACGTTAGCGATCTAACGTTAGCTGCTATCTGCAGCAACTCATACTCACTTGACATTCGCGTTTTCTGGATTGTTCCTCTTTCACCTCAGTCAAAAACACACAAGATATCTTTTGCTGCACAGAACCGAAACGTCGCATTATGGCAGACCTCCGTTAATACGGAATAATTCAGATCAAAGAGAGAAGTAATTTTCCGCCTCGAACTCGTTCTTTCACGGGGATTATAACCACTAGATATTATTGAGCATGCGCAAAGCCAAAATCGACAGTACGAACACCGTGTTGTATTTATTATGGATCCCCATTAGCTGCTGCTACTCTTCCTGCGGTCCATTCAAATTAAGGCAGTTTATACATTACATTACTATACATTCACAATGTCTCTTCTCCACCGGTACAATAGTACAAAATCCACGTGTACATGTGTGTATGCATGTGTCTGTGCCTATGTTTGTGTTGCTGCTTCACAGTCCCCGCTGTTCCATAAGGTGTATTTGTATCTGCTTTTCTGCTTTTTTAATCAAATTTTACTGCTTGCTTTAGTTACTTGATGTGGAATAGAGTTCCATGTAGTCATGGCTCTATGTAGTACTGTGCGCCTCCCATAGTCTGTTCTGGATTTGGGGACTGTGAAGAGACCTCTTGTGGCATGTCTTGTGGGGTATGCATGGGTGTCTTAGCTTGTGTGCCAGTAGTTCAAACAGACAGCTACAACTCGGTGCATTCAACATGTCAATACCTCTCATAAATACAAGTAGTGATGAAGTCAATCTCTCCTCCACTTTGAGCCAGGAGAGATTGACATGCATATTATTAATATTAGCTCTCTGTGTACATCCAAGGACCAGCCATGCTGCCCTGTTCCGAGCCAATTGCAATTTTCCTTAGTCCCTTTTTGTTGCACCTGACCACATGACTGAACAATAGTCCAGGCGTGACAAAACTAGAGCCTGTAGGACCTGCCTTGTTGATAAGGACCTGCCTTGTTAAGAAGGTAGAGTAGCGCTTTATTATGGACAGACTTCTCCCCATCTTAGCTACTGTTGTATCAATATGTTTTGACTGTGACAGTTTACAATCTAGTGTTACTCCAAGCAGTTTGGTCACTACAACTTGCTCAATTTCCACATGATTTATTACAATATTTAGTTTAGGTTTATGGTTTAGTGAATGATTTTTCCCAAATACAATGCTTTTAGTTTTAGAAATATTTAGGTCTAACTTAATCCTTGCCACCCACTCTGAAACTAACTGCAGCTCTTAGTTAAGTGTTGCAGTCATTTCAGTCGCTGTTGAAGCTGACATGTATAGTGTTGAGTCATCCTCATACATAGACACACTGGCTTTACTCATTAAAGAAGCCTCTCCTGCCAGTAGATGGCAGTGAAACGCAACCCTTACAAAAAAAGATTGCCGTTTTGAAACTGCAGTAAAAGTGCAGAATCTGCAGTCATCTGTGGTATTTTGGATGCAGTAATTGTAGAATAACTGCAGTGTACTTACTGCAGTTGAACTGCACTCTAACTGCAGTTACACTGCAAAATTACTGCTGTAAAAAAAAAAGTGTTATTTTGGATGCAGTATTTTCAGCAAACTGCAGTTACGGTATACTGCACTCTAACTGTAGTTATACTGCACTCTGACTGCAATATTTTTTTGTAAGGGAACAGTCTCCACCAACCCAAAACGTAGGTTCCCAACCTTTTTGGGTTACTGTACGCAGAGGCATCATGCCCATAGGGGGCACAGGGAGACATGCCCCCTTAGATTTGTCCTGTAACAATAATAATTTACAATTATATTTTTTTGGTTTTGTTTCTCTGTAATACTGCTCGTCACCTTGCAATGTTATGAAAGCCCATTTAGGTTCCCAATCTCCCAACCTCATAACTAATGTTAGCTACCAAGAAGCCATGTCAAGGTATCAATTAAGTTAGATTCACTAGCTTGTCTAACTATCTTAGTTGGCATGCCTACTGGCAAGGTTGGTAGACTTTAGAAAAGCATGCAATAACTAAATGTACTGATATCTACTGATGTACATATTCCTTTCTGTTACACAGATTTTATGTAGTTTTGGTAAAAAAAAAACACCAGTCAGGAGGATACAGACAGCTCAAGATGTATGCTTAGATATGCAGAAAAAATCAAATATATATTTTTTGACATACACTGCTCAAAAAAATAAAAGGAACACTAAAATAACACATCCTAGATCTGAATGAATGAAATATTCTTATTAAATACTTTTTTCTTTACATAGTTGAATGTGCTGACAACAAAATCACACAAAAATTATCAATGGAAATCAAATTTATCAACCCATGGAGGTCTGGATTTGAAGTCACACTCAAAATTAAAGTGGAAAACCACACTACAGGCTGATCCAACTTTGATGTAATGTCCTTAAAACAAGTCAAAATGAGGTTCCGTAGTGTGTGTGGCCTCCACGTGCCTGTATTACCTCCCTACAACGCCTGGGCATGCTCCTGATGAGGTGGCGGATGGTCTCCTGAGGGATCTCCTCCCAGACCTGGACAAAGCATCCGCCAACTCCTGGACAGTCTGTGGTGCAACGTGGCTTTGGTGGATGGAGCGAGACATGATGTCCCAGATGTGCTCAATTGGATTCAGGTCTGGAGAACGGGCGGGCAGGTCCATAGCATCAATGCCTTCTGCTGACACACTCCAGCCACATGAGGTCTAGCATTGTCTTGCATTAGGAGGAACCCAGGGCCAACCTCACCAGCATATAGTTTCACAAGGGGTCTGAGGATCTCATCTCGGTACCTAATGGCAGTCAGGCTACCTTTGGCGAGCACATGGATGGCTGTGCGGCCCCCCAAAGAAATGCCACCCCACACCATGACTGACCCATCGCCAAACCGGTCATGCAGGAGGATGTTGCAGGCAGCAGAACATTCTCCACGACGTCTCCAGACTGTCACATCTGTCACGTGTGCAGTGTGAACCTGCTTTCATCTGTGAAGAGCACAGGGTGCCAGTGGCGAATTTGAAAATCTTGGTGTTCTCTGGCAAATGCCAAACGTCCTGCACGGTGTTGGTCTGTAAGCACAACCCCCACCTGTGGACGTCGGGCCCTCATACCACCCTCATGGAGTCTGTTTCTGACCGTTTGAGCAGACACATGCACATTTGTGGCCTGCTGGAGGTCATTTTGCAGGGCTCTGTCAGTGCTCCTCCTGCTCCTCCTTGCACAAAGGCGGAGGTAGCGGTCCTGCTGCTGGGTTGTTGCCCTCCTAAGGCCTCCTCCAAGTCTCCTGATGTACTGGGCTGTCTCCTGGTAGCGCCTCCATGCTCTGGACACTATGCTGACAGACACAGCAAACCTTCTTGACACAGCTCGCATTGATGTGCCATCCTGGATGAGCTGCACTACCTGAGCCACTTGTGTGGGTTGGAGACGCTGTCTCATGCTACCACTAGAGTGAAAGCACCGCCAGCATTCAAAAGTGACCAAAACATCAGCCAGGAAGCATAGGAACTGAGAAGTGATCTGTGGTCCCCACCTGCAGAACCAATCCTTTATTGGGGGTGTCTTGCTAATTGCCTATCATTTCCACCTGTTGTCTATTCCATTTGCACAACAGCATGTGAAATTTATTGTCAATCAGTGTTGCTTCCTAAGTGGACAGTTTGATTTCACAGAAGTGTGATTGACTGTGAGTTACATTGTGTTGTTTAAGTGTTCCCTTTATTTTTTTGAGCAGTGTATAATTAAGCATAATCAGTGCAGGAGCTCACCAGCACCTCAAATGTTCTACTGCTTGAGCTCCTGTTCCTCTTATAGAATATTAGCTCAAACTTACCTGAAACCAAAATTGGGGCAGCAGGTAGCCTAGTGGTTAGATTGTTGGGCCAGTAATCAAAAGGTTGCTAGATCAAATCCCTGAGCTTACAAGGTAAAAATATATAATTATGCCCATGAACAAGGCAGTTAACCCACTGTTACTAGGCTGCCATTGTAAATAAGAATTTGTTCTTAACTGACTTGCCTAGTTAAATAAAGGTACATAAATCATGAGTACCAGAACCTATTTCAGTCCAAGACCATCACTGAGCATCATGCTCTGAAGATTGCAGTATAAAGTTGTTTCAGGTGTTTGAAAAATCTACATTTATCCAACTAGGCCCCCCGAACCAACTCCAGCCACCCTCAAGTACTTTGTGCCCCCTCAGATTTTTGGGGTGCATGATGCCCCTGACTGTACCACCAGCCCTGAGTTCCTCGGAAGTACCCCCCCATGTGCATTGTACCAGTAAGCCTATGGTCTCAAGTCCTCTCAAGAACACACTGTGGATAGGCCAAGTACCCCCAGGGGTCCTAGTACCCTTGGTTGGGAACTACTGTGGATAGGCCAAGTACCCCCAGGGGTCCTAGTACCCTTGGTTGGGAACTACTGTGGATAGGCCAAGTACCCCCAGGAGTCCTAGTACCCTTGGTTGGGAACTACTGTGGATAGGCCAAGTACCCCCAGGGGTCCTAGTACCCTTGGTTGGGAACTACTGTGGATAGGCCAAGTACCCCCAGGGGTCCTAGTACCCTTAGTTGGGAACTACTGTGGATAGGCCAAGTACCCCCAGGGGTCCTAGTACCCTTGGTTGGGAACTACTGTGGATAGGCCAAGTACCCCCAGGGGTCCTAGTACCCTTGGTTGGGAACTACTGTGGATAGGCCAAGTACCCCCAGGAGTCCTAGTAGCCCTGGTTGGAAACCACCGCACTAGACCCTACCCAATAAATCAACATTTTTGTAGCATTCATTTTTTGATTGAACAAAAGTGAAGATTTGCTGCAACTCATAAAACAAAATGTGACTTAAAACTGTACAAAATTACAAGTTGGACAAATCAAATTGATCAATAAAAAAACTGAAATAAATAGATGACAGTGAATCTAGGCAAAGGAAAATATTTTAGTTTGATTGTTTTCAAATCATTTACAAAACAAAAAATACATTGAATTATCAGAAACATTATCTGAAAAAAAAACTCTGCAGAGCTCTATTATTTTTACAGTTCCTAATACTTATTTCTGCAGTTCCTGTTAGTCAACAATATATTTAGCTAATGTCTTTTTCAGCACTGTAAATCCCCCTCAACATGGCCATTTATTGCTACTAAGGGCCATTTGTTGTGGTCTCTGGATTACTGACGATGATGTCACTGGTGAACTTCCTGTCTCCATTCTTCTCTCCTCCTCTCTGTTGTGGGTCCTGCAGACCCATTTCACTGTCCGTGTTTCTCCACATCTCAGTCTCTATGTCATCCTTCAAGTTGTGCTGTCCTCTGCGCCAGAATTGGATTGGGAAAACACCCCTGGTCCTTTGAAGTAAATTTAAAGGAAACATGGAGAGAAGAAGAGCAAATGGTAACATGTAACGCTAACAGTTATAGTGCATTTTTACCACAGACCGAAGATGCAACCCAGACACGTCAAAGGGGGTATAAAGCTGAAGCATCCGTTTAGTATTGTAGCGACCCGCACAGACAGCTGTGTGTTATGTGTTAGGCTAGGAGGTGGTTGTGTTGTACTGACCAGTACCCGGTGTTCGCGGGGTCCGACATGTCAATCAACCTGCTATCTGCCAATCACGGGAATGCCTGGAATGTTCTGATGCCGGGCATTCGGGTGGTTGGCGGAGTGGCGTGGAGGGGGGGTGGAGCATTGGAAGTTAAGACCAGGTTCAGCTTTTTGTTCTCTCTCTTACGTCTGGGCTTCCCAAGAGAAGGTCACGATTGGCTTGTGGGTTATCTGTTATCTTTTTGGCGTGTGCTACGGCCCAAACAGTAGCCTGTGTAAAGTTGGTTTAATAAACCGTCAATTCGCAAACTCAAGCCTCTGTCTGGACAATTGCTCATTTATGATCTAGTCAGGTCATTACATTGGTGTCAGAAGTAAAAACGTAATACAAGTTAGCCAGCTAGCTAGCTGACTTATGTGGCTAGCTACCATAGGTGAGAACGGGGATTGAAAATGCGTCGAGGGAATCCGAAAGTGAAGGTGGAGGTAGGGGACGATTATGGCCAAGGAGGTGCGTGTGAATGGACGTTGGGGGTTCTGTCTGAGGAGATCGCCAGGGCGTCGGAGCGCAGAGGCCGCTTGAGGGAGGACGTTAGAGCGATGGCGGCTGAAGCGGGCATGAGTGCTTCGTCGTCGTCTGTATTTCGCGCGGATTCTGGTGGGCGGACCGAAGTGGCGACGTCGACGCGGCGTGACGAGGAATCTGGGGCTCAGGATGTAAACAAACATGGCGGCGCCCAGTTCCCGGCTGCGTCCGTATCTGTTAAGACCCGAAGTATTCCGGTAAGGCGGATTGGGAAGCTTTTCATGCTCAGTTTGAACTGTTAGCTCATTTTAGGGGTGGTCGGATGAAGAAAGGGCACTGCAGTTGGCTTTATGCCTCACGGATGAAGCTCTGGCCTGTTTGATATTGATTAGCCCCGAGGACAGGCATGATTATGGTGCTTTAGTGGGAGCACTGAGGAGGCGCTATGGACAGTGTGTACAGCCCGGGCTACTGCGCTCCGAACTGAGTAATAGACGCAGACAGCCTGGAGAGCCTCTACGGGTGCTAGCTAATGACATTGAGAGCCTCTCTCGGCGGGCATATGCTCACATGCCCCCCTCCGTGCAGAGCGAGCTAGCACGGGACCAGTTCATACAGGCGCTCTCTCCTACGGAGCTGCGCATACAGACCCAGCTGGCTCATCCTGAGTCATTGCAGACAGCCTTGGAGATGGCTTTGGAGAGGGAGCTGGTGTGGGCTGGGGCTTCAGCTGGGGCTTTGGTGGGGGTGCAGGGAGACACACCCTCTGTGCGAGCTGGGGGCAGAGCAGCCCGGAGCCGGAAAAGCCTGCTTGGGTGGCCGAAATGACAAAACTCATTCGGGCTGTGTCGCTACAGGCGGCACGAAGCACAAGCCCTGGTCCCAGGGTCTGCTGGGGTTGTGGCCAGCCAGGCCATCTGCGCCGAGATTGCCCCATGTCCCCCAGAGCTCAGGGAAACGGCTCGGGGTCCGCATAGACCGGGTAGTGCGGACCCCTGGCTTTCTATCCCAACCACCATCATCTTCAGGAGGAGCCCACCGGCACAGACGGGGAAGCAAGGCTCCACTTCCCCCAGAAGCAGACGAGGGCAAGCGGATGGAGCCTGTTGTTGTGGTGGGCCGGACCTGTGTTGGGGACTTTTGTCATGTCCCTGTCACTGTGGAGGGGGTGCCCTGCTCCGCCCTGGTGGACACTGGGTCCACAGTAACCCTGGTGAGGCCAGATATTGTGCCAGGTTGGACTCAGTGTGAGCCTACAACTGTGCAGCTCCGCACAGTCACAGGTGAGCTGGCACCCATGAAAGGGAAGGGAATAATGACTCTGACAGTAGGGGGCAGGACTGTGCGTCATCCTGTGTGGGTGGCGGCTGTGCAGGACCCTTGTATCCTGGGGTTGGACTTTCTTAGGAGCACAGGCTGCCAGTTAGACCTAAATAGGGGCACACTGAGCTTCCAGGGAGGGACGGAAGTCACCATGGCTCCCCCTAATGTCACATTCACTCAACCCAACAAACCCTTTACTCCAACAGTTAAAGCAGCAGAGACTCATGGCTGCGCCCCTCCCCCACAGCTGTGTGTGACTTTTCCCCAGTCCCCCTGTCACCTACGGCGGTGTGTTACATTCCCCAGCTACCTCCATGACACAGCCCTCTGTGAGCCCGGGCCGCAACCCCCAGCCCAGCTACCCCAGATGGGAGAGGAGAGGACACTGTCTGCAGTGAGGGAGATATGGGGGAGGAACTGTGTTGGTCTTGACCCCGAGCAGCAGGAACGGTTGTGGCAGTTGCTGTTTGAATTCAGAGACAGCTTTGCGTTGAGTGAGGAAGAGGTGGGTCAGACTCATCTGGTGCAGCATGAGATCGACACAGGTGATGCTCGACCCATCAAGATGCGTCCCCGCCGTATCCCGCTGGCACGCCAGGAGGCGGCAGACAAGGCTGTGTTGGAGATGCAGCGGGCAGACTTCATTGAGCCCTCAGACAGCCCCTGGGCGGCGCCAGTCGTCATGGTTCCGAAGAAGGGGGCAAGCTGAGGTTCTGTGCGGACTACAGGCGGCTGAATGAGGTAACCAGGAAGGACTCGTACCCCATACCACGTATCGATGAGTCGCTGGACCTGGTTAGGGGGTCCTCCTGGTTCTCCTCACTAGACCTCCGCAGTGGCTACTGGCAGGTGCCCCTCTCCCCAGAGGCCAGAGCCAAAACTGCGTTCTCCACTAACAGAGGACACTGGCAGTTCAAGGTCCTGTGCTTTGGCCTGTGCAACGCTCCAGCTACTTTTGAGCGTTTGATGGACAGGGTGCTGGATGGCATCCCCGACAGCAGTGTCTGGTATACCTCGATGACATCCTGGCCCATGGCAGCTCCTTCCAGTCAGCCCTGGGGCGCTACGGCGTGTGCTGGAGAGGGTGGCTGCCGCAGGTCTGAAGCTCCACCCCGAGAAGTGCCACTTCATGAGGAGAGAGGTGTCCTTCTTGGGCCACCGAGTGGGGAAGGAGGGGATCAGCACCATGGAGGACAAGGTAGGGGCTGTCAGAGACTGGCCCACCCCCACCGACCAGCGTCAGCTGAAGAGCTTCCTGGGCCTGGCCTCGTACTACAGGAGGTTTGTACGGGGCTTCTCAAGCGTTGCTGCTCCACTGAACCGCCTGCTGCCGAAGGACAAGGCTTTCACTTGGACAGTGGAGTGTGAGGAGGCGTTCAACACCCTCAAACGTGCACTGATCGAGGCCCCCGTGCTCGCCCCCTGACCTCACCTTGCCCTTTATCCTGGACACAGACGCGAGCAATGTGGGCATGGGTGGGGTGCTGGCCCAGGTGGGGCCAGAGGGGAGAGAGTGGTGGCGTACTTCAGCAAAACATTTGACAAACATGAGCGCCGCTACTGTGTCACCCGGCGGGAGCTCTTGGCTGTTGTGGCTTCCGTCAAACACTTCAAGTACTACCTGGGTGGTCTGCCCTTTACTGTAAGGACTGACCACTCTGCTCTCCAGTGGCTCATGTCTTTCAGAGAGCCAGAGGGGCAGGTGGCACGCTGGTTGGAGGAGCTTCAGCCGTATGACTTCATGGTGGTGCACAGGGCAGGGGCACGCCACTCCAACGCCGACGCCATGTCCCGTCGGCCCTGTACTGCAGACGGCTGCCGCCACTGTGAACGGAGAGAGGGACGGGAGAGAGAGCTGCGGGCAGAGGAGGGTGTCTGTGCCACAGTGTGTCGGGCGAGCGGGCCAGTCTGCTGCGAGCTGCAGACTGTCGACGTGGCTGAATGGCGGCAGCAGCAGGGACGGGACACAGACCTACAGCCAGTGCTACAGTGGGTAGAGGCGCAGGTGAGGCCACCATGGGAAGAGGTGACAGCGCTCTCACTCGCGACCAAAGGGTTGTGGTCGAAGTTTGAGAGACTGCGGCTGGCTGATGGCGTGCTACAGCGGGCATGGAAGGAGTCAGCTACGGGAGAGGAGAGGTGGCAGGTGGTGGTCCCAAAAGCATTGCGGGAGGCTGTGCTCCAGAGTACTCATGGGGGGTGGGGACTGGACACTTTGGGGTCACAAAAACACTGCGCCGTCTCCGTCAGGGCTTCTACTGGGGGCAGCACAAGAGGGATGTGGAGGACTTTTGTCGCCGCTGTGACAACTGCACAGCGAGAAAGGGCCCCCAGGCCGCTCTCATGCTCAGCTCCAACAGTTCCCAGTGGGGGCTCCCATGGAGAGGGTGGGAGTGGATGTAGTTGGGCCGTTCCCCACCACAGACAGTGGAAACCGCTGGGTGCTCACGGCCATGGACTATTTCACAAAATGGCCCGAGGCCTATGCTCTGCCTGACCAGGAGGCAGAGACCATCGTCGACGCCCTGACAGCGGGGATGTTCAGCAGGTTTGGAGCTGCAGAGTCCATCCACAGCGACCAAGGCAGAAACTTTGAGTCCCGTGTGTTCGCCACCATGTGTGAGAGGCTGGGTATGCACAAGACCCGCACTACTCCTCTCCATCCTCAAAGTGATGGCCTTGTGGAGCGCTTCAACAAAACGCTTGGACAGCAGCTGGCCATCGTCTCTTCCAAACACCAGCGGGACTGGGACAAGCACCTGCCTATGGTCCTCATGGCATGCCGCTCCGCTGTCCAAGACTCCACCTCCTGCACGCCTGCCCTCCTCATGCTGGGGAGAGAGATCCGCACCCCTGCGGAGATGGCGTTTGGTCGGCCCCTGGATAGCCCTCATGTTCCTCCGGGGCCGGAGTATGCCCGGAGACTCCAGGACCGCCTGGAGACAGCCCACACCTTCGCCAGAGAGCAGCTGGTGAATGCAGGTGTGAGGCAGAAAAGGAACTATGACGTGCACACCCGGGGAAGGCACTTTGTGGCTGGGGAGCTGGTCTGGGTCTACAGCCCCCTAAGGAAAAAAGGCAGATGCCCCAAGTTGGACAGTCACTGGGTGGGACCCTGCAGTGTCCTGGAGAGGGTAGGGGAGGTTGTGTACCGGGTGCAGCTTCCTCCCAGGGGGAGAAAGGTGGCACTGCACCGGGACAGGTTAGCCCCATACAGAGGGGCCTCTTTTCCCCAAACCCCAGGAACCCCCACAATTCCCCTCTCTGGCAATGACATTCTCCAGGCACCCACCCTCAGGTGCCGCAGACAAGGCTCCAGACAGCCCACTCCCCCTGTCTCCCCCCCTGTGTCACCGCGTGGTTCCCCAGAGCCACGGACTGTATTACCCGTTCCCGCTTCCTTGTCCCCCATGCCTTCATCCCCTGATTCCCAGAGGGGCACTCTGCGACCATCACGGACACGCAGGCAAAGGAGACCTCCGGGTCGCTTCAGAGACTTTGTTTGTTCCCTCGGGGACGAGGGACTTTGTGGTGGGGGGGCTGTGTAGCGACCCGCACAGACAGCTGTGTGTTATGTGTTAGGCTAGGAGGTGGTTGTGTTGTACTGACCAGTACCCGGTGTTCGCGGGGTCCGACATGTCAATCAACCTGCTATCTGCCAATCACGGGAATGCCTGGAATGTTCTGATGCCGGGCATTCGGGTGGTTGGCGGAGTGGCGTGGAGGGGGGGTGGAGCATTGGAAGTTAAGACCAGGTTCAGCTTTTTGTTCTCTCTCTCTTACGTCTGGGCTTCCCAAGAGAAGGTCACGATTGGCTTGTGGGTTATCTGTTATCTTTTTGGCGTGTGCTACGGCCCAAACAGTAGCCTGTGTAAAGTTGGTTTAATAAACCGTCAATTCGCAAACTCAAGCCTCTGTCTGGACAATTGCTCATTTATGATCTAGTCAGGTCATTACAGTATATTTTCTCACCACCAAATTTGGTAGTGAGAAAAAGTCCAGTCACGGGTAGTGGGAGAGGATGGAACTAGGTGAAACTGAGCCGACATTCTGCTAATTTTCTCATCCATGAAACATCTGATCTCAATACATTTTTCTTTTCACAAAACTACACTCTGTTACGAACGAAATGCAATAAGTTTTATAGACTTGACGCTTTGCCAAAGTTTTAAAAAATTGCGTTGTTTAGAAGGAGTGCAAGGTCGAATTGAGTTTGTGCACATGCGCACTTCACAGAGGAGACGTTCCGTAACGAAATATGCAAATACATGCTACAACGCGCCAATAGCATCTCGCTAGCTCGTGCTAGGCTTTGCCCACCTCTGCTTGTTCTGCCTACTCTGCTTCATTTGCTTCCACTGTAGACGACACAGATAAACTATTTTTTGTTAGTTGTAAATATCTTCACGTATAATCATGTATAAAATCCTTATAATCAACGTATAGTATAATATGTATAATATGCTTATGATCAAAGTAAGTACACAGCAATATAAACATAAGACCCACGTTTTGTAGTAACACACTGCTACTGCCGCAGCCAGCAAGGGTAGAACGACAAGGAGCGCCGTAGATATTGCTGAAAGGATAAAAGGTCTGTCAAATATATTATAACAATCTAAAATGGAAGCTGATCATAACTGTAATTGACAATACAAAAAAGCTATTTGAGGATTACCACCTACCTCCGACTGGGCTCTCGGTGTGGTTGGAGGTGTTTTGAGAAGGAGAGGAAACGAGGGAGGAAGAGGTGAAAGACAAAAACGAGATGAGAGGTCGAGATGAGGGAGAGAAAGAGCTGGGGATAGAGCGAGATGATGTGGGAAGTAAGTGAGAGAGGGAAGTGGGACAAGGGAGGGAGGAGGGGGATGGGGAGGGAGGAGGAGAGGTGGAGATGTAGCTGGTTGTTGACTGGACCAGGTAAGTGGTCGTTGTTGTGGTAGTGGGGGCCAATCTTGAGACTTGTGTTGTTGATTTAGGTGCTGGAACTTTAGGTGTAGTCTTGACCCTGTTTTTCACAGTTCTGGTAGTAGTTGGTGCTGATGAGACTGTTGTAGTGGTCATAGCTTTTGTTGTAGTCTGGACTTTATGTGTTGTGATATCCAAAGGATTCTCTGCATGGGGTGAGCGAAGGCATCAACAAGTCAATTTTCTAAAGTAAAGCACATTCAAACTATTTTTCAAATACATTTTTCATTGCAACATGTTTATGATCAATACTTTGCTTTAGTTAATTTAACATGCGTTATAATTAAATATATACAAGTTATATGTACCTGTTAAATTGAAACAAAACACATGAAAGGGTTTGTTTATCGGTGCTTTCCATGTTATTAACCCAATGTTATTCCTGCCACATGTCATGCTCTTCACAATGCGAGGGATAACTGCAACCTGTTCATCTATCCAGCCATATCTGTTTGAAAGACCACACATGATGTATTATTTTGTAGTGGATATTTAAAAGAGATTTTATTTGTGCTGTGCTTTTTACAAATGTATTGGTCAAATGTATATAAGGTCTCTAGGAGATGTACAGTACAGATCTCCAACAGGAATTGTTACTTCTTGGAATTTCTATGAATAAATATTTTACTATTTTGGTTAAACATGTAGAACTATCAACGTACTTTAACAAGCCTATTACCTCCACGATCCTGTATCTGCACACATACACAATTTGCACTCCCTTAAAAAGGGGACATACCCAGTGGGACATTTCTGCCACCACTCCACCCTACAGTGTTCTACATACCCGCATGTCTCCAGTCCATGTTGGTAAGCAGTATGGACCTGTTCCCTGGTCGCTATGGTGATGTTCAGGAAGAGGCACATGGCTCTAGCCTGAGAGGCGTTCAGGGCATATTGATTCCCGTAAGACACCATGGACACTCCAGAGTTTCTGCCAACCTCAGGGAAAACTGCACAAGTCAAATCCATCAGATGGAATGTATTGCAATAAGAGTAGACTACACACAAGAGTACTGAAAACTGCAAAAAACAAACATTATTACTCTTATTTAAATAGATCTATGTGTAATGCATTATAAGACGTGTCATAAGTTGTTGACTTTGAATAACTTATGTCTTACTTTCATCTAAAAATTATCCTAAATGACTTAATGTTTCATCCATTAAAGAAATTCCACATAGAAATACATGGCATATTATTAGCACATAAGACTTTATGAGTGCTCATGCAAGCTTATAACAAATAAAGCATTATATCTGATTGCTTCAGGGGAGTGTAATCAAAATGGTTATAAATATGTATTGCCCGGGCCCATAGCAATGCAATGGAACTCTAAACATTTGCAGCATCCCTTCTTTCATATTGATACATTTACATTTTAAAAAATCCCATCATACCAAAAAAGGTGCCTTACCTTTAATGAGATTGAATTCAAAAGTCAGTGCATACACAGTCATGGTGAACAGAAGGCAAGAAAAGAGCCAGACCCTTGCCATGGTTTGTCTGGTAACGTTTAATATCAGACTCTTAATGGTGCACTATAGTGAAGATGCTACCAGAATAAAGAGAGTGAGCGGGGCAACTTTCACCAAACAATGTCCACTTCCAGGTGTGACGACAGAGGATGTGTCCAAAATGCCCCCTTACATGTATGGGCCCTGGTCAAAAGTAGTGCTCTTTAAAGGGAATAGGGTAACATTTGAGACATTGTCAGAAAGGACACTGGGAAAGAGGAAACAGGAAGTGGGGCCAAATCTGTTTGAAGCCCCCGAATCGGGGGCCACACATACCTTTAAAAACCAAATGGGGGCAGCTCTGGAGCACAGCCTGTTCTGGATTCACCTCTCACACATACAGTGCCTTGCGAAAGTATTCAGCCCCCTTGAACTTTGTGACCTTTTGCGACATTTCAGGCTTCAAACAAAGATATAAAACTGTATTTTTTTGTGAAGAATCAACAACAAGTGGGACACAATCATGAAGTGGAACAACATTTATTGGATTTTTCAAACTTTTTTAACAAATCTGAAAAAACTGAAAAAAACAAAAACTGAAAAATTGGGCGTGCAAAATTATTCAGCCCCCTTAAGTTAATACTTTGTAGCGCCACCTTTTGCCGCGATTACAGCTGTAAGTCGCTTGGGGTGTCTCTATCAGTTTTGCACATCGAGAGACTGAAATTTTTTCCCATTCCTCCTTGCAAAACAGCTCGAGCTCAGTGAGGTTGGATGGAGAGCATTTGTAAACAGCAGTTTTCAGTTCTTTCCACAGATTCTCGATTGGATTCAGGTCTGGACTTTGACTTGGCCATTCTAACACCTGGATATGTTTATTTTTGAACCATCCCATTGTAGATTTTGCTTTATGTTTTGGATCATTGTCTTGTTGGAAGACAAATCTCCGTCCCTGTCTCAGGTCTTTTGCAGACTCCATCAGGTTTTCTTCCAGAATGGTCTTGTATTTGGCTCCATCCATCTTCCCATCAATTTTAACCATCTTCCCTGTCCCTGCTGAAGAAAAGCAGGCCCAAACCATGATGCTGCCACCACCATGTTTGACAGTGGGTATGGTGTGTTCAGGGTGATGAGCTGTGTTGCTTTTACGCCAAACATAACGTTTTGCATTGTTGCTGTCCTATGGATAGAGTCTCCCACCTCAGCTGTAGATCTCTGCAGTTCATCCAGAGTGTTCATGGGCCTCTTGGCTGCATCTCTGATCAGTCTTCTCCTTGTATGAGCTGAAAGTTTAGAGGGACGGCCAGGTCTTGGTAGATTTGCAGTGGTCTGATACTCCTTCCATTTCAATATTATCGCTTGCACAGTGCTCCTTGGGATGTTTAAAGCTTGGGAAATCTTTTTGTATACAAATCCGGCTTTAAACTTCTTCACAACAGTATCTCGGACCTGCCTGGTGTGTTCCTTGTTCTTCATGATGCTCTCTGCGCTTTTTTTTTCGGACCTCTGAGACTATCACAGTGCAGGTGCATTTATACGGAGACTTGATTACACACAGGTGGATTGTATTTATCATCATTAGTCATTTAGGTCAACATTGGATCATTCAGAGATCCTCACTGAACTTCTGGAGAGAGTTTGCTGCACTGAAAGTAAAGGGGCTGAATAATTTTGCACGCCCAATTTTTCAGTTTTTGATTTGTTAAAAAAGTTTGAAATATCCAATAAATGTCGTTCCACTTCATGATTGTGTCCCACTTGTTGATTCTTCACAAAAAAATACATTTTTATATCTTTATGTTTGAAGCCTGAAATGTGGCAAAAGGTCGCAAAGTTCAAGGGGGCCGAAGACTTTCGCAAGGCACTGTATATGTTTTACATAATAACATATGAATTGTGAAATAACATCTTTTATTTGTAGAATATATTTTGGGTTCAGGAGGAGGGCGAATGTGAGCATTTGACCCAGGGTGAATTCATCATGAGATTGTTATGACATTTCATCATAAACAGCCAATGCATTGTCTACAAATGCACATAATATCATATGTAGCGGTTGATTTAGACCACAGTATCTGCCAGACAGGAAAACAATCAAGGACCCATTCCTCATTTCGACAGGACCGGTTTTCAACCACTTCTGTTTTTGTTTCGCCAGCACTTAGTTCTAGCAGAGTTATGGTTGGTGTGACAGGCCAATCTATAAGTGGAGGAGGAGGCTCTTCTTCACAACATAGCACTGATTCTCAAGGGGTTTCCCCCCTGCTGATTTTTGACCTGGTGATTGGAAGCTCTTCCCATCTCTTTAGATCAACATGGAACTGTAGGCTACCAGTCGCCAGGCACTCACATCAAAGAATAAAGGGTACAGCGTGTTCACATAACCCAGTGAGGGTCAGTGGGTGCAACCAATTGATTTTTAAAGGGAGGCTTGGCTGACGAAGATGTGGCTTTGTTGTCGGGTTACTGCTTGAGATCGGAAACTGTTTTAAGAATGGGGACACGTTAACTAGTGATGTTCGGAATCAGAATTTTTTTCTCTCACACAACACGAAAGAATTGCCAA
Source organism: Oncorhynchus masou masou (assembly GCF_036934945.1). NCBI lineage: Eukaryota > Metazoa > Chordata > Actinopteri > Salmoniformes > Salmonidae > Oncorhynchus > Oncorhynchus masou. Next base: position 13,408,535 of record NC_088233.1, on the reverse strand, counting down.
TTCCCCTTCCCATAATGACATCAAGAGAGTCATTAAGAAGACAGGAGGAAAGCCATTGTTGAATGAACTTATGTTAACTGTTTTCGGCAGTCAGTAAATACTACTGCACAAAATTATAAATCATCCCATCAGTGTCATACCATGTACAATATAGGAAATATCTAGGCAATGGGACTGTCTAATGTTTATTTGTTACAATATCGTGGACATGCATAGATGCAGAGAATGAAGTTGGGTTAGTTCTAAGTAACTTTGGGTTACTCGGAAGTCATCATCTCCAACATTGTGACCTTCCGTCACAGAGCTTTACTTTGGTGTGGATTGAGGCCTATACATTCATATCAGTTGTGTTCCTTCACTGTATTCATCTTTCCTTATTTCTATTGTGGATTGTGTTTCTGTGCACCAATGGTCTACAAAACTTAGAGCAAACCAGCCTATGTATTGAATACATGGATTTGGATGATACCGATTATTGAATCCAGCACACAATGTGCTTATGTTTTATTAAAATATTTATCAGAAATAATATTTGTTTTGACGTGTATGAAAAATTTTGGTAAAATATGCATGAAAGGAGAGTAATTCTGCACCTTTGAATATTATCACTTCCAATTTTGATCATAATGATTTAGTGACTGCATTTTGTTTTTCATCTATCTACTGGGATTTTTAAAAGACAGACTAACTTTGTTTTGTCTGCTTGGACTTGATCGATAGGTATGATTTTGTTGATCTTTTTTGCAGGCAGTCATGTTCTTTTGATTAATGTATTTGAAATTTTCACATTATAATATAGTTTTGATTAATATATGCATCTTTTGAAAATGCATTTACTGTTTTGAAAATCGACGACGTTCCAAAAAATGCTTGTACAGAGTGATAAAAACAGTAAATTGTACGTCATCTGAATATCTCAGTGTTAAAGACCTTGTCAAGCACATCCTGCCTGTTCAAGGTTACTGTAAAATACAGCCCTACACAGGTCTTGTGTCAAGGCCATTCTTCCTGGATACCATGCCAACCCCCAAACAACACATCCAAAGCGCGTCATTCATCGAATACAGGAATTTCCCCAATTAAAATTTGGATAGATATAGTTTTAGTTATACAGGTTTTCCTCATTGAGATACTATCTCTTTTCCAAGAGAGACCTGGTCCAATAGCAGCAGGGGGAACAACGTTCCAGACAAAACAACTTACATACACTAACACAACATTAAACAAAACTATAAACACATATAGTACAAAAATGACATATTACGTTAAAAACACAAAAGTCTTGACTAAAAACAGCTGTCCTAAAGACAATTACACTATCATATATACATCAATCAAGTGCTTAAACTCCAACAACAAAACTAGATCATCAAATTTTAAAATGTTCAGGAGAGAATTCCAGGACCACGGAGCTAAGTAACTAAAACTATTTCTACCATGACTTGTTCTAATTTTTGGTACTGTTAGAAGCAAATGAGAAGGTGACCGTAATTTCTATTTATCTACCGACCTGACTAAAAAAAGAACAGAGATAAAATGGCATTTACCCAATATGGCCTTAGAAATCAGTGTATACCAGTGTTTAAGCCTACACAAGGTCAATGACGACCATCCAACAGTGCTGCAGAGATCACAAGATGTTAGACGTTATTGATTTGTAACAAACCTGAGGGTTGCATGATACACTGAATCAAGTGCTCTCAGGGTAGTGGTTGAGGCCTGCATATATAAAACACTAAAATCTACAGCCGCCAGTAATGTACAGTTGAAGAGCGGTATGACGGCTGCGTGGTCCGATGGTGTTTATACTTGCATACTATTGTTTGTACAGATGAACGTGGTACCTTCAAGCGTTTGGAAATTGCTACCAAGAATGAACCAGACTTGTCGAGGTCTACAATTTTTTTTCTGAGGTCTTTTTTTCTAATTTCTTTTGATTTTCCTATGATGTCAAGCAAAAAAAGGCACTGAGTTTGAAGGTAGGCCTTGAAATACAGCCACAGGTGCACCTCCAATTGACTCAAATGATGTCAATTAGCCTATCAGAAGCTTCTAAAGCCATGACATCGTTTTCTGGAATTTTCCAAGTTGTTTAAAGGCGCAGTCAACTTAGTGTATGTAAACTTCTGACCCACTGGAATTGTGATACAATGAATTATACGTGAAATAATCTGTCTGTAAACAATTGTTGGAAAAATTACTGGTGTCATGCACAAAGTAGATGTCATAACTGACTTGAGAAAACTATAGTTTGTTAACAAGAAATTTGTGGAGTGGTTGAAAAACGAGTTTTTATGACTCCAACCTAAGTGTATGTAAACTTCCCACTTCAACTGTACATACATTTTTATTTTATTTCAACTTTATTTACCGAGATAGGCTAGTTGAGAACAAGTTCCATTTACAACTGAGACCTGGCCAAGAATAAAGCAAAGTAGTTTGACACATACAACAACAGAGTTACACATGGAATAAACAAAACATAAGGTCAATAATAGAGTTGAAGAAAATCTATATACAGTGTGTGCAAATGAGGTAAGATAAGGGAGGTAAGGCAGGTGGAAAGCATGGCCAACGGTAGAAAAATGCTTATTGAAATTCTCAATTATAGTGGATTTATCGGTGGTGACAGTGTTTCCTAGCCTCGGTGCAGTGGGCAGCTGGGAGGAGGTGCTCTTATTCTCCATGGACTTTAGTGTCCTGGAACTTTTTGGAGTTTGTGATACAGGATGCAAAATTCTGCTTGAAAATGCTAGCCTTTGCTTTCCTAACTGCCTGTGTATATTGGTTCCTAACTTCCCTGAAAAGCTGCATATCACGGGGTCTATTCGATGCGAATGCAATATGCCACAGGATGTTTTTGTGCTGTTCAAGGGCAGACATGTCTGGAGTGAACCAAGGGCTATATCTGTTCCTAGCTCAACATTTTTTGAACGAAGCATGCTTGTTTAAGATGGTGAGGAAAGCACTTTTAAAGAATAACCAGGCATCCTCTACTGACGGGATGAGGTCAATATCATTCCAGGATACCCCAGCCAGGTCGATTAGAAAGGCCTTCTCGCTGAAGTGCTTTAGGGAGCTTTTGACAGTGATGAGGGGAGGTTGTTTGACCACGCAATGAGGCAGTAATTTCTGAGATCTTGGTTGATAACAGCAGAGGTGTATTTGGAGGGCGAGTTGGTTAGAATGATATCTATGAGGGTGCCCGTGTTTACGGATTTGGGGTTGTACCTTTAGCTTCATTGATAATTTGTGTGAGATTGAGGGCATCAAGCTTAGATTGTAGGATGGCCGGAGTGTTAAGCATGCCCCAGTTTAGGTCACCTAGCAGCACAAGCTCTAAAGATAGATGGGGGGCAATTCACATATGGTTGCCAGGGCACAGCTGGGGGCAGAGGGTGGTCTATACAGTGAGAGACTTGTTTCTGGAAAGGTGGATTTTTTTAATTAGAAGCTCAAATTGTTTGGGTACAGACCTGGATAGTAAGACAGAACTCTGCAGGCTCTCTCTGCAGTAGATTGCAACACCGCCCCCTTTGGCAGTTCTATCTCGGCGGAAAATGTTATAGTTAGGGATGGAAATTTCTGGGGTTTTGGTGGTCTTCCTAAGCCAGCATTCAGACACGGCTAAGACATCTGGGGATTGCAGAGTGTGTTAAAGCAGTGAATAAAGCAAACTTAGGGAGGAGGCTTCTAAAGTTAACATGCATGAAACCAAGGCTTTTACAGTTACAGAAGTCAACCAATGAGAGAACCTGGGGAGTAGGAGTGGAGCTTGGCACTGCAGGTCCTGGATTAACCTCTACATCACCAGAGGAACAAATAATGTTATCATGATGCCACACTTTGATTGAAAGACATTGTCATGGATGTTGTGTCTATTCATTCTTTGTAGTGATTCACGTGGAACCAAGGCAGGGTAGTGGGATTTGTTCTACTTTGACTGCTGTGTGTAAATAATACATCCAAAGAGGAGAAGGGTTAGTTTCCTGTTCTGGGGCAAAATGGATCACTGGAGCTCAGTGTTTGTAAAGGATACGACTAGAGCCTATCAGAAAGTGTAGTAGAGGCTAATTGGCCACACTTCCTAAGTCAGGAGTGACCACCAGTCTTTTCCAGTAGTGTCGGTGAAGAGTGTAGAAACAAGTGTGGGATAGTATGTCACTCTATAAAAAACACATCCAAGCGTTCTGGTAAATAGTGTGATAATTGTTTGTCAGTAAAGTCAGAGTCCCATGTTCTCACTTTCCTGATATTCATAAATCTAAAGATAAATTATATGATAATCTGATCCTCCATAGTGATTCCTTCATAGAGGATGATATCAACCACCTCGAAGTAGTCTCTAAGTAGCAGTGTAATTAATCAAGCTAGCAGGCCCCAACCCCCGGACCTTCTGCCACCTGTTAAGGTTTCCAAGCACAACCGGTAGAGTACGGTTTCTCCCCAGTCCCTCGTGCTGACCTATCACATTACCCAATGAATATTTCATCCATTCCTCCAGTGATAGGATCCTTCACCTCCCAGAGACCAGTGGAGTAAACACAACACTAGACAAGGACTTAATTCCTGAGGTAAGGAGAGTATCTCTTGGTGGGATTTGGCAGTTCATGAGTTCCATCCATACTCGAAGCCTAGTATACCTACTTGTCTACTTGTAAGGTTGAATCAGGTGGAATCGGACCATATCTCTGGATCTGGATTCAACATGTCGCTGAGAGCCACATCTCACAGCAACCTGCAGTGCCTCTCTTCACCAAAGCCTCTGGCGCTGGACAACGGGATATACAAGTCTTTCTCCCTGAGCAGCAGCAATATGAATGGGAACGGGGGAGGTGGCGGGAGGATAGTGTTTGGGAAGGAGCAGGTGGAGGAGGTGAAGGGGTTCTCTACGCCACACAGGAGGCCTGTGCGGGCCGTCAGACCGGTTAGTGCCCACAGCGTTAACGTCAGCGGATCCTTCCTACAGATCAACCATCTGCAAGGAGAGCTGGTGAGGAAGAGAAAGGTAAGGTCTAGGAGGGATAGGGGGATACCTCGTCAGCTCTAAAACTGAATGCATTCAACTGAAATGTGACTTCCGCATTTAACCCAACCCCTCATCGGTGCCCGGGAGCAGTTGTTGTTGGGGGTTAACTGCCTTGCTCAAGTGCAGAACGGCAGATTTTTCCACCTTCCGGCTCAGAATTCAAACCAGCGACCTTTTGGTTACTGGCCCAATGCTCTTAACCGCTCGGCTACCTGACGACAGTGTGTGCATGAATGTGTTGATTGTATGAAACCCAGAAATGTAGAAGTGAAAATGTGTCTGTCTTGTTTCCATGTTTATGTAAACCTTAGGAATGTGAAGACCTAAAGAAGGAAAATAAGTATCTATCCAATGAGATCCACATGGAGCGGATTATGATGCGGACAGAGAATGAACTCACCATGAGGAACCTGAGAAACCTTAACCAGGAGCTCCAGGCCCAGGTCAAAGAGGTACTGTCCCTCTTCCTCTCTCCAACACAGCAGAAAAGACAGGCACTATTTAACGGCGATGCAGTAGAAAACACAAGCTAATTCAACACATTGAGCAGTGCTCCCAGTTCTCATAGGTCATTTGCCAGGTCCACTATAGCTTTTCAACTCCACTTGAAAATCATTCTTAAAACGGGTCTAATCCTGCATCGTCATATTACAGCTGAGAACAGTAACATTTCTCCTCTGTGTGTAAAACCCATTCGCTCTGGCCTCCGCAGCTGAAGCACAAGGTGTACCTGGCCCAGCAGAGGGCGACGTTGTGCACCCGAGTGGCGGATGAGGCAACCGATGCGCGGGGCGAGGCAGAGAAGCACAGGGCCCTTGCAGAGGCCCGGGCCCACAGTCTAAGGCAGGACAGAGAACTGACAGAGGCAGACAGGAGCCAACTGAGCGAGGACTTGCTGAAGCTAAAAAAACAGGTATCTAAACACACGCACGAACACAGACATTCTCTCAGTTTGTGACTAATTACAGTCCTATAGTAGTGCAACAAGTAATAGTACACACTAACCTTTGGCTCAGTCAGGTTTGCCCTATGTAGAATACAAGAGACCCAGTAGCTTGTGATGTCTATGTCTCCAACAGCACCAAGACGCTCAGCTTCTTCTGGCACAAACAGAGAAGAACTATTTTGAAACAAGGCTGAAGCTCGACAGGATATCAGGAGAGAAACAGGCTCTGCTGGAAGAGAACAGATGTCTGGAGGGGGACAGGGATGCTCTGAGGCACAAACTCAGACAAATGATGGATGAGAACACAAAAGTCAACGAAAAGTAAGGCTACAGATGTGGCATCATGTAGTTCTTATGTTATATATTCTATGTATACGAAGTATAATGCATTCTGTAGGAGAATGACAACTCGATAAGACTGACACACATCCTGCTGAGGATGTCCTAATATGGACACCATAACCGTACATGCCATGCCAGGCTTTAAGGCTCTCCTATAAAATAGTTGTAGACCACACAGTTGGTGAATTAGACTATCCACTGTGATGTCTGTCTGCAGGGAGGTGAGTTCGAGGCGCAGGGCGTTGGTAGCGGAGGAGCAGAGTAAGAAGGACAACCAGGCGAAGCAGGAAGCTAACCAGGAGAGGCGGCTGGTGGAGAAGGAGAGGCAGGATCGCACAACCGAGTGTCTCAACTGGAGGGAGAAACATCAGGCTCTGGCAGACATCTTCAAAGCCCAGGAGGACCTCAAGTCTCAGAGGCAGAGCAAAGCAGTGAGTCAGACTCAGACCCCTTCTACAGCACCAAATGTATCAGCAATAATCCCACTTTTGTCTTTCAGTGGGCTATAGTGTAATGAATATCTGGGATGTCAATCAGGTCCCATCACAATAACAGAGGTAGTTGAGATGAGACAATAGCGCCATCTAGCTGTTGACCAGGCCTAGGATAAATTCTTACTCACGAGTTGTTAATTTATGTTGACTTTTCTCTCCCGTGTCAAGCTACTATCAAAAGCTTTTTCCTCTGCGTGACAGAAAATGACCAGAGGGTGAAGATTCTAAAGAATCAAGATGGCACTCCCAGGAACTTCACAGTGAGAGGGTTTAACCATCATTGCACAGAACATCGCTATTAGGTCAAATGATGATGATGGTGCAAACTGAAGGCTATTCTATACTCTTCCTTGCCCTGCTGCAATCATCTTCACTCTCTCTCTCTCAGGAAGGGGATCCAATCTTCATCTCCACACCAGAACACAGGGCTGAGGATGCTGACAGGAGCTCATCCAGGTAACCAAGGACTTGACCATTTTTATTTTTCTAGAATCCCAGTGGTTGTTTTTTTCCAACCCTTGAATAGGTTGTTCCAAGGTTGAGCTTGAAATAGACAGTTAGAGGTACAGTACTAAACATGTTCACACTTGAGTGACTGCTTCCTTTTCCCAGAAGCATGTTCAGAGTATCTGCCCCGCGAGTGGGAAAGGACCTGGGCCCATCTCACTTTGGTGATCTGTCTCCCGGCCTGGGAGGGGAGCACGAGGCCGTGCATCCACGGAGAAGCAGGAAAACGGTGGAATATTTCTGGATCCCAACAGATGAGGAATGACGGCATTACGCACATTGTTCACTGACGAGTTACAACTCATTTCGGAATAGCCTGTTTTGTTTGTTGATGCTTTTCTATTTACGAAGGGAAAAATGGAATGTGTCGTTTAAATGTAAAGAGTAGTCAACTTTCATGATGCAAAAGATGAAACAATTAATCATGATCAGCACGGGAAAGAGGAACGTGAACACCATTTATAAAGACATTTGTAATACTTTGAATTAAAAAGTGCAAAGGACAACAAGTTTCAGTGCTCAAGTATTGGACTTTATTGACAGTTATGCAATAGGTGCACAATAGTCATTCCTTGAATACAACATGATCAAAATCTATTGCTTTCTAAATACACATGGCTTGAGAGCACATTGGCTAATCTTGTTGGGCAAAGTTAAAATTGTATTTCTCATGATTTCATTAAGACTTGAGTTACTGGTCTGTTGAGCCTTTTTCCTGTTCTACAAGGGGACGACCGAAGCAAGAGTACTTTCTCTTGGTAAACCTTTATTCACCAATAAAGACAGGATAAAAATGTATTTGGTTCCAAATTTCTGGTTTGCGAAACAAATCAAATATATTGTTCTACTTTCATAAACTCAATATGCTGGGGAGAATATATTCCTGAACCCCAACTTTGACAAATTGCAGGCAAAAGAGATAGGAAACAACATCGAGTTATCCAATTCAAGTGAAGTGGATTTTTCTTACGTTCCTAAACACTAGTGAACCGCATAAGGGGAGCTCCATTGGAAGTCCAATCCAAGGTTGTATTGTGGAAGTAGACCGCGATACTCATTTAGAAGACTTCTGCATTTGCTTGGACTTTCGAGTATAAGTCTCTCTAAAAAGGATCTTCTGTATCCCAGCACAAAACACAAAGCCCATCTAACTAAGAGGTAGAAACAGACAACTTATGAAACGTTACGGCAGCACACCAATGATTAACTTACAGTTCATATGATTCCATGTTAACGGAGTCTTGCAGCAACTCAGGTATGACAGAAGGATGTGTGTGGCTTAAGTGCTTGAGAGGAATAGGTTCCCCATATACACAAATTGTAACATGTTCCTCATCAGCGACAGGGCATTGAAGAGCACTTTGGTTAAAAAAAAAATAATGGGAGAATGTATTTCAGATAAGTGTCGGTTGACCAAGCACACAAAATCCATGGTTTTACTAAAGTTGACCCACTGTCTAGATTGGGCATCTTTTGGATGACCTTTAGAGGAAATACTTGAAGGCTGAAACAGGTGTCAAATACAAGCCTTTTCTTCAAAGGGGATTAGAAATAATACCACAAGGAAATGCAATACTGCTGTCACAATGAGTAAATATGGCAAAACTAACTACATTGTCACAGTAGGAGAAAACCTACAAAAGTACAGATGTCGTTTGAGTCAGTCCATAGGCTACATTCAACTCCTATTGCAGAAACAGGACCCAAAACAAATCAACCTTTAAAGGTGAAATGGAAGGTACTATAAAAACAGAAGCTTCAGTAGCCTCTAGACCACAGAGACAGACAGTTATCTACTATGCCCTGATAACATGCTTGGCTTTATATTGCAGGACATAAGCAGTCTCTGGCAGTGGTTATGTTCAGTAGTTTAATAATGGGGGGAGGTGATGGTGGTAACATATCTGTACTGAATGTTAAAGTATGTTTCTCTGCTCTATGGTGCCTGACAGTTCTGGTTGGTTTCTCAGTCGGCCTCTTCTTCAGACTCCTCTTCCTCAGCTGTTTCCAACCAGGTTAGCCACTGGTTGACCTAACAGGGGAGAAGGTTATACAGGGCCATGTTAAGTTAGTGTAGAAAAATGTTAAGCAAAGGATAACGAAAATCTGTTACTGGACAAGTTCAGGTAGTAGGCTACCTCCCCGTTTCACACCATTTCAACATGCTTTCCACCAACTGAACGCAACCCTGTTGTGGTTGCTAGCATAAAGACTTGATTTAGTCACAGAATTAAGGACTGGGTCCACATGGTTCAGTGTATTAGCTACCCATGGGTGAAATGTTGGATTTTTCCCAAAACAAGTACCTGGAATAAAGCTTTTCCTTTTCCAGGGAATTCTTGGGTAATATCTTCTTTCCATGCTAGGAAGGCTTCTTCTTCAATGATCTCCATGTCGTAGAAGTGGACATAGTAGCGCAGCAGCATGCCTGAAACACACAGCATTATGACATCTCTACCACAGTATGCCACGGCAGAGACAGTTGCACTGAGGTCAAGACAGTAGAATATCCTACTTCCATGTCCAAAAACGATTAAAATCTTGATCACTGACAACTGAAGGAAAACAAACAAGTGAATGGGTTTCCACCACATTGACACCAAATTATTAATTTCGAATGGACAGCTTGGTCAGTGGCGTGGGCCAGTAAACCTACCTTTGGGGAAGTGGCTGGCGTTACAGTGCACTTGCAGGGCGTACAGGGCGGAGACCTGCAGCTGAGGCTGGTCATGTAGGAACTTTTGCATGACTGGTTTGAAGGACAGCAGCAGCTGCTTCTCCTGGTCAAGCTGTTCTTTGGAGGGCCCTGCCACCTGCTCTTCTCCACCACTGCCCTCCTCCTCTTCCTCCTCCTCCACCACCTCCACACAACACAGCTCCCCTGAGATGTACTGCAGGAAACTGAGGAGAGGGGAAGTAAGAGCATGTTCAAATAGAAATTGATACCATGTGTCTTTTCCACATTCCATAGGTGTATGAGTGTCTTGCCCCTCCCCCCAGGGTACATGAAAGTAAAAAAATAAAAATTGACTGCTTGAAAGGGCGATTCTTAAGGGTGACAAGTACAGTCCAGACTGTCATATTGGACTCGAGCCTTGAATGAATACCTTTAGTCAACCATAAGCAGTCTAAATACAGCCGAATTAAAAAGCAGTCTCCATCCTGGAGGTTCAGTACCTACCTGGTCATGAGGATGTTGACAAAGCCCTTGTCAGTGTGGAGCTTGGGGGAAATGTTGTCTTTGATCCACTTGTAGATGGCCTGGGGAGAGGGGTCAGCCTTGATCTGCAGCAACAGGTCCTTCTCCAGCTTCAACAGGGGGAACAAGAAGCTCAGGCCCTTACCCTCCAGGATCTCCAGCATGCGGTCCTTGTTCTGGTCTATCTCTGGAAAACCACAATGGACAGACATGTCAGTGACGCTATGGCTGATCTGACCTGGAAGATGAATGTGCTGCAGTCTCCAATGATCACAAGATGTCATCACATGACAAATTAAACATCACAGTGAAATGAAAAACATTTCAGTCAATGAAGTGCCTTTACCGGGAGTATGTAGGAAGGAGGGTTGTCTACCTACCGGGTAGCATCTTCTGCATGTTGACCTTGCTCTGTTGAAAGAGGTCAGTGAGCCACTCCTTGTCCTTGAGTCTGGCAGTCTGCTGCAGGCAGAGCAGGAAGAGGGGGAAGTGGGTTCCATTCTCCAGTGGTTGGGCCAGCTCCGCCACGCTCACGAGCTCAGATATAACGGCCCGTGCTGCAAACTGGGCCAGGTACGACTTGACCAGGGGAACGTCCACCTCGATCTTAGGACACTGGTCCAGCACGTTGAGGAAAGCCTAAGTAGTGATGGAGGGCGAGAGACCAATAAAGTTAGGCCAAAGATATTGGTGAGAGGAAAACAAAGCTTTATCAAGCGCATGATATTAATTTGACCCACGTAAGCAAAACTAAATCCTAGTGGTGTGTATTTTACATCACTGATCTTATTCCAAAATGAACATGGACAGACAGAATCAGACAATCATGTCCTAGTGATAGCATTAGCTGTAATCTGCTAACTGAAGACGTGTACCTGCATGAAGTTCTCCCCGGTGATGAGGCCCTCGGTACGTAGTGTGTGGATGAGGGTGCTGGCGTGCTCCTTGTCGTCGTCAGACCGGTCCAGCGACACCACGATGACCTTACCCAGCATCTCTGCCAGAAAGTGTTTGGGAGCCTTCATGTCTCTGATGCCGTTAACAGCTTCATCAATGTGCTTACCGTTCAGGTACTCTGTCACAACTGTCTCCTAAAGGGGAGGATTGAAAGTGGACTACGTTAGTGTTGCATCAGTGCCAATGGTAGGTCACAATAAAGCCACACGATACCAATGATATCTACATTTTAGAAAACGGTACCGTTGCATAAAGTTTAATTCTAAACTCTGCAAAAAAAGAAACGTCCCCTTTTCAGGACCCTGTCTTTCAAATATAATTTGTAAAAATCCAAAATAACTTCATAGATCTTCATTGTAAACAGTTTAAACAGTTTCCCATACTTGTTCAATGATCCATAAACTATTAATGAACATGCACCTGAACATTTATGAAGACTTAGGACACTAAAGAGGCCTTTCTACTGACTGAAAAACACTAAGAGAAAGATGCCCAGGGTCCCTGCGTGAACTTGCCTTAGACATGCTGCAAAAAAGCATGAGGATTGCAGATGTGGCCAGGGCAATAAATTGCTATGTACATACTGTGAAACGCTTAAGACAGCACTACAGGGAGACAGGACAGACAGCTGATCATCCTCGCAGTGGCAGACCACGTGTAACACAATGCACAGTATCGGTACATCCGAGCATCACACCTGCTGGACAGGTACAGGATGGCAACAACTGCCCGAGTTACACCAGGAACACACAATCCCTCCATCAGTACTCAGACTATCCGTAATAGGCTGGACTGAGGGCTTGTAGGTCTGTTGTAAGGCAGGTCCTCACCAGACATCACTGACAACAATGTTGCCTATGGGCACAAACCCACCGTCGCTGGACCAGACAGGACTGGCAAAAAGTGCTCTTCAATTATGAGTCGTGGTTTTGTCTCACCGGGGGTGATGGCCATATTTGCATTTATCGTCAGAGGAACGAGCGTTACACCAAGGCCTGTACTCTGGAGCGGGATCGATTTGGAGGTGGAGGGTCCATCATGGTCTGGGGCGTTGTGTCACAACATCATCGGACTGAGCTCATTGTCATTTCAGGCAATCGCAACGCTGTGCGTTACAGGGAAGACATCCTCCTCCCTCATGTGGTACCCTTCCTGCAGGCTCATCCTGACATGACCCTCCAGCATGACAATGCCACCAGCCGTACTGCTCGTTCTGTGCGTGATTTTCTACAAGACAGGTGTTACGGATACAGTTATCCTGTGTGTGTGTGTATCCTGTGTGTGTGTTTCTTTTCTCTCCTTCTCCCCTCACAGGTGAACATCATCACTCCCCAATCAGTCAACCATCAATCATCAATCAGAAGACACACCTCCCCATATTTCCTAAACCTATCACAGTTCCTTCCCCATGGTTTAAAAACCCCATCATTTGTTTGTTCTGGAGCTCAGCTCAATCTCTCTGTAAATGCCATGTCTGTAGGTCTCTGTGTTTCACTCTCGCTTTGTGTCGTAACCTCTCTTTTGTTTAAGCACCTCATAGCACTTTGTCATCACCTGTGAGTATTGTTTTTGGTTATGGTGTTTGTGTTTGATTGCTGGTGGAAAAGGGGGAAACCAAGACAAGTCGCCCATGGGCATACACTACCCGTAGGTGAACTTTGTTAAATACACTAGTTAGAACTGGGCGGACCACCCACTGTATTTTTGGTTAGTTAGTTAGCTGTTGTTAAAGTAGGCTAGTCTAGCTTAGGGGTGTTTTTGAATACTTATTGTTTCTTTCCTTGGGTCCAGCTCAGCCCCTTTTCCTGCTCCCCCCATTACCGTGTGTTTATAAATAAACCTAGAGTTTGACGGTAGATTTCAGTTGTCGTGCTTATTTCGTTCACACTTTTCCTTTGTCACAATAATAATTTGCATGAGTTATGTTACGAGTCTCATTACCATCCCCCCTAGACTGTCGGGCCAAAAGGGATTCGTAACATAAGTGGGGGCTCATCCGGGATATGAACCCGGGACCTCTCACACCCGAAGCGAGAATCATACCCCTAGACCAATGTCAGTGTCAGTGTTCTGCCATGGCCAGCGAAGAGCCCGGATCTCAATCCCATTGAGCACGTCTGGGACCTGTTGGATCGGAGGGTGAGTGCTAGGGCCATTCCCCCCAGAAATGTCCGGGAACTTGCAGGTGCCTTGGTGGAAGAGTAGGGGTAACATCTCACAGCAAGACCTGGCAAATCTGGTGCAGTTCATGAGGAGATGCACTGCAGTACTTAATGCAGCTGGTGGCCACACCAGATACCGACTTACTTTTGACCCCCCCTTTTGTTCAGGGACACATTACTCCAGTTCTGTTAGTCACATGACATGTTCAGTTTGTGTCTTAGTTGTTGAATCTTATGTTCATAAAAATATTTCCAAGTTTGCTGAAAATAAATGCAGTTGACAGTGAGAGAACGTTTCTTTTTTTGGGCTGAGTTTGTCAGTCACAGGTACAAAATGGTTGCCTACCGTTATTTTTAGCAGCTCTTCCCGAGCCGGCGGTGGTTTCTTGCTGCTCTTCTGAGGTTTCTCCTGAATGGGAAGAGGGTTGCTTTTGAGGCCGAGCTGTGGTGACTGGGAGAGAAGAGGGAAGCCCAGGTCAACTACATTGGACCATCCAACAGGACAGGCACCCAAAACCCCAGTTGGAATCAGTAGGGGTCAATTCCTTTTCAATTCAAGAAAATTATATTCAATGTTCAAATGAGGAATTTCAATTCTTCCGGATTTGAAATTAAATTACCCCAACAGTTTGAAATGCTGGGGTGTTAAAGTTGGGGGCTTTTGCTGGGCTCGGTCTCACCTGTCCCATTGGAGGGGTGTTGGTGCTGGGGGGGATCATAGTGGGCATCTGGGGCTGCAATTTGGGAACCTGGTTCTTGTTGAGGAGGAAAGACTGAGCCGGTCTCAGGCTGATCTACAACATAGGTCGATGTGAGGGGAAACAGTAGCAGAATGGTTATAACACATGGCATCTTGGAAAGGACAATATTCTGAGATGAGCATAACATCATGCCCTCATGTCTCAGTCAAAGGACCAGAAGAAGCGATGTAGCATAGGAGAGCAGGGAGTAGGAGACAAGAGACAGTTTAATTCAGTCGTTTTATAATCTGCTTGCTTTGAGTAGATCAAAAACCATGGAACAAATGTCTTCCCTCATAGTAAGATGTTTAGGGCTGATTTCATGGACTAAATGTAATCGTAGACCACACACTCCCAATGGTAATTCTACATTAAATGCTTTTTAATCCATGACTAGGCTTATTCTCAGTCAGGCAAACCAGCAGTGTTCAACTTCTGTTCTATAGTCAGAGGGGTTTTTCCTCTGACTAGGAATGTGGCCAGACTGGTGGTAGATTCCTGTACCTCATCTAAGTTGAGTTGTCCCTTCTTGCTGAAGCGTGGAGGCATGTCCTTGTTGGACTGGACCTGCTGGTTCTGGAAATGCTGATTCTGCACCTGGAAAACAGACCAGACAAAGAGTATCAATAGGTGGCACTAGCAAGAAGTGTAACAGGTTTCCTTTCCACAAGCAGGAAGGAGGGACAGCTCATCTCGGTTGTGTATACATGCCCTGAAAGCAATCTTTTATTTATGCTGAAAGTTGACTAAACCATCAATCTGGCCAACTCGCTCCTGTTCTTAACATTAAAACTGCATTAAATCAAAGTAGCTGATCAGATCCAATGATTACCTGCTAGTTTGATAATCATCAAGGCTGCACGATTACCTGGTTGGACTTGATGAAGGGCTTGTTGGCACCCATTTCGAACTGAGACTGTGGTTGGGGGGTGGTGTTGTGGCTGTTGTGTCCGTTGCCATTGTAGAGCGGATTGGAGCGATGACGTCCCATAGTGGGAGAGAACCGGTCCTGAATGACCCCCGGGCCCGTCCCGATCCCACCGCCTGAGAGTGTAGGAAGAGACAAAACTACATTTTTGCTGTCACAGTTTTAAAGTGCTAATCAGGATAAACCAGGGGCGTGTTCAGCAGGAGAACACTAAGATTGGAATGGGTTATCTACAACAGGGTGTTCTCAAACTTTTTGGGCTCGGGACCCATTGGGGCAGCAGGGTAGCCTAGTGGTGAGAGCATTGGACTAGTAACCGAAAGGTTGCAAGTTCAAATCCCCGAGCTGACAAGGTACAAATCTGTCGTTCTGCCCCTGAACAGGCAGTTAACCCACTAGGCCGTCATTGAAAATAAGAATTTGTTCTTAACTTACTTGCCTAGTAAAATAAAGGCAAAATAAAAAAAAATCATGATTGAATATTCATCAAGGACACACTCAATCAGAACACAACTCCAGTGAGAATAACATAAAACTTTTACTACGACATCTAGACTGCATGAAACATTTTAAAGCTAGACTAACCTAAGCCCACACCTACCTGGCATTTGCCCAAACATGTCAGCCAATCCTCCGAGAGTCTCCATTTTCATGCGGTTGGGCATGAAGGGGCCTTCCAAGAAGAAGTCCATCTTCATCCCCTGAGCCATGGTCGCTGGAATGAAAACACCCAAATCCTGTGGAGGGAGAATAGACACATACCAATGAGCTGGGCTCAAAAAGGCCCAAAACACATCTTATTTGTTGGTTCTTGATGCTGTAGTAATATAGCCATGGGCATTCTCTGCCACTTACCACTCTTAATAGATGCTTGCTCAGTGCATCTAATGGAAGCATGCGATCATTCAGAAGAAAGATTCTCTGGTGTATAATACATTGCAAGTTTCTTTTAAAAGAGACCCGGTGGGGTTGCCAGGAAGCATCAGTTATAAAACAAGCCTAGGGCTGCTGTAGCAACTGTAGTTTGGCCTGAGAGACCACAGGTAGGGCATCAAAGATTCAAAGACATTGCACCAACCAAATGCTACTTTGCCTTAAGATGTTTGTATACACAAAATTCCTCAATTTGTCCCCGTCCCCCTCACCTGAGATGGAACAACAAGACTCTCACAGTCCATAGTGTGGCCAAAATTGGAACTGACTCACTTTCACTGCCTCCTGGCGGATCTGGTTGATGGTCTTTGGTCCATTGTCGATGAATGCTTTGCGGGGGACCCAGTTGTTGTCCCGCAGCTCCACCGTGTCCTGCAGCAGGAAGCGGATCCTGGCAGGCAACTCCTTGTTGTTCATTAAGGATAGCATACGGCCAAAGTACTGGTCCATTAAAGACTGGGAAGATGGACAGTGGTGTTAGCAGACAGGAACATACACACTCACAAATCGCATTGGGCCAAAGTACTGATTGATTTAAGACTGGGGAAACAGTGGTGTTGACAGAGAGAAGTTGAAGTGGGAAGTTTACATGCACTTCGGAGTCATTTAAACTCGCTTTTCAACTACTCCTCAAATTTCTTGTTAAACTATAGTTTCGGCAAACTGGCTAGGACATCTACATTGTGCATGACATGTAATTTTTCCAACAATTGTTTACAGACAGATTATTTTACTTCTAACTTCCTGTATCAGAATTCCATTGTGTCAGAAGTTTACATACACTAAGTTGACTGTGCCTTTAAACAGCTTGGAAAATTTCAGAAAATGATGTCATGGCTTTAGAAAATTCTAATATGTTAATTGACATCATTTGAGGTGTACTGGTGGATGTATTTCAAGGCCTACCATCAAACCCAGTGCCTCTTTCCTTGACATCATTGGAAAATCAAAAGAAATCAGCCAAGACCTCAGAAAAAAACTATTGTAGACTCCCACAAGCCTGGTTCATTCTTGGGAGCAATTTCCAAACGCCTGAAAATACCACGTTCATCTTTACAAACAATAGTACACAAGTATAAACACCATGGGACCACGCAGCCGTCATACCGCTCAGGAAGAAGACATGTTCTATCTCCTAGAGATGAATGTACTTTGATTTGCACTTTTCGCACCAATCTCAGAACAGCAGGACAGGTCCAAATGTCTCCATCTACAGTAAAACGAGTCCTATATCGAAATAACCCGAAAGGTCACTCAGCAAGGAAGAAGCCACTGCTCCAAAACCGCAATAAAAAGCCAGACTACGGTTTGCAACTGCACATGGGGACAAAGATAGTACATTTTGGAGAAATGTACTCTGGTCTGATGAAACAAAAACAGAACTGTCATAATGACCATCGTTATGTTTGGAGGAAAAAGGGGGAGGATTGCAAGACGATAGAACACCATCCCAACCGTGAAGCACAGGGGTGGCAGAATCATATTGTGGGGGTGCTTTGCTGCACTTCCCAAAATAGATGGCATCAGGAGGGAAAATGATGTGGATATATTGAAGCAACATCAAGACATCAGTCAGGAAGTTAAAGCTTGGTCAAAAATGGATCTTCCAAATGAACAATGACCCCAAGCATACTTCCAAAGTTGTGGCAAAATGGCTTAACTTCTCTAGGGTAGGTGGCAGCATTTGGATGAAAAGCGTGCCCAAATTAAACTGCCTTCTACTCAGGCCCAGAAGATAGGAGATACATATAACTGGTAGATTTGGATATAAAACTCTAAAGTTTCCAAAACTGTTAAATTAGTGTTTGAGTATAATAGAACTGATTTGGCAGGCGAAAACCTGAGAAATTCATTCAGGAAGTAGGATTTTATTTATTATCTTATTCAATGCCATTACAGTATCCATTGACATAGGACTAAAAGTGCAGTTCCTATGCCTTCCACTAGATGTCAGTCTTTAGAAATTGTTTCAGGCTTGTATTCTGAAAAATGAGGGAATAAGTGCAGTCTGAATGAGTGGACCCTGCCATGTCAGAGCTTTTTCATGCACGCGACCGAGAGAGTGCCTTTCTTGTTTACATTGACAACGTTATTGTCCGGTTTAAATATTATCGATTATTTCGGCTAAAAACAACCTGAGGATTGATTATGAACATCGTTTGAAATGTTTCTATGAACTTTACGGATACTATTTGGATTTTTTGTCGTCCTGTTGTGACTGCGTTTGAGCCTGTGGATTACTGAAGAAAACGCGAACAAAACGGAGGTCTTTGGATATAAAGAGACTTTATCAAACAAAAGGAACATTTATTGAATAAATGTGTCTTGAGCGCAACCATATGAAGATCAAAGGTAAGTGATTAATTTTCTCTATTTCTGACTTGTGTAACTCTTCTACTTGGCTGGTTACTGTTTGGAATGATTTGTCTGCTGGGTGCTGTTCTCAACTAATCGTAAGGTATGCTTTCGCCGTAAAGCATTTTTTAAATCTGACAGTGGTTGGATTCACAAGAAGTTCATCTTTAAACCCATGTAAAATAGTTGTATATTTTCTGAATTATTATGAGTATTTCTGCATTTGAATTTGGCGCTCTGCAATCTCACTGGACGCGAGTTTAAATGTATTTGGCTAAGGTGTATGTAAACTTCCGACTTCAACTGTACATGAGACATACTGCTTGGCTGTGTGCCAAGTGGAGCAGCAGGGACCACAGCCAGACTGATAGGGGAAAAGAGAACATACCTTAGCTTTGTCATGGTCGAGTCTAGGGCCCACTGTTCTCATTATCTGACAGAGGCACTCCACATCCTCCCCCATATCCTTGAGCTGGACTCTCTTCTTCTTTTCCAAAAGCTGGGGAGAGGAAGATGACGGCGTTATACAAGTGGCATATTAGAGACCCGTGCCAGTAGAACATGTAACTAAGATTGTCAGGCATAGCAGAAATCAAATGTATTCAGGGACAAAGTTGTAATCGGAAGTTGTCAATCAATGATAAAAAGCAAAACAAAAACCCAAAAGAACTAGACTGAACGTACTGTTTTGATGCACTTATGAAGGATAGATTCATGGATGAGGTCGAGTTTGCCAAGTTCCGAGATGAATTTAATGTTTCCAAGCATCTTGATCTTGGCAATGGCACGCTGCTCCTCCTCCTCAGAAGTAAGAGGGTTGTCATGTTTGTCATAGACTACGGGAAGAAAAACAGAGTTAGTGTACAATGGGTGGTCTGGTGGTTGGACTTTTTCCAAAGGAGCTGTGTAGGGGAGATCTAGTACTCACTTTCAACATTTCTGCTGCGATTTTCAAATTCATCTTGAAGCTTGGAAATTAGAAGTCTTCTGAAGGTCTGCAAACATCAGGAAAACATTTGAGATTGAACACCAGGACCAGCGACATTTTATACAGCCACTTGGACATTAAGAAAATAAATATTGCATTTTCTAGACGCTAATGTACAGCACAGTTTTAAGTTGATTAGAAGACAGAACCACGCAGAATAAAAGCTATCCAAATTTGATGCTTACAGTGCTCTGCTTTTGGGATGTTTGGATTTCGGATGAAGGGCCATCAAAGTTTGGTGCGTCCTCTGCCAAACGCAGACATAGCTGAGCATAGAGCGAGCTATATTTGGGCTCTTCTAGGGCTTTGTCTACAATCTGGACAAGAGGGAGGAGAGAAAAAGGCCATTTAAAAAAACAAGTGAGTCATGCATGGAGGATGCCAAGGAATTATGGAATACATTTGCAAAGAGCAGACAGTTAAGGGGAAACAGAGCCTTACTTACCAGCAAGATGATTGCTTTAAGGACGAGTTTTGTATCTACGCCCACGTTGAGTAGCTCAAGGCATAGCTTGTCAAACTTCTCAGGCGTGAGCTTGTTGAGTATGCTACAGAGGAGAAGAGCAGGGAAAGGAAAGAACAGGAAAATGTCAAGTCAGGGGTACATGCCAAATCAAGAGGGGTTGAGAAAGCAACAAGCTTTGCTTGTTAGCCAAATAAAAGAGTTGCAGTTCTCTGCTGTAGTAAACACCACCTGATAGAGAAGCATATGCTCATGCAGGCACCAAGCATGAGAAAACCAAATCACACAACTGAGAACATCTTGTCAGTGAGGCGATTACGCTTAAACCAATTGGTGGCCAAATTGCATTTCTTGACACTGACTTACCCCCTCACTTTCCTGAAGATTGCATCGTGTCGCTCTTTTTCATTGCTGGAGTTGGCATCTCGTCTAGTGCTTCGTGAAGGAACCCATTTCGGAGCGCTGTGCCCTGGGGGTTTCCCCAGGAACTCGCTGGAGTAAGAGAAAGGAGACTGTTGAGCTACGGCTCCAAGTGATCACACTGGCCACCAGTACATAAAGGTGACAGAAAACACACAGAGGATGACATTTATCATTAAAGAGCATCATCAACTCCACTCAAACACATAGGCCTCTAGTTGACATACAAAAAAGTTTATAGGGCTCCCAAGTGGTGCAGCAGTCTAGTATTGAGATGCAGTGCCGTAGAGGTGTCACTAGACACCCTGGTTCAAATCCAGGCTGTATCACAACCGGCCACGATTCGGAGTCCCACAATTGACACAGCGTCGTCCGGGTTTGGCTGGTGTAGGCCGACATTGCAAATAAGAATTTGTTCTTAACCAACTTACCTAGTTAAATAAAAGGTGTTTAAATGTATTTATTTTTACTTTTTAAAGGCCTTAGGCTACCTTAGTGGTTAGAGCGTTTGACTAGTAACCGATAGGTTGCAAGATCAAATCCCCGAGCTGACAAGGTAAAAATCTGTCATTCTGACCCTGAACAAGGCACTGTTCCTAGGCCGTCATTGAAATAAGAATTTGTTCTTAACTGATTTGCCTAGTTAAATAAAGTTAAAGTATTTAAAAAAAAAATTAAAATAAATAAATGTTTTATTTTTTTAAATGGGGAAAATGGCCCCTGTGCAGTGTTTATTATTTGAGGACCCTTAGGGAGAGTTTCTGGGGATCATGCCTGTGTGGTAGGCCTACCTGTTGCCGACAGTCTTGGGATTGTGCTGAGGTGCACCCCTAACACCTCCTCCTCCCGAAGAAGCACTGTTAGGATAAAAAGAGAACATTATTCATTATGCAAGACCATCGCACATGAATTGTCAATGTTTTACTAATTGAAAAAGTTGCTAGCAGCTTCACACCCCTCTATATTCCAATAATGTCCTGTAAGTGGAAGCTAAAAAGTGCTTGTGATTTAAGCACCATACAGTTGGTTCCCCAAGATATGTCAATACATTACCCAGAGCCTTATGTATATATATATATATTAATTAAAAAACAAATATATACACACACATACATACACATGGCTCCGTTGTCATCTATTCATCTAGGACTTTAGCCTACTTCAAGCTTAAGTTACCACTGATACTGTCAAGGAGAATCTGGAAACACATAGGCCTATGTCAGCCATAAAGATATGACAAATCACAATGGATTGACATAGGACCGTGTTATCATCACCATAGTAATATCACCACTGTGGATTGGAACACTTATTTACATTCAACATTTTGAGCATAAAGAGTAACCCACTTTTCCTTGATTTTGCTTTGTTGAAGCCATTCTTGTTGCATAATATCCACGGTCTTAATCTTCATGGAAAGCAAGTACATTAATTATCACATTAGGCAGATCACATTATTGGGATAACATAGCCTACCCCTGGATGGGTAAACCAGTGAGGCCAAATAAACAAGTCATAACGATTCATTGCAATATTGACTGTGAAACAATGGTGGAAATAGGGTGAAATTCAGTCTTGCCATCCCTGGTTCCACCGTAACCAAAAAGGGATGTGGTGCAGATTTCAATATCAGTACATCCGAAATGGTAGTGGCGTTTTAGTGACCCTGAAATCTTTATGAATAAACATGGCTAATTACAATTGGCAACATACAGAGGACACAAAACATTTGTCACTGTCAATTGTTTGGGAGCAGGAGCTGGCTGGTACGACATTGTGCACATTCAGAGTAGGAAGAATAATCTTATCACAGTCAGTGCTATACTATTTTATGTTATACAGTGTCAGTTTGACACATTTTTGAGTCATGGCTTTGAATGTGGTTTGACAGCATCCTGACCCTAAAGCCCTTGGATGACATCAATGTCAAGTGACATGTTTGGAAGATCTCTGTGGGGCAGAGACTATAGTTGGATTGCTGTACTATTGTGTAATAGTTAAGAGCCAGGGACCATTGAAAAACATATTCTAAACATGTGTTCCTGATCAATAAAATTTTATTTGAGAGCAGCGGCTTACTGATCCATTGGGGTGGGTAGTTTCTGATCATCAACGGGCAGTACTCAACGTACTAGCCATGTACTTCCATACAGCTAAAGGGTGGGTTATGAGGAACAAATGCCACAGCACAGAGAGCAGATGCTGCTGATGAAACCCTATTGTGTGAGTAGCTATTTGGAAGTGTCCATTCATTTTCTAAAAGGGATTCCTACCAAGGGAAGAACATACCTGAAACGAGAAGCACCCCCTTCTGCAATCACACTCTCCACTTTGGCGGCTTGACAACGATGAATCTTTAAAATAATAATAGGGAGGGGTGGAGAAAACGGTGCTGTAGGAGAGAAAGATATGCATCATACACTAACGTTAACATCATGAGTTGCATACTCTACCAAAAAATACAAGGGTTGTTCACTAATTAGCCAGCCGGTAAAAGATGTCTTCGACGGCAGTCTTTGTCAAGCGCAACAAAGCAAAGGCTAGCTGGCTAATTAGCTAACGTTAGCTACGCCAGCACTCCCTATCAAGGCAAGTTTCTCCAGTTGACGTTAAAACCTGCTACTTTTAGCAATTTGTTCAAGACACACACGTTTGTTCATTGTGGAACAGTGAATGTGTACATCATCTTAGTAAAGTGAGATCAGAAATGTGTGATATTAGATAACGCTAGATTGCGCTAGCACTAATCATAGAAAAAAGTATGACTAGAACGGGCTTGGAACGTTGAATGGGGACGACGGTTCTATTTATTCTTATTTCTATGGTTCTACCGTTACCTAACTAGCATGCTAGCCACTTGGCTTGAACGTAACGAGCTAGCTAAAAGGAAGTATAATGTTCTGTATATTGTGTTGAACTGTTGATCATGTGTCAGACAGTGTATAATAAAGATGTTTGTAATGTTTCAATATTTGTCTATAATTAGCCGGTAACCGCATGGCTGCATTAAAACATGACCATGTTATTCCATCACGACGCCATTTTATGCAGTAATCAGCTGGCGAGGCTATCTAGCTAGCATAGGGTAGCCATTTTAGAAAAACTGGTGCAAATGTGTAAGGAAATTTGAATCTTACCTTTACTAAAAGAACTTCAGTGTTGTATTTTTGGTGGGCACAAAAGAAGAAATGTAAAATAAAAATATAAAAAATGGTTATTTGAAAGCGTGAGAGAGCCAATGATATCAGGTACGACAGAGTAGCTATCAGAACGTACACTTTTCCTTCGTGCTAGAGAAGACTAAAAGGTAGTCTATCTACGACGTCATTCTTGAACTCGATCTGTAGCGGCCGAAATGTCACAATATGCATTGTTCACGCAATTCGTTGCTATGTCTCTTTTAGCGAATCACAACCGAGACACATTTGAAGGCAGTGCCTACATTTACAATTACCCAATGAGAGTGGCTTTCAGCTAATGCTAACCGCCCCTTGTAGTTGATTGACGTAAATTTCACTCAGCCGCAGTGCAGGGAAAGAGATTTGACGTTTATGAAATATACAAGAAACAGCAGCCGTCCAAACCTTCCTAGGGGCAAGGATGTGTGAAATGCACACTGTCATTTTTTGTGCATGCTGAAGGTGGATAGGATACTCGTGAACGCACATTTCGAGTAGCGGAAGTGTTCGTTTAGTTCAGCCTAAAACTATAAATGAGCTTGATTTATAGAATAAGATGTTGTCTGTATCCCTGTCACCATCACTAGTGGGGGGTGAGGCAGAGATAGGTCAACTAGTCTATCTCTGTCTCTGCTCCAAATGACAAATTCAACTGTTACTGTGCTATATTATCAAAATGCATTGAAACCAATGTCTGATAGGCCCACATCTCTTCAGTGGAGCAGAAGAATATCATGGTGCTACCGAGTCAAATCAAATGTATTAATATAGCCCTTCGTACATCAGATGATATCAATTCAAGGGGCTTTATTGGCATGGGAAACATGTGTTAACATTGCCAAAGCAAGTAAGGTAGATAATATATAAAGTGAAATAAACAATAAAAATTAACAGTAGACATCACACATACAGAAGTTTCAAAACAATAAAGACATTACAAATGTCATATTATATATATATATATATATATATACAAATGTCAAATGTCATATTATATTATATATATATATATATATATATATATATATATATATATATATATATATATATATATATATATATATATATATATATATACAGTGTTTTTACAATGTACAAATGGTTAAGGACACAAGATAAAATAAATAAGCATAGATATCTCAAAGTACTGTACAGAAATCCAGCCTAAAACCCAAAACAGCAAGCAATGCAGGTGTAGAAGCACGGTGGCTAGGAAAAACTTCCTAGAAAGGCCAAAACCTAGGAAGAAACCTAGAGAGGAACCCGGCTATGTGGGGTGGCCAGTCCTCTTCTGGCTGTGCCGGGTGGAGATTATAACAGAACATGGCCAAGATGTTCAAATGTTCATAAATGACCAGCATGGTCAAATAATAATAATCACAGGCAGAACAGTTGAAACTGGAGCAGCAGCACGGCCAGGTGGACTGGGGACAGCTAGGAGTCATCATGCCAGGTAGTCCTGAGGCATGGTCCTAGGGCTCAGGTCCTCCGAGAGAAAGAGAGAAAGAGAGAATTAGAGAGAGCATACTTAAATTCACACAGGACACCGGATGGGACAGGAGAAGTACTCCAGATATAACAAACTGACCCTAGCCCCCCGACACATAAACTACTGCAGCATAAATACTGGAGGCTGAGACAGGAGGGGTCAGGAGACACTGTGGCCCCATCCGAGGACACCCCCGGACAGGGCCAAACAGGAAGGATATAACCCCACCCACTTTGCCAAAGCACAGCCCCCACACCACTAGAGAGATATCTTCAACCACCAACTTACCATCCTGAGACAAGGCTGAGTATAGCTCACAAAGATCTCCGCCACTGCACAACCCAAGGGGGGGCGCCAACCCAGACAGAAAGATCACATCAGTGACTCAACCCACTCAAGTGACGCACCCCTCCTAGGGACGGTATGAAAGAGCCCCAGTAAGCCAGTGACTCAGCCCCTGTAATAGGGTTAGAGGCAGAGAATCCCAGTGGAAAGAGGGGAACCGGCCAGGCAGACACAGAAAGGGCGGTTCGTTGCTCCAGAGCCTTTCCGTTCACCTTCACACTCCTGGGCCAGACTCCACTCAATCATATGACCCACTGAAGAGACGAGTCTTCAGTAAAGACTTAAAGGTTGAGAATGAGTTTGCGTCTCTGACATGGGTAGGCAGACCATTCCATAAAAATGGAGCTCTATAGGAGAAAGCCCTGCCTCCAGCTGTTTGCATAGAAATTCTAGGGACAATTCGGAGGCCTGCGTCTTGTGACTGTAGCGTACGTGTAGGTATGTACGGCAGGACCAAATCAGAGATATAGGTAGGAGCAAGCCCATGTAAAGCTTTGAAGGTTAGCAGTAAAACCTTGAAATCAGCCCTTGCCTTGACAGGAAGCCAGTGTAGGGAGGCTAGCACTGGAGTAATATGATCTTTTTTTTGTGTTCTAGTCAGGATTCTAGCAGCTTTATTTAGCACTAAACCAGGCTAGAACTTGTCCGTGTAGACCAATTTGGGTTTCCAATCTCTCCAAAAGAATGTGGTCATCCATGGTATCAAAAGCAGCACTAAGGTCTAGGAGCACGAGGACAGATGCAGAGCCTTGGTCTGATGCCATTAAAAGGTCATTTACCACCTTCACAAGTGCAGTCTCAGTGCTATGATGGGGTCTAAAACCAGACTGAAGCATTTCGTATACATTGTTTTGTCTTCAGGAAGGCAGTGAGTTGCTGCGCAACAGCCTTTTCTATAAAATTTGAGAGGAATGGAAGATTTGATATCGGCCGATAGTTTTTAATATTTTCTGGGTCAAGGTTTGGCTTTTTCGAGAGAGGCTTTATTACTGCCACTTTTAGTGAGTTTGGTACACATCCGGTGGATAGAGAGCCATTTATTATGTTCAACATAGGAGGGCCAAGCACAGGAAGCAGCTCTTTCAGTCGTTTAGTTGACCACTAGTCACCTGTGTTCTAGGATTGAACACTTGAGCAGGGCTCTCCAACCCTGTTTCTGAAGAGTTATAATCCTGTAGGTTTTTGCTCCAACCCTAATCTAGAATCTAGCACACTTGCTTCTAATAATTAGCTGGTTAATAAACTGAATCAGGTTAGTTACAACTAGTTGGAGTGAAAACCTACAGGAGGTTTGGAGAGCACTGCACTAGAGTAAATTAGCCTACAAGACAACCATGAGCACAAAGTTCTTATAAAACTATCATGTGTAGCAGGTGAAATCCATGCTTTTAGTTATTAATAATAATTCAGGTTTGGCATTTGGATTTATGCGTTTGACTAGGGTATGATAGAAGCTGTTGGTTTGGTAACATGGGATATGTTGGAATTGGAAAAGTGGTAGAGTAAGCAGAATGTTTGAAGATGGGTCTTGGCAGTAGGCCTACAACAGCAGTGGTTTTAGACAATATCTCAGGTTGCATAAATGCATGAATTTAATTCAGAGTATATGCAAATGTCAGCAGAGAGCATAGGTGTAGTAGAGTGAGTGGATCAGGAAATAGCAGGGTGCACCGCTCAAAATGTACAGCAGCTCTTCATCAGTGGTGGAAAAAGTACCCAAATGTCATATTTGAGTAAAAGTGAAGGTACCTTAATAGAAAATGACTCAAGTGAAAGTCACCCAGTAAAATACTACTTGACTAAAAGTCTAAAAGTATTAGGTTTAAAATATACTTAAATATCAAAAGTAAATGTAATTGCAAAAATAAAAGTATCAAAAGTAAAAGTATAAATCATTTCAAATTCCTTACATTGAGCAAACCATATGGCCTTATTTTTACGGATAGCCAGTGGCAAACTCCAACACTCAGACATAATTCACAAACTAAGATCAGAGGCAGTAGGGATGACCAGGAATGTTCTCTTGATAAGTGTGTGAATCGGATCATTTTCTGTATTGCTAAGCATTCAAATCGTACTTTTGGGTGTCAGGGAAAATGTATGGGGTAAAAAGTACATTATTATCTTTAGGAATGTAGTAAGTTGTTAAAATATGAATGGTAAAGCAAAGTACAAATACCCCCAAAAAACAAATTAAGTAGTACTTTAAAGTATTTTTACACTGCTCCTCACCTGAGGGATGAAATGAGTTCACAAACTCTTACATGGAGTTGTTCTCTCTCTCTGTATGTGTATGTGTATGTATATCATCTGAGGGATGAAATGAGTTCACAAACTCTTACATGGAGTTGCTCTCTCTCTGTATGTGTATGTGTATCATGCGTGCATACCCATAGCCATGGAAAGTAGTTTTGCTGTGGGGGTATAATGTGGCAATGCAGATTATTATTATTATTATTATTTTACATCTGTCTATTAATACAGGACTCGTAAAGCCCCAGTGTACTACTTTTGTGAAAACAGGTGAAGTTGAAGTAGTCTCTCCCCCGTCCAGGTGAAGTAGTTTCTCCTCCCTCCAAGGGAATTATTCACTCTCTCTCTCCCCAGGTGAAGTATCTCTCCCTCATTCTCCCCAGGTGAAGTAGTCACTCTCATTCTCCCCAGGTGAAGTAGTCACTCTCATTCTCCCCAGGTGAAGTAGTCACTCTCATTCTCCCCAGGTGAAGTATCTCTCTCTCATTCTCCCCAGGTGAAGTATCTCTCTCTCATTCTCCCCAGGTGAAGTATCTCTCACTCTCTCTCCCCAGGTGAAGTAGTCACTCTCATTCTCCCCAGGTGAAGTATCTCTCTCTCTCCCCAGGTGAAGTAGTCACTCTCATTCTCCCCAGGTGAAGTAGTCACTCTCATTCTCCCCAGGTGAAGTATCTCTCTCTCATTCTCCCCAGGTGAAGTATCTCTCTCTCTCTCTCTCTCCCCAGGTGAAGTAGTCACTCTCATTCTCCCCAGGTGAAGTAGTCACTCTCATTCTCCCCAGGTGAAGTAGTCACTCTCATTCTCCCCAGGTGAAGTATCTCTCTCTCTCTCTCTCTCTCTCTCTCTCTCTCTCTCTACTCTCTCTCTCTCCTCTCCCCAGGTGAAGTAGTCACTCTCATTCTCCCCAGGTGAAGTAGTCACTCTCATTCTCCCCAGGTGAAGTAGTCACTCTCATTCTCCCCAGGTGAAGTATCTCTCTCTCTCCCCAGGTGAAGTAGTCACTCTCATTCTCCCCAGGTGAAGTAGTCACTCTCATTCTCCCGAGGTGAAGTAGTCACTCTCATTCTCCCCAGGTGAAGTATCTCTCTCTCTCCCCAGGTGAAGTAGTCACTCTCATTCTCCCCAGGTGAAGTAGTCACTCTCATTCTCCCCAGGTGAAGTAGTCACTCTCATTCTCCCCAGGTGAAGTATCTCTCTCTCTCTCTCTCTCTCTCTCTCTCTCCCCAGGTGAAGTAGTCACTCTCATTCTCCCCAGGTGAAGTAGTCACTCTCATTCTCCCGAGGTGAAGTAGTCACTCTCATTCTCCCCAGGTGAAGTAGTCACTCTCATTCTCCCCAGGTGAAGTATCTCTCTCTCTCTCTCTCTCCCCAGGTGAAGTAGTCACTCTCATTCTCCCCAGGTGAAGTATCTCTCTCTCTCTCTCCCAAGGTGAAGTAGTCACCCTCATTCTCCACAGGTGAAGTAGTCACTCTCATTCTCCCCAGGTGAAGTAGTCTCTCTCATTCTCCCCAGGTGAAGTATCTCTCTCTCATTCTCCCCAGGTGAAGTATCTCTCTCTCTCTCTCTCTCTCTCCCCAGGTGAAGTAGTCACTCTCATTCTCCCCAGGTGAAGTAGTCACTCTCATTCTCCCCAGGTGAAGTAGTCACTCTCATTCTCCCCAGGTGAAGTAGTCACTCTCATTCTCCCCAGGTGAAGTATCTCTCTCTCTCTCTCTCTCTCTCTCTCTCTCTCTCTCTCTCTCTCTCTCTCTCTCTCTCTCTCTCTCTATCTCTCTCTCTCTCCCCAGGTGAAGTAGTCACTCTCATTCTCCCCAGGTGAAGTAGTCACTCTCATTCTCCCCAGGTGAAGTAGTCACTCTCATTCTCCCCAGGTGAAGTATCTCTCTCTCTCTCTCTCTCTCTCTCTCTCTCTCTCTCTCTCTCTCTCTCTCTCTCTCTCTCTCTCTCTCCCCAGGTGAAGTAGTCACTCTCAATCTCCCCAGGTGAAGTAGTCACTCTCATTCTCTCCAGGTGAAGTAGTCACTCTCATTCTCCCCAGGTGAAGTATCACTCTCTCTCCCCAGGTGAAGTAGTCACTCTCATTCTCCCCAGGTGAAGTAGTCACTCTCATTCTCCCCAGGTGAAGTATCTCTCTCTCTCTCTCCCCAGGTGAAGTAGTCACTCTCATTCTCCCGAGGTGAAGTAGTCACTCTCATTCTCCCCAGGTGAAGTATCTCTCTCTCTCTCCCCAGGTGAAGTAGTCACTCTCATTCTCCCCAGGTGAAGTAGTCACTCTCATTCTCCCCAGGTGAAGTATCTCTCTCTCTCTCCCCAGGTGAAGTAGTCACTCTCATTCTCCCCAGGTGAAGTAGTCACTCTCATTCTCCCCAGGTGAAGTATCTCTCTCTCTCTCTCTCCCCAGGTGAAGTAGTCACTCTCATTCTCCCCAGGTGAAGTAGTCACTCTCATTCTCCCCAGGTGAAGTAGTCACTCTCATTCTCCCCAGGTGAAGTATCTCTCTCTCTCTCTCTCTCTCTCTCTCTCTCTCTCTCTCTCTCTCTCTCTCCCCAGGTGAAGTAGTCACTCTCAATCTCCCCAGGTGAAGTAGTCACTCTCATTCTCCCCAGGTGAATTAGTCACTCTCATTCTCCCCAGGTGAAGTATCACTCTCTCTCCCCAGGTGAAGTAGTCACTCTCATTCTCCCCAGGTGAAGTAGTCACTCTCATTCTCCCCAGGTGAAGTATCTCTCTCTCTCTCTCCCCAGGTGAAGTAGTCACTCTCATTCTCCCGAGGTGAAGTAGTCACTCTCATTCTCCCCAGGTGAAGTATCTCTCTCTCTCCCCAGGTGAAGTAGTCACTCTCATTCTCCCCAGGTGAAGTAGTCACTCTCATTCTCCCCAGGTGAAGTATCTCTCTCTCTCTCCCCAGGTGAAGTAGTCACTCTCATTCTCCCCAGGTGAAGTAGTCACTCTCATTCTCCCCAGGTGAAGTATCTCTCTCTCTCTCTCCCCAGGTGAAGTAGTCACTCTCATTCTCCCCAGGTGAAGTATCTCTCTCTCTCTCTCCCCAGGTGAAGTAGTCACTCTCATTCTCCCCAGGTGAAGTAGTCACTCTCATTCTCCCCAGGTGAAGTATCTCTCTCTCTCTCTCTCTCTCTCTCTCTCTCTCTCTCTCTCTCTCTCTCTCTCCCCAGGTGAAGTAGTCACTCTCATTCTCCCCAGGTGAAGTAGTCACTCTCATTCTCCCGAGGTGAAGTAGTCACTCTCATTCTCCCCAGGTGAAGTAGTCACTCTCATTCTCCCCAGGTGAAGTATCTCTCTCTCTCTCTCTCTCTCTCCCCAGGTGAAGTAGTCACTCTCATTCTCCCCAGGTGAAGTATCTCTCTCTCTCTCTCCCCAGGTGAAGTAGTCACCCTCATTCTCCCCAGGTGAAGTAGTCACTCATTCTCCCCAGGTGAATCTCATTCTCCCCAGGTGAAGTAGTCTCTCTCATTCTCCCCAGGTGAAGTATCTCTCTCCCTCTCTCTCTCCCCAGGTGAAGTAGTCACTCTCATTCTCCCCAGGTGAAGTAGTCACTCTCATTCTCCCCAGGTGAAGTAGTCACTCTCATTCTCCCCAGGTGAAGTATCTCTCTCTCTCTCTCTCTCTCTCTCTCTCTCTCTCTCTCTCTATCTCTCTCTCTCTCCCCAGGTGAAGTAGTCACTCTCATTCTCCCCAGGTGAAGTAGTCACTCTCATTCTCCCCAGGTGAAGTAGTCACTCTCATTCTCCCCAGGTGAAGTATCTCTCTCTCTCTCTCTCTCTCTCTCTCTCTCTCTCTCTCTCTCCCCAGGTGAAGTAGTCACTCTCAATCTCCCCAGGTGAAGTAGTCACTCTCATTCTCCCCAGGTGAAGTAGTCACTCTCATTCTCCCCAGGTGAAGTATCACTCTCTCCCAGGTGAAGTAGTCACTCTCATTCTCCCCAGGTGAAGTAGTCACTCTCATTCTCCCCAGGTGAAGTATCTCTCTCTCTCTCCCCAGGTGAAGTAGTCACTCTCATTCTCCCGAGGTGAAGTAGTCACTCTCATTCTCCCCAGGTGAAGTATCTCTCTCTCTCCCCAGGTGAAGTAGTCACTCTCATTCTCCCCAGGTGAAGTAGTCACTCTCATTCTCCCCAGGTGAAGTATCTCTCTCTCTCTCCCCAGGTGAAGTAGTCACTCTCATTCTCCCCAGGTGAAGTAGTCACTCTCATTCTCCCCAGGTGAAGTATCTCTCTCTCTCTCTCCCCAGGTGAAGTAGTCACTCTCATTCTCCCGAGGTGAAGTAGTCACTCTCATTCTCCCCAGGTGAAGTATCTCTCTCTCTCTCTCTCCCCAGGTGAAGTAGTCACCCTCATTCTCCCCAGGTGAAGTAGTCACTCTCATTCTCCCCAGGTGAAGTAGTCTCTCTCATTCTCCCCAGGTGAAGTATCTCTCTCTCTCTCTCTCTCTCCCCAGGTGAAGTAGTCACTCTCATTCTCCCCAGGTGAAGTAGTCACTCTCATTCTCCCCAGGTGAAGTAGTCACTCTCATTCTCCCCAGGTGAAGTATCTCTCTCTCTCTCTCTCTCTCTCTCTCTCTCTCTCTCTATCTCTCTCTCTCTCCCCAGGTGAAGTAGTCACTCTCATTCTCCCCAGGTGAAGTAGTCACTCTCATTCTCCCCAGGTGAAGTAGTCACTCTCATTCTCCCCAGGTGAAGTATCTCTCTCTCTCTCTCTCTCTCTCTCTCTCTCTCTCTCTCCCCAGGTGAAGTAGTCACTCTCAATCTCCCCAGGTGAAGTAGTCACTCTCATTCTCCCCAGGTGAAGTAGTCACTCTCATTCTCCCCAGGTGAAGTATCACTCTCTCTCCCCAGGTGAAGTAGTCACTCTCATTCTCCCCAGGTGAAGTAGTCACTCTCATTCTCCCCAGGTGAAGTATCTCTCTCTCTCTCCCCAGGTGAAGTAGTCACTCTCATTCTCCCGAGGTGAAGTAGTCACTCTCATTCTCCCCAGGTGAAGTATCTCTCTCTCTCTCCCCAGGTGAAGTAGTCACTCTCATTCTCCCCAGGTGAAGTAGTCACTCTCATTCTCCCCAGGTGAAGTATCTCTCTCTCTCTCCCCAGGTGAAGTAGTCACTCTCATTCTCCCCAGGTGAAGTAGTCACTCTCATTCTCCCCAGGGGAAGTATCTCTCTCTCTCTCTCTCCCCAGGTGAAGTAGTCACTCTCATTCTCCCCAGGTGAAGTATCTCTCTCTCTCTCCCCAGGTGAAGTAGTCACTCTCATTCTCCCCAGGTGAAGTAGTCACTCTCATTCTCCCCAGGTGAAGTATCTCTCTCTCTCTCTCTCTCTCTCTCCCCAGGTGAAGTAGTCACTCTCATTCTCCCCAGGTGAAGTAGTCACTCTCATTCTCCCGAGGTGAAGTAGTCACTCTCATTCTCCCCAGGTGAAGTATCTCTCTCTCTCTCCCCAGGTGAAGTAGTCACTCTCATTCTCCCCAGGTGAAGTAGTCACTCTCATTCTCCCCAGGTGAAGTATCTCTCTCTCTCTCTCCCCAGGTGAAGTAGTCACTCTCATTCTCCCCAGGTGAAGTAGTCACTCTCATTCTCCCCAGGTGAAGTATCTCTCTCTCTCTCTCTCTCCCCAGGTGAGGGTCCTCCCCTCCCGCTCCGTGGCTCGATGACTCATTGCGAGCTCACAGAACAGAGCTCCGGGCAGCCGAGCGGAAATGGAGGAAAACTCGCCTCCCTGCGGACCTGGCATCCTTTCACTCCCTCCTCTCTACATTTTCCTCCTCTGTCTCTGCTGCTAAAGCCACTTTCTACCACTCTAAATTCCAAGCATCTGCCTCTAACCCTAGGAAGCTCTTTGCCACCTTCTCCTCCCTCCTGAATCCTCCTCCCCCTCCCCCCCCTCCTCCCTCTCTGCAGATGACTTCGTCAACCATTTTGAAAAGAAGGTCGACGACATCCGATCCTCGTTTGCTAAGTCAAACGACACACGCTGGTTCTGCTCACACTGCCCTACCCTGTGCTCTGACCTCTTTCTCCCCTCTCTCTCCAGATGAAATCTCGCTTCTTGTGACGGCCGGCCGCCCAACAACCTGCCCGCTTGACCCTATCCCCTCCTCTCTTCTCCAGACCATTTCCGGAGACCTTCTCCCTTACCTCACCTCGCTCATCAACTCATCCCTGACCGCTGGCTACGTCCCTTCCGTCTTCAAGAGAGCGAGAGTTGCACCCCTTCTGAAAAAACCTACACTCGATCCCTCCGATGTCAACAACTACAGACCAGTATCCCTTCTTTCTTTTCTCTCCAAAACTCTTGAACGTGCCGTCCTTGGCCAGCTCTCCCGCTATCTCTCTCAGAATGACCTTCTTGATCCAAATCAGTCAGGTTTCAAGACTAGTCATTCAACTGAGACTGCTCTTCTCTGTATCACGGAGGTGCTCCGCACTGCTAAAGCTAACTCTCTCTCCTCTGCTCTCATCCTTCTAGACCTATCGGCTGCCTTCGATACTGTGAACCATCAGATCCTCCTCTCCACCCTCTCCGAGTTGGGCATCTCCGGCGCGGCCCACGCTTGGATTGCGTCCTACCTGACAGGTCGCTCCTACCAGGTGGCGTGGCGAGAATCTGTCTCCTCGCCACGCGCTCTCACCACTGGTGTCCCCAGGGCTCTGTTCTAGGCCCTCTCCTATTCTCGCTATACACCAAGTCACTTGGCTCTGTCATAACCTCACATGGTCTCTCCTATCATTGCTATGCAGACGACACACAATTAATCTTCTCCTTTCCCCCTTCTGATGACCAGGTGGCGAATCGCATCTCTGCATGTCTGGCAGACATATCAGTGTGGATGACGGATCACCACCTCAAGCTGAACCTCGGCAAGACGGAGCTGCTCTTCCTCCCGGGGAAGGACTGCCCGTTCCATGATCTCGCCATCACGGTTGACAACTCCATTGTGTCCTCCTCCCAGAGCGCTAAGAACCTTGGCGTGATCCTGGACAACACCCTGTCGTTCTCAACCAACATCATGGCGGTGGCCCGTTCCTGTAGGTTCATGCTCTACAACATCCGCAGAGTACGACCCTGCCTCACACAGGAAGCGGCGCAGGTCCTAATCCAGGCACTTGTCATCTCCCGTCTGGATTACTGCAACTCGCTGTTGGCTGGGCTCCCTGCCTGTGCCATTAAACCCCTACAACTCATCCAGAACGCCGCAGCCCGTCTGGTGTTCAACCTTCCCATGTTCTCTCACGTCACCCCGCTCCTCCGCTCTCTCCA
The DNA here is from genome assembly GCF_036934945.1 of Oncorhynchus masou masou. Taxonomy (NCBI): domain Eukaryota; kingdom Metazoa; phylum Chordata; class Actinopteri; order Salmoniformes; family Salmonidae; genus Oncorhynchus; species Oncorhynchus masou. The sequence goes on along the minus strand of NC_088233.1, from coordinate 13,373,540 downwards.
CTGGCTTCCAGTTGAAGCTCGCATCCGCTACAAGACCATGGTGCTTGCCTACGGAGCTGTGAGGGGAACGGCACCGCAGTACCTCCAGGCTCTGATCAGGCCCTACACCCAAGCAAGGGCACTGCGTTCATCCACCTCTGGCCTGCTCGCCTCCCTACCACTGAGGAAGTACAGTTCCCGCTCAGCCCAGTCAAAACTGTTCGCTGCTCTGGCCCCCCAATGGTGGAACAAACTCCCTCACGACGCCAGGACAGCGGAGTCAATCACCACCTTCCGGAGACACCTGAAACCCCACCTCTTCAAGGAATACCTAGGATAGGATAAGTAATCCTTCTCACCCCCCCCTTAATGATTTAGATGCACTATTGTACAGTGGCTGTTCCACTGGATGTCAGAAGGTGAATTCACCAATTTGTAAGTCGCTCTGGATAAGAGCGTCTGCTAAATGACTTAAATGTAATGTAAATGTAAAGTAGTCACTCTCATTCTCCCCAGGTGAAGTATCTCTCTCTCTCTCCCCAGGTGAAGTAGTCACTCTCATTCTCCCCAGGTGAAGTAGTCACTCTCATTCTCCCCAGGTGAAGTAGTCTCTCTCTCTCCCCAGGTGAAGTAGTCACTCTCATTCTCCCCAGGTGAAGTAGTCACTCTCATTCTCCCCAGGTGAAGTATCTCTCTCTCTCCCCAGGTGAAGTAGTCACTCTCATTCTCCCCAGGTGAAGTATCTCTCTCTCTCTCTCCCCAGGTGAAGTAGTCACTCTCATTCTCCCCAGGTGAAGTAGTCACTCTCATTCTCCCCAGGTGAAGTATCTCTCTCTCTCTCCCCAGGTGAAGTAGTCACTCTCATTCTCCCCAGGTGAAGTATCTCTCTCTCTCTCCCCAGGTGAAGTAGTCACTCTCACTCTCCCCAGGTGAAGTATCTCTCTCTCTCTCTCCCCAGGTGAAGTAGTCACTCTCATTCTCCCCAGGTGAAGTATCTCTCTCTCTCTCCCCAGGTGAAGTAGTCACTCTCATTCTCCCCAGGTGAAGTAGTCACTCTCATTCTCCCCAGGTGAAGTATCACTCTCTCTCTCTCCCCAGGTGAAGTAGTCACTCTCATTCTCCCCAGGTGAAGTAGTCACTCTCATTATCCCCAGGTGAAGTATCTCTCTCTCTCTCTCCCCAGGTGAAGTAGTCACTCTCATTCTCCCCAGGTGAAGTAGTCTCTCTCTCTCCCCAGGTGAAGTAGTCACTCTCATTCTCCCCAGGTGAAGTATCTCTCTCTCTCCCCAGGTGAAGTAGTCACTCTCATTCTCCCCAGGTGAAGTAGTCACTCTCATTCTCCCCAGGTGAAGTATCTCTCTCTCTCTCTCCCCAGGTGAAGTAGTCACTCTCATTCTCCCCAGGTGAAGTAGTCTCTCTCTCCCCAGGTGAAGTAGTCACTCTCATTCTCCCCAGGTGAAGTAGTCACTCTCATTCTCCCCAGGTGAAGTATCTCTCTCTCTCCCCAGGTGAAGTAGTCACTCTCATTCTCCCCAGGTGAAGTATCTCTCTCTCTCTCTCCCCAGGTGAAGTAGTCACTCTCATTCTCCCCAGGTGAAGTAGTCACTCTCATTCTCCCCAGGTGAAGTATCTCTCTCTCTCTCCCCAGGTGAAGTAGTCACTCTCATTCTCCCCAGGTGAAGTATCTCTCTCTCTCTCCCCAGGTGAAGTAGTCACTCTCATTCTCCCCAGGTGAAGTATCTCTCTCTCTCCCCAGGTGAAGTAGTCACTCTCATTCTCCCCAGGTGAAGTAGTCACTCTCATTCTCCCCAGGTGAAGTATCACTCTCTCTCTCTCCCCAGGTGAAGTAGTCACTCTCATTCTCCCCAGGTGAAGTAGTCACTCTCATTCTCCCCAGGTGAAGTATCTCTCTCTCTCTCTCCCCAGGTGAAGTAGTCACTCTCATTCTCCCCAGGTGAAGTATCTCTCTCTCATTCTCCCCAGGTGAAGTAGTCTCTCTCTCTCCCCAGGTGAAGTAGTCACTCTCATTCTCCCCAGGTGAAGTATCTCTCTCTCTCCCCAGGTGAAGTAGTCACTCTCATTCTCCCCAGGTGAAGTAGTCACTCTCATTCTCCCCAGGTGAAGTATCTCTCTCTCTCTCCCCAGGTGAAGTAGTCACTCTCATTCTCCCCAGGTGAAGTAGTCACTCTCATTCTCCCCAGGTGAAGTATCTCTCTCTCTCCCCAGGTGAAGTAGTCTCTCTCATTCTCCCCAGGTGAAGTATCTCTCCCTCTCTCTCCCCAGGTGAAGTAGTCACTCTCATTCGCCCCAGGTGAAGTAGTCACTCTCATTCTCCCCAGGTGAAGTATCTCTCTCTCTCTCCCCAGGTGAAGTAGTCACTCTCATTCTCCCCAGGTGAAGTATCTCTCTCTCTCTCTCCCCAGGTGAAGTAGTCACTCTCATTCTCCCCAGGTGAAGTATCTCTCTCTCTCCCCAGGTGAAGTAGTCACTCTCATTCTCCCCAGGTGAAGTAGTCACTCTCATTCTCCCCAGGTGAAGTATCACTCTCTCTCTCCCCAGGTGAAGTAGTCACTCTCATTCTCCCCAGGTGAAGTAGTCACTCTCATTATCCCCAGGTGAAGTATCTCTCTCTCTCTCCCCAGGTGAAGTAGTCACTCTCATTCTCCCCAGGTGAAGTATCTCTCTCTCTCACTCTCTTCTCCCCAGGTGAAGTAGTCTCTCTCTCTCCCCAGGTGAAGTAGTCACTCTCATTCTCCCCAGGTGAAGTATCTCTCTCTCTCCCCAGGTGAAGTAGTCACTCTCATTCTCCCCAGGTGAAGTAGTCACTCTCATTCTCCCCAGGTGAAGTATCTCTCTCTCTCTCCCCAGGTGAAGTAGTCACTCTCATTCTCCCCAGGTGAAGTAGTCACTCTCATTCTCCCCAGGTGAAGTATCTCTCTCTCCCCAGGTGAAGTAGTCTCTCTCATTCTCCCCAGGTGAAGTATCTCTCCCTCTCTCTCCCCAGGTGAAGTAGTCACGCTCATTCTCCCCAGGTGAAGTATCTCTCCCTCTCTCTCCCCAGGTGAAGTAGTCACTCTCATTCTCCCCAGGTGAAGTAGTCATTCTCATTCTCCCCAGGTGAAGTATTTCTCCCTCTCTCTCCCCAGGTGAAGTAGTCACTCTCATTCTCCCCAGGTGAAGTAGTCACTCTCATTCTCCCCAGGTGAAGTATCTCTCTCTCTCTCCCCAGGTGAAGTAGTCACTCTCATTCTCCCCAGGTGAAGTAGTCACTCTCATTCTCCCCAGGTGAAGTAGTCACTCTCATTCTCCCCAGGTGAAGTATCTCTCTCTCTCTCCCCAGGTGAAGTAGTCACTCTCATTCTCCCCAGGTGAAGTAGTCACTCTCATTCTCCCCAGGTGAAGTATCTCTCTCTCTCCCCAGGTGAAGTAGTCTCTCTCATTCTCCCCAGGTGAAGTATCTCTCCCTCTCTCTCCCCAGGTGAAGTAGTCACTCTCATTCTCCCCAGGTGAAGTATCTCTCCCTCTCTCTCCCCAGGTGAAGTAGTCACTCTCATTCTCCCCAGGTGAAGTAGTCATTCTCATTCTCCCCAGGTGAAGTATTTCTCCCTCTCTCTCCCCAGGTGAAGTAGTCACTCTCATTCTCCCCAGGTGAAGTAGTCACTCTCATTCTCCCCAGGTGAAGTAGTAGCTCACTCTCTCCCCAGGTGAAGTAGTCACTCTCATTCTCCCCAGGTGAAGTAGTCACTCTCATTCTCCCCAGGTGAAGTATCTCTCTCTCTCCCCAGGTGAAGTAGTCACTCTCATTCTCCCCAGGTGAAGTAGTCATTCTCATTCTCCCCAGGTGAAGTATTTCTCCCTCTCTCTCCCCAGGTGAAGTAGTCACTCTCATTCTCCCCAGGTGAAGTAGTCACTCTCATTCTCCCCAGGTGAAGTATCTCTCTCTCTCTCCCCAGGTGAAGTAGTCACTCTCATTCTCCCCAGGTGAAGTAGTCATTCTCATTCTCCCCAGGTGAAATATTCTCACTCTCTCTCTCTCTCTCTCTCTCTCTCTCTCTCTCTCTCTCTCTCTCCCTCTCCAAGTGAAGTAGTCTCTCTCTCTCAATTCGATTATATTTCAATTCAAGGGCTTTATTGGCATGGGAAACATGTGTTAACATTGCCAAAGCAAGTGAGGTAGATAATATATAAAGTGAATATATAAAGTGAAAAACAATACATCTTAACAGTAAACATTACACATACAGAAGTTTCAAAACAATAAAGACATTACAAATGTCATATTATATATATACAGTGTTTTAACAATGTGCAAATGGTTAAAGGACACAAGATAAAATAAATAAGCATAAATATGGGTTGTATTTACAATGGTGTTTGTTCTTCACTGGTTGCCCTTTTCTCGTGGCAACAGGTCACAAATCTTGCTACTGTGATGGCACACTGTGGAATTTCACCCAGTAGATATGGGATTTTTTCAAAATTGGATTTGTTTTCGAATTCTTTGTGGATCTGTGTAATCTGAGGGAAATATGTCTCTCTAATATGGTCATACATTGGGCAGGAGGTTAGGAAGTGCAGCTCAGTTTCCACCTCATTTTGTGGGCAGTGAGCACATAGCCTGTCTTCTCTTGAGAGCCATGTCTGCCTACGGCGGCCTTTCTCAATAGCAAAGCTATGCTCGCTGAGTCTGTACATAGACAAAGCTTTCCTTAATTTTGGGTCAGTCACAGTGGTCAGGTATTCTGCCGCTGTGTACACTCTGTGTAGGGCCAAATAGCATTCTAGTATGCTCTGTTTTTTTGTTAATTCTTTCCAATGTGTCAAGTAATTATCTTTTTGTTTTCTCATGATTTGGTTGGGTCTAATTGTGCTGCTGTCATGGGGCTCTGTGGGGTGTGTTTGTGAACAGAGCCCCAGGACCAGCTTGCTTTGGGGACTCTTCTCCAGGTTCATCTCTCTGTAGGTGATGGCTTTGTTGTGGAAGGTTTGGGAATCGCTTTCTTTTAGGTGGTTATAGAATTTAACAGCTCTTTTCTGGATTTTGATAATTAGTGGGTATCGGCCTAATTCTGCTCTGCATGCATTATTTGGTGTTCTACGTTGTACATGGAGGATATTTTTGCAGAATTCTGCGTGCAGAGTCTCAATTTGGTGTTTGTCCCATTTTGTGAAGTCTTGGTTGGTGAGCGGACCCCAGACCTCACAACCATAAAGGGCAATGGGCTCTATGAGAGAGAGAGGCTCTCTATGGTCTCTCTCTCTCTCTCTCTCTCTCTCTCTCTCTCTCTCTCTCTCTCTCTCTCTCTCTCTCTCTCTCTCTCGTTCTCTCTCTCTCTCCAGGTGAAGTATCTCTCGTTCTCTCTCTCTCTCTCTCTCTCGTTCTCTCCCTCTCTCCAGGTGAAGTATCTCTCGTTCTCTCTCTCTCTCTCTCTCTCTCTCTCCAGGTGAAGTATCTCTCGTTCTCTCTCTCTCCAGGTGAAGTATCTCTCGTTCTCTCTCTCTCTCCAGGTGAAGTATCTCTCGTTCTCTCTCTCTCTCCAGGTGAAGTATCTCTCGTTCTCTCTCTCTCTCCAGGTGAAGTATCTCTCGTTCTCTCTCTCTCTCCAGGTGAAGTATCTCTCGTTCTCTCTCTCTCTCCAGGTGAAGTATCTCTCGTTCTCTCTCTCTCTCCAGGTGAAGTATCTCTTGTTCTCTCTCTCTCTCCAGGTGAAGTATCTCTCGTTCTCTCTCTCCAGGTGAAGTATCTCTCGTTCTCTCTCTCTCTCCAGGTGAAGTATCTCTCGTTCTCTCTCTCTCTCCAGGTGAAGTATCTCTCGTTCTCTCTCTCTCTCCAGGTGAAGTATCTCTCGTTCTCTCTCTCTCCAGGTGAAGTATCTCTCGTTCTCTCTCTCGCTCTCCAGGTGAAGTATCTCTCGTTCTCTCTCTCTCTCCAGGTGAAGTATCTCTCGTTCTCTCTCTCTCCAGGTGAAGTATCTCTCGTCTCTCTCTCTCTCTCCAGGTGAAGTATCTCTCGTTCTCTCTCTCTCTCCAGGTGAAGTATCTCTCGTTCTCTCTCTCTCTCCAGGTGAAGTATCTCTCGTTCTCTCTCTCTCTCTCCAGGTGAAGTATCTCTCGTTCTCTCTCTCTCTCCAGGTGAAGTATCTCTCGTTCTCTCTCTCTCTCCAGGTGAAGTATCTCTCGTTCTCTCTCTCTCTCTCCAGGTGAAGTATCTCTCGTTCTCTCTCTCTCTCCAGGTGAAGTATCTCTCGTTCTCTCTCTCTCTCCAGGTGAAGTATCTCTCGTTCTCTCTCTCTCTCCAGGTGAAGTATCTCTCGTTCTCTCTCTCTCCAGGTGAAGTATTTCTCGTTCTATCTCTCTCTCCAGGTGAAGTATCTCTTGTTCTCTCTCAATCTCTCCAGGTGAAGTATCTCTTGTTCTCTCTCTCTCTCTCCAGGTGAAGTATCTCTCGTTCTCTCTCTCTCCAGGTGAAGTATTTCTCGTTCTATCTCTCTCTCCAGGTGAAGTATCTCTTGTTCTCTCTCAATCTCTCCAGGTGAAGTATCTCTTGTTCTCTCTCTCTCTCTCCAGGTGAAGTATCTCTCGTTCTCTCTCTCTCTCCAGGTGAAGTATCTCTCGTTCTCTCTCTCTCTCTCTCTCTCTCTCCAGGTGAAGTATCTCTCGTTCTCTCTCTCTCTCCAGGTGAAGTATCTCTCGTTCTCTCTCTCTCTCTCCAGGTGAAGTATCTCTCGTTCTCGCTCTCTCTCTCCAGGTGAAGTATCTCTCGTTCTCGCTCTCTCTCTCCAGGTGAAGTATCTCTCGTTCTCTCTCTCTCTCTCCAGGTGAAGTATCTCTCGTTCTCTCTCTCTCTCTCCAGGTGAAGTATCTCTCTTTCTCTCTCTACAGGTGACTCAAGTCTCTCTCTCTCTCCAGGTGAAGTTTTTCTCTCTCTCTCTCTCCAGGCGAAGTAGTCTCTATCTCTCTCCATTTGAATGATCTCTCTTTCTCTCTCTACAGGTGAAGTAACTCTCTCTCTCCAGGTGAACTTTCTTTCTCTCTCTCTCTCTCTCTCTCTCTCTCTCTCTCTCTCTCTCTCTCTCCAGGTGAAGTAACTCTCTCTCTCTCTCCAGGTGAAGTTTCTCTCTCTCTCTCTCTCTCTCTCCAGGCGAAGTATCTCTCTCTCTCTCCAGGTGAAGTATCTCTCCATCTCTCTCTCCAGGCGAAGTATCTCTCTCTCTCTCCAGGTGAAGTATCTCTCCATCTCTCTCTCCAGGGGGAAGTATGTCTCTCTCTATCCAGGCAAAATATCTCTCCCCCTCTCTCTCTCTCTCTCGTTCTCTCCCTCTCTCCAGGTGAAGTATCTCTCGTTCTCTCTCTCTCTCCAGGTGAAGTATCTCTCGTTCTCTCTCTCTCTCCAGGTGAAGTATCTCTCGTTCTCTCTCTCTCTCCAGTATCTCTCGTTCTCTCTCTCTCTCCAGGTGAAGTATCTCTCGTTCTCTCTCTCTCTCCAGGTGAAGTATCTCTCGTTCTCTCTCTCTCTCCAGGTGAAGTATCTCTCGTTCTCTCTCTCTCTCCAGGTGAAGTATCTCTCGTTCTCTCTCTCTCTCCAGGTGAAGTATCTCTCGTTCTCTCTCTCTCTCCAGGTGAAGTATCTCTCGTTCTCTCTCTCTCCAGGTGAAGTATCTCTCGTTCTCTCTCTCTCTCCAGGTGAAGTATCTCTCGTTCTCTCTCTCTCTCCAGGTGAAGTATCTCTCGTTCTCTCTCTCTCTCTCCAGGTGAAGTATCTCTCGTTCTCTCTCTCTCCAGGTGAAGTATCTCTCGTTCTCTCTCTCTCTCTCCAGGTGAAGTATCTCTTGTTCTCTCTCTCTCCAGGGGGAAGTATCTCTCGTTCTCTCTCTCTCTCTCCAGGTGAAGTATCTCTCGTTCTCTCTCTCTCTCCAGGTGAAGTATCTCTCGTTCTCTCTCTCTCTCCAGGTGAAGTATCTCTCGTTCTCTCTCTCTCTCTCCAGGTGAAGTATCTCTCGTTCTCTCTCTCTCCAGGTGAAGTATCTCTCGTTCTCTCTCTCTCTCTCCAGGTGAAGTATCTCTCGTTCTCTCTCTCTCTCCAGGTGACGTATCTCTCGTTCTCTCTCTCTCCAGGTGAAGTATCTCTCGTTCTCTCTCTCTCTCCAGGTGAAGTATCTCTCGTTCTCTCTCTCTCTCCAGGTGAAGTATCTCTCGTTCTCTCTCTCTCTCCAGGTGAAGTATCTCTCGTTCTCTCTCTCTCCAGGTGAAGTATCTCTCGTTCTCTCTCTCTCTCTCCAGGTGAAGTATCTCTCGTTCTCTCTCTCTCTCCAGGTGAAGTATCTCTCGTTCTATCTCTCTCTCCAGGTGAAGTACCTCTCGTTCTCTCTCAATCTCTCCAGGTGAAGTATCTCTTGTTCTCTCTCTCTCTCCAGGTGAAGTATCTCTCGTTCTCTCTCTCTCCAGGTGAAGTATCTCTCGTTCTCTCTCTCTCTCTCTCTCCAGGTGAAGTATCTCTCGTTCTCTCTCTCTCTCCAGGTGAAGTATCTCTCGTTCTCTCTCTCTCTCTCCAGGTGAAGTATCTCTCGTTCTCGCTCTCTCTCCAGGTGAAGTATCTCTCGTTCTCGCTCTCTCTCTCCAGGTGAATTATCTCTCGTTCTCTCTCTCTCCAGGTGAAGTATCTCTCGTTCTCTCTCTCTCTCTCCAGGTGAAGTATCTCTCTTTCTCTCTCTACAGGTGATTCAAGTCTCTCTCTCTCTCTCCAGGTGATATTTTTCTCTCTCTCTCTCTCCAGGCGAAGTAGTCTCTATCTCTCTCCATTTGAATTGTCTCTCTTTCTCTCTCTACAGGTGAAGTAACTCTCTCTCTCTCCAGGTGAACTTTCTTTCTCTCTCTCTCTCTCTCTCTCTCTCTCTCTCTCTCTCTCCAGGTGAAGTAACTCTCTCTCTCTCTCCAGGTGAAGTTTCTCTCTCTCTCTCTCTCTCTCTCCAGGCGAAGTATCTCTCTCTCTCCAGGTGAAGTATCTCTCCATCTCTCTCTCCAGGCGAAGTATCTCTCTCTCTCCAGGTGAAGTATCTCTCCATCTCTCTCTCCAGGTGAAGTATGTCTCTCTCTCTCCAGGCAAAATATCTCTCCCTCTCTCTCTCTCTCTCTCTCTCTCTCTCTCTCTCTCTCTCTCTCTCCAGGTGAAGTAGTCTCTCTCTCTCTCTCTCTCTCTCTCTCCAGGTGAAGTAGTGTTTCTCTCTCTCCATTTGAAGTATCTCTCTTTCCCTATCTCCAGGTGAAGTAACTCTCTCTCTCTCCAGGTGAAGTAGTCTCTCTCTCTCTCCCTCTCTCTCTCCAGGTGAAGTAGTGTCTCTCTCTCTCCAGGAGAAGTAGTCTCTCTCTCAATTCAATTCAAGGGCTTTATTGGCATGGGAAACGTGTTAACATTGCCAAAGCAAGTGAGGTAGATAATATATTAAGTGAATATATAAAGTGAAAAACAATACAAATTAACAGTAAACATTACACATACAGAAGTTTCAAAACAATAAAGACATTACAAATGTCATATTATATATACAGTGTTTCAACAATGTACAAAGGGTTACTCTCTCTCTCTCCAGGTGAAGTTTCTCTCTCTCTCTCTCTCTCTCTCTCTCTCTCTCTCAATTCAATTCAATTCAAGGGGCTTTATTGGCATGGGTAACATGTGTTAACATTGCCAAAGCAAGTAAGGTAGATAATATATAAAGTGAAATAAACAATAAAAATTAACAGTAGACATCACACATACAGACGTTTCAAAACAATAAAGACATTACAAATGTCATATTATATATATACAGTGTTTTTACAATGTACAAATGGTAAAGGACACAAGATAAAATAAATAAGCATAGATATGGGTTGTATTTACAATGGTGCGTGTTCTTCACTGGTTGCCCTTTTCTCGTGGCAACAGGTCACAAATATTGCTGCTCTGATGGCACACTGTGGAATTTCACCCAGTAGATATGGGATTTTTTCAAAATTGGATTTGTTTGCGAATTCTTTGTGGATCTGTGTAATCTGAGGAAAATATGTCTCTCTAATATGGTCATACATTGGGCAGGAGGTTAGGAAGTGCAGCTCAGTTTCCACCTCATTTTGTGGGCAGTGAGCACATAGCCTGTCTTCTCTTGAGAGCCATGTCTGCCTACGGCGGCCTTTCTCAATAGCAAGGCTATGTTCGCTGAGTCTGTACATAGTCAAAGCTTTCCTTAATTTTGGGTCAGTCACAGTGGTCAGGTATTCTGCCGCTGTGTACTCTCTGTGTAGGGCCAAATAGCATTCTAGTTTGCTCTGTTTTTTTGTTAATTCTTTCCAATGTGTCAAGTAATTATCTTTTTGTTTTCTCATGATTTGGTTGGGTCTAATTGTGCTGCTGTCATGGGGCTCTGTGGGGTGTGTTTGTGAACAGAGCCCCAGGACCAGCTTGCTTAGGGGACTCTTCTCCAGGTTCATCTCTCTGTAGGTGATGGCTTTGTTGTGGAAGGTTTGGGAATCGCTTCCTTTTAGGTGGTTATAGAATTTAACAGCTCTTTTCTGGATTTTGATAATTAGTGGGTATCGGCTTAATTCTGCTCTGCATGCATTATTTGGTGTTCTACGTTGTACACAGAGGATATTTTTGCAGAATTCTGCGTGCAGAGTCTCAATTTGGTGTTTGTCCCATTTTGTGAAGTCTTGGTTGGTGAGCGGACCCCAGACCTCACAACCATAATGGGCAATGGGCTCTATGACTGATTCAAGTATTTTTAGCCAAATCCTAATTGGTATGTTGAAATTTATGTTCCTTTTGATGGCATAGAATGCCCTTCTTGCCTTGTCTCTCAGATCATTCACAGCTTTGTGGAAGTTACCTGTGGCGCTGATGTTTAGGCCAAGGTATGTATAGTTTTTTGTGTGCTCTAGGGCAACAGTGTCTAGATGGAATTTGTATTTGTGGTCCTGGTGACTGGACCTTTTTTGGAACACCATTATTTTGGTCTTACTGAGATTTACTGTCAGGGCCCAGGTCTGACAGAATCTGTGCATAAGATCTAGGTGCTGCTGTAGGCTCTCCTTGGTTGGTGACAGAAGTACCAGATCATCAGCAAACAGCAGACATTTGACTTCAGATTCTAGTAGGGTGAGGCCGGGTGCTGCAGACTTTTCTAGTGCCCGCGCCAGTTCGTTGATACATATATTGAAGAGGGTGGGGCTTAAGCTGCATCCCTGTCTGACCCCACGACCCTGTGTGAAGAAATTTGTGTGTTTTTTGCCAATTTTAACCGCACACTTGTTGTTTGTGTACATGGATTTTATGATGTCGTATGTTTTACCCCCAACACCACTTTCCATCAGTTTGTATAGCAGACCCTCGTGCCAAATTGAGTCGAAGGCTTTTTTGAAATCAACAAAGCATGAGAAGACTTTGCCTTTGTTTTGGTTTGTTTGGTTGTCAATTAGGGTGTGCAGTGTGAATACATGGTCTGTTGTACGGTAATTTGGTAAAAAGCCAATTTGACATTTGCTCAGTACATTGTTTTCATTGAGGATGTGTACGAGTCTGCTGTTAATGATAATGCAGAGGATTTTCCCAAGGTTACTGTTGACGCATATTCCACGGTAGTTATTGGGGTCAAATTTGTCTCCATTTTTGTGGATTGGGGTGATCAGTCCTTGGTTCCAAATATTGGGGAAGATGCCAGAGCTAAGGATGATGTTAAAGAGTTTTAGTATAGCCAATTGGAATTTGTTGTCTGTATATTTGATCATTTCATTGAGGATACCATCAACACCACAGGCCTTTTTGGGTTGGAGGGTTTTTATTTTGTCCTGTAACTCATTCAATGTAATTGGAGAATCCAGTGGGTTCTGGTAGTCTTTAATAGTTGATTCTAAGATCTGTATTTGATCATGTATATGTTTTTGCTCTTTATTCTTTGTTATAGAGCCAAAAAGATTGGAGAAGTGGTTTACCCATACATCTCCATTTTGGATAGATAATTCTTCGTGTTGTTGTTTGTTTAGTGTTTTCCAATTTTCCCAGAAGTGGTTAGAGTCTATGGATTCTTCAATTACATTGAGCTGATTTCTGACATGCTGTTCCTTCTTTTTCCGTAGTGTATTTCTGTATTGTTTTAGTGATTCACCATAGTGAAGGCGTAGACTCAGGTTTTCCGGGTCTCTATGTTTTTGGTTGGACAGGTTTCTCAATTTCTTTCTTAGATTTTTGCATTCTTCATCAAACCATTTGTCATTGTTGTTAATTTTCTTCGGTTTTCTATTTGAGATATTTAGATTTGATAGGGAAGCTGAGAGGTCAAATATACTGTTAAGATTTTCTACTGCCAAGTTTACACCTTCACTATTACAGTGGAACGTTTTACCCAGGAAATTGTCTAAAAGGGATTGAATTTGTTGTTGCCTAATTGTTTTTTGGTAGGTTTCCAAACTGCATTCCTTCCATCTATAGCATTTCTTAATGTTACCCAGTTCCTTTGGCTTTGATGCCTCATGATTGAGTATTGCTCTGTTTAGGCAGACTGTGATTTTGCTGTGGTCTGATAGGGGTGTCAGTGGGTGACTCAAGTCTCTCTCTCTCTCTCCAGGTGAAGTCTTTCTCTCTCTCTCTCTCTCTCTCTCTCTCTCTCTCTCTCTCTCTCTCTCTCTCTCTCTCTCTCTCTCTCCCCCCTCTCCAGGTGAAGTAGTCTCTCTCTCAAATTCATATTCAAGCTGCTTTATTAGCATGAAAAACATACATTGTAATAAAATAATGAATAATAATATAAAATGGCAGTAAATAGTAAACAAATATAGAAATAGCTAAAGAAAATAACAACAATAAAATGGTAACAGTCAATAGTAGAAATATAATAAATATAAAAGGCTAAACATAGTTATAGTTTTATTTTCTAACTGTCATTCTAATCATTACATCAGTACTACAACTACCATCATTATTACTGCTACTACCACCATCATTAAACTGCTATTATTGCCATCTCCCCTACCACCCCACCACAACTATTTAGAATATTAATAATAGTAATAACAATAATACAAATAATAAGTAAGTAACTGCTTACTATGCAGATGTTATTATTCAGTATCCATCAGGTTATGTCAGGCAAATGCATATTTGGCTGCAAGAGGAGACGTTGCTGCTTCGCCCATGAGTATTTTTTGTTTTTCCTCTGGGTTTAATAAGTTCATCTATCTCTGTCTGTGTGTGTGTGAAGTAGTGCAATAGCTGAGCAGCACTGACAGAGCATTGATATCAGTAGCCTGATGGGGAGTAGAAACCTCTGTGTTTTATGAGGAGAACGAACGGCCCTGAACCCAATTATCTTTCTTTGTTAAATAAAACTCTGCTGGCCCTCATTTCAACATTCCCCCCCCCCACCCCTCCCCCTCTCTGCTGTTTTTACACTACAAAGTGATTTAATTAGCTGAGGACCTTGCTTCAGGGAGACTCATGAATCTATATTGATATTTCTGCAGAATGTGGAGATAGGGCCTCATCCTCATGATGAGCTATGGAGACGCTACTGGAGAAAAAAATAAAGGAGGATGAAGTGATGATTTGCAACTTTCACTCTCCTGTTTACTTTTTCCCCTGAGGCTAATATTTTTATTGCTCTACGAGGATGAGCAGCATGGCTGAATTATGCAGAGCATGGCAGCAGCAATCAATGCTGTCTCACTGTGAGTAGCTTGGATTAAAAGAGGCCTGCTGTCAGGAGAGCAGCATTTCTCCTAATGATGAGGATCAGTAATCACAGTTATTGATTTTGTTAGACAAGCTCAGTCTTGAGATATCATCATTTACAGCGATATTCAATGCGTAATCACACGCGCACACTTACTACACACACTTGCAGGTGTACACTCACTCACACGGGTTGCATTTAAATAAATTGTTCAACAATACAGCAATTGGCCTCTGAGTGGGGCTGATGATTCAAGAATGGGATCAGTGAACATCACATCTTTATTTCACACCTGCCCAAAAGAGACTAAATGGATGGCTTATTCCAAACTACTGTGTCATTTAAGTGGTGATCAGATTGAGGTATCAAAATCAATTCAAGACAATGTTATGAACTCCCTCTGGGGCAATTCAGAGGGCATTGTCAGACCACAAACACAATGACATATATTCTCAATATAATATCTGCAACCTGCATTCAAACTGTACAGGTGTAAAATAAAGGTTGAATAGAAATAATCAAAAAATAGGGGAGAGACAATACGGACACTTCTGGTGCTTAAATTGACTCTCTCTGTAAATAGGCTTTAAAGGACAGGTTCACTTTTTTTCCCACTTAATCTGTATTTTGAATGTAAATGGCATGTTATAGAAGTGTCCAGACACGTTTCTTTTGTGATTTCAGAAACGTGTTGGTTTTGAGAAACTTACCCCACCAGCGATAGACTTCCTCATGCTCATTCTGCAGTTGCAGTGCCACAGATAAAACATTAATAAAGTCTCCAAAAACAACCAAATACATCCTGTTAGAAACAAAACAATGATCCTCATGAAGTAGCTAGGTTTGCTTACTAGCTAGCCAACAATTGCCTAAAATCAGACTGATACCTCTGATTACACAGTCTGAGATACAAGTAAATGACATGTATTTGTTTGGAACATTTCCCCTCGCGAGCTCTAAAAGCCAGAATGTTGAATTTACTCTACTGGTTCGGTTATCTGTGTGGTTCGTCCTTTTTGAGAAAATATGTCCACAGGAAATTGTTATTAAAGCGACATTTCAAAACACTGGTACTGCCAATGAGAATTCTATCACCTGGCACATGCACAAAACCATGTAAACACCTGCAAGACCTTGGTTAGTATGCATTCATCACGTGCATGTACTTCTGTCTATTTTTGCTTCATGAAGTAATCCAAAAATGTATATGTCACCCTCTCAGAGTATTTTTCTCTTCTCTCATTGATCGAAAAGATGGGTACTCCAAAGTGCTGCACATCATGTGCAAGACTCAGAAATCAAGTGTCGCTTTTAATAATACTCACCTATCTCAATCAATGAGAGAAGGCAAAGACAATTGAAGATGGCAGCATATACAGTAGCAGTCGAAAGTTTGGACACACCTACTCATTCAAGGTTTAAAAAAAAAATATATATATTTTCTACATTGTAAATTAATAGTGAGGACATCAAAACTATGAAATAACACCTATAGAATCATGTTGTAACCAAAAAGTGTTGCACAAATCAAAGTATATTTTAGATTTGGATTCTTCAAAGTAGCCACCCTTTGCACACTCTTGGCATTCTCTCAACCAGCTTCACCTGGAATGCCTTTCCAACAGTCTTGAAGATCCCACATATTCTGAGCTCTTGTTGGCTGCTTTTCCTTCACTCTTCGGTCCAACTCATCCTACACCATCTCAATTGGGTTGAGGTCAGATGATTGTTGAGGGCAGGTCATCTGATGCAGTACTCCATCACTCTCCTTCTTGGTCAAATAGCCCTTACACAGCCTGGAGGTATGTTGGGTCATTGTCCTGTTGAAGAACAAATGATAGTCCCACTAAGCACAAACCAGATGGGATGGCGTATCGCTGCAGAATGCTGTGGTAGCCATGCTGGTTAAGTGTGACTTGAATTCTAAATAAATCACAGACAGTGTCACCAGCAAAGCATCATCACATCCCCTCCATGCTTCATTGTGGGAACCACACATGCAGAGATCATCCGTTCACCTACGATGCGTCTCACAAAGACACGGCGGTTGGAACAAAGAAATTGCAAAAAATCTTCTTCTTATTGGTGTCTTTTTAGCAGTGATTTCTTTGCAGCAATTCGACCAAGAAAGCCTGATTCACGCAGACTCCTCTGAACAGTTGATGTTGAGATGTATCTGTGAAGCATTTTTTTGGGGCTGCAATCGGATGTGCTGTTAACTCTAATAAACTTATCCTCTGCAGCAGAGGTAACTCTGGGTCTTCCTTTCCTGTGGTGGTCCTCATGAGAGCCAGTTTCATCATAACACTTGATGGTTTTTGTGAATGCACTTGAAGAAACTTTCAAACTTCTTGAAATTTTCCATATTGACTGACTTTCATGTCTTAAAGTAACAATGGACTGTCATTTCTCTCTGCTTATTTAAGCTCTTCTTGCCATAATATGGACTTGGTCTTTTGCCAAATAGGGCACAACACAACTGATTGGCTCAAACGCGTTAAGAAGGAAATCAATTCCACGCACACCTGTTAATTGAAATGCATTCCAGGTGACTACCTCATGAAGCTGGTTGAGAGAATGCCAAGAGTGTGCAAAGCTGTCATCAAGGCAAATTGTGGCTACTTTGAAGAATTTAAGATCTAAAATATTTTTAGATTTGTTTAACACTTTTTTGGTTACTACGTGATTCCATATGTGTTATTTCGTAGTTTGATGTCTTCAATATTATTCCACAATGTAGAAATTAAGAAAAACTCTTGAATGAGTAGGTGTGTCCAAACTTTTGAGTGGTACTGTACATTGTTGGATTGCTTCATGGAGGAAAAACATATTTAATTTACTTTCAAAATTCCATCGTTCCACCTGCAACAAGCCATGGGAGTTTGGAAGGCACCAGTGACTTCTGAATCGAGAACAAAGAAAGTGTTACCAAGTAAAGGTTCTGATTATGGCTAAACAAAAGCATCTTATCAATGGCTATCACAAGCTAATTCAATTAATTAGCTAATGATGATAATTGTTTGATTTGATATAGACTAGCCAACAGTGTGTGATTCAAAATTATCATAACGAACCCCTTTCAACTGTGGTGTAGTCTTAATAATCGCTAGAGATCTAACAATGCTGTCATCCCTTATGAAAAAAAATTGCAGTCAGATTGCAGTATATGTATAGCTGCAGTATTCTTCAAATACTCAAATCCAAAATAAAAACATTTTACTGCAGTAAGTTTGCAGTGTAACTGCAGTTACAGTGCATCATAACTGCAGTTATTTCTGCAATTACTGCATCCAAAATACCACAGTCGACTGCAGTTGCTGCACTTTTACAGCAGTTTCAAAACTTTAATCCTTTTTTGTAAGGGATGTTTTGAAGTAGGTACGGAAAATCTCCTTAAACGAAAACTGACAACAATCTTGTTAATATGTCAAACTACTTACAAAATAAAGGTAGTGTGATGATTCTCGGCAAGTTGTACCAGAACTGAATGTTGAGATTAGGTGAAACAGATATGATTAAGCCTATGATTGAGTCTGTGTTCTTCCCCCTACCAACTGAGCCACACTTGAATGCCTGCTAATGCTCTCTTCTCACCGCCGTTGTAGGTTGTGAGATGAAATATGCTTAGAACTCTTTTATTCATTACTCCTCAGGTTCATTGTCCTATGTCTCCATGTCTCCATGTCCCTCTCCCTGGAGTAGTGTGGAATATCTTTATTAGTCTGTTGTTGTCTATCCTATTCCCACCAGCCAGTTTACTCATTTTTCCTGGCAGCCTAGACGTCCTCTATCTGTTCGACAGGGTCATTCACTCTGCCAATAATACACAACCATCCTACCTATTTCCTCCTCTGGACACCATAGACACCTGAACTTAATACAAACGTAAAGAAAACACCCAGAGAGTGTCTGACACTTCTCACACTCCCAGTCATTCTGATGTAATTCGGTGGAGATATATCTTCGCTATTTCGCAATATGGATTTTTTTTCTTCAATACTGGGTCATAGTAATGGGGATTGGAATGGGTTGTGGTTCAAAACTTCAATATTACCGAAGATGGACTGTGTGCGACCCCTTACTCCTTCCCCCTGTCCCCGGAGTCTTGTTGAGAATCACTGGGAACAGTGATCGTCAGGCTGTCTGGCTGCAGAGAAACTGATAAAGTGCAGAAGGTTGACACGTGGCCCTTTTTACAGGTGGATCAATAATGTACAACGATCTCATTTTTATTTCTCTTGGTAAATTACATTTTACATGACAGGCTCATGTGATGGGAAATGATGTCTTCTCTTTACCTGGCTTTTGACTGTTGGTTGTTCCTCAGATAAGAACTAGGCCTATTATTTGTGTTTTGGTCTGTTAGAATTTGAAGAAGTAAAGCAAGATGATTTTGTCAAACCTCAGGCTTCACATCGACTGTGAAAAGAAAGGGAATTCACATGTTAAAATCAATAAAATCAACGGATTTCTGCCTAGACTTCGGGCTGTTGATTTATCAAAGAAAGTGCACTGATTGGAACAATTGATTGGTTGTTCAAAGCTGCTGCACTGTGTCAGACAGATGAATGATACCCCAACACTCAACTATATTTCAGCAATGAAACAGTAGGATTTCTTCTCTGATTACTGAAGTTGTACTGTAGTTTCCAAAGTTGTGTTGGTATTGCAGGTAACCTTTGCCTACTTTACACTGGGGTCAACAACAGTGTTCCTCAACCTCTGTTTCCTGCTCGGATGATTCTGTTTAGTCCCTGAAATGGTTCTGACAGCCTAACACTAATGTAATTGTTTTAAGATGGTCATACTATGAATTATTTAGCAATTTGATTTTGAATTTTATGACCCCTTTAGGTATCCCAAAAAATATAGAAAAAAAATGAATTTGATAAAATATTGATTTTGGCCATAACTACTAAATCCTATACAAAGACGTTGAACAACACATTAATAAATGGCAAAAAGGACAGTCAAAAAATAAATAATAAAAACAAGGTTTTGATGTGTCTGTCCTGAATATAGGAGATATATATAGATATATATATATATATATTTTTTTTTACACATATTTAACCCCTTTTTTGGGGTAGGCACAAATCTACCTTCTAACTTCCATTCATTTCTACTGGTACCGGTTACCTTCAGACAAGTCCCACTTGTGGGGGTATTAGAGCAAAATGGAGAACACCATTGTGTTCATAAGCAATATTCCTACACATTTCTTGGGGCAATTTTTTGGTATTGTGAGCGTAAACGTGAAAGTTGTGAGAATTTTGTGCAACTTCCTGTGTGCGTTTACAGTGAACACTGAGGCTGTGCCCTTACAATTTTAGAAAGTAGCCAATAGGCTATTGTGGCTATTTGAGCATAATGTAGGCCTACCAACAAAACCAATGGAGCAAATCCCATAACATTTTCACATGGAAATAGCTTTTGATTTCTATGATATAGCCTACAGTAACCTATATGTGGTGTTCAATGCAGGCCTACATTGCATGAGACTTAAAAAAAATGTTTTTACATTATGAAGGGCTTGACATTAATTAATGATCTTTTACTTGATCTGTAACACCATGGGCCAAATAGGTGACTGTAAATTGTGTTGTATACTGAAAGAAACTACTTTACAAATTCTAATGAATTATTACCATACACATAATTAGACAATGTAGGCTACCCCTCTGCCTACATATTCAAGCCTTTCTGAAAATATAACACTGCCCCTTTAATTAAGACGTAAGCTTTTTACCTGACTGGCTTTTCAAAGACAGCTTGAAATGTATCCTACAAGTTTGGTACTCTTGTAGGAAGCGTAACTCCCCATTGCTGACCTATACTTTGTTGAATTGAAAAAGGGCTGATAAAATGTTGATTCAATCACAGACTAAATGTTGATATATAGTGCAAGCTAATGGGGTGAACTCAGTGGAGTTCAATCAGAGCATGGCATTTCTTCTATGTGTCAGTCCTGGAGGAAGTGCACGGCTGCCACGCCCCTTTCCACATTGGGGTCCCATTAGTTTGTAGCCTAAATGGTTCAGACGCTACCAAACAGAAGTTGGCACATCGATGGTCCTAACTTCAGACGAGTCTCCTGACACTTGTGGGGGTCGTAGAGAAAAACTAGGAACATGACCATCGTGTTCGTGAGTGTCTCCCCTTTCCATAGAGTGGTCATAAGTTTCTAGGTCAAACCGTTTGTACGCTGCAGAAGTTTATGTGAGAAGACTGATTTTCGAGATGTCTCATGGTCTATGACAAACACCCCACTTTCACGCAGATGCGGAAGTGTGGTGGATTGAGACGTAGCCAATGCAAAAAAACATATCTCCAGCTTAATCTGACAGATTTTAATGCAGATTATTTCCTTATGTAATTTAGATTGACGCACCGGTGCATGAATGGACTCTAGGGGGATAAACACAAATTGTTTTAATAGTCACCATTGGCCTCATGGTGAAATCCCCGAGCAACTTAGTTAGGAAGGATGCCTGTATCTTTGGAATGACTGGGTGTATTGTTACACCATCTAAAGTGTAATTAATAACTTCACCATTCTCAAAGGGATATTCAATATCTGCTTCTTCTTTTTTTACCCATCTACCAATAGATGCCCTTCTTTGTGAGGCATTGGAAAACCTCCCTGGTCTTTGTGGTGGAATCTGTGGTTGATATTTGCTGCTCGACTGAGGGACCATACAGATAATGTGACTTGTTAAGTATATTTTTACTCTTGATCTTATTTAGGCTTGTCATAACAAAGGGTTTGAATAATGATTGACTCAAGACATTTCAGCTTTTCGTGTTTTATTAATTTGCAAACATTTCTAAAAACATCATTCCACTTCGACATTATGGGGTATTTTGTGTAGGCCAGTGAAACAACATCTCAATTCAATTTTTGTTTAAATTCAGGCTTTAACACAACAAAATGTTAAACAAGTAAAGTAGAGTGAATAGTTTCTGAAGGCACTGTATAGGCCTACACTGCACAGGCAATGATAACATCTGTGGCCAATAACTTTTCTGAGCTATGCTCTAACAAAAACAATTTCTGGGAGGAAACGCTGAAAGATGTTTGTTTGTTTGTTTTTCTTTTCACAGAATGTGTTTCTGTCATGGGAGCGAGGGATTCAAATATTAGCACTTCCTATTCAAATGCTTTCACTCCACTTCACAACAGTATAGATATGAACTTCATTATGTAAAAATGTTCAAAGCAACTTCAGTCCCACAGGGATGCCTCTCACTAGGAGGCTTCCACACTGTTTGGACTTGGGGATATGTCCTCCTGAAGTAATGAAAGATTCTGATTGAAAGTAAATGTTTTTCAAGTCTTCTTTTTAAGTGAGGGGTGAGTGCCATGTTGTTGGTATAATTGAATCAATGAGAGTTTATATTTCATTTAAAGGTGTTTTGTTCCTTGGTCTTATGTTTGGGTAATTTCGGCATGCAGAGACTAATAATTGAGGGACATGAAAGGGAAATCCTTGCATTGGTATGTAATCGATCTCTATACACAAATGTTTTGTTTGTATTTTGGGAATATACTTTATCAGGAACTGATTGCGGTTCAGAAGTGTTCACATGCCATGATATAGTTGTTACATAGCCTTGGCCTATATCATTAGTAAGCAGCCTTGCTAAGACAAGCTGCTATGAGCCAATCTGCTGTTTCTGTAGCATGAGGTGCAAGTACACCGCCTGGACAGGATGCTAGTCCATCGCAGGGCCTTAACCCAAATCTATCTATCTCCTTAATGCTGAGTGCAAAGCAGAGACGTATTGGGTCCCATTTTTACAGTCTTTGTTACAACTTCGCTGGGGATCAAGCTCACAACCTTCCAATCTCAGGGCGGACACTCAAACCACGAGGCCACTGAGTTGGTTGCAGCAGTTACAATAGACTGCTACAATCATTTTACCAGTACCACTCCCATCAATTATATCATCCCATTTAATGGTAATGGTCACCCGAACATAAGGGTGGATAAGCATCCTGAAATTATTTGATGGACTTAAAATGGTCTGACTGCTGACGAGGAAAGAATGTGGCCCCTCTGGTAATTAAAAAGTCATCGCTAACAGGGATCTTCTGCCTCATTAAAACCCCTCAGCCCTCGTACAGTACAGTAGACTGCCTGACTAGTGAAATTGTATCTGTCAGCTGGATAGAAAGAGGGATAGAAAGAAGGAGCATCAGAGAGGTGGCATTCAGAGGTTAAGGCTCAGAGCATCAGAGAGGTGGCATTCAGATGAGAAGGCTCAGAAGAGCAGAGAGATGGCATTCAGATGTTAAGGCTCAGAGCATCAGAGAGGTGGCATTCAGATGTTAAGGCTCAGAAGAGCAGAGAGATGGCATTCAGATGTTAAGTCTCAGAGCATCAGAGAGGTGGCATTCAGAGGTTAAGGCTCAGAGCATCAGAGAGGTGGCATTCAGATGTTAAGGCTCAGAGGAGCAGAGCATCAGAGAGGTGGCATTCAGATGTTAAGGCTCAGAGCATCAGAGAGGTGTCATTCAGAGGTTAAGGCTCAGAGCATCAGAGAGGTGGCATTCAGAGGTTAATGCTCAGAGCATCAGAGAGGTGGCATTCAGAGGTTAAGGCTCAGAGGAGCAGCTCCGTATCGACTGGATGACATCAGATCCTAAGCAGACATGCACACTGAACACTATGTAAGCTACAGTGGGTATGAGAAATAGTATAATAATAAATAATATATCCCATTTAGCAGACGCTTTTGTCCAAAGCGACTTACAAGTCGGCTGGGGCCACTACTTTTACATATGGGTGGTCCCAGCGGGAAACGAACCCACGACGCTTGGCGTTGCAAGCGCCATGCTCTACCGACTGAGCCACACAGGACCCTGAGCCACACAGGACCCACACAAATAGGCTACCAAATTGAAGATCATGTACTGTATTTCCATCAGGCCTTCTCCTCTCTGCTCTCCCTTCACTCAGTTAGTCCAATCTGTTTATTGTGACATCTCGAGATGGCAGCCAGTAGTCTCATACTGTTGGTACCCTCTCCTGGGCGAAAACCTCCTGGAAGACCACATGAAACCTTCCTGGACAACATCTGCCGGGGCACTGGTCTCAGAACAGAGGCGCTTCCAGGTGTCATGAACAACAGAGAGCTATGGCATGTCATCATCTGGTGCATTGCATCGCCATAAGCAAGGAGACTTCATATAGGTATAACTATAGAGATATGACCTACAGACAGACAGAACCCACACACAAGCAGAAATCATGTCTGCATACAGTTTGCAGTGCAATCAGCAACATTAAACATGCCTGTTAAAGACATAATTATAAATGTGAGTGCCAAACCTGGTCCAGAAATGGTGGGTCTGTGTGATTGCAGCATCTAATATACAATACAGGAGAGGGTCCATTTGCAATACAGGAACAAGAGATGAGTAAAAAACATTAACACCATCATTAGAGTTATATTCAAATGAGCTGTACACAAGAAAATTGGATTTTATATTATCTTCCAAAGGCATTGTTATTTTTATGTTAACATTCATCTCTGTGGATCAGAGGCAATTCCTCATTTTGCAGCACAGAAAAAAGGTACATCCACAAAGAAACATCATGCACCAAAATTAACATCAGCTCCATTGTCAAAACCTCATCTCCTTCTCTTCTGCAAGGAGTTGCTAAGCTAACACAATATCCCCTGGCCCTTTAAGAAATATATTATTTTCACATTTACACATGAAATACACTCTTTATTTTAACATTAACTTCAAAGCAGAATAAATGTAGGACAGAACTGGGTGAAATCCCTTCATGGGGCAGAAATAAAGTAATTCAGTTTAGTGCCCCTGAGGAGGACTTGGACCAAGACAATGTTGTGTCCTAAATGGCACCCAATTCCCTACATTGTGTACCCTATTCCCTATGGGCCATGGTCAAAAGTGGTGCACTATGTAAGGAATAGGGTGCCATTTTGGATGCAACAAATAATGAGATGGTTGACATCATCCATCCCTCAGTGCTCTGTCACTGTTGTGATGATGTCATTCTGAAAAGAGTCATTATGATGCAAGATGACCTGTTGTGATAGATAGAGAGTAAATGGCTGACTACATGGCAGAAAAAGATGACCTGTTGTGATAGATAGAGAGTAAATGGCTGACTACATGGCAGAAAAAGATGACCTGTTGTGATAGATAGAGAGTAAATGGCTGACTACATGGCAGAAAAAGATGACCTGTTGTGATAGATAGAGAGTAAATGGCTGACTACATGGCAGAAAAAGATGACCTGTTGTGATGGATAGAGAGTAAATGGCTGACTACATGGCAGAAAAAGATGACCTGTTGTGATGGATAGAGAGTAAATGGCTGACTACATGGCAGAAAAAGATGACCTGTTGTGATGGATAGAGAGTAAATGGCTGACTACATGGCAGAAAAAGATGACCTGTTGTGATAGATAGAGAGTAAATGGCTGACTACATGGCAGAAAAAGATGACCTGTTGTGATAGATAAAGAGTAAATGGCTGACTACATGGCAGAAAAAGATGACCTGTTGTGATGGATAGAGAGTAAATGGCTGACTACATGGCAGAAAAAGATGACCTGTTGTGATAGATAGAGAGTAAATGGCTGACTACATGGCAGAAAAAGATGACCTGTTGTGATGGATAGAGAGTAAATGGCTGACTACATGGCAGAAAAAGATGACCTGTTGTGATAGATAGAGAGTAAATGGCTGACTACATGGCAGAAAAAGATGACCTGTTGTGATAGATAAAGAGTAAATGGCTGACTACATGGCAGAAAAAGATGACCTGTTGTGATGGATAGAGAGTAAATGGCTGACTACATGGCAGAAAAAGATGACCTGTTGTGATAGATAGAGAGTAAATGGCTGACTACATGGCAGAAAAAGATGACCTGTTGTGATGGATAGAGAGTAAATGGCTGACTACATGGCAGAAAAAGATGACCTGTTGTGATGGATAGAGAGTAAATGGCTGACTACATGGCAGAAAAAGATGACCTGTTGTGATAGATAGAGAGTAAATGGCTGACTACATGGCAGAAAAAGATGACCTGTTGTGATGGATAGAGAGTAAATGGCTGACTACATGGCAGAAAAAGATGACCTGTTGTGATAGATAGAGAGTAAATGGCTGACTACATGGCAGAAAAAGATGACCTGTTGTGATAGATAGAGAGTAAATGGCTGACTACATGGCAGAAAAAGCAACGTAAAAATGTATTCAATGTAATTAGTATGACACTGCTTTGTGGAAGTGTCAGTGTCTAGTTAGTCATTGTGTAGCCTAAAGGATGACGGTCGTGTCATAATGCTATATGCTGCCTGTGTCATTATGGAAGTCATTGTTTGTCAGTGGCTAGGAAAAACGGATAACTCATGTTACTGTAGGTCTCGGTAAATAAATTAAGAGAACTCTGAATATATAAGGCCTATGTAATGAAGTGTATGGATACGCCTACAGAAGCTTGCATGTCAGTGACTGACTGTATCCACTAGGTAGTCTATAATTTCAGTTTTAAAGTGTCAATGGTGTTGTAGGGATGACTGTTCAATCCAATAACAAATGCAAACACGGCAGCGCAAAGATAAGGTTTGATTACATTTACAGTGTTGCATCCTCTTTCGTCCTTTCATGTGAAAATGTGTCTCCTGGGCTGTATATTGATATCAAGTTCCTCGTAAAAAAAAGTTACATTTCATCCACACCGAAGCTGAGCAACATGAAATTCGTATGTTTAATTTATGTTTATCTCTTTCAATATTTAATGATGCCTCCAGATAGTCTTTGGAAAAACACAGACCAGAAACTCAAAAATGTATATGCAAATCAAAGGACAACATAAACAAATGTGATGCTAGAAGTCTCCCCCTTAAAACAGTACAGATCACACAGTCACACAGTCCAACAACTCCAACCTCTGAAGAAATACAAATACGCTACAATTTAATAATCCATCTAATGTTTCCTGTTTTGTTTGTTGGCAAAAGCCATAGTTCTGAGCCAAGATATTCCATCAATGTTGGCACACACTGGCCCAGCGTTGCCTCAAAATCGAATTGATTTTACAACCCAGACCGGGGAGTGTGTTGAGTGCTGCTGGTGACTTAATTGTAATAAGGTTAATTAAGATAATGTGTAATTATTCTCCTCAAACAACAGGGAAACGTCAACAGTGGATTGGCTGTCAGTGAAAAGAGGAACTGGATTACAGCTGAATGATGTAGTGGTGAAACAGTGATGGCTGTGCATGTCTGAATTAGACTGAATTTGGGAGGTTGGAAGGCATTAAGTTGATGGCTGATTAGTGATAGGTTTCTCATTCATTTGATAATATTATTTTGTAATAATAATTAGTAACCTATTATGTATAGTATTATAAAATAATTTTAGAAATATTGGAAATATCAATCAGCATGTCAATTATACTTGATCTAATAGCAGGTTTCTATCAAACGTTATATGTTAGATATCTGTGTGCAGTTCAGGAATACTGTAGAGGTCTCTACCTGGAGATATAAAGGGACAATCCGAAGCATTTCTAAATGTAGCCATTCGCCAGGGCTGAGAAGTCCTTTCAACTCCCACACCCACAACCTTGATGGAAGAAAGGGAGTCAGAATAATGAAATTCCAGGGAGAAGCTGAAGAATGGAGTGGTGCATTGTAAATCATTGGTGGAAGAGCCACCAAGGGCTTGTTATGGTTACACTATATAAAGTTTGATGACTCACAGCCTAATCATGTCACTCACCATGGATACATAGAGGTCCACAGTAGCAACAGCACAATGTAGCCTACACTATGTAGTGCAGATATTCCCAAATGTCGTCGGGGGTAAGCCAAATACAAATGTGATTCAGGTTTGAAAAAATATGTGTATCTTTTTTTTCTTCTTCACATTTTCAAACAGTCCATTTATATTTTCCAACGGGGCTATACATTTGGATGAGGTTTTTTTCTTGCCCGAGTAGCTTCGTTCACTGCCAAAAATCTAATTTAACCATCTAGTGTTCAGAGAAACAACAACACAATGTCAAATACAGGTAGCCTAGTCAAATAATTAACATCCAATCACAGAAACCGCTACTCTCGTGGGAATTCCACTAACGGTCCGTATGTAGTCAAACATAGTTGCTGCTCATGCTGGAATCTGTACTTATGGTGCAAAAGCCATGACAGAGAGACATAGTGGAGTGGTAACGCGTGTGCAAGCAGTTGCTCCTGACGCCACTTGGGTACATTGCAACATCCACCGAGAGGCTCTTGCTGCCAAGGGAATGCCTGACTGCTTAAAAGACGTTTTGGACACTACAGTGAAAATGGTTAACTTTGTTAAAGCAAGGCCCCTGAACACTCGTATATTTTCTGCATTATGCAATGATATGGGCAGCGACCTTGTAACGCTTTTACAACATACAGAAGTACGCTGGTTATCAAGGTGCAAAGTATTGACACATTTTTTTAAATTGAGAGACGAGCTTAAAATGTTCTTTACTGACCATAATTTTCACTTGTCTGACCGCTTGTATGATGATGAGTTTCTCACCTGACTGGCCTATATGGGTGAGGTTTTTCCTCGCCTGAATGATCTGAATCTAAGATTACAGGGTCTCTCCGCAACTATATTCAATGTGCGGGACAAAATTGAGGCTATGATTAAGAAGTTGGAGCTCTTCTCTGTCTGCATTAACAAGGACAACACACAGGTCTTTCCATCATTCTATGATTTTTTTGTGTGTAAATGAACTCAAGCTTACAGACATTGTCAAATGTGATATAGCAAAGCACCTGAGTGAGTTGGGTGCGCAATTACGCAGGTACTTTCCAAAAACGGATGACACAAACAACTGGATTCGTTATCCCTTTCATGCCCTGCATCTAGTCCACTTACCGATATCTGAACAAGAGAGCCTCGTCGAAATTGCAACGAGTGGTTCTGTGAAAATTGAATTTAATCAGAAGCCACTGCCAGATTTCTGGATTGGGCTGCGCTCAGAATATCCTGCCTTGGCAAAACGCGCTGTTAAGACACTGATCCCCTTTGCAACCACGTACCTATGTGCGAGTGGATTCTCCGCCCTCACTAGCATGAAAACTAAATACAGGCGCAGACTGTGTGTGGAAAATGATTTAAGACTTTCTCCAATACAACCTTGCAAAAGTATTTACCCCCTTGGCATTCACACCCCTTACAACATAGAATTAAAATAGACTTTGGGGGGATTTGTATCATTTGATTTACACAACATGCCTACCACTTTGAAGATGCAAAATATTTTTTCTTGTGAAACAAACAAGAAATAAGACAAAAAAGCTGAAAACTTGAGTGTGCATAACTTTTCACCCCCCCCAAAGTCAATACAACTTTTGCAGCAATGACAGCTGCAATTCTCTTGGGGTATGTCACTGTAACCTTGGCACATCTAGACACTGAGATTTTTTCCATTCTTCAAGGCAAAACTGCTCCAGCTTCTTCAAGTTGGATGGGTTCCGCTGATGTACGGCAATTTTAAGTAATACCACAGATTCTCAATTGGATTGAGGTCTGGGCTTTGACTAGGCCATTCCAAGGCATTTAAATGTTTCCCCTTAAACCACTCGAGTGTTGCTTTAGCAGTATGCTTAGGGCCATTGTCCTGCTGGAAGGTGAACCTCCGTCCCAGTCTCAAATCTCTGGAAGACTGAAACAGGTTTCCCTTAAGAATTTCCCTGTATTTAGCGCCATCCATCATTCCTTCAATTCTGACGAGTTTCCCAGTCCCTGCCGATGAAAACATCCCCACAGCATGACGCTGCCACCACCATGCTTCCCTATGGGGATGGTGTTCTCAGGGTGATGAGAGGTGTTGAGTTTGCACCAGACATAGCATTTTCCTTGATGGTCAAAAAGCTTAATTTTAGTCTAATCTGACCAGAGTACCTTCTTCCATATGTTTGGGGAGTCTCCCACATGCCCTTTGGTGAACACCAAACGTGTTTGCTTATATATATTTTTCTGGCCACTCTTCCGTAAAGCTCAGCTCTGTGGAGTGTATGGCTTAAAGTGGTCCAATGGATAGATACTCTAATCTCCTCTGTGGAGCTTTGCAGCTCCTTCAGAGTTATCTTTGGTCTCTTTGTTGCCTCTCTGATTAATGCCCTCCTTGCCTGGTCAGTGAGTTTTGGTGGGCGGCCCTCTCTTGGCAGGTTTGTTGTGGTGCCATATTCTTTCCATTTTTTAATAATGGATTTAATGGTGCTCCGTGGGATGTTCAAAGTTTCAGATATTTTTTTTTAGAACTCAACCCTGATCTGTACTTCTCCACAACTTTGTACCTGACCTGTTTGGAGAGCTCCTTGGTCTTCATGGTGCTGCTTGCTTGGTGGTGCCCCTTGCTTAGTGGTGTTGCAGACTCTGGGGCCTTTCAGAACAGGTGTGTATGTACTGAGATCATGTGACAGATCATGTGACACTTAGATTGCACACAGGTGGACTTTATTTAACTAATTATGTGACTTTTGAAGGTAATTGGTTGCACCAGATCTTATTTAGGGGCTTCATATAGGGGGTGAATACATATGGACGCACCACTTTTCATTTGATTTTTTTGGAGAATATTTTGAAACAAGTGATTTTTTTCATTTCACTTCACCAATTTGGACTATTTTGTGTATGTCCAGTACATGAAATCCAAATAAAAATCCTTTTAAATTACAGGTTGTAATGCAAAAAAATAGGAAAAACACCAAGGGGATGAATACTTTTGCAAGGCACTGTGTGTGCATCCTTTCAAGCACACCCTTCTCATTAACCTGTGGTGAGTTATTCACAATTTTCAATTAACAAATAAGGTTTTATATGTAAGATGGTTAAATAAAGAGCAAAATATTGATTATTATTATATTATTATTTGTGCCCTGGTCCTTTAAGAGCTCTTTGTCACTTCTCACGAGACGGGATGTGACAAAAACACTCATTCTTATGTTTAATAAATGTATTGTATAGTGTGTGTGACAGGCTTACAATGATGGCAAAAAATTACATTTAAGAATGCACCGACTCTGGTGCTAGAGGGGGTACGCAGCTGGAGGTTGAATGTTTCTTAAAGGTTAAAGGTTTGGGAACCACTGATGTAGTGTATTAAATACTGTAACACTTTGTCCTGTTTTGAATCCAAAGTATCAAGGAGAGATCCACCTCCATTTTTTTCTTGTGTTATGTCAGCACATTGAATAGAAAGGGTGCAAACAGAAATTATGTATTTTTAAGATGTGGCACACAAACAAGATTAGTCATAGGGCAAATGTGATTGGCCAATTACATTGAGTCTTTCCTAGATGTGTTGAGAGCACTGTGGTTCCCAGCACGATAGACAATCGAAGAAATGGCTCTTGTTGGTAATTAGCCGTTATGATGAGTCTTCCCTCAGTTAACAACACACTGAATGGTTTTCTGCTTTCCTCTTGTGATTAATCATCTGATTTGACTGTATGTGTCAGCGCAGGGAAAAGGTTGGAAGGTTCCCCTCTCTGTAGTTGATATTCAGGGCAGTGCGCTCTCTTTCACTCTCTTGCTCTACCCCCCATCTCCCTTTCTCTGCACAGCAGCTAGGTCCCTTCTGTAGTTGACATTGCAGGGCAGTTCTCTCTTCTTCACACTCTCCCTCTCTCTCAGCTAACATATCTCCAAAACAAAATCCTTGTCAAATGTGATGATCCTTGTGAGAATGGATTTCCCATGTCCAAAATGCTATTTGATTTAAACCCAAATCTAACAGGGGACCAGAAGTCACCATTGTGACATTTTGGTTCTTAAACCTGCCAGTGGGGGCTGCGTTTTTATTCAGAGCGGTAATGATTGCCCTTGACATCCTGTGTCGACACCAGGTTTTCATGTCCTTGTTTTCTGCTCCCTCGTCTCTCTGTTGGTTCGTTCTACGCCCTGCTGTGTCCCGACACAATACAGCAGCCCTCCAGTGATCTGAGCAGGGACCCGACTCCAAACATAAATAAGAAAACACAAACTGGTTTGGTTTCCCAAATGGAGGGAGAGATGATGACAGAGACTGACTGCTCTGATATGAGGCTCTCTTAAAGGCCTGCTTGGGCTTATGCTGTTGGTATTAACTGAGCACTGAACTCTGGTCACAGCAAGCTAAGTGTATCTGTATGCATTTTTAGATTCACCTACTTTAGAGATCAGCTATCTGTAAAATGACATGGAGCAGTTGTACTTGGAGCCCTTGCACCAATTACAGTATATATTCATATTTTCTGCCTTTTTCTGTACTATTTTTGGAACATGGCAACACTGCACACTTTGCATTTATCGTCCTTTTCTTGGAGTTCTAACCTCCATTACATCAGCCTTTTCATCGCCACACTTCCCCTCTACTTTATTTTCTCGGAGCAGATAGATACTGCATCATTATTCATTCATCTCTCCTCTTCTTCCAATAAGGTTGTTGCATCTGACAGCGTGCTCCCAGGACATCATCCCAGGGAATGATGGGATTGTAAGTGTGTGTGTGTGTGTGTGTGTGTGTGTGTGTGTGTGTGTGTGTGTGTGTGTGCAGAAAGTGAGCCCTGTGGGAACCTACGAAGGCCTCCTGCTTTGGCAGCTGATGACTTACTGAGAGAGAGAGAGAGAGAGAGGGGGCCTGCGGCCCCACAGGCAGAAATATATTCAGTGGCAAAAACGCTCCTCGGTGACTCAAGTCCATGCTCCTCAGCTAACAACCTCAAATACATAAATGTCAAACTCTACTGGCTGCCTCACTAATGAAAAAAGGCTTCATTGACTCCTCACAGCATCTCTAGACAAGACTAGCAAAATTCCTCAGTTCCGTATAGTCATCCTGAGATTACTTCACAAATAAAATGCTCAGAGCTTTTAATTGGCCATACCTTGGAGGATCTCTGACGAGTCTGTTCTCCTGTCTCCTGTTGTCTTCAGGCCAAATATCGTAGATGTGATGTCATGTTGCAACTAATTAAATATGAAAAGCCAGTGGGGGGGCTCTAAATGTCACACTGTACAAACTAGTGTACATTAACCTGGGGCAGAGTCCTGGGTAGTGGTGCTACAGAGTTTAGCTTCCTGGTCAGACCTGACATACGGTTGCTAAGCATTCACCGTCATTTTCCAAAGTATTTGAGAAGTTTCCAAAGTATTTCCACCATGTAAATGGTGCGTGACTTTGATAGAGGTACAGAGAGAACTGTTCCATAGCGGTACAAATGTGAGTGGTAATCGTTGTTGACAGTTTCACCCAACTGGAACATCTTTTCGGGTTCTACCCCTACTGAGAAAATGGGTTCGAAACAGCTCTCCATCCTTTTACTGGGCCAAAGAAACATAAATCAATGAAATTCTCATATCCTAGAGCCTCTAATGTGTCAGTCTGTAAGAATGGATACTTTAGAAAGTTTAGGTTAGATGGTCAATTCCAGACCACACCACCCTAAGACCCTCACAAACTTCTGCAAATGTACCACTGAGAGCATTCTGTTGGGCTTCATCACCGCCTGGTACGGCAACTGCCTCGCCCTCAACCCCATGGCTCTCCAGAAGGCGGTGCGGTCAGCCCAACGCATTGTGCTGCCTGCCTTTCAGGACGTTTACAGCACTCTGTGTTAAAGGAAGGCCAAGAAGATCATTAAGGGCCTCAGCAATGGTCTGTTCACTCTGCTACCATCGAGCTGACAGAGACTCCTAATGCCATATGTATGGTCATTGAATATTGGTCGCCTCATATTTCTCTTTGTTTACTCACTGTACATACTGTGTTCTCCACGTAGCTCATCCTAATATACCTACAGCGAGGGAAAAATGTATTCCCCTGCTGATGTTGTACGTTTGCCCACTGACAAAGAAATGATCAGTCTATAATTTTAATGGTAGGTTTATTTGAACAGTGAGAGACAGAATAACAACAAAAAAATCCAGAAAAACGCATGTCAAAAATGTTAGAAATTGATTTTCATTTTAATGAGGGAAATAAGTATTTGACCCCCAAAAAATGACTTAGTACTTGGTGGCAAAACACTTGTTGGCAATCACAGAGGTCAGACGTTTCTTGTAGTTGGCCACCAGGTTTGCACACATCTCAGGAGGGATTTTGTCCCACTCCTCTTTGCAGATCTTCTCCAAGTCATTAAGGTTTCGAGGCTTCTGTCTCTCACTGTTCAAATAAACCTACCATTAAAATTATAGACTGATCATTTCTTTGTCAGTGGGCAAACGTACAAAATCAGTAGGGGATCAAATACCTTTTTCCCTCACTGTACATATACACATTTTATTTTCCAAATGATGTACTGTCAGGAGCAACACACATCTTAGACCTTAGACCAAGAGGGAGATCCTTATTGGGCCCAGGGCAGATGCTGCTTTTAAAGTTTGCATGTCTGCTACATATACACACACCACATATTTATATTCTGGATTCTCACACATGCTCACTCTAATATATCTACTTGAATATATTTATATTTTTATATTTGTTTATTTTATTCTATTTGCAATTTTACTGCACTGTTGGAGCTAGTAATCTAAGCATTTTCCTGTCATAACACCTGCAAATCTGTGTACGCGACCAATAAACTTTTATTTGATTGGAAAGCACTCCAACTGTAATGAGCCAAAAAGTTGGCAACTTATGCCTTGAAGTTCACTTTTCACCTTACAACAAATTGAATACCGTGGCTCATTTATGCAGAGGTTCTCCATCAACTACTTAAGGCTACGTCAGATGGAATATCTAGCCACCCCGATGAGAACATCTGTCTTGACTTAGAATATCTGATTTGCATCACCCCAATCTTTCTAAAGTTCTCTGAAGGAATGTAATGAGCAAACCAGTCCCTTAATTAATCAGCAATTCAATTAAAAGAGCAAAGGTGTTTGCATTATCTATGCTACTTTGGATAAAGTGGGGGAAGCAATTTAAAGAGGGATGAACACTCGGATGTGCTTCTAATGTGGAATGCTAGCTAGCGCTAATCACATGGCTGAGGCTAGAAGCTCTCAGTGAAACCCCAATGGACACAGAGGTGTGGGAAATACAGAGTGGTGCTGAATTGCTAGAGGAGATTCATCTGCAGGATCTATCTAGTGCTGAATTTTGGTTACTTGCTTGCTAGCTTATGGCGGCACAATATGCCAGATGATGGCATGCCATAGCTCTCTGTTATTGACAGCTGGTCGATTCAGAATGGACTTAACTCGCAAGAGGGGATACAGAGGCTATGCTAGTAGTCCTCCTGAGTTTTACATTGCTGACTGTCTGGTTCCATGAACTACATGTTACAGATGTAGGATCTTAATTTGACCATTTTTTTCACAGCAGGACAATAATCCTGCAGCAACAGGAAATGTGAATTATTGTGTGGATTATAATTGATGGACATTATGGGTTGATACATTTTTAGTTACAAACTTTACAAACTTTAGAAGCATTTTAAAACCTTGAACACACTACAAGTTTGCATTTCCTGATCTGACTTCTGTAGGCATCCAGAGATCTGTCATCCATGTTTTATATCTGTCATCCATGTGTTACATCTGTCATCCATGTGCTACATCTGTCATCCATGTGTTACATCTGTCATCTATGTGCTACATCTGTCATCCATGTGCTACATCTGTCATTCATGTGCTACATCTGTCATCCATGTGCTACATCTGTCATCCATGTGCTACATCTGTCATCCATGTGAAATATACATCTCTCTTTATGGTGTATCATTTATCCAGTCTCAACTTATAGGAATTAAGTTCCCATGATGGACTAAATGGAAAAATCATGAAGTGACCTGAAATGTGATTGTAATGTCATATCATAAGGAGAGTACACACAAAAAGTACTATGTTCAACAGTACAGTCAAACTGGGTTTGAGGTCCTTTGGCCAAGACAGTGGTCTAGGTATTTGGTTACCATTCCAGCCACCTCCAGCCTTCCGATGTCAATACGGTCACATTCACAAAATAAAGAAGCAAGGGCCTTTGGAAAGGAAGGCAGAATCACATGACTTCAATCAATACACTGGCTAGCCTATTTTACCTCTGTTAAAATACCCACCCACCATTTCAGTGATCTGTAATGCAGAAAACCCTATATGGGTAACCAGGTATAGTTACTGATATCTGCTCATTAATGATTGGACAATTAATACTTCATGATTGGTCTTCCGCTGCATGACTAATGTACTGTTCTGTTCTCTCTAAGGATTTGAGGAAAATTCTGAAAATGTCTTCAGCAAAAACAACACTGAAAGAGAAGAATGAGGCTATGTAAATGTATGACATTTTAAAAGATGTCAATGACGTTAACAAGTCCAGAACTGAAGATGTTATCTTCTGAGAGACAAATCAATAGAGTCAATCTCACACCCAGGAGAGCTTACGGCTCAAGCCTTTATTGATGCTTTTTCAGGCGCCGCCACCCCTCTGCCTTGGCTCCCTCACAGCCCCCACCGCACGCACACACGCACGCACGCACGCACTCACTCACTCACTCACTCACTCACTCACTCACTCACTCACTCACTCACTCACTCACTCACACTCACGCACACACACATAGATTCAAAGAAAACCTTAAATACATCATGTCTGGATATACTGTAATTTCCGTGGAGTTTTCTTTTGATTGTTTTCCTTTAATCCCACTAAACCATTCTTTAAAAAATATTTTACGTCAATTGAAGCACGTAGTTTAGCGATAGATGAAACGTGAAAGTGGCTTTCTGTTCACTAAAAGCCTGGGTTTAAATCCCTCTCTGCCTGGGAAACTCTCAAAACTCTCCCAGTTAATCAAAATAACAATTTAAGACCCATTGGATGGGGAAGAGGAGTGAAGGATGACAGAATACTGTATCTGTGTAAAGTGCTGCAAAAGGGAGCAGCGAATGGGCACGGTATAGTTTGTGCTGAACTGAAGTCAGGACAATTGTGGTAACAATCTCTTTTCTTGGGAGGGACCAACATCCTCTTTTTCTTCAAGAGCAAATAAGTAGTTAAGACCCCTGTGTTGTTCGTTTTGACAAGCTGAGAGGCTCTGATAATTAACTATTTGTTTATTAGGAGATTTGGATATGACTGCCTACATGGAGCCTGATCGCAGTACTACTTCTGCTGTCTTGACAATTCATATCAACGAAGGCTGCTGAGTGGAGGACGGCTCATAATAATGACTGGAATGGAGCCAATGGACTGACATCAACCACATGGAAACCACGTGTTTGATGTGTTTGAAACCATTCCATTGACTCCATTCCAGCCATTATTATGAGTTGTCCTCCCCTCAGCAGCCTCCACTGATTCCCATGGTTCTTGTTATAGACAAGCCTATCTGTCCCTCTGCAGCCAAACTCCCAGAGCCAGGTTGCCTACAGGAGGCAGGATTTAACTGCAGGGAGAGGTGGCTGTTTATCAGCCGACCTGGTATTTAACTTTGTAGGACACATTTGTATTGATTGGTCTTTGTAATTTTCTATGTGGAAGACTGAGCCTCTCTTCACAGGCTGGCTGTGTGCATTAAAACTAACAGCCTTGGCTGCGACGCTGAGTCATTCTGGGCCTTAGAGACCCACTCCACATTATCATCATAGTGGTTTAGTTGATAAGGAGGGTCTCACTAGACTAACAAAATTGGGGGTTTGTTCAGTTGAAGAGACACACACACACACACACACACACACACACACACACACACACACACACACACACACACACACACACACACACACACACACACACACACACACACACACACACACACACACACACACACACACACACACACACACACGCATTACATGTTTGCTTACTCGGCCTAACCAGCAGTGTATCAATTAAATTGTGTGGCCTTTCAGTAGTATAACCACACATTTGTATAAATCCTGTGTTAGAAAATACTAGAAAACAGATCTCAACGAGAGCCAGTTTGCTACAGCAGGAAAATAATTCTGCAGCAACAGAACATTTTGAATTATTATATGGATTATAATCAATGGACATTTTTGTAGGGGTTGAATCATTTTTCGTAAGAGAATATTAAGTCTGAAATTTCAAAGTGGAAATTATAAACTTCATAAACCATTTAAAACCTCAAATAAACATGTTTTAAATGTTCGGCATTGCAGGAAAGTTGTTTTTCAATCGGATGATCAAATTAAGATCCAAAATCTGTACATCAACTCCGAAAAAGAGTGCAGTGGGTCAACCAACCTCTTTCAATTGCTTAAATACCATGCAATTAAATCTGATAGCTTCTGTAGCATAGCCATGGTTTAAAAGAACAAAACATTTGAATAACCAGCTCTAACTCTTAAAGTAACACAACTAAAAAACAATGACGTATTTGTGCGACTTCATGTCTACTTTGACTTTGCTAATATGTCTGTCAATGTATGTGTGTCTGTTGCTTTATACAGCTTGTGTGTGTCACAGACTTCACACTGTTCAGCCCCTGTCACTTCCCTCAGTCCTTCACAGTTGGCTGCGTTATTCCAGCTGATTCCCATCCTGTGGCATCGGCGCAGAAGGCTGGTTCTCTTCCATAACAAAGTGAAAGACACTCCTAATACACACTCCAGACTCCCTACGGAGAATCATTATCTTTATTCCCGCGGTCACGCTAAAGGTCACACATTTCTACAGTCATACATGCTACTCCGGTGGGTCACTAAGTCAGAGAGATTAATCTTTCCACTTCATTCTCAATGACTGAGGTTTCCTTTGTTGGGCACCAGTGAAGTGTAGGCAACAAAACATGAGGCCTATTTCTGAAGAACAAAGCTATTTCTTGAGGCCAAGAGTGTTATCTAGACTGGTGGGATTTGTTCACCTCCCTGTACTATTTGCAACACTGTTAATCTACTTATAATTATAAACTGGGTGGTTCGAGCCCTGACTGCTGATTGGCTGAAAGCAGTGGTATATTTTAGACCATATACCATGGGTAGTGGAATCCACTCCGACGTCACCAACAAAAAACTAAAAATGAAAAACTCCTGTACTGGCTAGGCAAACAAGAACTGACGAACTGGCTGAGGCCCGACATGGGATGGCCGCCATCCGAGCCTACCAGAGTAAGGAAACCTCGAGCCAGCTAGGGAGTGGAAGCCCGACGAGTTGGCGAGGCACCTCTGGTTCCATCGGTGGCGACCCAGAGCCGATGTCACCATACCAACCGGAACACCAGTACTCCCCGATGCTTCGTGTGATGGCTTCTGCATTCTGTCACATGTGATGATGCTGGAGAGACGAAGCAGGTACTGGGAGTCACACATTTAATAAGGAACGGACATGGAGCGAGACAGGAACAGCGTCAGCATACAAGAAAACAAAGACAAAAACAATTAATGCCGCATCGGGGAACTGACAAATATAGGGAAGGACATAAACAAATAATGAGTGAGTCCAGGTGAGTCCAATATCGCTGATGCGCTTGATGAGGGAAGGCAGGTATGCGCAATAGATGCTAGGAGTGAGTGATGCAGGGCAGCCTGGAGGGGAGGGGGCGGGAGCAGTTGTGACAATAATATCAATTTGGCACCTTAGCCGTGGTTTATTGGCCATATACCACACCCCCTCGGGCATTATTGCTTAAATATACTATATGCCACACTGCGGATTACAAAGGTGAAACACAAGCGTTTTCCATAATTATCTGTCAACTTTTCTGAGCATGATTTGTTTTCAGAGTATGACAAGCTTCAAAGCAAGCAAAACAGTCTGGCAATGTACCCAGCAAGTCTACATGTTAGATAATTACCTTGCATTTCTTGCATTTACATCACCCTTTTAACTAGCCTAAAGAGTTCATTAGGACTTGATGAAAGATATTTGTATGCTTATTACATAGACTATTAGTGAAACTTCAGTGGAAGAGAATGACTAAACAACAAGTGTTTTCTCTCACTGTGGTGACAGATAGCTATCTCCTGCGCACAGTCAGAAGCAGAATCACTGTGGTGATAGCTATCTCCTGCGTACAGTCAGAAGCAGAATCACTGTGGTGATAGCTATCTCCTGCGCACAGTCAGAAGCAGAATCACTGTGGTGACAGCTATCTCCTGCGTACAGTCAGAAGCAGAATCACTGTGGTGACAGCTATCTCCTGCGTACAGTCAGAAGCAGAATCACTGTGGTGACAGCTATCTCCTGGGTACAGACAGAAGCAGAATCACTGTGGTGACAGCTATCTCCTGCGTACAGTCAGAAGCAGAATCACTGTGGTGATAGCTATCTCCTGCGCACAGTCAGAAGCAGAATCACTGTGGTGACAGCTATCTCCTGCGTACAGTCAGAAGCAGAATCACTGTGGTGACAGCTATCTCCTGCGTACAGTCAGAAGCAGAATCACTGTGGTGACAGCTATCTCCTGGGTACAGACAGAAGCAGAATCACTGTGGTGACAGCTATCTCCTGCGTACAGTCGGTCACAACCAACAGAATCACTGCGGTGACGGTCTGGTAGTAGTGTCTCATCCCCACAGACAAACACATAGGGTTGTGCTTTGCGGGTGTTGTTGTTTGCTTGAATAATTCATGATTTTTCTCAAATGTACTTCAGTCTCCTTTTAAATGTAATCAAGCCAGGCTGTAATTATCTCCTACGGAGGACCTTTCAACATACCTTCCAGGCACTTATTGGGAATTTGTATTTATAATTGCTTTGCCTTCTTGCTGGCTGTTGTAGCCGTTCCATGATTTGGAGAACGGTAATAAAGAAAATATGTCCCTTAGTGGCGGAAAATAGTCAGAACCAATGAGTTTATATGGAACAGACTGTTGGAGGGGCGAGCCCCCTGGTGAATTAGGCTACATCAATGCCTGTGTGTTGCCTAAGGCTGGTTGTGTCACCATATTCCCTATATAGCGCAATACAGAGCCCTCTCATCAGTGTGCTGCATGGGTTGCATCGGCCTCATTAACGTCTCAAAGGCATCACATCACCTGCATTCGAAACATCTACTAACGTTATACGTACGTCTCATAGTTCTAATGTAGTCGTGGGCTGACATCCTCATTTAGTCACCATCTCTGCTCAGAACAACCTGGTAGCTGAGGAGACAATGAGCTTGACCTTACAGTGATAGCTAAGGTAAAAGTTACATAAAAAATTGTGTGCAATGCCTGGATTCTGCCATCCCTCTACTCAGCTTCTATAACAACAAGGTACGTGTGCATTGCTTTCTCGAAAGAGGTTACAGAAATCCCCAAGGTTCTTACAATACAAGGGTGGTCCCCTGTGTGTGTGTGTGTGTGTGTGTGTGTGTGTGTGTGTGTGTGTGTGTGTGTGTGTGTGTGTGTGTGTGTGTGTGTGTGTGTGTGTGTGTGTGTGTGTGTGTGTGTGTGTGTGTGTGTGTGTGTGTGTGTGTGTGCGTGCGTGCGTGTGTGTGTGTGCGTGTGTGCATGTGTGAACACATGCGTGCATGTGTGTGTGTGCGTGTGTGTGTGAACACATGCCTGTGTACGTGTCAGTCCTGGGTATAGGAAAGGAACTCCACTAATAGCCTGTCGTCGCTGCTCTCTTCCAAGCTCTGCTGACCTTGAGCAGGGCTCTTAAAAGATGATATGCCCAGCCTTTACACACGCTATGCCAGGAAGTTGGAGAAATATCGTGTAAACCATTCCATTAATCATGCAACTCCTGGGTCATTAAGCCTCCTCTCCCTGAGCTCCATCTGACTTACAGACATGCTCGCTATCTACCACAATGGCCAGGAGCTGTGACACTGCTCTTAATAACAAACCTACCGCCATCTGCACAGCTCACCGTACTCCCTAAACCCATCTCTGTTTGGGAGCAGTGGGTTAGCAACCCGGATACACCCGAGTGATACGCCGCAAATATTTTGAGACACGTAAATCAGAGGGTAATGAAAAAGATGAAATCTCTTCTCCCGAACTCCCAGTATAGTGAGTTAATATGTCACGGAGGAGCAACTCTGCCATTTAATTTAGTTTCACCATCAACCTTTCCTTTGACCGGCACCACACCTTGTTGAACAGAAGATCAAGGGCTTAAAGGAACATTGCCAGTCATTTTCCTTGTGGCTTTAACGTGTTAGAACATCTAATTGGATTATTATTATCATTACTTTTACTTTTTAATTTCTTTCAAGGGGGTTAACCCATCAAATTGTGTTTTAATTACATCTCAGAGTGGAAGACTGTTGCAGATAGCAATGGGCGACGTGTATTGAATTGTGGGACTTCCAGGCTAGCCGATGGATGCTTCTGCGGAGTTAGCTTGTGACAGGACTGACATGTGTGTTTTATGAATGAGTTGTACAGGGGCTCTTGGGGGAATCTCTGTCCAAGCATAGCCCCTCAAGGATTGAATTAGCCTTTTGATCCACTAATTTGGAAAGGGAGGAAAAATTTACGGTGGAATTTCCTGTCTCTCTCTCGCAGACAAGCAAATGCATCACTCTTGCTGCATTTAATTCCCTTGTTGGTAAAAAAACAACGACACTTTACTTGAAGCGTAGCGTCATAACACGGTCATAACCATGTCATAACCTGTCATAACACTGTCATGACACATATATTTAGACCTGTTGTGACATATATATTGTGTTATTTTATATCTGGTTACATACGAGCGTCATAAGAGTGTGAAAACCCACAACACCTACCACTCAAGGCAAACCATTAGCCATATTATTACCATTGTAATTGCACACACATTGATGTCCAACATGTACCTACCTCAATGCTCTGTTTATGATGACTGGGATGAATGCAGGAGCAGGTTTCAGGAGCAGGAAAAGACACCCTCTTTGTGGCTCCTATGGCATATTTAAGGTATTATCATGCTGATAATGAAATATTAAAATGTGCCAGGCCGCGCACAAGAATGGAACAGGTAATTCAGTAACGATGACATAAACCTCTGAAAGAAAGAAATGTGATCCACGGGGAATGAATCCGAGCTGCACCAGTTCTCCACATGACTGTTGATCAGGGCAGAAAGTAGGTCAGAACCACAGGTTGGCTGCTCAACTGGGCTGAGATACAAAACCCAGAAACAGGAAACAGTCCTCTTCACCAAAAGTTGATTAATTAGCATTGCTAAGACCAGGCCAACAGCTCTGTCAACGATAGTGACTCATATTAACTAATTTGGAGAGAAAAAAATAGTCTTGAAATCCCCAAGAAACTCAACTAAACAGAAACTACATTTGAAAATACATTTTCAGTTTTCAGTTGTGTCTGGGGAGACTCAAACCTCAGTCATGTGATGACCTCAGAGGTAACCGACCATGGAATCTCAAAGGAAGTCTTACCTGCCAAACAGAGGATGTCTCCCCAAGCCAAAACAATAAGTGCATCATACATTAAACATGAGAGTGGTGCTCAATTTGAATAATTTTTAAGGAATTCATTCATATTTTAAATCACACCAGCGGTGCAATTAATCATAGCAGTGTTTAGGGTGAGAGTGATGAATATTCAGTTGCCCACCGTAGACACTGGAGCTGTGACCCTGATTTCCCTCAATTTAATTCTATTCAGTTATATTCCTCCGCTTCACTGTGGAATCGCTACTGTTTGCTTCTCTGCACCCCAGCCTCCCACTCCAGTCATTAAACAAAATGACACAACCACAGGTATTGAAACCCCCCCAATGTTAGAAAATTTGTTTAAATGCAGATGCCTTTATACAACTCCCCGGTATGAAATCCCTCAACCTTCACTGGCTCACTCCCTAAAGCCCAGAATGTCATAAATCACTGTGTGATCTCTGGACTGCTGAGAACTTGCTTCAGAGTTGTGCCTCTGAAAGCGTGTAGCCCAAACCTGTCCTTTAAAACACTTGCATATGGTTTAGCACTTACTTCAGGGCGTGGAGGGTTTAGTCATAATGATGGATTGAGTTTATATACTGCAGCAGCACCATACAATCCATGTCCACTGTTTGGTAGAAAAAACAGCAGAAACACTGGAGGCCAGAAACGGCTCACAGACATTAAGGGAATTTCTCATAACCCCTATCCTTTACCATTCCGCCATCATTTAAGCATTCCAAGATATATGTGGATGTGATATCCATGACCCTGCATTCAGTTTGCTTATGATAGATAAATATTGATCAGCACCAGGCGCAGTTGAGAAATTACTCAGAGGCGAGGGACAAAGCGATCGTCTTTCACAAGATCGAGCATCATCCATAGATCCAGTATTACAGGGTCGGATCAATGTGTGTGAGACATACATCATCATCTTTTCAACACTGGGAAGGAAAGTCAGAGGAGAATGAGAAGAAAATGTCAATCTCAGGAAGTGAGGACGAAGCAGAAATAACAACAGAGAGATTGGCATGTCTATGGAATGGAAGGAGCATCTTTCAAGTAGGACTTCACAAGGACACTGGGAACAAAAGAAAATCATTGAGGGAAAACTTTTTACAGCCTGTTACAATGCGAGATTATAGACATCTAGTAAAAGAGAATATTCTCTTCTCAGAACACAATAATTGCCAACAAAATTATAGAAGCTTATTACAGCAGGGAATTGCACAGACACCAATCTACGTCCATGCCAAGACAAGAAATCATAATTCCAGATTCCCACTCAATTGTGAGTAGAGCAGCCAAGGTGAGTAGAGCTCAAGGGACCACCTCTCATATGGCTTACACACCTAGATGAGCAGAGAATGGAGCACACAGGCGTACTTGCTCGCTTGCCCTTCACCAGATTCACTTGGACGCCCAAAGAAGAATACTGCTACTAGTAACAAAAGGAATAAGGAGTCAATATCCTCCTCAGACAAAATGGAGAACATTGATCTGCTCCATTATGAAGTCCCAAAATGAATAGGGCCGGACTAAGCTGCTTACATGCACTATCGCTCCTGTTGATTAGACAGGAATTAATATTCACTGGGCCGCGGCTTTCAGAGAACATTTTAGTCTTCGCTTTTTAAGAACTGCCAAGCATCTCAAGACAGCAATTTAGCCCTTTAGTTCCCCTAGCCACGCTGCCTGAGAAATTACGGAGCTGGGACGCTGGAGACGGAAGTTTTAAAGGAGAGCTCCTCCGGAGCGTCTCATTGGATGCCAGGGATTCTATATGCAGATGAGGCCAGATGGCAGGAGGACCCTGCTGAGGCCTGGTCAGGTGAGGAGCAGAATCCACAATCAGGACAAGAGGGAGGTGAGATAGAAGACAGAAACAGAGAGCAAGTGAGACAGAAAGAGACAAAGAGAAGCTCCCCATCGCACAAGCAAAGTAACACCATGTCTAAGATACAGTTCCTCATCTCTAGCCTCTAGAAACAGTGAAGTGTTCGCTCCAATTCCTTCCTCAGACAGCACAGAGTAACTGTGACAGTAGGAGGTGTCGGCAGGAGCCTGAAGACAATTGAAGGCTTTGGCTTCCTTGATGAAGTGTCTAAGGGAGAGGCCCATGAGTGTAGCTACATCACAATAACAGTGTGTATATGGACAAGGACCTGGCTAGGAGGAGGTGTTGATGATTGGCAAACCCACTGGGGGAGGTGGATGGTGGGCAGACAAACATATTACTTGGACTTTCTGTGCGTGGATCAACGGAATGAATTGTTCTACCTCTTTATAAAGAAAGTGTATCAGTTTTAAAGGTGGATATGGCAGACAGTCCCGTTCTCCCACTCAGCAGGTGGTGTCCCTGACGCTGTGTTTGCCCTCACCCCCTCCTATAGAGTGATTCACCAGGCTAATAAAAGTCAGCAGCAGCTGATGAAGTCATTCACGGCCCCAGCCAGCTGGGAGGCATCAGGCTCAAGAGGTGCATCATATCCCCCCAAAAACTAAAACCTCACTTCCTGTTTATAACAGGTTCATTACCCGCTCTGGACCCAGCATGTCCCCCAGGCACTGGTCGAGACGCTTTCACCTCAGCAGCCTTTA
This sequence comes from Oncorhynchus masou masou, assembly GCF_036934945.1. Lineage (NCBI taxonomy): Eukaryota > Metazoa > Chordata > Actinopteri > Salmoniformes > Salmonidae > Oncorhynchus > Oncorhynchus masou. The sequence continues at coordinate 13,328,951 of NC_088233.1, read as the reverse complement.
TGCTGAAAATCATGAGCAGCATAAATAAAACATATTTAAAAAAATCATTGCAGAGCCTGTGGCAGAAATAGGCAGAGGCTATTTTCTACCTAGTACAGCCCAATTATAGCATTGCTCACCTCTAGCAGTTCCACCTCCTGACTGTTACCTTCCATGAAGACATTGATACTCCATATGCACATGTCAGAGTCGAGGCCTTACCCTGGTCTTCTCCAATGACCCCTTTGTTTCCTGGTGCTGCGGACAGGTATATTAAAACTTTACCAATACACCTTATAAAGTATCATCAATTCAAGACAACATCAAGTACTCATAACCCCTTTATAAATGTACTCTAAATGCATGGTTTCACTTCAATACCTGAAGAGATGCTGCACGGAATATTTGATCCCTTTGGATTTGAAGATTTTCCCCCCAAAAGTTAGTATTTCTAACTGAAAGTCATTTAAGAAACTTTTCCTATGGAAAATAAAAGCTTTGAGAAACTAAACCACCATTGTGGCTCTCTGACAGCATGTCTAAAGAACAATCTTCATGTGCAGACAGAGTTGAGGTGAAGAGAGCGTCAGTGCTGTTGAAATCTTTGAATGTTGCCACAATAATTGAAAGGAGCGCTTGGAGGACAAAGGTACATCAGCTGTTTGTGTATTTGGAGATCTAGAAGCCAACTTCTAGAAGCCTCAGCAACCTTAAAGTGGCCATCACAGCAGCATAACTCTTTCTCTTGGAGATCCTTTTCACCTTTCGATGTAAAAAGCCAGTTAAAATTTGGCAAATGGTACCTTGTTGGGCAATTGCACAAAATGGTCTCCAAGCACACCTTCTCTACACACTGAGCGGAAATAGACGTCAACTCATGAAGGCGTAGATCAGTGTGAATATACCTATTTCTTATTTTCTCAGGTAAAGCTTTTCAAGTGGGAGCTATTGAATCACTCTTAATGAGATTCTCCCCTCTATTTTCAACTGCTCTAACAGTTTAGTCTATTAGGATGTGATTCAAGAGTAGCAAATGAGTGGTTTTAAGAGTAAATTCAAGACTCCATCAAGGTTAACCACTCAAAATCAGAGGCATTTATTACAAGTCCTTGTTCTATTCGATTTTGTGTGTACTGGAGCAAGCAGGCTGCGTGCGCTTCCTTCACGGCATTACAAACGCCTTCCTTCACGGCATTACAAACACCTTCCTCTACGGCATTACAAACACCTTCCGTTATGACATTACAAACGCCTTCCTTTATAGCATTACAAACACCTTCCTTCACGGCATTACAAACGCCTTCCTTTATGGCATTACAAACACCTTCCGTTATGGCATTACAAACAACTTCCTCTACGGTATTACAAATACCTTCCGTTATGGCATTACAAACACCTTCCGTTATGACATTACAAACACCTTCCTCTACGGCATTACAAACACCTTCCTCAACGGCATTACAAACACCTTCCGTTATGGCATTACAAACGCCTTCCTTTATGGCATTACAAACACCTTACTCTACAGCATTACAAACACCTTCCGTTATGGCATTACAAACACCTTCCTCTACGGTATTACAAACACCTTCCGTTATGGCATTACAAACACCTTCCGTTATGGCATTACAAACACCTTCCTCTATGGCATTACAAACACCTTCCTTTATGGCATTACAAACACCTTCCTCTACAGCATTACAAACACTTTCCTCTACAGCATTATAAACACCTTCCTCTACGGCATTATAAACACCTTCCTCTACAGCATTATAAACACCTTCCTCTACATCATTACAAACACCTTCCTCTACAGCATTTCAAACACCTTCCTCTACAGCATTACAAACACCTTCCTCTACGGCATTACAAACACCTTCCTCTACAGCATTATAAACACCTTCCTCTACGGCATTATAAACACCTTCCTCTACAGCATTATAAACACCTTCCTCTACATCATTACAAACAACTTCCTCTACAGCATTTCAAACACCTTCCTCTACAGCATTACAAAACACCTTCCTCTACGGCATTACAAACACCTTCCTCTACAGCATTACAAACACCTTCCTTTATGGCATTACAAACACCTTCCTTTACGGCATTACAAACACCTTCCTCTACAGCATTACAAACACCTTCCTCTACAGCATTACAAACACCTTCCTTTAAGGCATTACAAACACCTTCCTTTACGGCATTACAAACACCTTCCTCTACAGCATTACAAACACCTTCCTTTACAGCATTACAAACACCTTCCTCTACAGCATTACAAACACCTTCCTCTACAGCATTACAAACACCTTCCTCTACAGCATTACAAACACCTTCCTTTAAGGCATTACAAACACCTTCCGTTATGGCATTACAAACACCTTCCTTTACAGCCTTACAAACACCTTCCTCTACAGCATTACAAACACCTTCCTCTACAGCATTACAAACACCTTCCTCTAAGGCATTACAAACACCTTCCTTTATGGCATTACAAACACCTTCCTTTACGGCATTACAAACACCTTACTCTACAGCATTACAAACACCTTCCTCTAAGGCATTACAAACACCTTCCTTTATGGCATTACAAACACCTTCCTCTACGGCACTACAAACACCTTCCGTTATGACATTACAAACGCCTTCCTTTATAGCATTACAAACACCTTCCTTCACGGCATTACAAACGCCTTCCTTTATGGCATTACAAACACCTTCCGTTATGGCATTACAAACACCTTCCGTTATGACATTACAAACACCTTCCTCTACGGCATTACAAACACCTTCCTCAACGGCATTACAAACACCTTCCGTTATGGCATTACAAACGCCTTCCTTTATGGCATTACAAACACCTTACTCTACAGCATTACAAACACCTTCCGTTATGGCATTACAAACACCTTCCTCTACGGTATTACAAACACCTTCCGTTATGGCATTACAAACACCTTCCGTTATGGCATTACAAACACCTTCCTCTATGGCATTACAAACACCTTCCTTTATGGCATTACAAACACCTTCCTCTACAGCATTACAAACACTTTCCTCTACAGCATTATAAACACCTTCCTCTACGGCATTATAAACACCTTCCTCTACAGCATTATAAACACCTTCCTCTACATCATTACAAACACCTTCCTCTACAGCATTTCAAACACCTTCCTCTACAGCATTACAAACACCTTCCTCTACGGCATTACAAACACCTTCCTCTACAGCATTATAAACACCTTCCTCTACGGCATTATAAACACCTTCCTCTACAGCATTATAAACACCTTCCTCTACATCATTACAAACACCTTCCTCTACAGCATTTCAAACACCTTCCTCTACAGCATTACAAACACCTTCCTCTACGGCATTACAAACACCTTCCTCTACAGCATTATAAACACCTTCCTCTACGGCATTATAAACACCTTCCTCTACAGCATTATAAACACCTTCCTCTACATCATTACAAACAACTTCCTCTACAGCATTTCAAACACCTTCCTCTACAGCATTACAAAACACCTTCCTCTACGGCATTACAAACACCTTCCTCTACAGCATTACAAACACCTTCCTTTATGGCATTACAAACACCTTCCTTTACGGCATTACAAACACCTTCCTCTACAGCATTACAAACACCTTCCTCTACAGCATTACAAACACCTTCCTTTAAGGCATTACAAACACCTTCCTTTACGGCATTACAAACACCTTCCTCTACAGCATTACAAACACCTTCCTTTACAGCATTACAAACACCTTCCTCTACAGCATTACAAACACCTTCCTCTACAGCATTACAAACACCTTCCTCTACAGCATTACAAACACCTTCCGTTATGGCATTACAAACACCTTCCTTTACAGCCTTACAAACACCTTCCTCTACAGCATTACAAACACCTTCCTCTACAGCATTACAAACACCTTCCTCTAAGGCATTACAAACACCTTCCTTTATGGCATTACAAACACCTTCCTTTACGGCATTACAAACACCTTCCTCTACAGCATTACAAACACCTTCCTCTAAGGCATTACAAACACCTTCCTTTATGTTATTACAAACACCTTCCTCTACGGCACTACAAACACCTTCCGTTATGACATTACAAACGCCTTCCTTTATAGCATTACAAACACCTTCCTTCACGGCATTACAAACGCCTTCCTTTATGGCATTACAAACACCTTCCGTTATGGCATTACAAACACCTTCCGTTATGACATTACAAACACCTTCCTCTACGGCATTACAAACACCTTCCTCAACGGCATTACAAACACCTTCCGTTATGGCATTACAAACGCCTTCCTTTATGGTATTACAAACACCTTACTCTACAGCATTACAAACACCTTCCGTTATGGCATTACAAACACCTTCCTCTACGGTATTACAAACACCTTCCGTTATGGCATTACAAACACCTTCCGTTATGGCATTACAAACACCTTCCTCTATGGCATTACAAACACCTTCCTTTATGGCATTACAAACACCTTCCTCTACAGCATTACAAACACTTTCCTCTACAGCATTATAAACACCTTCCTCTACGGCATTATAAACACCTTCCTCTACAGCATTATAAACACCTTCCTCTACATCATTACAAACACCTTCCTCTACAGCATTTCAAACACCTTCCTCTACAGCATTACAAACACCTTCCTCTACGGCATTACAAACACCTTCCTCTACAGCATTATAAACACCTTCCTCTACGGCATTATAAACACCTTCCTCTACAGCATTATAAACACCTTCCTCTACATCATTACAAACACCTTCCTCTACAGCATTTCAAACACCTTCCTCTACAGCATTACAAAACACCTTCCTCTACGGCATTACAAACACCTTCCTCTACAGCATTATAAACACCTTCCTCTACGGCATTATAAACACCTTCCTCTACAGCATTATAAACACCTTCCTCTACATCATTACAAACACCTTCCTCTACAGCATTATAAACACCTTCCTCTACAGCATTATAAACACCTTCCTCTACGGCATTATAAACACCTTCCTCTACGGCATTACAAACACCTTCCTCTAAGGCATTATAAACACCTTCCTCTACAGCATTACAAACACCTTCCTCTACAGCATTACAAACACCTTCCTTTATGGCATTACAAACACCTTCCTCTACAGCATTACAAACACCTTCCTTTATGGCATTACAAACACCTTCCTTTACGGCATTACAAACACCTTCCTCTACAGCATTACAAACACCTTCCTCTACGGCATTACAAACACCTTCCTTTAAGGCATTACAAACACCTTCCTTTACGGCATTACAAACACCTTCCTCTACAGCATTACAAACACCTTCCTTTACAGCATTACAAACACCTTCCTCTACAGCATTACAAACACCTTCCTCTACAGCATTACAAACACCTTCCTCTACAGCATTACAAACACCTTCCGTTATGGCATTACAAACACCTTCCTTTACAGCCTTACAAACACCTTCCTCTACAGCATTACAAACACCTTCCTCTACAGCATTACAAACACCTTCCTCTAAGGCATTACAAACACCTTCCTTTATGGCATTACAAACACCTTCCTTTACGGCATTACAAACACCTTCCTCTACAGCATTACAAACACCTTCCTCTTAGGCATTACAAACACCTTCCTTTATGGCATTACAAACACCTTCCTCTACGGCATTACAAACACCTTCCGTTATGACATTACAAACGCCTTCCTTTATAGCATTACAAACACCTTCCTTCACGGCATTACAAACGCCTTCCTTAATGGCATTACAAACACCTTCCGTTATGGCATTACAAACAACTTCCTCTACGGTATTACAAATACCTTCCGTTATGGCATTACAAACACCTTCCGTTATGACATTACAAACACCTTCCTCTACGGCATTACAAACACCTTCCTCAACGGCATTACAAACACCTTCCGTTATGGCATTACAAACGCCTTCCTTTATGGCATTACAAACACCTTCCTCTACAGCATTACAAACACCTTCCGTTATGGCATTACAAACACCTTCCTCTACGGTATTACAAACACCTTCCGTTATGGCATTACAAACACCTTCCGTTATGGCATTACAAACACCTTCCTCTATGGCATTACAAACACCTTCCTTTATGGCATTACAAACACCTTCCTCTACAGCATTACAAACACTTTCCTCTACAGCATTATAAACACCTTCCTCTACGGCATTATAAACACCTTCCTCTACAGCATTATAAACACCTTCCTCTACATCATTACAAACACCTTCCTCTACAGCATTTCAAACACCTTCCTCTACAGCATTATAAACACCTTCCTCTACGGCATTACAAACACCTTCCTCTACAGCATTATAAACACCTTCCTCTACGGCATTATAAACACCTTCCTCTACGGCATTATAAACACCTTCCTCTACGGCATTTCAAACACCTTCCTCTACAGCATTATAAACACCTTCCTCTACGGCATTACAAACACTTCCTCTACAGCATTATAAACACCTTCCTCTACAGCATTATAAACACCTTCCTCTACGGCATTATAAACACCTTCCTCTACGGCATTACAAACACCTTCCTCTAAGGCATTATAAACACCTTCCTCTACAGCATTACAAACACCTTCCTCTACAGCATTACAAACACCTTCCTTTATGGCATTACAAACACCTTCCTCTACAGCATTACAAACACCTTCCTTTATGGCATTACAAACACCTTCCTCTACAGCATTACAAACACCTTCCTCTACGGCATTACAAACACCTTCCTCTAAGGCATTACAAACACCTTCCTTTATGGCATTACAAACACCTTCCTCTACGGCACTACAAACACCTTCCGTTATGACATTACAAACGCCTTCCTTTATAGCATTACAAACACCTTCCTTCACGGCATTACAAACGCCTTCCTTTATGGCATTACAAACACCTTCCGTTATGGCATTACAAACACCTTCCGTTATGACATTACAAACACCTTCCTCTACGGCATTACAAACACCTTCCTCAACGGCATTACAAACACCTTCCGTTATGGCATTACAAACGCCTTCCTTTATGGCATTACAAACACCTTACTCTACAGCATTACAAACACCTTCCGTTATGGCATTACAAACACCTTCCTCTACGGTATTACAAACACCTTCCGTTATGGCATTACAAACACCTTCCGTTATGGCATTACAAACACCTTCCTCTATGGCATTACAAACACCTTCCTTTATGGCATTACAAACACCTTCCTCTACAGCATTACAAACACTTTCCTCTACAGCATTATAAACACCTTCCTCTACGGCATTATAAACACCTTCCTCTACAGCATTATAAACACCTTCCTCTACATCATTACAAACACCTTCCTCTACAGCATTTCAAACACCTTCCTCTACAGCATTACAAACACCTTCCTCTACGGCATTACAAACACCTTCCTCTACAGCATTATAAACACCTTCCTCTACGGCATTATAAACACCTTCCTCTACAGCATTATAAACACCTTCCTCTACATCATTACAAACACCTTCCTCTACAGCATTTCAAACACCTTCCTCTACAGCATTACAAACACCTTCCTCTACGGCATTACAAACACCTTCCTCTACAGCATTATAAACACCTTCCTCTACGGCATTATAAACACCTTCCTCTACAGCATTATAAACACCTTCCTCTACGGCATTACAAACACCTTCCTCTACAGCATTACAAACACCTTCCTTTATGGCATTACAAACACCTTCCTTTACGGCATTACAAACACCTTCCTCTACAGCATTACAAACACCTTCCTCTACAGCATTACAAACACCTTCCTTTAAGGCATTACAAACACCTTCCTTTACGGCATTACAAACACCTTCCTCTACAGCATTACAAACACCTTCCTTTACAGCATTACAAACACCTTCCTCTACAGCATTACAAACACCTTCCTCTACAGCATTACAAACACCTTCCTCTACAGCATTACAAACACCTTCCGTTATGGCATTACAAACACCTTCCTTTACAGCCTTACAAACACCTTCCTCTACAGCATTACAAACACCTTCCTCTACAGCATTACAAACACCTTCCTCTAAGGCATTACAAACACCTTCCTTTATGGCATTACAAACACCTTCCTTTACGGCATTACAAACACCTTCCTCTACAGCATTACAAACACCTTCCTCTAAGGCATTACAAACACCTTCCTTTATGGCATTACAAACACCTTCCTCTACGGCACTACAAACACCTTCCGTTATGACATTACAAACGCCTTCCTTTATAGCATTACAAACACCTTCCTTCACGGCATTACAAACGCCTTCCTTTATGGCATTACAAACACCTTCCGTTATGGCATTACAAACACCTTCCGTTATGACATTACAAACACCTTCCTCTACGGCATTACAAACACCTTCCTCAACGGCATTACAAACACCTTCCGTTATGGCATTACAAACGCCTTCCTTTATGGTATTACAAACACCTTACTCTACAGCATTACAAACACCTTCCGTTATGGCATTACAAACACCTTCCTCTACGGTATTACAAACACCTTCCGTTATGGCATTACAAACACCTTCCGTTATGGCATTACAAACACCTTCCTCTATGGCATTACAAACACCTTCCTTTATGGCATTACAAACACCTTCCTCTACAGCATTACAAACACTTTCCTCTACAGCATTATAAACACCTTCCTCTACGGCATTATAAACACCTTCCTCTACAGCATTATAAACACCTTCCTCTACATCATTACAAACACCTTCCTCTACAGCATTTCAAACACCTTCCTCTACAGCATTACAAACACCTTCCTCTACGGCATTACAAACACCTTCCTCTACAGCATTATAAACACCTTCCTCTACGGCATTATAAACACCTTCCTCTACAGCATTATAAACACCTTCCTCTACATCATTACAAACACCTTCCTCTACAGCATTTCAAACACCTTCCTCTACAGCATTACAAAACACCTTCCTCTACGGCATTACAAACACCTTCCTCTACAGCATTATAAACACCTTCCTCTACGGCATTATAAACACCTTCCTCTACAGCATTATAAACACCTTCCTCTACATCATTACAAACACCTTCCTCTACAGCATTTCAAACACCTTCCTCTACAGCATTATAAACACCTTCCTCTACAGCATTATAAACACCTTCCTCTACGGCATTATAAACACCTTCCTCTACGGCATTACAAACACCTTCCTCTAAGGCATTATAAACACCTTCCTCTACAGCATTACAAACACCTTCCTCTACAGCATTACAAACACCTTCCTTTATGGCATTACAAACACCTTCCTCTACAGCATTACAAACACCTTCCTTTATGGCATTACAAACACCTTCCTTTACGGCATTACAAACACCTTCCTCTACAGCATTACAAACACCTTCCTCTACGGCATTACAAACACCTTCCTTTAAGGCATTACAAACACCTTCCTTTACGGCATTACAAACACCTTCCTCTACAGCATTACAAACACCTTCCTTTACAGCATTACAAACACCTTCCTCTACAGCATTACAAACACCTTCCTCTACAGCATTACAAACACCTTCCTCTACAGCATTACAAACACCTTCCGTTATGGCATTACAAACACCTTCCTTTACAGCCTTACAAACACCTTCCTCTACAGCATTACAAACACCTTCCTCTACAGCATTACAAACACCTTCCTCTAAGGCATTACAAACACCTTCCTTTATGGCATTACAAACACCTTCCTTTACGGCATTACAAACACCTTCCTCTACAGCATTACAAACACCTTCCTCTTAGGCATTACAAACACCTTCCTTTATGGCATTACAAACACCTTCCTCTACGGCATTACAAACACCTTCCGTTATGACATTACAAACGCCTTCCTTTATAGCATTACAAACACCTTCCTTCACGGCATTACAAACGCCTTCCTTAATGGCATTACAAACACCTTCCGTTATGGCATTACAAACAACTTCCTCTACGGTATTACAAATACCTTCCGTTATGGCATTACAAACACCTTCCGTTATGACATTACAAACACCTTCCTCTACGGCATTACAAACACCTTCCTCAACGGCATTACAAACACCTTCCGTTATGGCATTACAAACGCCTTCCTTTATGGCATTACAAACACCTTCCTCTACAGCATTACAAACACCTTCCGTTATGGCATTACAAACACCTTCCTCTACGGTATTACAAACACCTTCCGTTATGGCATTACAAACACCTTCCGTTATGGCATTACAAACACCTTCCTCTATGGCATTACAAACACCTTCCTTTATGGCATTACAAACACCTTCCTCTACAGCATTACAAACACTTTCCTCTACAGCATTATAAACACCTTCCTCTACGGCATTATAAACACCTTCCTCTACAGCATTATAAACACCTTCCTCTACATCATTACAAACACCTTCCTCTACAGCATTTCAAACACCTTCCTCCACAGCATTATAAACACCTTCCTCTACGGCATTACAAACACCTTCCTCTACAGCATTATAAACACCTTCCTCTACAGCATTATAAACACCTTCCTCTACGGCATTACAAACACTTCCTCTACAGCATTATAAACACCTTCCTCTACAGCATTATAAACACCTTCCTCTACGGCATTATAAACACCTTCCTCTACGGCATTACAAACACCTTCCTCTAAGGCATTATAAACACCTTCCTCTACAGCATTACAAACACCTTCCTCTACAGCATTACAAACACCTTCCTTTATGGCATTACAAACACCTTCCTCTACAGCATTACAAACACCTTCCTTTATGGCATTACAAACACCTTCCTTTACGGCATTACAAACACCTTCCTCTACAGCATTACAAACACCTTCCTCTACGGCATTACAAACACCTTCCTTTAAGGCATTACAAACACCTTCCTTTACGGCATTACAAACACCTTCCTCTACAGCATTACAAACACCTTCCTTTACAGCATTACAAACACCTTCCTCTACAGCATTACAAACACCTTCCTCTACAGCATTACAAACACCTTCCTCTACAGCATTACAAACACCTTCCGTTATGGCATTACAAACACCTTCCTCTACGGTATTACAAACACCTTCCGTTATGGCATTACAAACACCTTCCGTTATGGCATTACAAACACCTTCCTCTATGGCATTACAAACACCTTCCTTTATGGCATTACAAACACCTTCCTCTACAGCATTACAAACACTTTCCTCTACAGCATTATAAACACCTTCCTCTACGGCATTATAAACACCTTCCTCTACAGCATTATAAACACCTTCCTCTACATCATTACAAACACCTTCCTCTACAGCATTTCAAACACCTTCCTCCACAGCATTATAAACACCTTCCTCTACGGCATTACAAACACCTTCCTCTACAGCATTATAAACACCTTCCTCTACGGCATTATAAACACCTTCCTCTACGGCATTATAAACACCTTCCTCTACGGCATTTCAAACACCTTCCTCTACAGCATTATAAACACCTTCCTCTACGGCATTACAAACACTTCCTCTACAGCATTATAAACACCTTCCTCTACAGCATTATAAACACCTTCCTCTACGGCATTATAAACACCTTCCTCTACGGCATTACAAACACCTTCCTCTAAGGCATTATAAACACCTTCCTCTACAGCATTACAAACACCTTCCTCTACAGCATTACAAACACCTTCCTTTATGGCATTACAAACACCTTCCTCTACAGCATTACAAACACCTTCCTTTATGGCATTACAAACACCTTCCTTTACGGCATTACAAACACCTTCCTCTACAGCATTACAAACACCTTCCTCTACGGCATTACAAACACCTTCCTTTAAGGCATTACAAACACCTTCCTTTACGGCATTACAAACACCTTCCTCTACAGCATTACAAACACCTTCCTTTACAGCATTACAAACACCTTCCTCTACAGCATTACAAACACCTTCCTCTACAGCATTACAAACACCTTCCTCTACAGCATTACAAACACCTTCCGTTATGGCATTACAAACACCTTCCTCTACAGCCTTACAAACACCTTCCTCTACAGCATTACAAACACCTTCCTCTACAGCATTACAAACACCTTCCTCTAAGGCATTACAAACACCTTCCTTTATGGCATTACAAACACCTTCCTTTACGGCATTACAAACACCTTCCTCTACAGCATTACAAACACCTTCCTCTACGGCATTACAAACACCTTCCTCTAAGGCATTACAAACACCTTCCTTTATGGCATTACAAACACCTTCCTCTACGGCATTACAAACACCTTCCGTTATGACATTACAAACGCCTTCCTTTATAGCATTACAAACACCTTCCTTCACGGCATTACAAACGCCTTCCTTTATGGCATTACAAACACCTTCCGTTATGGCATTACAAACAACTTCCTCTACGGTATTACAAATACCTTCCGTTATGGCATTACAAACACCTTCCGTTATGACATTACAAACACCTTCCTCTACGGCATTACAAACACCTTCCTCAACGGCATTACAAACACCTTCCGTTATGGCATTACAAACGCCTTCCTTTATGGCATTACAAACACCTTCCTCTACAGCATTACAAACACCTTCCGTTATGGCATTACAAACACCTTCCTCTACGGTATTACAAACACCTTCCGTTATGGCATTACAAACACCTTCCGTTATGGCATTACAAACACCTTCCTCTACGGCATTACAAACACCTTCCTTTATGGCATTACAAACACCTTCCTCTACAGCATTACAAACACTTTCCTCTACAGCATTATAAACACCTTCCCTACGGCATTATAAACACCTTCCTCTACAGCATTATAAACACCTTCCTCTACATCATTACAAACACCTTCCTCTACAGCATTTCAAACACCTTCCTCTACAGCATTACAAACACCTTCCTCTACGGCATTACAAACACCTTCCTCTACAGCATTATAAACACCTTCCTCTAAGGCATTATAAACACCTTCCTCTACAGCATTATAAACACCTTCCTCTACATCATTACAAAAACCTTCCTCTACAGCATTTCAAACACCTTCCTCTACAGCATTATAAACACCTTCCTCTACGGCATTATAAAAACCTTCCTCTAACGGCATTACAAACACGTACCTCTACGGCATTATAAACACCTTCCTCTACAGCATTACAAACACCTTCCTCTACAGCATTACAAACACCTTCCTTTATGGCATTACAAACACCTTCCTCTACAGCATTACAAACACCTTCCTTTATGGCATTACAAACACCTTCCTTTACGGCATTACAAACACCTTACTCTACAGCATTACAAACACCTTCCTCTACGGCATTACAAACACCTTCCTTTAAGGCATTACAAACACCTTCCTTTACGGCATTACAAACACCTTCCTCTACAGCATTACAAATACCTTCCTCTACAGCATTACAAACACCTTCCTCTACAGCATTACAAACACCTTCCTCTACAGCATTACAAACACCTTCCTCTACAGCATTACAAACACCTTCCGTTATGGCATTACAAACACCTTCCTCTACAGCCTTACAAACACCTTCCTCTACAGCATTACAAACACCTTCCTCTACAGCATTACAAACAACTTCCTCTACAGCATTACAAACACCTTCCTCTACAGCATTACAAACACCTTCCTCTACAGCCTTACAAACACCTTCCTCTACAGCATTACAAACACCTTCCTCTACAGCATTACAAACACCTTCCTCTACAGCATTACAAACACCTTCCTCTACGGCATTACAAACGCCTTCCTCTACAGCATTATAAACACCTTCCTCTACAGCATTACAAACACGTTCCTCTACAGCATTACAAACACCTTCCTCTACAGCATTACAAACGCCTTCCTCTACAGCATTACAAACACCTTCCTCAACGGCATTACAAACACCTTCCTTTATGGCATTACAAACACCTTCCTCTACAGCATTACAAACACCTTCCTCTACAGCATTACAAACACCTTCCTCAACGGCATTACAAACACCTTCCTTTATGGCATTACAAACACCTTCCTCTACAGCATTACAAACACCTTCCTCTACGGCATTACAAACACCTTCCTCTAAGGCATTACAAACACCTTCCTTTATGGCATTACAAACACCTTCCTCTACGGCATTACAAACACCTTCCGTTATGACATTACAAACGCCTTCCTTTATAGCATTACAAACACCTTCCTTCACGGCATTACAAACGCCTTCCTTTATGGCATTACAAACACCTTCCGTTATGGCATTACAAACAACTTCCTCTACGGTATTACAAACACCTTCCTCAACGGCATTACAAACACCTTCCTCAACGGCATTACAAACACCTTCCGTTATGGCATTACAAACACCTTCCGTTATGACATTACAAACACCTTCCTCTACGGCATTACAAACACCTTCCTCAACGGCATTACAAACACCTTCCGTTATGGCATTACAAACGCCTTCCTTTATGGCATTACAAACACCTTCCTCTACAGCATTACAAACACCTTCCGTTATGGCATTACAAACACCTTCCTCTACGGTATTACAAACACCTTCCGTTATGGCATTACAAACACCTTCCGTTATGGCATTACAAACACCTTCCTCTACGGCATTACAAACACCTTCCTTTATGGCATTACAAACACCTTCCTCTACAGCATTACAAACACTTTCCTCTACAGCATTATAAACACCTTCCCCTACGGCATTATAAACACCTTCCTCTACAGCATTATAAACACCTTCCTCTACATCATTACAAACACCTTCCTCTACAGCATTTCAAACACCTTCCTCTACAGCATTACAAACACCTTCCTCTACGGCATTACAAACACCTTCCTCTACAGCATTATAAACACCTTCCTCTAAGGCATTATAAACACCTTCCTCTACAGCATTATAAACACCTTCCTCTACATCATTACAAAAACCTTCCTCTACAGCATTTCAAACACCTTCCGTTATGGCATTACAAACGCCTTCCTTTATGGCATTAAAAAACACCTTCCTCTACAGCATTACAAACACCTTCCGTTATGGCATTACAAACACCTTCCTCTATGGTATTACAAACACCTTCCTCTACAGCCTTTCAAACACCTTCCTCTACAGCATTACAAACACCTTCCTCTACGGCATTACAAACACCTTCCTCTACAGCATTATAAACACCTTCCTCTACGGCATTATAAACACCTTCCTCTACATCATTATAAACACCTTCCTCTACAGCATTATAAACACCTTCCTCTACAGCATTATAAACACCTTCCTCTACGGCATTATAAACACCTTCCTCTACAGCATTACAAACACCTTCCTCTACAGCATTACAAACACCTTCCTTTACGGCATTACAAACACCTTCCTCTACAGCATTACAAACACCTTCCTTTATGGCATTACAAACACCTTCCTTTACGGCATTACAAACACCTTCCTCTACAGCATTACAAATACCTTCCTCTACGGCATTACAAACACCTTCCTTTAAGGCATGACAAACACCTTCCTTTACGGCATTACAAACACCTTCCTCTACAGCATTACAAACACCTTCCTCTACAGCATTACAAACACCTTCCTCTACAGCATTACAAACACCTTCCTCTACAGCATTACAAACACCTTCCTCTACAGCATTATAAACACCTTCCGTTATGGCATTACAAACACCTTCCTCTACAGCCTTACAAACACCTTCCTCTACAGCATTACAAACACCTTCCTCTACAGCATTACAAACACCTTCCTCTAAGGCATTACAAACACCTTCCTTTATGGCATTACAAACACCTTCCTTTACGGCATTACAAACACCTTCCTCTACAGCATTACAAACACCTTCCTCTACAGCATTACAAACAACTTCCTCTACAGCATTACAAACACCTTCCTTTATGGCATTACAAACACCTTCCTCTACAGCATTACAAACACCTTCCTCTACAGCATTACAAACACCTTCCTCAACAGCATTACAAACACCTTCCTCTACAGCATTACAAACACCTTCCTCTACGGCATTACAAACACCTTCCTCTACAGCATTACAAACACCTTCCTCAACGGCATTACAAACACCTTCCTCTACAGCATTACAAACACCTTCCTCAACGGCATTACAAACACCTTCCTCTACAGCATTACAAACACCTTCCTCTACAGCATTACAAACACCTTCCTCTACAGCATTTCAAACACCTTCCTCTACAGCATTACAAACACCTTCCTCTACGGCATTACAAACACCTTCCTCTACAGCATTACAAACACCTTCCTCTACAGCATTACAAACACCTTCCTCTACAGCATTACAAACACCTTCCTCTACAGCATTACAAACACCTTCCTCTACAGCATTTCAAACACCTTCCTCTACAGCATTACAAACACCTTCCTCTACAGCATTACAAACACCTTCCTCTACAGCATTACAAACACCTTCCTTTATGGCATTACAAGCACCTTCCTCTACAGCATTACAAACACCTTCCTCTACAGCATTACAAACACCTTCCTCTACAGCATTACAAACACCTTCCTCTACGGCATTACAAACACCTTCCTCTACAGCATTACAAACACCTTCCTCTACAGCATTACAAACACCTTCCTCTACAGCATTACAAACACCTTCCTTTATGGCATTACAAACACCTTCCTTTATGGCATTACAAGCACCTTACTCTACAGCATTACAATCACCTTCCTCTACAGCATTACAAACACCTTCCTCTACAGCATTACAAACACCTTCCTCTACGGCATTACAAACACCTTCCTCTACAGCATAATAAACACCTTCCTCTACAGCATTACAAACACCTTCCTCTACAGCATTACAAACACCTTCCTCTACGGTATTACAAACACCTTCCTCTACAGCATTACAAACACCTTCCTCTACAGCATTACAAACACCTTCCTCTACGGCATTATAAACACCTTCCTTTCCAATTTTCTTGAATGTTTACTTCAGAGCTCAGGTATTTTCTGTATACCAGGGAGCTAGTTTCTTATGAGAAATCTTTTTTGTTTTTAGGCGTGCAACTGAATCTAGGGTATTGCGCAAGGTTAAATTGAGTTCCTCAGTTAGGCGGTTAACTGATTTTTGTCCTCTGGTGTCCTTGGGTAGACAAAGGGTATCTGGAAGAACATCAGGGAATCTTTGTGTTGTTTGTGAATTTATAGCATGACTTTTGATGTTTCTTGGTTGGGGTCTGAGCAGATTATTTGTTGCAATTGCAAACGTAATAAAATGGTGGTCCGATAGTCCAGGATTATGAGGAAAAACATTAAGATCCACAACATTTATCCCATGGGACAAAACTAGGTCCAGAGTATGACTGTGACAGTGAGTAGGTCCGGAGACATTTTGGACAAAACCCACTGAGTCGATGATGGGTACGAAAGCCTTTTGGAGTGGGTCTGTGGACTTTTCCACGTGAATATTAAAGTCACCAAAGATTAGAATATTATCTGCTATGACTACAAGGTCCGATAGGAATTCAGGGAACTCAATGAGGAACGCTGTATATGGCCCAGGAGGCCTGTAAACAGTAGCTATAAAAAGTTATTGAGTAGGCTGCATAGATTCTAGAAGCTCAAAAGACGAAAACTTCATTTTTTTTGTAAATTGAAATTTGCTATCGTAAATGTTAGCAACACCTCCGCCTTTGCGGGATGCACGCGGGATATGGTCACTAGTGTAGCCAGGAGGTGAGGCCTCATTTAACACAGTAAATTCATCCGGCTTAAGTCATGTTTCAGTCAGGCCAATCACATCCAGATTATGATCAGTGATTAGTTCATTGTCCATAATTGCCTTTGAAGTAAGGGATCTGACATTAAGTAGCCCTATTTTGAGATGTGAGGTATCATGATCTCTTTCAATAATGACAGGAATGGAGGAGGTCTTTATCCTAGTGAGATTGCTAATGCGAACACAGCCATGTTTTGTTTTGACCAACCTAGGTCGAGGCACAGACACGGTCTCAATGGGGATAGCTGAGCTGACTACACTGACTGTGCTAGTGACAGACTCCACTATGCTGGCAGGCTGGCTAACAACCTACTGCCTGGCCTGCACCCTATTTCATTGTGGAGCTAGAGGAGTTAGAGCCCTGTCTATGTTGGTAGATAAGATGAGAGCACCCCTCCAACTAGGATGGAGTCCGTCACTCCTCAGTAGGTCAGGTTTGGTATCTGTTTGTGGGTGAGTCCCAGAAAGAGGTCCAATTATCTACAAATTCTATCTGTTGGGAGGGGCAGAAAACAGTTTTCAACCAGCGATTGAGTTGTGAGACTTTGCTGTAGAGCTCATCACTCCCCCTAGCTGAAGAGAGACAGAACACGACATCATCCACATAATCAGATTGGCATTTGTCACCTGTACTCTAATTAGATTTACGTTATCATGAAATGAATACCAAGTTGATATGCATGACTCTGTAAAGAAGTGTAGAATGTCACACAGGTCACGAGATGTGTGGAGAATGGATTTGTGTGGAAAATGGAATTTGTCTCATGCATATGCCCCCTGCCCCAATATGGTCTCTCCAAAGTCCCTGAGTTACGACTTCTTTACACAGACTGCATAAATTGCAATGTCCGTAATGAGAGACCCCTAAGACAGCACTTCAGGGAGACAAGACGGACAGCTGATCGCAGACCACTTGTAGGCCTGTTGTAAGGCAGGTCCTCACCAGACATCACCGGCAACAATGTCGCCTATGGGCACAAACCCACCGATGCTGAACCAGACAGGACTGGCAAAAAGTGCTCTTCACTGACGAGTCACGGTTTTGTCTTACAAGGGGTGATGGTCGTATTCGTGTTTATCATCGAAGGAATGAGCGTTACACCGAGGCCTGTACTCTGGAGCGGGATCAATTTGGAGGTGGAGGGTCCGTCATGGTCTGGGGCGGTGTGTCACAGGATCATCGGACTGAGCTTGTTGTCATTGCAGGCAATCTCAACAACACTGTGTGTTACAGGGAAGACATCCTCCTCCCTCATGTGGCACCCTTCCTGCAGGTTCATCCTGACATGACCCTCCAGCATGACAATGCCACCAGCCATACTGCTCGCTATGTGCGTGATTTCCTGAAAGACAGGAATGTCAGTGTCCTGCCATGGCCAGCGAAGAGCCCGGATCTCAATCCCATTGAGCAAGTCTGGGACCTGTTGGATCGGAGGGTGAGAGCTAGGGCCATTCCCTCCAGAAATGTCCGGGAACTTGCAGGTGCCTTGGTGGAAGAGTGGGGTAATATCTTACAGCAAGAACTGGCAAATCTGGTGCAGTTCATGAGGAGGAGATGCACTGTAGTACTTAATGCAGCTGGTGGCCAAACCGGAAACTGACTGTTACTTTTGATTTTGACCCCCCCCCTTTGTTCAGGGACACGTTATTCCATTTCACATGTCTGTGGAACTTCTCAGATGTTGAATCTTGTTATGTTCAAACAAATAATTACACTTGTTAAGTTTGCTGAAAATTAACACAGTTGACAGTGAGAGGACGTTTCTTTTTTTTTGCTGATGTATTCCCACTTTGTTCCTGGACTATTTCATTTCTTTATGGCCAGCTACACAGGGAGACCAACTGATGTATTCCCACTTTGTTCCTGGACTATTTCATTTCTTTATGGCCAGCTACACAGGGAGACCAACTGATGTATTCCCACTTTGTTCCTGGACTATTTCATTTCTTTATGGCCAGCTACACAGGGAGACCAACTGATGTATTCCCACTTTGTTCCTGGACTATTTCATTTCTTTATGGCCAGCTACACAGGGAGACCAACTGATGTATTCCCACTTTGTTCCTGGACTATTTCATTTCTTTATGGCCAGCTACACAGGGAGACCAACTGATGTATTCCCACTTTGTTCCTGGACTATTTCATTTCTTTATGGCCAGCTACACAGGGAGACCAACTGATGTATTCCCACTTTGTTCCTGGACTATTTCATTTCTTTATGGCCAGCTACACAGGGAGACCAACTGATGTATTCCCACTTTGTTCCTGGACTATTTCATTTCTTTATGGCCAGCTACACAGGGAGACCAACTGATGTATTCCCACTTTGTTCCTGGACTATTTCATTTCTTTATGGCCAGCTACACAGGGAGACCAACTGATGTATTCCCACTTTGTTCCTGGACTATTTCATTTCTTTATGGCCAGCTACACAGGGAGACCAACTGATGTATTCCCACTTTGTTCCTGGACTATTTCATTTCTTTATGGCCAGCTACACAGGGAGACCAACTGATGTATTCCCACTTTGTTCCTGGACTATTTCATTTCTTTATGGCCAGCTACACAGGGAGACCAACTGATGTATTCCCACTTTGTTCCTGGACTATTTCATTTCTTTATGGCCAGCTACACAGGGAGACCAACTGATGTATTCCCACTTTGTTCCTGGACTATATCATTTCTTTATGGCCAGCTACACAGGGAGACCAACTGATGTATTCCCACTTTGTTCCTGGACTATTTCATTTCTTTATGGCCAGCTACACAGGGAGACCAACTGAGGTATTCCCACTTTGTTCCTGGACTATTTCATTTCATTAATTAATTAATTGGAGGTGACTGCCCTTACATCTGCTGCCCCGGCAATTAATGGAATAGATTTCAAGAGCCACTGAGGCAGATCCCCTGATAGAGCCGTCCACTTTATCTTAGCCTACATGGAAACTTTGCAGCCCAGACAGTTATTTAGTGCCTGGGCTCTGTAGAAAGGTCACAGCTCTCTGTATCAGTCTGACTGTGCAGGAGGACTTGGTTCCATTCTAAACAAACATCCAACCCAAAATGCCTGGTTTATTATACTGTACATTTCTTTCTTATTTTGCTACATTACAAAATCCAGTTTCCTCACAGTATGCCTAGTTGTTCTACTACATCCAAGTACTAATGGACTAATGGTTTACATTCAAAGAAACCCCCTAATCTTCTCCACAGTTGGAGTAGTTGCTAGTGAAAGTCTACACACCCCTTGCACAGTCTTCACATTTTGCTGATTTAAAATTAAATCTAAAAAGGGATTACATACAATTGATTTCCTATTTATCTACACTCGACATTTTATATAATGTGAGAAAAAAAATGAGGAGGTATTGATTGCATCTGCAAAACATAAAACTCTTATTGTGGTGGCAGCATCTTGTTATGGGTATGCTTGTGATCAGCAGGGACTGGGTAGTTTGTCAGGATCAAAATAAATATTAAAGGAGCAAAGCCCAGGTAAAAGTTAAAGGAAAACTCTCCTCGGTCTTCTAAAAAACGTACCCTGGAATAGAGTTTTTTTTTTCAGCGTGGCAAAAAAAAAAAAAAAACATGTCGAAGACACCAGAATGTCTTTTATAGAGGTGCTGGGTGTTCCTTAATGGTCTAGTCTCTGACTTAAATGTGTTTGAGAATCAGAGACAAGGTTTGAATATCGCTCTCCATCAATGATTCCCAATCAAATGTACTAATCTTGAGCAATTTTGTCAAAAACAATTGACATAAGTTACCCTAAGAGTTGTACAAAGTTGGTAGAATATTATTCAAAGTGATTCACAGATTTAATTGCTACCAAAGGTTCTTCCACCAAATATTAACTCTGGGGTGTGAAGACTAATGCAATTAAGACATTTTTGTTTTCTTATAATTTATTAATTTGGAACATTTTATCTAACTTTCTTTCTCTATGAAAATGTAGAGTAGGTTGTATAGATCTGTAGGCAAAACAATCTAATGTATTCCTTTTTTAAGGCTGAAAAATGTGCAAGAGGTATGTAGACTTTCACTAGGCCCTGTACATGAACATGACAACTGATAGAGTTGGTATAATAGAGGGATGACCATACCTCTGAATACTGAAGGTAATTACTCTAGATTGCAGGTACGGAACCTTCTAGGTTCTACATTCGGCCCTGATTTAGTTGACTTTGACCTTTCTCTTTTACAGCATTTTTCTTTAATTTCCCTGTTTTGTTCCTTCTCTCATATAGGACCGATAACAGACAGGCCCTGACCCACACTGGGAACCCTCCTCACTAACGATCCCCCATTTCACAAGTGAACAAAAATATATCCAATTTCTGACTTGTAGTCGGATAACGAGGTCTCCACTCTCTCTACAGCCTCGGTGGAAGAAACCCTTCTGAAGCTGAAATGGCCAGATCTCCCACTGTTTCCCCTGGCCAGGGGGCTGGCCTCTGCACTCTGTGACACCGCTGGATCAGTGGCCTAGCAACTGCAGCCAAGGTCTACCATCCAATATCAGTGTTTTGCAGAAATCATTTAAATGTAAAAATCTATTTTGCTGCTTCAAAGCACGGGTACATACAGATGTAGGATCTTAATTTGACCTATATTGTCACAGCAAATTAATCCAAACGAGTGATCAAATTATGATCCTACATGTGTAGGTTATTTTTCACTGTGTGCACTTTTACTAGACTAAAAAATAATGATATAAAAAGAGCATGAGTGTGAGAGAGAGAAACAGAGAATGTTCGGAGGGATGTTAGCGGGTCTTTGAAAACTTCTGCTGCTTTACTTTTCATCCATAGGATATCAATCGATTGGCAGGCGGTGATGAGAGTGAGTACAGTTGGGGTTCAGATAATGGTGGAATTGTGTGGCACTGAATCGCCGTTTAAAGCCTTTTTGCAATTCTGTCGCAAGCTCAAGCAGAGAGTGCTATCAGCTCAAAGCAGACACATTCACATACGGCTTCACACCCACACGTATGCACACACCCACACGTATGCACACACACACACACACACACACACACACACACACACACACACACACACACACACACACACACACACACACACACACACACACACACACACACACACACACACACACACACACACACACACACACACACAGAAATACTGTACATATTCACACACTCACACTGTGGTTGACACTGTAAAAGTGGATATTCCTCAAAATAATTTGAAGACTAAAATCAGGCAAGTATTAGATCCAGTTAGATACTATATATATTTATTCCCTCCCAAATCCTGGTTGTTTTCACTGGTGTTGTATAGAACTTGGTCATCCATGAGAAATGTGTCCTTCAAAGCAGAAATGAAGTGAAACGATGTGAACAGCTTTATTTGCTCCCTCCCTGCTTCTCTTCAACCCAAATGGCACTTTTCCCCTACATAATGCACTACTTTTGACCAGAGTCCTGTGAGTCCTATGAGTCATATGAGCCCTATGAGTCAACTCTCTAGAGACAGCAGGAGCGGTAGAGATACTCTTAATGATCGGCTATGAAAAGCCAACTGACATTTACTCCTGAGGTGCTGACTTGCTGTACCCTTGACAACTACTGTGATTATTATTATTTGACCATGCTGGTCATTTATTAACATTTGAACATCTTGGCCATGTTCTGTTATTATCTCCACCCGGCACAGCCAGAAGAGGACTGGCCACCCCTCATAGCCTGGTTCCTCTCTAGGTTTCTTCCTGGGTTTTGGCCTTTTGAGGGAGTTTTTCCTAGCCACCGTGCTTCTACACCTGCATTGCTTGCTGTTTGGGGTTTTAGGCTGGGTTTCTGTACAGCACTTTGAGATATCAGATGATGTACGAATGGCTATATAAATAAATTTGATTTGATTTGATTTTGATTTGAGTCATATGAGCCCTGTCCCTGTGAGCCCTATGAGCCCTGTGAGTCCTATGAGCCCTGTGAGTCATATGAGCCCTGTCCCTGTGAGTCCTATGAGCCCTGTGAGTCCTATGAACCCTATGAGTCATATGAGCCATGTCCCTGTGAGTCCTATGAGCCCTGTGAGTCATATGAGCCCTGTCCCTGTGAGTCCTATGAGCCCTGTGAGTCCTATGAGCCCTATGAGTCATATGAGCCATGTCCCTGTGAGTCCTATGAGCCCTGTGAGTCATATGAGCCCTGTCCCCGTGAGTCCCATGAGCCCTGTGAGTCATATGAGCCCTGTCCCTGTGAGTCCTATGAGCCCTGTGAGTCATATGAGCCCTGTCCCTGTGAGTCCTATGAGCCCTGTGAGTCATATGAGCCCTGTCCCTGTGAGTCCTATGAACCCTGTGAGTCCTATGAGCCCTATGAGTCATATGAGCCCTGTCCCTGTGAGTCCTATGAGCCCTATGGGCCCTGTGGGTCCTAGTCAATAAAAGTGCAGTACATAGTAAATAGGGTTCCATTTGGAACACTGCCTCCATCTCTGTGGTCAGATCACCCCAGGTCGCAGTCTTGACTGATCCCATTGATCTTAAATCCCATGAAAGGCTCAGAATAAACGTCATCTCTCGCTCATTTAACAGGCGGTCGAATCGATAGAGGATGATCAGAGAGACAAATAAAAATAGAGTGGTCACTCAGAGGGCTGTGACTTTGATGATGACCTTCAAGGTCATCTCATTAAGTAGAGAAATGTCTGTTCATTTCCAGACAGATCTCAACCTTTTCTCCTTCAGCTTCTAAAGTAATACCACATATCTCCTGAACCTGTGTGACAGCTGCTATAGCTAGTTGTGTCTTTCATTACGCCAACATTATTAACAATGCTGTGTCGATTATTTGCCAGGGGTTTTTCCAAGTTATACGACCAGGAAAAACTCATGGGATGAAGCGATTCCAATATCTCATCACTGTGAATTACGAGGTAGCCAGCACCCCTGAATGAAACCTGAACTCCCCTAACCATTCTCCTTTTTGTTTAAAATGCAATTTTGTACTGCTACAGGGGAATAAAATAAAAACTAATTCAAAATTAAACGAACACCCCCAGCTCTGTCATGGATTAAACCATTTATTGGCAGGTCCACAGTGCACTATTTGGATGCTGGAATTATTTAGGAATGGATGGATGTGTGCAGGTAGCCTACGTTTTGAAACAATTTGTTTGACAATCAGATGAAAACACCCCAGCTTGCTCATTTGGTTCATTTGAAAGTTGTTTGATCATATGTTTTTGGTTTCTCAGTAACCAGAGAGAGGGGTCCTCAGTTTACAGATAGGCGTGAGTGGTGTGATGAGCGTGTGGGGAGCTCTATTTCCCCTCTCATTGTCACCAACAAGGCCTCTTTACCTTGTAAGGTTTGAAAGGATGTAGACTGAAAGTCAATGACAATACTGAATTATCACTTAGAGGCTAATGTCTTAGTTTGTCAAAGAGTCATCCACTGGTAGTATAACTACTGCATAGACTACATACTAAGAGCCTTATTAGGAAAATACTGTTGTATCAAAACAGTTAGGTTTAATGGAGGTCTAAATCTTAGCTAATCAAATCATATTTGTCCCATGCGCCCGAAAACAACAGTTCTCAACATCAACAGTGAAGAGGTGACTCCGGGATGCTGGCGTTCTAGGCAGAGTTGCAAAGAAAAAGCAATATCTCAGACTGGCCAATAAAAATAAAATATTAAGACGGGCAAAAGAACACAAGACACTGGACAGAGGAACTCCCAGCGTCCCTGAATCGCCTCTTCACTGTTGACGTTGAGACTGGTGTTTTGCGGGTACTATTTAATGAAGCTGTCAGTTGAGGACTTGTGAGGCGTCCCTTTCTCAAACTAGACACTCTAATGTACCTGTCCTATTGCTCAGTTGTGCACCAGGGCCTCCCACTCCTCTTTCTATTCTGGTTAGGGCCAGTTTGCTCTGTTCAGTGAAGGGAGTTGTAGACACCGTTGTACGAGATCTTCAGTTTCTTGGCAATTTCTCACATGGAAAAGCATTCATTTCTCAGAACAAGAATAAACTGACAACTTTCAGAAGAAAGTACTCTGTTTCTGGACATTTTGAGCTTGTAATCGAACCCACAAATGCTGATGCTCCAGATACTCAACTAGTCTAAAGAAGGCCAGTTTTATTGCTTATTTAATTAGAACAACAGTTTTCAGCTGTGCTGACATAATTGAAAAAGGGGTTTTTAATGATCATTTAGCCTTTTAAAATGATAAACTTGGATTAGCTAACACAACGTGCCATTGGAACACAGGAGTGATGGTTGCTGAAAATGGGCCTATGTTTGCCTATGTAGATATTCCATAAAAAATCTGCCATTTCCACCTACAATAGTCATTTACAACATTATAAATGTCTACACTGTATTTCAGATCAATTTGATGTTATTTTAATGGACAAAAGATGAGCTTTTCTTTCAAAATCAAGGACATTTCTAAGTGACCCCAAACTTTGGAACGGTAGTGTACACGTCAGTAGGGGTAAAGTGACAATGCACAGATGGTAAACAGTGAGTAGCAGCAGCGTAAAAAACATTGTATGTGTGTGTGTGTGGGGGGGTTAATGCAAATAGTCTGGGTAGCCATTTGATTAGCTGTTCAGCAGTCCTATGGCTTGGGGGTAGAAAGCGTTAAGAAACCTTTTGGACCTAGACTTGGCACTCCGGTGCTGCTTGCGATGCGTTTAGTAGAGAGGAAGATCCATGACTAGGTTGGCTGGAGTCTTTGGCAATTTTTAGTGCACCACCTGGTATAGATCTCCTGGAAGGCAGGAAGCTTGGCCCCAGTGATGTACTGAACTGTAAGCACTACCCTTTGTAGCGTCTTGCAGTCGGAGGCCGAGCAGTTGCCATACCAGGCCGTGATGCAACCAGTCAGGATGCTCTCGATGGTGCAGCTGTAGACCTTTTGGAGGAACTGAGGACCCATGCCAAATCTTTTCAGTCTCCTGAGGGGGAATAGGCATTGTCATGCCCTCTTCACGACTGTCTTGGTGTGTTTGGACCACGATAGTTTGTTAGTGATGTGGACACCAAGGAACTTGAGGCTCTCAACCTGCTCCACTAGAGACCTGTCGATGAGATTTGGGGCATGCTCGTGCCTGCTTTTCCTGTAGTCCACAATCATCTACTTTGTCTTGATCACGTTGAGCAAGAGGTCATTGTCCTGGCACCACAATGCCAGGTCTCTGACCTCCTCCCTATAGGCTGTCTCATAGTTGTTGGTGATCAGGCAAACGACCGTTGTGTCATCGGCAAACTTAATGATGGTGTTGGAGTCTTGCTTGGCCACGCAGTCATGGGTGAACAGGGAACAGGGAGTCATGGGCCTGGTCCGGTATCTGCAGTAAATACTTTGCATCTGACTCGTTAAAAAAAAAATCCTTGTCCAGTTCAAGGTGAGTAATCGCTGTTCTGATATCCAGAAGCTCTTTTCAGTCATGAAAGGCAGTGACAGAAACATTATGTACAAAATAAGTTACAAACAATGCAATAAAACACAAATAGCACAATTGGTTGGGAGCCAGTAAAACAGCGGCCGTCACCTCCGACACCATTACAGCAAACAGTAAATGTATGAGATGTTTATGTCGAAAGCAGGGTGAGTAAGGAACTTTGATTGCACTGCTTCTGGGTTTCTTTCTTGTAAATTTAGTTAAGAGCTGAAAAAGTTCAAAGGTTCCAGATTATCAGACTAGCCAACCATTAGCCATGGTCATCTGAAATGATTTAACTAGGGCAGTAGGCCTATGAGTCTGGTAAAGTGTCCTAAACTACTACACATAGACCTTAGCTTCATCTAGCCTAGTAGAAGTAGTTGCTCTCCACCCATACATCCGCAGTACAGAACCTCCTCTCTCATCCTGAGTAATTGTTAAAGTTGCATAGTGTTCTGTACTAAACAAGTTGCTCCTTGGTTCAGAGCTGTAGGAGGAGCAAGGTTTTGGTAACTTACATCATGCAGAGTTGAGTCACACCTCTCACGCTCTCTCTCACTCTCTCTTTCTCAGGTCTCTCTCTCTCTCTCTCTCTCTCTCTCTCTCTCTCTCTCTCTCTCTCTCTCTCTCTCTCCCATGCTCTCTCTCTTTCTCTGGGTCAGAACACATCTGTCACACAATGTACAGTGAGTCAATCAACAAACGTGTTCCTAGGGTGGCTCACTGATAGAAAAACATGCATATCAAAATTACCTAAATGTATTTCATGTGGCTTCACTAGGAATATGGATCCTATTCTCTCTCACTAGGCCTATAGAAAGTGTTCCATTTTGTATTACAAATGGTAGCATGTGAACATTAATTTAAATCGTAGCCCTATATAAAGATTGTATACCTGCACTCCCATTAGTCTGTAGTAGAACCAGGGTGGCAGTTGTAGGGGAGGTCCTGCAGAGTTGGACTGATACAGAGAGCTGTGACCTTTCTACAAAGCCCAGGCACTAAATCACTGTCTGGGCTGCAAAGTTTCCATGTAGGCTAAGATAAAGTGGACGGCTCTATCAGGGGATCTGCCTCAGTGGCTCTTGAAATCTATTCCATTAATTGCCGGGGCAGCAGATGTAAGGGCAGTCACCTCAGGTTAGAATAATCCTGGAATCTAATGAAAATTGTCTGACAACAGATTCAGCCGCAAGGGGGTTACATCACTTTGTCCTCAAGCCTTAGAATTGGGACCTATATTTCAGGTGAAGTGAACAAGCTCCTTTCTCTTGTTTGGCAAATTATTGATCGCCAATACCCTATTAACCAATAATTAACATTTAGCCTATAGAACCAGGGCTGTGATGAGAATAACACAAACTGTAGAGAGTTTATGAATTTATCCTCTTTATATCAAAAGTGGTGCCATCTGTATGAAATGTAAATCCTCAAAAAACATGTATAAGGCTGAATCAGAACTCATACACTGAGTTGGAAAAGAAATACAGCTAATTCCCACAGGACTCATTTACACTTTGTATGTGGATTTCTGTAAATTAAGCCTGGACCAGCATATATATATGGTACATGTATCTCTTAAGACCACAGTCAGTATACATCTTACAAGGCTTGTTTAATATGAAATGTAGAACAACATACAGTAGAAATGAATGGCATAAGCATACAGTCTATTATAGGTCTACTTTGAAGTCGCTTGAGGAAAAGCTGTAAAGAAACGTACCTCTGAAATATTGTCTGCTGACTGCTGCTCTTTCAATTTTAGCAGCGTTCACACGGTACGTCAAGTCAACACACACTCTCCATGCTTTAGTTGTGTCTTGAGGAGTGTGTTCTTAACCCTTCACACGTTTGGGAATTGGCCTAAACGGATAGGGCTAAACGGATAGGGCTAAACGGATAGGGCTAAACGGATAGGGCTAAACGGATAGGGCTAAACGGATAGGGCTAAACGGATAGGGCTAAACGGATAGGGCTAAACGGATAGGGCAGCTGTACAAAGACATTCCTGTTATAACTTTCTCTTACCCTACACACATACATACACACAACATAGGAATTTTCTCATGAGTCTCACCACAGTTTATCCCCACTCAGCTGACAGTTCCAGTCTCCCCCAGATATGAGAGCTCTGGAGGGGCTCTCCCTGTCCTACCTTATCTCCCCAGAGTTACAGCCGGGTCGGTTCAGACATAGGTTAATGCTCCTCTTCCTTCTCTTTCGACACACACATACATTCCTTTCTTATGTTAAACGTATACATCATTTAGTCATTATTCATAAAAATCATTACAGGAATACTGCAGGGTAGCTGCCTTGGGCCACTTCATTACTTAATATATCAACAACCTTCCTTATCTGAAACTCAAGCTACTATATTTGAAAGATGATACCACAATTTATACATCAAGACAATCTGTTCAACAGGTACAGGAAGACAATCTGTTCAACAGGTACAGGAAGACAATCTGTTCAACAGGTCCAGGAAGCTAGTAGTAGATCTGGGAAATACCAGGGAGTGGGTTTGTCGGAGAAAACTGATTAGATCTGTTCCACCAGGAAAAGGTCAAAGAGGGAGTACAAATTGAGCAAGTGTCAGAAATCAAACTACCAAGGGTGCAGCTAGACAACTGCTTATCATGGTCATCTCAAATAACTAATCTATGTGAGAAAATAATTTACGAACTGCATGCATGTTTAGAAGGAAGCTTGTTAAGCAAACAACCCAAGCATTAATTGGGAGTCAGGTGAACTACTGTTCTGTGGTCTGGGAAAATGCATCAGCATGTGAGATTAGGGGACTGCAGATTACACAGAACATGCTTATTTTATTTCACATTGTACACCAATGTGAAACGACCAAACTCCATTCACAACAGGATTCAGTTGGTGAGAGACAGACATTCAGTCAATACGAGGAATAGATTGTCCACCATGTCTTATCCCAGCAGACAAGAGAAATAGACAAAATAACATTTATATTCAGTGCAATAAAGAAATGTAATAATTTATCTGAGCAAACCAGAAACCTTTCAATATATAAATTCAAACAATACATTAGAACCACTTTCAAACATGCTAAATTTGAAGGTTGTGCAGGACTATGGTAGACGAAGGAACCAATCTATCTTTTCAGACTGTCAGAGTATTTATCTGGTCAATATGGCAGTGTATTATGTCTGCTGCTTGTAACTGTATTATATGTGAAAATGTGATTGTATTACAAATTGTATTTTAACTCTTGGAAGATTTATCCGAGACTTAAACCTCTCCAAAGTGTACGTAATTTCAAGGCACTTTTGTGACTCAAAGAATAATTTTCAATTACAAGGTGCTTTTGAGCTCTCCTAGCTATACCGTTTGAGGAACACAGGTTTTGTTTGGAACACAACCCTGCACCCCCCCCCCCCCAATCACACAAATACTGTTGTTGTTTACACAACAGTTTAGGTCAGTGAAATAACAGATACAATTGTATTTGGAGTGAACCATCCCTCTCTAAGGCACCGATAAAGTATATAACGGCTTCAAGATTACTATGGTAACACAGGCAGCCCATGGAGCACCCGGAGGTTACCCAGGATGCAGTGTGCCATCAATACTTTAACAGGATGTTCCATGGTGAGATCCAGCTGGCAGACCTGTGGTGAGATAGATGTCAGATGAAATACTGTATCTGCTATGGCTCTGTGTTTTGCCCAATCATGTGATGTGCCTGGATATGTTTTTTTATTTAAAGCTTTTTCATCAAACTTTCCCCTTTTCTTTTTAAATGAGCACCATCAGACAATTGCTTTCATTTTTGCTGTAATTCTGATTACTGGATAACGCTTAAAATACATGATAAAATCTTACTATGACACATGACTGCGCAAACATAAGGCCCTACAGTACCATTGACTTCAAGCTGATAACAGCACTCCTCCCCAGCATTGGCCCCAGGCTTTTCAAAGTATGTATCTTCAATGATCCTTGTGTTTGTGAGTTTTCCCTCCAGTCCGTGTGTAGTTGCCTGCTGTTAAACTTCAAGTGGTATACTGTTCGCATTGAAAATATATAATGGTAGATTGCTTTTGAAGAGGTAGCAAGGTCCCTTTCCTCTTGTGATGCTGCTGTGAGTAGCAGGTGGAATGGTGCTATAGTCCATGCTGCAGTGAGGGAAACACTGTGGCATTAAAACCACCTGCTGAGTGGGAAAGTGTAGCCATTTCTTGAAACAGACCTGTGGTTTTTCAACTTAATTTGATTCTTGTGCATTTTTTTGTATTGCATAAAATGGCGACAGTGTGAATGCACCCCCTTCTTGTCCTGATTGAGGATTCTGCTCCTCACGTGACCAGCCCTCAGCAGGGTCCTCCTGCCATCTGGCCTCATCTGCATATAGAATCCCTGGCAGCCAATGAGACGCTCCGGAGGAGCTCTCATTTAATGTTTCCGTCTCCAGCGGCCCAGCTCCATAATTTCTCAGGCAAGGTGGCTAGGGGAACGAAAGCGCTTAATTGCTGTCTTGAGATGCTTGGCAGTTCTTAAAAAGCTAACACTAAAATGTTTTCGGAGATCCACGGCCCAGTGAATATTAATTCCTGTCTAATCAACAGGAGAGATAGTGCATATAAGCAGCTTAGTCCGGCCCTATTCATTTTAGGACTTCATAATGGAGCAGATCAATGTTCTCCATTTTGGCTGAGGAGACCACTCGTATGTGACCACTCTTTTCGTAACTCAGAAGACTCTTTAATACCAGCTGTGCTCAAATGCAATGTCTAAGTATATACAGGCCTTGTAGCTTTCAAATAGTTAGTGTGATGATCTTCAATCTCTTAAGTCCTCAAAAGGTTAATTTATTATACACTTATAGAGGCTCAAACAGTCTGAACATAGTCTGGTGAACCGAGAAACTCATCAAATACAACTTGTTATCCGACAACAGTTCCAACGTTTTCATGTCAGTTATCAGGCCCAGTACTATAAATAGGAGAGCAATGCTGTCTTTGCTTCCTCTGACAACATTCCCAGGGTTTTGGAAATTAAAATGCAACTTAAGCATTATTATGGGGTATCCCTCAGAGGGAAAACGTAGGCAGATGAGGTACGGTTTGCAAGAATATGATTAAAATTAAGGCAAGAATCTAGGGTCACAGAAGTCTTTGTCTGGTAACTGAATATTCATAGTTTTCACCCTTTAACCGTACAATGATTAATTGAACCTCCAGTGTGATTAAAATGTGAATGAATTTCTCTCAAAGCCCCTCCGCTCTCTGGGACGACACATCCAAATTGAGCAGCTCATGTTTAATGCATGAAGCACTTATAGGTTTATCTAGGTGAGAGTGTTTCTTCCTGCCAGTATTCTGTCTTTCTTTACTTCAGTCTACTAGCTTAAATGTTCTAACGAGATCACATGAAGTTTGGGTCCTCAAACACTCAGCTGTTTCCAAAAATAAAAGCAAAATGTCAATCATTTATCATTATTATGTTTGGTACTGACCAACTGTGTATTTATCTTTACATTTTGAGGAGAATTTTTTTAAATGTGGAATTTCAATCCTATTTATTTTCCCTTCATATTAGTTCACGTGAGTCACTATCGTTGACAGAGCTGTTGGCCTGGTCTGAACAATGCTAATGAATCAACCTCAGATCAAAAACCCAGAACAATCCAATAATACTGTATCTCAGCTCAGTTGAGCAGCCAACCTGTGGTTCTGACCTACTTTCTGCCCTGATCAACAGTCATGTGGAGAACTGGTGCAGCTCGGATTCATTCCCCGTGGATCACATTTCTTTCTTTCAGAGGTTTATGTCATCGTTACTGAATTACCTGTTCCATTCTTGTGCGCGGCCTGGCACATTTTAATATTTCATTATCAGCATGATAATACCTTAAATATGCCATAGGAGATGATTTATGCAGGTCACAGAAGGAGTTCATACATTTTTCTACCTGAGTTCTATCGCCTCAGGCTGTGATTGGTGACCTGACACAACCATGTGATTCAAGTAATGAATTAAACATCCAGTTAGCGTATGTATCATCTAGACATGGCTGAACAACAGTGATAAACCTGCATTATATACTGTAACAGTGATATACCTTTTCATACCTGTAGGCATTTCCTTTTTTATTGACAAGAAACCGCCAGGAGCTAAAGTGATATATTTTCCTCACGGCTGTGAAAACCACTGTTCATTTCTTCTCCCTCTCCAAATTGATTGGTGGATCAAAAGGCTAATTCAATCCTTGAGGAGCTGTGCTTAGATAAAGATTCCCCCAAGAGCCCCTGGAGAACTCATCCATAAAACACACGTGTCACTCCTGTCATAAGCTCACTCCCCAGAAGCACCCACTGGCTAGCCTGGATACCCCACAATTCCACACACGTCTCCCCTAGCCGGCTGAATTAACACATGCTCTTGGAAATAATTAGATGCAATTTGATGGGTAAGAGAGACGAGAAGGAGAAGAGGAGGGAAAACAAGGTAATGATTCAAAAGCCAATCAGATGTTTTTCTAGGTACTTGTGTTACGAAACCAATAACTAGCCTACGGATTTTGCTGCAGTCGTTGTGTCAGAGTTCTTAGGCCTAGCCACATGGTCTGTAACCTGATTTGATGTGTGCATAAATGTGAGAAGAAAGCGCATGCAACCGGGTGTTGAATACGCATGTGCCCAGGGAGACAGCAACATTACCTTAGGCCCAGGGCCAGCTCTGGCTTGACCTCTTGTTCAGCCAGTCCAAGTGGATTATTACTTGTTCATATGGCATAAAAAAAGGAAAAATACAAAAAGGCATGACCAAAGACTCAAAAACAAACAAAAGGCCTCATAGCAACCAAACAGCTTTTCCAGCTGGGAAAAAAGCCTGGCAGCACCTGCCCTTATCAAAGCCTGGCAGCACCTGCCCTTATTAAGGCTTGGCAGAAACTTCCCTTATCAAGGCCTGGCATCACCTGCCCTTATCAAGGCCTGGCAGCACCTGCCCTTATCAAAGCCTGGCAGCACCTGCCCTTATTAAGGCTTGGCAGCACCTGCCCTTATCAAGGCCTGGCATCACCTGCCCTTATCAAGGCCAGGCAGCACCTGCCCTTGTCAAAGCCTGGCAGTACCTGCCCTTATTAAAGCTTGGCAGAAACTGCCCTTTTCAAGGTTTGGTAGCACCTGCCCTTATCAAGGCCTGGCAGCACCTGCCCTTATCAAAGCCTGGCAGCACCTGCCCTTATTAAGGCCTGGCAGCACCTGCCCTTATTAAGGCCTGGCAGCACCTGCCCTTATTAAGGCCTGGCAGCACCTGCCCTTATCAAAGCCTGGCAGCACCTGCCCTTATTAAGGCCTGGCAGCACCTGCCCTTATCAAAGCCTGGCAGCACCTGCCCTTATTAAGGCCTGGCAGCACCTGCCCTTATCAAAGCCTGGCAGCACCTGCCCTTATTAAGGCCTGGCAGCACCTGCCCTTATTAAGGCCTGGCAGCACCTGCCCTTATTAAGGCCTGGCAGCACCTGCCCTTATCAAAGCCTGGCAGCACCTGCCCTTATTAAGGCCTGGCAGCACCTGCCCTTATCAAAGCCTGGCAGCACCTGCCCTTATTAAGGCCTGGCAGCACCTGCCCTTATTAAGGCCTGGCAGCACCTGCCCTTATTAAGGCCTGGCAGCACCTGCCCTTATCAAAGCCTGGCAGCACCTGCCCTTGTTAAGGCTTGGCAGCACCTGCCCTTTTCAAGGCTTGGCAGCACCTGCTATTATCAAGGCCTGACAGCACAACACTTGAACCTGGTTGCTGGCTGCTGCCCCCTGGGGGATGGAGTGCGGAAGTGTATCCTGGTAGAGTGTGTTGCCTAACTGTGCGCTAAGACTAAACTACCCCCCCCCCTCCCCCATATCATAACACTTGGAAGAAGGATAGATGTCTCTCTGTAGGTATAAACGTTTCTCAGTGCTACTTTTGAACAGATTTCCAATCTTTCATCTGCTTCTAAAAAGACAGAGAAATCGATAAACAGAGTTAAACGAGGGGAGGAGGTCTTGAATAATGGAATATTGGAAGCTTTAAGAGCTTATGGGAGCATGTCCATCTCCATCTCTCTCATAATTCATATTTTCACATTATGGTTGAAACTCTAAAACATTGTGCTGCGACATCGCTGCTAAATCTCCCGGCCTAAACACAGAGTAGATTATGATTGGTGATGAAGACCATGTCAGACTAGAAAGCCCAAGGGACCAATTGACTGTGGAGTTCAATGACATATTCCAAGCGCGCGATTGAATCAGAAGTTAAAATGGTTTCTCACTAAACAACATTATCCAGAGTAAATTGATCACAAACACGGAAGCCTTATCAGTGAAAATGAGAGTTCTTGATCCCTATCAAAATAACAGGTGCCAGAGATGATTAAAAAGAGTAGTAACATCCTATTTCAGCCACTCAGGGACATATTTTGTTTATAACTGTTTTCCAAAGCAGTGGAGTGGCTACAGCAGCCAATGAGAAGGCAAAGCAATTATAAATACAAATTCCCAATAAGTGCCTGGAAGGTATGTTGAA
This sequence comes from Oncorhynchus masou masou, assembly GCF_036934945.1. Classification (NCBI taxonomy): domain Eukaryota; kingdom Metazoa; phylum Chordata; class Actinopteri; order Salmoniformes; family Salmonidae; genus Oncorhynchus; species Oncorhynchus masou. Next base: position 13,293,137 of record NC_088233.1, on the reverse strand, counting down.
AGGTCCTCCGTAGGAGATAATTACAGCCTGGCTTGATTACATTTAAAAGGAGGCTGAAATATCAAATCCATAAATGATTCAAGCAAACAACAACACCCGGGAAGCAGAGACGTGTCTGTGAGGGATAATGTGGGACCAGCCCGAGGTGATTCTGTCTCTGACTTCAGCCAAGAGATTGAAAACATAACACAGGACTGGATGTACAACTGTCTTTTGAGTTTGTTCGTGTTGGATTCCCTATGGCTTTATATCCAATTCCCTTGAAAAAAACAAGTTATTTTCCACAAACTTAAAGTTTACGAGAGGGAAAGTGATCATTACCGTGAGGCATGGCATCCACAGTATTCATAGGGTGTGAAAGCAATTATATGCCTCTATGTCATTGCCCTGTATTTTTCCCAGTTTAATTTGCTGGTAACATATTTATATGGTGTACACACACTTTTGTACCATTTCTGTACATTTCTGTATACCTGAATACCTTTGACCAAAGTGGGCAAAATGCTTTCAGCGAAGTGACCTGTGAAAAAAGTTTTGGTTCCCTCAGAGTTCTCAGAAAGTTGTGTGAAACAAGGGTAAGCGAGCCTTGGGTTATTTCTAAATCAAGGTCAAAAGATAGCTCAGGGCTAAGAACAACCAGTTTGAAAAGCCCTCGTGTCTAGGGTTCTGATACCAGTCTGTCTTTTTCTCAGAAAAGCCACACCCTGGTCCTCCACATAAGGTTTTCTTTCTCGGTAGGTTTGTCCCATTTATACCAACAAAGAGTTTGATAATTACCCTCTTTGAGTACAAGGATAGCTACTGTATATTACACTGGCCGTTCTCTATGACCCTTCTCGTCTTGACACTATTATTGCTGTTGACAAAGGAATTAAAGCCCTGATGTGAATAAATCTGACAATGTATATAGCTTACTTACTTTTCGTGTTCATCTTTTCATTTATTTTTTTCTACTACATTGATATTGATTAATGCACTGTTGGGTTTAGGGTATTCTATAAAGACATTCCACTTTATGCCTACTTGTGCACATAAAACTTGAAACATGAATAATGTTCGACCACCCCTGAGAAATTCAATTACATAGAAAAAATGTAACATCTTCAAGTAATATTTGAGAGAGGGAGAGATAGTGGCCTTTAATTCTTGCACTTCACTTGTGCCCAACAAAGGAAACCTCAGTCATTGAGAACGAAGTGGAAAGATTAATCTCTCTGACTTAGTAACCCGCTGGAGTAGCATGTATGACTGTAGAAATTTGTGTGACCTTTAGCGTAACCGTGGGAATAAAGATAATGATTCTCGGCAGGGAGCCTGGAGTGTCTCTCACTTTGTTATGGAAGAGAATCAGCCTTCTGCCACAGGATGGAAATCAGCTGGAATAATGCAGCCAACTGTGAAGGACTGAGGGAAGTGACAGGTGCTCTCTCATACAGATAAACTGCAATAGGACACACACACACACACACACACACACACACACACACACTACAACCACAACAATAGCAGCCCTCAGTTCCACGAATACAAAATCGTAACTAACCTGCATCACATTTTGTTTTCTTAAATCAAATATAGATTTTCCACCTTTCTGTGCAGGTTGACGTTTATTGTTATGAGTCTTGTCCTGGAGGCAGAACTGAGAGATTTCCCCTTAGATAGGCAAAGTCGAAATTGGCTATATTGTGTTAAATTCATAAAATGAGTTTTTCGGTCTAAATTTAAGGTTAGGTATTATGGCCAACAGTGTGGTTACGGTTTGGGTTAAGGTTAGGTTTAAAATCAGATTTTATGACGTTGTGGCTATGCCAATGTAACAGTATAGCTTCCGTCCCTCTCCTCGCCCCTACCCGGGCTCGAACCACAGACAACAGTCACCCACAAAGCATCGTTACCCATCACTCCACAAAAGCCGCGGCTCTTGCAGATCAAGGGGAACCACTACTTCAAGGTCTCAGAGCGAGCGACGTCACCGATCGAAACGCCATTTAAAGCGCACCACCGCTAACTAGCTAGCCGTTTCACATCGGTCACTCCAACTAGTGACCACTCTGCAGAGCTGCCTCCAGAACAAGATTCATGCCGACAAACGCTAACTTGCCCCTTCTGTAAGGCCTACCTGGTCAGTCTATCAGGATGTTGGGGTGGCAGGTAGCCTAGTGGTTAGAGTGTTGGACTAGTAACTGAAAGTTTGCAGACTCAAATCCCTGAGCTGACAAGGTACTAATCTGTTGTTCTGCCCCTGAACAAGGCAGTTAACTTGCTGTTCCTAGGCTGTCATTGAAAATAAGAATTTGTTCTTAACTGACTTGCCTAGTTAAATAAAGATTTAAAAAATGTGTATGTGTTTCCATTGTGCAGTGCCGATATCAGACCGGACCACCAGTCCATATCATCAGTAAGGAAAGGCTGTCCCTCATGAAAAAGTACTACGTAATTATTACACAAAAACATATTTTTCGGGTAGTAACTATGTAGAAACTTTCAGGGATCAAATCAAACTTTATTTGTCACCTGTGCCGAATACAACATACAGCATTTCACCTTACTGTGAAATGCTCACTTACAAACTCTTTACCAACAGTGCAGTTCAATAAAGAGTTAAGAAATATTTACTAAATAAACTAAAGTAAAAAAAAAAAAGTAACACAATAAAATAACAATAATGAGGCGACAGGCAGGTGTTTTTTGGGGGAAAAAGTCGCTAATGCATCTTTAAGTCACTAGCTCTTCAGTTACAGGCTATAGACAGGGTGTACCAATACCGAGTCAATGTGCGGCGGTACAGTTTAGTCGAGGTAATTTGTACATGTAGGTAGGGGTGAAGTGACTATGCATAGATAATAAATAGTGAGTATCAGCAGTGTAAAAAACAAATGGAGGGGGGTGTCAATGTAAATAATCCGGTGGCTATTTGGTTAATTTTTCAGCAGTCTTATGGCTTGGGGGTTGAAGCTGTTAAGGAGCTTTTTGGTCTTAGACTTGGCGCACCCATACTGCTTGCCATGCGGTAGCAGAGAAAACAGTCTATGACTTGGGTGACTGGAGATTTTGACAATTTTTTGGTCTTTCCTCTGACACCGCCTAGTATATAGGTCCTGGGTGACAGGAAGCTTGGCCCCATTGATGTACTGGGCTGTACCTACAACCCTCTGTATTGCCTTACGGTCAGATGCCAAGCAGTTGCCAAACCAGGCAGTGATGCAACCGGTCAGGATGCTCTCGATGGTGTAGCTGCAGAACTTTTTGAGGATCTGGGGACCCATGCTAGATCTTTTTAGTCTCCTAAGGGGGAAAAGGTGTTGTCGTGCCCTCTTCACGACTGTCTTGGTGTGGACCGTGATAGTTTGTTGGTGATGTGGACACCAAGGAACTTGAAACTCTCGACCCACTCCACTACTGCCCCGTCGATGTTAATGGGGGCCTGTTCGGCCTGCCTTTTCCTGTAGTCCTGGATGAGCTCTTTTGTCTTGCGCACATTGAAGGTGAGGTTGTTGTCCTGGCACCAGACTGCCAGGTCTCTGACCTACTCCCTATAGGCTGTCTCATCGGTGTCAGTGATTAGGCCTACCACTGTTGTGTTGTCAGCGAACTTAATGATGGTGTTGGAGTTGTGTTTGGCCATGCAGTCGTGCGTGAACAGGGAATACAGGAGGGGACTAAGCACGCACCCCTGAGGGGCCCCAGTGTTGAGGATCAGAGTAGCAGACGTGTTGTTGCCTACCTCTACCACCTGGGGGCGGCCTGTCAGGAAGTCCAGGATCTAGTTTCAGCGAGAGGTGTTTAGTCCCAGGGTCCTTAGCTTAGTCATGAGCTTTGTGTGAACTATGTTGTTGAACGCTGAGCTGTAGTCAATAAACAGCATTCTCACATACAGTAGGTGTTCCTTTATTCCAGGTGTTAAACGGCAGTGTGGAGTGCAATTGAGATTGAGTCATCTGTGGATGTGTTGGGGGCGGTATGCGAATTATAGTGAGTCTAGAGAATCCGGGATAATGCTGTTGATGTGAGCCATGACCAGCCTTTCAAAGCACTTCATGGCTACTGACATGAGTGCTATGGGGCAGTAATCATTTAGGCAGGTTACCTTTGCTTCCTTGGGCACAGGGACTATAGTGGTCTGCTTGAAACATGTAGGTATTACAGACTCGGTCAGGGAGTGGTTGAGAATGTCAGTGAAGACACTTGCCAGTTGGTCCACGCATGCTTTGAGTACACATCCTGGTAATCTGTCTGGCCCGGCGGCTTTGTAAATGTTGACCTGTTTAAAGGTCTTGCTCACATCGGCTACCAAGAGCAATTATCACACAGTCATCCAGAATTGTGTAGTGAATGTGTTGTATATGCACTACTCGAGATACCCAAGTGGAGTTTTGTAGTGTTCAGTAGGAAAACTGTAGTGTTTCCAGTAGTAATCAGTTAGAGATTTGTTATATTTAATGTTGGTAGTAGATAAGTAGTCAAAACACTACAGCTTTACTACACAGGCTTTTCAATAGTAATTAGTTAGAGTTTTTACTACTTGATTTTGATAGTAAATAAGTAGTCACAACACTAGAGCCAGACGACACTGGCTTTTTGTGACTATAGAAGAAGACCAAACAGGAAGTAGTTGGTTGTTGTTAGCTAGCTACTGTTTCTGACAATCCCGAATGTAATCATGTTCCATCCTTTGTCATCCTGTCTTTAATTGCCCTTATACATTGATTTAAGTTTATGTTTTATGAATACTTTCATCTCGTTGTTTAGCCATTTATACACCTTTCTATCACATCAAAAAGATTGCTTGCCAAAAAGGTCTTGTGTTTAGCCTAGCTGTTTGCTAACCCCATTCAAATGTAGCTATGTAGCCTCTGTTTTCGTCATGCTAGCTAATAAGTATGTGTGTTTGTTTGCAAATGTACAGTATGTTCATGTTGGTATACTTGCCCATTCTACTTACCTCTTTTGACCTGTTGCCAAGGAGGCCCTTCGACATAAGGAGACAAAAGGCCGTTTTTGGTAAGATGAACATTCTTTATCAACTGTTTTTATGCGTTGTCTTATGTGAGCTCTGTTAGTAGATGATTGATAATGGCTTATAATTGGTTGTCTCTTGTGTTTCTCTTTTATTTTCGAAAAGAAATGCGTCTGCAATAAAAAAGGAGGATCTGAAGATAGTTAAGTCAAAAAATGATTTCTTGTTTGATGATATAACTACAGTTGAAAACGTGAGAAGATAACATGTGCACTCGTCTGGTAGTGACACAGTAGTGAAACAAGAAGATGTCAATAGTGATTTTGACTTGGTAAACAGTAGGAAATGTGACAGTTTTCAATAGTAATTCAAAAGGGTGTGTGTAGGAAATCAAAAAGGATCAGGAACAATTCAGTAGTGATCAGTTGTGACACGACACTACACACACAAATGGCAGTAGTAATTCACTAGGGATTGAGTAAGCATACAGCAGTAATGTGTAGGAATAACATAGTCATTCAATAGTGAACATGTAGGAGTAACATAGTCATTCAATAGTGAACATGTAGGAATAACATAGTCATTCAATAGTGAACATGTAGGAATAACATAGTCATTCAATAGTGAACATGTAGGAGTAACATAGTCATTCAATAGTGAACATGTAGGAATAACATAGTCATTCAATAGTGAACATGTAGGAATAACATAGTCATTCAATAGTGAACATGTAGGAATAACATAGTCATTCAATAGTGAACATGTAGGAATAATATAGTCATTCAATAGTGAACATGTAGGAATAACATAGTCATTCAATAGTGAACATGTAGGAATAACATAGTCATTCAATAGTGAACATGTAGGAGTAACATAGTCATTCAATAGTGAACATGTAGGAGTAACATAGTCATTCAATAGTGAACATGTAGGAATAACATAGTCATTCAATAGTGAACATGTAGGAATAACAGAGTCATTCAATAGTGAACATGTAGGAGTAACATAGTCATTCAATAGTGAACATGTAGGAATAACATAGTCATTCAATAGTGAACATGTAGGAGTAACATAGTCATTCAATAGTGAACATGTAGGAATAACATAGTCATTCAATAGTGAACATGTAGGAATAACATAGTCATTCAATAGTGAACATGTAGGAGTAACATAGTCATTCAATAGTGAACATGTAGGAATAACATAGTCATTCAATAGTGAACATGTAGGAATAACATAGTCATTCAATAGTGAACATGTAGGAATAACAGAGTCATTCAATAGTGAACATGTAGGAATAACATAGTCATTCAATAGTGAACATGTAGGAATAACATAGTCATTCAATAGTGAACATGTAGGAATAATATAGTCATTCAATAGTGAACATGTAGGAATAACATAGTCATTCAATAGTGAACATGTAGGAGTAACATAGTCATTCAATAGTGAACATGTAGGAATAACATAGTCATTCAATAGTGAACATGTAGGAATAACATAGTCATTCAATAGTGAACATGTAGGAATAATATAGTCATTCAATAGTGAACATGTAGGAATAACATAGTCATTCAATAGTGAACATGTAGGAATAACATAGTCATTCAATAGTGAACATGTAGAAGTAACATAGTCATTCAATAGTGAACATGTAGGAATAACATAGTCATTCAATAGTGAACATGTAGGAATAACATAGTCATTCAATAGTGAACATGTAGGAGTAACATAGTCATTCAATAGTGAACATGTAGGAATAACATAGTCATTCAATAGTGAACATGTAGGAATAACATAGTCATTCAATAGTGAACATGTAGGAGTAACATAGTCATTCAATAGTGAACATGTAGGAATAACATAGTCATTCAATAGTGAACATGTAGGAATAACATAGTCATTCAATAGTGAACATGTAGGAATAACATAGTCATTCAATAGTGAGCATGTAGGAGTAACATAGTCATTCAATAGTGAACATGTAGGAATAACATAGTCATTCAATAGTGAACATGTAGGAATAATATAGTCATTCAATAGTGAACATGTAGGAATAACATAGTCATTCAATAGTGAACATGTAGGAATAACATAGTCATTCAATAGTGTACATGTAGGAATAATATAGTCATTCAATAGTGAACATGTAGGAATAACATAGTCATTCAATAGTGAACATGTCGGAATAACATAGTCATTCAATAGTGAACATGTAGGAATTGTAGGTATGTGTAGGTTTTCAATAGTAGATACCCAAAAGCTTAGTAGTTACACGGTAGCCATTTTAAGGGAGAATTCTGTAGTGATTTGAATAGGAAATATGTAATGTTCACCAGTAGTGAAACATCACAATTTATCACTCATAACTATTTTGTTTTATTTAACCTTAATTCAACTAGGCAAGTCAGTTAAGAACAAATTCTAATTTACAATGACGGCCTATCCCGGCCAAACCCTAACCCGGACCACTCTGGGTCAATTATGCGGACTCCCAATCACGGCCGGTTGTGATACAGCCTGGAATCAAACCAGGGTCTGTAGTGACGCGTCTAGCACTGAGATGCAGTGTTTTACACCGCTGCACCACTTGTGAGCCCCTATTTACATTTTACATTACATTTAAGTCATTTAGCAGACGCTCTTATCCAGAGCGACTTACAAATTGGTGAATTCACCTTCTGACATCCAGTGGAACAGCCACTTTACAATAGTGCATCTAAATCATTTAAGGGGGGGTGAGAAGGATTACTTATCCTATCCTAGGTATTCCTTGAAGAGGTGGGGTTTCAGGTGTCTCCGGAAGGTGGTGATTGACTCCGCTGTCCTGGCGTCGTGAGGGAGTTTGTTCCACCATTGGGGGGCCAGAGCAGCGAACAGTTTTGACTGGGCTGAGCGGGAACTGTACTTCCTCAGTGGTAGGGAGGCGAGCAGGCCAGAGGTGGATGAACGCAGTGCCCTTGTTTGGGTGTAGGGCCTGATCAGAGCCTGGAGGTACTGCGGTGCCGTTCCCCTCACAGCTCCGTAGGCAAGCACCATGGTCTTGTAGCGGATGCGAGCTTCAACTGGAAGCCAGTGGAGAGAGCGGAGGAGCGGGGTGACGTGAGAGAACTTGGGAAGGTTGAACACCAGACGGGCTGCGGCGTTCTGGATGAGTTGTAGGGGTTTAATGGCACCGGCAGGGAGCCCAGCCAACAGTGAGTTGCAGTAATCCAGATGGGAGATGACAAGTGCCTGGATTAGGACCTGCGCCGCTTCCTGTGTGAGGCAGGGTCGTACTCTGCGGATGTTGTAGAGCATGAACCTACAGGAACGGGCCACCGCCATGATGTTAGTTGAGAACGACAGGGTGTTGTCCAGGATCACGCCAAGGTTCTTAGCGCTCTGGGAGGAGGACACAATGGAGTTGTCAACCGTGATGGCGAGATCATGGAACGGGCAGTCCTTCCCCGGGAGGAAGAGCAGCTCCGTCTTGCCGAGGTTCAGCTTGAGGTGGTGATCCGTCATCCACACTGATATGTCTGCCAGACATGCAGAGATGCGATTCGCCACCTGGTCATCAGAAGGGGGAAAGGAGAAGATTAATTGTGTGTCGTCTGCATAGCAATGATAGGAGAGACCATGTGAGGTTATGACAGAGCCAAGTGACTTGGTGTATAGCGAGAATAGGAGAGGGCCTAGAACAGAGCCCTGGGGGACACCAGTGGTGAGAGCGCGTGGCGAGGAGACAGATTCTCGCCACGCCACCTGGTAGGAGCGACCTGTCAGGTAGGACGCAATCCAAGCGTGGGCCGCGCGGAGATGCCCAACTCGGAGAGGGTGGAGAGGAGGATCTGATGGTTCACAGTATCGAAGGCAGCCGATAGGTCTAGAAGGATGAGAGCAGAGGGAGAGAGTTAGCTTTAGCAGTGCGGAGCGCCTCCGTGATACAGAGAAGAGCAGTCTCAGTTGAATGACTAGTCTTGAAATCTGACTGATTTGGATCAAGAAGGTCATTCTGAGAGAGATAGCGGGAGAGCTGGCCAAGGACGGCACGTTCAAGAGTTTTGGAGAGAAAAGAAAGAAGGGATACTGGTCTGTAGTTGTTGACATCGGAGGGGTCGAGTGTAGGTTTTTTCAGAAGGGGTGCAACTCTCGCTCTCTTGAAGACGGAAGGGACGTAGCCAGCGGTCAGGGATGAGTTGATGAGCGAGGTGAGGTAAGGGAGAAGGTCTCCGGAAATGGTCTGGAGAAGAGAGGAGGGGATAGGGTCAAGCGGGCAGGTTGTTGGGCGGCCGGCCGTCACAAGAAGCGAGATTTCATCTGGAGAGAGAGGGGAGAAAGAGGTCAGAGCACAGGGTAGGGCAGTGTGAGCAGAACCAGCGTGTGTCGTTTGACTTAGCAAACGAGGATCGGATGTCGTCGACCTTCTTTTCAAAATGGTTGACGAAGTCATCTGCAGAGAGGGAGGAGGGGGGAGGGGAGGAGGATTCAGGAGGGAGGAGAAGGTGGCAAAGAGCTTCCTAGGGTTAGAGGCAGATGCTTGGAATTTAGAGTGGTAGAAAGTGGCTTTAGCAGCAGAGACAGAGGAGGAAAATGTAGAGAGGAGGGAGTGAAAGGATGCCAGGTCCGCAGGGAGGCGAGTTTTCCTCCATTTCCGCTCGGCTGCCCGGAGCACTGTTCTGTGAGCTCGCAATGAGTCGTCGAGCCACGGAGCGTGAAGGGAGGACGGAGCCGGCCTGGAGGATAGGGGACATAGAGAGTCAAAGGATGCAGAAAGGGAAGAGAGGAGGGTTGAGGAGGCAGAATCAGGAGATAGGTTGGAGAAGGTATGAGCAGAGGGAAGAGATGATAGGATGGAAGAGGAGAGAGTAGCGGGGGAGAGAGAGCGAAGGTTGGGACGGCGCGATACCATCCGAGTAGGGGCAGTGTGGGAAGTGTTGGATGAGAGCGAGAGGGAACAGGATACAAGGTAGTGGTCGGAGACTTGGAGGGGAGTTGCAATGAGGTTAGTGGAAGAACAGCATCTAGTAAAGATGAGGTCGAGCGTATTGCCTGCCTTGTGAGTAGGGGGAAGGTGAGAGGGTGAGGTCAAAAGAGGAGAGGAGTGGAAAGAAGGAGGCAGAGAGGAATGAGTCAAAGGTAGACGTGGGGAGGTTAAAGTCGCCCAGGACTGTGAGAGGTGAGCCGTCCTCAGGAAAGGAGCTTATCAAGGCATCAAGCTCATTGATGAACTCTCCGAGGGAACCTGGAGGGCGATAAATGATAAGGATGTTAAGCTTGAAAGGGCTGGTAACTGTGACAGCATGGAATTCAAAGGAGGCGATAGACAGATGGGTAAGGGGAGAAAGAGAGAATGACCACTTGGGAGAGATGAGGATCCCGGTGCCACCACCCCGCTGACCAGAAGCTCTCGGGGTGTGCAAGAACACGTGGGCGGACGAAGAGAGAGCAGTGGGAGTAGCAGTGTTATCTGTGGTGATCCATGTTTCCGTCAGTGCCAAGAAGTCGAGGGACTGGAGGGAGGCATAGGCTGAGATGAACTCTGCCTTGTTGGCCGCAGATCGGCAGTTCCAGAGGCTACCGGAGACCTGGAACTCCACGTAGGTCGTGCGCGCTGGGACCACCAGATTAGGGTGGCCGCGGCCACGCGGTGTGGAGCGTTTGTATGGTCTGTGCAGAGAGGAGAGAACAGGGATAGATAGACACATAGTTGACAGGCTACAGAAGAGGCTACGCTAATGCAAAGGAGATTGGAATGACAAGTGGACTACACGTCTCGAATGTTCAGAAAGTTAAGCTTACGTAGCAAGAATCTTATTGACTAAAATGATTGAAATGATACAGTACTGCTGGAGTAGGCTAGCTGGCAGTGGCTGCGTTGTTGACACTACACTAATCAAGTCGTTCCGTCGAGTGTAATAGTTTCTACAGTGCTGCTATTCGGGGGCTAGCTGGCTAGCTAGCAGTGTTGATTACGTTACGTTACGTTAAAAGAACGACAATAGCTGGCTAGCTAACCTAGAAAATCGCTCTAGACTACACAATTGTCTTAGAACAAAGACGGCTATGTAGCTAGCTAGCTACGATCAAACAAATCAAACCGTTGTACTGTAATGAAGTGAAATGAAAATGTGATACTACCTGTGGAGCGAAGCGGAATGTTGACCGGGTTGTTGAAATTAATTCAGTAGACGTTGGCTAGCTGTTGGCTAGCTAGCTAGCAGTATCTCTTACGTTAAGGACGACAAATAGCTGGCTAGCTAACCTCGGTAAATTAAGATAATCACTCTAAGTCTACACACTCTAAACTACACAATTATCTTGGATCCGAAGACAGCAAAGACAACTATGTAGCTAGCTAACACTACACTAATCGAGTCGTTCAGTTGAGTGTAATAGTTTCTACAGTGCTAGTAGACGGTAGACGTTAGCTAGCTGCTGGGCAGATAGCAGTGTAGACTACGTTAGGACGACGAATTACGATAATTACGCAATTATCTTTGATACAAAGACGGCTATGTAGCTAGCTAAGAAGAAATTGCTAAGATTAGACAAATCAAACCGTTGTACTATAATGAAATGTAATAGAAATGTAATGAAAAGTTATACTACCTGCGGACCGAAGTGTAGATGCGACCGCTCGCTCCAACCGCTCGCTTTAAATTACTATGTAAATCTCTACTGGTTTACTCCATATCCCAATAGTAATCAAGTAGTAAAACAAGTAGGTTTTATGTAGATCTTGTGTAGAAGGGATGAGTGGTTAAATCAGTAGTAGTTTTTCATGAGGGACCCCACCTGGATCCACTAGACCAGTCTCACACCATCACTAAGTGCTTCTTGGCTGCTCCCTATCCAGATATGTTATTTTCCTCATCCAGCCCACTGGTAACTGAGGCTGAAACAATCCCAGCTCCAGGCACACTGTCCATCTGCGCCCCTTCACAGCCAGTTCACAGAAGGGCCTCTGTGTGTATACTGTAATGCTATAACTACAGCCATTGTCAGGGCAGACAGCTATGGAGCTATGGAGACCAGGCAAAGCACTGCAAACCCCCTGCCCATCCCCACTCTGTAATTGTGGATGGCGTAGTAATCCATTGAAAGTAATGCGTCCATTCAGACTAATTGTTGAGCAGATTGAATGCACACATGACTTGACAAACAGTGGAAGTGACCAGTCTAACAACTACACAATATTTCATTTGAATTAAGGCTTTTGTGCAACTTTTAATGAGTTGACCTTGAGACAGGAGGAAGAAAGGGAAGAACTCTGATGACTGTGGAAATCTTCTACACTACAATTTCGCTGTTTTCTCTATTATTTAGCTCTTCTTTAGTTGAGCCTTCCTGACCAGATATCAAATCAGCGAATGGTCTGGATTTGGGGTTTTGATGTGTAACATCCCTTACACTCCGTTCCTCTCATATCGCAGAACCATGTACAGTATAACACCTAAGGCCCTGTCATCTGTTGTACAGCAGCTTAGATTCTGCTTTAAAACCAAAGATGATAGCAGTGTGTGTGTGTGTTGGGGTCAGTACGTCTGTGACGGAATTTGCCTTGACAGCTTTGGAGCTGTGCCCGGCAAAGAGGCGTGCTAACTGATGTGTCAGGTGTTTGCATTCTATCCACCAGCTCGTGTTGGTTCCGGCCCACGGCCCCTGAGCGATGCTAGTCAGTAGAGACAGCCCCCCACCCTGCTGCTTTTAGCACATTAGACGCTGCACCGGCCCTCTGTCAGACCACTGCTTGTCTCCCACCACCGGCTTTTGTGATGCCAGAAGACAGGGACTTGACAGAATAAACATGATGAGATTAGTTTGAGGACTGGAGCCTTTTGATTTGAAGTGTGTGTGTGTCCTAAGTTTTTTATTTTACCTAGGCAAGTCAGTAAAGAACAAATTCTTATTTTCAATGATGGCCTAGGAATGGTGGGCTAACTGCCTGTTCAGGGGCAGAATGACAGCTTGGGAGTTTGAACTTGCAACCTTCTGGTTACTAGTCCAACGCTCTAACCACTAGGCTACCCTGCCACCCCGGTGGTGTAGTGTGCTGTACTAAACAAGTTGCTCCTTGGTTACAGCGTTGATTATTGAGCAAGGTTTTTGTAACTCCCACTGAGCAAAAACTGGTTGAATCAACAATGTTTCCACGTCATTTCAACCCAAAAAATGAATGTCATGACGTTGAATTAATGTGGAAACTCATCGAATTTGCAAAAAGTAATCAACCTAACTGCATTTCCTGTTTTTGTCACCGAAATTTGAACCTTTTTCCAATGACATGGTGATGTTTTGCTGATTTCAAGTTGGATTCACAATAGTAGACAACTCAACCAAATGTAAATAAAAACTAGATGTTGAACTGACGCCTGTGCCAAGTGGGTTACATCATGCAGAGTTGAGTCACCGAGGAGAGTTTTTGTCACAGAATATTGCTCTGCCAGTGGGGCTGCAAGCTCTCTCTCTCTCTCTCTCTCTCTCTCTCTCTCTCTCTCTCTCTCTCTCTCTCCAACTCTCTCTCTCTCTCCAACTCTCTCTCTCTCTCTCTCTTTCTCTCTCTCACTCTCTCTCACTCAGTAAGTAAGTCATCATCTGCCAAAGCAGGAGGCCCTCGTGGGCTCCCTTCCTGCACACACACACACACACACACACACACACACACACACACACACACACACACACACACACACACACACACACACACACACACACACACACACACACACACACACACACACACACACCCTTACACACACACACACCCTTATTTGCAGTCCCATCATTCCCTTAAATGTTGTTCTCAGAGCACACCGTCAGACTTAATTTGAATAGGGCAGAAAAGGTGAATAATGATGCTGTTCAAAACAATACATTCTGGCCTTCGCAAGGGACATCTAGAGGAATAGCACCAAACATGACTGAAAACAACAGATAATAGATCAAGCATAGGTAACTTACATTATTTTCAGTTCACTTTATGGATCACTATGGACCAAATATATAACAAATTTTTAAAAACAACAATCCATTCATACAGCTCCATAGACCTCAGCTTCTGCCTGGCTTATTGTATAGCCAAGGCTGAAACTTCAATAGTGGTAAGTCTGTTATCTTCTCTCCCACCATTTCCCCACCCCCACACTTCTCCCTACTTTGAGGCCTTGGCTTGGTGGGAGAGACATCCAGTTTGTGTTTTCTTATTTGTGTTTGGAGTCAGGTCCCTGCTCAGATCACTGGAGGGCTGCTGTGTTGTGTCGGGACACAGCAGGGCGTAGAACGAACCAGCAGAGAGACGGGGGAGCAGAAAACGAGGACATGAAAATCAGGCGTCGACACAGGATGTCAAGGGCAATCATCGCCACAGCAATGTCACCATGGTGCATATTAAGTGAAACGTTGAGCGTGTAAAACTCCCGGAATTATGCTCCGCTGTTCCATCTCACGGCACATCAAATGGCAGTTGGTAGTTGAAACACGATGTACCCTCTCAAGTGCATTCATTTTTAGTCAGTTTTAAATGCGCTGCTGCTGTGCTGAGACAACACCCCCTGTGTGTGTGTGTGTGTGTGTGTGTGTGTGTGTGTGTGTGTGTGTGTGTGTGTGTGTGTGTGTGTGTGTGTGTGTGTGTGTGTGTGTGTGTGTGTGTGTGTGTGTGTGTGTGTGTGTGTGTGTGTGTGCGTGCGTTCAATTGCAAAATAAAAAATAAAGTAGAATTTCTCTTTAGGATCACTTAGGTTCTTTATCACAGGGAGGAGAGATAGGGGAACAGTGTTGGCCACTGAGTGTTCTTCCTCGGAGAGGTAAGAGGCAAAGTCATGTAGCATCCCTTTAAACAGGCTCCAGGGAGGTTACGGTGGAAGAAATGGCTTGTCTTCACCAGTGAGACAAACAACAAATGGATAATGGGGTTTGGTAGAGGAAGATAGGGCCCTGCACCCTACGGACAAATTAGAAAGTAGGCTATGATTTTGGACATTTTCATGTAATGTGCAATTGAAAATCACTTCAAATGCATCTGGTTCTTGTTGCGTTGTTCGCATTGAGAAGTATTTTGGGGGGAGAAATAAGCAGCTGTCTTTTGGTTGGAGAAGTTAAATTGGCCACAGGTTACAATACAAAAACTTTGTTTGAAAAATGCATTCATATCGAATTGTTATTCCTTTAGATGAAACGTTATCCTCTTCTCAGAACATATGTATGTTGTATTGTTCACGGTTTCAATCAGAATTTGTCCATGAAAAGCTGTTTATGAATAAAGCATCGCCAATACGATCAGGCACTTCAAAAGGGACTTTGAAAGTGGAATATAAATATTTCTCACCATATTTCTCGCGGCACGGCTCACTGAAACACACAATCTGCCCACGGCTGATAGTGGCACTTTTTAATTGCTTTTCTCCTTGTTTAATTAACACTATGGATCCACTGCATTTTGTGCTGAGAAGAAGAAAAAACTAAAATTACTCCACAATCAATCAGACAGACGTGATGAGTGCAGTTTTGTTGCGACAAAAATAGCCCAAATAACTAGATTTTAATAGCTGTTTCACAGAAATCCCAGTTTGGACAAAAGAGCATCAAAAACGTCTTACCTCACCTATCAAGCATCATCAACTGGATCGAGTCCCCAAGCTGACAAGGTAAAAATACGTCTTGCTGCCCCTGAACAAGGCAGTTAACCCACTGTTCCCCGGTAGGCCGTCATTGTAAATAAGAATGTGTTCTCAACTGGCTTGCCTAGTTAATTAAAGGAAAAAAATAAACAAAAAAACACCTACCTCTTTCAATGTCCATCTGGGCCCGCATTTTCAAAGAGTCTCAGATTAGGAGTGCTGATCTAGGATCGTTTTGCCTTACAGAACATAATGAAAAACATTATATGATCAGGGGTTGACCTGATAAAATTTCACCAGACCAGATCCTAGATCAGCCCTCCTACTCTGAGAAGCTTTTTGAATACGGGGCCTGGCCTCCAAGGACATACTGTAGCTACAGATGCTCTCTTGAGAGGTTGCTCAGAGGGTTCAATGTCTTGCTAACCCATTCTGAATGTTTATGTAACAAAATGTCTGCCAGGTCGCATGAAGGGCATTTGGATCTGGTTTAATGTCTCGGTAACTCATTCTGCATGGTTATGAAACAAAATGTCTGCCAGGTTGCATGAAGGGCATTTGGATCTGGTTTAATGTCTCGGTAACTCATTCTGCATGGTTATGAAACAAAATGTCTGCCAGGTTGCATGAAGGGCATTTGGATCTAGTTCAATGTCTTAGTAATCCATTCTGCATGGTTATGAAACAAAATGTCTGCCAGGTTGCATGAAGGGCATTTGGATCTAGTTCAATGTCTTAGTAATCCATTCTGCATGGTTATGTAACAAAATGTCTGCCAGGTCGCATGAAGGGCATTTGGATCTGGTTCAATGTCTTAGTAATCCATTCTGCATGGTTATGAAACAAAATGTCTGCCAGGTTGCATGAAGGGCATTTGGATCTGGTTTAATGTCTCGGTAACTCATTCTGCATGGTTATGAAACAAAATGTCTTCCAAGTTGCATGATGGGCATTTGGATGTTGTTCAATGTCTTAATAACCCATTCTGCATTATATTGTACATCTGAAACAAAATGTCTGCCAGGCCATCCATCATCTCTCTACTGAGCCCCATCCATCATCTCAGAGCCGGGCTGACACCCACTCTGCTCCTGTTCCTCTCGGCTCGGTCGTGATTGGTCGATTTCAGGGAACTGCACAGAGGCGCAGCGTAACATTCCAAACTGTACAACTTGACAGAAACTCATTGATTTAGAAATCTACTGAGATGGGATTCATCAACCTTGGGGTCTGGACTGTGTGGTGTGGTCTTTGTGAAGGTTTTTGGAGGGAGACCTACTGTAGACACATCCACTTTGTGTAGGCAAGGAAGAAGGAGGTATATTGTGAACAGGTCGTTTACACTGGCATGATGTGGTGTGGATTGGGCTGGGCCAGAAGCATGCATGTACTGTAGTGGGTAGGTGACAGGTAGCCTAGAGAAGTGGGCCAAGTAGGATGTAAACACAGACAGACAGACAGACAGACAGACAGACAGACAGACAGACAGACAGACAGACAGAATCAAATAGAGACCTGACATGAGGGCTGCGGGCCACTTCCTGTGTCTGAGATGTGAGATGTGCCTGCTGGTCATCTAATAACCCCTTAGCTTGCAAAATTTACAAGACACACGACGATCTCAAATTCATATTCCTTTCAACTTCAAAATGGTCTGCCTTCTTTAAAGATAAAAGCAACCCAATAGCACTAGGATTCATCTTTGAGATATAAAGATAAGATTCAGTCACTCTGAATGTTAGGAAAGCCTTCATGTGGAGGATGCAGAGAGGGGAAAATATCTGCTTTGAGAAAAAATACAATGATCCATACAATACCAAATGTCAATCTTAATTGCATTGCAAGAGTAGCTTTCTTGCTTGTGGAAATACAGTAATCACAATCTGTATATGAACCCACATGGAACAATATAGTTTATGCCATTTAAACCGCTGAAGAGAAATCCCTCAAAGATAACATTTGAAAGGATTGTGTTTGTAATTCTGCTGCAAATCAATGAAGTGGAAAAAAGGCAAATGATTAGTCTTATGGAGTGGCAATTTAATGACAAAGTAGATTTCTTGCAATTAAGATAAATTACTTCATTCTATTTACAATGCTGAGTTGCATACAGTGGATAATACCCCGGGTAACACACAGGGACGGTGTACTGGCAGAAAACAAGAACGTTGAATTAGGAAATCATGGCAAAATCCTGACTGTTTCTGGCATGAGAAAAAGTCAGTTGACAGTCAAGGAGACCCAAACATGAAGCAGTAACACTACTGTATTGAGTTTAGGATTTTGCTGGTCAGTTTGTGTGATATTCAAACGCCCCCCAGTTATTAGATCTATGCCATTATATGTAGCGATATCCCAATCACAGTGGCAGGTATAAACATTTTGGGGACTGATTGGATCTAGTGAAGTCACTTCCCGAGGTGGACATATTGTTTTAGCTGTTATGCAGCCATCTGTAATCACGTCGGGGACACTGGCTAAAACTTCACAGTATCCTGCACCACTCTATCTCAACTGGATTAACACAAAACAGTGGCTGGCAGTAGCATTAGTGGAATAAACATTCAAATGAAATCAGATCAAATTGCAGCCACAAGAGGATAAGTAACATGTGAGTTACCATGATTGGATTTGGATTGTTATTTAGGCATGCTGGTTTAAAGGAGGCAAGGAAAAAAATGTTGGTGTTTTCATTATTCCTCTGTATTATTATTATTATTTTTGTACTTTTACCCCTTTTTCTCCCCAATTTCGTTGTATCCAATTGGTACAGTCTTGTCCCATCATTGCAACCTCCGTACAGACTTGGTAGAGGCGATGGTCGAGAGCCACGCATCCTCCCAAAAAAAAAAACATGCCATGCCGCACTGCCCGGAAGCCAACCGCTTCAATGTGTCGGAGAAAACGTCATACAACTGGCGACAGATGTCAGTTTGTAGGAGCCCGGCACTCCACAAGGAGAGCACGATAGGACAAGGACATCGGTACTGGCCAAAACCTCCCCTATCCTGGACGACGCTGGGCCAATTGTGCGCCGCCTCATTGGTCTCCTGGTCACAGCCAGCTGTGACACAGCCTGGGATCGAACCCGGGGCTGTAATGATTCAGTGCCTTAGACCACTGCGCCACTCGGGAGGCCTTATTTCTCTATATTTCAACTACAGTATTTTTATGGTAATACCAAGAAGCTAAAGGCTTTTTAAGCTCAAACGTTACCTATTTTAAGCAAGAGAGGGAACCTTTAACATTCTGGAGAAGTCATTCCTGCACCTGAACTATACAGAAGTAGACTAGTAGACCTTTAATCTACACAGGGCTTTCATCTAGACGTACTCTACGGCATCTTGAAAGGAAAATCTCTCAGTATCCATCAGAGCATCAGTGTCAAGACGATTATTATCATCATCATTATTGTACAAAACCCCTCTCCAGCTTTCTTCCTAACTTCTGCAGTAAGCACTGGTCCTTTAAGATGGATTTATTGTTAATAATACGCTATCATCATCACTTCTTGCCAGTGAGAAGTTAAGTTCAGGCACTCAAACATGCATAGACCTATAGAGCTTAATTTGTAAATTGGGATACCCTGAACAAAAAGTGAGCCGGGGGGGGGGGGGGGGGGTGCTCTGAGATACCGGAACGCATGAAGAAAAATCACCTTTATAATAAAGCATTGCATGTTAGAGTCGAGGTGTTTGCAGAAGTTGCACATGTGAAAAACAAAATGGAGCCTTGAAGTCAGGGACATTTTTTGCCTTTTATAAATGCACCTCATGCAATTCTGCATTATTTTAGATGGCTGGAGACTTTAGCAGAATCATTTTTAATACCTCACACATGATCAGATTGACAGGCTACTTTGACACTGACAAACTGAGAATCTGAGATCAATAAAACCGACCTTGTCTTGCATCCATCAATAACCTGGGCCTAGGTGTGTGGAGACATATGGTACAATATGAGGATTCAATTATAGTCCTTAAAAGCTTTACTGTTTCACTGACTCACCCAATGATGTGCAGCTCACTCACCCCCGTTGGCCGGTGTGCTCGTGCCAAAAGCCTATCCCTCTCTTGTTTAATTTTCTAAAACAATGCTCATCCCTAAATAGGCCTATTTGGAAGTTGAAAACATATTTGGTAGCCTACAGACAGATTCTCTTTTCAGCCATTTGCTTTCCAACCTGTGTTTTCCCGCGATTGTACTTGAAATATTGTTTCGGCTGACAGATTTGCTGCACGTTCCTGACTGTAGGAATACCTTGTGATTGGGCTACACACAATCCACAAGGCTTTTTTTTAAAAAAGCTATTGATCCTCTGCGGCTAAAATATAGGCTTACAATTGGTGTAGTATTCTGGATTATTTCATTTATTTCTGACAGCAATAATTCTATAATTTTGGCAGATGAATTTCAATTCTTAGAATATCAGGCACGTTTCCATATTTTACAGGGGGCAGGAGAATTACAGAGGACGCAACTTGAAATAGCTTTGATTGCTTTAATTAGAATCTTTACAATTGCAAACAGTGAAAAAAAAATCATGTCATGAGAGGTACCGGATCCTTGCAAATGGGTTCCCAGAACGAAACAGTCCAAAGCTGCCGATCCCGCTAAAATTGTCATTATCAAACTTGGCATCGAATAATTTCCGTGAAAGCTCCTCTGTCCTTCGGAATTGCTTATTTGTGAATGATTGTGACTGACAGAATTGGGATTGAGCCACCTGAATCTGGTGTAGTCAGTGGACTTTAACACAGAGCCCCAGGCCCACGTAGCTCCTGAGACAATGTAATGCAAATGCATGTTGACACTGTGTCAACCTAGTGGACAAGCGTAAACACTTTAAGTAGGTATTGATCTCTTAGTGACACTGGATTTAACAAGCTTTGCGGTTGTCAACAGAGCCACTCTGGCTTCTTCTCTCCAAGCTCACTCTCTAACTAAGATTTGATGAAAGCTTGGCTCAGTCCTAAATCTCTGCTACAGTTGGCTGTGAGTAAAAGCTAAATCTTTCTAAGGATTTTCAAGGATTCTCTTTCTTCGGAATCTTTCTTTACTTGCAGTTCCACTTTTTTCCATCAGGGGGCTACAGGTGTGCTGCCTGTGTGTCTTTGCATCAGCAGCCAGGACATTCAGCAGCCAGCCAAATGGACCACAGCGGGGGCATAGAGACTGAAATACTGATGCAACGGTGCTCCTTACATCAGCAGCCAGTCATAGCGGTGGACATCAGCAGCCAGCCGGTGCTCCTGCTATAGCATCAGCAGCCAGCCAAATGGACCACAGCGGTGCTCCTGCTATAGCATCAGCAGCCAGCCAAATGGACCCAGCGGTGCTCCCATAGCATCAGCAGCCAGCCATATGGACTACAGCGGTGCTCCTGCTATAGCATCAGCAGCCAGTCATATGGACCACAGCGGTGCTCCTGCTATAGCATCAGCAGCCAGCCATATGGACCACAGCGGTGCTCCTGCTATAGCATCAGCAGCCAGTCATATGGACTACAGCGGTGCTCCTGCTATAGCATCATCAAATGGACCACAGCGGTGCTCCTGCTATAGCATCAGCAGCCAGCCAAATGGACCACAGCGGTGCTCCTGCTATAGCATCAGCAGCCAGTCATATGGACCACAGCGGTGCTCCTGCTATAGCATCAGCAGCCAGCCAAATGGACCACAGCGGTGCTCCTGCTATGCATCAGCAGCCACATATGGACCACAGCGGTGCTCCTGCTATAGCATCAGCAGCCAAATGGACCATATGCATCAGCAGCCACAAATACAGCGGTGCTCTATAGCATGCAGCCATATGGCATCAGCAGCCAGCCAAATGGAGCGGTGCTCCTGCTATAGCATCAGCAGCCAGCGGTGCTCCTGCTATAGCATCAGCAGCCAGCCAAATGGCAGCGGTGCTCCTGCTATAGCATCAGCAGCCAGCCAAATGGACCACAGCGGTGCTCCTGCTATAGCATCAGCAGCCAGTCATATGGACCACAGCGGTGCTCCTGCTATAGCATCAGCAGCCAGCCAAATGGACCACAGCGGTGCTCCTGCTATAGCATCAGCAGCCAGCCAGACCAAGCGGTGCTCCTGCTATGGACCAAATGGACCACAGCGGTGCTCCTGCTATAGCATCAGCAGCCAGCCAAATGGACCACAGCGGTGCTCCTGCTATAGCATCAGCAGCCAGCCAAATGGACCACAGCGGTGCTCCTGCTATAGCATCAGCAGCCAGCCAAATGGACCACAGCGGTGCTCCTGCTATAGCATCAGCAGCCAGCCATGGACCACGGTGCTCCTGCTATAGCATCAGCAGCCAGTCATATGGACCACAGCGGTGCTCCTGCTATAGCATCAGCAGCCAGTCATATGGACCACAGCGGTGCTCCTATAGCATCAGCAGCCAGCCATCAGCAGCAGCAGCCAAATGGACCACAGCGGTGCTCCTGCTATAGCATCAGCAGCCAGCCAAATGGACCACAGCGGTGCTCCTGCATAGCATCAGCAGCCAGCCAAATGGACCACAGCGGTGCTCCTGCTATAGCATCAGCAGCCAGCCAAATGGACCACAGCGGTGCTCCTGCTATAGCATCAGCAGCCAGCCAAATGGACCACAGCGGTGCTCCTGCTATAGCATCAGCAGCCAGCCAAATGGACCACAGCGGTGCTCCTGCTATAGCATCAGCAGCCAGCCATATGGACCACAGCGGTGCTCCTGCTATAGCATCAGCAGCCAGTCATATGGACCACAGCGGTGCTCCTGTGCATCAGCAGCCAGCCAAATGGACCACAGTGCTCCTGCTATAGCATTCATATGGCACTGCTAGCATCAGCAGCCAGCCAAATGGACCACAGCGGTGCTCCTGCTATAGCATCAGCAGCCAGCCAAATGGACCACAGCGGTGCTCCCCATTCTGGAGCGGTGCTCCTGCTATAGCATCAGCAGCCAGCCAAATGGACCACAGCGGTGCTCCTGCTTAGCATCAGCAGCCAGCATGTGGCATTCAGCTCCTGCTATAGCATCAGCAGCCAGCCAAATGGAACAGCGGTGCTCCTGCTATAGCATCCTCCTCTCTGTATTTGTTTGTCTCTCTTTTCTTCTCAACTCTTACTTTCCCTGGACATAGCATTTTATTTCTTTAGCCAGCCAAATGATTAGCATCTGCGTATTTCAGCCATTGCGTAGCATTAATGTGCAGCCAGTGTTGCTGCATTCTGTTGGGGCCATAGCATCAGCAGCCAGTCATATGGACCCTGCGTCTCCTGGGCTATAGCATCAGTTAATGTGCCAGCCAAATTGTGCATTATATATCCCCCTGCTTAATGAACAGCCCCCACGGTGCTCCTGCTATAGCATCAGGCCACATGGAATATTACATGTCCCAAAGTGTCATAGCATCAGCACCAGGATTGTTGGAATAATTAGCCATTATGTAATGTGCATAGCCACTGCCTCAGCCAGTCATATTGTTCAATAAAACCTCATAGCATCAGCAGCCAGTCATATGGACCACAGCGGTGCTCCTGCTATAGCATTCGGTGCTCCTGCTATAGCATCAGCAGCCAGTCATATGGCCATTATAGCATCAGCAGCCAGCCATAGAACAGCGGTGCTCCTGCATGCATGTATGTATGCATGGCTTAATATGCCCCTTCTGAGAACTGCAAAGCAGCATTCAGTCACACCTCTCTCCTCCTCCTCTCACTTTTCTTCTCATGCAGTGCACGCACATTGCGTATTAATGTGCAGCCAGTGTTGCTGTTCTGTTGGGGTCTGGGCTAAGAGTTAATGTGGTTGTGCATTATATATCCCCCATGAACAGCCCCCACTTCCAACAGGCACATGAATATTACATGTCCCAAAGTGTCAACACGACCAGGATTGTTGGAATAATTACATTATGTAATGTGATACACTGCCTCAGCTTTTTCAATAAAATAATATCACGGGAGTGCCATTATATGCACACATGAAAGCATGCATGAATCACAGGCAAACACACACCTTCATGCACACGCACACACACACACACCACACATGCTGTACGCACGCACACACACACACGTGGAATCAACACACACACACACACACACACACACACACACACACACACACACACACACACACACACACACACACACACACACACACACACACTCACACACACACACATGCCACACATGCCTTACACACGCCTTACACACGCATGCACATACACACACACACCTTCAATATCTTATGAACCCCCCTGTGGAATCAACTGATCCTCATCTGAAGGCCTTGCTAGAGGACTGCTATCTTCAATACAGCTATATATGCTCACAAAATCATCCAGGCACAGTGAGTTGTGGGTGATTGTGGCATGCTGCATAGCCAATCAATCACCAAGTCTCAAATGACTCCCTATTCCCTATGTAGTACACTACTTTTGACCAGGACCCAACCTTTGGTAGTATTACAGCTGTGAATCTTTCTGGGAACGTCTCTAAGAGCTCTGCACACCTGGATTGTTATTCAATAAAAAATTCTTCAAGCTCTGTCAAGTTGGTTGTTGATCCAGGCTGTATCACATCCGGCCGTGATTGGGAGGCGATGTACAATTGGCTCAGCCTCGTCCAGGTTTCAAATTCTTATTTACAGGCGTCATTGTAAATAACAATTTGTTCTTAATTGACTTGCCTAGTTAAATAAAGGTAAAAATAAATAAATAAATAAAATAATAGAATCATTGCTGGACAGCAATTTTCAAGTTTTGCTATAGATTTAAGCCAATTTAAGTCAAAACTGTAACTGGGCCACTCAGGAACATTCAATGTCATCTTGGTAAGCAATTTCAGTGTATATTTGGACATGTGTTTTAGGTTATTGTCCTGCTGAAAGGTGAATTTATCTGCCAGTGTGTCACACCCTGACCTTAGTGATCTTTGTTTTCTTAATTATTTTGGTTAGGTCAGGGTGTGACAAGGGTGGTTGGTTTAGTTTTGTATTGTCTAGGTGTTTTTGACCTGTCAAGGGTTTTTGTATATCTATGGGGCTTTAGTATGTCTAGGTATATGTAGGTCTATGGTGGCCTGAATTGGTTCCCAATCAGAGACAGCAGTTTATCGTTGTCTCTGATTGGAGATCCTATTTAGGTTGCCATTTTGGTTTTGTGGGTTATTGTCTATGTGTAGTTACATGTCAGCACTCGTGTTTATAGCTTCACGTTAGTTTTGTTATTTTGTTTAGAGTTCTTTGTTTAAATAAAGAAGAATGTATTCATCTCACGCTGCACCTTGGTCTCCTCGTTATGACGAACGTGACTGAATAACCCACCAAACCAGAACCAAGCAGCGTGAAAAGGAGGAACAGCTCTCAACGGGGAAATGGACCTGGGAGGAGATATTAGATGGAGCAGGACCCTGGACACAGCCTGGGGAGGATAAGTACCGGAGAATAGAGGAACAGCGACGATATGAAGGTACACGGCTAGCACGGAAGCCCGAGAGGCAGCCCCCCCAAAAAATGTTGGGGGGGGGGGCACACGAGGATATTGCATGAGTCAGGTAGGAGACCTGAGCCAACTCCTCGTGCTTACCGTTGGGAGTGTGTAACTGGTCAGGCACCACGTTATGCATAGATGCGCACGGTGTCTCCAGTGCACTATTCTAGCCCAGTGCGCTCTATTCCAGCTCCTCGCATTTGCCAGGCTAGAATGGGCATTCAGCCAGGACATATTGAGCCAGCTATGTTCTGGAACTCCAATGCGTCTCCATGGTCCAGTATACCCTGTGCCTCCTCCCGCACTCGCCCTGAGGTGCGTGTCACCAGCCCAGTACCACCAGTACACCACACACCAGGCCTACAGTGCGCCTCGGCAGTCCAGAGCGTCTGGCGACGGTCCCCAGTCCGGGGTCTCCAGCGACGGGCCCCAGTCCGGGTTCTCCGGCGACGATCCACGCAGCGTGGGTCCCCAGGCCGGGGCCTACGGCGAGGATCCGCAGTCCAGAGCCTCCAACGATGATCCACGGGTCAGTGATACAAGAGCGGACTCAGTGTAAAGAAGGGGGGCGGCGTCCAGAACCAGAGCCGCCACCGAGGTTAGATGCCCACCCAGATCCTCCCATATAGGTTTATATGGGGAGGGTCACGCCCTGACCTTATCTTTGTTTTTTCTTTATTATTTTGGTTAGGTCAGGGTGTGACAAGGATGGTTGGTTTAGTTTTAGTATGTTTAGGTAGGTCTATGGTGGCCTGAATTGGTTCCCAATCAGAGATAGCTGTTTATCTTTGTCTCTGATTGGGGATCCTATTTAGGTTGCTATTTTTGGTTTTGTGGGTTATTGTCTACCTGTAGTTGCATGTCAGCACACGTGTTTATAGCTTCACGTTAATTTTGTTAGTTTAAGTGTTCTTTGTTTTAATAAAAGAAGAATGTATTCAACTCACGCTGCGCCTTGGTCTCATCGTTATGACGAACGTGACACTGTCTGTTTTTTGCCTGTGCTTAGCTCTATTCCGTTTTTATTTTTATCCCCAAAAAATCCCTAGTCCTTGTTGATGACAAGCATACCCATGACAGGATGTAGCCACCACCATGATTTAAAATATAAAGAGTGGTACACAGTAATGCGTTGTTGGATTTGTCCCAAACATACAAACATAAAGCTTTGTATTCAGGACATAAAGTTTATTTGTTTACAACATTTTTGCAGTTGTACTTTAGTGCATTATTGCAAACAGGATGCATGTTTTGGAATATTTTTATTCTGTACTTACCAACTGGTCCAATTTAAGGTGTCTAACTGTAGCGACCTTGTGTTTATTAACGTGGCTATTGTAAAGTGGCTGTTCCACTGGATGTCAGAAGGTGAATTCACCAATTTGTAAGTCGCTCTGGATAAGAGCGTCTGCTAAATGACTTAAATGTAAATGATGTAAATGTGGCTATCGACTTTGCCACTTCTGCATGCTTATGTGGCACAGTTGATGCCACGCAGGGTTACGAGCAACTACCAACGACGATCTCACTCACTCTCCCTGCGTGTTTCATTACACTATGATCAGAGCTGGCTGCAGACAATCAGCTAGGGGGAATTTCATTTTCCACATTTTTATGCCACATTGATAATTATATAAAATATATGCAACAAATTTTAGACCAACAGGTTTCTGTGCCAATGCAACACAAGGAATTAACAAAGCATACCAAATTTGGGCACATCAATATCATGGTTTGCCATTTCAACACCACAATACAAAGACTATTTCAATCTCGACAAACAACATCCCTCTCTACCTTGTAGACATACCCAGTATCAAAGGCTTGGCTTGAACTTCTCTGGATGTAATACACTTTTTGGTGTTTAGTAACAGATGACTCTTTCCATTCATGAATTGGCCGCTGCACAGTTTGGATTGATTAATTGACTGATTTTATTTTTATCAGTAGAAAAAATACATACTGTTAATAAAATATTTTAAATTGACTGGGATTGCACAATAAAGTGGGCCTTATTTTCATTGTGTTCCCTATTTTTATTTTTTTATTTTTTTACAACATAATACATATACAATTACATAGACACAGACACATTACATAGACACATTACATAGACACAGACACATTACAGAGATACATATAGACACATTACAGAGATACATATAGACACATTACAGAGATACATATAGACACATTACAGAGATACATATAGACACATTACAGAGATACATATAGACACATTACAGAGATACATATAGACACATTAAAGAGATACATATAGACACAGACACATTACAGAGATACAGACAAAAAAATGCTTAACTTCCAGATGAGTTTGACGGGGGAGTTTAAGAACAGTGCTCCGGGCAGCCGAGCGGAAATGGAGGAAAACTCGCCTCCCTGCGTCCTTTCACTCCCTCCTCTCTACATTTTCCTCCTCTGTCTCTGCTGCTAAAGCCACTTTCTTCCACTCTAAATTCCAAGCATCTGCCTCTAACCCTAGGAAGCTCTTTGCCACCTTCTCCTCCCTCCTGAATCCTCCTCCCCTCCCCCCTCCTCCCTCTCTGCAGATGACTTCGTCAACCATTTTGAAAAGAAGGTCGACGACATCCGATCCTCGTTTGCTAAGTCAAACGACACCGCTGGTTCTGCTCACACTGCCCTACCCTGTGCTCTGACCTCTTTCTCAGATGAAATCTCGCTTCTTGTGACGGCCGGCCGCCCAACAACCTGCCCGCTTGACCCTATCCCCTCCTCTCTTCTCCAGACCATTTCCGGAGACCTTCTCCCTTACCTCACCTCGCTCATCAACTCATCCCTGACCGCTGGCTACGTCCCTTCCGTCTTCAAGAGAGCGAGAGTTGCACCCCTTCTGAAAAAACCTACACTCGATCCCTCCGATGTCAACAACTACAGACCAGTATCCCTTCTTTCTTTTCTCTCCAAAACTCTTGAACGTGCCGTCCTTGGCCAGCTCTCCCGCTATCTCTCTCAGAATGACCTTCTTGATCCAAATCAGTCAGGTTTCAAGACTAGTCATTCAACTGAGACTGCTCTTCTCTGTATCACGGAGGCGCTCCGCACTGCTAAAGCTAACTCTCTCTCCTCTGCTCTCATCCTTCTAGACCTATCGGCTGCCTTCGATACTGTGAACCATCAGATCCTCCTCTCCACCCTCTCCGAGTTGGGCATCTCCGGTGCGGCCCACGCTTGGATTGCGTCCTACCTGACAGGTCGCTCCTACCAGGTGGCGTGGCGAGAATCTGTCTCCTCGCCACGCGCTCTCACCACTGGTGTCCCCCAGGGCTCTGTTCTAGGCCCTCTCCTATTCTCGCTATACACCAAGTCACTTGGCTCTGTCATAACCTCACATGGTCTCTCCTATCATTGCTATGCAGACGACACACAATTAATCTTCTCCTTTCCCCTTCTGATGACCAGGTGGCGAATCGCATCTCTGCATGTCTGGCAGACATATCAGTGTGGATGACGGATCACCACCTCAAGCTGAACTCGGCAAGACGGAGCTGCTCTTCCTCCCGGGGAAGGACTGCCCGTTCCATGATCTCGCCATCACGGTTGACAACTCCATTGTGTCCTCCTCCCAGAGCGCTAAGAACCTTGGCGTGATCCTGGACAACACCCTGTCGTTCTCAACCAACATCATGGCGGTGGCCCGTTCCTGTAGGTTCATGCTCTACAACATCCGCAGAGTACGACCCTGCCTCACACAGGAAGCGGCGCAGGTCCTAATCCAGGCACTTGTCATCTCCCGTCTGGATTACTGCAACTCGCTGTTGGCTGGGCTCCTGCCTGTGCCATTAAACCCCTACAACTCATCCAGAACGCCGCAGCCCGTCTGGTGTTCAACCTTCCCAAGTTCTCTCACGTCACCCCGCTCCTCCGCTCTCTCCACTGGCTTCCAGTTGAAGCTCGCATCCGCTACAAGACCATGGTGCTTGCCTACGGAGCTGTGAGGGGAACGGCACCGCAGTACCTCCAGGCTCTGATCAGGCCCTACACCCAAACAAGGGCACTGCGTTCATCCACCTCTGGCCTGCTCGCCTCCCTACCACTGAGGAAGTACAGTTCCCGCTCAGCCCAGTCAAAACTGTTCGCTGCTCTGCCCCCCAATGGTGGAACAAACTCCCTCACGACGCCAGGACAGCGGAGTCAATCACCACCTTCCGGAGACACCTGAAACCCCACCTTTTCAAGGAATACCTAGGATAGGATAAAGCAATCCTTCTCACCCCCCCCCCCCTTAAATGATTTAGATGCACTATTGTAAAGTGGCTGTTCCACTGATGTCAGAAGGTGAATTCACCAATTTGTAAGTCGCTCTGGATAAGAGCGTCTGCTAAATGACTTAAATGTAAATGTAAATGTAAGTACAAATCTTACAAGCTTTTTTGGCTGCTGGTGAACCATGATGTGCATAATCAAAGTGACACTGGACTAGCACACTTGCCAGTATTTAGTGTCTGTAGCTAGGTTTCCATCCAATTGGCGACAGATTTTCATGTGAATATTTAAAAAATCTTCATTAAAAACAATATGTCATTTTCGAGTTTCCTTTTGTAAATTTGACAACAGGACAACATGACAGGGAAGATTTTAACTTACCGGGCATTTCATAAATGTAATGGACATCGATATGCATTCAGATCCAACCATGCTCAGCATCAATAAACAAAGGATAATGGCAAAATGAGGCACATTTACGTGTCCTTAAACAGCCTATAACAAATTACTAAAACACTATTCCTTGTGTTACGATGTGTAGCATATGCAAAACTTTTATAGCGTACTTTCCTAAAACAACATTTACGGTTCATCTGTCAGATTTGAGTACTAAATGTATCAGGGCATTGCATGCAAAGAGCTATTGGCTTAGGTGTCCACTATGATATTAATATTTTAATATATATCGCTTCCTTTATGTATATATATATATATATATATATATATACTACTGGTCAAAGGTTTGTACACACCTAGTCATTCAAGTTAAAAAAAAAAGTTTTTTTATAATTCTCTACATTGTAGAATAATAGTAAAGACATCAAAACTATGAAATAACACATGGAGTCATGTAACAAAAAAGTGTTAAACAAATCAAAATATATTTTCGATTTTTCAAAGTAGCCACCCTTTGCATTGATGACAGCTTTACACACTCTTGGCATTCTCTCAACCAGCTTCAAGGGGTAGTCACGTAGAATTTATTTCAATTAACAGGTGTTCCTTGTTAAAAAGTTAATTTGTGGAATTTTTTTCCTTCTTAATGCGTTTGAGCCAATCAGTTGTGTTGTGACAAGTAAGGGGGTAGAAGATAGCCCTATTTAGTAAAAGACCAAGTCCATATTATGGAAAGAACAGCTCAAATAAGCAAAGAGAAATGACAGTCCATCATTACTTGAAGACGTGAAGGTCAGTCAATGCAGAACATTTCAAGAACTTTGAAAGTTTCTTCAAGTGCAGTCACAAAAACCATCAAGCGCTATGATGAAACTGTCTCTCATGAGGACGGCCACAGGAAAGGAAGTCCCAGAGTTACAAGCCTCAAAAATTGCAGCCCGAATAAACGCATCACAGAGTTCAAGTAACAGACACATCTCAACATCAACTGTTCAGAGGAGACTGCATGAATCAGGACTTTATGATTGAATTGCTACAAAGAAACCACTACTAAAGGACACTAATAATAAGAAGAGACTTGCTTGGGCCAAGAAACACGAGCAATGGACATTAGACCGGTGGAAATCGGTCCTTTGGTCTGATGAGTCCAAATTGGAGAGTTTTGTTTGCAACCGCTGTGTCTTCGTGAGATGCAGAGTAGATTAATGGATGATCTCCTCGTGTGTGGTTCCCACTGGGAAGCTTGGAGGAGGAGGTGTGATGGTGTGGGGGTGCTTTGCTGGTGACACTCTCTGTAATTTATTTTGAATTCAAGGCACACTGAACCAGCATGATTACCACAGCATTCTGCAGCGATATAACACCCCACAGGACAATAACCCAACACACCTTCAAGCTGTGTAAGGACTATATGACCAAGAAGGAGAGTGATGGAGTGCTGCATCAGGTGACTTGGCCAACACAATCACCCGACCTCAACCCAATTGAGTTGATTTGGGATGAGTTGGACCGCAGAGTGAAGGAAAATCAGCCAACAAGTGCTCAGCATTGGGGTGGCAGGTAGCCTAGTGGTTAGAGCATTGGGCCAGTAACCGGAAGGTTGCTAGATTGAATCCCTGAGCTGACAAGGTACAAATCTGTCATTCTGCCTCTGCACAAGGCAGTTAACCCACTGTTCCTGGGCCATCATTGTAAATAAGATTTGGTTCATAACTGATTTGCCTAGTTAAATAAAAAATGTGGGATCTCCTAGACTGTTGGAAAAGCATTCCAGGTGAAGCTGGTTCAGAGAATGCCAAGAATGTGTAAATCTGCCATCAAGGAAAGGGGTGGCTACTTTGAAGAATATAAAATATATTTTGATTTGTTTAACACTTTTTTGGTTAGTACCTGATTCCTTATGTGTTATTTCATAGTTCTGATGTATTCACCATTATTCTACAATGTAGAAAATAGTAAAAACTAAGAAAACCCCTTGAATGAGTAGATTTGCCCAAACTTTTGGCTGGTACTGTATATATAGTCTATATAAGGAAGATAAGCTTAGGCCTAACCCCAGAGAGATAGAGATATGCCAGTGGCATGTCACGACACCAACCTGCACTTCTTAATGTCAGATGGCTACTATGCAGATATAGACGTACAGGAGGGTAATTTGTAAATGTTCTATCTGAGTATTTTGTACAAAGATAAGCATTATATTGCCAGATTATAGGAGTAACTCAGGTAAGCCTGAAACATTCTTCCTCACCTGAAGTTCAACTGTCTGAGTCCGTTGTAGCGCCGGGGCGCACTGCCTTCATATCATAGGCCTGCAGTAGCTAAAGCTTAATAATAGCCACACCATACCAAACCTTCACAAACATTTTCTTAACTTTATTAGGGTAATATAAAAAGTAAGTCAAGCCATTGTTTATAGGGAAAATATTAGCAGAAGAGCAAATGCATACCTACCATCCTCCCCTGTGCCCAATAAAAACCGACACAAACCTCCCTAAAAAAAAAAAAAAAAAAAAAAACGTTTAACAACCTTCCCGTTTTGGACCACCCCTCCCCCCAGTAAACTTAGATCTGTCCCTAACTATTATAAAGTAACCATTTGCTTCATGATGAAATCCCTGAGCAGTTTCCTTCCTCTCCAGCAACTGAGTTAGGAAGGACGCCTGTATCTTTGTAGTGACTGGTTGTATTGATACACTATCCAAAGTGTAGTTAATAACTTCACCATGCTCAAAGGGATATTCATTGCCTGCTTTATTTTCTTCTTAAAAAGAAAATAGATTCCATTCTTTGCGAGGTATTGGAAAACCTTCCTGTTCTTTGTGGTTGAATTTGATTTTATTTTGAATCTGTGTTTGAAATTCACTGCTCGATTGAGGGACCTTACAGATGTGTGGGATACAGAGAAGTGTGTGTGGGATACCAAATGGCACCCTATTCCTTAGTGCCTTAACATTTTCAACATTTTGTTGTGTTACAGAATTTATAAAGGATTACATTTAGATTAATGTGAAGGTATGTGATGAGGTCATTGTGTAGGTAGCTAGGTACTCTGTGCTATTGTGCAGGGGCTCAGTGGGATGATAAATGTTTACAGCACTACATTAAGAAGAAATCTCCTATTTTTGCTGGAGGCCGGATCATTCATTCATTGTGAGGGACTGCCCATCGCCTCTCCTGTCTTAAATTAGTCGGCACCTTTCACTTGCAGAGGGTGTTAGGGGGTGAAGGGGGATTAGGGAGATACATCTTTTGGACGGACAGTTAAAATCATTATTTGGCATCCTGTGGGACACATGGTTGTGCTAAGGGTTTACAAATCAGCTCATTCCTCTTATAAACATCCATAATGCATGCTGTGGAGAGGCGGGAGGGTTCATGTGTTCAAATGCAGTATGAGAACAAACTGACAGCTGAGAGAGAGAGAGAGAGAGAGAGAGAGAGAGAGAGAGAGAGAGGGGAGAGAGAGAGAGAGAGAGAGAGAGAGAGAGAGAGAGAGAGAGATATATATATATATATATATATATATAGAGAGAGAGAGAGAGAGAGAGAGAGAGAGAAAGATATATATATATATATATATATAGAGAGAGAGAGAGAGAGAGAGAGAGAGATTATTATTATATACCTTACTTGCTTTGGCAATGTTAACACATGTTTCCCATGCCAATAAAGCCCCTTGAATTGAATTGAATTGAGAGAGAGCAAGCATCCCTAATGGCACCCAATTCCCTATTTGGTGCACTATGTAGGGAATAGGGTGCCATTAGGATGCAGACAGAGATAGAGGAGGAAGTGAGTTAGTGAAGATATGGTATTAAAGGCTGTAGGATATCAACAGTTTTTCATGAGGAGCAAACATAACAAGCCCTCGTGGCTTCCCTACTCTTCCGCCAAAGATGTACGGTGCTCCACGCTATTCAACAATTTCCCCCTGGAATCCATTATTTTGCCTTCTTCCGTCAAGGTTGTGGGTGTTGTCAAGTTGAAAGGGCCTCTCAACCCTGACAAATGGTTAATTTTAGCAACTCGTTGAAATCCCTCCTCTCTCAGCCCTCAGCGTGGGATTCTTATAGAGTATATGTACAGCAGATTTATACTTATTTTCAAAAGCAATATCTGGAGAACATGAGACTAGAGAGGTTGTAATAATACATTATGGATATGTTGTTGTGAGATATCATTTATATGCTGAGTGACATTGCCTATGTTAATGTTTTAAAGATAAGCAGAGATTTGCATATTTAACAAAGCATCTTACAAAAAAGGGCCAATCGAATTTTGCGAACAGTTCTCACCATCAGAGTATAATTCAGACCCACAACAAGTCACTGTTTCCTTACTGTGTGTGTGTGTGTGTGTGTGTGTGTGTGTGTGTGTGTGTGTTCGCGAGCGCATCCTCATCCGGTAGTAATCCTGTTAATCTGTTCACCGGCCACAGCTCCAGTATTGATGTTTTCCTGTTGTTTTAGGAGAATGATTAAGCATTGTGGAATTAACAATGGCTTAACCTCCTCACAAGATTCCTTTATAACCCCCTTTCTCACAGAAAGCCTTGAGAAAATGTCTTGTCTCTCCTATTGCTCTCTACTCATCTCAATATACTCGATGCTCACACAAACTATCACAAACTATGAAACTATCACAAACTTTCTAAATATCTAGTAGTTAAAGTGAGAACATAAAGAAAGAGTTTATTTTTGTGAAATACTTGGATTTTTTTGCATCCTCTAATGTGCAGGTTGCATTAGGCCTATCTTTCCTGAAGCTTCTAAAGCGCTACAAAGGAATTTGTATTATCCTTTGTATTATAAAGTAAGAACTATGTATGATCCTTTATTGAGAATAGTCGGCCGGGCCTAACCTCTTACTGACACTTCAGCGTTGTTCTTTCTCTTTCTTTCCAGAGCAGATAACATTTGCCAGTGAGGTTGAGGTTTTAACGAGGCAGAAGGTCGCATTGTTCTTTCTCTTTCTTTCCAGAGCAGATAACATTTCCAGGCCAGGTTGAGGTTTTAACGAGGCAGAAGATCGCATTGTTCTTTCCCATTCGTCCCAGAGCAGATAACATTTCCAGGCCAGGCTGAGGTTTTAACGAGGCAGAAGATCGCATTGTTCTTTCTCATTCGTCCCAGAGCAGATAACATTTCCAGGCCAGGCTGAGGTTTTAACGAGGCAGAAGATCGCATTGTTCTTTCTCTTTCTTTCCAGAGCAGATAACATTTCCAGGCCAGGTTGAGGTTTTAACGAGGCAGAAGATCGCATTGTTCTTTCTCATTCGTCCCAGAGCAGATAACATTTCCAGGCCAGGTTGAGGTTTTAACGAGGCAGAAGATCGCATTGTTCTTTCTCATTCGTCCCAGAGCAGATAACATTTCCAGGCCAGGCTGAGGTTTTAACGAGGCAGAAGATCGCATTGTTCTTTCTCATTCTTCCCAGAGTAGATAACATTTCCAGGCCAGGTTGAGGTTTTAACGAGGCAGAAGATCGCATTGTTCTTTCTCATTCTTCCCAGAGCAGATAACATTTCCAGGCCAGGTTGAGGTTTTAACGAGGCAGAAGATCGCATTGTTCTTTCTCATTCTTCCCAGAGCAGATAACATTTCCAGGCCAGGTTGAGGTTTTAACGAGGCAGAAGATCGCATTGTTCTTTCCCATTCGTCCCAGAGCAGATAACATTTCCAGGCCAGGCTGAGGTTTTAACGAGGCAGAAGATCGCATTGTTCTTTCTCATTCTTCCCAGAGCAGATAACATTTCCAGGTCAGGTTGAGGTTTTAACGAGGCAGAAGATCGCATTGTTCTTTCTCATTCGTCCCAGAGCAGATAACATTTCCAGGCCAGGCTGAGGTTTTAACGAGGCAGAAGATCGCATTGTTCTTTCTCATTCTTCCCAGAGCAGATAACATTTCCAGGTCAGGTTGAGGTTTTAACGAGGCAGAAGATCGCATTGTTCTTTCTCATTCTTCCCAGAGCAGATAACATTTCCAGGCCAGGTTGAGGTTTTAACGAGGCAGAAGATCGCATTGTTCTTTCTCATTCTTCCCAGAGCAGATAACATTTCCAGGCCAGGTTGAGGTTTTAACGAGGCAGAAGATCGCATTGTTCTTTCTCATTCGTCCCAGAGCAGATAACATTTCCAGGCCAGGCTGAGGTTTTAACGAGGCAGAAGATCGGAAGCTCCACTTTCCCCGTCAGCAGTTGTCCAGTCAAATAATGGTGAGGTCATAATATATATCATTTAAAGATGATCTCTAAAGTGCTAGACATTATGCTACTGCAAGAGAGGAAATAGTCAACAGAACATTGTGTCTGCAACATTGATCAAAATGGGAAGGGGAGAGGAGCCAGGTTCTCAGACCCTGAACTGTGGTGGCTACTACATTAAAGAATACCTCTGAATCTCAACAAGAGATACATTAATGTCATTCATTTGAAATAAAGATCACCTCCACGGGGTTGCCAGGTGTGAACATGAGGTGCTGATTCGACGACACCTGGGAAATTGGGTGAGAAAACTCACCTTTAATTTCACAGTGCAACATAAAGGTGATTAGTTGTGATACAAACTGCCACACAGCTATGCAAAGTCTGGATAAATTCACTCCCTTTTCCAATTCACAACTATTATTTCAGCACAGCACTGAAAAGATCCTGCATGCATTTTGTCTTCATCAATGTTTAAAGGAGATGTTTGAATTTCGTGCATGGAATACAACTTTTTTTCATCGCCTCATTGCAAACATTTTGTATATAGGCCTTCAGTCACTGGTAATCATGCCTCTGAGGCAGGGTATACAAGTATGATGTGACTCTGGCAATGAATTAATATGCAGTAAATAATCAACATTGATATTGGCATGAATAATCAATGAACTGGTGTCATATTTATGTCATAGTGTTGTGATGTGTTGTAATAGGCCTACTGCTCCCGAGGGGTGCAGCGGTCTAAGGCACTATATCTCAGTACAAGAGGTGTCATTATAGTCCCTGGTTTGAATCCAGGCTGTATCACATCCAACCGTGATTTGGAGTTCCATAGGGTGGCGTACAATTGGCCCAGCCTCGTCCGGGTTTGGCCGGGGTAGGCTGTCATTGTCAATAAGATTTTCTTATTAACTGACTTGTCTAGTTAAATAAAGGTTAAATATAGAATAATAAAAAAACACATTCAGTTCTAGAATAAAGATCCAAATCTGTTACGAAGTAATTTAGAAAAAGACAAAAAGTGTGTTCAGACCATAACATATTAAAAAGCACTCTGCCCTAGGATTGAACCGTTTGATGACTGGATGAAACATTATTAGGCCATCATCCCCTTTGTGTCTTACTGCGATGAAGACTCCAAACATGATCTACTGATTTAAATCAAAATACTGTTTCCCATGTTTGTCTCCAGTGACGTAGGCCTAGGTCTCCAAATACTCATTGTCCAAATGGTACCCTTTTTCCTAGCTGTCTAAACTCAACTCCATTGTGAAGGAAGTTTCTGATGAACTCCACCATTGGAGTTGAGCAGAGACCAGGCTTTTTGGAATTCAGCTCCGACTACATAGATTCGCCCAAGGTCAATACTTTAAAAAATGCTAATAATGAAAGGTTTACCTTGTACCTATGACCTTGGGAGAATCAATGTAGTCGGAGCTGAATTCCTCAAAGCCTGGTCTCTGCTCAACGTTGTTGGTGGAGTTCATCATAAACTTCTTTCACCATGGAGTTGAGTTTAGTCAGCTACCCTTTCCCTATGTAGTGTACTACTTTTGACCAAAGAAGTATGGGCCCTGGTCAAAAGTAGTACACTATAAAGGCAATAGGGTGCCATTTAAATCTCACACTATGATGGCCACCTACTGAATCATTCCTTTAAAAAAATTCTTGTCCTTTTCCCCCCAACAGTTTTATACTTGAAGGGAGATGTTTTAAATTATTTTCCAGGAAAAATAAGCATTCACAGAAAATAGACTGACTGACAAACAAATAAATAATAAATATAGTTGCAAACAGCAATGAATGGGGTTCACAGGATGACAGAAAGGACACGGTCAGTTGGATTAAAAAGCAAGCACTATCATATAGGAACTTTCTTCCTTTATGTACAATCAGTGAAAACATTACCATGTTGATTTAATACAACAGGAGTAGACCTTACCATAAAATGCTTACTAACAAGCCCTTAAATCTCTGTTGGTACACTCCACATTAGTGGTCCAAAATAGAAACCTGTTGAAACTCTAGGGGCGCAATTTCATTTTTGGATGAAAAACGTTCCCATTTTAAACAAGATATTTTGTCACAAAAGATGCTCGACTATGCATATAATTGATAGCTTTCGAAAGAAAACACTCTGACGTGTCCAGAACTACCAAGATATTTTCTGTGCGTGCCCTAGAACGTGAGCTTCAAGGCAAAACCAAGATGAGACGGCATCCAGGAAATGAGCAGGATTTTTGAGGCTCTGTTTTCCATTGTCTCCTTATATGGCTGTGAATGCGAGAGGAGTAAGTCTGCCCTTTCTGTCGTTTCCCCAAGGTGTCTGCAGCATTGTGACGTATTTGTAGGCATATCATTGGAAGATTGACCATAAGAGACCACATTTACCAGGTGTCCGCCCGGTGTCCTGCGCCGAAATTGGTGCGCAAAAAGTCAGCTGCAAGTATTTTTCCATGGAATTTAGAGAAGAATGCAAGCTTCCACGAACGATATATCAATGAAGAGATATGTGAAAAAACACCTTGAGGATTGATTCCAAACAACGTTTGCCATGCTTCGGTCGATATTATGGAGTTAATTCGGAAAAAGTTTGACGTTGTAGGTGACTGAATTTTCGGTTGTTTCGGTAGCCAAATGTGATGTACAAAACGGAGCGATTTCTCCTACACACAGACGCTTTCAGGAAAAACTGCGCATTTGGTATGTAACTGAGAGTCTCCTCATTAAAAACATCCGAAGCTCTTCAAAGGTAAATGATTTTATTTATTTGGTTATCTGGTTTTTGTGAAAATGTTGCGTGCTAAATGCTACTCAAAATGCTAAGCTAGCTTAGCATACTCTTACACAAATTAGTCAATTGCTATGGTTCAAAAGCATATTTTGAAAATCTGAGATGACAGTGTTGTTAAGACAAGGCTAAGCTTGAGAGCAGGCGCATTATTTTCATTTTATTTGCGATTTTCAGAAATCGTTAACGTTGCGTTATGCTAATGAGCCTGAGGCTTTAGTCACGATCCCGGATCCGGGATGGGGAGATTCAAGAGGTTAACTCTTGCGACGAGCAATCCCGGGATCGTAATCATAGCCTCAAAAACGAATTAGCATAACGCAGCGGACATAAATACCCCTAGAAACTTTTCCTATTCATGAAAATCGCAAATGAAATGAAATAAATATATTCAAACACAAGCTTAGCCTTTTGTTAACAACACTGTCATCTCAGATTTTCAAAATATGCGTTACATCCAACGCTAGACAAGCATTTGTGTAAGTTTATCATGGCATAATGCTATGCTAGGCTCTGCTGGCAGCAGGCAACATTTTCACGAAAATAAGAAAAGCAAACCAAATTAAATCATTTACCTTTGAAGAACTTCGGAAGGTGAATTCACCAATTTGTAAGTCGCTCTGGATAAGAGCGTCTGCTAAATGACTTAAATGTAATGTAAATGTAAATGCTTTCACTCAGGAGACTCCCAGTTAGATAGCAAATGTTCCTTTTTTCCCAAAAATATTATTTTTGTAGGCGAAATAGCTCCCGTTTGTTCATCATGCTTGGTTGAGAATTCGACCAGAAAATGCTACCTATACAACGCCAAACTTTTTTCAAAATTAATTCCATAATATCAACAGAAACACGGCAAACCTTGTTTAGGATCCATCCTCAAGGTGTTTTTAACATATATATTCGATAATATATCCGTCGAGGCAATTGGTTTCTCATAAGAAGCGATTGGAAAAATGGCTACCTCAGTATTTTACGCAAGATTTTCTGCGGGAGACACCATGTGACCACTTGCTATATATGGTCCTTACGGCTATTCTTCAATGAAGGCGTAAAAAGAAGTCACAATGCTGTAGACACCTTGGGGAATAAATGTAAGCTCATTCGTAGTTCATTCACAGCCATATAAGGAGTCATTAGCATGAGGCGGTTTTAAAAAATGCGGCACTTCCTGGTTGGATATTTATCTGGGTTTCGCCTGTAACATCAGTTCTGTGGCACTCACAGACAATATCTTTGCAGTTTTGGAAACGTCAGAGTGTTTTCTTTCCAAAGCTGTCAATTATATGCATAGTCGAGTATCTTTTCGTGACAGAATATCTTGTTTAAAACGGGAACATTTTTCATCCCAAAATGTTAATAGCGCCCCCTAATGCATAACTGGGTATTACTCTCACAGCTGTAATACGCTCAAGCGGCAGGACTTAATAATGTATTTGGACAACTGACTAGGTACCCCCCTTCCCTTTCCTTTCTTTTCCGGTATCTCATTTT
The DNA here is from genome assembly GCF_036934945.1 of Oncorhynchus masou masou. Taxonomy (NCBI): domain Eukaryota; kingdom Metazoa; phylum Chordata; class Actinopteri; order Salmoniformes; family Salmonidae; genus Oncorhynchus; species Oncorhynchus masou. The sequence goes on along the minus strand of NC_088233.1, from coordinate 13,252,967 downwards.
ACAGAATAAAATATCCACTTTTCACTACGTTCAGACAACAGTATGTGATTATACAGATATACTAATCATGATATTTCAAGTTGTTCTTCTGCATAATTTAAATTGAACATTCATTTGCATGAGACAAAGTCCACTTGATCAATAGTTATTGCTCTGGTATCCTATGGTGCCACTGGTCCCAATGATGTCTGTAGTGCCACCAACTGGTCTGGTGCAGCCATCTAAGGTTGCAGTGACTTTATTTTTACGCAGCTTCTAAGGACATATATGTGACTCATTTCAGGAAACTAGGCGTATGTCGCGCGTCACTACTTCACAGTGTCAGGATTTGGCCAGGGTTGTTCCGGGTTTTGGTCACTAGATGCCCCCATTGTAAGTTCCCATTATTATTTGCACCTGTGCCTCGTTTCCCCTGATTGTATTTAAACCCTTAGTTTCCCTCAGTTCTGTGCTCTGTGTTTGTATGTTAGCACCCAGCCCTAGTGTTCTGTGTATTCTTGTCGATTCCGGTGGATGCTCTTGTGGAATTTTTTTGTTTTTGAGTATCTCTTGAGGCTTTTTGTGCTATTCCTACCACCTTTTGGAATTTAAGGACTTCTCCTTTTTACTTTATTAAATACACCGTCTTAAGTACTGCTGTGTCTGCCTCATCTTCTGGGTTCTGCTGACTATTCGTGGCTCAGTTGGTTAAGTGACTGTTTCTCACTCCGGAGACCCAGTAACCGGGTCCTGACAGAAACACAGAGCCAAAAATGAACCCAGAGGCAGCCAGTTCCCAGGACCTTTTTGCCATGCTGTCCCACCACCAGGAGACTGTCCAACGCCAAAGCCGCCCTGGTTTTAATGGCTAACATTGTCATCTTCTGTCGGAGATGCTGATCCATTAAGCAAAATCTGATCGTCTTACCCCGGCAACAGTTCCCGTCCCAGTACCTCAGAACGTACCCATGGCAGTTAACCCCCTGGCTGAACCTCGTCACTTCCACCTCCCCAACGGTTCTCAGGTGATCCAATTGCTTGTAAAGGGTTTCTCACCCAATGTTCTCTCTCCTTTGAGCTACAACCCTCGTCGCTTCCCACCGACCGGTCTAAATCGCTTATATCATCACCCTGCTGTCGGAAAAAGCCCTGGCCTGGGCTACTGCTGTGTGGGATGCCCATAGTTCCTGCTGTGCCAGCTACTCTGCCTTTGCTGAGGAATTCAAACGAGTGTTTCAAGGCCCAAGCAGTGGTTCTGACTCAGCCAAACAGCTCCTGACTCTCCACCAAGGTTGCGTGACGGACTATGCCATCCAGTTCCGCACGGTGGCAGCAGCAAAGGCGCTCACGGTGTGCTTTTGGAAAGGCCTTTCCGACACTATCCAAGATGAACTGGCCACTCGGGAACCACTGGACAATCTCGAGTCCCTGATCAACATTGACCAGCGTCTGAGAGAGAGAACTCAACCGTAGACCTCTAGCCCCTATCAGTCCCAGCTCCGAGTCCCCACCTTAGCCTCGCTTTCGGAAATGCAGATTGGAATCTCCAGGCTGAGAGAGAATGAGGGAGCGACGCTGTCTATATTGCGGCAAACCGGGCCATTTCCGTTCCACGTGTCCCGGGCTCCAGGGAAACGCTCTGTCCCGTACAGACCGGGGGAACTGTAACGGAAACATAACCTCCTCCCATCCGTCCAACTCCCGTCTGCTCATTCCAGTCACCCTCTCCTGGGACAACCACAAGCTTCACCTTCAAGCCTTGGTAGAACAGGTAATCATGGATGGTGTCTGGGCGAAGGAGAATGGCGTTCCTCTGAACCTCTAAGTGAACCCATGAGGGTCACTACATTGATGGAAGCCCTTTGGGATCTGGACTTGTCACTCATGTCACTATTTTTCAGTTTTGATTGATGAACTTTCATTTGCATGAGTTGGAAAAATACCCCTGGCTTCACAGCCATAACCCTCACATCGACTGGTCTGTGGGCACTATCAAGCAGTTTACGTCAAGCTACTTGTATTTTTTTCTGAGTCTTTAGAATCCATCGACACCAGTGTTCAAACTGGTGTTTAGCAAACAGAGGGCCACCATGCTACCACCCCATAGACCTTACGATTATTGCCCCCAGGGGTCGGATCTTTCCCTATCTCCACCCGAACGAGCTGCTATGGATACCTACATTCTGGAAGCAGGCCTTGCGTCCATCCACCTCAGGGTTTTTCTTTGTGGCCAAGAAAACGGTGGATTATTGCATCGACTACCGGGGATTGCCATAACCACCTGTAACCGTTACCCACTACCCCATATGGCCACAGCCTTCGAGCTGCTCCAGGAAGCAGTTGTTTTCACTAAGCTTGACCTGCGGAACGCATACCATCTTGTGCGGATCAGACCTGGTGACGAGTGGAAGACCGCTTTCAACACGACTGGTCACTATGAATACTTGGTGATGTAGCGGTGTTCCAAGCGCTCATAAACGTAACATATTTGTGTTCGTTTACTTGGATGACATCCTCATCTTTTGAGGCTCCTTCAAGAACACACTAAGCATGTCAGACAAGTACTCAAACGCCTCCTGGACAGCCATCTGTACGTTAAGCCGGAAAAATGTGAATTCCATTCATCCCTAGTACAATTCCTGGGATTTGTAGTGGAACCCAGTCCAAATGGACCCCAGGAAGGTAGGGGCAGTAGCGGATTGGCCCACCCCCAATTCCGTTAAGGAAGTTCAGCGTTTCCTGGGCATCACAAACTCTACCGCAAGTTCATCAAGAACTTCAGCTTGGTGGCAGCCCCTTCTCAGCTTTAACCAAGGGTGGCAATGCAAGGTTTTTGTGGGGAAGAGAAGCTGAGACGGCCTTCCAAGGACTGTTTCTGCTCCCATCCTGATACTACCGACTACGGATGAACCATTTGTGGTTTCAGAGGTTGGTGTTGGAGCTGTCCTGTCTCAGAGGGTGAAGACAAGAAGCTTCATCCGTGCGCTTTCTTCACACTTACCCCCGACTGAGAGGAACTGATGTGGGGGATCGTGAACTCCTAGCAGGGGCTTCTTCAAGTGCTTACGGACCACAAAAATCTGGAGTATATTTAAGCGGTTGAACTCTAGACAAGCTAGATGGTCTCTTTTCTTATCGATTCCAGTTTATCCTCACCTATCGGCCCGGGTCGAAGAATCTCAAACCGGATGCCCTGTTCCGAGTCTACGCTCCTGCCATTCGAGATGACACGGACATGCCTGTCCTTCCTGCTGCTAAGATTGTGGCTCCGATCTCGTGGCAAGTTGAGGATACCGTTAGATTCAAGCTAGCGAACCGGACCCGAAAGGAGGTCCTGCCAATCGGTTGTTTGTCCCCAAGGCAGTGAGGACTCAGGTCCTTCTGTGGGGGCACTCCTCTCGCCTCACCTGTCATCCGGGCGTAGGTCGCACCTTGGAGTTCATCCAGCGTAAGTTCTGGTGGCCTACCATAAGAGAAGACGTTGCCACTTTCCAATGCCTGTCCCGTGTGCTGCCAGGGCAAATCTTCTCACCTCCGCCCTCAAGGACTCCTTCACCCTTTACCTGTTCCCCACAGACCCTGGTCCCATATCTCATTGGACTTTATTACTGGACTTCCTCCATCCCATGGCAATACTACTATCCTAGTCATAATCGACAGGTTTTCAAAGGCGGCCAGGTTCGTCCCTCTGACTAAGTCACCTTCTGCCAAGGAAACGGCTGAGTTGGTAATTAATCATGTGTTCCGGCATTCCTCAAGATATAGTTTCTGACAGAGTTGCCTCAAGGTTTTAGGCCTTCTGCCAACTCATGGGGGCTTCTGCCAGTCTATCTTCAGGGTTCCAGTCCAACGGCCAAACAGAGAGGATGAATCAAGAGCTGGAAACCACCCTCCGATGTATGACTGTGACCCGTCCACATCATCCTTTATTGTTTGGGCGAATACGCGCACAACACCTTGCGTTCCTCCTCCACTGGTATGTCCCCGCACGAGTGTCAGTTTGGCTATGCTCCTCCATTGTTGAAGTCAGAGTGCCTTCAGCCTTGAATTCAGACGCTGTCGGCTTATGTGGAGGAAGACCCGTCTTAATCTTATGCGTTCCTCACAGAGGTACCAACAACAAGCCAACAGACGTCGCCCCGTCCCGGGCCTACCCTGCGCCCCGGCCAGAGAGTCTGGCTCTCCACAAGAGACTTACCTCTACGGGTGGAGTCTCGCAAAGCTGTCCCAAAATACATCGGTCCCTTCAAGGTTGCCAGGAGAGTTAACCCAGTTTCTTATCGCCTACACTTACCCAGATCCCTTAAGATTAATCCCACATTTCACATTTCATTGTTAAAACCTGTTGTTTTTTCTCCCCTTGTCCCGGCAGACAGACCTCCCCTCCGCCTCTGTCATTGGAGGCCAGCCGGCTTATACCGTCCATCGGATACTGGATTCCCACCGGGTGCAGCGGTCCTGGCAGTATCTGGTGGACTGGGAAGGCTACGGTCCCGAAGCACTCCTGGGTTCCTGCCAAAGACATCCTGGACCCTGACCTCATTGTCAGTTCAGGGCCCTCCACCCTGAGAGAGCTGGTAGGAACGTGAGCCTGTTCCGGGGGGGATTCTGTCAGGATTTGGCCAGGGTTGTTCCGGGTTTTGGTCACTAGATGCCCCCATTGTGCTTTTTGACCTTATGTTTTTTCCCTTGTTCCCCATTATTATTTGCACTGATTGTATTTAAACCCTTAGTTTCCTCAGTTCTGTGCTCTGTGTTTGTATGTTAGCACCCAGCCCTAGTGTTCTGTGTATTCTTGTGATTCCGGTGGATGCTCTTGTGGAATTCTGTTTTTGTTTTTGAGTATCTCTTGAGGCTTTTTTGTGCTATTCCTACCACCTTTTGGATTTGCCATTTTTGTATTTAAGGACTTCTCCTTTTTACTTTATTAAATACACCGTCTTAAGTACTGCTGTGTCTGCCTCATCTTCTGGGTTCTGCTGACTATTCGTGGCTCAGTTGGTTAAGTGACTGTTTCTCACTCCGGAGACCCAGGTTCGTAACCGGGTCCTGACACACAGGACAGCCATTTGAACATAAACGTTAAAAAAATCTACATGTTTTTCTTTGCAGACATGCCTTCTGGAACGGGAACTTTTATGTCCAATTTTTCTGTTTTTGATTTGTTAAAAATGTTTGAAATATCCAATAAATGTCGTTCCACTTCATGATTGTGTCCCACTTGTTGTTGATTCTTCACAAAAAAAATACAGTTTTATATCTTTGTTTGAAGCCTGAAATGTGGCAAAAGGTCGCAAAGTTCAAGGGGGCCGAATACTTTTGCAAGGCACTGTATGCAGATAGTCAAAAAGAGAACACACAGAAGGCTGTGTTGTATAAAACACCTGTCTCCGGATTACATCTTCAAACTAAGGCAACCCTGGCATCTGACAGAGAGGGAGAAGTGTCCATCTATGTATACGTGTAAGATAGTCTAGCTAGTTACATTTTTAGATATTACATGTTCTAATTTTGTCAGAAAGTCATTTTCATTTCAAGTTAAAGCGTACTGTTAGCTAGCTAGCTGACATTAGCTGGCTGGCTCGCTAGCTAACGTATGTGTAGTAATATTATTTGTATCTCAAAGCCATTTACATTACTAGTTAAAATCTACTATTAGCTAGCTAGCTAACATTGAACCTGGTTGGTTAGCTACCTGCAGATTCATGCAGGGTAGTAACATTATGAGTTGGGATTATGGTTCATTGTTCAGATAGCTAGCTAGCTACATGCCTAAACAAAAGACTCCACTATGCAAGTAACCATTTCAATAGAATGTTCATGATGTCATCGCGCCAACTGTCGATAGACATAGCAGGTAAATTTGCTATGGATATCTACTCCGAGTTCAGAGCACTCGTCTGAGTGTGCCAGAGCACAGGATAACTGTTAAACGAACACACAACACCCAATGAATATGGCTGGTGTCAGTAAACATTGGCAAAAAAGTGTAATTCATTTGTCTCCAATGCTCTGGATAACATAAAAACAGCCTAACCAGCTCTGGTAGGGCGAGTAAAATGGCCAGAGTGAGCTGTTCCCTCATTTGTGTCTGGAAGTAGCTAGAAAGCTAGCCAACGTTGGCCAGGTAACTTGGGTGTGTTACGACTTCTATGAATGGTGAGTGGAGGAGTCAAGCGCAGAGAGCAGGTCATTCCGTACCTGGATATTTTATTCCAAAGACAGTGGAGACACGGAAATGCAAAACACAAGGGCGCATGAAACAACCCGTCCAAAATACAAAGGACTAAAACTGTCCGGAAAAATATAGATCACACTAATACACCAAAACCAAATAACAGAGAACAAGCCCGCACAAATACCCGGCGGGCCTAGTGCCCTTAAATAGCCTACAAACAAACACTAACTCAAAACAGGTGTACCCAATTAAACCCAAATAACAGAAACAAACGGAAAGGGAATCGATGGCAGCTAATAGGCCGGCGACTACGACCGCCGAGCACCGCCCAACAGGAAGAGGCACCATCTTCGGCGAGATTCGTGACAGGGTGCTTGACTGCTGTTGTTTGGTCAGAACACTTGGATCAACCCTACTCCTTGGCCAGAGCATTCATTGTGCACTCTGTATGCTCCGAGAGCAGAATTTACAAATGGACAATCTGACAATGCTCTGAGTTTACAAACACACAGAGCGCACTCTGAGCACACTCTGGCACTCCAGAATGAATTTATGAACACACCCATAGTATAACCAGCCTTTAGTCTTGAGATCTTTGGTTCAGTACACAGCCTCACATATGAATCCTTAAAGAGCTGGGTGTGGCTAAAGCTTAAGAGTGTGTGGACGATGCTGAATTAGTACAGACAAAGAAGAGCTCTCCCGTAGGTGTACCAAAACATTCAAGGGACATGTTGTCAAAAGTAAGGTTACAAGTTTTTCAACTTTCAAAGCATAATTATATTCCCATTGTTCCTCAAATGTAGTGTATGATATACAATTTTCTAGCTCTGAGTCTCCACTTTTATCCAATGTAAAAAACACCATTTAAAATGTTGCTACATCAGAACCGAATTGAGCCGGTCGGTCACATATACTGAACAAAAATATAAACGAAACATGCAACAATTTCAACGATTTTACTGAGTAACAGTCCATATGAGGAAATCAGTCAATTTAAACAAATTCATCAGGCCCTAATCTATGGATTTCATATGACTGGGCAGGAGCACCCACTCGTGCGCCAAGACCAGCCAATCAGAATTAGTTTTTCCCAACAAAAGGGCTTTATTACAGACAGAAATACACCTCAGTTTCATCAGCTGTCTGGGTGGCTATTCTCGGACGATCCCAAAGGTGAAGAAGCCGGATGTGGAGGTCCTGGGCTGACGTGGTTACACGTGGTCTGCGGTTCTGAGGCCAGTTGGACATACTGCCAAATTCTCTGGATTGACGTAAGAGGTGGCTTATGGTAGAGAAATTAACATTCAATTCTCTAGCAACAGCTCTGGTGGACATTCCTGCAGTCATCATGCCAATTGCACGTGGTATTGTGTTGTGTGACAAAACTGCACATTTTAGAGTGGCCTTTTATTGTCCCGAGTACAATCTTGATATGCCACACCTGTCAGGTGGATGGATTACCTTGGAAAGGGAGAAATGCTCACTAACAGAGATGTAAACAAATCTGTGCCAAACATTTTAGAGAAATAATATTTTTGTCCGTATGAAACATTTTTGGGATCTTTTATTTCAGCTCATGAAACATGGGACCAGCACTTTACGTGTTGAGTTTATATTTTTGTTCCATATACATAAGATTTACTACTTACCAAATGTCAGTCGGTGTCCATCGGTTAAGTTCTAGTAGCCAGTTGTTGTTGACAATGGCTGAATCATCTACAGGGCTTCACGTTACTTTTTTTGCCACGTGTAACTTATTCAGCCACTTGTCCTTCAGACTGATTTTTTACTTGTATACTGTCCAAAAGCTCAAGTCACTTGTCCAAAATTACAAACAATGGTCTGTAACACCATGTGGCGACAGATATTCATGCAAATATTCAACAATCTGCATAAAAACAATTGGTGTATTTTCCCACCAGAGATGTGTTTCCATCACATTGACTTGTTGCGGATAAAAGGCTGTGCGTGATGACGTAGTGCACAAAAAAATAACTGTTGCGGTTCAATTCCCATGTACCAAAAAATAAAAAATTGCATTATGGAGCAAATGTGGCCACTCTGGTACTGGTACTGGTACTTGCGCTCTAGACAACAGCTTACAGATGCAGTGCAGGTATTGCCTACATGAGACTGTTATGGACAGAAGAGCAAGATTATTTTTATTTGTCAAATGGCAGCCAAGCATCGATCATTAAGTCACCATAATAACACCGTCAATATTTATTGGAAAGGAGCATCAAGCTCATCACCTTGCACTTTCACCACCCTGTGAAGTTCATCATAACTTATTTCATCTGTAGCCTAATGAACTGCATAGTTTCCCGAGTCGTAGTAGGAGGACCAAACATGTCATTGCAAGACTCCAAGTTCACTTCAATATGATGGATATTATATCAATATTTGCGCATAAAAGCGTTTCCACCGATATTTCTTACATAATTAATTTTACAGACACAAAATGATCCCACCTTGTCTACCGTATTTTGTTTTGTCGACAGGCAACCAGGATGTAGGATGTGAAAGTGGTCCATAAACTGGATGACACATGGTTTGTGTGCTAAATGGCCCCATTTCCCTATATAAGGGCCCTGGTCAAAACTCGTGCACTATAAAGAGAATTTGGGAGGCATAAGGCATTCCATGATGCCGGCTGTTGCGATGGCTTTAGTGGCTATTTTTGGTCAGGCCCCTGTGATTCATCAGGGGGTGTTTGCGGTCTGATGTGGCAGGATGTGTCACACCACTAATTGTCTGACTGGCTCATGGTGATTTCTCACCGACCTCTGTGCTCTTGGACAGACCTGTCCTGAGACTGAGAGCACCGTGGCTGACACAGGAACAAACTGAGCCCACAGGGGCAAATCTGTTTCATATCTGACTCAGCTGAGGAGAATAGAGGTGTAGTTCATCCTCCCATGGCTCATACAATGTGCAATAAATAGCATTCTTTATAAGGTACAGTGTTTTGGGTGTGATGAAGAAGCAGTGAAATGTTCAACATGTATTGATCACATCTTTACTAATGCTGCAGAAATGTGCTTTAAAGCAGTATCCAAATCCATAGGATGTAGTGATCACAATATAGTATCCATATCTAGGAAAACTAAAGTTCCAAAGGCTGGGCCTCATAAGAGCGTAAGAATCCTTCCCTGTTCCTCTGGCCTCCCTGAAACATGACAGTCAGTCCAGCATTTTGTTTGAGTCAGAGTAGAATCTCCTGTTGTAGTAATTCTTATGTTGACGAGCAACCAGATGCTGCACTTGCAATATTTATGAAATTGCTAATTCCAGTTACTAATAAGCATGCACCCATTCAGAAAATAACTGTAAAAACTGTTAAATCCCCTTCGGATTAATGAGGAATTGAAAAAGGATGTGGTTGAGAGGGTTGAGGCAAAAGGTATGGCAGCACAACTGATTGGCAAACATACTGCAAATTGAGAAATCATGTGAGTAAACTAAATAGAAAGAAGAAGAAGCTACATTTTGAAACAAAAATAAATTCTATAAAGGATGTCAGTAAAACGCTTTGGAGCACCTTAAATTACATTTTGGCCAAAAAGGCAAACTCGGTTCCATCATTCATTGAATCAGATGACTCATTCATCACAAAACCCACCAATAACTACTTTAATTATTTTTTCTTTGGCAAGATTAGCAAACTTAGGCATTACATGCCAGCAACAAACGCTGACACTACACATCCAATTATATCTGACCAAATTATGAACGGCAAGCATTGTACTTTTGAATTCCATAAAGTGAGTGTGGAAGACGTGAAAATTGATTGTTGTCTATCAACAATGACAAGCCACCAGGGTCTGACAACTTGGATGGAAAATTACTGAGGATAATAGCTGATGATTTTGCCACTGTTACTTGTCATGTCTTGAATTTAAGTCCACTAGAAAATGTGTGCCCTCAGGCCTGGAGGGAAGCAAAAGTCATTCCGATATTGTTGATGACAAAAATATTGTGGGGCTGTTTGCTAGATTTTGGTGTGGCTTTTGACATTATCGATCATAGTGGCGCAGGTAGCGTAGTGGTTAGAGCATTGGACTAGTAACTGAAAGGTTGCAAGATTTAATCCCTGAGTTGACAAGGTAAAAATCTGTCATTCCGCCCCTGAACAAGGCAGTTAACCCACTGTTCCTAGGCCGTCATTGAAAATAAGAATTTGTTCTTAGCTGACTTGCCTAGTTAAATAAAGGTATATATATATATATATATATATATATATATATATATATATATATATATATTTGATGTGTGCATAAATATGAGAAGAAAGCGCATGCAACCGGGTGTTGAATACACATGTGCCCAGGGAGACAGCAACCTTACCTTAGACCCAGGGCCAGCTCTGGCTTGACCTCTTGTCTGCTGCTAGAAAAACACATGTGTTATGGCTTTAGATAAAGAGTTACCTGTCTAACAGAACACAGAGTGTGTGCTTTAATGGAAGCCTTTCCAACATAATCAAGGTTAGAATCAGGAATTCCCCAGGGCAGCTGTCTAGGCCCCTTACTTTTTTCAATCTTTACTAATGACATGCAACTGGCTTTGAGTAAAGCTAGTGTGTCTATGTATGCGGATGACTCAACACTATCCATGTCAGCAACCCTTAACAAAGAGCTGCAGTTAGTTTCAGAGTTGCAGAGTGGGTGGCAAGAAATAAGTTAGACCTAAATATTTCTAAAACTAAAAGCATTACATTTGGGACAAATCATTCACTAAACACTCAAGTAAATATTTTAATGAATAATGTTGAAATTGAGCCAGTTGAGGTGACTGAACTGCTTGGAGTAACCACTATGGTCAAAACATATTGATACAACAGTAGCTAAGTCTATCCATAATAAAGTGCTGCTCTGCCTTCTTAACAACACTATCAACAATGCAGGTCCTACAGGCCCTAGTTTTGTCGCACCTGGACTACTGTTCAGTCGTGTGGTCAGGTGCCACAAAGAGGGACTTAGGAAAACAATACAACAATTACAATAGGCTCGGAACAGGGCAGCACGGCTGGCCCTTAAAAGTACACGGGGAGCTAACATTAATGATATGCATGTCAATCTCTCCTGGCTCAAAGTTTTTGTACGAAGTTTTGACAAGCTGAGTTTTTTATTTAAAAAAAAATATATATTTTACCTTTATTTAACTAGGCAAGTCAGCTAAGAACAAATTCTTACAGACAGCTGTGAATGCCGAGCTGTCTCTTTAAACTACTAGCACATAGCTCGGACACCAATGCATACCCCACAAGACATGTCACCAGAGGTCTCTTCACAATCCCCTGGTCCAGAACAAACCTTGGGTGGCGCACAGTACTACATAGAGCCATGACGAGATGGAATTCTATTCCACATCAGGTAACTGATGCAAGCAGTAGAGTCAGATTTAAAAAACTGGTAAAAATACACCTTATAGAACAGCAGGGACTGTGAAGCAACATAAATATAGGCACAGACAACATGCATACACACACACATGATAACACACTATACACACACTTACATTGTAATATTGTTGTATGGTGGTATTATACATTTTGTATTGTAGATATGTAGTGGTGTAATAATGTTATATGATGTACTGTTTTATATGTCATGTGTCTTAATGTGTTTGGACCCCAGGAAGAGTAGCTGCTGCTAATAGGGATCCCTAATAAATACAAATTCAAATACAAATGTCTGGAATTAAATCATTAATGCATGTTTTCCATTATAATTAAAGTCCCCAAGCCTCTCATCATGCAACAAGGTTTACAATGTTGGAATGCAAAATGACTCATTGTTGGCACACCGTATTAAAAATGTTTTGAAATTAATAGGCCTACATTTATTAATTATTTAATACATAATTTATCAATTATTTATCAATGAAAATGTTTTTTGAAAAAGATCATTAAAGCAAGCAAACCTTGTAATATGTTCAATATAATAGTAGATGTAAACGTATTCGTAAAGCTTTATAGTTTACACAGCTGGTTTATGGATACTGTTCGCGACATAGGATGAGATAGACAGTTACCATATTCTCCAATCTGGGCGCGTTAAGCATCACTGGTCCACGCGCTGCCTCCAGTCTCCTTGCAGTCGAAGGGAGGAGAGCGAGACAATACGCAGCCCCTCCATACATGTAGTGATGCAACTGTTGTATTAAGGTTTCATATATTGTATATTTCTAGAATTCCTTCATCTGAGAGGGAAGAGAACCCTTAGACACTCGGGACAGGTCGATCGGCGCTTCTACGGCAGCAAAGAATTCAAGAGCTGAAGACTGACTGTAGCAGAGTTGTAGGGCTACCGTAAAGCGAGCACTCGACGGTTTCATTAGATGCGTTTGCAGAGAAGTAAAGCATGACAACATACTCCGCGGGGTAAAACGACGACATTATGTTTTGACGTGAGTAACCTATTTTTTTTACATATTTCGTATACAGTAATATCTGCAATGTTTTTAAGATTGGCAATGTTATGGATGTGGAGCTTTACTGTAGATACATAGCCCAAGCAAGAATGTAAGACGTTATTTCACTGGTCTACACATAAAGTATGTTAGCCTACACACAAATACTACAAACTTGGCCTCTTGCCCATGCTTTTAAGGTTATCCTGAGGAATAGCCCACATCTACTGTAAATACAGTTGCAGTAGGTTAGCCTATAATAACCTTCACTTCAGCGTATAAATACAGTTAGATTCCAAAAAGAAGCAACCTACTTCATTCAACAATGTTAGATTGACAGGAGTCAAGAATGTCTAACTTTGAGATAGGCTATTATTGTTGAATAAACTGCAGAGGGCACACATGTAACACAAAACAAAACACATCCATTGCTGTAGTCCTCATATCTAAATAGTAGTTCATACATTGCTGTAGTAGCTTGTAGTAGTTGCTGTAATAGCTAGTAGTAGTTGCTGGAATTTTCCTAATTCTGTAGAACAGCTTGTGTCCTGGGGTGGTGAGAGTGACAGCACCATGGCTCATCTAAGGGGCCTGTGGCCAAACAGCTACTCATTACTGTGCAGCAGCAGCTCTGGATTCTGTTGGCTGCAGACTGCGTGTGGCTCATCATCAGGGGTCACTGTGACGGGTGTTGCATCGTGATGAAACTACTTTTTTTTATTACTAAGACACACTGAGTAAGGTTAACTAAATTAATTCATCTGAATTCACATACCAAAAATCAATAACAGATCATTAAAACCTTTAATAGAGCAGTATCACAAGTATTACATTACAATATATGTGTTCTGTTATAATTGTGTCATAATGCTCTCTTAGCCTATTATTATTCATCTGCTACATAAACACGAGAATTTACAACAATTTCTAACAACATCGTTAAATGGAAGCTTTTCTAAGGTCCTTGATACACGCCCTTCACCTGGTCTTATACTTAGTTGCCTCTTGACTAGAATTTTACAGGCTCACACACATAGCACTGATTCTAGCGTTCGTCTGCCGATCATTCAGGGCGCTGTGTTTTAGGGGGCCACACGCTGTCTGACTGCCGACATTTTCAGGTGATTCTACACGTAAAATCGGTGAGCACTCGGTTTGCACATTGCGTTCAGAGGTGCTTAGTACTCTCGGCCAGCAAACACTGTTGGTGTGTCTGATCCCTAATTCCTTACTAGACTGAAATTGTGTAACCAGTCAACTATCCATGTTTTTTTTCCCACTCTCCAAAATGTACAATGGTTCTCAAACATTTTAGCTTACTGTACCCCCCCCCCCCCCCAATATATTTTGGAATCCTAGAGACAAAATGATTTATATTAAGAAGCAAAGTGGAAGGCAGCATTGTTTTTGTTTGGAACAGGCTGTTGACTGCATTTGACCTAACAGAACAGCATGCAAACGTACACTGAGATGTCATAAACACTCAGTAAACTATAAAAACTGACGTTACAGCAGACAGAGTAAACTATAAAAACTGACGTTACACGCAGACAGAGTAAACTATAAAAACTGACGTTACAGCAGACAGAGTAAACTATAAAAACTGACGTTACAGCAGACAGAGTAAACTATAAAAACTGATGTTACACGCAGACAGAGTAAACTATAAAAACTGACGTTACAGCAGACAGAGTAAACTATAACAACTGACGTTACACGCAGACAGAGTAAACTATAAAAACAGACGTTACAGCAGACAGAGTAAACTATAACAACTGACGTTACAGCAGACAGAGTAAACTATAACAACTGACGTTACAGCAGACAGAGTAAACTATAACAACTGATGTTACACGCAGACATAGTCAACTGTAAAAATGGACGTGGCGTTTCAAAAGAATTTGAAATTGATATCTCTTGTGATATGTATATTGCACTTTAATATTGTAATTTCGATGTGAATTCGATTAATTGTGCAGCCCCACTCCCGATTGCATTTTGCACTTCCCAGGGTACCACCTCATTTGCATTTTACAAACAGGTCTATGTTGAGTCTTCCTAAGTACCCCCTGTGGATAGGCCAAGTACCCCCCAGGTTGAGAACCTCTGATTAACAGAACTTATACTCACATTACATGTATACTTCAAATCTAAAGGTTTCAGTTTCTTCTCTTTTCAGTTTAGCAAATTTCATAACGGCATGTTAAATGTGTGTTTCTAAAAATAAAATAATCAAGACTGACATTTTGTTCTACATATTCTTAATTGTTGACTGTCAAAGGGTTCATAGACAGTGTGTGAGTCATCTGAGCGGCCATCTAGATGAACTAGGCAGGCAGCATCTCCAGTATCTTTCGCATCTTTCTGTGAAAGGTTAGACAAATGCCACAAATAATTGTCAAGAGCAGTTTCCTTATAATGTCTTTCCGTTGGCTTGCCACTATGATTATCCGAGGAGGATAAGGTCAGAGGGGCCAATGAATATCTAGTCGGCCTTGCGGTGTCTGTGTGGAAGCCATCAAGCTTACTGTGACAGTAAGGATGTGAGACTGTGAGGCGTAATCATTGACAAATGAAGACTGTCTGTGACGGTGAAAGTGGATTTCTGGCTGCACCTCCTGTTTCTGTGCATCCAGTCACTGCTGCGGCCGTCCCAAATGACACCCTATTCCCCATAAAGTGCACTTTTGGTCAAAAGCAGTGCACTATATAGGGGAACTTATGCCATTTGGGACACACAGCCTGTGTAAAGAGGCCTTAGAGCCAGCTGCTGACAGACTGTATGAATGAATGGACTGTGTCTGTGTGGACTCTGCCATGTTAAGCAGGATTACTACAGTAAGTCAAGCACCAATGCCAAGATTAGCAGTGGAAAGCAAGGATGCGTCCCAAATGGCACCATAGTCTCTATTTAGTGCACTACTTTTGACCAGGACCCTCTTTATATAGGGGATAGGGTGCCATTTGGGCTCTTAACACTCTAGGCATGGATCTAGCTCCCATCTCGGTGGGATCAGAGATGCAGCTCTGATGGCCGCCGAGTGCTTAACTGGTTCACTAAGCATCATGCTGATGCAGGGCTTGAATTACATGTTTATAAAAGAGGTAGAAATCGAAAAAGAACCGGCTGTATGTATGCCCTTCCTCGTGTTGCCACCAGTGCTTTTGTCTGCCCTGCTTGCAGTGTTTACTCAAGATTTGAGATTTTAGTTTTGAGTGGAGATGTGTGATGGCCCCCAAAGCTGCATCCCTAGATACAAGATTTTGAATTGAAAAAAACAAACACTTTTTCATCAAATGGGCTTTTCATGTAGGTAGCAATTTTATTCCACTGTGTAGTTACTGCCACAAATGGTATTTTCTTTCAAAGGGTATCCTTTTGAATTACCCTTTAAATTCAAGCCCTTATTCCCGCTTTTACACCCTATTTTCAAACTTGTTGGCCTCATGTTTTCAGATATCTCAAAATTAAGTTCTGAGTGACAAGGTGTAACAAGGTGTGAGCCAAGTGACATTTCTTTTGTTTCCGTAAAACAGATAGAAGCAATTATCTAGGAGCTGCTATAGTGTTAGAGACATTCCATAAACCGTCAAGTGTTTATCGCCCCATAAAGTTCCTTTATTCTGCAGTTTGACATCAAAAGGGGGTTTGTTGATATCGGTTGACAGACAAATTAACAGCATGCTAGTCCAAGACATTCCCATTGAGAGAATGATAATTAGATGTCTGTTTTTAATACACTGAACATTTAATAGGAGGGCCTGTGATTGTCAAACTGCTGGTGTTGGGGAATTACCACAATGTCTACAAGGAATTGAGAGGCACAGGTTGATTCTTTTTGCTCGACCGATCATTTCACCTTTCACTTGGCAGTCTGAGATTTTGAACTTGAAGCTAAAATAAAAGATTCTCAATAAAACAAACTATACTATGTAAAATATCAGGACACAGAGATGGTGGCCAAATGTTCTCATTATTTGCTGTTAAAAATCATCATAGAGGCATCTTGTTGAACACTGGCGAGGCATTGCTGAATTGATCTGATTTGTATTTGTATTTATTATGGATCCCCATTAGTTCCTGCCAAGGCAGCAGCAACTCTTCCTGGGGTTTATTATGGATCCCCATTAGTTCCTGCCAAGGCAGCAGCAACTCTTCCTGGGGTTTATTATGGATCCCCATTAGTTCCTGCCAAGGCAGCAGCTACTCTTCCTGGGGTTTATTATGGATCCCCATTAGTTCCTGCCAAGGCAGCAGCTACTCTTGATCTGATTTGTATTTGTATTTATTATGGATTCCCATTAGTTCCTTCCAAGGCAGCAGCTACTCCTCCTCTGGGTTTATTATGGATCCCCATTAGTTCCTGCCAAGGCAGCAGCAACTCTTCCTGGGGTTTATTATGGATCCCCATTAGTTCCTGCCAAGGCAGCAGCAACTCTTCCTGGGGTTTATTATGGATCCCCATTAGTTCCTGCCAAGGCAGCAGCTACTCTTCCCCTGGGTTTATTATGGATCCCCATTAGTTCCTGCCAAGGCAGCAGCTACTCTTCCTGGGGTTTATTATGGATCCCCATTAGTTCCTGCCAAGGCAGCAGCTACTCTTCCTGGGGTTTATTATGGATCCCCATTATTTCCTGCCAAGGCAGCAGCTTCTCTTCCTGGGGTTTATTATGGATCCCCATTATTTCCTGCCAAGGCAGCAGCTTCTCTTCCTGGGGTTTATTATGGATCCCCATTAGTTCCTGCCAAGGCAGCAGCTACTCTTCCTGGGGTTTATTATGCATCCCCATTAGTTCCTGCCAAGGCAGCAGCTACTCTTCCTGGGGTTTATTATGGATCCCCATTAGTTCCTGCCAAGGCAGCAGCTACTCTTCCTGGGGTTTATTATGGATCCCCATTATTTCCTGCCAAGGCAGCAGCTTCTCTTCCTGGGGTTTATTATGGATCCCCATTAGTTCCTGTCAAGGCAGCAGCTACTCTTCCTGGGGTTTATTATGGATCCCCATTAGTTCCTGCCAAGGCAGCAGCTTCTCTTCCTTGGCTCCAGCAAAATGAAGGCAGTTATATACAAATAAAAACATTACATTACACTTCACAACAGATTTCACAACACTATTCTACTACCACATACTGTATCTACAACGCAAAATCCATGTGTACTTGTGTGTATAATGCGTATGTTATCATGTGTGTGTATGCGTGTGTCTGTGTCTGTGCCTGTGTGTGTGTGTGTGTGTGTGTGTGTGTGTGTGTGCGTGCGTGCGTGCGTGCGTGCGTGCGTGCGTGTGTGTGTGCGTGCGTGTGTGTGTCTCCACAGTTCCTACTGTACCGTAAGGTGTCGTTTTTTTTAAAATCTGATTTTATTGCTATTGTCATGAGGAAAAGTTCATGTTCTGAAGCTTGTGCTCTTTAACCATCGTTATAATGTAATGTGCTGTGAGTCACAGATGGCATCGTTGATGGCAGAGGGTACTGTAAGGAGAGACGCTAAATACATTTGTCAAAAAATGTCAAGCACTCACTCATTTTAAGTGATTCACTCTTTATTTAATAGCATCTCCAGCCACTCGTTTGTGTGGGTTGCCTTTGGCAGCCCGCCGTTTTCCATTGTTCATTTCTGCATCTTGCTGTGTCAATCATTTAGTTGGTTACCTGCCGCACTCGCTGGCTGCATTAGCAATACAATGTCCATTTCTGTAACCATATAATCAATGAGAGACAACGTGCTGAAGTAGTCTTGGCACAGTTTAACTGCTGTTATAATCTCACACAGTTGTGTTTCTTTTGAAGCACTTCAATAAAGGTTAAATAAAAAAATAAAAATGTATTTTGAAGCGGTTATAGCTAGGTTTTCACTTTACATTGGGGGAGAGGGGGTTCATTTGAGTCAAAATAGTATGTTTCTGGGAAACCATATACAAAATTAATTATTTGACCAAATGTTTAGGAAGAAATCTTCGTTTCATGGAGTTTGTGAAGGAACAAACCACATGGAAAAAGTGTGAAGTAAGGTCCAAAAAACAGATTTTCACCAAGTCAAATTAATTTATTGTGTTAGAGATAATTTTAAGATAGTTTTATACATCAGTTGGGGTCTCTATAAGCTTCAATATGAGGTCCTAAACCTAGCATGATAGTGAAACCTTGTAACTGTATGGGCTAATATAGACAAAATGTTTGCCTTGGGGAAAGTTGAGCCAATGGTTGAGCCAATGGCAAGTTAAGCAAATTGAAGTGTTTTCTTCCCAGGCACAATGCAAGGCATTATCGCTGGGATATGAGGTAACAACAGGGCCTAGCCTATGTTAAAGAGCCACTGAACATTCCGATTGGCATGTGTTTTTCTGTTGCTCATTCGAAAAACAAGATTTCAGTCTTGGATGTGTATTTCCTGACTGATTCCACATTTCGTTATTGATGTTTGTACCCCATGATACGCTGTAGACGTGGAAGCCTATTTCACTTCCTCAAAATCCCCAGAATGAATCTAAGATAACTCAAGAAATCTGTAATACATTTTGACGTTTTTGCCGAGGATGTTTTGGTTGTGCAATTTTATATCAACCTACTGTAAGTTGTTTGGTTCAGTATTTCTCAAGTAAATAAAGTCGGACCTGCTGGGCACGTCTGACTCACTCTCTATGCTATTTGATAGAGAGCAATCACCACAGCTGTTCATGTCAGTGGGCAAATGGTCATTGTCAAATAAACTACCCGTTTTGACACACAGATGTTCCAAACTCCGTTTTAGACCAGACTGACTTTATGGCCCAAGTTATGTTATTTACCCTTTGTAGTACATTTTGACACTAGAATAACAGTTTCTGCCTCAAATCAATACCACACAGGCCATTTTCAAAGGGATTTGTTGCTTTTTAAAGGTGTTACAAAAAGTACATTGTTTGTTAGGTGTTAAGCCTGTGTTAAAATATACTTAAAATGATTAAAAGACAATAAAACAATTGTGATTGTGTTGAATTCTGTTTGGGAAATAAAGATAGACTTGGTTTTAGTGGTAATATTTAATTCAGTACAGAAATGTGTAGGCAGCTTAACTTACCCTGTCCAACTTACCTCACACACGGTGCCAGGAGACCACTTTTTTTGGACAGCTATGTTTTCAAAACGGTTATGTTTACATTAATTCTGATTATTTATAGGGAAACACAACATCCGGAAATACATGAAGATATCTTTGTTAGAGAGAATACTATATTTCCCTTGATGGAGGGATGCAGAATTTAAAAAAGACTACATTTATCCCACTCTCCCCTATCATCACATGGGGCTAAATATAGTATCTTAGATGAGTAGTTTCAAAATGTCATAATAATTCCCATTATGTGCATACATTTATGCTCTTTGGATTGATTTACCAATTAACCTGTAGTACTATAAATTCTCTGTGTATTATTTATGCAACTTGTAGGCTATACAGTAACTATAACTTCAAACCTGATAAAATAATATCCCTTTTGAATGCATATGTTGCATATCTATCATTTATGTCCAGAGGGGTCTGCAGGACCAAAATGCACTTCCATCCTTGAAGAGAAAAGTGCCTTCGCTGTCTTTTAACATCCAGGTTATATGAACTGTAATCTGAATCTTGATTTTGATGCGTTTATTAGGGATGTAACAATTCTCCAAGCCCACGGTTAAATTATGTATTGCGGTTTTGGGGTCACAGTTCAGTTCACTTTCGGTACTGCTGTGAAAATGAAATGACAACAGTTACTGGAGTTAATTTTTGTTTATTTAAGAAAATACAAAGTGTTGGTATTCCTGATTGTGAAAACACACGATTACTCATTAAAAAAAACACTAAAATAAAGTGCAATATGTGTGTAAAGTCAAAATGTAAACAAAGAGAAAAATATTCACAGGTGTGTGACTCTCATAAAGGCGGTGTGTATATAGCACAGTATTTTTCATCTCCCACTCCGGGGTAATGTGATGGGGCTGTCACTGTTAAGTAGCTCTCTGTAGCCCTGGAGGTCCACCATCTGCAGTAAGCGCACCATAGGGTACATTGGCCAATTCATTGAAAACTTTGGCTTTGGCTTGCTTATATTGAGCAGGTACTACCTGTTTGCTGAAATTGGTGTGAGAGGGAAGTTTGTAACGTGGCTCTACCACCTTCACAAGGTGCTAAAACCGTCTATTCTCAATCACTGAGAATAGGCGCATATCCACGGCTATAAACACTAATTCAGATTTCATCAAGCGGCATACAGCACAGCGTAGGCTTTGCCAATTTTTTTTAAAATATATGTTTTAATGTATTCATTTGCGTTCACAGTGCGGACCAAACCGAGTTCCCTGTACTGAACAGTTTGGTACCAATAGGTGTATCGTTACGCCCGTAGAGTTTATACTACAAAAGACACTGTGTTATTGAGGCATTATGTCATTCAGCCTTCAGGGGGGAGGATATTGGCAGATACATGAAAGGACTTGGCTGTAGTATAGTGAGAGATAATAATAATAATGGAATGGAAATGTGTTTCTTGCATATCCCAACTCCCCCTGAGACACCCGCAGGGAGTGGGGTCACAGCCAGGGTCACCATTGTCGAGCGCTCCTGGAGCTCTGGTCAAAAGTATAGTGCACTATGTAGGGAATCCGCTGCCATTTGCAAACAGCTAAAGTAAACGGTCCACAGTGAGGGATGAATAATATTCAACATAGCCGGCACAAACAATAGCACACAGCAAAGGAGGGAGGCTATGGATTATATAATGGAACTGAGTACCATTGAGCCAATGGTGGAGATTGCAATTAATGCTCATGGCTCCTTAGAGGGATCTTTGAGAAACCAGTAGTTGTCTGCAGTGGAGTGAGCATGGTGGAGATGATAATGATGGGTAATGTGGTGCTTGTAAGCAGCATGAAAGTGCCAAAGGAATCAAAGATGAGAAGACACAGAATCCTCCATTAAATGTATGTCAATGACAGTGGAAACAAAGAACAAAGACCTAAACTCTTCATGTGTTTGTTAACGGTGGGGTGTGTGTGTGTGCCTGCATGGGTGTGTGTGTGCATGTGTATGGGGAGGATAGTTGAAATAGCTTATTTATGAAGGCATCAACCCCCCACCCCCTATCACGCCAGCTGTTTATGACACTAGAGTAGAGGCTTTGATCATCAGGCCAAGGGCACAGAGCTTGACGTGACAGATGCAGACCAGAAGGTAGGAACCGTAATTGTTGCTCTCTCACTCAAGTTTTTAAAATAGATGTGTCTCTTCATATCACAGCATTTCTTTACTCCACCACAAAATATTGTGTTTTTATATCCCTCGTGAAAATACCCCAAAATATGTTTTGGACACACCCCCTAAGCTATAGTGCCACGCAATACAGATAAGATCTACTATTGCACTTTGTGAAAAAATAGTGCCTCTAACGACTTCAGGAAAATTATTTTTCCAATAATGAGCTGGCAACTTGTACACAATTACAATTTTGAACTCAAAGAGACAATAGCATTATCACAACAGTCAACAGTAGTACAAGGTGCCTTGGGAAAGTCCATTCAAAACAGGAGGAATGTTGCACCTGCAACCGGAGCTGCGAATTGTCGTCACTAATTTATTACCAGGCATTTCAGACAACGCAGGTGCCCAAACCCCATACTCATCTGACCTGGAAATGACTGCAAGCCAAACAGCTGCTTCATACATTCATGTCTGAATTGCTCTCATGCACTTGATTGTCCCTATTGAGTGTAATCTAATTATATGATAAGCATAGTAGGCATATATTTTTTGCCAAAAAAAGCTATTTGAATGCTTTTTGAATTCCTACATTTCTGTCATGCGGGGTTACAGGTACAATATTTAAATTCATATAATTTCATATTAAATCCATATGTCACGATCGTGTGGAGAGGCAGACCGTGATTGGAGTTCCACATCTTTATTTTTAGTGAAACTTAAAAACAAACCAAGAAACAAACAATGACCGTGCAGTACTGAGATGCAGCATGCACTCACTCAAAAACAATATCCCACAAAGCAGGTGGGAACAGGGAACCCTTAAGTATGATCCCCAATTAGAGACAACGGACATCAGCTGCCTCTAATTGGGAACCATACCAAGAGCACCAACATAGAAATATATAACCTAGAACACCCCCTAGTCACACCTTGACCTACTACACCATAACGAGCCAAGGCCTCTCTATGGTCAGGGCGTGACACCATATTTGTTTTCTTCATTATTTCATACATTGTACCTGTGGGCTGCCACTCAGAAGAAGACAACAAGAAGAGAAAATAAAAAAACATTACAAAAGGTGCATAATTACAAAATATTGATTATTCTGATAATTTTTTAGAGTTTAAATAATAATAATTTCAGTATAAACAGGAAAAGAAAACAAGAAATAAGTGGGCCTCCAACCCCAACCTCCCATCCCATCCCCCAACCCCCCCCCAACCCCAGCCCTATGCTGTAGGTGATTTATAGTAATTAATTATATCAACAAAATGTCCACGATAAGTCGTTGGTGTGGTCAGTGTCAATCATTTTTGGTTTATCGTCCCAGCTCTAGTTGTCATGGAACATATAAAAAAGGCTACCTGATCTAATAGTAAGCTCGCTCCACGTTTTCATATAGGTAGCAGACCTGCGTTTAAATACATCTGTATTTGAGTATTTGTTATTTTAAATACTTTTTTCTGTGTATTTTAGTATTTTCAAGTACTTTTATTGGAATGTTTGCATGGTTATTTGTAAAAAAATAAAAAATAATGTTTAAATTGTCTTCCAAATTGTATTTAAAAATAATTTTCAAAAACTTATTTGAAATACTATTTTCAAATACCTGGGTTAAATGTATGGCAGTGTATTTTAGTCAGTGTATGTGAGTATTTTCAAATACTTTCCAAGTGTATTTCCAAATACATTGTATTATTCAACTACTTGATTTTTCCAATAAAGGTAATCTGAATACTTACTTCGGAATGTATGTGAAAGTAATTGAGATATTTGAAATAGTACTTGAACCCAGGCCTGATAGGTAGTCACGATAATTATTAAATACATTAATGACATGAAATGCATACACTTCCCTTGCCACTGACGTTTACACCTCAGGGAAATAATTACTATAGCATTGACACACCATGCATGAGATTTGCATGGCTAGTTAATTCAAGGCAAGGCTATGCTACCCTAGAGCACTCCAGCAGTAGCTGTCAGGGAAACAATTATTTCTACCCAATTATTTTCTCCTCTGAGACAGAGGCGTAAAAGTGAATTGGATATTGGAGGAACTGTTTTATGTTGCTTCTTTCAAGGCTTTTTCTTTTATTGATGTCAGGTCTTTACCAAAGTCTTGTATGCATCACAGAGGGTAATTATATCCTACAATAGATCCATAATGCTATAAACAAGACTGCTGACTTATGGAGACCAGACAAATGACCAATCAATATATTTCATAGAGACACATTTATTTTTAAAATTACATTTACAATGTTTTTCCTTTTCTTGAGTATCTTATTTGCCTGATGACAAACTGAATTCTTCCGCAGGCCTATTGTGTACCCTACAGTCTGAGACTGCTGTCATTGAAGTGGTTTGTGGTGACGTCAAAATGAGGGGTGTTGAAATGATTAATATAATTTCATACTGTTCCATTTTTTTCATTATTTCACTCATTGTACCTGTGGGCTGCCACTCAGATAAAGAAGACCACAAGAAGAGAATTAAAAAAATAAACATTACAAAAGGTGCATAATTACAAAGTATTGATAATAATGAATTCAGTATTTAGTATGAACTTGAAAAGAAAACAAAAAAGAAGTAGGCCTCCACCCCCAACCTCCCATCCCATCCCCCCAACCAACAAACTTCACATATAGTGGCTTGTGGAAATATTCACCCCCCCTTGGCATTTTTCCTATTTTGTTGCCTCATAACTTGGAATTAAAATAGATTTTTTGGGGGGGGGGTTGTATCATTTAATTTACACAAAATGCCTCCACACTTTGAAGATGCAAAACATGTTTTTTTTTTTAAACAAACAAGACATAAGACAAAAAAACAGAAAACTTGAGCGTACATAACTATTCACCCCCCTAAAGTCAATACTTTGTAGAGCCACCTTTTGCAGCAATTACAGCTGCAAGTCTCTTGGGGTATGTCTCTATAAGCTTGGCACATCTAGCCACTGCTCTAGATCCTTCAAGTTGGATGGATTCCGATGGTGTACAGCAATCTTTAAGTCATACCACAGATTATCAATTGGATTGAGGTCTGGGCTTTGACTAGGCCATTCCAAGACATTTAAATGTTTCCCCTTAAACCACTCAAGTGTTGCTTTAGAAGGATGCTTAGGGTCATTGTCCTGCTGGAAGGTGAACCTCCGTCCCAGTCTCAAATCTCTGGAAGACTGAAACAGTTT